>NC_082703.1:4820145-6020145 GCF_949987515.2 Delphinus delphis | reverse complement strand
ACTTCCCGCTCATTCCAACCAGGACGTGCGAACAAAACTCTCGTACGTGGTCCGTTAAAGCCTCAAGAGCCAGCTTTCTTGTCCCTGCTGCTGGAGGTAAAGCTCCCCCTGATGTTCCAGGCCCTGGTGAGCTGGTCCCATTCATTCTCCTGATCAGTATCCTGTGCTGTGTAGAGGATGTACTCTAACCCCGTGCTTGGCATTCAACACTCGTCACAGTCTGTTCCCACCTCCACATGCGACCTCGTCCGCACTTTCTGCTCCAAGTCTGAATGTTTCCTGCACGAACTGCCTTACTTCTGCCCCACAATGAAACTTACTTCTGCTCAAGACTGTCGGGCATCTCTCTAGAGCCCTCCTACCCACCTACTCAAAGTGTACCATCCGAGACACCCAGGAAGCCTTCTGCTGGCACGAGTGTCTCTACCCTCATTTTCTGTACAACAGTAACCGTCTGAACCACAACGATGCACACTCAGTTCCGTACCGTGTTGCACTGTTGCTTTTTCAAACAACTTTATTGAGATAATAATTCACTACCATAAATTACTTATTCACATAAATTCACCCATTTAGAGTGTATCATTCAATGCTTTTCAGTATATTCACCAAATTATGCAGCAATCACCACCATCTGACTTTAGAACATTTGCATCACCCCCAAAAGAAACCCTGTACCCATTAGGAGTCACTCCCTGTCCTCTCCCCCTCCCCCAGTCTAGGCAACCACTGATCTGCTTTGTCTGTATAGATGTGCCTACGCTCGATAGTTCATATCAATGGATCTGCACAATACACAGTCTTTTGTGTCCTCCTCCTTTCTTTGAGCATGTTTTCATGGTTCTTCCATGTTGTATCATGTCTTAGTACTTCATTCCTTTTAACAGCCAAATAATATTCCACTGAGTGGATATACCACATTTTATGAATCCATTCATTGGTTGATGGAAATTTGGGCGCACTGTTTCCTAACTGTCAAAAGTGTCCATGTCTCGCCTAAGAAACAGCCAGCAACTCAGGGCAGAATTGCCTATCATAGTTTTCCCACAGTGCCTAACCACGTCAGAAACTCAGAAAATACTCAGTAGGCCTTGAACTGAAGCTCGCGTCCGGCACAGACTAATTTTTGGAAGAACCAAAAACCAGCTGACGGCTCTTGGGTGATTTTTTTTCATGGCTAATAGTGCTCTCGGATGTGTGTCAAAGTCTCCACTGACAAAGCAGGTAAACACTGCTTTCGTTTAGGAGGTGATGGAACGGTAATGGACCGCTTGCTGCTTTACGGGGCCCTGCCCCTCTATGTCACCCCCTGGAGTAGCAGCCCCGACCTTGGAGAGTCCTCTGTAAGGCGGCTGATGCAGGACATCACTGCTCACCGGCCGCCTGCGACAATCACGTCACTACTCTCCATTCTCTTTTGGTCTTTCCAGGGTCCCCCATTTACGCCCTCATTGGAAAGGCCCTTGTATCTGTGGCTCCATCTCTACTGAGCTGGCCTTTCTCTGGCCGAGACCCATGGACCAGGGCTCTACGTGTTGTTAGCAGTCAAGAAAGGAGCCAACTGACAGCTTTACTGGGCTGGCCATGAACGATGAAGAAGAGAAAGCAGTTTATTGCTCAGCAACTTGAAAAGACATTCCAACTCTTGGAGCACGTGATGAACTGGAATGGGGACGCTGAGGGAGACGGCAAACCCACACACGTGCTTTATGTGTCCCGCGCTTCCTGAGGGATGGGGAACAGAGGCTGGAGGACATTTGGTATCTGGATTCCGTGGTGACCAGGCTCTGGGTACAATATGCTTCGAGTGCACTGTGGGAAAACGGTGCATCATGCTTCCACGCCCGCATCAGAGTCACCACCATCACCACCGGGAGCTAGATGGTTAGGCTTAGGGTTAGTGCTGAACTTGCACACCCTTAGAGGATTAAGGCCGTCAACAACTTGGCCATCTCTCCAGAAGACAAGGAGAGGACAAAGCCTCCTGCATAGCTGCCTGAATCTGGGGTTCAGGAGCACTGTGGTCCTGGGCAGCTCCTGGGACGGTGCAGCTGGCAGGTGGACTGTGGAAGGCTGTGCAGGCTGGACCTGGTACCCCCTTTAGTGGGAGGGAAAGGGATTCAACCCCGTCCTGCTTCTCTGATGGAGCCCCTCCATCCCCCAGGGGGAATTAGGAGCAGACAGGGGACCCAGACTTTTTAGTAATCCTCAAGGAAGCAGCTAGAGGTGAGGGGCAGTGCTCTCAAGTCTAGGAACGTGATTAACGTTCACGGGGCCCTACTGTGTCCCTCTCCCTTCCTACTTTCCTCCAAAATACCAGGGCTTTGTAATTCCCAACGAGCCAACAGGATGTAGCATTTGGCTTATGGCAGAAATCTGCCACTGTCATCTAGCAGGCAGTTCTGCCCTGGGTTCATCAGATCAGATCCAAGTTCTTGATTCTGAACTCTGAGTCTTCTCCAGCCATGGGCACCATGTAGGGTAGGGAATGGCCTTAAGGAGGCTCAAATCCATACAAACGTTGTCATTAGAAGATGAAACCCCAGTTTCCAAAAAATCCAAGAAGACAAGAGGCTTTCTCCAGAATGGCTATCACTAGGTGTCTCTGTGAGCCCCTGTTACCGGGCAAAGAGATGTAAAGGATTAAACTAAGCAGCGGAAGGGCTGGTTAACCTTGTGCTAACCAGGGTGATAAGATTTATGCGATACTTGATCATACAACACGAGGCAACGGGACAGGTGAGAGAGCCCAGGACAGGTGATCCAGCACAGGCTCTGAGGTTTCAGAACTCAAGTACTGGTGGTCAGTGCAGACGGCGATGTTCACAGCACAGGGGAACATGACGGTAGGGAAAGGGAGCGAAACTTTGGGGGGAGCAGAAAAGGATGAGGTGCTTATGAGCAGTGCTGTGCCTCGGAATGAAGGGGATGGGAGATGAGGCCAGATGCATGGCCTGCTTGGAACAAAAGAAAACATAGTAGAAAACAGCCCCCAAGGTGATTTCAACTTATAAGGTGGGGGATAGAACAGAACCATTCAAGAAGTCCCAGGGAACACATTTCTCTGCAGAGACTGTGAATGCAGGCCTTTCATGCCACAAGGACGAATATACCTGAAAATGTATTACTGAAATACCATTTCACCAGCCCTGGTCCCATAAGAACCAGTTCGGTCTGGAAGTCATCCATCCCCGAGTCTCACAACTTTGCACGAACCCAGGAAGGAATAACAACATACTAGCATAGCGCTTTGCGACTGACCACGCGCCTCCCCATATATTATCTTGGGATCCTTAAACAACTCTGAAAACAGTAACACCAATGCGGGCAGTATGCTTACTATATACATCCCATATCCTGTGAACACTTTTAACACACACTATCACTGAATCCTCACAGCAACCCTATGAGGTTGATAACCACTCTTTTTTTTTTTTTTTGCGGCACACGGGCCTCTCACTGTTGTGGTCTCTCCCGTTGCGGAGCACAGGCTCCGGACGCACAGGCTCAGTGGCCATGGCTCACGGGCCCAGCCGCTCCGCAGCATGTGGGATCCTCCCGGACTGGGGCACGAACCCGTGTCCCCTGCATCTGCAGGCGGACTCTCAACCACTGTGCCACCAGGGGAGCCCGATAACCACTCTTATCTCTACCCTGTGGGTATAGAAGTTGACAGCTGCTCCACAACCCTGTGGAGTGGGTACTATCATCCTCATTTTACAGAGGGGACCCTGAGGCACCTGGAGGTTCAGGATGTGTCCAAGGCGGCCCACCTAGTCAGTTAAGTGGCTGAGCAGGGATTCGCACCCAGGTGGCCTGGCTCTCTGCAATCCCCACACATCTGGAGCCCAGGTCTACCGCTTTGAAAGGCAGCCCTTATTTTCACTGTCTTTGCAATCCTTGACTTCCAGAAGACAACGGAAACGCTTTCTGGTCGGCCCCAGGGTCTCGTCTGACGGCGCTCGTGTCTCCTACCTTCTCACAGGGGATTCTGCAGTTGGTTACTTTGGCCTCATCCTTCCCTTTTCATCCGCCCCACAACTACTGCTTTATAACTCTGTTTTCTTCCTTACAAATGTACTTTCCCAGCCCTGCTGAGCTACTCGAAGTTGAGGAGCTGTGACTGTGCGCACGTGGTGGAGGAGGAGATTGTGGAGTGGGTGCGGCGGCACTGGGACACTGGCAGACCAGGGCCAACAGTCATGCCCTGTTTCGGTATGGCGCCTGATACTTCACAAGGCGCGTTTATCCACGTTCATGTTCACCTGCATTTATTCCATTTAGACACAGGACAGTGGAGGCAGAGAGACTTCTCCCAAAGTCACAAAACAGGGCTCAGCGCTGGCTCTAGGTGCTGGGTCTGCTGGGTCCTGGGCCCTTCACCCAGCACATGTGGCATCGGGAGGTACCTACAGCTCTTGCCTTGGCCACAAGTATGCGGCACGACCCCTCCCACCTGCCTGGGTCCCTGGCTCAATCCCTGACACCTCCTCTGGTCCCAACCCCTCCCTCTCGAGCGCAGCTTACAGCTGAACTGATGCCCTCCGATGACCCCTGCCTGATCCACTGAGATGATCCAGAACGTTAGGCAAAGAGGCTGGCCACCCCTTCCCTTGGGCCAGCTCTCCTGATTACACATCCCGAGTGTCGCACTCCTGGCCCTCTGCATCCCATCCCCTCAGGCCCCCCGAGAGCGCAGTTTGTGTCCTCCTCCAGGACCTGGGGGTCTCTCAGCTACCTCCTCCCACCCAGCTCTCCTGGTTCCACCTCTGCAGCCAGTACCCTCACTGCCCTTTATTTTGCTTTCTCCTAAAACACCTTGTTTTCCTATCTCTCCACCACTTCCCCAGACGTGAAAACTCATTCTCCGGAGACTTCCGCGGCTCTGTTCCTCCTCTCATTTGTAATGTGACATAGGAAATAAGCTTGTGGTTACCACGGGGTGAGGGGAAGGCGGAGGGATAAATTGGGAGATTGGGATTGACATACACACATTTCTATATATAAAACAGCTAACTAATAAGGACCTACGTTATAGCACAGGGAACTCTATTCTACAGAATACTCTGTAATGGCCTATATGGGGAAAAGAATCTGAAGAAGAATGGATATATGTATAACGGATTCACTCTGCTGTATACCTGAAACTAACACAACACTGTAAATCAACTATACTCCAATAAAAATTTTAAAAAAAACTCATGGCTTTATCATGCACTCATTCAAGCTGCTCGGCTGAGGGCTGGTCCGTAAGTGCATGTCTCATCTACCCTCTGAGGTCAGGTGTGGTGTCGTGTCTATACCGCACTCCGAAGGGGACGGGTGTAGGGCTTGAATAACCAGCCCTCCACAGATCCATGCGTGTTGTCTCGGGCAGGGGCTCTCCATAGCTGTCATCCCTATGAAATCCTTTTGCTTTTGCGTCTCTGGGTTGAGAAAGTTAGGAGAGAAGGGCCATCCTCTCCGGTAACGTGGGGAACTGGTGGTCCAGGAATGTTTACAGTCTCGGCACAAACTCCCCAGAGATAAATGAGGGGGCAATTGTGGGTGGGGGAGGAACTCGGGGTGGCTTTGAAAGCAACTTAAAAGAAACACAGAACAGCCCAGTGGGGCTCCGGGAGCCCTCGGCCGAGGTTTTTATGACGTTACTTTGGCTTTGAAATGGAACTGAAAACTTACTTTAGTCTAGCAAGGCCAGGTCAGAGGGGGTTCTCACCGAAATCCCAGGGAACAACGGTCATCCTGCAACGGTGGGAGGGTCCATGGAGGAAGCCCTCCAGATGTGAGATTCCCTGGACGCGAGGCATCCCCGACAGGCAGGGAGAGCTGCAGAAATGGGGCGCACGGCCATGGGTGGGAGGGGAGCCGGGGACACCAGATCAATTAGCGGGGCCTGACACCCAGATCCAGCTGTGTTCACCGGGCCCCTGACCCAGGGAGATTTGGAGTGTAGGGTTTGTTGTTTTTTTTAATAGAAAAAGGGACAGAAGTAAGAAGGAGCATTTTGCATGCAAATGGGCCACTGCCAGAAGAGCCCATTAAAATGTAAAGACTCCACGTTCAGCCTGACAAAACGGTGCAAACTGCTGTGTTTGCCAGAGAGGCTGCAATACAGCTCCCGACAAAGGGGCCCGGCAACAATGGGAGCTGAATGGCCTCAGTCAGCAGGTCCCCTCTCGCGTTGCCATGGGGACCCCACCAGGGCTTACTAAAGGTATTTCCTGAGGAGAAAGGCAGTGCACACATGCCCAGGCAGCCCAGCTAATCCTGACAGGAAGCCATCGCCATTCAGCAGCCCAGGGGCTTGGGGCTGGGAGGTGTGTTTTGTTTTTATTAAAAAAAGATTTGGGGGCTTTTGTGTTGTCCCATCTCGTCACTGTAATTTAGCGCAGAGCCGCCTGTGCTGGCCAAAGCCACAGCCAGGGCCCTGCACCCACCCCAAGACCCCCCAAAACCAGCTCCGCAGGAAGTGGTTGGGCAGGGGAGGCCCAGCATTCTGTGCAAACCTTCCCAGAGATGTGGCGACGGGTAACCCAGCATCAAAGTGGAGTCTGGGGTTCAAGCCCCAGTGCCGGGTTCCAGCTGATGCCTCCTTGGTACCTGTACTTTCTTCCCTCCTAGGGATTGGGTAACACCCACCCCTCCCCAATACCTCCCACCACGAGGAGAACACTTTCAGGCCGGGGAGAGGGCTGTAATTACGTGATTAACAAAGGAATGCGCCCAGGAGTTGTTTTTAAAAGAAATCTCCCCTCTTCCTCTCTCCCCAATGTTTACAGACGCACTCTGGGCAGAGCTGGAAAGAAAAATGCGTCCTCCACCCATTTCCCAAAAGGATTCCCGGTACCCTGGGCTGCTCTACATTAGCTGGAAGAGAGAGCTGCTCTGGGAAGGGGCAAGTTCACCTAAGACGTGCAGGAAGAAGCGTAAAGAGCAAAGGTAGGTGCCTTGCAGCCACCGGGAAGGGAGGGCCTCCGCTCCCGGTTCCTAGAAGTTTGTGTCACCGGCTCACATTTGGCACCAGAGGAATCAGCCTTGGCAGATTCAGGGAAGAAAGCCAACAACACAGCTGGCGGTGGAGACAGAAATTCCTGCGTGACAACTGCCCCCCTCGGACACAGTTTAGGGTAAATTAACATTTCCTGAGCAAACTTGTATGTGGAAGGAGCTGGCCTCGGTGAAGAGGATAAAATGAAGGGGGCTCTACCCACCCAGGTCTGTGTGTTTGCAGAGCCCATGCTCCTGCCTCTAGACCTTCCGCGCAAAATGTTTTGAACTGGGTATCTCGATAGAATCAGAGTGGTTGTTCGGGCAGCATTAAGGCTGTGCCTTACAACTGCCCTGGGCGCCCGGGAAGCTTCTAGAGCCATGTTCAGGGGGGTTCCTATTTTGGAAAGAGAAGCTGGAGAGCCTTGTTCATTGATGGAAAACTTCCCCCAAAGAACCGCAAGCCCAGTAAGGACACTTGTGTGGGCTGTAAGCACAGGGGTCTGGACCCTCAGCTGGGGGACTTCTCCTGCCTTTATTACAATCACATCCTAAGCTCAAAGCAAAAGTACCACTGGCCACCAACTGTGACAACACAGAAGTAAGAACACCTTCCCCTGAGCTGTCAGGGAAAAGCTGGACAACTAGCTGAAGTGGGGTGTGCGTGCGTGTGCGTGTGCGTGTGCGTGTGTGTGTGTAGGGGTCCCGCTGCTCGAAGGGGAACTCAGACCCTCCCACCACTGGCCCAGAGCCCAGGCCTCCCAGCCATGTGTCTGCAGCTGTGACCTGTCAGGCACTTCCTGGTCTGGGTTCTGTAATGGAAAGATCATTAAGAGTGGGGGAAGGAGGACAGCCAAGAGGTAGCCCTGCAGCTCCCAATCCGCCGGGCGCTGACCTTAGAGTCCGGTCAGGTTCCTTGAAGAAAAGAATGCATGGCTCTCCCCCCACCCCGCCCCCTCCCAGGGCCTTGGGACGGCCTCCCCTCCCCCATGCTCCTCGGAGCTGGTTTGGGGAAGGAAGCACCAGTAGCTGCGTAGGAAAACGCTGCCGCTCCCTAAACTTGCTGATGAATTAGTCGAGGCCACAGCTGTTTCAGAATTTGCCTTTTGCCCCCTCCCCAAACCTCAGTGGATGCTTGAGAGCACACGCACCAGGGCTATCAGCTCCCCTCCGGCTCTGTGCCACCTTCCCTCCCTGGCTGGTCCCGTGGCTGCAGTGGTGGGTCTGGGTCACCATGCCCAGTGCAAGGACGCTCACCACCCACTGCAGTGGAGAAAGGAAGGGACTCTTCATAAAGTGACCTATTTTTTTCAATGTTAAAGAAACATCCCTTATTTTTACATTACGAGAATAAAGGTGATAGACATCCTTTTATTTATTTTTTTGGCCACGCCATGCAGCTGGCGGGATCTCAGTTCCCCAACCAGGGATCGAACCCGGGCTCTCGGCAGTGAAAGCGCAGAGTCCTAACCACTGGACCGCCAGGGAAGTCCCAATAGACACCCTTTCAAAAGGAAATGGTGTAAAAGGTGGTTGCCAGGGGCTGGAGGAGAGAAGACTGGGGAGTTACATGTTTAACAGGTAGAGCTTCAGTCAGGAAGGTGACAAGTTCTGGAGACGGACAGCGGTGACGGTTGCACAACAACACGAATGTCCTTAATGCCAAGGACCTGTGCGCTCAAAAACGGTTGAGTTTTATAGTATGTATATTTTACCACAATTAAAACAAGCACCAGTAGTGGACAGTGTTGGTTTTTTAAAGATGTTCTTACGTGGCAAAATAAATTGTCAACCCAAAATATCGGGGGGGGGGGGGGAATTTGACTGGCCCATGGAACCTGGGGCCAATGGTCTGTTCCACAGACTGGCAGGAAAGTGATGGCCCAGAGGACCCGCTGACATACCACGTATTCATTCTTCTCTTTCTCCTCCTTCACACACACTGTGAAAGTAGAGCATTTAGTACTGTTTTCAGAAACTAAAAGAGCGTGGTTTGGGGATATTTCTCCCTGAGATGGAATGGCACTCAGGCAGAGAGCAGGTAGGAGAACCAGGACCAAAGGCTGCTTGGAAGGCCAATGTCTACACTGGGGAGTCCTGTGAGCGGACAAGCTGGTTATCTTAAACAATGAGCCTCCTGTGGGAGATTCCCTACTCTGGGCAATGTCCACATTCCGGGTGTCCTAAGGGATGAGAGCCTCATTTGAAATCCTTGTGAAAACCACACAGTACCAAACTCTGCTTGAGCCCCAGGTGGTTGTAACTGGCTGGGAGCAGCAGAAGGAGTATCTGACTGGAAGTCACTGGGATGACTGGCCCTGCCACTCCTGTGTGACCCGGGCCACATCATCTCCCCTCTCGGCCTCCATGTCCTCAACTGTGAGATGGGAAGGCTGACTGGACAAGCTCTGGGCAACTCCAACAGCTCTAACCAACATTCTAAGTTTCAGCTGGGCCTTGGGAGTTGAGTACCATTCACTACATCCCCTCCAGCCTCCACCAGCACAGGTGGCCCTCCGCCATGAGGGAGGGCAGGAGACTGCAAGTTAATTTTCCGTAAGAAGAGGGGAGGGGACTCCCCTGGCGGTCCACTGCAGGGGGTGCGGGATCAATCCCTGGTCAGGGAACTAAGATCCCACATGCCGTGTGGTAAGGCCGGGGCGGGGGGGGAAAGACACATGGGACTTCCCTGGTGGCGCAGTGGTTGGGAGTCCGCCTGCCAGTGCAGGGGACACGGGTTCGGGCCCTGGTCCAGGAGGATGCCACGTGCTGCGGAGCAACTAAGCCCATGCACCACAACTACTGAGCCTGAGCTCTAGAGCCCGCGAGCCACAGCTGCTGGGCCCATGTGCCACAACTACTGAAGCCCACGCGCCTACAGCCCATGCTCCCCAACAGAGAGAGGCCACCGCAATGAGAGGCCCGTGCACTGCAACGAAGAGTGGGCCCCGCTTGCTGCAACTGGAGAAAAGCCCACGTGCAGCAACGAAGACCCAACACAGCCAAAAATAAATAAATTAAATAAATAAATATATAAAAATAAATAAACAAACAAATAAATAAGACACAAGGATGTAATGCACAGCACTGAGAATATAGTCAATATTTAAAAAAAAAAAAAAAGAAGAGGGGATTCTGTTTTGGCCACAGAGCTGCAGCCACCAGCACCTTCAACACATGTCTCCCTTCATCTTTTCCCTCTGGCCCGAGATGTTCCAGAAGTAAGCCTCAGGGCCGAGGGTATGGAGTAGCTCAGAGGCGGTGACTGGCAGAAAGCTGGGAGCCCAGGTATTCTAGAAAGATTTATTTCACTGTCCTTTTTTGATGCTCATGAGGGACTTCATGAGAACTCACTAGGCAAATAAATTTAAAAAATGGACTGGGAGTCTGAGGGTAGTGGGGAAAGGACACATATTCCGACATAAATGCCTCTTCGAAGCGTGCCCTTCAGGCATTAACACAGCCTTGAGAGTGCAAATAACGTGGACGAAAGCTTTAGATGCCGAAGCGAGACCTTCAATCAGTACGTAGTCAAAGAACCTGACGCTTCTAAGGTTTAAAAACTAATTCCTAAAACCGAAGGAAAATAAACCTTACTTCCCAAAGTCGACCCTGAAGTTGGATAATAAAGGGGCAGAGATTTCCGAATGCAAAAGGACCCTTCCAGGGGCTTCCCTGGTGGCGCAATGGTTGAGAGTCCACCTGCCGATGCAGGGGACACGGGTTTGTGCCCCGGTCCGGGAGGATCCCGCATGCCGCGGAGCGGCTGGGCCCGTGAGCCATGGCCGCTGAGCCTGCGCGTCCAGAGCCTGTGCTCCGCAACGGGAGAGGCCCGCGTACCGCAAAAAAAAAGAAACAAAAAAAAAACCAGACCCTTCCAACGATGGGAGAGCTGATCCACATTCCAAAGGTGGTGATAACTGACTTAAAGCCCCAAGCAACACAGAAGAAGGGTGTTCCAGGAAGAGGGTCTCCTTCCTTCCAGACAAGCTTTTAGACAACTTTCTACTCCTGGTCCTTCCTTCCTCCAATAAACCCCGGCAATCGGACTCAGCCCTCTTCTACTTCCTCGTTTCCCCCACCTCCCAGTACAGGGGTTAGAGCCGTAGGCACTGATATTAAATAGACCTGAGTCGAACTCTAGCTACACCATTTATTTTAGCTGTTCAACCTGGCAAGTGTTCGTTTGACCTCTCTGTGTCAGTTTCCTAAACCGTGAAATGGACACACAGCACCTACCTTATAGACAATTAATTGATATCAGATTCCCAAAGTGTGGTCCCTGGATGGCAGCATCAGCATCCTCTGGGAACTTGTTAGAACCACCCAGCTCGGGCCCCGCTGCAGAATCCAGAGCCCTGGGGGTGGAACTGTGGCAAAGGTTTTTTGTGATTTTTGTTTTTTTAAAAATTAATTAATTAATTTATTTTTGGCTGCGTTGGGTCTTTGTTGCTGTGTGTGGGATTCCTTTAGTTTCAGCGAGCGGGGCCTATTCTTCATTGGGGTGTGCAGACTTCTCACTGCTGTGGCTTTTCTTGTTGCTGGGCACTTGCTCTAGGCACGCAGCCTCAACAGTTGTTGTGCGTGGGCTCAGTAGTTGTGGCTCGCGGGCTCCAGAGCACAGGCTCAGTAGTTGTGGCTCACAGGCTCTAGAGCGCAGGCTCAGTAGTTGTGGTGCACGGGCTTAGCTGATCTGCGACATGTGGGATCTTCCCAGACCGGGGCTTGAACCCGTGTCCCCTGCACTGGCAGGTGGATTCTTAACCACTGCGCCACCAGGGAAGTCCCGGCAAGGGGTTTTAACAAGCCCACTGGGTGATGTGCCTGCCGGGAAAACCTGAGAACCACTGCATTAAGTGATATAAAGGACTCACTGTGGGGTAGCAATAATTATTTCTCACCTACTTTCCTTACCTTCCTGTTGAAAAGGATTTCATTCTTATCTTCCCCTTTTTTAAAGCTAGAAATTGTAGGTATCTTTTTTTCCCTAGTTCCTTTATTATTTAAAAAATTTTGGGGGGTAGTATAGTTGCTTGACAATGCTATGTTAGTTTCTGCTGTACAGCAATGTGAATCTGTTAAACATATACATATAGCCACTCTTTTTAAGATTCTTTTCCCAGATAGGCCGTTACCGAGTATTGAGTAGAGTTCCCTGTGCTATACAGTAGGTCCTTACTAGTTGTAGGTATCTTTTTCAAAAAAGAAAACGGATGGTTACCTCGCTGTGCGTTCATGCATGCATTCATTTCTTCAAAAAGTATTCATGGAGTGCCTAATGTGTATCAGACACTATTCTAAGGTGCTGGGGTAAACAAAGGAACGAACGACACCTCTGCCTTCATGATATATGTGTGCACACAAACGACAGTCAATCTGCCCCTTCACTTCAGGGAAGAGGCCCTCGCCTGTGGTTTCAGATGTCCTCATAACCTGAGTTTTATGTCCTTATTTGAGGTTGTCACTGGATGATGTTTTTTATTTTATTTTATTTTATTTTTTGCGGTACGCAGGCCTCTCACTGTTGTGGCCTCTCCCGTTACGGAGCCCAGGCTCTGGACGCGCAGGCTCAGCGGCCATGGCTCACGGGCCTAGCCACTCTGCGGCATGTGGGATCTTCCCGGACTGGGGCACGAACCCGCGTCCCCTGCATCGGCAGGCGGACTCTCAACCACTGCGCCACCAGGAAAGCCCCGGATGACGCTTTTTAAATGAGTCACTTATTGTATTTGCCTATGCGTAGTAAGAGCGACACTGGCCAGGGCTGGGCCTGACCCATGGTGAGGCTGGGGTAGGGTTGCCATTTGTCCTGGGCCTCCCAGTCAAGAGGGGCCTCCAAGAATTTTTGTGTTTTCCCCAAAAGGGCACACAGATAGTTACTGACAGAACTGGAAGAAAATATTTACCAAAAAACTTGCAATAAATCTGTGTTCTATTCCTGGGGCACACCTCAGACAGTATACCACAAATTAATTAATTTTGAAAATCCTGTAATTATTTTGTGACTAGCCCAACTACATCGTATTATATATATTTTTGTTTAAAACATTAATTTGTTAGATGTAAACACTAAGAAAAACAAAATTTCAGGACCCTTGTGGGGTTTTTTTTTTTGCTTTTCTTCACGCTTTAAATAAATATTTACTGGTAGCCTCAAAACAATGCTAACGCTTCAGGCTTGCTGAACCTTCTAACATGTTTATTTCCATCCATGAGACATCGTTGGACTACTTTAGAAACATTCCAGGTGGTTTACTGTGTCCCGGCAATACCACTATATTCTAGAATAAGTGTGACCTACGAGGAAAACTCAGGTGTGGCCTCTGATGCTTTAGCGACCTCTGATCCCAGACCTACTCCAAGTAGGAGGTCTCAGCTCCTGTGCAAAAGGCAGCCTCGATGGGGTTTTCGTTCCATTGATTATTCTAAGCTAGGGAATCACTTTCATTAGGGCAGCTCACAGACCTATGACCGACGCATAACCTCGCAGCCAAGAGCAGAAGAATGTCACACAAGAAATGCACAAGCGTCTCCAGCTGCCCTTACCCCAATCACACACATGGACATACCACCCCCGAAAGGGAGGTGAAGCCCAATTCCTGTGAGATAAAAGGGACGGACCCAGCAATGTTTAAATTCACATGTTGGTCTGCCTGTATTTCAGGAAGAAACCCAGTTTGATAGAGGGACATAGTATAATACACTGGAAAAAAAAAATTGGAGTCAGACCTACCTGAACCTGAATCCCACTTTCACCGCCTATCAACTAGACGACCTTAGACAAATTACTTAACTCCCTGAACCTCAGTTTCCTCATCCGATTTTGAAAATAAAACCTATGGCCATGGGATCAATGTAGAGGTAAAAATATGTAAAGGATGTGGAATGTGAAAATGTAATAAATAGTGTTTATTAATTATTATTTTTAAAGACCTTTACTGGTATTACCTTTCTGGGGCTATTTGGTACTGGGTAATCA
This sequence comes from Delphinus delphis, assembly GCF_949987515.2. Lineage (NCBI taxonomy): Eukaryota > Metazoa > Chordata > Mammalia > Artiodactyla > Delphinidae > Delphinus > Delphinus delphis. The sequence continues at coordinate 6,006,179 of NC_082703.1, read as the reverse complement.
CAACTTTTAGAATATAAGTATCCTTGGATACATGGGCAAATTTTATTTGTAAAAGTATGTTCACTTAAATGCAAACTATTGAAAATAACTTAAGTGCCCAACAGTAAAGGCCTGGGTAAATAGATTTTGCACACCCATACTACTACATAGTTACTTAAGCATGATGGAAACGTCTCTGCATGGCAGGAAGTACCTGCTTACGTTACAAACCAGTATATAACATATAAATTCCATTTTTGAAAAGTTATGCTTGTATAAATGCAGGGAAAAAATCTATATAATTAGATTCACCAATAACAGTGATTATTTTTGGATGATGGGCATATAAGAGACTTTCTTTTTCTCTTTACAAGTCTATAATTTCTAAATTTTCCACAATGAACCCAGATTGCATATCAAAATATCCATGTTTTAAAAGAGCAATAAAAACATTCTTTCTGACTGCATACAACTTTGCTCTAGTGGAGGAAACAGCCATATGTTAAAAACTTCATAATGTGGGCTTCCCTGGTGGCGCAGTGGTTGAGAGTCCGCCTGGCGATTCAGGGGACACGGGTTCATGACCTGGTCTGGGAAGATCCCACATGCCGCGGAGCGGCTGGGCCCATGAGCCACGGCCGCTGAGCCTGCGCATCCGGAGCCCGTGCTCCGCCACGGGAGAGGCCACAACAGTGAGAGGCCCGCGTAACGCAAAAACAAACAAACAAACAAAAAACTCCATAATGTAAGGCAGAGGAAAGTAAGTGCCAGATTGAAAGTTACACAGAAAGGGGGTGGGGGGGGAAAGGAGTGATTAATTTGGAGACAGAGGAGGGCTTCAAGAGGGAGGTGGCCCTTAAGCTACTCCTTAAGCTAAGAGTAGAAATTACAAACAGTGAAAGCAGGAAAGGATAGGGATGGACATTTCCAGCTAAGGGACCAGGATAAACAGTTGTTATGTATGAATGTGTATGTTGTATTAAACAAGGGAAAAGGAAGTCTTATTTGGCCAGATGGATGGATGGATGAATGGGAGACAGGGAGGAAAGGAAGGAAGGAAGGAAGGAAGAAAACTAAATCAGTAAACAAATGGTGAAGGGACCACTAGCCAGGGGCTAGTTTTCGTCTGTAGAGAAAACAGAGGAGGGGCTAAGCTCTAAGTTCAACTTTCTTTGTTGATCAAATATATGACTCTCCAGTATTCATGGTTTTTAACCTCTTTCCCTGCCCAAGCTCATGACCACTAATGTTCACTCTTCGCCGAGAAACACAGCCACATTCACACCAACATTCACCTTCTTTTACACCACCCATCCCAGGAGCCTTGGCCACGATACAACACGTGGGCTCAGGAAGGAGCACTGAGTTTCGAGCTCCATCCGAGCCAACGGTTCTCGTGCTTGGAACTGACTGGACAAACCCCTCTCCCGAGGTTTCCGGTTTGCAAGGAGACAGCCTTTAAATGAAGGCAGTGGGCACCTCGTTTGGCAAGGGGGCAGGGGAGGGTCGATGCGAACCAAGAACAGGAGACGGGGGACTCAGGGTACAAGCCACAAGCAGCCCATCAGGCAAATGTCCCCCCGACTTGGCCGTCAGCGGCTGTAAGTCAGAGCAAGCCCCCAAGTTCAGAAGCAGCCCACAGTCTAGAACAGCGGTCCCCGACCTTTTTGGCACCAGGGACTGGCTCCGTGGAAGGCACTTTTTCCATGGACCGGGGTGAGGGAGGGGACGGTTTCGGGATGATTCAGGCGCATTACACTTACTGTGCACTTGATTTCTATTATTATTACATTGTAATATATAATGAAGTAATCATACAACTCACAATAATGCTGACAGGAGGCGGAGCTCAGGCAGTAATGGAAGCAGCTTTGCTCACTCACCCCCCCTCCCCTCCTGCTGTGCGGCCCTGTTCCTAACAGGCCACAGGCCAGTACCAGTCCGTGGCCCGGGGGTCGGGGACCCCCCGGTCTAGAAGGCTTCTCCTAGGAGGAAGCAGTTTGGGATTTACTCCAGGCCTTAAGAGACCAGGTAGAGCAGTTAACTTGCTGCTGAATCACTTGGGGGGCGGAGGTCGGGGACAGGGTGGGCCGAGAGAAGGGAATGCTGGGCGTAAGTCTGGATGAGCCTCCTCTCCAGAATGAACGGGGCGGCCTGGGCAGCTGAATTTGGGAGACCAGCAGTGCCAGAGCAGCTGGACTTTCCCGGTCAGCAGGGAAACAGTTGTCTCGTTGCCAGGCTTTGGGGAGGGAAGAGGCAAAGGTGGCGTCTACAGGGGGAGCTGGAGCCCCCAGTGGCCCCCGAGGATCGAGGCCCTGTAAAAACAGGGCACAGCTGCCGGTCAGGATCTCTGACCCCGGACCTCTCCCTCCCGGATAATGACTCCCCAGAACTCACTTCTCCCAAGGCCATCCCTCACGGCCCCAGACACGAGCCATCACTCACTATTTCGGCCTGACCGGGAGCAAGCATCCCGGCCGGGCCCTGCTGACCCACCTCCGGGCAGGGGCCACAGGCCCCAGAGGCATCCCTGACCCTCTCTCTCCAGTTCCTGCCCACCCAGGTCGTCACAGAAACCCGGGGGCAGCAGTGCGGCCTGCTTCTCTGTTTGGGCTCCCTCCCTTCCCCCTCCCTGGCCAGGGCTCTGGACAGACATTTGTTCTTCCCTGAGAAATTCCTCCTCCCTGACTTCGGGGAGCTGGCCGGCAAAGCCGGAGTGGAAAATCAGTGAAGCTAATGGTGCAGCAATGCAGCAGGCAGGGCCAAGAACACGGCCCTGGGGTGGCTCTGCCCGGCGTGGTCAAGTGGACACGTGAGCCCTCCGGCTCCTGCCTCACATTCTCCCCCTGCACCCACCCTCTGCAAAGCTCAGCTCCAGGAACGCTTGCAAACACACCCTTCCGAAGGCACCGAGCTACCTCTCTCTGGAGAGGGGGTGAGGGGCTGAGTGGAGTGCCCCGGGGAAACCTGGTGGCCCCGTGCCGCGCAGATTCCCACAGCCCGAAACCCTCCGGCCTTGCACTCCAGTGGGTCTCCCCACATCGCTCTCTGCCCTGTGGAATTCCACCCGCCTTCCGGCCCGGCGGGGGGAGAAACTCCTCTTCAATGTCCAGTGTCAATTAGAAGTAAACAGGTTCTTTTCACAAGAAAAAATTACGTTGCGGACGGGGTGGGGTGCAGCAGTGCTCCTGAATGTTCCCCTCCCACCCCCGGCAGCCACCCAACACTGGCCCACAGGACACTGGCCCCCAGGCCGCAGGTCCTCCGGCCACGCCCACTGGCCGCAGCCAGTAGGACCTCGGCCTGTGCGAGGCTGGTGGTGGGATGCCCTCCGGTACTTGTTCGGGGCTCCCCCTGCAGCCAGGCTGAAATGCATACCCCTTCGGGCCAAAGACAGCTGCGGGAGCCCCTGGGGGGTTGCCAGTGGCGGCCAGGGCCCAGGGCCGGACTTCAAGCTGGGGTGATGTCTCTGGCACCATTTGCAGCTCCCCGCCACGGGCCCAGGTTTCTGCAGAACACAAAGACAAAGCCTTGCTTTGTGGTGCCTGGCATCCAGGGGGCTTGCAGCCAGAAATGGAATCGTGCGGCTTTTCCATTAAGTGTAACCTCTCCCTCTTCGAGCGGCCACCAGACTCCTTCAAATCTGGGTAGGTGGGAGGAGCTGTAAAACCCCGGCCATTAAATCGTTTATTAGTTGCAGGTTTCTGAGCATGTAGGCAAGTATTTTGAGACGGCAAGGCTCTCATACCGTGCCCTCCACCATGTGGGGTCTGGGGGCTTTAGCCCAGGTTACTGCTGAAAAGGGGGTGAGGATCCCCATTCCCAATTACGAGAAGCGGCCTTGTAAACAGTTTTGGATTCACCCCCTTGTTTTTCTGCAAGTCTTATCCTAAACGAGAGAAAAATACACAAAAACAAGCCTCTTCGAGCTCGAAGTGTCTTTCAAGCTAGTGCTTATCTTTTTAAAGGGGCATTCTACTCCCCGGCCCACGACCCCGCTTCAGTCTCCCCCGCCCCCCTCCCCGCAAAGCCTGGTCTGAAACAAGCTCAGCCTCTTTAAGATCCCAAACTAGAGAAGGGAAAGGAGAGGGAGGAAGGAGGGAGGCTGGTTTTCCTGGAACCCTTATTAAATCAACTTTCCAAGGACAGCCAGAAACTTCAGGCCCTCCCCACTCCCTGAGGAGCATTTGCAGACTGGGGGAGGGGCTCCCGACACACACACACACACACACACACACACACACACACACACACACACACACACACACACACACACACACACAGAGCAAAGCCTTTCTAAAGGGCAAAAGCTCTCAGTCAGTGGGAGCAGGGTTTGGGGTAATTTGCTTTAAACTTTTGGGCAAACCTTTTAAATACAGAGTCCAGTCTTTTCTGAGGACAACAGCAGCATTGTTATTGAATAATCAGCAGGGCCGAGACCACGGCAATACTTTACATTTGTGAGATACCTTATAGTTCACAAAGCGTGGAGACAGATTTTTCCCTTAGGACTTCAGGTCTCTGAAGACGGTGGGGCCCATGTTCCGCCATCACAAAGCTCAGAAGGGATGATCTAGGAGAAGGGGTTGAACCACGAGAGGGACTGACTCAACCACATGGGGACCTGGGACCTGATGTCCATCCAAGTCTCGTGGGTTTCCGCTTCTGCGTCCTAAGGCACTCCAAGTCCATCCATGAAACAAGCCCTTTACCACGCGGGGTCTCCTCTGGGGTCCCAGGAAAAGGTACCCACATCTACCATTTCTGGCTCATTGACTATGTCCAGGCATGGTTCTTACAGCTTTGCAGGCATTTGTATCTGATATTCACAACGACCTTAGAAGCAGATGTTCATTACCAATATAGATCATAGAGTGTCAGAGAGGAGCTTTCCCAACAGCCAACAGTCGGTAAGCAATGGAGCCCAAATCAAAACCAAGGCAGTCCGGGGAGAACGTATGCCCGCAGGCTTGTACACGAACGCTCACAAGAGTTTTAGTAATAATAGCCCAAAGTGTTAGCAACCCAAATGGCCACCATCAAGTGAATGGATACACATTCCCCATATAATTCCATTATGTGAAATTCTAGAACAGGCAAAACTAACCTACAGTGACAGAAAGTAGATCCGTGGTTGCCTGGGTCCGGTGCTGCCAAGGGGACTGACTGCAGAGGGGCAGGAGGCAAGTTTGGGGGGTGATGAAAATGTTTCATATCTTGATTGACAGTTATGTGGGACAATGCTACATTTATCAAAACACTTCAAACTGCACGCTTAAAATTGGTGCATTTTATAGAATGCAAATGATACCTCAATTAAGTTGATTTTTTTAAAATGGCAGTGTAACTTCACTCTTCACTGCCACATCGCCTCCTCATAGCCCTCCTCACCTCTCCTACCCCCTCCCTCCTGTTTGCAGAGCGGGACTTTGTCATTTTCAAGACTTTCAGCCCCTTGACTCCACCCTCCATCACTGCCCCGGCTTCCTTTCCCAGTCTGGATGCACAACCAGAAGCTTCAGGACCACCATCACCCCCTCAACCCCTATTCCTTATGTTTCGACCCTTGGATACGATACTCCCTTCCTGCTTACAAGTACCCAGGTCCGAGATGCGTGCTATTCACTTTCTCCACCCTCCATCCCTGGGCTGCAAAACGGTTTGTTAGAGAAAGTTAAAAAAAATACTTTAGGGTCCACCATAAATTCATATTCCCAAAACTTATCCACCCCTCCTCATTGCCACCTATGCTGTGGCTGACCCAAATCTCTATCTACTCCTCAGAAACCTCCCACTCTGACTCACTCCCTTTACTCGCATCTTGTTCGTGTCTTTAGTCACCCGGAGTTGACATCCAACCTACTTAAACCCGTAGGTTGTTTTTTTTTAATTAAATTTATTTTTTTGGCTGCACTGGGTCTTCGTTGCTGTGCATGGGCTTTCTCTAGTTGTGGCGAGTAGGGGCTACTCTTCTTCGTTGTGGTGCGCGGGCTCTAAGCACACGGGCTTCAGTAGTCGTGGCACACGGGCTCAGTAGCTGTGGCTCGCGGGCTCTAGGGTGCAGGCTCAGTAGTTGTGGTGTGTGGGCTCAGTAGTTGTGGCGCATGGGCTTAGTTGCTTCAGTTGCTTAGTTGCTTAGTTGGTGCATGGGCTTAGCTGCTCTCGACCAGGGCTCGAACCCGTGTCCCCTGCATTGGCAGCCGGATCCTTACCACTGCGCCACCAGGGAAATCCTAAACCTGTAGATTCTATTTCTATAGTGTCTCTGCTATTTTTCCTTCCCTTACAATCCTCCACTCTAGTTCACTGCCTTTCTCTAGCTAGACATTCAGAACAACCGTTTAAGCAACTCGTCTTTCTGGCAACAGTGGTAGCAGCAGTAATAACTCCTAACTCTTTGCCTGTCAGTGCTTTACCTGGATTATCTCACTTAATCCTGTATTACTGCTCCATTTTAAAGATAAGCAAACTAAGACTTCCTGTGTTTGAGTAATTGGTCAAACCAAGTAATGCAGCTATTAGGTGGTGGAGCACGACTTTTTTTTTTAGAATTTTTAAAAAATAAATTTAATTTATTTATTTATTCATTCATTCATTTACGGCTGCATTGGGTCTTCGTTGCTGCGCGCGGGCTTTCTCTAGTTGCAGCGAGCAGGGGCTACTCTTCGTTGCAGCGCGTGGGCTTCTCATTGCGGTGGCTTCTCGTGTGTCGGAGCACAGGCTCTAGGTGCGCGGGCTTCAGTAGTTGCGGCACGGGGGCTCAGTAGTTGTGGCTCACAGGCTCTGGAGCGCAAGCTCAGTAGCTGTGGCACACAGGCTCTAGAGCACAGGCTCAGTAGTTGTGGCACACGGGCTTAGGTGCTCCGCGGCATGTGGGATCTTCCCAGACCAGGGCTCAAACCCGTGTCCCCTGCATTGGCAGGCAGATTCTTAACCACTGCGCCACCAGGGAAGCCCTGCGGAGCACAATTTAAACCTAGGTCCGCCTGACTTCTTCCTCCCATCCATCCAAACTCAGCTGCCTAAAAATCTGGAAGCTGGATTGTGTCACTTTCCTGCTCAAAACTTTTCAAGACTCCCAGTATCTACCCATTTAGGTACAGTTTCCTCAGCAGGGCATTACAGCTTTCCATATGCTAAGTCAGTCCAATTTGTCCAAGCATTCCGTCCCCCGACTACCTACACACCAGGTAAGTTGTTCTCTGTACACCTTATACGTCCTGCCCCAGCACCCTCACTCATGCTGCTCCACCTGGAACACCCTTCATCTCCCTCCCAGGCCCCTGCCCAGCTCTCTGGACCATCTCAATGACGGTGGCTGTCCCTCTGCCCCAGCATTCCCACTGCATTGTGTTATAACTCCACCGCGTGGTTTAAACACGGTCCACCTTGAGTTTAGCTGCCTCTGTGCTTGTCATCCTCTACCCGATGGTGAACTCCCTGCGGGCAGAGATGGTCCCTCCCACTCGGGGTCTCCAGTGTGTTCCAGGTCAGGCCTTGCCTTCAGTTCTGTCACGGAATACAACACCAATCTGCCTGCCCCAGCCAGTGCATCTTCTAGAAAGCCCCCCCCACCCGTCCCCCCTCCTTCTCCATCACCCTACAAGAGGGCAAATATCCTCACTCCTCATTCGTCACTCACACAGGTCCTGGCAGCGAGACTGGTGGCCCTTTAAACGCAGCCACCATGTTGTGCGCACACCTGAGCCCTTTACCCACCACCTGCCAACCTCCTCTGCTTCTGTCACCAGCCACTGGGTCACAAGCCACACTACCCTTTGGCAGCAGAAATGCCCGAATATTAGTTCTCAGAGACCTTCGAAAGCTGCCAGGTGTGCTGTACTTGTAATTTCCATGAAGTATTTTCACAAGTCCGGAAAAATCCCATCAGCAGTGGGTGCAAGTCTTTTCCGTCACTAATAATCCCTCCGAATTCCCAATAAACTACAGGTGTCTACCAGCGCCTACGCCCCGTAATGCTCCCTGGTTCTCAATCTCTTTGAAATCCCTCCAGCAGTATATCCAAAGCAAACCACTTACCAGGCCTCCAAACAGGGCCTGTGAGAGATGGTCAAGAAAGACAAAATGGCAGGCACGTGGCCATAATGGCCGACCCTCATAGAAGATATGTCTTTGGAACAATTTTCTAGAAGCCGGAGGTCTTTATGAAGCTCCCACAACCCTGCACATCCCCTGGACCCCGATCCAAGTTCTAAACCCAAATTCACAGGTCACTCGCACCCACTACACCGCCCAACCCCATTTTATATACATCATCTAGGTTAGGGAGCTAGCTCTTGGGTCCCAACCAGAAGTTCCTTTTTCAGAAGGAGAAAAGCATAAACCTCCCCCCTGAGCACGTCACCTCTGGCAGATGGATGTCACCAGCCTTCACGACCCAACCTCTGATGAAGCTGGCTGTGTCTGCAGCCAGGCCCCCACCAGCCCAGGTACCTCGGGAGCCTCTCCTACAGTCCAGGCGCCCTCTGCTCCACCTGGGATGGAGCCTTCGCAGTTGACCACATCACGTCCGTCCCAGCCCACCTTGTTGCTGAGGGCCGGGAGCCCAGGCTGCCCCTCGGCCCGCGCCTTACCTTGTTCCGGCAAGGTTGGCGCTGGCCTGGCAGTGCAGAGCGCGGCTGTGACCAGCACAGCCCAGAACAGGAGACACTTCCAGCTCCACATCCCAGTTCTGCAGTTAGAGGTTGGTGACAAGGCTCCACACCTCCATGGAGACTCTGCCGTGGGCTTAATCCTCCTGTGCAAGCTGACTCTGGGGACAGAAGAAAAACCCCAAAGTTAGGGGGGTCTGCATGGGGGATGAGGGCCAAGGAGAAAAAGAGGGAAGGCATGTCACATGGCCACCCTGCCCACAAGGGTGCCTGAAGCAATAACTAACTCCTTCAGACACAAGAAAGGAACTGTGGTCCTGTCCCAACGGTGAATTCAAGGTTATGCGCCTTAATTAGACCAAGGAGTGGTTCAGTTCAGTCCTACAACTATTTATTGAGTGTGGACTGTTTCCCATGTTGGGAAAATCATCAGAAAGTTCCCCGAGGCATGAGCCCCAAGATCATTTGTGCTGGGAAAGCGAACGGCCTCAGGAACGTCTCCCATAGGTGACCTGGGTGTGCAGATGTGACCTCTCCCAGTTTAAGACTCCACTCCCTCTAGGGCACACCAACCCTTCGGTGAGGGATAAAGAGAGATGAGGAATTATGGAAGAGGCCCAGAACTGGGAAATGGGAGCCAGGTGAGATGCTGACCCTCTCTGCACCGACGTGATGAGGAAGCTGAAATACACCATCTCCAAGGTTCTTTCTTTTTGTCTCTAAAACTGGATGCATCTCAGGGACCTCTGGTTCTACCAGCTTCCCTCACAGAGAGAACACAACTCTCACCAGCTACATAAAAAGGGCCTCAGAGTAGGGAGCCGTGAGCTGGATCCAGTTCTCCCCGAGGCTGAGAGGGGACGGCAGACGTCCAACAGAAATGGATCCAGAAGTGGGGAAAGGTCGTGCTGAAGAATAAGGGTTCTTGCAAGGCCTGACTCAAAGATGGCTCGTGCCAGCCCCGGTGAAAGGCACAGACTGCGGTCCTTTATCCTTCTCAGGTCCGAACGGGTAAAATTGAAAACAACCCTCCAAGGTCTTCAGGATAATGGTCTTTCCCGCTCAACATTTACCAAGTGATAAGACTTTCTGGGCACCGTTTGGGCTACGAGGGGGTGACACCCTCTCTGTCTTCCAGGTGGCTTTTGCCCTAGATACTCCAGGGAACCATCCAAGTTATTCGGAGAATCCACTTCCCCGGAACATGCCCTAATGTGGTGCTTCAGCCGGGCCTCCCCCTGAGCCACACAGGGCCCCTTGTGAGTGAGTCAGGCGCGGCTGGCAGAAAACCCCCTAGAATTCTTGGCCTCGTTCACAAGCGCCTGCCAGCGGGAAGACGCAGGCACTGCCGCTGCTAGCTCCCTCCCAAGGCTTTCCTGAAATTTTTTAATGATTTCAAACCAAAGGAGAAGTAAACACCTCTATTTTTCTAAATTTAGGAAAGGGACTAGACAAGGCAGAATCGAACAAGTATTTACTGAATACTCAGGACGTGCCAAGCACGGACTAGGTAAGATTTTAAACTATAAAAATTCATTTCTTCCCCACTGTGAACTGAAGGGGAGGGGTGGGAATTATTACTGCCCTTTAAGCAACGGGGAAACTGAGACGCAAAGAGGTTAAGTGCTTTGCCCAAAGATGTGCAGTGAGATGGCAAGGGCACCGGGTCTACGTCACCTGGGTTTTCGGATGCCAGAGACCAGGGTGGGAGGAAGCGATAAGGGGGTGATCAAACCTGGCTCTACCGGACGCAAGCTCATTTTCTCCAGAGGGCATCCCTGTGTCACACAAAAGCCATGTAAATAAGGACAGATCCGAGGTGACTCTTGGCAATGGGAGAGCCTTTGATTCTCCTTTCCTTTGCTCTAGAGAAAGACCCTTGGAAGCAGCTCATGGATATGCCATCTAGGACACAGGATGGGGCATGATTCCCGGCCGGGGATAGAAGTGATGCTTGCCAGAGGACATCCCAAAACCACATTCCACATCTCATTACATCCCAAAGATACAGCAAATGGATGCAGGCCAGTCACCGAGAAAGGTACACCTGACTAAGGACTTAAGTAAATCCCATAGTAATGGCCAGAGTCATGAATGAATTTTTAGTATCCAACAGGAAAGGGTGGTATCATCTCGAGATGATGAAGCTTGTTTGCAAAGGTAGCAGGCAGGCAGCTCCCACCACCACTCGGCCGCTCTGTCCCCTGAAAAGCCTGTCTACCTCCTCGCAGGTGTGGTCTGCCTGCTGACTGCCCTCTTTCAGCTCTGTGATCAATGCACTTCAAAATAATCTGGCAGTTTCCCTGCAAAAGTCTCTTCCTCTCCTCCCCCCCTGGGCCTTGAGTCCCACATCTGTAAAACAAAGGATGGTCAGAAAACCCAGCCCCCCGGCCCCCAGGCACCCACTCCTGGAATGAGAAGGGGTAAGCGGGCTCACAACCTATTGTGGAAAACACAGGGACGCGAACTAGTCCCCAGACTATCTGGGACCCTAGGGACTGCCACCTCCCCCTTCACCTCACCTTCTTCCCATTCTAATTAATGAATTCTTTAAGTCTCTTAGGAACAGTCTCCTTCCTCCACTGCCTGACAGATGTGACCTGTAGCCCTGCAGGTGCACACAGCAGCCGGCCCCTCAGCCTCTCCCCATCAGTCACGTCTCCTGGGACTGGCAGCCCAGCTCCTGCTCTGGGTGCAGAGGTCCTCACTGGGGAACGAGGAGAGTTGGGGGACACATGCCATCTCACTTATCCCACTTGTCATCGGAGGGAGCTAAAACAGTTGCCTTGCCTACACCACAGGAGGTTACGAGCTTCAAATGGGGGGCATGGGTGAAAGTATCTGCTCTCTCCTCTCTAAAGCCCTAATCAAATGTAAGGAATTATATATAAACATTGTGCTTTGAGTCACTTCTTGATAGCAATCTCAGGAGACTTTGGTAATTGGCAACCGGAGGACATGAACTTCCTGCCTTTACAAAGGCATTTCTCACCATCCATCTTTACAAACCCCACACTCTAGACCTAGCTGTCCCATTAGGTGGCCCCTCGTGGCTACAGAGCCCTTGAAATGTGGCCCGTGCGAGGCAGGATGTGCTAGAAACGAAAAATACATTCAAGAATGTGGAGCCTTTCATTGATTTTCTTAAACTGATTACATGTTCAAAAGATGATATTCCACATATATTGGGCTAAAGCAAATACAGTATAAAAACTGAAACAAACGAATTAAGGAAAATGAATTTCACCTGTTCCCTTTTTCTTAATTTCAAACGTGGCTACTGGGCTTCCCTGGTGGCGCAGTGGTTGGGAGTCCGCCTGCCAATGCAGGGGACACGGGTTCGTGCCCCGGTGCGGGAAGATCCCACATGCCGCGGAGCGGCTGGGCCCGTGAGCCATGGCCGCTGAGCCTGCGCGTCCGGAGCCTGCGCTCCGCAATGGGAGAGGCCACAACAGTGAGAGGCCCGCGTACCACAAAAAAAACCAAAAAGCGTGGCTACTGGAAAAATCTGAGATTCCATGTGGCCTGTGTTACACTGTAGGGGACAGGACAGCTCTGGGCAACCTCCGTGCCCTGCCAAGCGTTCTTCTTTGCCCTTCCTCTGTCTTCAGCGGGCTCTCTCATTCGCGGAGCCCCACCTCAAACAGCCAGGTCCTCTTCTACAAGTCTTTCTTGGGCCTTGGGAGGATCCTCTGAATTTCCAAAAACACCATAGGGTCTCAAGCTCCTTAAGAGCAGGGTCTATATCCAATTAACCTTTGTCAATGACCTTAGCACCTAACACCCACACGGCAGAGGCTGGTACATTTGGGAACTGGAGGCGTAAATGAATGAAACGAAGAGAGGCCGATGGAAACGAAACTGACAGAGCCACGCTTGCAGAGAAGAGGTTGACAATGCCAGAGGAAATCGTCCAGCACTCCTTGTTAGCCAGCCAAACTCGATCTCAAAGCATACCAACCCGGACATTTTCTAAACATCTCGATTCCTCAGACTTGAGGAAGTGACGCCCAAACTTTAATCCCTTTAGACGGGAGTAAGACTTAACAGAAATGGTGGCTTTCCCCAAAAGTGACCAACAATGAGCATCCCTGCTCATTGGTGAGAGTGGCAGGACAAGTTCTTAATAAACATCTGAAAAAACACATGCAGCTCAGCTTGAGAAATTGTACCGGCTCCAAGAGAAACGCTAATTTAAAAGTTTTTAGTCTCTGTCAAAAAGAGTGCCCAAATGTCCTTGGGAGTGAGGTATGTAAAAAGCAAGTAGTAATAAGAGAAACCCTAAGTGCTCCACGGTAATCTAGGCAGCCTTGCTACTGAAGACAGAATGGGCTTGTGGACCACCACATGCTTGGAGGTGTTCACCCAGGTGAGGGCTATTTACTTGGAGCCCAAACATGGCTTTTTTAATTGCAAGTGGAATGGTGATGAGGAGAGAATTTCTAAGGGAAATGCAAACTTAGGGAGAAAAGCAACTCTCCTAGCCCAAGTCTGGTTTTTAATCCTCTCCGGAAACCCCAGAACCTTCTCTGAAGTTCTGCATCTGGACTCCCACCAGTCCCGGGTTCACTCAGACCTTTCCCAAAGCTCTTGCGATGAAATATGCAAGATGTATTTCCCAAGAGGAAATTAAGCTCCTCTCAAGTGATGTGAGGCCCTTTCAGAGCAAGATGTTTGGACCCCTTCTGTCTACCTTCTTTTCCTTCAGCAGCAACAGGCTCAAACTGTCCTAGGAAGCTCTTAACTAACAGCCATTTTGATGAGACAGATTAAACAATGGAGGCCCAAGGAAGCATTCAGAGGCTGCTGAAAGCCCAAGCTCACAGGAGCAGATCTCCTGTTTTAGGGGTCTCGCTCCAGGTCGACACCCAAGAGCAAACAAAGCAAAACCTCATGGACTTTTCTCGGTCTCCATGGCTGGAGGCTACCTACTGGACGCTCAACTCAGTTCTCCTAGCCCCCAGAGTGCACCAGGAACAAAGCTGGGCCAGGCTTAGGGATGCCTGGAGATGCTCTGATCCTCTTCCTCAAGGCAGGGTGGGGTCATGGCAATGACCATGCTCCTCTCAATGTCTTCCCGTGCTTCTGCTCCACTTGCTCTTCTAAGGGTGCCTAACGGAACTTTCTCACATCCTCCATGGCCAGGAGCCAGGGAAAAGAAGGACCCAAGACTGCCTACTCTGGAGCCAAAGGAAGAGGTGCCCACTCTGGCCCGAATCCCATTTGTGAAATGCCTCCAAAATGCACATTTCTACGGGCTTGGTCAAAGCAGACAGTGAGAGCACGCTATCCAAGTGACTCGCCACCCGGATGGCCCTCATTAAAAAGCTGACACTCAGCTATGACTAAGAGTAAGTGCAACAGACGTTTCAAGGAGCTCGTCACCGATGCAGTACACAACCATCCCAGCTGGAGCCAAGCCTCCAGCAGCCTCCCTGTCCCCAGACACCCTGCGCTCCTCCGGGGGTCTGCAGCAGCCCTGGAGCTTCTCCCAACCAACTGGGGGGAAATATGTAAACAAGTCATTAGGGAGGTAGTCCCGTAAGGTAGCTGGGTCCTCTGCAAGGGCTCTCGCTCCGACACTCACTCGAAGGAAGGGCTATGACCCAGGCTTGGGGGTAATCGGCCAGACAGAGGCATGTCCCACGGGGCCCTGCTACTTAGCTCTTAAACAAGCCTCAGAGAGGAAACCGGGAGCCCGGGCCAACAGGGGAAAATGGCCACTTTCTGCTCAACAGTCTCAAGGCTAAGGTTCTACAATTTAGAAGGTATTCCAAAAAAAGCTCTGGGCCGGAGGTGCAAAGGGCAGGGCACATCTGCAGAGGAAACAGTCACCTTAATTACCATGTCTAGAGAAAGTGCGATTTCATTACAGCCTCCAAACTACTGCCCAAAGGAGGAAACCAGAGAAGTGTTTTCAATTTGAAAGAGGCTGGAAAGGAGAGGGTGAGAGAACAACTCTCCCCACCCTTCTGCAACTTGGGAGCCAGAAAGTGCTTTCCTGCCTTGAGGTTAGAACCAGAAAAACCCTCCACAGTCCTTTCAAACCTCCACCCGGTCCTGACTTGGTAAAACGCCCCCCACTTCAGTGTCCGGGAGCTGCCGTCCAAAGAACTCCTTAAAAACACCCAGGGAGCGACAGCCCGGGGCCTCCCTCCCACGCCCGGGCCGCTGCGCCCCGGGCTCGCTCCAGGGAGGGTGGAAAAGGGACGCGTGACGCCACCGCCGGGCGGCCCGAGACCCGGCGGCGGGCTCCGGACAGGGTCAGACGTTCCCACTGCTCCAGCTGTAACTGAAGGGAGGAGAATGTAATGCTTTGGTTCCAGAAACTTCCGTGAGGGCCAGTTCTGGGTCTGACCATCTCTAGCAGATGAGATGGGCCACCCCCGAAAAACTTGGCCCCCTCTTCTACGATGCCTCTTTTTCACACGAGCCAGAAAGCACCACCTCCATATCAGATCCTAAATAACTTGGCATCCAGGGCAACTTCTCTTCTCAAATCCCAACGCCTCATCCCCAAGTCTTAAGAAATCTTAAAGAGCGAGGTGGTACGGCCAAATTGAATAATCCCAGTTTTAATCTGGGGGAGGGGGGAGGGAGGAAGAGGGATGTTCTTGTGACTGCGGTGTACCCGTGTGGGGTGAAACGGAACCAGATGCGGCGGCTACATCTGGAAAATCGGGGCGGGGGGGGAGTGGTGGGGGAGAAAGACACCGCAGAAACTTTGAAAAGGGCTAAAGCTTCTGGGCCCAGAAAGGAGAAGTAGGCTTCACCGCTCCCCCTCGCCCCCCACCCCCTCGCCCAAAGGCGTCTGGCTGCCTTCACAGGCTATGAGTTAAATGAACTGCGACTACAAAGTAAACAAATTCCTCTGCAAATGAGCGTTCTAGCCCCTCTTCTACTAACCCCAAACATAACGGGAAGGCGGAGCGGGGACAGAGGGTTCTGGGCCCGAGAAGCAACCTGCATCGCAGCCGAGTGAACCGCACGGGACAAAACCCTCATCCCTTCCCCCACCTCCTCGAACCAGATTGGAACTGAACATTCCCCTCCCCCCCGACCCCATAATGGGGCTTAACATCACCCGCTGGGCGCCCTCCCCTTCCCCAAACTTCCGATCCTTTCAGAGATGGACTAAGTCGAAGATAAGCGCCTCTGGAAAAGGGAATTCCTTTCTCGCTCTCCGCTAAGGCAGATTCAGCCATTTGGTGACGACACCCCCTTAAAACCTATTCGAAGAGAAGCTAACCTACCCCTCCACTTCCTTCCCCCTTCAGGCCCCCAGCCGCCCACCCACCCGCAACTGCGACCCCAGACCTTCCCGGAGGTGGAAAAGGACTTAGAAAGACCCCGGATTTTTAGCGTGCCACCCAAAGCTACCTGCTGGATTGGGGTGAGTCCCCACGGGTGGACTAAAAGGAGATGGAGTGGAATGCGGCGCGCGCGCGCGCGCGCACACACACACACACACACACACACCCCACCTCGCTGCCCACTCCCGCCCGCCTCCCCAGTCCCAGGAAACCGAGGGCCGCCGCCGCCTCGGCCCCGGCCCTGTCCCTGCCCGGACTCACCGCCGAGCCGCCGCCGCCTCGCCACCTCCCCAGCGCGAGTTGGCGGAAAAGTTGAGCGGCGGGCGGATCGGTGGGACCGGCTCGGGGAGGGGGCGCAGGAGGCGACGCGAGTGGAGGGAAGGGAGGGGAGACAAAAGGGGGGCGCCGAGCGCTGGGGAGGGAGCCGGCGGTGGAGGGGGGCGGGTAACGAGTGGAGGGAGGCGCCGGACCCGACTGGGTTGCGGCCGGGGAGAGCGCGCAGCCGGGAGGCTCCAGCGCCGGGGGCCGCTCGGGACGCGGAGCCCGCCCCGGATCCGGGGGCGCCGCGGCTCTTACCTCACTCGGCGCTGCGGTTCCGCCTCTGGAGGGTCCGCCGTGGCTTGTGCGGGCGGGCGGGCGCCCGCGTCCCCGGCTCCGGCCCGCCTCCCCCGGGCTCCGCTCGGGTCCTGGCGGGGCCGCGAGAGCCCCACTGCCGGCGCTCGACTCCCAGTGGCGCTCGGAGCTCGGCGCCTCCGGCCCGGGCGGGAACAATGGAGCCGAAGCTGGTGCCCCGGAGGCGGGGCGGGGGGAGGGCTCCGGTCCGCCGCCCGGGATTTCCAGACCCCGTAGCCCCCCTCTCCAGAACCGGGCGGCGGCCCTCACGCTTCTGGCAGCCCGGGCTCCATAGCCCTGCCGGGGCCCCGGCGCCGCGGCTTGCCCGACTGCCGCACTGGTCCCCTGCGCCCCGCGGGGCGCCCCTCGGACCGGAGAAAAGTCCTCGGGCTCCGCCGCTCTTCCAGCTGCGGCGCGCACTGGCGGCTGGGGAAGGCGAGGTCGCCGCAATGCGCTAAGCAGAGTCTCGGTCCTGTCTGGACGTCGCCGCCCAGCTCCGGGCACAGCCCGGGCTCCTCCGCGCGCTGCGGCTGGACCAGAGTTCGGGCTCCCGCTCGCCGCCGCCGCTGCCGCGGAAGCCGCCGCACCAGTGCCCGCAGGAGCGCTCCGAGCGCTGTGCGCCGGCGGGGCGCGAGGACTCGCTCTCTCACTCCCACCCCGCGCTGGTCCCACCTCCTCCTCCTCCCCCTGCAGCTGCCTGCTGGGCCTTGTAGTTTCCGAGCCGCGGCCCCCGAGAAGGGGGAGCGGGCTGAGCGGCCCCGCGCTCCGCTGCTCCTTTCCTGCGGTCTGGCCTCCTTTGGCGCGCGTGCCCCTCTATCTGAGCATCGCCAGGAGCGCGCCCAAATTTCGGGCGGTGGCAGAATGAGCAGTTGTGAGGATGAGGTGGGGAGACGCTGTAGCCCTGAGGTTGCACATGGTAGCATGGGCTTTGGAGTCGGACTGTGTGCCTTGGGGAAACGATGTTCTCGCTCTACATCTCAGTTTTCTCATCTGTAAAAGGGGGGTAAGAGTACTTTCCGCATAGAATTTAGGATTAAATGATAGCCTGGCACATAGTTACTCAGTAAATCCAAGCTGCTTTTATTCATGAGAAGGTCTGCTCCCTCCTCAGACCCTTCACTTTCCCCAGCCACATAGCCTAGGTTTTGTGGTCCAGGGAGCTGGGTTTTGTCAATTCTACAGCACCGTTCTTGGCCTCCAGAAGTCTTCAGCCTGCGGAGAACGTTTCGGAAGCAAAGAGTAAGTGAGAGGAGCTGTGGGGGGTGTTGTTGGTTTGGAAATTAATCAGAGCCCACCCAGTGCACACTCCAGTACTCTATGGAACCCGAGGAAAAGTGGCTAAAATGCCCTTTCCCCTGGGTCCTTCCTCAAAGTGGTATAATCTAGTAGGTTCCCTAATCCAGATGGGCATCTGTCCTCCGAGGAACTTCTAAAAAATACACACTCTTAGACCTGCTCAGACTCGAGGAATCAGGCTGTCCCAAGAAGGAGCAAAGAGGTTTTTTTTTCTACCACTCACACTGTGTCAGTAGGGGACCACCGGAAGGGTGAGAAATATGTCATCCTAGGTATGAGAGGCACCTCCATTATGGCCCACTACTTAGGAACCGTTTGATTTTGGACAGGTCATGCATCTGAAAGAAATCAAGACCTGTTTATATATTTTCCCCCAATTGGTTGGGACTGCCTCACAAAGTTGTCACCAGAATCAAATGAAATAATGGATGTCAGTGCATTCAAAGTGCTAGTTTTGATATAAATAAAGTTACTATGGAAGTTAATGGTAGGGTCTGTTCCCTCATTCTCACCTAACCCACAAGATTCTGGAAGCTCAAAAACTGAATAAGATAAGCCCCCTCCACCCCCGCCCCTACCATTTAAGGAAGGGTCTCCAAGTTATTTCTTTTTTTTTTTCTTTCCTTCTTTCTTTTTCTTCTTCTTCTTTTTTTTTTGGCCATGCAGCACGGCTTGTGGGATCTTAGTTCCCCAACCAGGGATCGAACCTGGCCCTAGCAGTGAAAGTCCTAACCACTGGACCGCCAGGGAATTCCCTCCAAGTTATTTTTTTTTATTGGACTAGCAGGAGAAAGAATAGTGATCACTGTAGTGTCATTCACATAGTAGGAGCTCAATAAATGTTTGTGAACTGACTGAAGAGTAAATAAATAAATATTTATGCAAGTGAAGGAAAATTAAACTAAATAAAAAGCAGGAACTCCATATTTGTTGAGTAAATGGACTTCAGTCATTGTTTATAGGGTTATAAGCCTATCTCTCCGCCCTTCAACCCTTCTGCTCCTGATCAGACTCTATTTATCCTCCCATATAAGCTGCCCATCCATTAGGCCTCCTTCATTTTATGATTTTTTATAAATTTATTTATTTATTTATTTATGCCTGTGTTCGGTCTTTGCTGCTGCGCGCAGGCTTTCTCTACTTGTGGCGAGTGGGGGCTACTCTTCATTGCGGTGCGCGGGCTTCTCATTGCGGTGGCTTCTCTTGTTGCGGAGCACGGGCTCTAGGCGCACAGGCTTCAGTAGTTGTGGCACATGGGCTTAGTTGCTCTGTGGCATGTGGGATCTCCCCAGACCAGGGCTTGAACCCGTGTACCCTGCATTGGCAGGTGGATTCTTAGCCACTGCGCCACGAGGGAAGTCCCCCTCCTTCATTTTATTTTATTTTTATTTTTTTAAAAAAATTATTTATTTTTGGCTGCGTTGGGTCTTCATTGCTGGACGCAGGCTTTCTCTAGTTGCTGCAAGCAGGGGCTACTCTTCATTGCAGTGCACGGGCTTCTCATTGCAGTGGCTTCTTTTCTTGTGGAGCATGGGCTCTAGGCACGTGGGCTTCAGTAGTTGTGGCTCTCAGGCTCTAGAGCACAGGCTCAGTAGTTGTGGTGCATGGGCTCAGTAGTTGTGGTGCACGGGCTTAGTTGCTCCGCAGCATGTGGGATCTTCCCGGACCAGGGCTCGAACCCGTGTCCCCTGCACTAGCAGTCGGATTCTTAACCACTGCGCCACCAGGGAAGCCCCCCTCCTTCATTTTAAATCATGCTCATTCCAGGCCTGTTAGAAGGCCAAACTTACACCCCTCCCCCTTGGAGGGGCCTTCCCAGCCAATCCCAGCTCTGTCAGTCCCTGGAACCTCTACTGACCTTCTGGTATATCCCATTGATTTGATATTTAACATTACTTTGTTAGTTGTCTTTTTTACTCTTTCTCTCTAACCAGCTGCTAAACTGTTCTAGAGCCCGGATCCCATCTATGTATTTGACCTAGCTCAGGACTCCCGTCCGGAGGTGTCTCGTTATATTGTTGATGGACTTGATTATAAACCTGGGTGACTAGATGAGGAAATACAGTTTGAGGGAATATGATTGGGGAGACAAGCAAAGGACGATCCAGCATTTAACATCCAGCTACTGCTTTCCCACTTTGTTACTGGAAGAGAATAGTTCACACTTCCTCTCTCTGATTCTTCTGAAACAGAGTTTTTTAAATCCAGCCCCTTTGCCTTCTGATTTAGAAGCACTTTAGGAGTACCTTGAACCCCAAAGACGAGGCTGAAGAACGTGCCCTTGGTTTGAACAGAAAGAAAATGGTTTTGATGCCTGCCTGTTTGGTGTTGAACGGCATCGACCCGGTGCTGAACAAATTTCTCTGTAGATGTAGCAAGAAACCAAAATGAAAGCAAGTGGTCAACTTGATAGCTCTCCCACCCCCAGTTCTCAGGGAAACCACCAAAGACAGCGCAGTGGGGAAGGTGAGAAACCCAGGGAACCAACGAACGGCCTGTCCACAGACCACAGACGGGGATCCTGAATAACTGAGAGCACGAGTCTTCTCTCCTCCCAGCCCAGCTCCCCTTCGGAGCTGCTGCTTCCCCTCCTCTTCCTGAAAGGCAGACCCTCCACTTCAGGATGGGCCCCAGGCCGTTGGAGGGAGAGCCTCCCCAGGGTAGCCCCGAGCAGCTCCAGGCAGAGGGGGTCAGGCAGTCGCCCTGCTGCCTCTGTCCTGCTCTGAGGACGCCTGGCACCTTGCCTCCCCACACAGAAATGTAATCTTCCCTCCGAGATAACAAAGAGCTGGGAGGGTCAGGGAGGATTTATAGGCCCCTTGCCCTGCTAGTGAGATGTCTGAGGGGGGTACGGAGGCCCTCACGGCTCGAGGACCTGATAACCAGCTGGGGACCTGTTGCCTCTTGCATCTGTGGGAAGAGGGAGAGCGGTGCTGAATGAAACCGAGGGGAAAAGAGCTCTCCCCAAAGCCCGATCGGGTGTCTTTGTTTGGAAACACTGCAGAAGATCCCTTCCCTTTTCCTCCAGTGTCCTCAGACGTCTTCCACGGAGGAGGCAGCCCTTCCCCTCCCCAGGGCTCCCCTGCTCCATCAGAGTTTAGTTATTTTAGGGCTCAGCTCTTCCCACCAGGGATGAGCACGCCCTACTACCCTGGCTGAGTCCTGCGGAGTTAACACCTCTCTGTTATGGAAGAAGTTGGGGGAGGCTAGCAACCTCTACACCCACTGGGGCAGGGTGGGCCGGAGAGCAATTCCAGCTGGCCTTGGGAGTCCCGCAGACTGGTGGGGGACCGGCAGAGGCTCAGCTCTGAGGGCTGGCTGCAGGGGGGCACGCTCGGGAGGAGGGAACTGTCTGGGTTTCTCCCTCCACAGTGGAGGTTCCCAGGTCACTGGGAGCAGGTGGGCAGCCTAGCCTTTTGCCCCAGGCCCCTGCGGCAGCCAGTTACCATCTGGCTGCCATTTGGTGACCCCCGGCTGTTCTCAGCACAGCTTCGGCATATCAGGGAAGGGAGGGTCTTGTTTGGCTTGGTGTTTCTGTAAATAACATTTCACTCTCTCCGACCAACTGGGAGTGGGAAAGGGAGCTCTCAGCCGTGGCAGCTCAGCTTCTCTGGCCCTAGTGCCACATTCATTCACCGAACACTGGGGCAGGGGTTGGCGGTGTGTGGGACACGTCTCATGTGCCAGGTACTGTGCCGGGCACAGTGGATCCAAAGATGAACGAGATGAAGGTGCAGCCTCTGGGAGCTGACAGTCTGGTCGGGGAGACCAGGAGCACCTGCAGGGTATTTGGGGAGGAGACATCAGGAAAAGAGATGCTCAGGGGAAGTGATGCCTGAACCTTGAAGGCTGACAGCATGTGAAACCCACAAGCTCAGGCGGGATGATTGAGGAAGGCCAGACTGGAGAGTTTGTGCAGGGGTGTTGATTATTCTGTATTATCTTGCTCTGGAGAGAAGAACTCCATGCCTGGTGCAGAGCAAGTGCTCAATATATGGTAACCTTGTTATATTTTAGCCCAGGAACACCTCTTTCGGAGCCTTTTTTCTCCAGGTATCCTTGTGGTGTTACCATCCAATCACCACCACCCTCAGATTCTCTGTCTCCCAAGATTTGCAGTAAAGGATATATTTTTCACGCTTATCTCCCCCTTCCTTGTTGACCCCATCAAGATAAACAGCCCCTTTTGTTACAGATTTAACTGTGAAACAAGAAGAAAATCACAAGAACACATATGGAGAAGCTAACAAGTCTTATAAAACCTCCATGATCCTAACAGCTGTGGTCACTGGTCTAGGTTTCAGACCCCCTTTGGGATGCTCATGGCAAACCAGCTGGCCTTTTGTCCTCTGGTTTTCTTCAGAGCTCCCTAAACTCTCCCCTCTTTCTGACCCCAACCTCCAAACCCTCTCCCAGTTAAAGTTGCCCATCCAAACCACCGTGCTGGGGACTGGAGAGGTGACAGAGAGGCAGCGGCCGAACAGTGGGCATTTGCATTTCTGAGGACTCCCCAGGAGTAGAGAACCCGGTTCCTGAGGCTTCTGCCCTGCCCAGGGACAAAGATCAAAGTTGCAGGGTTAGACTGGGATACTTGAGGATTCAACTTTGAAGTGGATTCCATCCAAGGATATGCTAACCAACTGCAGATGACCTCTCCTGGGTCGTTAAGAACTTTTGGTGATATCGGGATGGGGGGGGTCAGAGAGGAAGAGAATTTAAAAATAGACAGTGTTAGGTTAGGAAAGATAGACAAGCATTTTAAAAGATGGGAAGATAGGGCTTCCCTGGTGGCGCAGTGGTTGAGAGTCCGCCTGCCGATGCAGGGGACACGGGTTCGTGCCCCGGTCCACAATGGTGAGAGGCCCGCGTACCACAAAAAAAAAAAAAAAAAAAAGATGAGAAGATAAAGGTGTCGGTGAGAGTGTGGGAAAACAGGCACCCCAAACCCTTGTTGGAGGGAGTGCTGATTGGATAGACTCCTTGTGGACCATGTCATAATATTTATCAACATTTAAAAGGTACATACTTCACATACTCTTTGACCCAACAATTCTTCTAGGAATTTAATATACAGATGTCCTTGCATATGTGTAGAAAGACCGTGCGTATAATGTATATATAGATATGTGTATATGATATACATGATAATCATTGCAGCGTTGTGGTTGCAAAACACTGAAAACAATGTACTGACTGGTTCACGGGGGACTTGGTGAAATAAATCATGGTAAGTCTGTAAATGCAAAATTGTGCATCTGTTAAAAGAAATAAGATGTGTCTATATGGAAGGGAAAGAGCAAGAAGCTTTGTACTGTATGTATAACAGATCACTTGTGGTAAAGGAAAAAAAACCAGGGGCGCACACACCCTTACACATACAGATACCTACATACGTATATATTGATCTATAAGTAGATTACCTGGAAGGAAACTCACACACACATACAACAGGTGAATTGAATGTCTAGGGGGGCAGAAGTGGGAAGGGGACTTTCAAACTACCTTGTTTGGTACTATTTAAAAATTTCATCGTGTGCCTATATATTTCCCTCTAGTTGAATGTCATTCTTCTGTTAAAAACAAAACAAAGGTTTATTAGCTAAACCATTAATAGTGGTTTCTTTTGGGATATGATTATAGGAGAGTTACACTTTTTTTTACACACATTTGCATCGTCTGAGGTTTTGGGAAGGAGTGTGTTTACAGGGTGGCCAGTACGGTTGAGCAGGTTGCATCCTGGGTGTGTGTTTCAGGGGCTGAAATTCTGTGTGCTGCTGCCCCTACCTCTGCCCAGAGGAAATGGTACCATCTTCCGCCCCTGACCGGGTACTACGTTTATGATCAGCAAAATGATAATAATAATAATTATTATAGCATATGTGGAAAAAGCAGACGTGCACCGTGTGCTGTGATTTTATCTTTAGGCAAGAAGAGTGATCATGAAGACATGTCCTGCCCAGGCAAGTCCACTGGGACAGCGTTTAAGTGGCCATACTCAGGCCCTCACAGATGCGCCTAATCCCTCACCCACAGTGACCCACAACCCAAGACACCCTGCAAAATGGCCCCTCATCTGAAGAGAGAGAGGGACAACATGAACGTTGATTTCCAAAATTGCAGAGGTTTGGACAATGCAAATGGATTCAGGAAGGGCTGCAGACCCCTCTCATTATGAGCCTTTCCTGAAACCTGCTCTCCTCCACGCCAGCCGGTGCAGGGCCCTCGGGAAACCTGCCTGAGTCAGAAGCTGGGCCCTTTCCCGCAGTGCCCTGCACCTTTGGTCAGCAGCCGAAGGGGGGGTGTAAGCTGAGTGAGCTGGGGTGGATTTCTGAGACCTAACTAGGAAGCAGTCCAGATGGGTGTTCAATCTTCCAGGAAGTTTCTTACCAAGGCTAGGCATAGGCTAATAATTCACTGTCGTATTCCTTAAGCCACTTGTTTGACTCTGATAGGTTTCCAAGCATGTGAGCTTATTTTCTAAGAAGTGGATAGAAAATGCAAATAGAAGTGTTAGGTGTGATCTCTCTGCTTATGCCTTTAAAAAAAATGTTTTGTTTGGCATCCCCAATAGCTAATAGTTAATGAATGCTTGCCGTGCAGGCAACTTGCTACGTGCTTTCACATTTGCTAAGTGAGGTCATCTCATTTAAACTGCACAACAATGAGAGAGCTATGACTCCCATTTCACAGATGAGAAAACTGAGGCTTGGCGGGGGGCTAACTGGACCCACAAGTGATGAGATAAGGAAGCCAGGCTACAAATCCAGACAGTCTGACTCCAGAGCCTTGACTGCCAGCCGTTTTACCTCGGGGAAAAGAAGATGCTCTTGATTTAGCAGTGTCTGCAGAAGGGACTTTAAAATCTCTCTTTCTTTGAAAACTCAATTATTAAAAAATTAAAAAAAGGTTAAACCACAGCAAACGGAATTGTCACAGTTTGAGTGTGTATTTTAAAGACAACTTATTATGAATCTGCTTGAATCAATACCAGTGCCATTTTTTCTGAAACAGTTCTGCCTTGTGGGATCTCGTGAGTGTGTGTGTGTGTGTGTGTGTGTGTTTCGGGGGTAGGGAGTGAGGTGGGGTGGTGGGGAAAAAAAGAGCTAAAATCTGGCACCAGTGGGCCCCAGTCTCAGTGTCACTTAGGGGTGTCGCTAGGTTTCAGAATCACTCTGCTCAAGTTCACCTGGTCCCATAGGAGCTGTTGTTCAGGAATTACACGTTGAAGCTGAAGCAGGGGCTTGGGAAAATATGGAAGGCATTTTTAAGGAGACTCAACCAGCCAGTGCAGAAACTGTATTTTAAGTAACCATATCTCTGTTATGAATAGGTCCACAGGGAATTGAGATGGAAAGAATCTTTCAAATCAAATGTGCTTTCTGCTAGGTATGTTTCAAGTTTATTTTTCATTTTCATCTTTTTCCATACCCCCAGCCCCTCCCGCTTATAATTCCATCTCCTTCTGTCTTTCAAAGTTTGGAGAAGAGGGGCAAGGGGCGGCATTCTGATTAGAGAAATGATTTGGTCTTTTACCTGGCTGCCGGCTTACCCTCACCAGAAACCCTTGTTTGGCTGTGGTGTTTTCTTGACTCTATAAAAGACCCCAGGGAGTTCCCTGGTGGTCCAGTGGTTAGGACTTGGCGCTTTCACTACCAGGGGCGTGGGTTCAATCTCTGGTTGGGGAACTAAGATCCCGTAAGCTGCACGGCACAGCCAAAAGAAAAAAAGGAAGATCCCAGAAGCAGGTCCATATATAATTCGGGCCACTAGTTGCCTAAATGAGAGCTGTGCTTAATAGTATGATTCCAGACCCAGGTCTTAAATGCAGTAAACATCATGAAACAATCGGGGAGAAAGTTAGGACAAAAAGTTGAATGTGTGGGTGAAGGAGGGGAACCATCCTTCCTTGAAGAAAGACTAGCACCTGACTCAGACCGTGTGTCCCTGTTACTAAGCCTGTTCCTCCACCACGAGGGCCACGGCGGCACCCTGGCAATCGGTTCTGATGCTGCAAAGTCCTCTCTTAATGACTTAATGGAGACTCAGGCAGACTGGCCGCTGGGGTTCAGCTCTGTGATTTCTTCCTTCCTGCATTTTTATTGAAGTGCCGGGAAGGGAGCCAGGACATTTGATGATGTTTGTTTCTGCAGATACTCCACTCCCTTTTTTCCCTTCCAGATCAGATTATCGTGTGTTGGTGGCAGCAAAAAAATAGAGTATTGATGACAGGTAGAGAACTGCTGGGAACACATGGGGACAGGGAACGCACACCCGGATTGACCCAGACGGCAGGTCGTGTCGCCCCTGCCCGGGATGAAGGCGCTTTGTCCTGGGACTGGTGAGCTGTCAGGCCCCGTTCCTGCCCTCCATTTCCTGTTTCTGCTTCAGGTGGCCTTTTATTGAAACTCCAAAGCCCGTTGGAGGATCTAAATGAGACTTTCTTTAGCCTTAATCAAAAATACAGGATAACCAGAGACCTCCTACCTTTTACTTCTGTGATTTTCCCATATTCACCTGGGGCTAGGTAAGCATTGGTGGGTCCGGCATATGAATTTTTTTCTTTTGTCACCTTGGCAAGCTTAGCAGCTTCTCTGGGCCTCAATTTCCTAAATTGTAAAATGGATACATAGGGTGGTGAGGATGTAAAAAAACAAAACAAAACAAACAAAACCCCAGAACAATCCATCTAAAGCCCTCCACACAGTGCCTGACATATAGTAGGTGCTCATTAAATGCGGCCTGCCTTTACCTGAGCTACTGTACAGTGTACCAGGAGCACCAAAGGGCAAGAAGGCCTGAACGAGACTCTAGCTTAAAATCCATTCATGGGGGTGGGGGGGTGAGGGCGTGGGAATCAGGCTGGCCACTCCACTGAGCGATGCTAAAGCTGTCACCCAGGTTTATCCCGGAATACAGAGGCAGGGGCTTCCTGCGTCCTTTGCCTTCCTTCTTCTCACCACCATCAATGGGCTTCATCTGGCCCCATCGCCACTCAGCATTTGATCCTGAAATGTACCCACAGCGCCCAGGTCTCATACAGATGCATATCAAAAAAGAAGTGATGGAAGCAAAGAGAAACAAAAGGTGAGCAATCAGGAGAATGAAACAGCTTGGTGATTCTCAAATTCCTTTTTCTCAATAACCTCCTTGGCAGTCTCTCTCTGGCCTCAGATTCTCTTCCTCTCAGCATCTCACAGCTAGGTTTCGAATGAATGATGTAAGACTGAAGCTTAATGGAATGTCCATGATGTTCCTGGCCCTGGCTTCTGCCCTCTGCCTCGCTTCTCTCCTCCTGGACAGAACCTGCTGACCTTCCTCTTTCAGAAGGCCGCTTTCAATCCCTCTTCCACCACATTATCCTCCTCCAGGGAATCAATCCACTAGGAAACTAAGGAGGACCCTCAGCACTTCCTGCCCGCGTCTTGTAAAACACAGAGCCTGGTAATTCCCATTCATCAAGGCTGTTTTTTCCACAGCTCTGTTTCCTACAGGAGTGCAGGGGGAGGCGTGAATGGTCAGGAAAAGCTGGCAGTGGCAGAGCCTGAGCCTCCCCAGTGGTGGAGCTTCTCACTGACCCACAGGCAGCGCCAAGCCCCGCAGCCAGGCTGTAGGGACGGCACCCAGGAGATGCCCTAATGGGACCTTGTGCCCAGGGTTGGGCTGCCCGGCTGCACGTGGCCCCTTTCCCTGCAGATGGAGAACGTGAGAGCAGGAAGACACCTTCTGGATCAGACCTTTCCGGCAGAGAAAAAGAAGCTGTTTGGCTCGTGCCTGGGGGATCTTTAACTTGGAGAGGGAATGGCAGCGCTTACAATTAACTTACATTACGGGTGCTTTTTATTTTCAATCGCTAAACGTTGCCGACTCCCCCATACTCCCTGCAGCCGAGAAAGCTAGATAAAAGCAGCCTCCTTGGGGTGGGAGCGGCCGTCCAGCCGTGAGATCCAGGAGTGGTGGGGTCACGTGGCCACGGGAGGGGTGATTTTATGTCTAAGAGGAGGACAGAACAGAAGCAGGAAGAGGTCAAAAGGGACCAGGGGGCTTCCCTGGTGGCGCAGTGGTTGAGAGTCCGCCTGCCAATGCAGGGGACGTGGGTTCGTGCCCCGGTCCGGGAAGATCCCACATGCTGCGGAGCGGCTGGGCTCGTGAGCCATGGCCGCTGAGCCTGCGCGTCCGGAGCCTGTGCTCTGCAACGGGAGAGGCCACAACAGTGGGAGGCCTGCGTACTGCAAAAAAAAAAAAAAAAGGGGGGGACCAGGAGGGTTAAAGTAGCTCGAAGACAAAGAGGACCAGAAAGGGAAAGAGGGGAGAGAAACGCAGGAGGAGGATGCCACACAGCCACTGTCACTGCCAGAGGCAGACAGGGAGCTGGGCTATTGTGGGAGGGTTCCAGAAGGGACTCAGGGGCTGTCACATGAGCTGCATGGTCTCCAGACAGACAATCCCACTGCGCTTTGTGCGGCCCCAGGCGGCTGTCCTCCGGCCGGGCCCAGGCTCCTGGGGCCATGTGGGGACCTGCTCCCCAAGTTCTTTCTGTTACCAAGACACCACTTCCAGGGAGAGCACCTCCCTTCCCCTGGCTGATCTGGTCCTAAATTCCAGAGCCCGTAGCCTCCTTGCAGTGGGTTCTGTTCACACTGTGCACATACAACCAGTTTCCCCTGTGTGGCTCCAGCATCTCTGGACCTCAGCATACAGACATTAACTCCGGTATCTATTCGTGGAAAGACTACGAACAAGCACGCTTCAAGGGCGTCCAAGATGAGCAAGAGGCAGCCCCGCCCCCCTGCCCCCGAGTGACTTATTGCCTCCAGTGGATGAAGGAAAGAGGCATATCTCAGTTTTCTGCTGGCAGCACCCACCAGCCCCTGTCCCGATGACAGAACCTTCCAGAGGAAGCTTCCTTTGCATCTCAGGAGGCAGGAGGAAAATGATGGCTCAAGAAGGGAAATGATCCTTGCATTCCAGGTATCAGGAGTCACCTGCACAGGGAGTTAACAGCCACCATACACTCCCATCACTGTGCTTCAGGCTTTGGAAAGCGCCAAGCATGGGTCAGAGGGAGGTTGGGTGACTTGCCCAGTTGGGCTTCAAATCATGGAATCTTAGGAGCTAGGATGCTAGGAAGTTTCCCATTTCTTGAATTGATTTCCCTCTGTGATGAAGCTTTCAAAAGTCTGCATTGAAATGAGAAAAGTAAGATCACATACTGGATTTTTCCGTATTTGTTTACAGGACTCTCCTTCATATTCTAAGGTTGTGTCTCTTCTCTTTTTTTAGTACTGAAATGCGCTTTCTTTTTTAACTGATAGTGAGAGGAGATGGCGATATTTTAAAAATATCCTTATCTGGCAATGTAAAAAGTTTTTGTAAACTTTTAGTCAATTGGACTGGACCAAAATTCGGGAATCATTGATCAAATTCAACCCATTGCTCATGGAGGTGGGGAAACTGAGGCCCAACAAACTCAAGGGACCTGTCCAAGGTCACATGGCAGATAGGCACCCTCTGCCATGCCATGACGTGCCTATTTTCTTTTCTGGCCCTGAAACATGTGCGATCTTTGTTCCCCCACCAGGGATTGAACCCATGCCTCCTGTGGTGGAAGTGGAGAGCCCTAACCACTGGAGCACCAGGGAAGTCCCCATGCCATGCCTATTTTCTTCATTTTCCCCATTCTGGGGATTTTATGTGACTGAGCCTTGGAGTGTGTGACAAACACTGCGTGGTCCCTGAAAGTGTGGTGACCTCCCTGTTTCCCTGGGTTTAGTATTAGAGCATCATTCTCTCTTTTCTAACCAACTGCCTCCGACTCTGCATTTGCTCCGTTGCGTGAAGTACCTCATCTCCCCTTATAAAGCAGACAGCAGCCCGGCCCTCCCGTGCACGACAGCTGAGAGCTGGCCTCCTCCACAAAGCCCCTAAAAGGCAGTAATGAACCTCCCACCTCGCAGCACTCCCAGGTCTGACCTGCAGGAGGGGTGCGCTGTGCCACTCACTGGCTCATAAATTCTGTATGTACCTGGCTTACCTTTGTGCTCACCTGACCTAAGTTAAACTTCCTGAGGGAAAAAACCGTTTCTTCTCTTTGTTCTGTGACTCTCCACCCCTTTGGCTCTATTATCTATAACAATGCAACACCCTCTGTTCGGAGTTCCAGAAAGGTCAGATAGATTGAATAATGTGGCAGACTGGAGCTGGGAGGAGGGGTAGGAGAGGAGAGGATGGTGGAGGGAAGGATTCTTAAAGCAAAGCTGGAGGTGAGAGAGGAAACCCTCATCCTAGCAGACCCTGGAGCTTAAAGAGACTCCATCCTTCAGTCCCAGGATGAGGCTGCATTGGGAAGGACCTAGGTTCTGACACTTCTAGACATGGAGGAAGGCGTGTGAAGCCCCAGAAATCAGACAAACGCTGGTAGAGAGCAGGGAAGTCTCCTTCCTGTTCTGGAAACTTCCGCGCTTCCTCTCCCTGGCAGATGGCTGAACTGGGGAGTGGGTTCATCCAGCCCTCCAGCTCCCAGGCAAAAACAACGATCCCATTCCTTTCCCTCGCACTGTTACTGTCTGGCGGCCGGGGGGGGGGGGGGGGGGGGGGGGGGGGGCGGGGACCATGGGCAGCTTTCTGTTTATTTGTTCTAACCAAGGAGGGTGGGGCTCAGATGAAAACAGAGGTTGCATTTTGCCTTGGGGTTAAAAAAAAAAAAAAAAGTAAAAATCATTCAGCTTGAAATGGGGCCCATTCAGGCCTTTGTGCCATGGCCAGTGGTCCAGCCCTTCTCTGCGGAGAGACTGTGCTAGATGTGGGCCTTACCACCTCCTGGAATAAAAGCGCTCAGAGAGGGAAGGAGAAGAGAACTCTCACTGCAGAGGGAATGTTAAATATGTTAGGAGAGAACTTGGTTACGGAGGAGCAGGTCCTTTACCTGAGGCTGAGAAGGTGTCAATTGTCCAATCAGAGAATAGGAAGGAAGTCCCCACCCCCTCCTTCTGGTGTGTAAGTCCTATTCAAGACAACGTGTTTATCCTGGGTTTAGTACTCAAGGACACCAGTCTGGATTTAGAGAAAGAAAACCCACATTTTTTACATTCCAATATCCATTGGGTAACAAGATGTGACGGATTTTGGAACCAGGCAGGCTTTGGCTCCAAGACTGAGGTAGGGAATTTGGTCAAGGTCATTGCTGTGTCATTACATTTAGTTTTGTAAGCTTGGACAGTTGCCTAGTCTCTTTGGAGACTCAGCTTCCACATCTGTAAAGTGGAGATAAAAAATGATATTACAGCTGGAGCTAATGTAAAGGTGAAATAATGATCAAGGTGTATGAAAACCCTAGCTCTTAAGTACGTTCTCAAAATTGCTTGTTCCCTCCTGCTTCCTGCTACCTACCTGGCTGTAATCAAGACTTCTGAGAAGGGGAGAGCGAGTAAATAATTCTCTCATTTCAAAAGCTGTGTACTCCCTGTTGCTGTGTCCTGTCCCCAGGCTGCTCAGTGAATGCTGTCATCATTAGAACGCATTTGTCCAGCCACTAATCTGTTTAGAGGCAGCTTGGCTTGGTGGGAAGAATAGAGAATCAGAATCCAGAAAACAGGCTCTCTTCTTGGTCCACCACCTGGTCTCAGAGACATCAGTGACTCTCTGGATGGAGAGGGACCTTCAAGGTCATGTCCTCCAACCACATACCTGAAGCTTGACCCTTATTCTCCACACACGCACACACACACACACACACACACACGCACAAACACACATACGCACACACCATCCCTCATAAAGTGGGTTGTCCAGCTTCTATAGGAACAACCCACTACATTTAAAACATCTTGCTGAATCTTTAGACAATTCTGACTGTGACAGTGTTTTTCTTTCTGTTTAGGTGAAATTTGTCTTCCTGATGTTTCTTCCTATTCATCATACTTCTATCCCTTAGGGCCATAAAGAAAAATAGACTCCCTCTCCCATGTGACAGTTATCTTGTACTTAAAGGTGATGGTCGCATCTGCCTGAGTTTTCTCTGGCCCCTGACAAGCTGCCTTCCATTCCTTTGCCAGTCTGGTTTTCCCCCTCTGCACTCACCCAAATTCTGTGAGCCTCAGTTCCCTCATTTTAAATTCAGGGATCGCTATTCGCGACCTGAATGACTGCAGGGAGGATTTAACAATGAAATGTACCCTTCGACCCAGGCTGTGCTCCATTAATATTTGATGACAAGTGAGTAGATGAATGAGTATGTGAAAGCACTGTGTAAACTGTACTGTGCTCGCTGTATCAGTCCGCTTGGGCTGCCAGGACAAGGTACCACAGACCGTCTGGATTAAACAACAGAAATGTACTATTTTCTCACAGTTCTGGAGGCTGGAAGTCCAAGATGAAGCGGCTGGCAGGTTTTGTTTTCCCGAGGCCTCGCTCCTTGGCTTGCAGACTGCCGTCTTCCAACTGTGTTCTCACATGGTCTCCCTTGGTCTGTGTTGTTTGTGTCCTAATTTCCTCTACTTGTAGGGACATCAGTCATATTGGATTAAGGCCCGCCGTATAGACTTCATTTTAACCTAATTACCTCTTTAAAGACCTTATCTCCAAATACTGTGACATTCTGAGGTATTAGGAGTTAGCACTTACTTCAATATATGAATTCAGCGGGGTGGGGCGGGGGCATCCAATTTAGCCCATAACACTCACCAATGTATTGTTAGCAGTTTTATTTATGGTGACACTTTTCAGAGATAGTATTTGTGTGCTTTGGGGGGAGAGTGGTGGAGCCCTTTGCATATGAGAAATGAGATATTACAAGCCCATTTTAATACATGTATGTTTTTGAATAGGTAATATGTTCACATGGTTCAAAATTCAGAAAGTCATGGAAGAGGAAACATGAATGGAAATAAACATAAGAAGGTGCTCTCAATGTCACCAGTAACCAGAGAAATGTAAATTAAGCTCATATTATCACACCATTTTACACCCACTAGATGTAAAGTCCGTTAGTATCAAGTGTTGGAGAGAAGGCAGAGGAACAAATACCCTTCATGCTGTGGGTGGGAATGTGAATGGTACAACTATCTTGGAAACCATTTGGCAAAGGTATATCTACCCACTGGCCCAGCAGCACCACTGCCAGGATCAAACCCTAGATCCCTATTGCATGTGTGCCCCAAAAGATAGGCATAGAAAGCCCATAGCAGCAATAATGGGAAATAATCCAATGTCTAACGCTAGGAAAATGGATGAATAAAGTGGGTATATTCACTCAATGGAACATTACTTAACAATAAACACACATGAATCAAGCATCGACATGAATGCATCTTAGAACTATGGTGAGAGAAATTAGCTCGTCACAGAAAAATACATACAGTTTGACACCATCTTTGTAAAGTTCCAAGCAAGTCAAGTGAAGACTATGTTACTGAGGGACATATACGTTTATAATAAAACTCTAAAGGCAGGTGAGATTGACGATAACAGGATGGCAGTGACCTCTGTGGAACCAGGGACGTGATGCAGGAAGTCTCAGCCCTGATGTAACGCTCCATTTCTTACAATGGGTCCACAGGGCAGAATTGTTTATTATCCCATCTCAATATATACATTCATCTCATATGTTTTGGTACATATGAAATAATTCATCATTAAAATTTTTCAAGTTCAAAAGGTAGGGAAAGGTATGTAATGAGAATCTTTCTTTGATGGCAACTGACCTTTTCAGATGGTTGTGCATCATTCAGAAATCATGTCTACTTACAGAGACAATAGATGCTTACACCGTTCAGAGATAAGTTATATCTGACAGCAAAACATACGTGCACACCTGTGTGTGTGCATGTGTGTATGTTTGTATCCTACTATACCTTCCCTCCCCCTCCTTTTTATACACTGGTAGCACGTCTGCAGTTTCCTTTTATTTATTTATTTTTTATTTATTTATTTTTTTTTTGTGGTACGCGGCCCTCTCACTGTTGTGGCCTCTCCCGTTGCGGAGCACAGGCTCCGGACGCGCAGGCTCAGCGGCCATAGCTCACGGGCTTAGCCGCTCCGCGGCATGTGGGATCTTCCCGGACCAGGGCACGAACCCGCGTCCCCTGCATCGGCAGGCGGACTCTCAACCACTGCGCCACCAGGGAAGCCCTGCAGTTTCCTTTTAAACAACACTATCAACCGATAGTAAAAGGTCAGAGTAAGGAGAAAGTCTGGGGAAGAAAAAGATGGACTTGTCTGTCTGTCCGGTAGTTTGGATTTTAAATCAAAGACAGAATCGTCACACAATAGTAAAGAAACTGCATAGCGGGAATTCAGCTTTGTAGCTGAGGCTGATGAGACGTGGAATTGGGACCTGTTTACAGCATGGGGAATGGAGTCCTGTCACCTCCTGATTGACTCAACCAAAGAGCAGAGGAGAGCAATTCTCCATTCTTGATAATGAGACCCCCTGAGTTCTAAGTGTCTCAGACCAACAGCACAGATGTGAAGAAATAAGGAGAGGGCAGCCTCCTGACCAAATCAAAGCAGGGTGCGAATACATCAAGAGACCGTAACGTATCGACATCAAATGTATGTCAAGCGCACAGCTGGGATTAAGGCAGAGACCGGGGAAGCGTTCTTGCACAGAAGCCAGGAGAGGAGGAGAGAGCCTGGCCCAGCAGCTGGGCACAGAGGGCAAGGCCAAGTGCCTGCCGAGGTGGACGGTGGTGAGCGACACCCAGGGAAGTGCTAGGTTCAGACAGGGCCAGCCCATGGACGCTGCCAGTGCCTAGCTGATCTGGGAAGACTTCCCAGAGAGGCTTTCAGGAGCAGCTTGAATGGGGAGAGAAACAGTTTGGTGAACAGATTGAGGGCGGGAGTTTCAGGCAACCTGCCTATCCACGCTGGCCGAGCTCCAAAGGAACACTTGCTTATCTTCTTTCTGTTGTGTCTTTCACCCTTTTGTATTTCCTTAAAGATCCCAGAATCTGGCAGGGGTGTTCGGTTCTAGGATAAGCTGTTGAGAGTGGGTGTGCGCTAAAATGCAAATGAAGGCGGTGGGGACCAGATCTTGGTGGTGGAGCTGGGATGTGGATGCGCCAGAGGACTCGCCTTGGCAGAGAGGCAGGGTGGCACAAGGCTCCGGCCCTGAGTGGGAATCGGGAGCCCTGGGCTGCAGGCCCAGCTCAGATACTAACTTGTTTGGGACCTTGGAAGGTCACAGGACCACATCTAGCTTTTGTCAAGGACAAGATGGGTGTGTTGGACTAAATGACCTGTAAAAATCTAAGCAAGTCAGCGACTGCCAGCCAAAGAACCCAAGTCTACCAGTTCAATGGAACTGAATATCGCCACAGCCTTGAAGCTTACAGTATAAACATCATTTGTGACAGTCATGCCTGCCAAGCACTTGACACAAGTCCTTTCCCTATAGCATGTCATCTGCTCCTCCTAATGGCCCATGAGGCAGGCACGGCAGGTATATGATTAGCCCCATTTTACAAACGGGGAAACTGAGAGATGGGCTAACTTGTTCAAGGTCCCAGTGCTGGACCCTGGCTGGCTCTCCACTCCCCCCTGTCCCCGCCCCGCCCCCCGCTTGGATGTCAAGTGATGTTCAGAGCATGCCCAGTGCTGGCTCTGGGATGATAGCCTGGAACCCTGATGCCAGGTGTACCCATTCCACCTTAACCTCAAGGTCAGGGTGGGCCACTGTCACCTGAGCACCACCCCCTGAGGGATATCTGCTCCACCTGGTACCCCCCTGCTGCACTTGCTCCAGGGCAAGGCACACCTTTTACTTTCATAAGGATGTGCCCTGAGCTGGCACTCAGGCCCCTGGGGACATATCCTCTGGGCTCCTGAAGCAGTGGCAGCCTCCGGGCTCTACCCTGAGGGAGTGGAATTGCTTTTCTCCCAGCCTGGCTTCCTGTCTAGACATCTCGAATGGTCCACTGGATTTAGCTCGCTGGGTTTGCCTGCCAGCTCGGTCAAACCCACACAGTTCAGTGTCCGGTGGCTGCCTCCCCCTCATCAGGGCTGCATCCTAGGAGGAGTGGCTGGAACTGAGGACTGAGGCTAAGAAACTGTATAATGAAGGGACCCGGGGGAGGCAAAGATGACAACTCCCTTAGGGGCAGCTCAGCTAGCATCCTGTCCCTTGTGGAACTCACACAGGCACCTCCCTCTCTCCCGCACACCTGGAAGGTTGGGTTGTCAGGGCAACCACTCATAGGCCCCAGTATCCTCAGTCCCACCGTCCCAGTGGACACACTGAAGCTGGCTGTGGAGAAGAAGCCTGTCCCTCGGAGAGACACCAGCAGAGCTAGTCTTCTGCGATACCCAGTCCCAAGCCAAGACTCTCTCTTGGACCTATCCTTGATGGAGGCTGAACCTCCCACGTGAGGCGAAGCTGAGAGATACATCAGGCCCAGTGCTTCTAGAGCAAGGACGCTAGGGCTGGTTTCTCACCTGCGCTGCACACAGGCTTCATAATGGAGGGGAGTGCAGGTACCTCTCTCTCTAACCTGCCCAGGGGAAAGAGGCGGCCCCGCTGTGGTTCTAAGGAACTTGCAACCAAGTTGAGAAAAAAAAAATCAGTCAAATCCTGATTGTGAGACATTCTACAAAATACCCAACCAGTCCTTCTCAAGACCACTGAGGTCATCCAAGACAAGGAAAGTCTGAGAAACTGTCAGAAGCAAGAAGAGCTTAAAGAGACCTTAACGTCTCAAACAGCCACGTGGTAGGACAGGGCAAGCACTGGACTGAGAGTCTGTTATTTATTATTATTTTTTGCAGTACGC
Organism: Delphinus delphis; assembly: GCF_949987515.2. Lineage (NCBI taxonomy): Eukaryota > Metazoa > Chordata > Mammalia > Artiodactyla > Delphinidae > Delphinus > Delphinus delphis. The sequence continues at coordinate 5,969,603 of NC_082703.1, read as the reverse complement.
GGGCCTCTCACTGTTGTGGCCTCTCCTGTTGCGCTCCGGACGCACAGGCTAAGCGGCCATGGCTCATGGGCCCAGCCGCTCCGCGGCATGTGGGATCTTCCCGGACCGGGACACGAACCCATGTCCCCTGCATCGGCAGGTGGACTCTCAACCACTGTGCCACCAGGGAAGCCCGAGAGCCTGTTATTAACACTAGTTAGAACTAGGATGGGCAGTGTGCTTTTACAATTGCAAAGCAGCATTTTTTTTAATTAAAATTTTCTTTTAGGAAAGTTTTTTGTTGCAAAGCAGCATTTTTTTAAATTAAAATTTTCTTTTAGGACGGTTTTTTGTTTTTGTTTTGGCCACGCCATGAGGCTTGCGTGATCTTAGTTCCCTGACCAGGGACTGAACCTGGGCCCTCAGCAGTGAAGGCACGGAGTCCTAACCACTGGACTGCCAGGGAATTCCCTAGAACAGTTTTAGATGTACAGAAAAAAGGGAAGATAGTACAGAGGGTTCCCATACACCAGGACCTAGTTTCCACTATTACTAACATCTCACATGAGTATGGTACATTTGTTAAAAGTAACGAACGGGGGTCTTCCCTGGTGAAGCAGTGGTTGAGAGTCCGCCTGCCGATGCAGGGGACACAGGTTCGTGCCCCGGTCCGGGAAGATCCCATGTGCCGCGGAGCGGCTGGGCCCGTGAGCCATGGCCGCTGAGCCTCCGCGTCCAGAGGCTGTGCTCCGCAACGGGAGAGGCCACAACAGTGAGAGGCCCGCGTACTGCAAAAAAAAAAAAAAAAAAAAAAGGTAATGAACGAATGTTGATACATTGTTATTATTATTATTAACTAAAGTCCCAACTTCATATAGATTTCCTTAAAGTCCTTTTTCTGTTCTCATCCAGGATCCCACATTATCTTTGTCATGTCTCCATAGCCCGTGCTTGGCTGTGACAGTTTCTCAGACTTTCCTTGTCTTGGATGACCTTAGCTGCTAGAGGAAGATTGGTCAGGTATGATGTCGAAGGTTCATCAACTGGGACTTGTCTGATGTTTTTCTCATGATTAGGCTGCGGAGGAAGAGCACAGAAGTAAAGTGCCATTTTCAGTCCATCACATCGAGAGTGGATACTATCAGCATGACTTATCACTGCTGATAAGGCTCACCTCCTCCAGGAAGCCACCCGTCTGAGGTAGTATTTGTTAGGATTCTCCACTGTCAAGTTATATCAAAGCACAGTTGGTAACGTATGATTTCCTTTTCTCTCATCAAACCACCTTTGGGACTTTGCACACCCACTTACTATCTCTAGTCCCTGGCTGTGGAAGGAAGATACAGAACACCTCTGAGGTCCTGGTTCTAAGATTCTCAGCTGTACTCCCTGACTATACTCTGACCTGCAGAGAAAAGGCGGCAGCCACAAGACCACCCAGGGAGCCCTCCATCCTCCCTAGATGTGCCACCCTCTCATACCTGGGAGCAGGCTGGATGTGGACTCCCATGTTCTGGAGGGTGAAGAAGCATTCTATTTTTATTTAGTTACTTATTTATTTATTTGGCTGTGCCATGTGGCATGCAGGATCTTAGGTGGCCCCTGAAGTGGAAGCGCGGAGTCTTAACCACTGGACCACCAGGGAAGTCCTGAAGGAACATTCTAGAAGTTCCACCAGTGAGCAAGAAAGGAAGCAAGGAGATGTTGAATGAATGAACAAGATAATACATTTATTAAGAACTTACTGATACCTTGTTTTGTGCTAGGCATGATAGGGAATGGAGAGGTACAGGACGTAGTGAACAAAATTTAGAGTGGGGACCAGATGTAAGCTGATGAACAGTGACAAAGCACATTCAGCCTGTCCTTGAACACCATCGCCCCTATGGAGCCTTTTCTAATTGTCTTATCTGGATATCTGCTCTTCCTCTTCTGAGCCCTTATACTACGCTGTGTAAGGAAATGGCATTGCTAGTGTAGCTCTTAGTTTATACGACTGTCCCTGGTAGACAGGAATTCTACTCTTTACATCAGGGACTGATCATGAAAACTCACTATGTGCTGAATTGGTCTAACTCTGGGACCACAAGAAATTAAAGTCTTAGAAGCAACAAATATGCTGGGTTCTGAGGAGGGAGAGATCTTGGGTGGCTTCCTGGAGGAGGTGAGCCCAAAAGCATAGCTAAAGGACAAACAGAGGCCTTCCTCAGATGAGGCAGAGGTGAGTTTAAAGCCAGGCTCCTAACCTCAGTGCAACCTAGGGACCAGGCCCTTATCACCCAATTCTTCAGGGCTGGCTTCCCTCCCCATGCCTCCCATAGTCCTGCCTTTAAGTGTTAGCCCACACCTGTCTCTCCACCTGCCGTGCTCTCCCCTCTCCTCCTTCCCTGATCGCTCCAGCCCACGGTGACTTTGCCTCTCTGACTGTCCCGACGAGCACTTCCGGTTTGGAAGCCCTTGTTTGGCATACCACCCATGTACGGCCCAGGACTGTGGCCTATCTTTTGTGAATTGGCTTGATGTCTCCTGACAAGCAGGCTCTGGGTCTCAAGGCCCCCAGCTCAGCCCTGGCACAGAGGAGATGCTCCGTCAACAGTGGCTGGTGAGTTTATTTATCTTTAAATTTTTATTTATTTATTTATAGCTGCATTGGGTCTTCGTTGCTGTGCACAGGTCTTCTCTAGTTGCAGCGAGTGGGGGCTACTCTTCGTTGTGGTGAGTGGGCTTCTCATTGCGGTGGCTTCTCATTGCGTAGCACGGGCTCTAGGCATGTGGGCTTCAGGAGTTGTGGCACGTGGGGTCCGGAGTTGTGGCTCGAGATCTCTAGAGCACAGGCTCAGTAGCTGTGGTGCACGGGCTCAGTTGCTCCGCGGCATGTGGGATCTTCCCGGACCAGGGCTCGAACCCGTGTCCCCTGCATTGGCAGGTGGATTCTTAACCACTGTGCCACCAGGGAAGTCCCCGATGAGTTTATTGTTTCGGAGTCTTCAAGGGCTGAAACCTCTCTTTCCCACCTGGCACTTTATCATACCTCCAGCGCCCAGTTGATTCTTCCTGTTGGGGTCCTTGTGCCTCATTGCCCACCTGCCTTTCTGTTGGTGGGAAGACGCAGTGGAAGGGAACATGGCTCCCACTTCCCCAGTCACTGCTCCCCAGAGCCTGGAACTCAGCTACCATTGCTTGGATAACACCCACAGAGTCTGTATCCTAGCGACTCTGGAAGGTTGCCTCCACAGCCTTTCATGAATGAAGAAAAGCTCCCTCTGCCTTCTGTGGCCTCAGAGGTAATGCTGGATGTGAGTCTGTGTGTGTGTGTGTGTGTGTGTGTGTGTGTGTGTGTGTGGTGTCCAGGGTGTGACTACCTGTGAATGAGGGTGTGTGAGGGTGTTGGTGTATGTGTTGCGTGTTGGGGGTGGGATATGAGGATGTGTGTTGTATGGATGTGATTGTGAGTGTGCACGTATGAGCATGTGCACATGTGTGAGTGTGGGTGCGAGGGTACGGGTGTGTGTGTTGCAGTGTTGCGTGTGTTTGCATGGGTGTAAGTCAGGGAGCATATGGGTGCGTGTGAGCATGTGTGTATGTCGCACGTGTGTGAGTGACAGTGTGAGCATGTGTGTGAATGTTGTACGTGTGAACGTGAGGGTATGGGTGGGTTGGATGTGTGCATGTGTGGCGGCTGTGAGTGTGTGCAGGGGTACAGGGATATGGCTTGTGTGTGACCCAAAGGAGGAGAAGTCTTCCAGACTAATCCTGTTAGATGACTCAGGAATTTTTTCCCCCCCCTTGGGTAAAAGACTGAAGTCTGGGCCCTCGGACAAAGCCTTCACTCCCTCTTCCCCTCCCAGCCCAGGCCTCTCTCTCTCATCATAGGGGTCCACTGGGCGCCGCGGCATCTTTAGTCAAGCCACTCCAGCCCCTGCTGCGGCAGGTGAGGCCCCGCCTTCCCATCTTGGCCCCGCCCCCTCCCAGCCAGGACCATACCGCCTGGGAGGACGCCCGGAAGTGGTTCCCCGATCCACCCCGGCCACGTGCCAAACCTTTGGTGTCCCCCAGACCCCCCTGTGAGGGAGATGAATTTGGCATCAGATCCCAGCTGACAAGAAACTGCTGACACAGGCCCGATTTTGTGCAGGCCCTGCTGGGGTGATGGATGATGAGTTTCCAAGTGAAATCTAATAGAAAGTCCATGCATAATACATCTTTAAGGGAGCAAATTCCAATTTGCATCCCATTAGGCCGCTGAAGTCTCAGAGGCCCAGCAGTGCCGCTGAGTCTTCCTTCAGAAGGAACCCAGAACAGAGGGTGCCTGTCCCAGAGCAGAGGCTGGGAGTCGGGGTGCACCGCCCGACAGTGGGAGCTGCCCGCGTGGGAGGGGCCGTGCTCTCCCGCGGGCTCTCCCTTGGTGCTGGCCCCGGGCCTGGCTCTGGGCAGCTCTTCTGACGTCCTGTGCCTCCACATGCCCTTCACAAGCAGGATCAAAGGAGAGCCTGGCTTCGCAATGATGCTGTAATTTCCCTTCACTGTCCTGCTGTAGGTCAAGGATTTGGAGGAAAATAATGTGTGCCCCAGTTTGCAAAGAGGTAAAGGAAGCTTGAAGAGGAGTCCCTCCTGCAAGGGTGGGGGGCTCTAGGGGCAGCGCGGGGAGAGGAGCTAGTGGGTGTAGGGCAGTGGTCAGGGCAGTTAAACTGGAGCTCTTTGTATTTTAAGAGCAGCAAAGAATTCTGGAAAAACTGGGGGAGGGAAGCCAGGCTTGCAGGTGTGTGGGGTGAAGCCTGGTCCAGTAGAGGGAGACCCAGCCCCTGTGGCTGTGGATAATTCCTTCCGACAGTAACTGGGGACTCCCCAGAGCCCCTCAAAACCCATCGGAGGCTTAGGATGCAGGCCACACCCGTTGCCCTGCAGAGAGGTCCACCCCGAGTTCTTAACTGTGCCAGGGATGTGCTTGTGGGCGGGAGTCACTGTGTCATAGGACAGAGCCCTCTGTGAGCACCGCCCGATTCCTGTTTGGCCCTCTGCCCGGCTGGCCACTGGCCTTTCCTCTTCTGCTCGGCAGCCACCGCTGCCCTGACCCGAGGCCTCCGCGATTCTGCGGGGCCTTCCCTCCCTGGCTGGGCTGATGGGCACTCTAGAGGCCCAGACTCCTAAATTACTCCCTGTAGTTCATGGAGAGGCACAGGGCTGTGATTAGATGAGTCAGAGCCCAGGGCAAGGTCGTCCTGGAGGGATGTGCGTCCTGGTGATGTGGCAAGGCAGCCTATGGGGCGGGAGGGGTGCCTGCCAGTCTCAGAGCCATAGAGATCTCTTGGCTTACATGGCACTAAGTGAGGCAAAGGTTTGCCAATTGTCCATCAGCTTGAGGCCCTAACACTTCTATTTTTCCTTCTCAGTTATTGGGGTAACCCAGGGAAAGCATGTAAAGTGTTACAGGGTAGCATTTGGTTGATACATCCTGACCTGTAAGGACGTGTCCACGAGGGATGAATGTCCAAGTGTAGCTACAGTGATGGGTCAGGCCACAAAGACAGGCCTGGGAAGGCCCAGCCTGGATTTAGTTTTTTCTCCTGTAAAATGCTGCTTCAACTAGTCTCACGATTTTCTTGGGGTAGTAAAAATGGGAGAATAGAAACAAAAGTACACATTTGATAAGAGGTCCAATCATGCTTTGGAAGTACTACCTATACTGCAAAGCATTAAGGTATAACCTTAGTGGGTTTGTATAACTTATTATAACAGTCCCTGCTGTGTTAGCCAAGAATGTGAACATAATCTGTAGTTGGGACAAGAATGTCACACTGATATGTAATCGTTTCGATGTACTGCCTTTTGAACTGATGCCAAAGCGGGTGAGATCCTGATGCCTGTGAGATGGGCAGTGAGTGTCCAGATATCTCTCCGGTTTCCAAAGGGGTAGCAGGTTTTACTCCACGAGTTTCTCAGGTTGCATTGTTCCTCTAGAGCCTTTCTGCCAGGGACATTCATTGTTTTATTATTCTCAGTAGGTTTTGTGATGTTTCTCCTAAGACTTTTGTGCTTCTGTCAATAACTTCCACAGTAATTATTCATTTTCTCCAACAGACAGACTGTTTGCTCCATGGGACAAGATTTGTTGATGTGCTGTTACAGCGCAATCCCAGTACATTTTGTGGTGGTGATTCTCCAAAGCATTCTTCGGTATTTGCTATCGTGTTGCACCATGCATGGGGCAGTCCACACTTGCGGGCTGCCTACTGCTGGGTAATTGTTAAATACCTGCTGCGTCATCTGCGACCGACAGGGTGCATGCCCTCCAATGATGCCTTCCATCATTTCCTCGGTTGGTTGTTCCTGAGTACGTTTTCATTTCTTAGGTGCCTGTCATAATGTTTAGTGGTGAATGCATGATCTGGGATCAACTAAACAAATTTTCAGTCCAGACCAAACACCTCACTTTATTTTGGTCACAAGTCAGACATTGTTTTATCTGGATGGTTTTGTCTAAACTGCTTCAGTAGCTACCTGAAGGTTTTTCAGTCGTCCTGTTTACATGTGTTCCTGGGTCTTTTTCTTCCCTGTCTTTTTATGGCGGTAAGATACACATAATGTAAAATTTACCACCTGAACCTTTTTTTTTTTTTTTTTTTTTTTGCGGTACGCGGGCCTGTCACTGCTGTGGCCTCTCCTGTTGCGGAGCACAGGCTCCGGACGCGCAGGCTCAGCGGCCATGGCTCACGGGCCCAGCCGCTCCGCGGCATGTGGGATCTTCCCGGACCGGGGCACGAACCCGTGTCCCCTGCATCGGCAGGCGGACTCTCAACCACTGCGCCACCAGGGAAGCCCCTGAACCATTTTTAATCATACAGTTCAGTAGTATCCAATATATTTGTAATGTCATACAACCGTCACCACCATCCATCTCCAGAACCCATTTCATCTTGTAAAACGGAACCTCTAAACCCATTAAACAATAACTCCCCATTCCTCTCTGCCCCCCGCCTCTGGCAACCACCATTCTCCTTTCTGTCTCTATGAACTTGACTACGCTAAGCACCCCCCTTAAGGGGAATCTTACAGGATTTGTCTTTTTGTAGCTGGCTTATTTTACTTAGTGTAATGTCTTCAAATTTCATCCATATTGCAGCACATGTCAGAATTTCCTCTTTGAAGAGTAGTTTTTCTAACAGATTCGCCTGTTCAGTTTTCAGCCTTTAATGCAAAACTGCCATAATTTTCACAGACCAACTAGGTTGCTATGATACTCACTGAAGACGTGCCTCGTTTTGCAGTCACGGAGCAGTATCTATTGTCAGTGTGAATTACTTCTTTTCCACCTGAGAAACTGGGGGATTTCCAATAGGAGCATTTCCACAGAGAGTTATTCATTAACTCCTTGACGTTCTGTACAATCTCTGAGTCAGGCCACTTTATAATACCACAAATCTGTTTGAACAGACACAACAAGTGGCCATAGTTGCCTAAATCTCATTGCTTGTGTTGAGGCAAGTTCTTAATTTTTTTAATTTTCAATAGAGTGAGATGCTTTCATCAGCTTCTCTTATTCACCTAGATGGTATCTGCTGTGTACAGGACAGTGAACCAAGGTAAACAGAGACCCAACTACTCTCTCCACATCTGCTGGCACAGGTGGACAGCAGGTGGACAAGATAAGTCAGTGCTATACACGTCTGTAAATACTTCACCTTATGGGATTTGGAGGGTAACTATCCTCAGAAGGGAACCCCAAAGCTTGCCAATCTTTTGGGGCAGGAACTAAATCTTCACCTCCTCCTGCCATAAAACCTGCCAGTTTATTATGATTGGCATTTTAAAATTTCTCCTTGTACTGAATTTTCAATCGTCTACATGAGTGATTTTTTTTGGCATGGGGGTGCAGGGCGATGTCAACCTGGGAGGGTGCTGTGTAATTTGAAAAAGCGGTTTCTCTAGTCTGCTATCATTTCATCTTCATGAAATTAAAAACAGAACGTACTACTTCCAGAGGGCCACTCAGAGAAAGCCCAGCATCTTTCCTGGAGGGTAGAGAGGTGTAGATTCAGTATCAGTTATTCTCAGGGGGAGGGAGGAGCACACTGTCTTTATCAAGAGTTGTTCTGGGCTTCCCTGGTGGCGCAGTGGTTGAGAGTCTGCCTGCTGATGCAGGGGACACGGGTTTGTGCCCTGGTCTGGGAAGATCCCACATGCCGCGGAGCAGCTGGGCCCATGAGCCATGGCCACAGAACCTGTGCTCCGCAATAGGAGAGGCCACAGCAGTGAGAGGCCCGCATACCGCAAAAAAAAAAAAAAAAAAAAAAAAAAGTTCTTTCACAATTTGGTTCGGTTTGCATCTCTTTTTGGCAGAGTGCATCTGTACCAGGGCGCGCGGGGTCCTGACAGACCTGTCAGGTACACCGACTGGATTTGGAAACGAACCCGTCTCCTGGCAGACCAGGGAGCCTGCTGCTGGTCTGTGCTGCCTTGCCCGATGTTGCAAAAGAGAACCTTTCTCAGCACCCTGTCTTTAAAGATGGGAGAAGCCACACGGAGGACGGGTGCCTAGTCCCTTGCTCTTGAAGGCAGAGGCAGTTTGATTTAGAGAGTAGGAAATAGCCAGGAAAAAAAAGGAGAAAAAAGAAAACCACACACACACACACACACACACACACACACACACATACAACCTGAATACAGAAAGGATTCCTTAGGAGAGGAGGGGCAGGCGGGAAACTGCAACCTTATCCCCTGGGACTTGGGCTCAGGAGCCGAGCCTCCAGGTTCAGTGAACCCGTTAGTAACATGAACTTGGTTGCCGTATTTCTCAGCCTGAGCTCATGCATTATTTACCTGTTGTAAGTAAACCGGCTTCTCCCAGTGTTGCTGGGGAAACCACTTTGATTTAGCGAGTTGGGTCCTACTTTCCAACTAAAACACTGCAGAACGAGAGGAGGGAGAGGGCGGATGCTGGGTCCCAGAGGCTCGGGGTGTGGATCAACGAAGGGGAGACCCCGCTTCCCCCCTGCTCCCCGGGAGCCCCACACCTGCTGTGTCCTGCTTCTCTGAGTCCCCCTCTCTTTTTTTTTACATCTTTATTGGAGTATAATTGCTTTACAATGGTGTGTTAGTTTCTGCTTTATAACAAATTGAATCAGTTATACATATACATATGTTCCCATATCTCTTCCCTCTTGCATCTCCCTTCCTCCCACCCTCCCTATCCCACCCCTCTAGGTGGTCACAAAACACCGAGCTGATATCACTGTGCTATGCAGCTGCTTCCCACTAGCTATCTACCTTACGTTTGGTAGTGTATATATGTCCATGCCTCTCTCTCGCTTTGTCACAGCTTACCCTTCCCCCTCCCCATATCCTCAAGTCCATTCTCTAGTAGGTCTGTGTCTTTATTCCTGTCTTACCCCTAGGTTCTTCATGACCTTTTTTTTTTCTTTTCTTTTTTTGCAGGCCCTCCAGGAAGGGGGAAGAACGAGCAAATCCCAAGGAGCAAGGTGTGCGTCTTCTGAGGTCCTGTGAAGGCCACTTGCTGGTCTCACTCTGCCTGCTTTCAGAGAGATACACATCAGTTTGTGTTGCGCTGGGGCGGGGGGTAGGGATCAAGTTTCCCCAGAGGCTGTTTCCCAGGTGAATCAGCCTTGGGAAGCCAACTCCATACACACAGGTAAAGTGGTCCTCTCTCCTGCCAAACTCGCTTGGGCTCCTATTGCGTGAGTGCCCTCCTGGACCAGACAGCTGTGCTCTCATGGACCAGGCAGCTGTGGTGGCTGAGGAAGGCTCGGGCTGATGGATGGGGGGCCCTGGGTGCAAGTCTCAGTGCTTTTATTTATGTTGGGAATTGGAGCAACTTATGTAGTCTTTCTGCCTCTCCATTCCCACCTGCAGGAGATGGACACTAGTGTCTGCCGGGGAGAGGCTGGGTGGAGGTTGCCGAGGAAGTGACCTGGGAGCCCGGTCCATGCCCAGGCCTGAACTGTGGGTGAGGGACGCCGGCCAGCACTGCTGCCTCTTTGCTGTTCTTGACAGCAAGGCACAGGCAGCACGTCCGCCTCCCTTCCTCCTCTCCACAGCTATCGATTTTTCCCTTCCTTTCTTTATTCTATTTGTGGCTTCCCTAGCCCCTCACAATTGCATTATTTCTGCAGAAGCACACGGAATGAGGAGGCCTGCTGTGCACGTCAGCCGCCGGGCCGTCCTCCATGCCCGCAGGTCCGTGCTGTTCCCTGTGCAGGACCTTGTTGCCTTTCGGTGCGAAAATGGCACCTTTTGGTCGTTTCCAGGGTCTCTGTTTCTTTGTTTGTTTGTTTTCTGCGGTACGCGGGCGTCTCACTGTTGTGGCCTCTCCCGTTGCGGAGCACAGGCTCCGGACGCGCAGGCTCAGCGGCCATGGCTCACGGACCCAGCCGCTCCGCGGCATGTGGGATCTTCCCGGACCGGGGCACGAACCCGCGTCCCCTGCATCGGCAGGCGGACTCTCAACCACTGTGCCACCAGGGAAGCCGCAGGGTCTCTGTTTTGACTGTGAGGAAGCTGCTATTTGTCAGGTGAGTGTGTGGGTAGCAGGACTGCCCGAGTAATGCAGACCCAAGCGATGGCAGGAGTATACTCACTCCTGCAGTGACAAATATTTAAGCAACAACTCTAACTTGGGGGAACTTTGAGTTTTTGCTAAACTACAGTGAGCCTATATGTTCAAAGGACAAGGAAACCAGCTTCCTAGGTATCACTAACTTAACTTTTAGCAACATCTTTCTAGATTTGCTTTTGTCTTCCTGGGGCTATTTTGTTATTTTTCAAGCTTAGGGCTAAGTCCTACTTAGCTACTGGTGAGATTAGAATATAGGTGTTAATTACGGCCTCAACATTTCTGCTTTTCCATTAGGTGCTAAATATCCCCAAGTGACTTAGTTTCTCTCCACTTAAGCCTGTTCACCTGCTGCAGGCCCCTGCGCCTCCCGTTTTCTCTCTGTGAACCAGGCCGTGTGAACAGGAGGTCCGCGTGTGTCGTCCCTGTGCTGCCCGTGGCTTTGCTGACGTCATCCATCCAGAGCTGATCCTGTGGGCTCCAAACTGGCTTCTTAAAGAGACCTCATTTCTTCCAGACTAAATGACAGGTCAACAAGGAAAGCACAGGACACCTCACAGACGTCTTCTGGCCGCAGGGGCTCTTCTGAGAGGATAAGGGGCAATCCGTCCCTGAGGAAGGGGCCAAATGAAGAGCAGAGGGGAGGGGGTAAGGGCCAGATGTTCTTAGATGTTAAGGCATTGGAATGCACAGGGCGCTGAGCCTGCCCGGGGTCGGCGGGTGGGGGGGGGGGGATTTCTGATTCAGGAGTGCTGGGGCAGGGCTGGGGAATTTTCATTTCCAACAGGTTCGTGGAAGATGCTGAGACCCTTCCAGTGCTGGAACCACTGTTCAAGGCAGAAGGGACCCCAGCGGAGGCCTTGAGGCAGGAAAGAGCTTGGCGGGTTCAAGGTCTAGAAATGAGTCCAGTGTGGCTGGGGGACAAAGAACAAGGTGCTGTAGATGTAGGCAGGGGCCATGCCATGCGGTGAGGACGCACACACACACACACACACACACACACGCACACACGCACACACTGGAGAGGTAGGCAGGGGCCATGCCATGCGGTGAGGACGCACACACACACACACACACACACACGCACACACTGGAGAGGTAGGCAGGGGCCATGCCATGCGGTGAGGACGCACACACACACACACACACACACACACACACACGCACACACTGGAGAGGTAGGCAGGGGCCATGCCATGCGGTGAGGACACACACACACACACACACACACACACACATACACACACACACACACACGCACACACTGGAGAGGTAGGCAGGGGCCATGCCATGTGGTGAGGACGCACACACACACACACACACACACACACACACACGCACACACTGGAGAGGTAGGCAGGGGCCATGCCATGTGGTGAGGACACAGACACACACACACACACACAGAGACACTGGGTGAGATTTTTGAAGTGAGGTGCGTGAGGAGGGCTAAGACCTGATTTGCATTTGCATCAGTTATTTTGTTGATATTTGAGTCTCTTCACAGTTACCCCACTGTGAGCTCTGTGCCTCTGACCTCTGGAGCCCCAGCACCTTCCACAGCACTGAGAACAGAGTAGATCCTGGATAAACTTTATTATGTGCGCACACTGTCCTCAGCTCGTCGTGAGTATGTCTCATTTAATCCTCCTAAAGACCCCGTGAAAGAGGAGCGATTATGATCCCATTTCACAGATGAGGAACGCTGAGGGTCACCTAACTAGGGAATAACACACTGTACGTGAACCCGGCACTGTACCGATGCAGGAACTGAGCCCTGGCCTCCACCCCACTCTGCTTCTTCTACTCCATGTTGCACTTGTAAATGAGTGAACAGCTTTGAGAGGCATAATTATCATCACTGTTTTAAAGGCTCAGACAGGCAATTGGTCACAGGTGGAAGCAGAGTATCAACCCAGGTCTCCTGATTCCAGATCTTAAGGTCTTGTCGCAAAACCAGCTGCTAATAAACCACAAGCCCTCACTGAGTCCCCCATGTGCCCATCACTGAACTAAGGGACAAAGACGTTTACCAAGAAAGAGGAGGCCCCGCCTGGCAGGTGTGAGGGTGAGGCTGGTACCCTGCGAAGATGGGGCTGATAGCTTTGTTCTCATGAGGGGCGTCCTGTCAGCGGCCTGCCTCCCTCCCTCCCTGGGCTGGGCTAGGGCAGCAGCTGGGATCCTGGGCCTGGAGGTGCCAACAGGGCCAGTCATTCAGAAAAGCTACAGTTGGGTTCTGCAGCCACAGAGAAAGATACAGTCCTTCTCTCCAGGGAGCGATAGCTGATACTGTAAACACTTTGGGCTTTATCTTTGATCTGGTGGGGCATCAGAGCTACTTTTCTCCCCAGGTAGAGTTACCAGGAGAGGGCTGACCCAGGGCTTTGGAAAGCTGTGCCCTGCTGAACAGATGGTACAGATGGGGGCGGGGGAGGCAGTAGACACACACAGAGGCAGAGTCTGAGAAGGGAACCCAACAATTAGGCCCAAATCTGGAACCCAGACACCAAATTCCAGACCTCTGGGAAATTCCCAAGTTTAAAATAAATTCCTGGGGGTTTCAACTTTCGGTCTTCAGCTTTCAAAACAGTTCCTTTCTAGATAATGGAAAATAATAACATGCATAATTTAAAAAGCTCCAAACATCTTTAAACTGAAAGTATGTAAAGGCAGGTGCCAGGCCCTGAAGAGCCCTAAGTTTGAGATGATTGATGGAGCCCAGCTCTGAAGCCCTTTTCTTTCTTCCAATCAACAGCTTTTGATTTGGGGTCCTTTCCCTGGCAGTTGCAACAGATCATAGTTCTGTTCAAGAAGGAAGTTATTTTCAAGCTAACTTTTATTATTGTTCTGTTTCCTCTGCTTGTAACACTCTTGCTGCTTTTTGACCTCGTGAACTCCTGTTCATCCTTCAAGACCCTATTCAAACATCACCTTCCAAGCTGGCATCTCCTACTGCCCTTCCAACCCCAGAAAATCATTAAAACCATCAAACTATCCTTCCACTGTCCTCCATCCAAGAGCGCCTTGTTTACAAGCCCATATAACATGTGAAAGATTACAATCAAGGGTTTTCTTCTGGCCAGATGGACCACAGAACTTGAGAGATTATTTCTCATGTATCATTGTGTCTCCAGTGCCCAGCACAGTGCCTGGCAATTAACAAGTGGCCTCAAATTAATATGGTTAAATGAATGTTCTTATTCTTTCTGCAACAGAAGAGGAGTGAGGGGAAAGAAATATATATCTTTCATATATATATGAAAGCATCTTTCATAGACCAAGTACTGTCTAGGCATCATTTATAAGTTATTTAATTTCATCTCTATCAGAAGTGTTTTCATTTGTTTAACTCAACACAGTGACCAAGGGAAAAAAATAATTGACATGGGACATACAACGAAGGACAATGTCATTCTCTAGGAGTTTAGAATCCGACTGAGGATGGACACATACATTCCCTGCCCCTACATAGACAGCCTCCCCCTCCAACAACACATAGACTGCATCCACTCGAAGAAAGGTTATTAACGTTGTAAAGCACACTAACTTCTAAATATCTGATACAGAATTCCCTGACGGTCCAGTGGTTAGGACTCTGTGCTTTCACTGCCGAGGGCCTGGGGTTCAGTCCTTGGTTGGGGAGCTAAGATCCTGCAAGCTGAGTGGTGTGGCCAAAAAAAACAAAGAAAAAAATTGTGGGCATAAATACCTGATACAGTCCTATATGTAATAGAAATGGAAAAACGAGAGATTGCCGTGGGTGTGATGTTTTCAAGGGAACCGCAGTCATCAATCTCTCCCACAGTCTGTGCTCTCATATGACTAGAGCCTGGGAACAAATTAGGTAACCTCTAGCACTCCGCTGGCTGGAGAACTGGAGAGTGATTTAGAATACCTTGTGTTTATGACTTTTCAAAAAGCGCCGTAACGTCCATGATCATATTTTTATCCTCAAAGTCACACAGCTGATGATGGAGTGGGGTCTGGGTTTCTCTCTCTGTCACTTACTAGCAGGGCTCCTCTTGCCCTTACGGCATCTCTGTGCAGATGAGGAGGCTCCTTCCTCAAGTGAAATTTTGTTGTATTTAGTATTTTGTGGCACAGCTTGAACAAGTGTGCAAGGCAGCCCTACCCTGGCCGTGCCCAGCAGAGAGCTTTCCTGAACCCCAGCACGCGGCAGCCCCCAGTGAGAACACGCATGTGCCCCCCCACTTGCTCATGCTTCCTGCCTGCCCCTCCCCCCCAATGCCACGACACACGTGCCCCTTGCAGCCCATGCCTCTGCGTCCACCCTCATCCTCCCAGATTCAAAGTAGGGAGGGCCAGGGACTGGGTCTCCAAGAGTAGAGGGCAAGCAATGGGAGACCAGGGTCGGTAGTGTCTTCAGAGCTTATATCACTGTGTTGAACAATTTCCAAGGGTCTTATGGTTGCCAAGAGGTGACAGGTATAAATAACCAACACCTACCAGTTTCTCAGTTTACAATCTCCTTGTAGGTGTCTCTGTGACGTTGTGATGAACATCTGTGGTCAGCTTGCCCAGCATCCTTCCCTTCTTGCTTTGGTACTATCCCTCCAATTTTGGAGAGGGAGACCACTCCCTCGTCCCTAATCCATGTGATCTGGAAAAGGCTGGGAAAACCCAATCAGGTCGCCATGGTAATTAATTGAGAAATGGGCACATGACCCCAGCTGGTCCCCTGAGAGCCATCCCTGGCACTCGTGCTGAAACTATCGGGGAAAAAAATGCTTGCTTTTCATGGGAATGGGTAGTTGCAAGGAACCAAGTAACATGGAATTTCTGGGACCATCTTTGCTGCCACATCAGAAGAGCTTGCCTGAAAAACGAAGACAGCACGGAGGAAACCAGAGCTGAGAAATACAGAAACAGGATGAACCCTGACTGACATTCGTTGAGTCCTAATTCCAGGGAGCCATCTACTCATGGACATTTTTAGTTCCAAGAGCCAAATAACAATGTTTTGCCAAAGCTGGTTTGAGTTAGATTTCAGTCCTGGCTGCAACAGCTTCCTCTCGTGCTTTGGCCCCAGTCCCCAGAGCTTCAGACCCTCGGTGGGAATAAAGTAGACCCAGGCGGTGTCAAAATAGCCAGGCTCCTGGCCAAGGTGTCCGAGGAACCCCAGAATCACTACTCTCCTGGCCTGATGAGTAGCCTGCCTGGTACCCACTCTCAGGCCATGGGTGTGTTTCTTCCCTGGGTCTTAGGCTCTCCCTTTCTGTCTTGTTCTGTAGTTTCTAGTGCATGCTCCAGTGTGTGTGTGTGTGTGTGTGTGTGTGTGTGTGTACGTTCACATCCTTTCCTCCTACCTTGCTGGATCAGCACGAGGATCCAGTGGGATGGTGTAGGCACGGTGCCCATCCCAGGGCCCGGCACATACAGCAAACCCTCCTTCCCTGCCCTTTCCCTCCTCCCGACTCATGCTGGGATTGAAGAATCTGTGATGGATTCCGATTTCCAATGTCCTGGATCAATAATGGAGGAGGTGGAGTACAGTTGCCAGAAACTTGTGCTCCTCTTAATTAATTTTATCTGATCAGAGTGAGAGATCTCAAAGTCACTGAATAAGTTTAGGTCACGTAAGTTTACGCAAATCAGTATTTTTCTTTGGAGCTGACAGCCGAAGTCTCTGTTTGTTCCATGACGCTGCCGCAGAGGCCAAATGTGCCATGTTTTCTCAAGCGATGGCTGCCAGCTCTCCAAATGTCATAACAGGCGAGGCATTTCACATGGGGGCAAGCTCCAGTGTTGAGGGTGTCTGGGAAGCATCGACAAACCTATTTTTATTCTCTTTATTTTCACAATGCATTTTGTTCTTTATTGAAGTTATAAAAATAATTCATACTTAAAGTCAAACAGTACAGAGTATAGAAAAATAGATTTTCTTATCCATTCCAACTCTACCCTCTGAAGTAAACAATGTAACCAGATTCATGTGTATCCTTCCACATTTTTCCATATACTTAGGTTCCACATTTCCCCCACATTTTAAAACATGTACAGATATATATAAACATATGTATCTATTTATAGGCTCCCCTTTAAAATTTTTTAATACAGATAACATCATCTTCTATAACTTGCTTTCTCAAAACTTAATAATCATAGATCTCTTTTCAAGTTAATGTATGTAGATGTAACTCATTCTTCTTCACAGCTGCATTGTTTTCCATTGAATGGATGTACCATCATTTATTTTACTAATCTCCTATTAATGGATTTTTGGAGGTTGTTTACAGCTTTTTGCTATTACATACACTGCTGAAATAAATACCTTTGTAAATACACTTATTTATATTCAAGGAAACATTTGGTTATTCTCCTTTGGCCCGTGTGTCGTGTATGAAGGACACTTAACTATATCAATGTTTACTTGGTCCAGCACACAAGAAGGCTTCCTAACTCCCTTCCCCAATGTGTACATTTAGCAGAGCCCTGTTGACTGCAGGGCACACCTTCCTGTGACTGCAGAACCTGGGCTCAGACGTAAGATCGCTCCACACCTGACCCGGAGCCGTGATTTCTCTGCTCCTTTTATTCACTCTGTCCTGTTGCACCCTCGGCATCCCAGCCACCTCCACATTCAGTGACAAGATGCTATTGGAGGTAAAGGGCTTTGAAGTCCAGATAGATGAGATAATCAGTCTCTGCTCTCCAGGGATGCAGGGCAGAGTCTGTGTCCACTGAACGGTCTCAGCCATGCTGGGTGTATAGTAAGTACTTAATTAATATGAAATAAGAACAATAAATCCAGGGGCTGAAGTGCTGCCTTTGAAGTTCGGGTCAACTCTGAGCCATCGGAGAAGAATGAATGGAATGGATAATTGAAACTCACAGATTATCCTAAACCCCATCTTAATAGTTAATAGGTTCAGGCTCTTTACCTAGTAAACTCTTCCTCAGAACTGCTAAAGTAAATCCTCTGCTGTATTTATTTTTTCATTTTTTCTGGAGCAATTGAGCAGTGAAACAGCCCCTAGGAAGGTGAAAGGAGAAAGAGCTAGGCGTCCTGAGTGAGACATTCATAGATGGCTCATAAGCAACTTCTGAATCACGGTATCGTCTGCCAAGGGGCCCCGCCAGTTATGGACACAGGCCAAAGAGCGGTCTCCCTCTGGCTCCTCCTGACCTGGATGGGGTGAGAGTGAGGCTCTGGGAGAAGAGGTGAAATGACGCTCCGTCTAAGCCACCTGGCCGGAGACGCCCCAGCTTTGCCTATGACGTTATTCATGGACTCCAGCCTCTAACATGCAACAACAGTGTTTCACTTCATGGGTGGGTCCGGTGCATTTTAGTAAAAAGGAGTGATCTCATCACATCCTTGAGCAAAAAGGGAAAAGGACCTGCAGGTTGAACAAGGACAGCAGGATGGGGGTGACCAGGATACCTGGGTCTGCATCTGGCTTTGCTATGAGCTCTCCCTGTGACTCTGGGACCGTGGGGCTGGCTTTCCTTGCCGCTGTTCCTCTGTCTTTAAAACGCAGGGGTTGAAATTTGGGATTCTAAGATCCTGGCCATCTCTGACTCTGAAAACAACCCCACAATCCTGAAGAATTTCGCACTGCTGCTCCATAGGGGGGGTTTCATCAGGAAGGGAGGACAGATGGCTTTCTCTGGACCAGGTTCAGAAATGTGGAGCGTGATGCAGGGTGTGAATGAAGCGTGGTGCCCTTTAAACACAGTTCACCCCGGGAGGGCTGGCTTTCATCCTCCTCCCGGCATCACTCTGGGCATCACTGCCTTGTGCACTGAAACACACACACACACACACACACACACACACACACACACACCCCAGCTCTGACACACACTCCATGATTCACAAACCGACAGGACCATTACACGCACTGGATGACTCACTGGGGGTTTTGCTCACACGCACAGGATCACACCCACTGTGCTGAGTAGACGTGCCCGAGCGGGCACCCCCGCGGGAGCCTCGGTTGTGTATTGCACCGGAGTCTGCAAGCGATTTACGATTACGCTCTTGGCTCTTCTTGGCTGTTCTTTGTCTTTCTGATCACTGTTCAACCCTCTCCTTCCCGTCCTCCTCTACTTGGCTGGTTTCGGTCTCTTGCTCCAATGCTCCTCAGCCAGTTTCCGGGACTGGACCCCACCATCTCCAGAGCCCTTTCCAAGTCCAAGTCTCTTTGAATAACCTCCTCAGCTGTGAGCAGTCCTTTCCCCACGGGGCTCACCCCTTCCCTGGCCAGGCATCTCTTCCCGGCTTCCTCCCAGGGTCTTGGCAGGAGGCTCTCCAATATCTGTGCCCCCTTCACAGAGTGAGGGGAATTGAGCTGTCACATGATGGAAGTGCAGTCACCTGTGGAGTGTGGTCTCCAGCATCTCTGAAACCACCCCCCTCTTCCCAGTATCCCAGGCAGAAGGAAGTGGAGGGGCTTCTGGAGAGCCCACCTCTGGGCATCGATCAGGACCAGCTGCTTCTGAAGGTGCCGAGGCAGGAGGGGCTCGTGAGCACCGAGGTCTGTGTGCGGTCCTTGCTGACTGGCCTTCACCTGATGTGGCCACTGGCCATGATTCTAATCAGAAGATGGGGAACAGGTCCTATTGCCTGCACAAGGAGTAGAACCCTGGCTTTTCCTCCTTCCCTTGGGAATCTCTCAGAAACCGAGAGGGGGTGTACCCAAGTCTGGTGAAGCAGCCACGTGGTCCTGGGCATGTCATTAGCCACCATGAGCATCTGCTTCCTCGGCTGTCAAATGCCTTAATAGCAACTCTCTGTCTATCCCAAAGATGTGGTTGTGCAGAGCCAAGGAGATTATGTGACAGTGCTTTGATGAATTCCTCTCTCCAGGAGAGAGGACAGACGGGCGGGGGCTGTGCTTGAAGGAGTTCACGCCCAAGTAGGCGCTGGTCCAGTGATGCTGAGAACCAAGGAGCTTTTCGTGCCCAGAAACATGGAAACTCAGCTCTTGGCTAGCTGCTGATAGCTGAGGGCTGAAATGCCCCTTTTCATCTCTGAAATTTTAAGAGCCTAATAAGCCTTGAGAGCTTTTCCCCCCACCCCTGCTACTTGTGTAAGAACCTTATCTCTGACCACATTCAACCCATCTGAAGGTCTGGATCTCAGAGGGTACTACCTTGCCTTGGCCGACTGAGTCTCTGCACCAAGCCTGCACCCTCTGAGTTTCCTCTGCTTTCCTCCCCACTCCAACACTACTGGAAGGCTTCTCAGCAAACATTCTTAGAGAGATTTCCAGTTAACTCCTTCCTTCCAACGGATCTTCTAACTTTGGATTTAAGGTTATTTTGCATGGAATAGCTCAGATTATCTTGGAGATACCCTAGCAGGCTCCGCAGGTCCCGGTCCGCTTCTGCCAGGACCCCAACCCCTAAAGGGGAGGAGTTTAAGAGAAAGAGAAGACAGGGTTGATCAGAACAGGCCCTGTTTGACTTTCAGTCGGGGTACACGGAAGTTTCCTCACTAATTCCCATCTTCTGCGTGTAATCTTCCAGAGGATGTTGGCAGAGACGAGAAAGACTACACTGTAATTAAACATGCATTGATGTGTGGGAGGACCAACCACATATGTATGGCGATTCCCTGTAACACCGCAACGAGCCCCAAGGTCCATGCATAGGGTGTCACTTGCACCTCTGTTCCAGATGAATTCAATACCTGGAAACGTAACACAATATTTTCTGAACTCTCAGTTAAATCTTTAACTTAAATAGCACTTACTTTGTGCCAGACACGGTTCTAAGCATGTTTCTACAATATTCATTGATTTAATTTTCATAAAACCCTTATGAAAGGGTACCCTCATCCCCATCATGCTGATGAGGATCCCGGAAAGGGACGAAAGAGCGAGCGTGGCTGGTGAGTGCGGGGTGTGGGTCTCCAGCCCAGGACACCTGCCCTGGGATAAGAGCCTGTGACCAAGCTCTCCACCTGGTTTCTGGTTATTCGGACGGCATCAGAATTCTCCGGCTGGTTTCTCGGGGCAGCGGGAATTCTTGACCTGGGGGCGGTGAGGAGAAAGGAAACTCGGTCTAGGGTTCAGGCCCAGGTCCACGACCTGACCATTGCCTTTGTTCTCCCTGTAGGGCTATGTCTTCCCTGGCCCAAGTGAGCCGCATCCACAGAGAGCAGAGCCGGGGCCACCGCTCTGTCCTAACCGCCCTCCAGCCCCTCCGGGGAGTCCTGCCGAGCCATTGTCCTCCCGGCCCCAGCGATCCGGCCTCCTTTGGCAGGGACTGTGCGGTTTCTCTTATTTGCCCATTAACAATTAAGCTCTAGGCATTTAACATATAAACACAGAAAACATCAGCATAATTACAGCAAGGATTTCAAAAGCTCTTTGGCAAGGAAGGGCCTGAATATTTACTTAACAAAAGAATTCCTTACTTCAGTCTTTAATAAAGAATTCACAAGAAGACTTAACTAGCCCTCTTCGCCGGTAAATGAAAAACATTCTTTTATTCACAAAGATTATGATTTGTGTGTTGTTTTTTTTTTTAAGTGTGACTCACCACAACTTTTCAAGATAACATTCACAACTTTATTTTTTCTGAGAGCTCTGTTCCCACATTATCTTTCAATATTTCTTACTGGTTGAGATAGTTCCTCTCTGAGCAGAGATAGATGGTGTGTGTGTGTGTGTGTGTGTGTGTGTGTGTGTGTGTGTGTATGTGTGTGTGTGGGGGGGGGGTATGTGCCCCTTAGGGTCTGAAATTCCACCATTAGAGACTCTTTTTCTGTTTTAAGCTTGTCTTCTACACATGTGTTCGGAGTACTGACCCTTAAGTATTTCTTCTGTGATTAGAGGGATTTGAGCTGGTCTGTAAAGGTCCAGGGCCCTTGGGAAGAGGAGCGGGTAGGGAGAGAAAACACTAGTGGGTTTATTTGGAGACAGGAGGGATATTCATGTTCATTTGTTTGTTTTGTTCTTGTAGGCATCCATAATGATTCTCATATTCCTACCATTGCCAGACATTTGGGATGCAAAGGTAAATAAGGAAATAGTATAGTCAGGAAGACAGGCAAAACAAATAGCTAAGCTACACAGGTGAGCAAGGTGAACAGTCAGAATGGAGTGCCCAGCTCTCCTTAGTCCAGGGTTGATAGATGGATTTAACATGAAGGCAGTGTTGGGGACGGTGGCACAGAGTTGATAGTTGAGTTTCAAAGGTTGAGGAAAAAATATAATTAAAAAAACTAATACAAATTATATTTGCTATGTGCCTGGCATTATACTAAGCATCTTACATTTTATCTCATGTAACCCTCACAAAAATACTGTAAGGAAAGTCCTAATATTATCCTTATTTTATAGTTAAGGAAACTGAGGCCCAGAGAAGTTAAGTAATTTTCCCAAGTTCCGCAATCAGGGAGAAGTACAGGTGGCATCGGAGCCTGGGCAGCCGAGCCGCAGTGCTCATGGCTAAGGACGCTAACCCACTAGAATGCATTACTGTGTGCAATGGTGATTATCATTTCCATTATGCAATACTTCAAATGTCTAGAAAAATACAAAGAATAACATCATGAAATTCCATCATCCATCTCCATTGAATTCCAGTATTTTGCCTTGCTTGCATAGTATTTCTTAAAAAGAGACAAGAGGGAATTCCCTGGTGGCCCAGTGGTTGGGACTCCATGCCTTCACTGCCGAGGGCCTGGGTTCAACCCCTGGTTGGGGAACTGGGATCTCGCAGGCCACGCAGCGTGGTCAAAAAAAAAAAAAAAGAAAGAAAGAAAAGCGATTATAGGTACAGTTGAAGTCCCCTTGTGTATTCTACACTGAACACATTCCTCTCTGTCCCCTGAGGTAGTGCCTGCCCTGAATTGGTGTTTACGTTTCCAAGGCATATTTTTATACTATCAAAGCATTTTCATGTACCCATATATAACATTGTTTTGCATGTTTTCAAACTTTCCGTAGATAGTGTCATTTTACAGCTTGCTTTTGCGCTCCACATTCTATCTTTGAGATTTTTATCTTTGTTGATTCCATAGTTCGAAGGTCATTTATTTAAAATAGCATATTATCAAATAGCATTTAAAATATCGTATAGTATTACGTCATATGAATAATACACCATGTATAAATCTCTGGCTTAAAAATATTTTGCATAAAATATTTTTACAGACAATGCTGCAATGAACTTTCTTGGCATGTTCTCTTTTGCACTCCTTTGATAATTTTAGAAGGGGCATTGCTGCGGGCAAAGGCAGGACCATTTTTATCTTTATCTTGTGAAATTCCTCTCCAAATGGATTGGCCAACTGTATTCCTACCAGAAGTGAGTGACAGCCCTGTGGTTCTGCATCTTCCCAGTACTTGCTGTGATCAAACTCTGGGTACCAAATGACTTCTTACTGTCATTTTAATTGCATTCTCTGATTACTAGGGAAGTTGAACATCTTCATAGTTTTTCTTTGTTTCTTGTGTGAATTTTCTACTTACTTATGTCCACCTTGATATTTATTCATTTGGTTTTTTTCTTAATTGATTTTAAAAATCAGAGTAAAATTGAATTTTTCGAGGAGGGGGTTTTGCAGTTCTAAGTTTTAACACATGTTAGAAAAAAAAGAAACCAATGAAATTAGAAGAAACTATGAGAATACTTTAAGCTATAAATTCAATGTCTTTAATAGATACAGTGCTATTTGGGTCATCTATCTCTTCTTAGGTAAACTTTGTTAATTTGTGGCTTTCAAGGAATTGGTTCATTCTATCTAAATTGTCAAATTTATTCGTGTAGAATTGTTCCTAGTATTCTCTTATTATTCTTTCAATGTCTGTGGGGTCTATAGGGGGATCCTCTCTGTTACTCCAGAAGTTGGTATGGTCGGCCCTCCCTGTTGGTGGATGTGGAACCCATGGATTCAGAGAGCTTACTGTACTTTGCCATTTTATATAAGGGACTTAAGGGACTTAAGCATCCACAGACTTTGGTATCTGAGATGAGTCTTGAAACGAATCCCTCCCAGATAACGATGGAGGACTGTAATTTGTGTCTTCTCTTCTGCTCCACCCCCTTTTCTGTTACTCTAGCTAGAGATTTATCTACTTTTATTGCAATTTTCAAAGAATCAGCTTTGAGTTTATCCTTGATGTTCTCTATTGGTTTTGCTTTTAATTTCATTGGTTTCTTTTTTGTCTTTATTCTTTCCTTCATTCTAATTGTTTTGAGTTTACTTTGCTCTTCTTTTTCTACTTTCTTAATGCGGGAGTTTAGAATATTGCCTTGAGATCTTCCTTCATTTCAATTATTAATAGAAGCATTTAAGAGTATACATTTCCCTCTAAGCATGGCTTTAGCTGCATCCCACAAATTCTGATATGTGGTGTTTTCATTCAGGTCAAAGTATTTTTTAATTTCCCTCAAGACTTCCTCTTTGACCCATGGATTATTATGTTGTGTAAGTTCCAAGTGTTTGGAGTTTTTCCAGTTATCTTTCTGCTATTGATTACTAGTTTAATTCCATTATGGTCAGAGAACATACTTTGTATGATTTCAAGTCTATTATATGTATTGTTTTATGACTCTGGATATGATCTATCATAGTCCAATATATATGTGCATTTGAGAAGAATGTATTCTCTGCTTGTTGGGTGGAGTGTTCTGTAAATATCAGTTGGATCAGCTGCTAGATGGAATAGTTCAGTTCTTCTATATATTTGCTGATTTTCTGTTGGCTTGTTTATCAATTACTGAGAGAGGAGTGTTGAAGTCTCCAACTATAATTGCGGATTTGTCTAATTCTCTCAATTCTATCAGCATTTGCTGAAGCTCTTTTGCTAAATGCATACACATTTAAAACTGTTACATCTTCTTGGTGAATTGATTCTTTAATTATTGTGTATTGCTCCTCTTTAGTCTTGGAAATTATCCTTGCTATGCAGTCTCTTTCGTCTAACGTTAATACAG
Organism: Delphinus delphis; assembly: GCF_949987515.2. NCBI lineage: Eukaryota > Metazoa > Chordata > Mammalia > Artiodactyla > Delphinidae > Delphinus > Delphinus delphis. Next base: position 5,945,137 of record NC_082703.1, on the reverse strand, counting down.
CCACTTCACCTTTCTTTTGATTAGTGTTTGCACGGTATTTCTTTTTCCATTGTTATACTTTTAACGTACCTATACTACAAAACTGTAGACAGCAAATAGTTGGATCTTGTTGTTTGTTTCATTTTAAACTGAATCTGACAATCCCTGTCTTTTTAGACAACTTTTATTTCATATGTGTATTGATATGTTTAAAACTAGGTCAACATTTTTAGTATTCCAGTTTATCTGTTGAGCTTTTAACTGTGTCTCTTTGCATAGTTTTAAATAATTGTTTTCAGCGGTTTCTCCGGGGATTATAATATATATTTAATATTTTACCACTTCATGTAACATGTAGAAAGCTTACCACCCTATAGGTTCCTTTACCCTCTCCCTTCATCTTGTAGTTGTCATGCGTATCACATCTATGTACACCAGAAATTCACTGAAGCATGTTATAATTTTTGCTTTCAATTGTCATACATATTTTAAAGAACTTAAGAGGAGATAAATGCTCTATTCTATTTACCATTTTTCTCTTTCTTCATTCCTGATGCCCTAAGTTTCTTTTAGGTATCATTTTCCTCCTAGCTTGAAGAATTTTCTTTAGCATTTATTTTATTTTTATTTATTTTGGGCTGTGTGGCATCTGGGATCTTAGTTCCCCGACCAGGAATTGAACCTGCGCCCCCTGCTCTGGAAGTGTGGAGTTTTAACCACTGGACTGCCAAGGAAATCCCTTTAGCATTTATTTTAGAACAAGTCTGCTGATAACAAATTATCTTAGTTTTCTTTTATCTGAGAATATCTTTATTTCACTCTCATTCTTGAAGAATATTTTCACTGGATTTAGAATGCTTTTTTAAAAACTGAGATAAAATTCATGTGATAGATAATCTACCATTTTAAACTGCACAATTTAGTGGCTTTTAGTACATTCATAATGTTGCTCAACCATCACCAGTATCTACCTCCAAAACATCTTCATTACCCCAAAAAAGAAATTCTACTCATTAAGCAGTTTCTCCCTATTTCCCCCGTCCCCGTTCCCACTAATCTACTTTCTGTCTTCATGGATTTACCTGTTCTGGACATTTCATATAAATGGAGTCATGCAATATGTGACTTTTATGTTTGGCTTCTTTCACTTGGCACAATGTTTTCAAGGTTTATCCACGTTGTAGCTTGTATCAATATTTCATTCTTTCCTATGATTAGTTAATGTTCCATTGTATGGATATATCACATTTTGTTTTTCCATTCATCAGTCGACAGACATTTGGGTTGTTTTCACTTCTCAGCTATTATGAATAATGCTGCTATGAACATCTGTGTACAAGTTTTTGTGTGAACACCTGTTTTCAATTCTCTTGGATATAGATCTAGGAATAGAATTGCTAGGTCATGTAATAATTCTATGTTTAACTTTTTGAGAAGCTGCCAAAATGTTTTCCACAGTGGCTGCACCATTATATATTCCCACCAGCAAATTATGAGGGTTCCAATTTTTCCACAGCCTTACTAACACTTGTTATTTCCTGTTTATTTTATTTTATTATAGCCAACCTAGTGGATGTGAGGTGGTATCTCACTGTTTTTTTTTAATTTGTATTTTCCTAATAACTAATGATGTTGAGTATCTTTTCATGTGCTTATTGGCCATTTGAATATCTTCTTTAGATAAATATCTGGCTAAGTCTTTTGTCCATTTTTGAATTGGTTTATTTATCTTTTTGTTGTTGAGTTGTAAGAGTTCTTTATATATCATAGATACTAGATATATGAAATATAAATATTTTCTCCTATTTTGTAGATTGTCTTTTCATTTCCTGGACAGTGTCTTTTGATTTAAAGAAGTTTACAATTTTGATAAAGTCCAATTTATCTATTTCTTATTTTGTTGCTTATGCCTTTTGTGTCATATCTAAGACTTTATTACCAAATTTAAGATCACAGAGAGCTACATCTATGTTTTATTCTGAGAGATTTATTGTTTTAACTCTTGTAGTTGGGTCTTTGATCTATTTTGAGTTATTTTTTGTATATGATGTGAGGTAAGAGCCCAATTTCAGTCTTTTGTATTTTTGGTTATCTAGTTGTTCCAGTACTATTTGTTGAAGACTATTCTTTCCTCCATGCAACAATCTTGACACCCTTGTCAACAATCGACTATAGATAAATGGGTTTATTTCTGGACTCTCAGTTCTATTTCCTTGATCTATATGTTTATCCTTATGCCAGTACTACACTGTTCTTTTTTTTATTGAAATATAGTTGATTTATAATGTTTCAGGTATACTGCAAAGTGATTCAGTTATATATATGTATATATAATATATATTATATAGAATATATATAATAAAGGGTATATATATATTTCAGATTCTTTTCCATTATAGGTTGTTACAAGATACTGAATAGAGCTCCCTGTGCTATATAGTAGGTCCTTGTTGTTTATCTATTTTATATATAGTATTATGTATCTGTTAATTCCAAATTCCTAATTTACCCCCCCCCCACTTTCCCTTCTGGTAACAATAAGTTTGTTTTCTATGTCTGTGAGTTTATTCCTGTTTTGTAAATAAGTTCATTTGTATCATTTTTTTTTTAGATTCCACATATAAGTGATATCATATGATATTTGTCTTCCTCTTTCTGACTTACTTCACTTAGTATGATTATATCTAGGTCCATCCATGTTGCTTCAAATGGCATTATTTCATTCTTTTTTACGGCTGAGTAATATTCCATTGTGTGTGTGTATCACATCTTTTTCCATTCGTCTGTTGAGTACTACACTTTTTTGATTACTGTAGCTTTGTAGTAAGTTTTGAAAGTGGGAAGTATGAGTCCTCCAACTTCATTCCTCTTTTTCTTTTTTTTTTTAAGATTTATTATTTATTTATTTTAGTTTTGGCTGTGTTGGGCCTTAGTTGCGGCACGTGGGATCTTTTGTTGCAGCAGGCGGGTTCTTTGTTGTGGTGCATGGGCTTCTCTCTAGTTGTGGCATGTGGGTTTTCTCTTCTCTAGTTGTGGTACACAGGCTCCAGGGAACATGGGCTCTGTAGTTGCAGCATGTGGGTTCCAGAGTGCGTGGGCTCTGTAGTTTGTGGCATGTGGGCTCTAGTTGAGGTGCCCAAGCTCAGTAGTTGTGGCACGCAGGCTTAGTTGCCCCGTGGCACATGGGATCTTAGTTCCCTGACCAGGGATCCAACCTGCATCTCCTGCATTGTAAGGCAGCTTCTTTACCATTAGACCACCAGGAAACTCCCTATTCCTCTTTTTCAAAATTGATTTGGCTATTAAAGGTCCCTTGTCATTCTGTATGAATTTTAGGGTCGGCTTGTCTATTTCTGACAAAAAACACAGTTGGAACTTTGATAAGCATTGTGTTGAATTGGATATAGAATTCTTGGTTCAGTTTTTTTCCTTTCAGCACTTGAAAAATGTTGTTCCTCCTCCTTCTGGCCTCTATGGTATCTGATGAGAAACCTTCAGTCATTCAAATCAGAGAGTAACAAACAGGAAATTTGCCCCCCACTCTGGAGGCCACCCCTCCTCTGTGTCCCTCAGGGCTTTGGCACTTGCCAATATCATGCCTTCACTTTGGTAATACCTGGCAATTGGAGTGGGAGAGAGCTAAAAAAGAGAACAGCAACAACAAAAGTACTGAACACTTTCTGACCCTTTTCCCCTTCTACAGACCAGGAAAAGGTTTCCCTGGGAGCTCTTTCTGTCCTCATCTAGTATGTACTTCTGGGTTTCGGGTTTCCTTCAGGTCAGGTGATATCAAGGGGAAAAATAGGTACCCTCACCACTGACTGGGTAGAACTTTGAATTCTGGCATCTTTCTCCCATCAGCCTATTACCACTTACTTTTCAGTGTCCTTGGAGAGCTAACTGCCCCACACAATCTGTGTGGGATTTATAGTTGCATTCAATGGCGGAGGCAGGCAGGACATGCTTACTCCATCCACTGGAAATGGAACCTCTCTTAAACTGATCTTTAAGAGGTCCTTATAAAGTGTGGATAAAATACTGATATTAAACTATCTTTTTTAAATTGAAGTATAGTTAATTTACAATGTTGTGTTAGTTTATTAAACTCTTTCTTTTTCTTTCTTTCTTTCTTTCTTTCTTTTTTTTTTTTTTGGCCACGCCATGCAGCTTGTGGGATCTCAGTTCCCTGCCAGGGATTGAACACGTGTCCTCAGCAGTGAAAATGCGAGTCCTAACCACTGGACCACAAGGGAATTCCCTAAACTCTTACTGTGTGTGCTGCACATATTTTTTTCTAGTCCTGGTCTTTAAATTTTTAGAGGTTTTCTCTTCTTGAATGAAGCATTACATCTTATTATAGTCAGATTTATCAATCATTTCCTTTATGGGTCAGGCTTTTATGGTCTATTTAAGTACTCCTTTTCAATACTGAGGTCATAAAGGTATCCTACTGTATTTTCTTGTTTCCTCTTACATTTTCTTCTGAAAATTAAAAATTTTCCTTTTTTATATTTATGTCTTTTGAACGCCTGGAATTTATGTATTCTATATGGTGTGAAGTAGACACCTAATTTTTTTTCCAGGTGAATAACCAGTGCCCTGGCACCATTTACCAAATAATTCATTCTTTCCCTACTGATGTTTAGGGATATCTCCACTGTCATATATCAAATTTCCAAAGATATGTGGGTTTCTGGGCTCTTTATTCTATTTCATTGGTCTGATTGTCTATTCCTACTCAGTTATCTTACTGAAATAACTATTACAGATTCAGAAGAAGTTCTCTCACCTTGCTTTTCAAAATTGTTTAGCTTTTCTTGACACTTGATCTTTCACATGAATTTTAGGATAAGATTGTCAAGTTACAAGAAAAATCTGTTGGGATTTTGATTGGCATTGCATTAAATTAATATATTAATTTTGGGATAATTGATATCTTTACAAGAGTGAGTCCTCCTCTCCATAAACATGATATACCTATCCATTTATTCAAGTCTCCTCTTAGGTTTTTAATAATGTTTTATAATTTTCTTCAGAAAACAAATTTTTTATTAGAAGTATTCCTGGGTACTGGATCATTTTTGTTGTTACTGTGAATATCATGTTTTTTAAAAATTAGATTTCCTTGCTGAGCTCTACTATTAGTTTTAATAGTTTGTCAGGTTTTTTTGGATTTTCTATATACTATCATATTATCTGTACATAGGGATAGTTTTGTCTTTTCCCTCAACCCCCAATACTTATATATCTTCTTTCTCTTCTTTCTTTTCTTGCATAGGCTAGGACCTCTAGTAGTTGGGTAGAAGCAGCAACAACAGGCATCTTTGTCTAGTTCTTGAACTTAATGGCAATGCTTTTAAGTTTCCCTACAAAAGTGGTTTTTCCTCTAAGTTTGATAGATGACTTTTGTCAGGTTAAGGACATTGACTTCTGTTCCTACTTTCTTTTAAAGTCATGAATGAGTTTGAATGTTCTTAACTCTTCATTATAGGAAAATTAAACATATAAAAACACACAGACTAGTATAATAAACCTCTGTCTACGCATTACACAGCCTCAATAACTGTTGGCACATGGTCAGTCTTGTTTTATCCATACTCTGCTAACTTCTCCTCATTCTGTGTCATTTGAAACAAATGTCAGATATTACGCCATGTTATCTGTAAACATTTTAGTGTCTATTCCTAAAAGATAAGAATTCTTTAAAAAAGAAAAACAACTGTAGAGCTATTATCAAACAAATTTAACAAGAAATCCTTCCCGTTATTAACTATGCACTCTTTGTTTGTGTACCTAATTGTATTAGTATTGAACTTCAGTAAATATTTTTTCAGAATCGATTGTGCTAATTAAGTGGGTTTTTTTCTCTTTTAATCTGTTAAATTAGCAAACTTTAATAGATTTTCTGTTGAACCATTCCATTTTTGAATTACTGAGACAAACACACTAGGTCGTGCTTTATTTATTTATTTTGTGGTACGTGGGCCTCTCATTGTTGTGGCCTCTCCCGTTGCGGAGCACAGGCTCCGGACACGCAGGCTCAGCGGCCATGGCTCACGGGCCCAGCCGCTCCGCAGCACGTGGGATCTTCCCGGACCGGGGCACAAACCCGTGTCCCCTGCATTGGCAGGCGGACTCTCAACCACTGCGCCACCAGGGAAGCCCGTCATGCTTTATTTTTAATATATATTTCCTAGAATTTAATTTGCTAGCATTTCTTTATCTGCATCTATGATTATAAATGATATGCTTCTACATTTTTTGTTTATTCTGTGCTTATTGGGTTTTGGTATTAAAGTTAAGATTCTTATAAAGTAAGTTGAGTAGCTGTATTTGTTGGGGTAAAAGCTAAGCTCCTATGACAAAAAAGCCACCCAAGTACAGTTGCTTAAATAAGATGGAAGTCTCTTTCTCACTCACGGTCTGGAAATGAATGGTCCAGATCTCCTCCGTGTAGTCATGTGGAGACCCAGGGGTTTTCCATTTTATGTTTCTGTCATCTCCTAAGGTATGTCTTCATCTACATGGTCAAAGTTGGTTCAGTTCTGTGTCTGTGTTCCAGCCGATGGGAAGGGGAAAATAAGAAAGTGGAGGGCAAGCGATTTCCTTTTAAGCAAGTATTGTGTTCCTCAAATTCATATGTTGAAGTTCTAACCCTCAGTACTTCAGAATGTGACCTTATTTGGAACCAGTGTCATTGCAGATATAATTGAGCAAACTAATAAAGGGGTTGCAGTTGAGATGAAGTGATACAGGGAGAATACTACGTGAACATGAAGACAGAGATTGGCCAAGGAATACCACAGATTTCCAGTAAATGATCAGAAGTTAGGAGAGATGGAACAGATTTTCCCTCATAACCCTCAGAAGGAACCAACTGCAATGACTCCTTGATCGCTGACTTCTAGCTTCCTTCTACTGTGAGAGAATACATTTCTGTTGCTTAAGTTATTCAGTTTGTGGTACTTTGTCACAGCAGCCCTAGGGAACTAATACGGCAAGTGGTGGAGAAGTAGCCAACCACTTCTGCTCATAATTAAAGGTGGGAATTTAGTCATATGGCCACGCCTAGTTGCAAGGGAGGCTGGGAAATGTAGCTTATAGGTGGGTGATCCTGTGTCCTGCAAAAATTTTATCAGAAGGATTTGGGAGGATGACATTTGTTTAAGAATTTACTTGTGCCTTAAAGTTTAAGAAAATGAGCTTCTAAAACCATCTGAACCAGATATCTTTTAGGGTGAGAGACCTCTGATTATCAATTCAAAATTTTTAATAGCTTTCTAGTTATTTTTGCACCAACTTTGGTAATTTATTTATTTCTAGAAAATTATCCATTTCATCTGAGTTTTCAAATACACAAAGTCATTCACTGTATTTGAAAATCTTCTGTGTAGGTGGAGACTGTACTTTTTTTATTCCTAATTTTGTTTGTTAGTGGATCTTTCTTTCTTTTTTAATGGTCAAGGTGTGCTAGAGATTTGTCTGGTTTAGAATTTTCTTTCAAGGACCAGCATTTTACATTGATCCTTTCTGTTGTTTCTTTGGTTTTTTTGTTTTGGTAATTTCTGCTCTTATCTTTTTTTTTAGTTTCATCTTTGCTTGAAATCATACATACATTTAAATGAAAAAGTTAAGTAGCTCTGTAAGACTTGTTATGAAAAACGGTGGACCCCTTCTCCCTGCCTCTCCTTTCCCCTTCTCCAGAGGCAACGTTTTTCAACTCTTCTGATTTTTTTGGCGTTTACCTCTATATCGCTAAATAATATGCTTCTATTCCTGTCTCTTTATTTTTCAGCTCTAGGTATTATTGATAGACTTCCCTCCATAGACCATAAGGCTTTAGGGCTCTCTCCCTTCCTTCTCCACACATGCAGATACTCTTTTGTCCCTTTATCCTCCCAATACCATTGTAGTGGGGCTGGTGAGATTTCAGAGATAAATTGGGGAGATAAATAGGAGGTGACGGATTGGATGGATGGCAAGGACGATTTTTAGTTTCTGGGAGACTGGTGGAAGGTGGTGTAATTTGCTGAGCTTAAGGCATGCAAAAGAAGTGGCAGGTTTGTGGGAATTCATTTTATTTCACAATTTTGTCAGTGGGTGGCTCTGTGTGTCCTCTCCCGAGGTTCTGGTCCTGACTCACCAGACAGACACCTGTTTCTGAGTCCCTGCTGATGAGGGCTGGAACCTGGGAAGACAGGGATGGGTGGGGGATGAGCTAGTAGACAGGTCTGCCCTCAGGCTGAGCTCTTTGGAGTGAGCGTTCATCAGTGTACAGGAAATGCAACTAAGGCATGGGAAGCAGAGAGAGTCAAGCATTTGAGAAATAAATAGAGACACATAGAGACAAACAGATAGACTTAGGAGCAGTCTTTCCTCTCTGGTTGGTCAGAATTCAGTCCTTTGCCCCCTGACTAGCAACTTTTCTTTTAAAGGTCCTTCATTACCTGGGATCCAGCCTCCTACCGTAGGTCTCCCCCGCAGGAGAAATCCATAGGAGGGGAAGATAATTAGAAAATCCAGAGGCTGGATACAAATGAGCCTTGGAGTTAGGAGGATAAACTGCCTTCTCCCGTGATCCCACAGAAGATGCTGGCTGGGGGGAGGGGACTGGGCGGGGTCTGCGATGGTTCCTCCTTCTGTCCCTTCTCTCTCCCACCTACTCTCAACCTCTTCCTGAACCTCCAGTCCTCCCCCAGCCCAGGCTGTTATCTGACTTCACAGCAGTCAGAGCAGGTTCCAGAAACATCACTGGAGTCCAGCGGAGTCAGCTCAGATCCCAGAAGTTCACTCTGCAGAGGGTCGAAGTCCGGGGTTAGGGTTAGGGTAGGTTCCCCGGCGGGTGTGGGGAATATAGGCTGAAACACAGCACGTTATGTCTGGGCCTCACCCTAAGCTCTGATGGAAGCAGATAGGTACTGCTGTCGCGGTCTTGTTCACGCTCTTACTCTTACTATTTATTTTAGGCAGAAACAGAATAATAGAATGTTAGGAGCTGTGAAATCATAATCCAACCCTGCGTTCCATACGTGAGGCTCAGGGAGGTTAAATCACTCATCTGAGGTCAAACCAGGGACATTTCACTTTGCTCTGCCCCTCCTTACCCCACCCCTGGCTCCCAAAGGGCTTTGGGGCCAACACAGTGAGCTTGGGGTACGCCTGCCAGGGGAGATATGGACAACCTTTGTGGGCAGGGCTGAGAGTCCCTGGGTCCCATGGGGACAGGCAGTAAGGGATCAGAGTTTGGGGGCTCATCAAATCTGGGGTCCACGTGTTTGTCCATAGCCACAAACACAGGATGGGCTGCTCGCATTCAGTGGGTCTCACCCCTGCAGGCCCCTGCACCTGGGATTGGAAGGATGAATAGGGACCTTGTTTGGTAGGAATTTCTTTCCTCTGCTGTTTGCTTTGGGTTTTTTCCCTCTCCATTTCTGGCTGCTAACCCAATATTTGGCTTTCTGTGAGCACTAAATATAATTCTTCATTTAACCTCCAGAATCATGGTTTCCTACCTGCTTCCCACGACCGGATCCACAGCCTGGAATGAAAACAGAACCCAGAGGGCATCAGCGGCTCAGGGCTGGGGGTGGGAGCGGTTCCGGGGAGGGGGGAGGAGCAGAGGCAGGGAGGCAGGGAGGCTGGGAGGGAGAGAGGGAGGGTGCATCCACCCGCGCCGGGTGTCTTAGCGAGGGAGGCGACTCACTGGCTTTGTCCCCGCTCCCTGAAACCCGGGCCTTGATTCTCTCGTTCTTACTCAGAGGGTGCCTGGTTGCCACCGACAGCACCTTCACACACCCTGGCGTTCCAGGACCAAGGCTTAGTGAGGGGGAGCTGGGGCCCAGGGGAAACAAACAAAACCTACTCGGGACGCGCACGGATGCTGCAGGGATGGGGGGCGGGGCTTCCGTGCGGGCTCCCCACCTTCCTGCTCTCCTCACTGTGACCAGTCAGGGCAGGTGAGAGCGCCATTGAACTGGGCAGTGGAAAATTACCCACAGATTCTCCTGGGGAGGAATCCCTCCCCCTTTTTTTTTTTGCGGTGCGCGGGCCTCTCACTGCTTTGGCCTCTCCCGTTGCGGAGCACAGGCTCCGGACACGCAGGCTCAGCGGCCATGGCTCACGGGCCCAGCCGCTCCGTGGCATGTGGGATCTTCCCGGACCGGGGCACGAACCCGTGTCTCCTGCATCGGCAGGCGGACTCTCAACCACTGCGCCACCAGGGAAGCGCTGGAGCAGCTACTCTTGAACACCAGGGCTTGTCGGGCACCTGGTCCTCAGGTCCTCCGCCGGTTAAGCCCCAGCTGCGGAGGAGGAGGGCGGGAGGGAGCGCCGGGAGCCCGGCCCCCCAGCACTGGCCCGCGCTAATGCCTGTTACAAATCTCCTCTGAAATCAGACGCGGTTTTGCAGACTGGGGAGCCCGTGGTAGTACATTTCGTCTCCCTCTGGTTGAGCAGGAAAACAGGCGACAGAGCTTCCTACCGCCTTCCTTCACAGCCTGGGCGTATTTTCGACACAAATCACTCCAGGAGAGCGGGGCTCCATTATGGCCGTGATGCAGATGCGGTGAAGCCGCGGCAGAGCTTCCTGCCGGGGCGGGGAGGCGGCGCTCGGGCTCACACCCGGCTGACCTGGGGATCTGGGGACCTGGGGAGAGGGGGGCAGGCCTGAAATGTGCCTGGCACCCCGGGGGGCCATGTCGGGGGACCTGGGGTGGGCGGTGGGCCGGCAGGGCAGGGGGCGATGGGATAAGCGGGCCATTCCGACGTTCCTCTGCGTTCATCCCCTTCCTCACCTGAACCCACCTTCATCTTCACGGCTGTCCGTGGCGCACACTCGCCAGGCGGGGCCCCGTGGGAGCTGCTGAGAGGACACAGGAGGCATAAGGGCCCCGCCCTCGGTTCCACAAGGAAGAGACAGGACCGCAGGGCCTGCAGGAAAACTCAGAAAGCAGTCAGTGCACTAATAGGTACAGAGAAGTGCCCTGGGGATTCAGCCTCTTTCACAGGGGGCAGAGGGGGCGTCCCCAGAGGTGTGAGGTGATGGTGATGTTGGTGTCTCTGGCAGGAGCCCCCTCCCTACAAGGCTGACCTGGGTCTGTGGGGACCCCCCTCCCCCCAGCTAAAACCTGCCCAGAGCAGCTGCTTTTTGCTCTTAGATGAGTCAAACCCGGGCGGCAGGGGCTGCCTTTCTGTTAGGAGCTGCAGGGCTTCTTTAAGGTGGCATCAGGCAGGCATCACCCCTCTGCCTGCCCCACTGTTCCGTCAGAGTGAGAGTGCTTTGGGCATCGGTTCAGCTCTCACATCTTCTGACAGGGTCACATGGCTCTTCCTGTAAGACCTCAGCAGATTTTGCTGATCTGACTGACTAGCCTTGTCGGGGGGGAGGGTCCCCTGAGCCGCTTCCCACTCCCAGAACAGAGCACGTGCTTAATCTTCCCTCGGGGTGGTCCGCCACGTGAAGCCTGGCTCCCCTGCCACCTCTCCAGCCCCAATCTATCTCTACACCCCACCTCACCATGGGAAGGTCTCTCCCTGCTCCCCATGGCCCGTGATGTGGACACTGCTTCATCCCACCCCGACATCCATAGAGGGTGATCTGGGTACCAGGACACGGAGATGAAGCAGGACACCCTGCCGCCCTCGAGGAAGTCACAGCCCCGTTGACGTTTGGCTACTGCTTTCCAGGTTACAGCGCACTTAGACTTGTGCGCGATTCCCCTCTGCACAGGGCTGGGAGGTGGGGCGCGGAGGTACCATTACTACCCTCAGTAAAGAGGCAGGTGACACAGAGCTCAGATTCGCAATGGTTTGCCCACATTATTCCCGTCAGGGGTGGGAGTTGCTTTCGAGTCCTACTCTTGCCACTATGATCTTGGGCAACTTTTTCCTCCATGAAAGACCAGCCTCACTGGGTCGTTGTAAAGATCAGTCGTGTAACATAGCATACGCCTGGCACGTAGAAGGCACACTGTGAGGTTAGATTTCCTTTCTTGGGCGGAGGACTACATCGTATGTGTACGTGAAGCTCTCTGAACATTGACTGAGACCAAATTCCTGCTCCCATCCCTCTCCCCTTGCTTTGGTTTTTTCTGATGGTGAGGCGGGCTGGGCTAGGTCGGGGGAGGGAGGAGTGTGCTGCCCGCAGGGTGGGAGAGAATCTGGGTTTTATTAACCGCATCCTTGTCTCATCCCAGTGGGCGGAGGCTGGGCAGGTGGGTGTCCCAACCCGCCTGCTGGCAGAGGCAGCTTATGGATTTGGTGACAGATTCCTCTGAGGAGATGAATGAAGCAATTGTGTGCTTGGTGTAGAAAAGATCCCAGATAGAGGAGATGTTTTCAGTGGCAATAACCCTGAGATGTAGTATTTCACCGAGTCAACAAACAGCGTTATCGGCCCCGGCTTCCCTTTGATGGGCCTGCGAGCACTTGTAAGCCTCCGGAGCGGTTCTTGGCACGGAGGGACCATGTCTAAAAGCTTTTATTCTCTTCTTCGTTTTAATCACCCCTCTTACCTCCTGGAGGGATTCCTAACTCACATTCTTGGACAATAAAGGCTGTTAACGGAATCCCAGTGGGTGAGGTCCCAAATCAGAAAAATAGCTTTCACACAGCGCCATAGATGCCCCTCCTGGATCAGCCTTCATTTTTCAGAAACATCTGATGACCAGTTTCAAACTGTAAGGAGTTTAGGGGGCTTTGTGGGGAGAAGGACCCTCTTCACCTGCTTGTCACAGTTTAAGAGGATAGCTAAGGGCTGGCCATGGGCAGAGAACGACTTGCAAAATGTTTGCTTGGTGAATACTGGACTTAAAAAAATTTTCCATTGGAAGCCGAAGGTGAGGGTGGAGGATCCAGAGAGCTGTGTTACCCGGGCTTGTCAACAATGGAGGGCAGGCCACACAATACGAAGCCCTGTTTCATGCTGCTGAGAACTGCGTGTGAGAAGGCACTTAGCAGGAAGCAGTCCTGATGGACAGCCACAGAGCAGCAAGGATGTGGTCAGGGTGTGGCTAGGGGGGTAAGGGGTGAGATTTGGAAACTGGAGGAGAAGGCGATGCTGGCCTAGAGATATCCAGGGGAAAACTACCCTCTCTTTCAAAGACTTAGAAGCCCCTTCCATCCTGCCTTAGGCATCTGAAGAAGATACCCCAAGACCAAATGTTCCGGTATTACCAGAGATTGCTCAGGGATTGCTGTGAGAACGAGTGAGCTTGGCCTTGGAGATAGATGACCCTCCAGCTCCCAGGCTCTCTCTGGGTGGCGTCTTGGCCTGCAGTGGTGTCAGCCAGGCTGGTGCCCTTTCATTGACACCACAGCCAGGCAGGGCAGCATGGCGGCCCCTGGGGTGGGGGAGTGAGGTCAGAAACAGAAACTGTAATTAAATCTTTTTTTACCCACCTCACCCCCAGCAGGAAGTTATTCTTGGTGCTCAGTGAGGGGGAAGAAGGGGCGGAGTATGAGGCAAAAGGCCGCTTTTGACCTTGTGGCCTTCCTGGTGATTGGGTGGAGAGGTTTTTAGATTGAAGAAGAGATTTCCTTGAGCATCTTCTGAAAATAGTAACTGGGACCTCTAGTTTGACTCTTTCCAGATTCTCCTGCTGCTTTGGGGAAGAGAAGGCCAAAGCAGTGAGCGTAGACATCCTCCAGCAACTGCAGCTCCCGCCTCTTTCCTTGGACGCCAGGGTTGGATGTGGACCACATCCTGGAGACACAAACGGAGTGGCCTCACTTGTGTGGGTGGAGGCAGGTGCGGCCGTGGTGAGCCAGGGGTTGTGTTTTCCAGATTGGTGGCTTGTGTTTTGGTGGAGCGGGTCTTGGAAACACGTTCGTCCGCAGCTCTTCCACCTCTTCCTCCCCTAGAGTCAGACGAGGGCAAGAAGTTCTGGCCTGAGGATGCTAAGCGAGAAAGCAGAGGCAGGGGATTAGCTGTTTTGCCAGGACTCTCTCTTCCTGTTGGGAAGAGTGGTCCATCCCTCCTCCATCATCCCCTTGTGTGTTCTCCACTCCATCAGTCCCCCAGCCCTCTCCCTTTCCCCCCAAACTGGAGCCAGGGCCAAGGAAGCGTGGCCAAGAGTGCAACTGGGTCCGGTCTCCTGCAGAAAGGATTCCAGCATCGCCTATTCGACCAAAGCCAAAGTCTGGGAGAAAAAAAAAAAAAAAAGGACTTGGGGTCCAAGTTCTTGGAACAAGGACTGCAAACACTTTACCTTCCAGACGAAAAATCACCAGCCACTGAGGGAGCTGCCTCCAAAATGAAGACTTAGGATCCTGTTCTTCTGCTCCTTGGGGCAAAATTCTCTTCTACTTGCATTTTTATAAAAAATTTAATGGGGGAGCATCTCTCCCCTTTAGTTCCTTCCTCTTGGAGCTCACCCTCCTCCCCGCACCGGGGGAGCCAGCTGGAGCCTGAAGCGTTTCCCACACGTGTATATGCAATTCCCTTTCCACGGTGAATAGTTAGTCATCCTGACTGTGGCAGCACATCTGACATCACTGGCATCTCAGCAGTGGATGAACTGGCTGGGGAGGGAAGGAGAGTTCTGGCAGGGCCCTCATCCTTGATGGTGGCTGGTGGGGGCTGTCCAGTCCTGCCCTCACATCCAGAGTACCTCCCCTCCTCACGCTTCATTTCCAAACACCCCCCAGTCCTGCTGTCCTATCCTCTCTCTTTTTTAAAAAAAAAAATTTATTTGTTTTATTTATTTATTTTTGGCGCCATTGGATCTTCGTTGTGGTGCGCGGGCTTCTCATTGCAGTGGCTTCTCTTGTTGCGGAGCACGGGTTGTAGGCATGTGGGCTTCAGTAGTTGCGGCACGTGGGCTCAGTAGTTGTGGCTCGCGGGCTCTAGAGCGCAGGCTTGGTAGTTGTGGCGCACGGGCTTAGTTGCTCCGCAGCATGTGGGATCTTCCCAGACCAGGGGTCAAAGCCGTGTCCCCTGCATTGGCAGGCGGATTATTAACCACTGCACCAACAGGGAAGCCCTGTCTTATCCTCTTCAATATTGCTCACTCTTTCCTCTTCTCCATCCCTGGCCACCATCACCACCATCGCCTGGATGAGGCTTCCCAAGTACCTGTGAGAGCCTCCCCTGCTCTTGTTGCCTGCCCCTGGCTCCTTCACTGCATCCCCACTCTGAGGCCAGAGTGAGTTTCCTAAAATTCACTGTGGCCATGTGATCCGCTGTACTCACACATATACACTTCTGCTCACACATACTGTCCAAAGCCTAGGCATGGTTTGACTCCCTTTGGGTACCACAATTTCCAGGAAGAATTTCTAGATGGACCTCCCCGCCATAACCGTAGGATGGATGGCTATTACCATCCCACCTCATTTTAAAAAAGGTGACCCTCAATCTCTCTGTTTTTGATGCCGTTGACCACTTCCTCCTTGAAAATATCTCATCTGCAATACTTTCCTCTAACATCCATTCTTTCTATTTTTTTGGTAATACTTTTTTTTTTTTTTAATTTAAGGACTCTACTCCTCTGTGTATGCGCTTTGTGGAAAATCAAGTCCATCTCATGCTCTAAATCTGGGGAAAATGGTTTGCATATAAGCTAATTAGAGCCACAGACATTGGTTCAGGGGTGGGGAAAAATTTGATAGATTTCCAGGTAAGAAAGTTTCTTGCTCCTCTGGGAGATATCTGAGTGTGTGGGTCTTTTTCCTCTGAACTCAGAGGGGACGATATGAAAACTAGGAGTTTTGGCAATTGACATTAGAAGAACTCTAATCCCACATAAGGCAGAGCCAAGAGACAGAAAGAAACTGGATCCTTGATGTCATTGTTGAGCAGCTGGATCAAACTAAACCTGAAGCCAGTGTTGGCCCTGGATTTCCAATTACACGCACCTTTAAATCACTTCTATTATTTAGGCCAGTTTGCATTGGCTTCTTTGATTACATGCAGAAAAGTCCTAATGCACGCACTTTCTTTCTCTCCTGATTTTTCTTCTGTCTCTGATCATTCCATTCAACTTTTCCCAGGTCCCTCTTCCTTTTCCTTTGGATTATATGATGGTGTTCCTCGGGGTTTTGTTTTGTTTTTTTTTTTGCGGTACGCGGGCCTCTCACTGTTGTGGCCTCTCCCGTTGCAGAGCACAGGCTCCAGACACGCAGGCTCAGCGGCCATGGCTCACGGGCCCAGCCGCTCCGCGGCATGTGGGATCTTCCCGGACTGGGGCACGAACCCGTGTCCCCTGCATCGGCAGGCGGACTCTCAACCACTGCGCCACCAGGGAAGCCCTTCCTCGAGGTTTAACCTTGCTGTCATTTACAAACTGGATGACCTCAAGTACTTGTATGCTTTCAGTTTGCCATTATCTTCCAAATCCATAACACCGTCTAACAGTTTTTCAGCATCTCCTATTTGTCCCACAAACACCTCAAAGTCAACGAGTTTAAAACTGAGCCCTTTATCATCCCCACCATCCTGCCCCTTGTCCGTATTCCCAGCCTATGTTAATTGCTCAGCTGTCCTCCCGGCCGATCAAGCCAGAAGCCGGGTGTCGTCTTCCTTCTCACGCGCAACCTGCTTCCATTAGTTGCCACATCCTGTCCGTGCGCCCTCCTTAAATCCACCCACTCTGTCCCTCTGCGCTGCCTCACCTCCGTTGCTTTAGTGCAGTTGTCAGGCATCGCTCACTAGACAGAGAAGGCAGGCTCCTCCAGGACAGCGCCCTTCAGCTCTGGCCAGTCACCTTCTAGAATGTAAATCTGACCGTGCCTGGGTCCGTTTAGAGCAGAGCGCTTCTCCTCTTCTTCCTGAGCTCCAGTTCCCAGATCCATGGCCGTTAGGCCTGCCAGGCCTCTGTCCCTTGCTCCCCCCCTTCTTTAGCACTGCTTAGGCCCCCCCGCCACAGCTGCTCACTCTGCATCCTGCTGGCAGCCCCTGCCCCCAGCCTCATCACACTGTGTCAGCTTGGAGACTCTAAGCTCCTTGAGGGCAAAGGCCGTGGAACTCCCAGCGGTGCCTCCTACACAATGGACGACCTCCACCCCAGCCCTGCTCCTTATCTGCTCCCCAGGTGGGGAGCTCAGTGAGGATGAATGGGTTTGCTGTCCTCTGTCCCGGCAAGCACTCGGCTTGAGGTCCTCAGCAGATGTCCAGCGGAGCCAATGAGTGAACGTGGATGGGTGAGACAGGATCCTGGGGGCCACTACCTGCAGGGCCGTCCTTGTGTGTGAGAACAGCAACCCTGTCCAGCCCTGAGATGAGCTTCTCCAGTCAGGAGAGCATTGAGAAGTAGCTAAGGGGCTCCCTGGGGCTGAATTGTCCTCCAGGCTTAGAGACACCCCGGGAGACAGTTCCAGGTTGGAGCAGGATGGAGAGGGTGGAGGACCCTGGAGACTGCCCTCTGACTGGTTGCAGCAGCAGGGATGAAGAGGAACTGAGATGCATTATCCTCACTCCCCAGGTCTGTGGGGGAACTTAGGGGAGGGTAGAAAAGGCCACTTGGATCCCTAGAATTCACAGGAGAATGCTTTGGGAGCAGTTACAGGGAAACTTCCAGGCTATTAGGGACCAGGCAGGGGAGCAGAGACGTGCTTAAGGTAGAAAGAGATCTCTGGCTGCCTTTGCTGCACCCCCCAATTCAGGTGCCCCTGTCCCCATCCTGCTGGACCCAGCTCTGGCCCTGCCCCCTCCGGAGGCCTCCCTGAGGACCGCCAGTGCTGATTCTCCCTTCCGGGGGAGGTCTAGAGGCCCGAGCCCTTGATGAATCCACACGCTTGTGGATTTGAAGTGGGAATGTAGGTTTGGGGGGGCCTGGTGCCGATCAGCTGATCCCGGGGCAGCTGCAGCTGGCGAGAGGGGCACTGGTTCCGAACTACTTATGAGTCCTGAATTATGATGAAAACTACTGATAATAACAGCCGCGTGAGGGGAACTCACTGGGATGCCTAATCCGCTTTGCAGCAGGCCCTTCTAATGAGGTCTCCTTCTGCTGAGTGGGACCGGTTTCCAGGGAGTGTCTGGGGGCAGGCCCTCCAGGTCCTTCTTTCCCGACGCCCCTCCGAGGTAGGACCAAGCGGGAGGCCTGTTTCAGCGCAGCCTCCTTGGGGCCCCAGTGGGCGGGGCGGGGCCGACATCCACACAGGCAGGCAGGATGCTGGGAAGAGGGGCTGGAAGGCAGGGCTCGGGGACACTTGGCAGGAGTGCCAGCTGCCCATCTGTGCTCCCACCCGCTATGTAGCTGGTTCTTCCCCTCCGTGAAGGGAGGGCCTGCTTTTCTATTGCTCAGGAAGGGAGGGGAGTCAGGATCGGGGGCAGCAGGGAGCTGGGGCAGGAAGGAGCTTAGGACAAGCAAAGCTCAGCAACCACGGCTCAGAAGCCCCTTGGAGCCGCGTGTGTCTGTGTGTAGCCACAGTGACTGCACAGGGCCCCTCCACAGTGTGGCCGCCGGTGTGTGCCTTCCTTTGTCACCGCTGCCTCTCCCCCTCTCCCTGCCTTCCTTCTGCTTCCACCAGACTCCAAGTACCACCCTTTATCTCCCTGGAAGAAAGCTCACAGAGTTATTTCCAGGAATATTTGAATTTTATTGGGGCTTCTGAAGGCTGCAAAAGGTCCTTAAGAAATGCAGTAATATTGGTGGAACCTGACAGGCTGTTTTGGAGGAGATTGGAAGATAGGAGGGTTTCCTAGGCGCTATCCTAAATAGTTCTGCCTAGGTAATCCTTCCCTCCCTCCCTCCCTCTTTCCTTCCTTCTTTCCTACCAGGGCTCTGAGCTTGACACTGGGATGCAAAGGAGTCTAAGACCTGGCTCTTGCCTGAAAGGAGCCCCCTCCTTTCACTCTCACTCCACACGCCCAACTCCCCGCTTTAATAAAGTGCTGGTTTTCCCAGAAGAGGGAGCAGGGCTTCTGATGGGAATGGGGTTGGGGGTGAACTTTTGCTCCCTAGTTGGGCTCTGGATCACAAGGAGTCTGAAATGGGCTCTCTGTGGGGTGGGCTCAGCCCTAGTGAACCAGGGGCTTCCAGTCCCATTTTGCTGTGGCTGAAGGCACCCGGCAAACTACAGCACGGTCCTTAGAGTTGACCTTGTTACGGCCCTGGTGGCTGTAGGAGGATTTGCAGCTGGAGGCTGAGCCCAGGGCCTGGTAGACGGACAGAAGTGTGTAACCATGGGGATGAGCCACCATCCCACTCCGTGTGCACACCCAGGGCTGGGAGGCAGGGGGATGCTTTTTTTCTTTAATTAGAGTGTAGTTGATTTACAATATTGTGTTGGTTCCAGGTGTACAGCAAAGTGATTCAGTTTTTATATATACATATATATAGTTCAGATTGTTTTCCAAGGTATTGAATATAGTTCCCTGTGCTCTACAATAAATCCTTGTTGCTTATCTAGTTTATGTGTAGTAGTTTGTATCTGTTAATTCCGTACTTCTAATATATCCCTCCCTCCGCTTCCCCTTTGGTAACCATAAGTTTGTTTTCAATGTTTGTGATTCTGTTTCTGTTTTGTATATAGATTCATTTGTATTTTTTTTAGATTGCATATAGAAGTGATATCATGTGATATTTGTCTTTCTCTGTCTGACTTACTTCACTTAGTATGATAATCTCTAGGTCCATCCATGTTGCTGAAAATGGCCTTATTTCATTCTTTTTATGGCTGAGTAATATTCCATTGTGTGTATATATATATATATATACCACATCTTCCTCATCCAGTCATCTCTTGATGGGCACCTGGGTTGCTTCATATCTTGGCTATTGTAAATAGTGCTGCTATGAACACTGGGGTGCATGTATCTTTTTGAATTAGAGCTTTCAACTTTTCCAGATATATGCCCAGGAGTGGGATTGTTGGATCACAGGGTAGTTCTATTTTTAGTTTCTTAAGGAACCTCCATACTGTTCTCCATAGTGGCTGCACCAGTTTACATTTGGGGGACGCTTTCTGGCGTCTTCCCAGGGACACGGTGAGACCCAGAAGCTCTCAGCGCTCTGCTGGCTTCGGTGTCTTGGGAAAGGCTGGTGGCGGAGGGACAAGACACAGGGTGGCCCAGCTTCAGCTAGGTTCTCTGAGCTGCTGGGGCCTGAGCAGGGCCAGTGAAGTTGCCCCAGCTCTCAGGGTCAGCCCTTTGGCCCTCACCAGCCCCTCTCCCCCCATCAAGAGCCTGTTCCGTCCTGCATCCATTTCCTGAAGAATCTTGCTTTGTGATTCGCAGGGCCCAGTGCACAATGAAAACACAGGGTCACTCTCATTGAAAAATTGTTAGATTCTCAATATGGCCCCAGAAGGGCGTAAAACTACGTGTAGGGCCCTTCCGAGTGCCATGAAGCCAGCCCTCAAAGAGAGACTTTGGGGCCATCTCAGAAAACAACCCTAAATGAGAACTTTCAGGCCCTGGTGGCAGGTGGCTGAGGAGTTAGTCCTGCCTGATGCTCTCAAATTGCAGCACGGGGATCGGGGACCACCTACCCCAGTTCCCTCGTACGAGGTAGTTTCCTTGGCTTTTCCGTCAGCTGTGTTCTTTTTTTTTTAATTAATTTTTTTGGAGTAGAGTTGCTTTATGTGTTCTCTTTTGAATTTTCCTGTCAGGGGGCCAGGGAAGGAGGGGCTGTCCGTATGTGTGTGTGTGTGTGTGTGTGTGTGTCTTGGGCCAGAAGAGCCGTCGGAAGGATGGATGGGGGTAGACATCAGGCTTTGGTTTCCTCATAGTCTGGGCCCAGCCCTGGTACTCAGGATGGGGGTCACCACACTGGGTGCCGTGCCTGTTGTTCTGTGACCTGGGGCTCCAGGTACGCTCTCTTTCCTGCTTTTCTCGCGTTGAGGGAGACCCTCGTCATCCCCCCAGCTGCTTGGTAGGGAAGATAAACACCGTGGAGCGCCTGCAGCTCATGCCCAGAGCAGAGACGGAGGTTTAATGGGCTTGTTTTCTGGCACCTGCTGGGCTGCACGTCCCTCTCTGCAGAAGACAGGGCACGGAGATAGATGATCTGGCCAGAGCTGCCTCCCGGGTGAGAGGAGAAATGCCTCAGAGCAGGAAGGGGTGAATTTACAGAATAGGCAGGTCATGGGGTACAGGGAGAGACTCAGTGGCACTGCTCTGGGGGGAGAAAAGCAGCCCTCCCCCTGCACTGCCACTGACCATCCAACTCACCAATGAATCCAGAAATGTCTGCTGCGTGCCTCATGGGCTCTGCCGCTGCTCCGGGGAATACGGAGAGTAACCATCACCCCTGCCTCTGATGAGTCCGAAGTCCAGGGACAGGTACAATCCTGGTCTCACCTCCCTGAGAACTGCGGCTGCGGGCTGGGCATCTGGCAGAGCCTGGCTCATGGAAAAGACATGAAGGAAGGGATGACTGAATGAATTAAACTGAAAAAAGGAGTGGCAAACTGTGTCAAGGACAATACTCCCTTCAGAGTTCGGACAACAAGAATTCAGAATGATGAAAGACAACTTCCATTGGGTTGAAAGTGGGCAGCTGTCAGAAGAGATGGGATTTGAGCTGCATCTTGAGGGATTTAGATTGTTGGGAGCTGGAGAGAGTGGGGGATGACAGGCAATGCAGGGGAGAGATTTAGAGCAGAAGCGTTGGCATTAGGATGACCTGGTTTCTCTGAACGGCTGTGTGGCTCTAGGTAAGTCACTCAACCTTTCTGAGCTTCACTTTCCCTTATATGTTTATGGGGAGAAATAGTACTTGCCTCATAGAACTGCTCGAAGATTACCTTAAATATCCCACCAAAAGCATGTAGCAGGGTCCTGGCATATAATATATTCTCAGGAAATGGTGTCAGCTTTTTATTATTAACTACAAAGACACAAAACAGGAAAGTACAACATGTCTGAGGAAGAGGCAATAACTTCTGTTTCACTAGAGAAAAGTGGGGTTTATTTAGGGGATGTAGGCTTTAAAGTTTACCATGGAGCTAGGCCACGTAGCTAGACCATTTTGAAAGCCTGGTTCCGAAAATGAGCTTGTTTTAGAGAAGATCAGAAAAATCAAGCGGTGCTTTGGAATCTCGGAAAGTTGTTCCTTTCGCTCTAACTAGTTCTGTCAACTTATCCTCAGTCGGTACTAACATATTGTGTACTCTGTGACCGTTCACTTTCTTCTAGTTACTTTCAGACATAATGAATTCTGTCTAAATTGGGAAATCACCATGAACTAGAAATTGAGAAGGGAAATCCTTGGAATCTTAGAATTGAAAACATAGCTGTAATTCAAGGATTTGCCTGGTTCCCACCTGTGGAAACACACAAGAAATCATGAAGAGATGTGATGTCCCCACCTCTGCCTCCAGGTGGGGAGTGATGGACAGCCGAATGGAGCCCCTTGCCAGTCCCCTGGCTCTTGATGCCCAGGTAGGAAAGATACTTCTTTATGTAGGATCTTCTCAATTAGCCTCCTTTCTAGAAGGTGATGGAGGAATATACATCCAAATGTAAAACATGCAACTCCTTTGGCCAAGCGTTCCCATATCTGGGAATTTATCTCAAAGAACGTCCACTGTAGCTTGTTTAGCATAGCAAAACCATGACAACAGCTTAAATAACACATTAATGTAGTGTTGACTGCTATAACTGGGGGGTTGTCTATTCAACAGAATATTAAGCAGGTGTTAAAAATTATGGTGTATATCAAAACGTTTGGTCATTGAAAGCTATCTATGACAGACTGTCAAAGAAAGAAAGCTGGTCTCAGAACAGTGTATTTGGATGATCAAGTTCGTGCAAATTACATTTATATATATATATATATATATATATTTTTTTTTTTTTTGTGGTACGCAGGCCTCCCACTGTTGTGGCCTCTCCTGTTGCGGAGCACAGGCTCCAGATGCGCAGGCTCAGCGGCCATGGCTCAGGGGCCCAGCCGCTCCACAGCTTGTGGGATATTCCCGGACCGGGGCACGAACCCGTGTCCCCTGCATCAGCAGGCGGACTCTCAACCACTGCGCCACCGGGGAAGCCCCTATATTTATATATGCATTAAAACTCAGGAAGGCTGTAAACCAAACTATTAGAGTGTCAATCTTTGGGAAAGGGGTTATGAGTAGACGTTTGATGTTAATTATACTATTTCTGTATTGTATGAATTTTTAACAATGTATCACTTTGATCATAAAAACATCTCAGATTTGAAAAAAAAAATCCTTGTGCCTTTTTTTTTGTGGGCTTGAAAGGAAAATAAAATCAGTAAGTGTCCTTGAAAAGGAGCTGATTTGAGAGTAAACAAGGTGAAAAAGAGCTACCTTTAAAGAGAAGACGTCTCAATGGTTGGCATAACTGAAGTCGGTATCGATTGTAAAAAAACAGTTGTGTTCACTGTAAATTATTTTTTATTTGTAACAGCTTTATTGAGGTATAATTCATATACTGTATGAGTCACCCATTTGAACTGTAGAATTCAATGATTTTTTAGTATATTCTCAGAGTTGTGCAATCGTCCCCATGCTCAATTTTAGAACATTTTCGTCACCCTCAAATAAACCCCATACACGTTAGCAGTCATTCCCCATTGTCCCCATCTCCTTTTAGCCCCTGGCAACTACAAATCTGCTTTTTCTCTCTCTGGATAGTTCGTATAAATGGGCTCATACCGTACACGGTCTTTTGTGCCTGGCTTCTTCACTTAGCATAATTTTCAAGGTTCCTTCATGTTGTAGTATGTATCAGTGTTTCATTCATTTTTTTTTCCTGAATAATATTCTATTTCATGAAGATAACCGCATTTCATGTATCCATTCATCGGTTGATGGACATTTGGATTATTTCCCACTTTTGGCTATTCTGAGTAATGCTGCTATGAACATTCGTATGCAAATTGTGGTGAGGACATGTTTTCATGTAAATTACTTCTAAGGATTTAAAAGAAATCAAACCTACCAATTGTGCTTAAAGTTAAACACTTAAAATCCACACGAATGTTATGAGGTGGTATATGTTTCTCCCTCCTCTATCTGCCCCAGGCTCCTGGGGTCCCCTGAGAATTCAGAATTGAATGGCACCTGGGACTCAGAGGCTGTTCAGTGGCCTGTCTGCCAGTGACACATTTTAATAAGGCAGGATCTCACAGTGAACCACAGACGTTATGAGAAATATGGTTACTCCCATCCTTTACCAGTCCTTGTCTTGGCTGGATATCAACAAATAACTACAGTTGCCTTCCGTATCCATGGGTTCTGCATAAGTGTTTCAACCAACCGTGGACTGAAGATATGCAAGAAGAAAAAAATCCAGAAAGTTCCAAAAAGCAAAACTTTTGCTTTGCTAAATTTGCGATGGTATTTACATTGTGTTTACAACAATTTACATAGCATTTACATTGTATTAGTTCTCCTAAGTAATCTAGAGATGATTTAAGGTATAAGGGAGGATGTGTTATAGGTTATACACAAATACGACGCCACTTTATGTAAGGGTCTTGAGTATCCTCGGATTTTGGTATCTCGGGAGGCCTGGAACAAACCCCCCTACCCTCTACCGAGAGACCAAGGATGACTGTATTTAATTGGGCAGTTAGTAAATGCCTCACTAGCTGAGGAGCTAGATCTGAAGGGAATAAATGGTCCTTGCTTTCAAGGAGCCTGTATCCGTTCCCCTCTGGGGCATCGCAGCTCTGACGATAATAGAGTCATAGTTAACCTGGCAGGTTGTTGACCAACCTGTATGTTAAGTGATAAAGAGAAGTGGGTGAGGGGGGGAATGGTTAGGGGGGAAAGGATCTCCTAGAGATGATTAAGATGGGGAGGTACATACTCCTTCCTTGAGATGCAGTAGCTGTGATTTGTCAGCTGAGGACGTGGTGCTCCTGAGAATTCGATGCCGGATGTAAAGTGTGAGGCAACCTCGGTGGTGACTAAAAGCAGGGGTGGGGGAAGCAGACCAGCTTGGGTTTGGATCTCCGCTCTGCTGTTTACCAGTCGTGTGGCTTTGGGCAAGTTACTTCACCTTTAAGCTCTAATCTCTTCACTTGTTAATAAAAAAAAAGGGAGTAAGGGTGTGAGGTCAAGTAAGTAAAGTACCACGCATAAAGTTAGTCCATTAATTACCTTTCCTGTTGGGTATTTCTTTCCCATTTTATGGAAAAGGAGACTGAAGCATAGGGGAGAAAGTGAAGTCTAACTCCAGAGTTTCAGCTCTTTCCTCTCATCAGCTTCCCTCCCAACTCCCTCTGTACACCCACCCGACTCCTTAGCCCTCTACCTCCTCTCCGATTCTGCCCTGCATCCTCTGTGTGGTCACACACGACTTGTCTCCCTCACCCTTCTTTCATGTCTCGAGTCCAAGATAAGACTGAACTCTCACATCCTTGAGTGGGGCATACGTAGGAGACTAGAGAGAGAGAAGAAGAGTGAAAATAAGGAGATGACTCACGGGTGATAACTTCTAAAAAGCAGAGGAAGAATAGCATCTCTGGGACTGAAGGTTCAGGAGAAATGAGCTAAAGGCAGTGTTTTCTGAACGGAGCAGGACGCTGGAGAACCAGAGTCAGAAGAACTTCCTGTTGCCTTGGCTTGGTGGGGGGGGGGGAAGGATGAGAAGAGAGACTGGGTGCCTCGTAGGACATGGCGGGCCAGGGAACCGTGCCCTGAGAAGGTGCATGTGTTACAGACCGGCGGACATTCAGAGGCATTGAAGTAAGTGGCCATCATGTCCTATCACAGGGGGACCCCAAACTCTAGGGTTCCGTGGGGATACTTGTGTGTGGAAAAAAGGGTTAGGAATTTGTTGGTTTCTTTTTTTCTTTACTACAAATGCCCAGTTATATTTCATTTTACTTTATTTTATTTATTTTACTTTTTGGCTGCTCGTCGTGGGATCTTAGCTCCCCAACTAGGGACTGAACCCCGGCCATAGCAGTGAAAGCGTGGAGTCCTAAACACTGGACCGCCAGGGAATTCCCTGTTAGTTTCATTTTTTTTTAAACGTGTAAGGATTTAATTTCCAAACCTGATTTTCTTTTATTTTCTTCCGTGTCTTCTGTCCCATATTCCTTTTCTCTGATGCATGCAAGTGAGGGCTTCTCTTGGAAGAAAATACACAAATGTGCTACCTGTTCAAGGATCCACATGTTATCGTCATTAAAGGAAGGTAGTTCCGAATGTTCGCGAACACCCGCTCCCACGTGCGCCGGTGCTGA
Organism: Delphinus delphis; assembly: GCF_949987515.2. NCBI lineage: Eukaryota > Metazoa > Chordata > Mammalia > Artiodactyla > Delphinidae > Delphinus > Delphinus delphis. The sequence continues at coordinate 5,919,050 of NC_082703.1, read as the reverse complement.
CAGCTCCCGCTGGAGCAGTTGTGTGGAAAGGAGGGATCACAGCCCAGAATGAGGCCCCTCCAAACCCAGCAGCCGAGGTGGTGCAGGTAAGGCGGTGAGGAGGAAGCCAGGAAGGTGAAGGGAGGGCGGTGTGAGTGCCGACAGGTGTGGGCATGGGGTTGACATAAGCCCTTCCAGCTGGTGGGCTGGCATCCTGGGGTTCCTCTTTAAGCAGAGATGACGGTAACATACAAGAAGCAGCTGACACCGGGCTGACGGAGAGTGGACCCTCAATAAGCACTGGCTCTCCTCGCTTCTCCTTTGGAGGGTCCTCCAGGCCAATGTCGTTGTGGGGCAAGACTCTCATCTCCCGATACGCTTGCAAGCCAGTGGATAGTTACTCAAACGCTGCAAACTTTCCAGAGTCCCCTTCTGCCAACTCCTGCTTCTGACGCGGCTCACCTGCTCACCTTCTGTCTGGACAGGTGAGATGGGGCAGGCAGCAGATGGGTAAGTTACTTTCAGCATCCCGAATAGGATGACGTAGGTGACTTTGAAGGCCACATACCTGTTGCGGTGCTTATCAGACACATGCACATCGACCCAGTGTGGGTGCAGAAGAAATTTCACTAAGGAAGTGCCAGGAAAGTTCCTGGACCAGGCAGAGCGGCAGCATCCCGTGGTTTGCCTCAGCCGGGCACCCAGGGCGAGGTCCCAGCCTGCGGAAGTTGACTCCTGAAGGCCTCACCTTTCCCCACGCCTCTGTAACTCTGCGCCCACCACCCCTCCCCGCACTTCTTGTGTTTAGGTCCTGGTGAATGCCCCCCAATCTTTCCGCACGTTTTCCCGACACCCCGGGCAGCGTTAGCACCCCACGTGGGCTGCCACAGCACCTCTGTTAGTCCCCCCACACTATTGTTCACACACTCTGACAGTCACCTGCCTCGTAAACCAAATCGAGACCTTGTCAGGCCAAGGCCCTGCCCGATTCCTGTTCGAAGCTCAGGGACATCACACAGAACTGGGCACGTGGTGGGTGTCTGTTGAAATGAATGCATTATGTAAATGTGTCAATCAAATATGACAACTAAAACAAAGAGGAATTGGTCAAATTTGTGACATCTTTCCTTCTACTTGGCTCCCACTAAGTACGTTCTGATTAGGTACTAATTTAAAAAAAAATGCCAATGAATTCAAATGACTTTGGTTTGGAGAACTTCACAGCCACCTGCTGAAGTCGCTGCACATCTGGGGACTCCCCAAGAGAAAGGTGAGCATCCCTGTCCCTCATCCTCGAGTTAGAAGACACTTGTCGCAGGGTGACCGGCTGTCAGCAGGGTTGGGGTTACTCACACAACACAGCGAGGCACACAGGAGCCGGTCAGCTGGGCGCCTGGGGCTGACTCGCCCTACCAAAGCTCTTGCCCTGGCTCACTGGTGGGCTGGCTGGTCTGGGCTCCCACTACAGAGCTGCCTTCATAATGGGTTAAAGCTGCAGCTCTAGGAAATCAGGATCAACCTTGGGGTTCCCCAGAGTTCAGGCTTTCATCCGGTGTCTTGAGCCTTCTCTGTCCGGGCCTTGATGAACACTGATTGGATTTAAGTGCCCCAAAGGCTGGGGCTGGTATATACCTTTCTTCCCCGCAAAGACTAAGACTGTGTACCTCTTCTTCTCCCAGGGCCCTCATGGGGATGCCCTACTGTTGCCCTAGGGGTGAGGGAAGAGGGAGTAGCTGAGGGGGTCTCTGCTATGCTTGGTGGCTTCCACTCCGGACGCGTGCGGCTTTTCTGGTCTGATTGCTGAGCTAGAAGGCCATGCTACGGGCTCGTGGATAAAATGACTCAGTCGCCATTGTCTCTGACGGGTCAAGGTTCACTAGGTACGTTAGCATTTCAAAGATGCTCCAGGGAAGATGCCCAGAGAAACTAGGACCATTTGAAGGGGAAGGTATGCAGATGACAAGGATGGCAAGAAAAAGAAGAATTAAGCCCCAACCTGCACCTGGAGGATCCTCCTCGTAAAATCTCAGAACCTGATTTTGAAGAGCCTGGTAGTCACAGCACCAGCAGCTGGGGGGGTGAGACTTGCCTTACACCCTGTCCCTGGACTTTCCTCATTGTGTCGCCAAAAATGAGATACCAGGGGCTCTGAGAACATGTTACTTCAGAGGTGGAAATTACAGACTCGTAGCAGCCCAAATGGCTCCTTGCAGTAATAACTATTCTCGCACAGGTTGGAAAAGCCTAGTAAATGTTGCCCTTGTTTGAAATCTTCCCCGATCCTCATCCCACTGCCTCCCCAGTGATGAACAGGTTGGGAGGCAGAGGGACTATTTTCTGTTTGTTTGTGTTTCTGAGCCAAGCTGTCTGGAACTACTGTCTGGAAGAGCCTCTTCCCCATGCTAGCAAGTGTACCCAGCAATCAGGAGCCACTGCCGGCCCCGGGGCTGCCTGGATAAACATTTACTAGGAGATCCAGAGGGATCATTAGGGGAGGGCCGAAGATGTCTCTGTTTGAACCTCTGCCAGTCACCATAAGTCACACACTGAACTCACTCATTGACCTTTAACTCATGGGATTTCAGATGCATTGGGAAGGAGAGCGAACAATCTAAATCAGAGAGTCTCAGCCTTGTCTGCACTTTAGAATCTCCCAGGAGCTTTTGCTAATCCAGATCCCCAGGCTGTGCTTCAGAGGATTAAGTCAGAACCTCTGGGGGCGGGACTCAGCCATCATCTTAACCCCAGGTGGATCTAACATTCAGCCTCTCCGTTGAGAACCTCTGACTTAAACGACGCTTGGGGTACCTGCCGGTCATCCAACCCATGACTGAAAGCCCTGGAGTGAGGATGAGAGAGAGGATGGGACTCTTCCAAAGCAACCGGAGTGTATGGGTAATCGAAGGGATTTTCAAGCAGAATGTTGACCTAATGAGGTTATACTTATATCCAGACTTCCAAACCTCATCCCTGGATGACTCCCCTGCATTCCTTTCTCAGTGGACAGTAAACCATTCACCAGTGGCCCTTCCAGAAACCCAGGCATTGTTTTTACCTTCTTACATGCCCTCTGTGCCTGCATTGGTCCCCGGGTCTCATAGATGCTACTTCCCAAGCTTCCTCCAGCTCCTCTGCCCCTGCTTTGGGTCAGTCCTTCCTCTCGCATCTATTACCAGCACCTCCTGTCTCTAGCCTCATTCCCTTCCGCTCGGTCATCTGCCTACCTGCAGATGATCATTCAGATGCAAACTGCCCTTGTAGACCCCTGCTTAAAACCCACCAGCGAGCTCCTCGCTGCTTTCCTAAGAAAGCTTTTACATGTCTGGGCATGACCTTCAGTGCTCGGATGGCCAAGCACCTTTCCGGCCCCATCTCCCGTCACATCCCCTTAAGGACCCTATACTCCAACCACATCGAAGTTTGCTTTTTCATGAGACTTTGCTTAGGCTGTTCCCTCTGCCAGGTGTTCCTTTCCCTCTGCTGCTGGATTCCTTCTTACTTGTCTCTTAATAGTCAGCCCACTTGTCAGACCCTCCCCCTTCCCCAGGCTGTGTCCATCCCCGGTCACCATGCCCCTCTCCTGTGTGCCTCACTCAGGTGATGTGTTTCTCCCCATGAGTCCGTGATCTCCTTGAGGGCAGGAGCTGGGTCTTTGCATCCCTGGTGCCTACACAGTCTCCAGACTAAAGTAGGTCTTTGTGTTTAATGCCTGAACTGGCGCCGGTATATCCCTCCCCTTTCCCCTTGTTGATTTGAGACCTGGCTCAAATTCATTTGGCGAGTGCAAAGCTCTGAAACAGGAAAAGTGTGCCTTGGGCCCCCTTCCATCTTTCTGTTCTGCAGTTGCTCCCTGTTTGAGGCATCTCTTAACTGTTCCTAACTCCTTTATTTGCCAATTCTTTTTCTCCAATTCTTTCTCTCTCTATCAAAGGAAATTCTCTCAAATTCTCTCTCTGTTAAAGTATGCCTTCAGAGTAAGCACATTTACTCTGAAACACAAATAGCAGTTACCTTTCCCCAGCTTATTAGTATTTTCACAAAGTCAAAGAAATTAATTTCTAAGTGTGGAAATATCTGGCCATAAGAGGAAGAGTCAGAGGAAAAAAGTTGAGGGTGAGACAGCCTGCTATGGACACTTTCTTCAAAGACTGTCATGTATCCTCTTTTACCAGAGGAAGGATTTGGAAAGGCTGAAGGTTACTCTTCTACAGTGGAGAGAACAACAGAGGAGAGAACGAAAGCAAACAGGAGACTCGGAAGGCGCTAGGCAGGCCCTAGCTGAGTTGCTGGAGGCAGAGCAGAGGCGAGACAGTTGTCATCTATCGGGGAGCAGAGTGGAGAGGAGTGAGCATGGGGTGGGCAGAGCAGGGGGAGCTGCTCAGGACCTAGACCTCCAGCCCTGGGCAGCCTGGGGGGGTGTGCCTTTTAGGTGGGTCCCAGCAAGACTCCCCCCGACTGAGGGAGACCATGTTCTGGGTGGGAGTCTGGGCTCACGTCCTGTGATGAGCCATAGCAGACCTCTGCTTCCCCTGTCTCAGGCCAGAGTGACCCTTGTCCCCAGCGGCTGCGGCCCCTGTGACATGAAGACCATCGCGGTGGGTAGCTCAGTGCCCCAGGGGTCTGAGTACTGTTGTATCAGCCACTGTGCAGCTTTCTGGCAGGCAGCGTTCATGTTTTCCCTGGGGCAGAAGTGCAGAAAAATATACAGGAGTCACCTTCGGGCTTGCAGCCAGCAGCCGGGGGTCCTCGGGTGTGGCCATCAGGGTGCATGTTCCTGCCACGTGGCCTTGCCTTCAGAAGCGTGTGCGACCACTCACTGAGGGAGGCTCAGACCTACTTGATGCCTGCCCTCTCCTTCGACCGTGGCAGCTGTGTTTCCTCCACCGCATTCAGAGGCAGGAGGTTTAAGCTGGCACACAGGCAGACCGGGTAGCAGCCACTTAGCTCAAGGGGCTCCAGAGACCCCTCTCTCTCCATCCCCCCAGATTCCTTTATAGTTTACTTATCCCCCTAATTCCTTATTAGGATTCCACCCTTTGGTCTCAAGACCCTACCTCTCGTGAGGATGCACAGAGCCTAACGTCCTCTTCAGACACCTAGCTCCCCTGTGCTCTTACCAGACCCCACCTGGGGCTGCTTTCAACCAAGGGGAGACCAGCGGGAGGATGGATTGGGGTGGGCAGCAGGAAGTACTGTGTGAGGGGAGAGCATAGCTGACAGGGGACGGACGTGGGGACTGCGTGAGGACCAAACACACCTCCTTACCAATCAGTCTCTAGCTGCAGTGATCACAGTTTCTAAAACCCAGCCGGGACGTTTGGGCGATGAGAGATTTTTGTACCAATTCCAAAGTGAGGGACAGTTTTGAAACTGTAGTTTGGACACTGAAATGTTATAATTTCCAGGCCATTTGGATGGATTATGGGGTCAACAGGATATCTGAAACTGGAACTGTCCTAGAAAATCCAGGCTGCCTGGTGGCCACACTGTGGTAGTGAGTGGTGGTGGGTCCCCTGGTGACTCCCATCCGCTGACCTCCATCTCATCCTTTATTCCAGATCATTTAAAGAATGGAGACAAATGGGCGCACCCTGGTCAGTCAGGCCCTCCTCTGGGCACAGGCTCTGGTTCAGCCCTAACATGAACCATGGTTGCCCAACAGCTCAGGGAAATGGGTGAGAATCCAGAAGCTTCTCTGCTCTCCTTGTCTTGAGGTCTAAGCATGTGTTTTTCTTCTGCGGGAAGGAAAAGAAGAAAAGAGAGAGCAGAAGAAAGGACTGGGTGGGGCGAAACAAACACAAACGCAAAGCAAAACACAAACAGAATGGGAGCACACCATCCAAAATCCCTTCTGAACTTCTTGGAGGAGACCACATGGGTCTGACCCCCGGCAAACAGCTTGGAAGCCAGCATTGAACTGCCTTGGCATGACACGGGGAAAAGACAGGGGTTCTTCAGCTGGGTGGGATGTAAGGTGTCCTGACACATTTGTGAACGTCTGTATCTACACCCTCCTGGGCTTGGAGGCCAAGGGAAAGGTCTGAATACCCACCACATCCTCATCGGCAGGTCTCACATCTTCCCAAAGAGTCTTGTGAGCTAGTCTCACACTTGTTGGAGAATCTGTCGTGTCCACCTTCATCCTCCCCCAGGATGCCTAACAGTGCTGTGCACGTAGCAGATGCTCAGTGAACTTGGCCCTAGCCTCATCGGCTTCCCTTTAGCCGCAGAGGCTGCGACCCCAAAGCGCCCTATGGGAGGGACCTCCCATAGCACGTCCATGCTCCCCTCAGAGCAGAGAGGCTCCGTGATCGTAATCAGGTGGGAGCGGAGCCCTCAGGTCCACCTGTTTTTCCGTTTGACCTTGTCAGGGGCACCTCGTCTCTCTGCCATGCCCCTCCCCCTGAACCCAGGGCTCCCTGGGCACACACGGGCTCTTCCATCTGTGCACAAAAAGCTCCAGATTCTAGGATGAAACATAGGCTGTCCAGGTGCAAATGATCGCTACTTTACTACTCCAGATATCCTCCCTTTGAAACTAATAAAGAAATATTTGTGCAGAGATTTCCCCCAAGGCCGTTTTTAATACACCTGGTAATCGGCACTGGCTTTCAAAAGTATGGTTATTATTGCCGTAAAATTATTGCGTCATTTGATTAAAATCCTTCTGTGAATGTTTCTGATAAAATATTTTTATTAAAAAATGTTTTCTAATGAGGCTATTTTCCTCCCCTTTCATCTGAGGGGCAGAGTGGAGAGGAGTGAGCATGGGGTGGGCAGAGCAGGGGGAGCTGCTCAGGACCTAGACCTCCATCCTCCCCCAGGCGGACAGAGGCTACCTCAGTGTAGCTAGTTATTTAGAAGGTAGAAGGCTTCCTTGACTATTTCCCACTTTTTCTTCTGAGGACCTTAAGGTGATTTCCGGATACAGGAGAAATTTGTTTTGCATCTAGGATGAAATGTAGGCCCTGCGGATGGGGTGGGGTTGCTATAAAGTGTGTGGTCCCAAATCACGCAGGGATCAATCCTGGGGCAGAAAAAGGACATCCATCTCCTTAATCTCCCTTTGCTATTTTTTTTTAATATATAAATTTATTTATGGCTGTGTTGGGTCTTTTTATTTTTTTTAACATCTTTCTTGGAGTATAATTGCTTTACAATGGTGTGTTAGTTTCTGCTGTATAACAAAGTGAGGCAGCTATACATACACATGTATTGGATCTACATTGCTGCGTGTGGGCTTTCTCTAGTTGCGGCGAGTCGAGGCTACTCTTCGTTGCAGTGTACGGGCTTCTCATTGCAGTGGCTTCTCTTGTTGCCGAGCACAGGCTCTAGGTGCGTGGGCTTCAGTAGTTGTGGCACACAGGCTCAGTAGTTGTGGCACACGGGCTTAGTTGCTCCATGGCATGTGGGATCTTCCTGGAACTGGGCTCGAACTTGTGTCCCTTGCATTGGCAGGAGGATTCTTAACCACTGTGCCACCAGGGAAGCTCTCCTTTGGCTTTTTAGGAAAGTTCCTTTGGATAAATTATGATGGAAGAGAGGTTTATCTTTATCAATCTCGCCTTCCCTGTTCTAAAATTTTTTCTCCTCACCCATCCCACAACATCTTTATAAAGGATACTTGGTAGACCTTGTTAATTTTTGACTTAGGAGTTTTTGTTTTTGTTTTTGTTTTTGCGGTATGTTGGCCTCTCACTGTTGTGGCCTCTCCCGTTGCGGAGCACAGGCTCCGGACGCGCAGGCCCAGCGGCCATGGCTCACAGGCCCAGCCGCTCCGCGGCATGTGGGATCTTCCCGGACCACGGCACGAACCCGTGTCCCCTGCATCACCAGGCGGACTCTCAACCACTGTGCCACCAGGGAAGCCCCCAAGGAGTATTTTTTATTCTTTCTTTTTCTTTTCCTTTTTGAGTAGCATTGCGACACCCTTTCGGAGAATTAACTCTCCTCCACTGGATCAGTTGTGATGGTTAATCAGATGCCTGCCTTCCCTTAGCTAAGGGGCAGCACATGAGCTTTGCTAGGCCAGCTGGATGCCTGTACTTATTGGTAATATTTTAACATTTTCCTAGAACTCTTATTTAACTGGATTATCTGATATATTCTTAGTGCTGCCAAATTTAGCAAATAAAAATACAGCATGTCCAATTAAATCTGAATTTCAGATAAACAGCAAATACCTTTAAAGTAACTTATACTCTATGTTACAATATGTCCTCCATATTGCCTGGGGTATACTTATACTACAAAAGTATTCATTGTTTATCTGAAATTCAAATTTGACTGGGCATCCTGTATCTTATCTGCCAACCTTATCAGTCTGCTGAGATGCACCCACTCCTGGAAAAAGTTCAGCTCTTGGTCCAGCTGTGGTTTCCTTGTAAGCAGATATTGGGTGGGAACAGGTTCTGTGTGGATGTACAGCCCCTCTGAAGGGTTAGAGAGGCAAACCCAAAACAAAACAGTGCCCCTCTCTTCCGATAGAATAGGCAGGCCAAGGACTCTGCTTATTGGGTCAAGTTTCACAGCCAGAGGTGGAAATAACATAAAGGTTTAGAGACGTGTTCCTGGATTTGAGACAGCCATTAGATATCAATTAAAATGTTGGTATTCAGCTGGAACATCATGAATTTTCCGTTTTCAGGCAGCAGTGAATGGGACTGGGAGAAATTCAGCAGAGATGTAGGAAGGGAGAAGGTCTGAAGAGAGAAGACCAGGGGCGGACAGAGGTGCTGGGACAGGCTGGTCCAGACTCCGAGAGAAACCGGAGGGGAAGCCCTTCTGCTGCTGGAGCCTCAGCATCTCCAGGGAGCTGGGACCATCCCAGGTGGGAGCGATGGCCATCGGGCACGAGAGAGGGCCCCAGCATTGGGGTGTGGATGTTCTCTGCAAACGAGGTTTCATACACAGGCACCGAGCTACCCGACAGGTGTGGGAGGAGACCCCTCACGCCACCCTCAGATGGCAGACCGTTACCCCACCGCATGACCAGGGCACACTGAGTTCACAGGTGTTTCATTGAATGCTGGAATCAGTCATCTTGTGAATTTCACCATTATGTTGCACTGTATATTTCTTGTTTTAAAGATGTTTGCTTGATGTAAACATTTGTAATAGCCCCTCTTTTGGAAATATCTTCAAAACCTAAAAGTGGTTCAGACCTACCTTGACTTCCAAGGATGCCTACCGTCTCAGGCAGAGCTGAAGAACCCTGTGCTCCCAGAGTTCCCACCTCCACTAAGTCACTGGAAAAGAGTCAAGACCCTAATTTTTTAAAATACATTTATTTTTGTCTGTGTTGGGTCTTTGTTGCTGCACGCGGGCTTTCTCTAGTTGTGGCGAGCGGGGGCTACTCTTCGTTGCGGTGCGTGGGCGTCTCATTGTGGTGGCTTCTTTTGTTGCGGAGCACAGCTCTAGGGGTGTGGGCTTCAGTAGTTGTGGCATGCAGGCTCAGTGGTTGTGGCTCATGGGCTCTAGAGCGCAGCCCCAGTAATTGTGGTGCATGGGCTTAGTTGCTCCGTGGCATGTGAGATCTTCCCAGACCAGGGATTGAACCCGTGTCCCTTGCATTGGCAGGGGGGTTCTTAACCACTGCGCCACCAGGGAAGTCCCCAAGACCCTAATTAAAGCCAGGTTTATGTTCATGGTCAGCTGGGTACACCCAGAATGGGCTTAGGCCCTCCCCATTGGCTCCCCCAAATCTTCTGTTTGCTGACACCTGAAATTATGTTCTCAGACAAGGGAACAAGTCTCAGTGTGAATGGGGGTGGTGAGGAAGGGGTAGAAGACCTGAGAATTGGCACCCAACTGGGGTTAAAGTTTCAGCAGAAAGAGGAGCCTGAACCCAGAACACAGATTTCAGAGTCTGCAAGTCACCCCAGGCTTGCAGTGTAGTTGGGAATGCACTCTGGGGCCCCTGCTCCAGGGGTTGATCCTGGCTCTGTCAGGATCTAGCTGTGTGACCTAAAGCAAGTTACCTGACCTCTCTGTGCCCGATTGTCTCATCTGTGAAATGAGGATAATAATAATATCTTCCTTACAGTTTGGCTATGAGGAATGCAACAACAAATATATGCAAAGTGCTTATGAGAGAGCCTGGCACAAAATGAGAGTTAACTTAGAGTTAGCTTTAATAATTGGCCCCCACTGTCTACCTTCAGCTGTTTGCTCAGGCCCTTCAGTCCTGCAGCTAGAAGGTCACCAGCTGGGTCTCAACTGACTTAAGAAGTTGTGGGGGAATGAGATTTTTGGGGTTTTTTTTTTTTAAACATGCTCACTCTCAAGGAAAGAACACCATACCCAGAGGATTTGTAATTAATTATTTCTATAAAACTATGGCAAAATACCTTCTGAAGCACTTGCATTTGAACAGATCAAGGAAGCCTGGCCTCAGGAATGCAATCTGGGGAATTTTAGGCATCCCTCTGTCGATAGCATCCAAAGACACCACTGGTACCAGGGGGATGGCTGGGGCTGCAGCAGCTTAGGGGACAGAGATGGGGCTGAGTTAGACTGGGGGTTCCTGCAGAGGTGCGAGCTGGGCCATGGGCTAGAGCAACGGGTCCCAAAGCGTGGTCCCTGGACCAGCAGCATCAGTGTCCCCTGGAAACTTGTCAGAAATGTGAATTCTTGGGCCATCCCAGAACTATTTAACTCAAAACTCTGGGGATGGAGACCAGCAATCATGTTTTAACAAGTCCTCTTGGTGATTCTAATGCTAAAACCCGAAACTCTCTGGTCTGCAGGATAAGTAAAGCCAAGTTTCAAATAACTGAGGTAAAGTCAGAGCCAAGAGACTGGAGGAGGGTGAGATGGAATCTGAGCCCAATCAGAGGATGGAGGTTCTGGGAAATTGCTCTGAACACCCGTGGCTATTTTCAGCCAGGCTTTATCTTCTGCAGGTACAGCCTGGGGTTGGGTTGGGCTGACTTAAAGGACCAGAAGCAAAGTGGATAGGTAGAGAGGTATTTGCAGGTCTTTTTGCAGGCCATTCTGATTCTTTTGGAATGACAAGCTGTGGTCGTCACCCTTTCTGCGTTCAAAAGATTAGTTCTTGTCGGTGCTTTTCTGAGCGATCTGGCCTGGCTTGAATATAATATGATGGAACCAGAATTTTGCCATCAGATGGGACCTTACAGGTCAGAGTCTAGCCCTGCTTCTCCAGGGCAGGAATCAACTCTGCAGTATTCCTGATAAAGGGTCAGGGATCCCCCTCCAACACTCCAGCTAGCTGGAATTAATTCCGTTTGTTGCAAAGCCCTTCCTTTGGATGGCCCAAGGCACCTGTTACCTTGCGTAGAGTGAGCGCTCGCACATACTAATTGAAACACGAACGCCTTCTATTGAACAGACATCTGATCCATGTGACTCTCCCCTCTGCCTGGAGCAACACATGACGTGTCTGCTCCTGCTTCCATTCAGGGATGCCCGTTATGCTTCCCACGGTCTCTTCTCCAGGAGAATGTTTCCTTAGTTTCTTCCAAGGTCCTAGTGTGAAGTGGCTTTCAGAGACCCAAAAGGCTCCAAGTAAAATGTCTAAGGAGCAGAGATGTGAAAGAAGGCTCCAAGAAACCAAACTGGATAAAACGAGAGGGAGTAGGTTGGGGTATAGAAGAGAATGCGCAGAGGTCAGAGTAAGGGTGGGTCTGATGAAGCAATTTAGCATCTAAGCCTATGGGCGCTGGGCGACCACGGGGGAGCTATTTTCTGTGGGCCCGTGCGTCTCACCAAGGCTAGGAGGATTTGGGTGGAAGCTGAGCAGGACCAGCCAGGGTCAGGTTGCAATTATGGTCGCTGAAACCCCCAGGTCCTTTGTCCACGAATTACTGCCAAGCCAGCAATCCTGTGCTTCCCAATTGGTATTTTGAACCTAACTTCAGGGCTTTACCTAATCCTTATTCAATTTAATCTTGTTTATTCTCATCAGTCGAAACCATTTGAACTTTGTTTCTGGAATGTGTTATCCGTCCCTTTCAGCTTTGTCTCGTGCATTAAATTTATAAACTGACTCATCTCAACGTCTAAATCATGGACAAAAAATGTTGACCAGCAGCCCATTAGAGACTGCCTTTCCAATCGAACCTATATTAACCATCACAATTGGCTATGGGCTGTTCGACTAGCTATTTGTGCATTTGTTCATTTGTTCACGGGAAAAATGCTACTCGGAGGAGCATGGAACCTTGTTCCGATGGTGCTGGGTGGAGGACTGGGTTCGAAATGTCTACGGCAGGGCCTGCAGTATCCACAGGCCCTTCTGAGGAAATTGTGTTCCTTGAGGCAGCATCAGGCTACAGTATCTTACACCACGGGACCCCTCTCCTCCTCTGGCTGCACCTGACTGGACCTGACTCAAAAGCAGCTGACTCATGGGCTGCCCATGGCCTAGTGGACTGGCCCAAGACAGTACCTATTCCCAGGAATTTGTATTAAGACAGGTGGAGGGGGGCCTCCCTGGTGGTCCAGTAGTTAAGATTCCACACTTCCAATGCAGGGGGCATGGGTTTGATCCCTGGTCGGGGAACTAAGATCCCACATGCCATGTGGTGTGGCCATAAAACCCCCTAAAAAACAAACAAAAAACCCCACAGCACTGGTTCCATCAGCATGGATATGTTCTAAATTGCCCTAAGAAAAATATCTGGCTGCCGTATTCCCCAGCATCAAGAATACTGCCTAACAGACAATAAATAATTGTTGAATGAATCAATAAATCATAAAAAAAAGACAGGTGGAGAGGCCAGGTATTTAACAAGAGGAGCTGAGGCTGACATATTGCCCAGAGAGGCAATAAAATTATTAGTATGGGAGTCATAAAGTATCTGAATCGGCAAACCATGAGAAGGCAGCAACTATGAGGAGGTTCAGACTTCGTCAATATGGTGAACCAATATGATTTGGGGAACTCTTGCTACAAAACACCTAAAAGTCTTGGATACGATAGAACAAATACCCTTTTCAATACATAGCTAAGCTTATAAAAAAGTCAAAGAAATCCCTGGGGCCCAAAATGAAGAGCAAACTGAAAACCAGACTGGTAAATACAATATGTGATCAAAGACTGTGGCAGCCCTGGGAGGAGGCCAGCTTGTTCTCAGACCTGGTAAAGGATAGGGATTCCGTCTGAAACCCCTAGGAGACAAAGCCTTGGACCTGCATCAAGCAGGGGGGTTGGGACTGAGGCTCTTGCCTAAAGCTAGAGTCACTTATGGGCTACATGCTCAGTAAAATAATGGGCTAAAAAAATATCCACTCATCCGCAGAAGGAGCCAGCTAAGACACTTGTCTGCTTTGGCTTGGGTCTGGATGGGGGAGAGTACTCCCTGAGAATTTGTAGTCACAGCCTGTACCTTTCCTGAGTTTGGTCCTAATTTATACTATCCGGGTGGTCCAGGAGTCCTCAGGCTAAGACATTAACGTACACATGGCCCAAGGCTGATGATACCTCCAGGGAGACTGGAAAAAGCAAACACAAAATCCCACTAGAAGGACACACCCTGACACAGGATTCTCACAGATGGAGTTCTGCTGAGTATGGGCTCAAAACTTAAAACTCACAAGGAAACAATCCATAATGAATGTGTGTCCATGGATACAACTAAGAATTTTGGAAAATATAAGAGATATGAATTCTTAAAAATAGATGCTTAAAATGATTAAAGACATAAATGAAGTAATAAAAATGCAAGAAAAGAGAAAGATATAATGGAAACATAGTGGGCATATGAAATGAAAACATAATAATTGTATGAAACAGCAAATTGATACACAAAAAAGAAAAAACAAACTGAAAGCTAGAGCTGAAGACACTGTCCAGAATTTATTGCAAAGGGTTAAAGAGATATGAAATATTAAAGAAATGTTAAGAGACATGGGGGATAGAGTAAAATGTTTCAATATATAGCTAATAGAAGTTCCAGAAAGAAAAATAAATAAAAGAATGAAGGAGAGTCAATACTTAAAGGGGTAATGACTAATAATTTTCCAGAGTTGATGACAGACATGAGTTGTAGATTCATGGCAGAATAAATTAAACTAAATCCACAACTACACACATTGTGGTAAAAAGTCAGAACAGCAGAGACTAAAAGGAAGTCTTCAAAACAAAGCAATCCACAAAGAAAGAGCAATTAGATAATTACCAGATTTCTCAACAGTAATAACAGAAGCCTGAAAATCATGTAGTAAAATTTCAGAAGGCTGACAAAAATTTTTATACCTGGCTAAACTATCATTCAAGAGTGAGGGCTAAATAAAAACATTTTCAGAATGAAGACTGCGAGGCACTAACACACCCTTACTGAAAGAAGTAGAAGATGTTCTTAAGAAAGAGTAAGACTGAAAGCAAAGGGAAGGATTGAGGTGTAAGTAGGAATGATGAACAAAGAAATTAGTAAATATACAAAAATTTGAACAAGCACTGATTATACAAAATAATAATGATGATTAATTTGGAAGGTGTAACAAGAGGTAGGTACTAGACAACTACATAAAAGATGGGCAGAAATGATTGGAGTTAGAATGCTAAAATTCTGTTATTATTTAGAAAGGGGCTAGAGATATTGATGAAGGCAAATATACATGCTATGGCAGACATGGAAATGTACAGCCTAACTCTTCCTTCCAGAAAAGACTTGTAGCCCAGCTTCAAGGATACCTGGCAGCCTCCAGCTTCTAGTTTCATCAGAATCTACCTTGGCTTCCAAGTCAAGGTCATGCTATTCTTGGAGCAGCCTCTGGCCAATGACTGAGCAAGGTGATAGTAGCTAAAGTTGTGGAACAAGGGCCTGGCTATTTCTATCTGATGTGGGACTTCACAGCTTCCTGTGGGACCAGCAGAGACTTTGTTGAACTGCACCATAGTCTGAAAGCTCCCCCTTGCTCAATTCCTCCTGCTTCTTTTCTCTTTCACAGTGTTACTCTCCCAAAATCCCTTTGCACAAATACTTCCATCTCAGCATTTGTTTCCAGAAGAACATGACCTTGTGATACAGGTTAAAAAGTTTAGGGAACACAGAGCTTCCCTGGTGGTGCAGTGGTTAAGAATCCACCTGCCAATGCAGGGGACACGGGTTCGAGCCCTGGTCTGGGAAGATCCCACATTCCGCGGAGCAACTAAGCCCATGCGCCACAACTGCTGAGCCTGCACTCTAGAGCCTGTGAGTCACAACTACTGAGCCTGCACACCACAACTACTGAAGCCTGTGTGCCTAGAGCCCATGCTCCACAACAAGAGAAGCCACCGCAACGAGAAGCCCACTCACCACAACAAAGAGTAGCTCCCACTCAACGCAACTAGAGAAAGCCTGAGCACAGCAGCAAAGACCCAACACAGCCAAAAAATAAGTTTAGAGAACAACTCCTCAAAATTGAAGTATAAAATATAATTTCTAAAACCAGAGAAGAAGAAAATTGAATTGGTATGGAAAAAAAAATCGGTGAAACATAACATGGTAGATATAAATATAACATGGTAGAAATAAATCTAAATATATCAGTAATCATATATTTATCATATATGATAAATCTAAATATATCAGTAATAGTATAATCATAATGAATGTAACTGGATTAGCTTGCCAATTAAAATACAGATTGCCAGATTGTTTTAAGGAACAAAAAAGCAAAATAAGCTGTGAACATGCACACCTAAAACATCAGTCTACAGGAAAAACTGAATGTAAAAAAAAACAATACCAGCTAAAAAAAAGCTGGTGTAGCTATACTAATAACTGACAAAATAGATTCAAGACAAAAAGGATTATTAGGGTGAAGATACACAATATAAGGTACAAATCCTTAGGACAACAATTATGAACATGTATATATCAATAATATAGCCTCAAAAAGTATAAACAGGGCTTCCCTGGTGGCGCAGTGGTTGAGAGTCTGCTTGCCAATGCAGGGGACATGGGTTCGTGCCCCGGTCCGGGAAGATCCCACATGCCGCGGAGTGGCCGGGCCCGTGAGCCATGGCCGCTGAGCTTGCGCATCCGGAGGCTGTGCTCCGCAACGGGAGAGGCCACAGCGGTGAGAGGCCCGTGTACTGCAAAAAATAAAAATTAAAAAAAAAAGTATAAACAAAAGTGGACTGACTTAGAAGAAGAAATTGGTAGTTTTATAATCACAGTGGTAAATTTTTATATTTCTCTCTTAATAATTAATAGGTCAATTAGGCCAAAAACTTAGTAAGAGTACAAAAGGCTTGAGTAATACAATTTTTAAGCTTGATCTAATGGAGATTTAGAGAGCCCTGTACCCAATAAAAAACACATAAAATTTTTAGAAAAATTGATCTGTGTGGAAGTCAAGGAGGAGAATCATCTAGATTCAGGGAGAAATAGGCATGTGAAGAGTAACTGAGTCTCATAATTTACACAGAACGTGAGCGGAGGTCCATGAACACTTTTTTTTTTTTTTTTTAAGATCTCAGTTTTATTTCTTGCATCCCAATCTGTATACCTTTTTTTTTTTTAATTTTACTTATTTATTTATTTTTTGGCTGTGTTGGGTCTTTGTTGCTGCGTGAGGGCTTTCTCTAGTTGCGGTGAGTGGGGGCTACTCTTCGTTGCACTGCACAGGGTTCTCATTGCAGTGGCTTCCCTTGTCGTGGAGCATGGGCTCTAGGCGCACAGGCTTTAGTAGTTATGACACACAGGCTCAGTAGTTGTAGCTCATGGGCTCTAGAGGACAGGCTCAGTAGTTGTGGCTCACGGGCTTTGTTGCTCCGCGGCATGTAGGATCTTCCCAGACCAGGGCTCGAACCCGTATCTCCTGCATTGGCAAGAGGATTCTTAACCACTGCACCACCAGGGAAGTTCCTGTATACCCTTTATTTATTTTCTTGTCTTTTGCATTAGCTAGAACTTCCAGTACAATGTTGAAAAGGAGTGGTGAGAGGGAAAATCCTGCTTTGTACCTGATCCTAAAGGGAAGGCTTTGAGTTTCTCACCATTAAGTATGATTCTTTTGGAATTAAAAAAATCATGTACAATGAAAAAATGAATTTTATTATCCATTGTCCAAATACTACCTTCTTCCTAAAGCATTTCCTGATTCTCCCAACCAGATGATTGCTCCTTTTCTTGAAAATCCCATGCTATTAATTTTTATCCCTTGTGGCACATATTATATCCTGTCCTGATTTACAGTTACTTGTGGACTTTTCCTAGGCCCTTCCTCCTGGATTTCAAGCTTGAGAGCAAGGATCCTGCCCTACCCATGTTTGTATTCCTAACTATGCCTTACAACATTGGGTTCCTGATAAGTATTTGATGGATTTAGTCTAACTGAATTGTTTGGCCACGTTCTCCTGCTCTTTCGTTTTGCTGTTGTTACCTGTTAGCAGTGAGCAAGCTTCTCCTACTCCTTACACCTTATTTCCACAGTGCAGCATCTGTCAGAATGCTTTCTTCATACCTTGCCCTGGAGCAGTAACAAGCTCAAGAAGAAGTCATTTGCCCCTAGCATTTTTCTCCCTGGTCTGTGTCACTCTGAAAAGCTTGGTTCTGTGAAATACATGGTGGAGCTGGCTTCTTGGTAGCCCAACAGCCCTTACTGAGCTGTACCTCCTTGGAGAAAGTTCCTTGCTTTCTGACACTTGCAATCTGATGGGAGGAATATTGAGATCCTCCGAGGATGAATGCTGACAAAGGCCTCTTTGTGTCGTTTAGGGTCTGGTTTTGGAGTGATGAGGGCTGGGACCTGTTCTCACCTGGACAGGAAGACGGCTGTCTGAGCTCAGGTCCCAAGCGCATGATGAAGGGCACAGCCTATCTGGTGGGGGCAGCAGCCTGCATGTGACACTTTTATAAATCAGTTTCAGAGAAACTCATTGTAGCTAGCAGATGGAGGAATCTCAATTTGTTGGAGTGTGACCTTGAAACGGCATGATTTTTTTCCAGTCACTGCTTTTATTTATACAGTGTAGACGCTCTGTCCCACTGGTTAGTGCATTCCTTAATGACTTCTTGGCTGGGTGCTGAATTTCCTGTCACTTTGAGTCATCTGCCCTGTGTCATTCCAGTACTTAAGACTTCAGTCTTAAGCACAAAACAAGGCTTGTCCCCTCCCTCCTCTTGGGCTGGCGAGAGTGTTGACTCCCAGCTGCTTACAGAGCAGGAAGAGGGTGCAATCTGTTTCTGAGACCCTTGCTCCTTTTGTCTCTCCTGGAAGGGGTTGCGGGGCAGGAAGGAGGGGTACAGGAGGTAGAGATTTCTTTCCCGGACCAGCCCTGTGTCAATGTGGGGAGGTGTTGCAGCCTGGCTTTCTTGGGGGTGATGTTCGGCTTCACCCTGGCCTCCTTCAAGGTGAGGAACACCCTCTGGGGTTGCAGGGACAGCAGAAGCTCCTTTTGGTCCTGTGTGGAGCGGGCGCCGCTTCTGGTTCGGATGCCCTACTACCTGGCTCTATGGCTGCCCCAGAGCCGCTGGTCCTGTCTGCTAACCACAGACCCCTTCACACACAACATAGGAGTCCCCGGGCTCATCTCTATATCCTCCGGCGTCCACAGAGCACTGGAATAGATGGGAGTTACCGGCCTTCCTTTTAGGTGCTCTATGCTGCAGACCCTTCATGTTCAGCTGGCACTGGCCAGTCCAGTGAGCCTTCTGCCTTCAGAAATCTTTGGCCCAGAAATGGTCCATAACAGTATCTGTTATGGGTGGAATTGTGTCCCCCCCCCCCAAAAGCTATGTTTAATCTTAAACTCTGGTACCCCAGAATGTGACCTTATTTGGAAACAGGGTCACTGTAGATATAATTGGTTAGGATGAGGTCTGGAGGAGGGTGGACTCCTAATCTAAGGTGATTGATGTCCTTGTAAGAAGGGACCATGTGAAGGCAGACACAGGGAGGATGCCATATGATGACAGAGGCAGAGATTGAAGAGTTACAGCTACAAGCCCAGGAACCCTAAGGCTTGCTGGCAAGCCACCAGAAGCCAGGGAGAGGCAGGGAGGGGTTCTCCCCTGCAGGCTTCAGAGGGAGCACGGCACTGCCCACACCTTGATTTCGGACTTCTGATCTCCAGAACTGAGAGACAATAAATATCTGTTGTCTTATGCCACCCTATCTGTGGTTCTTTGTTATGGCAGCCCTGGGAAACTGAGATAGTACCTCTGCTCACAAAGGTAAAGGAACACATGACAAGCACCCTCTTTTTGGTGCCCATGGGTGGATGAGGGAGGTTGAAACACCATTGCACCATGCGCTTAGGCTTCCAGAAGGTTCTTTGAAGAGTTTCTCATCACCTTCCATTCCAGTAAGTTCTGCAGCTCTGTCATTGTCTAGTGGGGGATGAGATGCCAGTCTTTCCTTCTTTCAGGCATTTCTAACCTTGATTAGTGGTTCTCTTGGAGTCCCCCTCACTCCTCTTTGGGTCACAGAAAGCACCCTCATGATCACCACGGTGTTCTTCAGACCAGCAGGACCCCTGCTTCCTGTCCTCAGATCCACCTCCTATGGCCTGGGCTGGTGGCAGCCCTGCTGTTTCTGGCTTCTCTTCACCTGTCCTAGGTGACCTGGTTGGTAGCGCTGAACATGGAACGTGAGGTCTGACTGTAGTTTGCCTCTCTTGCCCTCATCCTGGGTCCTGGCCATTATCCTGGGCAACCAGCAGAGTCCCATCCATCACCTGGTTCCCTCCTTTAGAGCAGACCCTCTGCTTCGTCAGAGGAGCCTGAACAGGCTGTGACGTGTGGCCACCTGCTCCCGATTCTCTAAGGTGAGAGAGCAGACTCCTGGGGCAGGGGACCCCTAACCCAGTAGGACTGATGTCCTCCTAGAAGAGACCATGTGAAGATGGAGACAAGTCCCCAAGGTCCAAGCTGCCTCAGAAAGCAGCTCACCTAGCCTTCGGGCTACCTCCAGGGAGGGCTGGGTTTCGGACAATCCCTGAAGGGAAAGGGGAACCTCAGTAGGTTTCTTTCCCAGTCAGTGTTTTTTAGTGGGGGAATCCCGCTGCTGTGACCATCCAGGGCTGACCTGAAGGTGGAAAGGTCACAGTTCGGCCTGAAATCCAAGGTGGGTGTGCAGACGGGGAGTCCAGCCTCAAGCCTTGCCTTGGTTCTAGTGAAGGAGGAGGCATGGGTCCTCAGCGGACCCCGTTCTTAGCTCATGTCCTCTGCAGATTCCTGGCTGGGGCTGCCTGCTTGTCACAGGGTTGGGCCAGCGGTTTGCGGAGCCCCAGATGGCTCTCTTGCCTGGGTCCCTCCGAAGACGTCCTGTGGGGACCAGAGCAGGCCAGGGTGGCTGCTGTGAGGTGGGGGGACGTGGGGTGGCCTTGCCCACGTGTCTGTTCCCCCTTCCATACCTGGAGGCCCCGCCTGGGAAGGGGTCAATTAACTGAGGTTTGGCTTTGCCTGGCTCTGGCTCTGGTTCAAGGACCCGATGCTCCCAGACCCCCTGGAGAGCAAGGGGCAGCGCTGCCTCGGAACCAGAAGCAGGAGTTGCAGCCGCGCCAAGGCGGCTCCGGAGCCCGCTCGCCGCAGAGTTCGTTCTGGCCACGTGGTCTCCCCGGCCCGGCACACTCCTTCTCTCCGGGTGTCCCATTTCGGGCCAGCTTCCCCACCTTCTCTGTCTACGTCACACATGCAGTCAGATGGGCCGAAATCTTCCCGTCAGGCCACCTCGAGGGATGCCAGCCGGCCTGTGGGCGGGATGCCCTGGGGTCTCCCACTTGGGCCAGCCCCGGGCAGAGCCTCTTGGCGCCGCCCCCTCCGACAGAGTTCTGGGCGGGGCAGCTTTGTAACTGACAGGTCTGGTTGGACCGCTTGCTTCACAGCGATCCTTCAGTCCCTTCCCAATGTCTTCCCTTCCCAAATCAGCCCTCTGGATGGGCTAAGTCTATACTTTCCCTCAGTGTCAATTCCTCTGGGACAAGAGAGGCAACAGGAGGGCAGTGGGTGCTGCTGGAGAGGAGGGGTGCTGAAAGTCGGGAGAAAAGGTCCACAGAAAGGGTGGTGAGGCCGTGTGCCGAGCAGCCTGGCTCTCTGTGTCCTGCCTGGAGGGGTGAGACCTCAGGGACTCGCAAGGTGACCAAGTCCCAGAAATCCCCCTTCCAGCCCTGCCCCATGACGTGTGTGTTTTAATGCCATGTCTTCCCCTTCTCCTACCTTCTGGAAAGAGGCACCAGGTAGAAAACCCCAGCAGTGTGGTATCCGGCACTGAGCCTACCCTCAGACCTGGACACCCCAGGACTGTCCAGTGCAGGCTGGGGAGCGGGTGGAGGAGAACTTCCCCAAAGAAGTCAGTGATTGGACAATTCTCGCCAGGGACTAGGCAGGGGTAAGATTAGTATCAGAACCACCTGGAGATTTAAAAAATTGCAAACGGTTTCCATCTTTCTTCTCCTGTGATTCTTAGGGCTTTTGGCAGGGGGATGGGCAAGAGCATTTTGAAAAGGTTCTTTCCAGAGGATTCTTTTTTTAAAAATTTTATTTATTTATTTATTTTTGCTGTGTTGGGTCTTCGTTTCTGTGCGCGGGCTTTCTCTAGTTGCGGGGGCCACTCTTCATCGCAGCGCGCGGGCCTCTCACTATCGCGGCCTCTCTAGTTGCGGAGCACAGGCTCCAGAGCGCAGGCTCAGTAGTTGTGGCTCACGGGCCTAGTTGCTCCGCAGCATGTAGGGATCTTCCCAGACCAGGGCTTGAACCTGTGTCCCCTGCATTAGCAGGCAGATTCTCAACCACTGCGCCACCAGGGAAGCCCTCTCCAGAGGATTCTGATTCTCTCACCCACTTTCCTCTTGGAGAACCACTGCTCTACTCCTGTTGTCTCTAAACTTTTTGGATTGGGTACCTGTGGATTAAAATCTTTAAGCATGTACCCTCAATATTTGGGTATTTATTAATTTAAAAACGACATCCATGTACTTCTGTATTCATATATTACAGTCATAATAAAGGAAGCACAAAAATAGAAATTAATAGAGGGCACACTTAAAAATAGATAGAAATGGAACTTCCAATATTTTCCTACCGACCCCTAACTCACCTGGTGCCCCTCCCCAGGTTGTGTGTAGCCCTTTGGGAGACCACTGCTCTCAGTGCATGTTTGTACCCCCCATGCCTCGCTCAGGGCCTGACATGCAGTAGGTATGGGACAGATGAATAACGAATGAGTTAGAGCTCGATTTTGAAGAAAATGACTATTTTGAAAATAAGTAAGTGTGGAGAGGGAGCAAACTGAGAGCCTCCCTCATAGATTAACATTATGATTTATTGACTTTTCTTAGTAGAAACATTAAGATAGGACCTTACAGGGAGGATATAACATTTGAGTCATGATTGATTGCTTGGTTAATTAAATTAAATGTTTTTATTTATCCCTCATCTCCATTAGTATAGTGGCCCCATCTTCCCACATTCTAATTGCTTGATCATCTCCTGGCTGGGCCAATCCCCCCTGTGAGATGGGTTCTGACAGCAAGACAACCTAAGGGAACAGGGGAGCACTCTGCGGGGAGGGATTCGGTGACGGTGATGAGTTACCCAGGACAAAGAAGCCCCAAGTCTTAGCTATTTGTTAATTAGGTGCTGGGGGAAAAAGGCTTGAAGGGCCGAGAGAAAGGGATTATTACAGGCTTCTAATGGCTGGGAATTGATTTATTAGCATGACACCACATTTGCATGCAAGACAGAAAGTTGGTAATAACCCAGAGTGGGATTTTGCAGGCAGAGGGATGGAGGGTTTGGGGCCACTGAGGTAGCCTCCGCAGGGATTTCTTTGAACTTTTCCCTGCCCAGCCACTCCAGGAGCCTTTCTCAGGGGAGCAAAGAGGTAGTCCCTTTCCAAGCAGGAGACCATTCGCAAAGATGGCTTTCAGCAGCACTGCACACCTGACAACGGGATGCCAAGACTGTCCCATCTTGGTCCTTCATTTTGTAGATAATAATGGCAGCACTGATGTGGTGCTTACTTACAGCTTCTGTGCCGCACTCTGTTCTCAAGATGCTTTGCACAGGCATTGACTTGCTAAATCCTTACCACAATGTTACAGTATGGTGCTAAGAGTTTCCTTTTACAGCTGAGGAAACAGGCACACAGTTAGTGGCGAATACGTGGCAGCTCTAGGACTCAGAGCCTCAGCGATCTGGCCTCAGTAACACCCTCAGCCACTGCATCATTGATGAAGGA
This sequence comes from Delphinus delphis, assembly GCF_949987515.2. Classification (NCBI taxonomy): domain Eukaryota; kingdom Metazoa; phylum Chordata; class Mammalia; order Artiodactyla; family Delphinidae; genus Delphinus; species Delphinus delphis. The sequence continues at coordinate 5,895,932 of NC_082703.1, read as the reverse complement.
GCAGAACTTGCCCTGACTTAAATGACTTCGTCTGTCTTTGGCTCAGTTGGGTACATCCCTTCCCCTCAGAACCCTGGTACCCTAGGCTCCCACCTCGTAATTTTCTAAATTAATCTGGTCTCGGAGCCTTCCTTCACGCTCAAGTGTAAAGGACTGAGAATCCCTTAGAGGGATACCCCTCCCTGGAAAACATTTTAGCAGGATCTGGAATGATAAACGGAAGGGATGAAGCTTTATTAAAGGTGGAATCTGAAGTAACTTCTGGAATGTGTGTTGTGAGTGGGATTTGGACCCTTCAGGGTCACACTCTGCAGACCGGTGGGCTCCCATTGTTTGGGGACCTGGCTGCCAGGAGGATGGAGCTGGGCGGAGCCTCAGCCTTGCCCCACGCTGCCTGCAGACCCGTGTTCATGGTCTCTGCTGGCTCTGCTGGGGAACATTGCAGAGCGTAGCAGCTGCCAGCCACCACCAACTCCGTCGTTAGCAAACCTGGTATGAAGTTTATAGCATATTTCACAGTTTTAAAAGTGTGCTTTTGATGTAAATCTCCTCGAACTACTCACCCTCCTGGGGCAGGTCGGCTTGGTCCTCGTGCCAGCCCCGCAGCCGTCTTGGACACATGGGGCTTTGAACGGCAGTCCCCGCAGCTGGGATGCTGGCGACTGGAATGGCCTCTTGGAAGGCATGGGGAGAGCACAGAAACCCCCCTGAGTGGCCCAGAAGAGAGGTCCAAGTCCTCCTCGGGTGTCATTACACATGTGACCTACAGAGAGGAGGCTTTTTGATGGAGTCCTGGGGAGCTTGGGGTTGCAGGCAGGGATCACAGAAACTTCTGAGGCTGCCCCCTCCAGGGAAGCAGGCCCCGCCCTGGATCCATGTCTCATGTGTGGCCTTTATGGGCCATGACTAATGGCTCAAGGCCTGGGCTGGCAGCCGTAAGCCTTCATCCCGGGCAGGAATTCTAATTAAACTGGGGCTCCTGGGTCTCGCTTACAGAGAGCTCAGCACAAGACTCTGCCTTTCAGGCCCCACGGGGCGGGTCATACTCTTGAATGCTACCTGCAGAGACGACCGGCTCGGGGGGACGGTAGGGGGGTGAGGGGGTGAGGGAGTTCCCTGCTTGCCTCCGCAGTGGCTGCAGAGGGCTGGGGCCCCGCACTGATGCTGGGAAGAGGCCTTGAGCTTTAATTCAAACACATCTCTAGGGAAAACACTTGATGGCCTCTCTTCCGGTGTTTCTCTTGCCAGCCCACTCTTCGTGCTCTTTGTGTCTTTCTTGACAGTGAATTGGGGTGGCTTAGGTCTTTAAGGACCCAGGGAGATTCGAGGTTGTAGAATCATATCGTCCAGTCTTCTCCAAGAGCTCAGTGGGCGGAGGTTTACTTCGATGTATTCTGAACCTCAGGGTCCCTGGTTCATGGGAGATGGATGAGGGATGGAGGGCTTTCCGGAGAAGCTGGACCTGGAGGTGAACCCTGAGGGGCTGAGAATGTGTGTGAATGTGGCTGCAGATGACCTTGGTGGGGCTGGGGAGGCGACCCCCCTGGGGCTTTGACGGAAGCTGTGTCAGCGGACGCATGACTGCAGTCTCTCCGCACCACACCCTGCCACAGCCTCTCCAGGGCCCCCTCTTCGCAACCCTTAGCCCCACCACGGGAGCCTGGGTCCCTGTTTCCGCGGGTGAACAGAGAAGCCTAGAGAAGAAAGAGTGGAAGGTCGGGGTGAAAGAAGAGATCCAAGAGGTCCCTGGCGCTCCTCGTGGGCACAGAAACCCCCCAGGCTCCGTGGGGCCCCCACAGGCGAAGGCCTGGGCTCCTGGCCCACGTTCCTGCTTGTCCAGAAGACACCCACACACCCAAACTGCCCGGAACACAGCTTGCTGACCTTGGCAGGAAGGAGGGCTGAGTTGGCCTTTTGCGTAACATAAATACTCAGCACAGCTGCCTCTGACCTTCCCACTTCTTGTCTAACCCAAGAAGGAAGGGACCTATGGGCCAAACCCTTTACCCCGCTGTACCTCAGACCCCAGGGAACTTGGACTCTGCTCAAGTGAGTGAGTTGAAGCTCCCCAGCCCCCAAACTGGCTGCTGGTGGAGGAAAAATCTGGGTAACAAAGGACAGCAAAGAAATCCCAGGAGCTGCCTGTGCTGATGGAAAAATAAAAGATCTGCTGTTGATAAACATTCTTGGGAAGCTCCCTACAAACCCTGTCAGAGAAGCTCTGGGCCTCTCTGCCTTGGCCGACCCAGGTGGGGAGAAGGAGAAAAAAAGAATAAAATAATTCAACTTGGCAAAAGAGGTTGTCTCTCCCAGTGCTTTTCTCCCACATCCTCAACATGAACGCTGGACCTCTCATCTCCCTCCCAACCCCATTCAGCCCTTCGTTCATAGTTCATCACGAACTGTCACCAACCCCACTCTTTCCGTCATCTGCAATGTCTTCCTTCCTCCCTCTGCTTGTCCAGGTCCCACACATCCTTCCAGACCTGACTCAAGTCCCACAGCTTCCATGAGGCTCCCTGCCACTCACTGTAATTCCTCTCTTCTTGGAACTCTTGACATCCTGGAGTTGGTCCCACACATGCTTTCAGCACTTAATTTTTCTCTAACAGCTTCATGAACATTAGCTCTGTCTTACCAGCTTGTTGTCATCACTTAGAGCGCCCAGACCGGTTGCAGACTGGGATGGACTCAGTAAGTACAGGTTGACGGAGGGGTTCTTGGAAAGATGGCAAGTTCTTCCAGTGGATGAGGGTTGTTCACTGTGACCGTCTTCCACAGGGTAGATTGGAAGGAGGGTCTTTGGTCCTGAAATTTGGAGATGAGGCTGCAGCAAGAAGGAGAACTGAGCCACTAGATTCACATATGATTTCTGGATGGAGCCCACCTTAATCCCAAGGCCCCTTTGGTAGCCCTTACATGAGGGCTTGTTGGCAGGTGAATGCGCAAGGTGTTGCCTCAGCATCTCAGGGCCCTAGTTTCCTTACTGTATGAATGGTTTAGTAGGTTATCCCCAGTGTCCTGCTGCTATGGCAGGATTGTGTCCCCCCTCAACTCCTGAGTTGACTGTTTTCGGAGCTAAGGCTTTGGGGAGGTAATTAAGGTTAACTGAGGTCCTAAGGGTGGGGTTCTAATCCCATAGTATTAGTGGCCTTATAATAAAAGAGAAAGAGAGAGAGAGAGATCTCCACGCACACACACCGAGTAAAGGCCATGTTTGGCCCAGTGAGAAGGCAGCCATCTGCCGACAAGAGCCCTTACCTGAAGTCAAACCCTGCTGGACACTGATCTTGGACTTCCCAGCTTCTAGAACTGTGAGAAAAAAATCTCTGTTATTGAAGCCACCCAGTCTGTGGTATTTGTGATAGCAGCCCCAGCTGCCTAACACAGCTACGTTGTATTCACCTACTGATACAACCAGTATTTACTGAGTGTTTACTGCGTCAGGAACTACTATCTCTGTGGGGTGGTGGTGAACAAATAGATAAAAAAGTTCCTTCCCCGTGGAGCTTACGTTCTAATGGGGGAAAGACAGACAGAAAAAAAGAATGAATAAGTACAGTAAATATGTTAAATAAGTACAGTAAATGTTAAACGGCAATCAATACTATAGAGCAGGGGTCTCCAACCCCGCGGGCCGTGGACCGGTACCGGTCTGTGGCCTGTTAGGGACCGGGCCGCACAGCAGGAGGTGAGTGGCGGGTGAGTGAGAGAAGCTTCATCTGCCGCTCCCCATCGCTCCCCATCGCTCACATTACCGCCTGAATCATCCCTCCCCCACCCCCCTCCATCTGTGGAAAAATTGTCTTCCACAAAAATGGTCCCCGGTGCCAAAAAGGTTGGGGACCACTGCTATAGAGAAAAATAAAGCAGAGGAGATAGGAAACGCTAGAAAAGTGTGTTTAGGCAAAGCCTGATGGCCTTGTCCAGAAGACCTCACCAAGAAGATGACATTTATGCAAAGACCTGAAGGAGATGAGCAAGTAATCCACATGAATATCTGAGATTTTTTTAAAAATTAGGTTAAAAATATCCATTGTACAAACAAAAGGTATGGAAACCCTAGTCTAACAATGGTTCATAATTTAGGGATTTAGTTGACTGCAAGTTCACCAAGAGTCCTGAGGGTCCTGTGGTTGCCCAAAAGCCAATGTTGAATTAACAGAAGCTTAGTGGCCAGATAATCGTGGTGACATTACAACTGTGCTGTATCTAGACTATTGAATTCAGTTCTGAGCATCACAGATTGGAGCACTCGAGAAGACCACAGCAAAAGTGTCCGGAGACTTGGAAACTGTGACCTTGGGAAACAGTGGGGGAATTGGCAATGCTAGTCTACAGAAAGCAAGATTTACATGGATGTGAGAGGGATCTTATCAAGTACGTGGAGGGTTGCTAGCTGGAAGAAGGGCTTACTGCATAGAGATACTGAGTGCAGAACAGGGACCAAGGGGTAATAATCCAAAAACCAAGTCAGTGCCAACAATGGAACAGAAACCAGACAGGTATATTTGATAACTAGGCTTTAGATTTTCTCCTGGGACTGGTGGAGGATGGTGAGAGCAAGCACAGGGTTTGGAGGGAAGGTGCCAAACATGGCCACACATCAAACATGCTGTAGAAGCCAGGCCTGCATGGGAGGAAAGAAGGACTGATGTCCTTTTGGTCCAGTCAACTCTAAGAGGTCAATCAGAATGTGCATGAAACACTGTGGCATAGCTGGAGTTATGGAACTGGAAGAGGGGAGCCTCCCTCTGCCATTAACCCCTCTGGGTCTCAGCTGTCTCCTATGAAAAATAAAAACACCTGCCCTGTGCAAAGGCAGGGGCCAACAAGATGATTGCTTGAGGGTCCTTCCAGCTCAAAGATCCACTAATGTTAGTTAATAGAAGGGAGACTGTAGCCCATCATAGAGAAGAGTATTTCTTACCCTAAGTGCCATTTGACAATGGAACGGTTATCTCGTCAACGGATAGGTTTCTGTGGAGCTGGGAGACATCCAGTGGGGATGCAGTAGAGGCTAGATGACTTCCATGGTCTCCCCCAGCACTTAGGGCCCTCTACGAGGCTATAGGAGTCATACCTCTTTATACTCCTCGCCCTTTCTTCAGCCACCATTAGCCACTTACAGTCAAATGTGACCCCATATTACATCCAACGATGAAAACCAGACCACAGCACAAAGCCTAACTGTAAGGTTCTCCAACTAAACACCTTGACAGTTACCTCCATTTGCCTCTTGAGTGGAGAGGTGGTTTGTGTCTCAGGACCTGGGACCTCCATTCATGGAAGCTTAAACAGGGTAAGACATGTCCTGGCAAAGACACATAGTGAGATGGCGGCTTTGGGGGTAAGGATATATGATGGATACAGAGCAAACGGGTACTGAATCAGATGACGCTTCCCAAGAGCGACAAGGGACTCACTGCCCCTCTTGGATTCCGGCAGAGCTGCCGAAGCCTCTCTCGCCTCTCGTTAACTGCCCACCTGTCTTCCCCCAGAGCCTCGCCTGTCTTCTACTTTAGTCGTCATATTTATGGATCCACAGAATCCTAGCATTTCCCATCTGGAAGAATCCTTTGAGAATACATAATTCAGCATTTCCCCAAATGTCAGTCTTTCACACACCACTTTCACAGTTTTTGCCATATACATATGCCAACTGTTCTATTATTTACTCATAGCTTTATTTAAATTGAGACTTTTCAAAAACCTGCATTTTTTATATTACCAACATAAACGGAAAACCAGCCTTACCTGCCACTCATTTAAGATAACCATGATCAATATTAACCATTAAAATTTAAAAATGTTTTCCCATGTACCCATGTAAAATGATCCCAAGTACTTACTGTGGTACCTCCACACCGTGCTTTTGGAAACATGGATTTCCTGCAACCCTCTTCCTGAACAGATATGAAAACTAAGGCCCAGAGCGGTTGAGTGACTTGCTCAAGTTCCACCAATGGTGACGGCCTGCACTCTTGACTCTCAATCAAAGACTCGTGGTCCATTCTATCTCATGCCTCTTTAGATGAAGCAGATGCGGGTTAAAGATGCTTACCACCTGTATTAGTTTCCTAGGGAGGCAGTAACAATGTATCACAAACTGGATGGCTTAAGATAAGAGAAATATTTGGCCTCATGGTTCTGGAGGCTGGAAGTCCAAAATCAAGGGGGCCATGCTCCCTCTGAACCCTCCGGGGGAGGCTCCTTCCTTGCTTCTTCCAGCTTCTGGTAGTCCGAGATGTTCCTTGGTTTATGGCAGCATAACTCCAGTCTCCACTTGGTTTTTACATGGCGCTCTCCCTGTGTATTTCCATGTCTTTCCATGACCATCTTCTTATAAAGACACCAGTCATACTGGATTAAGGACCCACCTTGCACTAGTATGACCTCATCTTAACTGATTACAACTGTAGTGACCTTATTTCCAAATAAGGTCAACTTGTCTTTTGGGGGGAATACAATTTTTTTTTACCCAAATACTATCCCAAAGGAACTTGAATTTCAGAGGGGACATTGAAAGACCTCAGATACATTGCAAATAAGACGAAGGTAATGGAATTACATACATTACAAAATAATAACTTGCATTGTACCTGGTGGTGTGCAAACACCATCTCCTTTGATCCTTGCCATGGGTCTCTGGAGGAAACAGATGTGGTAGGTTGTTACAGTAATGGTCCTTAATGAATCATTCTTCCCGTATCTACATCTTTTCTTTGTGTAGCCCCTTTGACAATGATTCTGGGCTTGGCTTGATGACTTGCTTTGGACAATGGAATATTAGTAAGTGTAATACAAGTATAGGCTCGAAAGGTTCTTAGATAATGGGGGTTCGCCTTCTCTTGTTGCTGGGAACTCTTCTGCTATCACGTGAAGAAGCCTGGACTGGCCTACAGAGAATGAGACTTCACGGGGCAGAGAAGACTGTCCCAGTTGAGGCTCCCTAAACCAACCAGCCTCCAGATGACCTGATAGCTGACTGTAGCTGCATGAGTGACCCTGGGGGTCAGCGTCCAGCAGAAGAACTGCCAACTGAACCCAACCCAAATAGTTGACTCACAATAGTCATGAGCAAATAAAATGATTGTTTTAAGGAACTAAATTTTGGGGTGTTTTGTTACTCAGCAACGTATAACTAGTACATCAGACACTGCTGCTGTTTAACAGATGAAGACACTGACTCTCCAAGGATTTGATTGACTTGCTCATCAGGACGAGGACTGGAAAGAAGGAGGAAGCGCCATCCTTCTTTGATGCAAGAACCTAGCCGTTGAACACAGTTCTATGGGCATTTCTGATCTTGGCTGACCAATAATCCACGATAGAGTTTGACAGATTCTAGAAGAAAGGAATAACGTATTCTAGGGGCTGAAGTCTGGCCAAGTATAAAGAGACTCCAGAGAGGAGGCCCTTTTTGACTGGAAAATCAAATGCGTTTTAGGAGAAGAGAAGGCTGCAAAAACATGGTAGAAAGGTGAACACAGACATGGCTACCTCATCTGAAAATCCCAAATTTGGGGTTCAGGACAGCCTCCAACACTTGAAAGAAGTAATTCTAGGACAAATAAAGGAAAGGGCTACTTTTCACAGTGGGCATTCAATTAATAGGACTCATTACTTTTATTTATTTATTTATTTAAATTTTTATTTATTTTTGGCTGCTTTGCTGTGCGTAGGTCTTCGTTGCTGTGCACGGGCTTTCTCTAGTTGAGGCGAGCGGGGGTTACTCTTCATTGGGGTGTACGGGCTTCTCATTGCGGTGGCTTCCCTTGTTGTGGAGCACAGGCCCTCAGCGTGTGGGCTTCAGTAGTTGTGGCACATGGGCTCAGTAGTTGTGGCTCACGGGCTCTAGGTGCGTGGGCTTAGTAGTTGTGGCGCATGGGCTTAGTTGCTCTGCAGCATGTGGGATCTTCCTGGCCCAGGGCTCGAACCCATGTCCCCTGCATTAGTAGGCAGATTCTTAACCACTGTGCCACCAGGGAAGCCCAACAACTGATTTTTGACAAAAGTGCCAGGGCAATCCACTTAGAAAAAAATAGACTTTTCAACATATGGTGCTGGGACCACTGAATAAGTGTATGAAAAATATTAAACCTTGTTCCTTACCTTAGACCATGCAGAAAAATTAACTCAAAGTGAATTATAGACCTAAAGGTGAGAACTAAATCTAGAAGAAAATATCAACTAAGTATCTCTGTTACATTAGGTTAAGCAAACATTTCATAAAGATACAGAGGGTACAAATCAGTTGATAAAATCAGCTTCATCAAAATTAAAGACTTTTGCTCTTCAAAAGATACAGTTAAGAAAACAAAAACACGTCTCTGACTGAGAAAAAATATTTGCAAAGCATACTTATGACAAAGGATATGTATTCAGAACATATGGAGAACTCTTACAGCTCAATAATAAGACAAGCAACAGGTTAAAAAAAAATGGGCAGGAATTCCCTGGAAGTCCAGTGGTTAGGACTCTGTGCTTTCACTGCCATGGGCCTGGGTTCGATCCCTGGTCAGGGAACTAAGATCCTGCAAGCCGTGCAGCATGGCCAAAAAAAAAAAAAAAAGAAGGGCAAACAGTTTGAATAGATACAGAAGATATAAGAATGACCAGTAGGGCTTCCCTGGTGGCACAGTGGTTAAGAATCCTCCTGCCAATGCAGAGAACACGGGTTTGAGCCCAGTCCAGGAAGATCCCACATGCCACAGAGCAACTAAGCCTGTGTGCCACAACTACTGAGCCCGCATGCCACAACTACTGGAGCCTGCGTGCCTAGAGCCCGTGCTCTGCAACAAGAGAAGCCACTGCAATGAGAAGCCCACACACCACAACGAAGAGTAGCCCCCACTCGCTGCAACTAGAGAAAGCCTGCGCACAGCAACGAAGACCCAATGCAGCCAAAGATAAATAAATAAATAAATATTAAAAAAAAAGAATGACCAGTAAACATATAAAAAAATGCCAACATCACTAGTTATGAGGTAAATGCATAGTAACCCTCTAATGAAATGTTACTACATACCCACTAAGTGGGTAAAGTTAAAAAGACTGATAAAACCAAGTGTTGACAAGGATGTGGAGCAACCAGAACTCTTCCACATTGCTTGAGGGAATGCAAAATTATACAATCACTTTAGAAAACAGTTTGGCAGTGTCTTACAAAATTAAACATATACTCACCCTGTGACCCAGCAATCCCACTCCTAGATATTTACCCAAGAGAAATGAAAGATGTCCACACAAAGACCTGCACATGAATGTTCCTAGAAGCTTTATTCAAAATATCTAAAAGTGGGAAAGAACTCAAATGTCTGTCTACTGCAGAGTAGATAATCAGATTGTGGAATATCCTTCCACCACTTGGCAATAAAAAGGAATGAAATATTAACACAGGCAACATGAATGAACCTCAAAAACACCTTGCTAAGTGAACAAAGTCAAAACAAATGACTACATACTGCCTGAGCCCATTTACAGGGAATTTTAGAAAAGGCGAAGTTATAGTGACAGAAAACAAATCAGTGGCCACCTGGGGCAAGGGTCGGTGGAAGGATCGACACAATGGTTGCTCGGGTAAAGTTTTTATGGTGATGGAAACATCTGTATCTTGAGTGTGGTCATGTTTCCAAGAGTATATGCAGTCACTAAAATGTTATCAAACTTTGCACTTGAAATGGGTGAGTTTTATTGTACAGTGTGCTGAGCAGATGGGAGGGGAGGAGAAGTGGATGCTAGGAGACCAGTAGGAGGCTAATGTCGCCCTCCTCCCCCATCTTTCATACAGCACCCCCTTTCCAATGGCTTTGCAGCTGGGGAGTCTGACACACAGTTGGGGGACCTGGTTCTTTTCCAACTCACTACAACACAAGGGATCAAATCTGCACCACTGCTCTGGTCACCATCTCCGTGTCTGGCTGGTTCCCAAGGACATTACTGGGTTAACGGAGACCTTGCCTACCAAGCAATCCCGCTTCTGTGGAGACCAACATGCACTGAGCCCAAGGAGGTTAACGGCTCATCCACCGCAACTTGTTTTCTCCAGGCCTCTGTCCTCTTGTCGGCAAAGGGAAAGGCTGAACTCCACGGCCTCTGAGATCCCTTTGAGCCCTAACAGCTTGTGATTTTAAGTACAATGCAGATGTGATTTGAGCTTTTATGTCCAGTCTTCCTAGGTGTGCTCCTCGGCAGGAAAGCCCTCCTGTCCTCGGCCCCCGATTGCCTCTCACTCCGCCTTCTTGGCCAGCTGACGTCCCCTTCGTACTCCAAGAAGCCCCTGCTGACTGTTCTCCGGCCCCCGGCTGCTGTTATAGTCGGTACTGAATCATCTCGCACTTACACATGGAGCGATGCAAACCACTCTGGACTGTTATTTTTTATATAATACTGGTCATTTTTCAACTAGTTTGCAAAAGTTTCTCCCCTTCCCCATCTTCTCTGACCCAACAGACACACACAGACACACACACACAGATCCGCGCACACATACTGCTACGAGTTTTAAGCATTAGGTATTGGGTTGGCCAAAAAGTTCGTTTGGTTAATGAATACGTTGTTCAATAAAGTTCTTGGTGACAATGAAATATGCGTCTTTTATTTTTACTTAAAACCGAATGAACGTTTTGGCTGACCCAATACAGTCTTGTTAGATTTCCGGTGCTCTTTTTCTACTTCCACGACTTGCTTTTCTTTCATTCTGCTTGACTCTCTTCCTTCTTGACCCAGCGCTGGCTGGTCCTGTGCAGGGATCAGGCAGGTAACCTCCAGCTAGTTCTCAGAAATCCTTAGGAAGCTGAGAGCCTATCTGGCTGCCCAACTACAACCGCTGTCCTTACTGTTCCTCATTTCACTAGCGTTGACAGTGTACATACTCAAAATCTTCTCACCAAACAGATGCTTGGCTGAAGAGTGGGGAGGGTGCTCTAAATGAGAGGGCTTTTCCCCATGTTCTCTCAGAGATGGTCATTGGCCCAATGGCATGGTTTCTTTCAACCGTAGACCAAGTTCTATTTGGTCTCAAGCACATGACTCCCAGACACATGTAGATCAAGGCTTATTTCTAGGATTTTATAGAAAGAAAACCAGTTGCCATGTGTTGAAATGTATGGTCTTGGAAGTCAGCTAGACTTGGGATCAAGTCCTGGATCTGTCACCTGCTAGCTGTGTGACCTTGGTCTAATCATGGCGCCTCTCTGTGCCCCAGTTTCTGTATCTTTAAAGTAAGACCTGTGGGAGAAACAGAGAAAGTGACACATGGACAGTGCTTGGCACAGGGGCTGGCATGGAATTAATTACTCAACAAATGGTGCTTGTTATACTCTTCCTGTCAAGCCCAAAATGCAGGGTGCAAAGCACAACAGCTCCACTTTTCCAATGGGGAGGCGAGGCTGGGTGTGCCCTGGAGGGTGGCTGGGCGAGGCCCACTGATTGCCATCCCAAGGAGCTCTCCAAGTGCTGGCTGCGGCTGGAGGCTATGGTGTTCTTTCTGGGCGGGTCCCCAGGCTTCAAAGGCTCAGCCCATCCTTTTGAAGGGGAGTATTTGCAGCTCGTTAGCTCTGTGGCCCAGACCACCAACCAAATCGAATAAGGGTTGTGGTTCAGCCTCCGCAAGATCTCCAAACACCTCTGCAGCCTTTTTGGAGAAGATAAGTTTGCTCGCCTTCTACTTTCAGACTAACCCAGAGAGGAGAGGCTGGGTGTAGAACACAATCGTATGGGTGTATAATGAGCAACAGCTCTTGATGCTAAAGAGAACTCCAAACACTGCAGAGTGAGCCGCTTAATTGGCCCATCACGGTGTCATGCACATCTGGACACTCTGGGAAAAAGTGCCATTTGATGACGATGTTGGTGTGATAGCATCGCTCCCCAAAGAACTCTTGGGCGAGATGCACATCAGAGTCCCAGACAAATGTTCTCCCCCTGTATAACCACACACCAGGCGTGCTGCTGTTTTGATCCGAGCCCTAGAGTGAGACGTGGGGTTTCTTGCTGTGTCCAGCTCGGGTAGAAACCATGGGCTGTGCCCGTAGAGAGCCCATGACCACGGGGCTCCCAGAACCTCCAGCCCAGGATTCTGTGTCCGGGCAGGAATGTATCTAGGTTCACCTAATTATAATGAGTACACTGAGCTGTGTCTCTTCAGACTGGTGGGACGGGAGGGACGATTTCACAAGTGCCCTCGTTCATTGCTGGTGGCATTGCATAGTCCTTCTCTAGCCCAGAAGTGAGGACGAGAAGCCTCTTAGCTTGGTTTCCAGGACTGGGTTCTAGGCTGGCCTCAGAGGGCAATGAGGATGCAGCTGCCTACAGAGTCTACATGAGGAAAATGCTCCCTTAAACTCCTTTCCCTTGGTCGATGTTGCCTGAGGTCATTTTAAAACCTTTAATTCCATGATTAGGGATGATTGAAAAGCAAATATCTCTAGGTTGACCTAACCAGGGTTTTAAATTCACACATAAGTCTAAAGGATTGAGCTCAAAGTATTTTCCTAAGGGCATGTTTTGCTGGGCGCTAGGTTTTACAAAACTGGTAGGGACAGGGTTTGCAAAGGAGTGGAACTGGTACCCAACGAACAGTTCTGCCCAAAGCCTTGACTTAAGGTCATGGGTTACAGGTCTTTCTAGACCAGAACGGCCCTGTTCTATTGGAAGTCAGGGGGGTGGGGTGGGTAGAGGTGGGTTGATGGGTGGAATCTGGGTGACGCCACGTGATGGGAGCTTGTGGATTCCCGATGTATTCCTGCCCTCAACGAGCTCATGTTCTAATGAACTTTGAAGGACAGAACTTTTCTCTTCTCTGTTCATTTAAGATGCTTTGATGTCCCCAAGGACGCCAAGACTCCACTTCGTGTAATCACAGGTGACTTAATGGGAAAGGGGAAGCAGGTGCCACTGAGAGAGGGACGCTGTTGGGAAGCAGCGAAGAGTCCCATTTCCTCCGGCACATGTGAGTGTTGAAGAAGTGGGGTTGGGATGGAATGTGAGATGGGCAGGGAGTTGGGGGTGAAGAAGGGGAAGGAGGAGGAAGGAAAGGAAGCTCAGAATGGTCTTTCTTTACATTCTACATGGAAACAAGTGCATGGGAAAAAGAGAAGGCCAGGGGAGGGAGGCAAGGGAAGTGCAGTCCAGAGGCTTTTCAGTCCCTCCAAGATGGGCCTCTTGGGCTTCCCCGGTGACGCAGTGGTTGAGAGTCCGTCTGCCGATGCAGGGGACACGGGTTCATGCCCCGGTCTGGGAAGATCCCACATGCCGCAGAGCGGCTGGGCCCGTGAGCCATGGCCGCTGAGCCTGCGCGTCCGGAGGCTGTGTTCCGCAACGGGAGAGGCCACAACAGTGAGAGGCCCACGTACCGACAAAAAAAAAAAAAAAGAAAAAAAATGGGCCTCTTATCCCTTTACTCTCCCTGCAGCCAGGACCCAAGATATTTCTCAGGAACAGACTTCCTTGGGCAGTGGTGCAGGGTAGATGGACACGTGTCCTGAAGAATATCCTGGCTCTTCTTCTGAGACTGCAAATATTTTTTGAGGCGTTTTCTCCTCCCGCTGAGGCTTCCCAGCTAGGCAGCAAATAGTGAAGGCTCTCTCCCCTCTCCCCGCCCCTCCCCAACTGGGCCCCTCCTCCCGTCCCCCTCCTTTCTCTCCTCCACCGAGCTAACCTCCCTCTTCTCTCCTGGGTGAGCCTGGCCTGTTGCATTCAAGGGCAGACAGGAGTGTGCAGAGGTGCCCACAGCTCTGGCAGAAATGCCAGAGACAGCTCAGCCAAGTGGCCTGAACTAATGAATGCAAGACCTGCTGGGCTGGCCCAGAGAGAGAGCTGGGCTTCGGCCTTGCAGGAAAAGCAGAACTCTGCCCCCTTGTTGGGAAGATTTACACCGGAGGCCCAGCGGGCCCTATTGCATCAGGCAAACAATTACTTGGAAAACTGTGTTTTGTGGAAACGAAGAACAGACCCAAAAAATCATTGAATTCCTTGCTGCTGTCTCCCCCACTATGGCTATGTTTTCCCGTGTCACTGATGGTTTCCCTCGCTGTGCCCCGCTCACCCCAGAGAACTGGGACTCAGCTGCTTTGAAATCAAGCAGGTTGAAACTCTGCACCCGGAGGAGAAGCTGCCCCACTAGAAAGGGGAGTATGGAGACAGCAGGAAACCTGTGGTCCAGGGCTTGATTCTTGCTTGAACCCTTCAACCCTCTAGTGAAAGCATTTTGGAGCTCCCTGGTGCTAGGGTGGGGTGGGACCCCGACTCTGAGAGGGAGTTCCCAGCACTAGAGCCCTGTTCCATGATCAGGAGCAACTGAGCTCCGTCTGGTTCCAAAATCCCAGGTCGTTAGGGGCAGCGGCCAAACACAGGCCCCCCAAAGTGGCCACGGGTCTATGGAGAACTCTCTGTGGGACTTGATTACTGTTTTCAAGTACTTAACAGGCTATCATTTGGAAGAGAGAGAGATTTATTTGGTGTGGAACCAGAGGAGAAAATTAAGACCAAAGGTAGAAGTTATAAGAAAGCAGATGTAGGGCTCAATAAAAAGAAGAACAGTTTTGCTGCTGGTGGCATCGGGCAGTAGAATGTGTAGCCTTGGGAGGTAGTGAGTTCCCCAGCACTGGAGGCATTCAAACAGAGGGAATTTGGAGAGGGGCATCTCAGTATCTGCTGTCTCCCCATGTGCTTCTGGAAGGGAGGTACTCTGCTTTTTATGTCTCTAGAGAGTGCCCGGCCTGTACATAGCAGGTACTCAATGTTTGCTGAATGAATTAATGATTAAAAACCATAGGGCAGGGCTTCCGTGGTGGCGCAGTGGTTGGGAGTCTGCCTGCCGATGCAGGGGACACGGGTTCGTGCCCTGGTCCGGGAGGATCCCACATGTCGCTGAGTGGCTGGGCCCGTGAGCCATGGCCGCCAGGCCTGCGTGTCCAGAACCTGTGCTCGGCAGCAGTGAGAGGCCCGCGTACCGCTAACAAACAAAAAAAACCCATAGGGCAGAAGGTAGTGTTAAGTGATGTCTAAGGTCTTTTCCAACAGTGACTCTCTAGGAGTCTCTGAGTGTTTTCTCGCTTTTCAGAGGCCAGGAATAGAGCAGTTTTGAATGGGAGAGAGCTGGGTACACACACTGAGTCATTAATGGCTGTGGTAGGAATTGGACGGGGCTACAGGGCTCCTTTATTATAGCTCAAATTCCCAGGCCAGTTTCCAGCAGCGTCCAGTACTCACACAGGGGCTGGATCTGTGAGCTTTGAATGGAATGTCTCACGGTGTCCGAGAGCCTGGGGTCTGTGAGCCTCTCAAACACCACAAAGGGGAGTAACAGGGTGGGGGGTGGGAGCTGGAGCAGGGCTGCGCGTCCCCTTTGCTTTTATTTGTCTGATGTATGGGAGTCCCTTACAATAGTTTTTGAAGAGAGGGCTACGCACTGGGAAGTTGAAAGTCCCTGGCCTACAGGCTTCATTCATTTATTGAGCACCTACTACGTACCAGACATTGTTCTAAGCACTGGGGATACAGCAGTGAAACAGACAAAAAGCCCTACCCTCCGGAGCTTGTGTGCTAACAGAGACAGACAAACAGACAAGACAACACTGTGGGGTGTTTGAAGGCGTTAAGTGATACGGAGAAAAGTAAAGGCGGGAGAAGGAATAGAGAGTGCGGAGGATTAGGAGCCAGGGAAAGCCTCACTGAAGAGGTAACGCTTGAGCGGAGACTCGAGGGAGCCATGTGGGAAGCGTGGTCCAGGAGGGGGACCCACTGGGACAAAGGGCCGAGGTTGGAGCACCTCCTGTGTGGAAGGAAGGACAGGAGGCCAGGGCAGATGAAGACGCAGCCATTGCTACAGTGGCTCCGCTGCTCCCTGCTTCCTGGGGGCCATGCTTTTATATAATCCCCTGCCCTTGAGTGTGGGCTGGACCTAGAGGTTTGCTTCCAACAAATATAACATGGCAAAGATGATGGCGTGCCATTTCTGGCAAAAAGTCACCAAAAGACTCTGGCTTCTGCCTCGCCTTCCTCCTCTTGTTTGCTCACTTGCTCTGATGGAAGTGTCTGCCATGTTGTGGGCTCCTTCTGGAGAGACCCCATGGCCTGCCGCCTACAGCCAGTGAGCAGCTGAGGCCCTCAGTCCCAGAGCCCACGAGGCTCTGAGTCCTGCCAACAACCAGGTGGGTGAGCTTGGAAGTGTTGAGCCTTGAGATGACCTGGGTTCCAAGTGACACGTTGATGGCAGCCTCGTGAGAGACGCGCAGAGCTCTAGGACACACCTACGCCGCCACACCCTGTCTCCTGCCAGGAAACTGTGAGGTAAGAAGTGTTTGCTGTTGTAAGTCACTAAGTTTGGGGGTAATTTGTTATGCAGTCATAGATAAGTCACGCCCAAGGGGAGACTAGTAAGAGATGAGATCACAGACCTAATGGGATCCGGACCTGTGGAGTTTGTTGTTCATGAAAGCCCTTTGGCATTTTCCTGGGTGCGGCAGGAGCCATCAGAGGGTTTAAAGGAGAAGTGGGATGGGATGTAATCGGACTTTAAAATCTTCGAAAAGATTATTTTGATTGTTGCCTGGAGAAGAGATTTAGAAAAGGGGGCAGTTATGGAAGCAGGGAGACCTGTTCGCAGGCTATTGCAATAATCCAGATGAGATGATGCTGGCTTGGACCATGGGAGTAGCAGTCCGGGTGATGGGAAGTGGTTAGAATCTGAATTTATTGTGAAATAGAGCCAACAGGATTTTCTGATGGACTGGGCGTAAGATGTGAGAGAAAGAGGGAGGCAAGGATGACCCCACATTTTTTGATGGAGCATGTGGAAGGATGGGGTTGCTATCAAATGAGAAGAAGACTAGGGGAAGATCAGGTTATGGTGAGAGAATTACAAATTCAGTTCTAGATGCCAACTGGATATCCAAATGGAGATGTAGGTAGACTGTTGGATATACAAGTCGAGAGATCAGGGGAAAGGTCTGAGCTGGAGAGGTAAGTTTGGAAGTCATCAGCAAATATATTTCAATCCATGGGACTGGATGAGCTCACCATGGCATGGAGAGAAGTGAAGAAGTCCACCGTGTGATCAGCAACTCCACCTCCGGGTAAATACCCCAAAGAGTTGAAAACAGGGTCTCAAAGAGATATTTGCACACCCATGTCCATAGCAGCATTATTCACAATAGCCAAGAGGCAGAAGCAACCCACGTGTCCATCGATGGATGAATGCATAAACAAAATAGGGTCTGTACATACAGTGGAATATTATTCAACCTAAAGAGAGAAAGAGATCCTGTCACATCTACAACATGGATGAACCCAGAGGGCATCATGCTAAGTGAAATGAACCAGTCAGAAAGAGACAAATACTGTATGATTTTACGTATAAGGGGTACCTAGAGTCATCCCATTCATAGAGACAGAAAATAGAATGGTGGTTGCCAGGGGCTGGGGGAGGGGAGACAGAGGAGTTGATGTTTAGTGGGTATAGAGTTTCAGGTTTCCAAGATGAAAAGAGTTCTGGAGGTAGCTTAAAAATGAGTAAGATGGGGGCTTCCCTGGTGGCGCAGTGGTTGAGAGTCCGCCTGCCGATGCAGCAGACACGGGTTAGTGCCCTGGTCCGGGAAGATCCCACATGCCGCGGAGCGGCTGGGCCCGTGAGCCATGGCCTCTGAGCCTGCGCGTCCGGAGCCTGTGCTCCGCAACGGGAGAGGCCACAACAGTGACAGGCCCGCGTACCGCAAAAAAAAAAAAAAAAAAAAATGAGTAAGTTGGTGGGGATTCCCTGGTGGTCCAGTGGTTAGGACTCTGCACTTTCACTGCCGAGGGCATGGGTTCAATCCCTGGTCAGGGAACTAAGATCCCCGCAAGCCACGTGTCATGGTGAAAAAAGAAAAGAAAGAGTAAGATGGTATATTTCATGTTATATATATTTTACCATAGTTAAAATAATTTTTAAAGTTAAAATAAACAAACACTGGCTTCCCAAAAAAGTGAGGAGGTCCAAATCAGAGCCCTGGGGTACTCCAACAAGAGGAGGTCGGGGAGCTGGGGAGAACGTAGAAGAGCCTGATGACAAGCAGCATCTAATGAGGTGGGAGGAGGGTGGTGTCTGGAAGCCAAGTGGAGAAAGTGCCCCACGGTGAAGGGGTTGATTCACTGTGTCAAAGGCTCTTGAGGGTCAAGAAAGATAAACATTGGATTGAGCAATGTGGGGGCCACGGATGACCTTGGCAAGAACAATTTCAGTGGAACGGTGGGAACAAAAGCTGGAATGAATGGGTTGAGAGAGATGGAGTGGAAAAGAATTGGGGCGAGTGTAGCTGCCTGTCTAGGAGCTTTGCTCAAAGGGGAGCAGAGAAGTGGTGTCAAGGAGGTTTATTTGTTTTGTTTTATGTTGTTAAGTTAGTGTAGGTGAAATAACAGTATGCTTGTATGGTGATAGGAATGAAGCAGGAAAGGAGAAGCTGTGATGCAGGACAGGAAGGGAAATTGCTGGAGGGATGTCCTTGAACAGACAAGAGGGGATGTGATCCAGTGCACAAATGCAGCGAAGTCCCGCTCCACCCTGTGACCGCAAAGGTTCTAGTAATCCTAAACTGCCTTTCCAGACTCTCTCTCACTGCCCCTCTTTATTTCACACACATATCAATTTTAGAGATACTATCTCCCTTCCCTGAATGAGCCACCCACTTTCCTGTTGCTGGACCTTTGCTTATGGAGCTTCCTCCACCGGGAATGTCTCCCTGGCTGTGGCACATCTAACTCGCGCCCTCCCGTGTTCTGCTGAGGGCTGTCTTCTCCGCAAAGTCTTCCTTCATCACTGCAAGGAGAGGGGTTTTCTCCCTCACCCCCCGGAGTTCTTCATCTGTGCCTTCCTGATTTCCTTGTCCACCTTGAGTTGCTGTCTTCTCTCCCTCTCTAGACGAAAGTTACCTGAGGGAAAGATTCCGACCCTGCATCCCTGCATCATCACCACCATCTTTGCTGACACATCTTGAGAGCTTCCATGGACAGCACTACGCTAAGTGCACTACGTCATTTAATGAAATCGAAGTTTAATTTTACAAAGAAGCTAAGAGAGGCTTGGAATAACTTGTCTGAGTCACAGAGACAGAACGGTTCCTGGGGGGTTCCGCGTGACGAAGGCTGGAGCTCTTCACCGCGGATGGATACGGCCTCTGTCCCATCACTCACCTCCGCTGCCGGGACCCCAGCCCAGAGCCGTGCGCAATAGACAGTCCTCACTGGGTGGAAGTGAGACCCGGAGAAATCAATCCGGATGAATGGCTCCACACCTGTACCTTCTTCCACCTGTTATCTGGACCCCTTCTTTAAGGCCGGGAAAGAACAAGACACCACAGCCTCGCCTGCTGTGGAGACCGCGAGCCCTGCTGTGTGCAAGGAGTGGGCGGCACAAATCAGGCAGGAGAGGCCGGCCCTGGGAGGGACCGCGTGCGCCTGTGTTCTAAGAGCTCTCCATGAAGAAGGGCACTGCCAGAGAAACGGTCTCTGTGGGGGAGGAGCAGGGGGGAAATGATGGGGAGGAGAGAGGGAGGGACAAAGAGCTGGGCCGAGAGGGGGAAGAGGAGAGCGCTCCCTTGGGCCCCTGGGTTGTGGTTCCCGGATGGGCTGCTGCGCCAGGCGCAGAAGGAGTGAGCATCTCCCTCTGGCTACCCTGCTACCCTGCTGCGCTATTGGGCAGAAAGGAGGCTGATGACTTTCCCTGGGAAGCAGCAAGGGGGCTTCTCCATCCTTCAAAGCCCACGGTGCTCTGCGCAGACCCCGGAGTTGACGGCGGCCCCGCAGAGCCCGGGCGTCCAGCCCATGGAGAGCGAGTTCCTAACAGGGGCCTAGCCTTGGACAGCCTTGTCTCTGCCCCACACAGGCCTGCTTTCACACGGCCCCATCCACTATGTGCTCAGAGGGGTCTTACAGTCATCATGTCTAGTAGCTACCTTTAAAAAGTGTGAAATGGGGGCTTCCCTGGTGGCGCAGTGGTTGAGAATCCGCCTGCCAATGTAGGGGACACGGGTTCGAGCCCTGGTCTGGGAAGATCCCACATGCCGCGGAGCAATTAGGCCCGTGAGCCACAACTACTGAACCTGTGCGTCTGGAGCCTGTGCTTGGCAACTAGAGAGGCCGCGATAGTGAGAGGCCCACGCACCGCGATGAAGAGTGGCCCCCAATTGCCACAACTAGAGAAAGCCCTCGCACAGAAACGAAGACCCAACACAGCCAAAATAAATAAATTAATTAATAAACTCCTACCCCCAACATCTTCTTTTAAAAAAAAAAAAAGTATGAAATGGTACCATTTGGAGAATGTGCTCCACGGCACCCACTCCAACGGGTGTGTCTTCTTTGATACAAGCGCTTGAGGTTGGAGACGTGGCTTGTCAGGCTCTCTATTGGGAGCAGCTTACAGGCTGGGGAAAGAGCCACTAGGGCACCACACTGTGGAGAGTGGGAGGCCAGGGGAGCTGGAGTTGTGTCGGGAGCTGCAGTCCAGGTCCACAACACACCCATCCTGAAGGCCTCCGGTCCCTCTGGAGGCAGGAGCTCACTGGGGCTCCAGGACTCAGGTGAGAGGCCTTGGCCTCTGTTCTGGTCCAGGAATACACTGGGGCCTCCTGCAATGGAGCAAGGCTTCCGAGCCCCTCCTTGGATTCTGGCCTCTGAGGTGTGGGGAGTTGAAGTGAGTTAGGCTCCAGGGGAAAACATGCTGGCTCCACTCTACACTTGGGCCCATGGCCTGAGGCAGTAAAAGGGGTGGAGAGTGTCCTAGGCCAGGGCCGATGCCTTTGACACAGGATTTGATTTCAGTCCTCAGTCATTAAGGGGACACCATGGTGAAAAAAAGAGAGTTTGGCAGGTTTATAAAGAGCTCAAATAATTGGCCGTCCACGCCAAGAGCTCATTAGCTCAAGCCGGATGCTTCAGTGCAGACAGACAGCCTCGCACCCTGGGCAGAGGGTGCCCCGACTTCTGCTGCCAGCTGGGGAGGGGTGCCTACAGGTGGGCTGGTCCTGGCAGCTGGCTCCTCACCCAGCCCGGGGATGAAGGAGACAGCCATTCATCAGGATGATGGGCACCTCAGCCCTGAGATGCCTCCAGTTTTCACACTCTTGGCTTCCAACTACCCAGTGGAAAAGCAGAAGAAATAGGGAGGGGAAGAGCCTGGCTGGAGGTTGAGATTCTGTCCCCTTGGACAAGAACAAGAGCCTTAGGAGATGGCTTTATTCAGAGCTGGAGGAGATCTCCATGGGGACCTGGGAAGTCTCACCATTTGCAGACAGGCCTGCCAGGTTTCTCTTCCTGTCAGCCCACCAGCCCATTGTAAGGTCAGAAGATTTTGCCTTGAATTCTGTCCTGCCTATTCACCAGAAGTGTGACCTTGGGAAGGCCAGTTGGCCTTTGTGAACCTCAGGTTCCTCATCTCTATATTCAGATAGTTGTGATTTTATGAGATCATGTGAGTGAAAGTGCTTTATAAATAAGGAATCAATAAATAAGAAATTTATATATTGTGGGTAGAGTTCAAACTTAGTGAGTGTCATAGTGAAGGGGGGCCTCATGAAATCTGGTTAATCAGGTCTGGCTCCCAGGACTATTTTATGAGTCAGAAGTGGAGAAGACATCTTTGGGGCTAGCGGTTAGTTCTGTCCACAAGGAGGCTTGTCCTGTCCCAGTCCCTGGGGCTGGTAGGATCTAGGACATCAGATAGCCCTCCCAGAGTTAGAAGAAGCCTCATCAAGGGGAGGAGGCTGTCCAGGGTTTGTTCAGTGAGCTCCTTCCACTCCAAGGGCTCCAGAGTTTTCCTGGATGAGCACACTGATGAGAGCATCTGAGGTCTGCTCTAGACAAGCTAACTCTGAGCTCTGTCTTCCAGAGACTTTGGAGGCAGAAAGGAAAAGAGCTCACATCTGGGGGGTGGGAACAACCCTCACTGACATTCCAGCAAATTCCAAAGAGGCAGAGTTTCGAAACAGTGTATACAGTACACTGTTTTCAAGGCCAGATGCCCTGAAAGCCTTGGGGTGAATGCCCCACTGACTCCTGAGATAGTCAAACCCCCACTAATGTGCTCAAGATCTGGGACTTCCTGATTCCTTCAGAGACAAATCATAAAATTAAATTATCTTGTTTTTCATTTTTAAATTGTTTGCCTGTAAATTCCATGAGAGGCAGATTCTGTCCAGAGATGGAGCCTGGCACCAAGTAGGCACTTAACAAATATTCGTTTAAGTGAATGAACATGAATGAATGGTATGGCCTTCCATCTCACTTTTTTTTAATTAACTAATTAATTAAGTGTTTTTTTCTTTGGCTGCATTTGGTCTTCGTTGCTGCACACGGGCTTTCTCTAGTTGTGGCGAGCGGGGGCTACTCTGTGTTGTGGCGCATGGGCTTCTCATCGCAGTGGTTTCTCTTGTTGCGGAGCACGGGCTCTAGGCACATGGGCTTCAGTAGTTGTGGCGTGTGGGCTCAGTAGTTGTGGCTCACGGGCTCTAGAGTGCAGGCTCAGTAGTTGTGGCGCACGGACTTAGTTGCTTTGCGACATGTGGGATCTTCCCGGACCAGGGCTTGAACCTGTGTCCCCTGCATTGGCAGGCAGATTCTTAACCACTGCACCACCAGGGAAGTCCCCCATCTCACTTTTTCATATCTTCCCCCATGTTCTGTTCTTCTTTTTATTTTATTCTAGCCCTTCCCTAATCCAGCATAGGAACCTATAAGTGTAAATGAATTATATTCTGATAAATGGGTTTTTGCCTAGGGATAGATTATTCGTATATTCATTCAACAAACCTGGAACTATGTATCAATATTAGGTGTTTTATAGATATTTCTTTTAATTTTCACTTTTAAGGGCAATAAAGAGAAATAAAAAGTAAAAGGATTAGAGAGGAAGAAACAAAATTGTCATTGCTCACAGGTTACATGACTGTATATTTGGGAAATCTGAAAGAATCCTCAGATAAACTCAGAATTAATTAGTGACTTTATCAAGGTCACTAGATATAAAAAGAGAAAAAAAGATACAAATGAACTTATATACAAAGCAGAAATACACCCACAGACATAGAAAACAAACTTATGGTTGCCAAAGGGTAAAGGTGGCGGGAAGGATAAATTAGGAGTTTGGGATTGACATATACACACTACTATATATAAAATAGATAACTAACAAGGAGCTACTGTATAGCACAGGGAACTATACTCAATATTTTGTGATAACCTATAAGGGAAAAGAATCTGAAAAAAATATATGTATGTAAAACTGAATCACTTTGCTGTATACCTGAAACTAACACAACATTGTAAATCAACTACACTTCAATAAAAAAAAAGCAATATGCAAAAATCAATTGTATTTCTATATTCTAGCAATAAACACTTAGGAAATGAAAACTTTTAAATGATACCATTTATAACAACATAAAAAGTCAAATATTTAGGGCTAAATCTAACAAAAGATATGTAAGATCTCTTCACTGAAAATTACAAAACATTATTGAAAGATAGTAAAGAAGAGGTAATTAAATACACCATGGAAGATACCATGTTCAAGGACTGGAAAAGTCAGTACTGTGAAGAGTCAGTTCCCCCCAAATTTATCAATAGACTCAATACAATTCCAACAGAAATCCAAGCAGAGTTGTTTCTTTGGTGGAAATTGACAAGTTGATTCTAAAATCTGTGTGGAAATGGAAAGCAAAGACCACCTTGAAGAAGAGAAATGAGGCCCCATGAGTTATATTATCAGATATAAGACATAGATTTACCATAATTAAAACTGTGTGGAATTGGTGCAAAAATAGACATACAGACCAATAGAACAGAATAGGATTCAGAACAGATCCTCATACATGCAGTCACCGGCTCATGGCAAAGGTATCACTAAAATGTAGTGAGATACGGATGATCATTTTAATAAATGTTACTAGATTAAATACATGTCCAACTGGATACAAACATTAGAGCCCTACCACACAGCTGTACACAATTCTGGGTGGATCAAAGACAAATGTGAAGGGTAAAACAATAAAATTTCTAGAAGATCACATATGTGAACATTTTCGTGACCTTATGGTTTGTAAAGATTTATAAACAGGTCACACACACACACACACACACACACACAAACCAACTCATCAAAAAGGAGAAAACTTTGTTTAAATTAAGACTTTCCATTCATTAAAAAAGACCACGATGAGTGAAAAGTCAATATGTTTTTGTACTACACATATCTGACAAAGGACTCTTCTTCAAAATATACAAAGAACTCATACAACTCAGTAAAAGAAAAAAAAAAGACAACCCAATAAACAATGAATTTGGCAAATGGCCAGTATAGGTAATTCACAAGAGAGGATCTCTAAGTAACCAATGAGCATGTGAAGAGGTGCTTATAGATGGGGCTACAGTCTGCAGCTCAGATCTCCTTCAGGACTAAAGCACTCAATCCCTTAGCTTCTGGGCGAGTTGCTCTCAGCTGTGTCCCTCTCTGAGAATTGCCTTTGGCAAAAGAGAACTTTTTACCCCAAGTCATACTCCTCCCCAGGGACAGCCCACATCCCAGGATTGGTCAGTACTGGTAGGAAGATCTGGCCTCCTTGTCTCAAGGCAGGACAATCCTGAAGGTCCTGCCGGCTCCAGAGCTGCCCATGGGATCTGCAGAAGCCGATTTCGGTGGGATGTCAATCCTGCTGCCTTCTCTCTTCTGAGAGGCGTTCTGCAACCAACTTCCTGCAGCTAAATCTCCGTCTCAGTCTGCTTCTCGAGGACCTGACCTGAGACAGTCCTCAATTTGATGAGTCATCAGGATAATACAAACTCAAGCTACCATGTGCCTAAAATGGCTGAAAATAAAATATTGACAATACAAAGTGTTGGTGAGGATGAAAAACTGTGGGAGTGTAAACTGATCCAGGTACTTTGGTAAACTGGCATTATCTATTAGAGTTAAAAATACAGACACCCAGGAAATTCCACTCTTGGGTGTATTCCCAAATGAAACGTGAGCATATGTTCACTGAAAGGCCTGTATAAGAATATTCATAGCAGCAGTATTGTAATAATCCCAAGCTGGAAGTAACACAAATGCTCATCAACAGTAAAATGCAGCGGAAATTCCCCGGCAGTCCAGTGGTTAGTTAGGACTCCAGGCTTTCACTGCCAAGGGCCCGGGTTCAATCCAAGGTCCGGGAACTAAGATCCCGCAAGCCCTGCAGTGCGGCCAAAAAAAAAAAAAGAGAGAGAGAGATATTTTCCCAGTAAACAGTAAAATGGAGAGATGAATTGTGGTATACCATGCAATTAAAAAAAGAACAAATTACTATGATCAGATGAACCTAAATATCAAAGAAAAGAAACCAGGCACAAAAGAGTACTTACTTTATGATTGCATTTAAATGAACTTCAAAGACTGGCTGAATTAATTTATGATTCTAGAAGTGCTAATGTGGTAATTTTTTGGGGGAGGTGGTAATAACTGGGAGGGGGCTCTAGGGGAAATGAGTGCTGGGGTGCTGGTAATTATCCTAATGTATTTGGGTGCTCACTTTGTAAAAATTCATTGGGATTTCATGTATATGTGTTATGTTCAATAAAAAAAATTAGAGAGATTCAGTGATAAAGATAAATGAGCTACCAAGCCACAAAAAGACACAAGAGATACTTAAATGCCCATTGCTAAATGAGAGACGCCAATCTGACAAGGCTGCGTACTATATGACGCCAACGATATGATGTTCTGGGAAAGGCAAAACTATAAAGACGGTCAAAAGGTGATTGGTTGCCTGGGGTTGGGGTAGGGGAAGGATGAATAGGTGGAGCACAGAGGACTTTTAGGCAGCGAAATGAGTCTATATGTTACTGCACTGCGGATACATGTCATTATACATTTGTCAAAACCCCTAGAATGTACACCACCGAGAGTGAAGGTGTTAATGACGGGAAACTGAGGGTGGCAGATGCGAGGGTTTAAAGGAACTCTACTTTCTGCTCAATGTTTCTGTAAACCTGAAACTGCTCAAAAATATAGTCTACTTTTCTTTAACATCTTTATTGGAGTATAATTGCTTTACGGTGGTGTGTTAGTTTCTGCTTTATAATGAAGTGAATCAGCTATACATATACATATATCCCCACATCTCTTCCCTCTTGCGTCTCCCTCCCTCCCACCCCTCTAGGTGGTCACAAAGCACCGAGCTGATCTCCCTGTGCCATGCAGCTGCTTCCCACTAGCTATCTATTTTACGTTTGGTAGTGTATATATGTCCCTGCCACTCTCTCACTTTGTCACAGCTTACCCTTCCCCCCCCCATGTCCTCAAGTCCATTCTCTAGTAGGTCTGCGTATTTATTCCCATCCTGCCCCTAGGTTCTTCATGACCATTTTTAAAAAATATAGTCTTAATTAAAAATAGAGCAAAAGAGTGAGAGAGGCATCCAGAGAAGTGAAGTAACATTTCCACAGATGGGAAACGAAGGAATCAGGAGGTGAATCCAGTCTGTCTTATTCCCAATGCTCAGCGTTCTCACTGCCAGTTGCTGTTCCGGGTGCTCATCCAGGTCTGCCTTCTCTGTATTCTGAAACTTCTCATTTAATATTATGATATTGGGGCTTCCCTGGTGGCGCGGTGGTTGAGAGTCCGCCTGCCGATGCAGGGGACACGGGTTTGTGCCCTGGTCCGGGAAGATCCCACATGCTGCGGAGTGGCTGGGCCCGTGAGCCATGGCCGCTGAGCCTGCGCGTCCGGAGGCCACAACAGTGAAAGGCCCGCGTACCGCCAAAAAAAATTATGATATTGGGGGGCTTTTCTACACCAGGCAGTTCTCAGACACCAGCTGGGTGTCCTACAATTGAACCCAACTCTGTCACTATTGACCCGGAGAGAGCATCCGATCCCACAGGTTAAGGGCTTAGTCCCACGAGACTACCTCCAGCCCCCACCCCCCTCCCCTTCAGATGTCAACTGCAAGTCCACATTATTACCTATGCTTCTGACCCACCAACTACAGATTGGAGATTCCTATGACCTTGGGTTCGGTTACTTTGCTGGAGTGACTCACAGAACTAAGAAAGTTTTACTTACTAGATCACCAGTTTATTATAAAAGGATGCAATTCAGGAACAGCCCGATGCAAGAGATGTGCAGAGCAAGTTATGTGGGAAGGGGTGCGGAGTTTCCACGCCCCCTCCAGGGGAGCCATTCGCTTCACAGCTCCACAACCCGGAAGCTCTCTGAACCCCAACCTTCTGGGTGTTACGGGGGCTTTGTCACACATGCATGATTGATTAACACATTGGCCATTGGTGATTGAACTCAGTCTCCAGCTCCTCCCCCCCTCTCTGAAGGTGTCTGTGAGGTGGGGTGGGGGCGGGACTTGGAGTTTCAAACCTCTAAACACACGGTTGGTTTCCCTAGTGACCAGCTCCCATCCTAGGCGGCCTAAGGGCTTTCCCAAAGTCACCTCCTTAACATAACTAAAGACACCTTCAAGGCTCTCCTCACTTAGGCAGTTCCAAGGGCTGAAGAACTCCTAGTCTCACACAGGGATGAAGACCAAACACATATTTCTTATTATAAATCACAACATCACAAATATTTATCCTCAAATTGTTGAAAAATTAGAAAGTAATGATCACAGAGTATTGATGGAAAGTCATAGCAGCGGAGGATCGTTCCTCTTCAAGGTATTTTCCTTTAGTCAAAATGATGGAGGCAAAAAAAAAAAAATGATGGAGGCAAGAGGGATGGACAGACTTGTGAGAAAGGGAGGACGCCGTATGCATCCCTCAGTCCTCTCCCTATCCTAGGCCATTATTAGAAGCTCACTCACCTGCACATTTTTATTTTTTAATTAATTAAAAAATATTGAAGTGTAGTTTTTTGTTTTATTTCTGTTTTTTTGCCCACGCCGCATGCATGTGGGATCTTAGGTCCCCGACCAGGGATCCAACCCACGCCCCCTGCAGTGGAAGTGCAGAGTCTTAACCACTGGACCACCAGGGAAGTCGTGACTTACACATTTTTAGGTATTTAAGTGATCTCTAAATACTAGCCTCCTTCCTTCCCTTGCCATCACAGCAAAAGCTTCTGCCAACTGAAGGGAGGAAAGGAAGAAGGTAGTCCAGGTAAGGTGTGAGAAGGTAGTTTTTGGCCTCAGCATCACAAGCTCTTGAAGTAGTAGGGATGTGGGATTGATCCTGCGGCACTGGAAAGAGATTGCAGGCATCTCTGAAGTCTGAAACACACTCAGCTGCTCATCAGCCAGGACGTAAAGCATCCGACACTGTACCTGGCACACAATGAACCCTCAATAAATATCAAATTTCCTTTTCTCACTGGGGTGCGGCATGGTTTGAGAACCCTATGGGGGAATACAAAGAAGTATAAGGCACCCTCCCAGCCTTTAAAGAGCTTACAGAGTCCAACCCAACAGAACAAAGGAAAAAAGCCCCCAAATCCCTCTCCGCTGAGCCATAGTCCCTCCAAGAGTGGAAGTCAGAGGCACCAGTCTCAGCCTGCTCAGCCCTCTGCCCCTCTCCCCACCCTCCAAATTTAATCTGTTTAATTATTTCTTCATGTGTGCTCTAGAGAGCCTGTTATTTTTACGGGTCCGTGTCTATTAATTTTTCTTCCCCCACCTTCTCTCTTTCAGCACTGCAGACAGAGAGTTGGAGTCAGGTTCCAGTGAACAGAGATTACATAGATATACCGAGAGATGAGAGGAAGCAGGCAACAAAATCCTGTTACCTCTGAGGCTGCAGAGAAGCTGTTAAGTGCTGGAGATTTAAAGCTTCTTTCGCCTCTGTGCTAACTTCAAGCTGTTCTAAGCCCAGTCTCCCAGACGGCAAAACTCAGACCAGCTGCGAGAGAAAGGATATTAGTCCCTCTGGAGCCTTGGGTCTGATTTAGAGGGTGCTTAGAGGAGGCGGGCGGGAAGGAAGGAGCAGAAGAATCAGAGTTTTATTTCTGGGGAAACTTTCCCTGCTGAGGAGAAAGCCAAGGACAGAAAGAAAACACTAGTTAGGGATTTGTCACGGACCCAATGGACGAGATGAGAATTGGAGCCTCAATTAGGGCAGGAAAAAGTCAGGTTTATTTAAGGAAGAACTCATCACCTGCAAGGGTGGTTCAGCGGGAGATGGGGTAGAATCACTGTCTCAATATGATTTGCATGTTCACCTGTCCAAGAGGCTGGACCCCATGACCTCGTAAGGTCATTTCCAACCCTGTCTTATTGGTCTTAAGAGTCCGGGGTTGGGGCACCGTGCAGCAAGGCCAATTAGGTCTCCAAATGCGACTGAGTTGGTGGAGAGGGCCGTAAGGATGCCAGATACAGGGTTGGGGGGACTTACGCGCCTAGCTCCCCACTGGAGCAAACAGAAATAACTTTGAGGATCCCACGGTAGAAAGAGCACGCATCTGGGAGAGAGCAGCAGAGAAAGTGCTTTGCAGAGTGGCAGCTGGGCAGGAGTGTGGCAGCTGAGGAGAAGTAAGGATAAAGAGGCCTTCCCCATCTGTTGGGAAAGCCAGAGAATTTCAGGGACCTAACTAAGCAATCTTCCACACAAGGATGTTTGGGGCTGAGCTTGGGCTTGACAATGGATCCCAGGGGCAGGCTTTGGGAATCTGAGGGGCAACAGCTGACTGCCGGTGGGGCAGGGGGCAGGGGGTGGGTTGCCGCGTTCATCCCCTAGTCAGTGGCAGAGGCTTTATGTAATGAGGGGTTCTCTGGGACAGCTCTGCAGCTGGTGGGCTCTCGGGCTTAAGGATCTACGGTAGAGGGTTGCTTTTTCTCCCTTCCAAAGATGTGTGATTGGGTAAAAGAGAAAATAGTATATTCTCCTCAAAGAATCATCTGACCTTCAGGTCAAGGTGGAGCTTCCTTCCTAGAAGGGAACTGCCGTGGGGAGCCACGGGGCCTGCGCCCGTTGGCCGTGGAGTCATGGACATGCCGCACACCCTGGGGCCATGCCGGTGGCCCGCATGCATCATGGGAATTTCTCAGAAGGGTCCACCCTTGGCAACAGGGTGGAAACAGGGGAGTTTGAAGCTTGTTTTTAGGGTTCCTCCTCTGCTGAAGACCTCTCTAGCCACTTATCCTAGTCTCCATTCTTCTAGGACTTCTCAATCAGTATTTTTCCTTCCCATCTAAAAGGTGGTCGAGAGTCAATGAAAAAAAAAATTTATTGAACCCACTATTTGTCCAGCAAGCATGACCCCTTATGCCTTGGCTGCCAGAAAAACAAAGTCTGAATTTATTGCTAAAATATCAGAAGCAGAACATTCTCCATGCCAGGAAGTATCAATGCCTTCTGATTCCTTCAGGTGGATTCCATATAGATGGATCCTGAACTATATCCTTCTTCAGAGGTACCTTGAGTTATATTGAAACTTAAGTTGAGCACAAGATGAAATCAATCCCATATTAATTTTCATGTTCTAGACAATGCTAGGCAAGTGGAGGGGACCTAACATGGTCCACACATCATCCTTTCAATACACACACGTGTGACAAGAGGCACACAGAGATGAGACTGCATGTCAAGGTGGTTTGGCCCTATGTGGTCAGAATGGAAGACTGTTGAGACTCGGTTCTTCTACCATCTTTCCAGCCGAGCTTGTCTTTGGGCTGTGCCAGAGTTTCCTGCTGCGAGTTAGGGTGTCTTGTAGTCATTCTACAAAGGGGAAACTGTGGTCTAGAAAGGAAAGTGATCTGCCCAAGGTCCTAGAGCAAACCGCCAGATGAAGAGTGCCGGAGAAATCACTCAGAATTCTAGGAGTTTAGAAAAGGAGAGAACCCTTTGCTCAGGATAAAAGGATGTGGCACCCATAATCCCATCCAGGGGGCTTTCAAGGGTCCTGAGGAATCTAAGAGCAGAATTGAGGAGAGCATTTTTTGAAGGCTTTCCTGGAACCCCTCAAATTGCGTGATGATGTAAGGAAGGCCTAAGAATGGAGACTTGTAGGGCTTCACCCACAAGACAGCCCAGCAGAGAAAGGTGAAAGGAAGTGTCCTGGAGAGGGAGTAGATTTGGAGAAAGGCATTTTACAAGGCAAGCAAGAGGTCCACTTAGAAGAATAGTTCAGGGAGAGAAGAAAGGGTCACATGCTTAAATATCTAAGCCAAGCAAATGGCAGCAGAGAGACATGAACTTCCCTTTTGATGCCTGTGGGTGTGGAGTGAACTCTTCCTGGAGAGCTTAGTTCCTCTCGGCTAAGACAATGATTGCATAACCTCTCATTTTTTGCCAACTAATGGGCTGCAGTAATAGGCTTTTTTATTGGCTTTTTATGAGAGGATGATACAGTCCTGGATCTTTAGTAGTCAGTCAAATTGTCAAGTTGTCCATAAACCGAGACAAATTAGAAATGACCGTCCTAGTTCCTGGAGTCAGACATACCTAGTGATTTTTTTTTTTTTTTTTTTTGAGTGTTCAGACAGGAAGGAGGGTGACTGCGGATATAGTGGAAGTGAGCAGATTGTTCCCTAGAGCTTATGCACTTTTAATCCAACAGCCCCGGGGGGGAGGAATTATTCAATTCTGGACTTAGTAGCAAGAGCCAAAAGCAGAAGCCAGGAGTTATGATTTAATGGAGCTTAATTATCATTCCACTTGAGAAAGATTTTTCTAGGTCATTAATCTGCAATCTTCCTACTGTAACTTGTCTGGGAGAAGGGAAGAAAGTTTCTTCTTCCATTTGAAGAAATTTGAAGGAATGGAGTAAAGAGATTTCAGGAATCTGATGCCTGAAACTCCCTCCTACGTCTTAGAGCCCCATGAGTTCAGGACAGACTAGGGCTGGGATTTGGAGTTTAGTCAGAAGGAAATGCTGGTTTGGGCTCAGAGATGGTTTCTAAATGAATTATATAATGTAAGAGCTAACAGACCTTAGATATAATTCATCTAAGTGTCTCATTTTACAGATGAGGGTCAGAGAGGAAAATGCACCTGCTCACCCACAGAGCTGAGACCTACTGGAACCTCGGTCTGCCGATTCCCTTCTTTTCCTGTAACGTGGCTTCCTCCCATGCAAGTTAAACATCCTCTTTGGCTGGGTGGTCCCACCAGGGAGGTGTATTCTCTTTCTTCTTTAGTATTCCCCTGTCTCCATCCCTCCCCTTTATTTCTAGATTCTACTTATCCTCCTGTGCTCTTATCCATCCTGTATAGCAAGGCTAGATCAGGGTGCTTCGCATCCTTGTCAATGCACAAAGAGGAACACCCCCCAAGAGACTTTATCTGTGGCTGGAATGCCCAGTCTTTCCCAACACTTGCTGCAATGGCTTGTCTTGATTTGGAAAATGCTGGACCCTCACAAAGGTTAAATCCCGCTCTTCCATGTGCCTGATTCCTTACTCTGCATTTCCTCCACGTCATTTATGTATCCATGTTGTTTTGGTGCTGGGCAGGTGAAACACTAAATGATGAAGATTGCTGCCCCCTAACTCCAGAATAGTTCCAGAACTGGTGGAGAAAAGCTGTTCTGTGAGGAATCTACCTCTTCACAGGAAAGCGGCCCCAGCTCTGTTCATTACCAGGAAGAGGCTACATCCCACCCTTTTTACAGAGGGAGGTTTGAGGTATAAGGAAGGTAAGTGACTGTCCAGGGTCACCAAGCAAGTCAGGGACACTCTCGGGAATAGGATTCAGACCCCCTGACTTGTGATCTTGCTCTGTTTCCAATGCACTTCACTTAAAAAAAAAAATCAATTATCAGTGCACTGTAGCAGGAAGACTCCAAATGAATGGACTCTCCAACTGATAGAATTCTTCACGTATTTTTGTTTTTAAATATATATATTTTTAATGTGGTCCATCTTTTAAAGTCTTTATTGAATTTGTTACAACATTGCTTCTGTTCTATGTTCTGGCTTCTTGGCCACGAGGCATGTGGGATCCTAGCTTCCCGACTAGGGATCCAACCCGCACCCCCTGCCTTGCGAGGCGAAGTCTCAGCCACTGGACTGCCAGGGAAGTCCCTCTTCAAATATTAATATTACTCATTTGCTAGTTTTTAAAACCCATCTTTCCAAATAGTTCAAGACACATTTTACATAGACATTGAGTCTTGTCATGAAAGGTAAAGTAGAAGGCAAGGAAATTATGTGGAAAGAAAACACTAACTTGTGCTTTTGTTTGACAGGTGTTTATGCATGCCTTACTATACTTTAGGATGCAATGCTGGCTGCCGAAGGAGATAGAAGAAAAATGTAAACCAGTATTTCCTCTCCAAGTGTTTATACTTCATTAAAACACACAGAAGGAAAGATCAGTGGAGGCTTGAGTGGTCAGGAAGGGCTTCAACGATGAAAATAAACTTGAGGTAGATCTTGAAGCCTTAAGAAGATTTGGATTGGGACTTCCCTGGCGGTCCAGTGGTTAATGCAGCGGGGTGCAGGTTCGATCCCTGGTTGGGGAGCTAAGATCCCACATGCCTTGCGGCCAAAAAAACCCCAAACATAAAACAGAAGCAATATTGCAATAAATTCAACAAAAACTTTTAAAACGGTCCACATCAAAAAAAAAAAAAAAGATTTGGATTGGCATGAAGAGAACAGAGAAAGGGATTTCAGACAAAAGGCAAGGTTGGGATGAGAATAAGCATGACCCATTTCAGCCTTGATGATGAGTAGTATTTGCCTTGGGAAAGGAAGGGAGACGAAATTGAATAGGTAGGGTAGGGCTAGAGCCTTGAATGCCATGAGAAGGAGGGGGTTATAAGCGGAAGTGGGGGGGGAAGACTAAGCAATGTTTAATTTAAAACTTCCAGCAAACTGCGATCAAAAGGAAGAAGAAAGAGCCTTTTTAGCCCCGCCTACCCAAGAGCAACAAAAGATTCTGGCAGTGATGAACGCGACCTCGCAGCCAGTGTCTTCCCCCAGGGACCCCTCAGGCCCCTGGCGCGGTGGGTGAAGGTGCCCGCGGGCACCACCGGCGGAGGGAGGGCGCCAGAACGCGGGTGCTGTTTTCCTGCATGTGTTTGAAATCTGGACTGACAAGACGAGCTGGATAATTTCGCTCAGTTACGTATTGAATTCTCTTCTCTGTGGTACAGGGTCCCCTTGAAGCGTGACAGCTGCAATGACTTCCAGATGGTCGCGTCCTCTCTTCCCGCAGACCAGGGTGGATGTGGTAGACTCCGCGATGGAAACCAAAAACCCAGCCAGATGTACCATGTCAATGTCAGCAACACACACATCTGGCTTCAATACCGGCAGCGATAACCAGAACAAATGGCTGTTATTCCCGCTGTATTCGACTTGTCAGCATTCCCCGTTAAAAGGCGGTGGGGCGGGGCGCACGGCCGCGGGCAGGGGTGCGGGCCCCGGGCAGCCGGGTAAATCTTTGCTTTGCTGGTCTGGGACGCCGAGCCTCGGCGTCCACCGGGAGGCGTGGCCCTGGAAGCCCAGCTGCCCCTCCCAGAGAGGAGGGTCTCCGGGACGGTGGGCCGCAGGGCCCGGCTCTCCGATCGCCCCTCCGTGGCCGCTGCCGGGCCTCCTCGGGGAGCCCGGCAGGGCAGGCCGCGCAAGCTTCCCGGCTCCGCGGCGGCCGAGGCCCCGGCGGCTCGTTCCTGTCGCGGTCACTGCGGGCCAGGCCTGGAGACCGGAACGCAGACCCGGAGAGAGTGTCTGGGACCGGCCACGTGGGCCGAGCTGGGCCTGAAGCGCCGGCCTGGGGCCCGGATTCCGGCTCGCGGCCCCGAGGGGAGGGCGGAGCGGCCTCCTGATGTGAGCGCGGGGCCGACGGGGCTGCGAGCAGGGCTGCTCCGGGAGGGATGCTGTGGCCCAGGGCCCAGAACCGGAGGAAGATGCAGGGGTTATGCCCTCGGCCCTCCCGCCTCTAGCTTCGCTCAGCTGTGTCTCCTGAATCCGTGACCTGGACTCACCACAGTCACGGCCCATGAGTAAATCTTAGCTGTCACTATTTCTATGATCGTATTTTCTAAATCAAAACATCGGGCAGGGGCTTCCCTGGTGGCGCAGTGGTTGAGAGTCCGCCTGCCGATGCAGGGGACACCGGTTCGTGCCCCGGTCCGGGAAGATCCCACATGCCGCGGAGCGGCTAGGCCCGTGGGCCATGGCCGCTCAGCCTGCGCGTCCGGAGCCTGGGCTCCGCGGCGGGAGGGGCCACAGCGGTGAGAGGCCCGCGTACCGCAAAGAAAAAAACAAAACAAAACAAAACAAAAAAAACAAACATCGGGCAAATGGATGTCCTGAAAACAGGACCGAGTTTAAAATCTGGCCTTCCTGGGGAGACGGGTGCCCACGCCCATGTCTGCTGGTCCCCAACCCGGAGGCTGGGAGCCGCTGCTTCTCTCCTCCCGCCCCGTAATTATAATTGACTGTCCTATTTACTCACAACAGATATTGTGTATTTGAAAAGCCCTTAATTTAGCACCGAAACACTTGGGTTTGGGTCCTGCTTCTGATGCCAGCCAGCCAGCTCATGTGAGCTATATCCTGGTTTCCTCCTTTATAAATTGGAATCATATATACATGCATACATATATATTTTTGTTGTTGTTTGCTTGTTTTTTTACTGACTCAGTTGAGACAACGTTTACAAACAAAAGTGAACTATGTGTGGGACTAGAATTTGGGTTCCACTATTAACTAGTTATGTGATTTTATGCAACACATCTCATTCCTCACCCCCTCCCACCCCTCCACACCTCCCCCCCCCCTCAATTTTATCTCCGGAAAAACTGGCTCAGGGAAATGGAAAATGAAAAATGACTCTGAAAGTTATGAGTACTATACGTAGGCAGGATTTGTTACATAGCGAATTTTTTTTGCAACAGAAACACCAGGCTGGGAGAAATTGACTTACCTGCCTGCCCCAAGGCCACAGAGTAGACAAGTAACATTTTCTTACTTACTTTGGTTTGGCTTAGATTGACACGTAATTGGCTTTTAATCAGTCACCTCAGTATGGCTTTGCAGTTCATCCTTCCTGCTACCTTCAGTTTTAAGGCCAGAGTTGTTTATTTCAGCTGAGGAAGGAGTCTCATGATAGAGGCACACGTCAAAAGCCCCTGGAATGCTACCTCAGAAGATTCCCTGGATTTAGCCCACAGAATTTCCATGGAGTTTGCTGCTCCCATTTTGGGTCTACAGCCCAGGACAAATGTCTCTGCCCCGTCTTATTCAATCTCTCCCCTTCTCATTCTGTCTGGCTCTCTTACTTTCTGCTTGTCATTTCTCCAAGAATACCATCCTTTTGCTTCCACTTCTTGTGGAAACTTCTCTCTTTTTCTGTAACTTTCCCAGTTCATAGCTCCCTTGCCTATTTTACCCATTAGGGACTTTTTGACCTTCTCTTCTGGGTCACTCTCTCCATTCTCTAAGGTAACTTAGCCAGCCCCATTCTTTCTGTCATCTCTCTTTTTAAAAATTTATTTTGATCAAAGTGCTGTTTAAAAGATTTTAAAAGCCAAACAAACATGACTACTGGGCCTGTAACGACCATAACAAGAGAAACAGCAATTCCTGGACCACTTCCAGTTACCTCCTGATCAGAAGCAATCACTTTAAACTTATCTGTTTCTTCTCAGGATTTATGTCCTTGTAAATAACATGCTTAGCTTGTATTTCTCAGTTTATTGATTTTTTTAGGTCTTGTCTCTCTTTTTTTTTTTTGCGGTTCGCGGGCCTCTCACCTTTGTGGCCTCTCCCGTTGCGGAGCACAGCCTCCGGACGCGCAGGCTCAGCGGCCATGGCTCACAGGCCCAGCCGCTCCGCGGCATGTGGGATCTTCCCGGACCGGGGCACGAATCCGTGTAGCCTGCATCAGCAGGTGGACTCTCAACCACTGCGCCACCAGGGAAGCCCAAGTCTTGTCTCTTGACTTCTACCACGGAAAGTGAGACTAGGTAGCATAGTAACTGAGAGCGTGGAGTCTGGAGAGAAGTTACCTGGTTTAAATCCCAAGTCTAATACTTATTAATTTTGTGAATTTATGCAAGTTGCTTAACTGCTGTGTGCCTCAGTTTTCCCATGTGTAATATGGACGGTAATAGTATTTACCTCCTAGAATGTTTATGAAGATTAAAAGTTGAATACATAAAGAGCTTAGAATAATTTCTGGCACACAGTATAAGATACGCAGCTATATAAATGTTGTTTATCATCACTAGCCTGGCCTGCACACATTTTCCCTCTGCTCATTCTACCAGTATAGTTACATCACCGTTTTTGGTTAGCTCAATATTAAGTATTTACATTATGACTATGTAAATATTATTCCCAGCTAAGCCACATAGAATCATGTAATTATGTTTCCTTTCTCACTCAACTTTTTGTTTTCCCTGGAATTAATACTTTTCTATCTTTTTTTTTTGTATTCTGTTTAGTGTTCTATGTACCTACTATTAATTCATCCACAAAATCTCCTGCCAATACATTCAAATACAGGTATTCTCTTGGGTTCATTATTTTCCTTGGCAACCCTCCTGGAGCTTTTGCAGCTCTCCCGTTCATCTGGACTGGTTGCTCTGTGGCCTGAGTCACAGCTCTGGTTTGTGACTGGGACATTCTGGGAGGTCCCTAAAACATCATCCTGGCATTTATCTTTTCTGCTCTCCTGTACTGGAGTCCTGGTTGCCTCGATCATACACATGGTAGAAACTGCTGTTTATCCTCCCAAATCCATTCTTTCCTTCTTCCACAGGAACGGAATTGTATCTAACATGTGGCTACCCAGCTGAAGACTACACTTCCCAACTCACCCTTGAAGCTAGGCTTTACCACGTGACTAGGTTTTGCCAGTGGATGCAAGTGGAAGCAATGTATGCCACTTCCTGGCCTTTCCATAAAAACCTCCACACTTTTCCCTCTAGTGAACTGGAACATGAAAGTGCCTGCAATCGAACTTTGATCATATAGAAAAGGACGATGCCCTAAATAGTCATTCTCAAACTTTAGCATCTATCAGAATTACAAGGAAGCCTTGTTAAAACACATTTCTGGGATCCATCCCAGAGTTTCCGATCCTTTAGACCTGATGTGGGGACCTGAAAACGTGCATTTCTAACAGGTTCTCAAGTGATGCTGGTAGGATCACTCTGCGAGCACCACTGCTGTAAGGGGCGGCAGAGAAGCAAGATAGAAGGAATCTGGTTCCCTGAATGACTAAATGGAGCAGAGTTACCCTGCAGACCTGGAGCACTTACCTTTGACTGTTATGTGAGGGGGGAAAAATTATGTCTTCATTAGCCACTAGTTTCTTTTGGGATCTCCAGTCAGCTTTCCCATCACCATTTCTTCTCCTCCTTTCCTTACTCCCCTGTTTTATCAAGGCACATCCATGAAGAGCTTCCTGAGAAAAGAAGGCAAATTTCTTGAGACGTTGAGTGTCTGAAACTGTGTTTTTAGATGAGTGCACTTGATTTATAGTTTGGCTGGGAAGAGAATTCAGGGTTAAAACCATTTCCCTCAGAATTTCTCCTTTGTCTTCAATTGCTATTCTAATTCTCAGTCTTTTTAAATGACTTTACAAATTTATTTCCTTAATGGGCATCGTCAGAAAATCTATAAACAACAAGCTAGAGAGGGTGTGGAGGAAAGGGAACCCTCTTGCCCTGTTGGTGGGAATGTAAATTGGTACAGCCACTATGGAGAACAGTATGGAGGTTCCTTAAAAAACTAAAAATAGAATTACCATACGACCCCGCAATCCCCCTACTGGGCATATACCCTGAGAAAACCATAATTCAGAAAGACATATATGGGCTTCCCTGGTGGCGCAGTGTTAAGAATATGCCTGCCAATGCAGGGGACAAAGGTTCGAACCCTGGTCCGGGAAGATCCCACATGTCGTGGAGCAACTAAGCCCATGCGCCACAATTACTGGACCTGCGCTCTAGAGCCTGTGAGCCACAACTTCTGAAGCCCACGCACCTAGAACCTGGGCTCTGCAACAAGAGAAGCCACCACAATGAGAAGCCCGTGCACCGCAACGGAGAGTAGCCTCCCGCTCACTGCAACTAGAGAAAGCCTGCACACAGCAACGAAGACCCAACGTAAAAAAAAAAAAAAAAGACACATGCACCCCAATGTTCATTGCAGCACTATTTACAATAGGTAGGTCATGGAAGAAACCTAAATGCCCTTTGACAGATGAATGGCTAAAGAAGATGTGGTACATATATATGATGGAATATTATTCAGCCATAAAAAGGAACAAAATTGGGTCATTTGCAGAGAGACGTGGATGGACCTAGAGACTGTCAGACAGAGTGAAGCAAGTCAGAAAGAGAAAAACAAATATCGTATATTAGCGCATATATGTGGAATCTAGAAAAATGATACAGATGAACTGGTTTGCAGGGCAGAAATAGAGACACAGATGTAGAGAACAAACGTATGGACACCAAGGGGGGAAAGTGGTGGGTGGCGGGTGGTGGTGGGATGAATTGGGAGATTGGGGTTGACATATATACACTAATATGTATAAAATGGATAACTAATAAAAAATTAATTAATTAAAAATTTTTTTTTTCTTTTTAGAAACTTTCATGATTTTTTTATTCCTGATGATATGAAATTTTAGAATGATGTGCTTGGGCATACCTTTCCTCATTCACTATGCTGTCCTTCAGTTCAGACCCAGTATTAATTTTTGAAAGATTTCCTCCCATTCATTTTCTTGGTTCTTGCTTTCTAAAGCCTCTGTCTCCAAATTTCCTATCCTTTATGACTTCTATAACTTTTTCTTTTTTTCCACTTTCTGGAAGATTTCCTCAACTTTATCTTTCAAAAGAAAAGTTGATATTTTTTTCTCATTCATTTAACTGCTCAGAGCATTTTCTTGCTTTCTGAATCTTTTAGTGCCTCTTGTTCTTATTTCAAGAATGCAGTATTTTCTCTTTTTTAGAGACATTCTCTTGTGTCCTCCTTGTTTTTTCTGAGTTCTTCTTTTTGGTTAGTCTGGTTTGTTTTGGGGTGTTTCATATTAGGGGCCCTTCTCAAATGTCTCTTGATCTTTTCCGATGTGGTGGGAGGGCGCTTGCCCTCCACGCAGGGACAAGCTTCACCATAGCTTATGCAGGTAGCTGACATTTCCTTGGGGCAAACTCCCCAGCCTTTTCTCTTAGATCTGTAAGTTGCTCACAGAAGAGTTTTCCAGTCTCCTGTCTGGGGTGGGGGTGGGCAGTGCGTTAGCTTTGCTGCCGGCATTCTGGGAACCAAGCTGGGGAAAGGGCCGAGAATCTTACCTTTCAGTAGGTATGTCCACTTTCACTTAAATGCGCTCCTTTCACTAAGATGCTTCCTCCTTCCCTCAGCAGTGCCTGATGTCCTTGATCCAGAACCCCTCCGGTTCATCCTCTCTAGAGGGTAAACCTTCTGCCTTTCAGGGTCAAGGAGGGGCTCTGGAGGGTCGAGCTGCTTCTTCTAAAGTCAGTCGTGGATTTTAAGTCATGGCATGGATTTTAGTTTCCTCCCACCCACTAAGTCAGTTATCACTCCTCTGGCCTGCTTTTCAGTTCTCAGAATCTTGATCACATCTTCCGGTTGTTGTCATCCGTTTCCATTCTCCTTTTCATTGTGGGTTTATGCTTATTATTAATTTCTTTTTAGTTCTTTTTTGTCATTTTAGTGGATTTCAGAAAGGAGCAGAAATAATAAACATCTGCCCACTTTTTATTTGAAGCCTGTGTTCTTCTAAGTAAAAATGAAAACTTTGGAATGTCTTAACCATCCAAATTATATTAGTAGTTGTATTAGTGTGGTAGAATTGTATTTTTTTCCCTCTTTTTCCTGTTTTCTGTAATGTGTTTATACTCTTTTTAGAATATTTTAATTGCATTTCTTTTGATCCAGTTCTGGGAATTCATCCTAAGGCAACAAACAAAAATGTGTACAAGAAAGTTCTATGAGGTGGTTCCTCCCAGGGTGTTTATAAAGTCAAACAATGGAAATAACCTAACTGTCTGACAATAGGAGGTTGGTTAAACACTTCGGGGTACATTCATGTAATTGCGTACTTGGAAGCCATTGAAAATGATGTTGTGGGAGACTAAGGATGTGTAAAAATGTTCGTACTACATCGTAAGTTTAAAAAAGATTACCAAAACAGTATGTAAAGTATGATCCCTTTTTTTTTTTTTTTTTTTTTTTTTTTTGCAGTACGCGGGCCTGTCTCTGTTGTGGCCTCTCCCGTTGCGGAGCACAGGCTCCGGACCCGCAGACTCAGCGGCCATGGCTCACGTGCCTAGCCGCTCCGCGGCATGTGGGATCCTCCCGGACTGGGGCACGAACCCACGTCCCCTGCATCGGCAGGCGGACTCTCAACCACTGTGCCACCAGGGAAGCCCCTATGATCCCTTTTTTTAAAAAAAGAGTCTGTGAATGTGTGTATACATAAATAATATGGCAATGATCGATGTATATATAATAATGCAATAATGTATATAATAATAATAATCGATGTATATATAATAATGATCGATGTATATATAATAATACTGAGCACTTACTGCTTGCCTGGGAATGTTCTGAGTCCCTTATGTAGATTGTCTTAGTTCATTCTCACAACAGTTATATGAGGTTAATGCTGTTATTCTTTCTATTTTACTGATGAAGAAACTGAGGTCTAGAAACTTTATGTAATTGACCAGGGGCACATAGAGCCATGATTCACACCTAGGCCTGCGGACCACAGAGTCTGTCTGCTTGATCATAATCATTATAGACCATAATCAAAATATTACAAGGGGAAGCCATGTCAAGTGGGTTTTATTTTCTTTGTGTGTTTAGGGAGGGAGGAAGAGGGTGAAGCAATAAGAAGAGGTTTGAAAAGGTTGACCGTTGTTGCAATGTTTTCTTTGCAATTTATCAGTGGAACACCACCTCTCTCCCCATTTGTTAGATTTTGTTTGTGAGGTCTGGGGTTTAAACAGCTGTCTCTAATCTATGTTTAGGGACAGTACTTTTTTGTGGTTGTCACATATCATTCGATGATAAGTCTTCTGAGGGAATAAGCCATCTACTTTAAGTCAGATTCCCTTAGAAAGCAAACCCTGAAAAGCAAATCAAAACCACAAAGAAATATCACCTCATACCTGTTAGAAAGTCTGTCATCAAAAAAGACAAGAGATAAGTGTTGGCAAGGATGTAGAGGAAAGGGAACCCTTGTTTACTGCTGGTGGGAAAGGTGGGTGCAGCCACTGCGGAAAACAATACAGGGAGTCCTCAAAAAACTAAGAATAGAACTAGCATATGGTCCAGCAGTTCCGCTTCTGTTTGTACATCTGAAGGAAATGAAACCACTGCCATGAAGAGATATCTGCATCCCCATGTTCGCTGTGGGATCATTCCCAAAGACATGGAAACGACCTAAGTGTCCATCACCAGGTGAATGGATAGAGAATATGTGATTGAGATGAATGGATAAAGAAGATGTGGCATATATGTACAATGGAATACTACTCAGCTGTAAAAAATTTTGCCATTTTCAGCAACATGGATGGACTTGGAGGGTAGTATGTTAAGTGAAATAAGTCAGGCAGAGAAAGACAAATACTGTATGATATCACTTATATGTGGAGTCTAAATAATACAACAAACTAGTGAATATAACAAAAAAGAAGCAGACTCACAGATATAGAGAACAAGCTAGTGGTTACCAGTGGGGACAGGGAACAGGGGAGAGGTAGTGTAAGGGTAGGGGATTGAGAGATACAAACTGTTAAGTATAAAATAAGCTGTATAGTACAACACAGGGAATATACCCAATATTTTATAATAACTATACATGGAGTAAAACCTTTAAAATTGTGAATCACTACATTGTACAATTGTAACATATAATATTGTACATCAACTATATTTCAATAAAAAAGAATATGTGAGATATATCTATATCTATATAGTAAGTTTAAGGATTTAAGTCACAGTACTGTATACTTCAAAGATGCCACAAGACTAGAGCTTTAAGAGGGAAGGGGGAGGGGCAATATGGGGGAGGGGATTAAGGGATACAAACGATTAGGTATAAAATAAGCTACAAGGATATATTGTACACCATGGGGCATATAGCAAATATTTTATAATAACTATAAATGGGGTATGAACTTTAAAAATTATAAATCACTATATTGTACACCTGTAATTTATATAATATTGCACATCAACTATACTTCAATTAAACAAAAAAGAGTAGAGGTTTAATGTTCTCAACATAACAACAACAACAACATGGAAATTATGTGACGTGAAGGTTGTGTTAACTAACCTCATTGTGGTAAACATTTCACAGTGTCTACGTGTTTCAAATCATCATGTTGAAAAGAATGAAATGATGCCATTTGCAGTGACATGGGTGGACCTAGAGATTGTCATACTGAGTGAAGTAAGTCAGACAGAAAGACAAATATCATATGATATGGCTTATATGTGGAATCTAAAAAATGGTACAAATGAACCTATTTACAAAAGAGAAATAGAGCCACAGATGTAGAAAACAAACTTATGGTTACCAAGGCTGAAGTGGGGGGAGGGATACATTGGGAGAGTGAGATTGACATATACACACTACTA
Source organism: Delphinus delphis (assembly GCF_949987515.2). Classification (NCBI taxonomy): domain Eukaryota; kingdom Metazoa; phylum Chordata; class Mammalia; order Artiodactyla; family Delphinidae; genus Delphinus; species Delphinus delphis. The sequence goes on along the minus strand of NC_082703.1, from coordinate 5,852,394 downwards.
TATATAAAATAGATAACTAATAAGAACGTACCATGTAAGACAGGGAACTCTATTCAATTCTGTAATGACTTATATGGGAAGAGAATCTAAAAAAGAGTGGATATATGTATATGTATAACTGATTCGCTTTGCTGTACACCCAAAACTAACACAACATTGTAAATCAACTAGACTCCAATAACCATTAAGTAAAAGAAAAAATCATCACATTGTACAAAGTAAACTCATGCAATGTTGTGTTTCAGTTGTATCTCAATAAAGCTGGGAAAAGAAAAGAAGAAACCAAATCCTGTAACAAGAAATCCGAGTAACAACAAGACAGGGAAGTGCCCCTTATTTGGAGCAATGTGCTGTTGACCAAAGTACCAGAATTTAGAGTTTGTTACAGCAGAATTTGGCTTTCCTTTCGCTTGTGTTTTTCCATCACACCTAATGTCGAGGGGTTTACAGACTCTCAGTAAAGGCTGTTGGCCCGCGAACTAGCTGTCCTGAGCAATAATCTGTTATAATCTCTTGTAACACTGTTGCGCCCATTTCCCCTGCCTAAGGTTTGCACTTAGAGCCTTGGACTCGAGGAGCTTCGTTCGCTGCCGCTGTTGTGCTATGGCCAGGGACAGGCGCTCCCGGGAACATCTGTGAGATGCTGGTACCTGCTGTCCTCTCAGCAAACGCTGCGGGTCCAGGCTGAACGTGATTAAAGGTCCTTCCTAATTTATGGAGCCCCCATTCCCACCCTCCCCCCTCATCCTCACCCTGTGCTGCTTGAACTAGATCGTTAGGATGCAGCAGGTATTCAATATTGTTTTGCTATAAAACTAAATGGGCTTAAAGTGTTCAGCGATAATGCATTCCTATATCAGAGTATTTATGAAAGAGTCAAGATGGTCTGGTTTGGCCCCAGTCCCAATGTATACTCTTCTCCAGACTCCACACATTAAAAACCGTGTTTTTTATGTTTTTTTCTCTTTTATTTTTTTAAATGTCCCTTCTGCAACGGTTGCCTCTGATTAATATCCTGTGCTCTCTCAGACCCTGAAAGTGGTGTGGTTTTGCCAGGACACTTTAACAATAACGTGATTTATGGAGCAATTCATTGGAGCCAGGGGGCAATGTAATATAACAAAGCAGTTTTCACAGGCGTTCTCCCTCACCTACCACAAATGCAAAACCACTGGTAGGAAAAGCTGAGGTGCAGACAACACGGGAACCAAGGTACATTTATTGAAAGAACAAAAGGCACAGGTTTCCAAAGGCCATTTTGAACAACCCAACACGGTGGGGACCCATTTACCCCAGGTGAACCCAGGCAGGGCGGCGACTGGGGGCTAGTTTTCCTCACTGGGATTTCAGTCCAAGATGTTGGTGCCGCCACTTAGATACGTCAACTGCGGATGGCAACTGGCGGCACCACTGTCTTCTTTCGCTGGCACCGGGCTGAATACAGCTTCTTTTCCTCGTCATCGACTCTCGTCTGACCTGGTGCTGAGGCGCAGACTGGAATCAGATCCACAGGACCCACTGGTGTGTGCTGATGGCACGGCACAGGCAGGTGCCCTTCTTCCTCTCTGCAGAGCAGACCTGCTTCCCATTTCACAGCCCTGTCACAAATCACCGAGAGAGGGACTTTGCTGGTGGCGCAGTGGTTAAGAATCTGCCTGCCAGTGCAGGGGACACGGGCTCGAACCCTGGTCTGGGAAGATCCCACATGCCGCGGAGCCACTAAGCCCATGCACCGCAACGACTGAGCTTGCACTCTAGAGCCCGCGAGCCACAACTACTGAGCCCACATGCCGCAACTGCTGAGCCCACATGCCACAACCACTGAGCCTGCGTGCTGCAACTACTGAGCCTGTGCACCACAACTACTGAGCCTGTTCTCTAGAGCCCGCAAGCCACAACTACTGAGCCCACGTGCTGCAACTACTGAGCCCACGTGCCACAACTACTGAAGCCCACGTGCCTAGAGCCCGTGCTCTGCAACAAGAGAATCCACCGCAGTGAGAAGCCCGTGCACCGCATGAAGACACAATGCAGCCCAAAATAAATAAATAAATAAATTTATAAAACAACAACAACAAATCACCAAGAGATGTAGAGGGAAGTTCCACTTGTTAGGAACCATTTCCTTCTGCAGCATCACTGCTTGCCCTGCAGACTGTGCACGACCAGCCTGGGTTGTACAGAAATGAGACTTCCAACAGCCTCGTGAGTTATTGGGCAGCTCAGGGCAAGACAGGCTTGATTGTTAACCCCAGTAAATGCCACGGGCAGCCTCTGAGCCCCAGATTGAGAACCCGTCTTCTTGCTCCAGCTGGGCTAAGCAGCTGCTCATGGAGTTTTGCTCTGGACTTGACGGATGACTTATCTGACCAAGTGTTTTCCATGCTGACTCTTCAACTTCCCCGACCATAAAAAGGAAGATTTGAGGACAGCCTCTAAATCAGTCAGTGAATCACTCTTGATTAAACAACTACCCTGTGTCTGGCATCGGGCTTGCTGCTATGACCCCTTACAGATAAAAAGATGTGGTCCTTTCTCACCAGGAGCCTACAGTCTAGTGGGGGAAACCAGCTAAGTACATGTAAAACAAAAAGAAAATGATAAAGTGTGAGCTGTATAGCGTTGAGTCAAAATGCAATTGAAGTTTAGAGGGTTCATGTACCTTAGGGTTCATGGGAGGGAATGGGATGGAAAAGCTGGTGGTCAAAATGCAGGCAACTTAAAGTTCACAAAGTTTCCTGCGTTGTAATAAGGTTGGGAAAAGCACATGAAGAGAAAGTATCATGGGCTGAATTGTCTTTCCTTCTGGCCATTTAACAGTGTCCTGTGCTCACCAGAAATTTCACCGTACGGTAGTCATCCTCCAACATGGCCCCGGGGATCCATTCATCCTGGTGTTCGCAATCTTGTGTGGCTCTCTCACACCTTCCCACGGTTGGCCTGGGTAACCAATAGAATATGGTAGAAGTAATGGTATGCACTTCTGAGATTAGATTTTCAAAAACACTGTGGCTTCCACCTCTCTCTTTCTCTCTCTCTCTTTCTCTTTCTCTCTCTCTCTCCCATGTGCACTGGGCAAAGCCAGCTTCCATGGCATTAAAGCTGGCCCACAGGGCAAGGAATTGAGACTTTCCACGAGCAGCCATGTGAATGAGCTGGGAAATGGATCCTCCAGCCCCATTCGAGTCTTCAGATGACTTAGCCCAGCCAATAGCTTGATGACAACCTCATAAGAGTCACTGAGCCAGAGCCACCAATCAAGCTGCTCCTCGCTTCCAGACCCACAGGAACTCTGTGAACAAACACATATGTGTTGCTTTCAGCCACTATCACTGAACACCATCCCCTTCTGGGCCAACTGCAACTCTGTACTCTGGCCTTCAGCTCAGCCTGTGCTTTGTCCAGGCTCAGCAGAACCAGGGCATCTGATGGCAACACACTATTTCCTGGGACCAAATGGGTACCAGCTCTTTCCATTTCAAGGCTCTGAAAACTCCTTTTGGTAATTGACTCAGCCTCGGTCACTGCTCTGGGTTTGCCAGAGAGTCCCCCGGCTGTGGGTACATCAAACAGTGCCACCAAGTACCGTGCAAGCTCGGGTCTGCTTGTCGGATGTGACTTGTTGTCTCGTGTGTGGTTTGTGAAAGCCACTGACCAGAAAAACATCTGCAAATGAATGGTATCCCTCACCTCTCTGCAGTCGACAGAGAGCATAAGAGGCTCGCCCAGAGACCTTTCAGTGGCTTTTGCAGTGGAGAGAACTGTCTGAATCGGGAATCGTGAAGCTAGACATTATGGTAAAATCCCGTCATGGGCAAAGCACTTACCAAACCCACTGTTTTCTCTTGCCCAGAGCTGAGCGGTGATGATGTTCTCAGGCACTGTGTGAGAGCTTGTCAGACATTGGGAAGACGGTAAAGAACTGGGTTGGGAAACCCCAGTGCCCTGTGGGGGAGGGAGAGAAGCAGTGGTCCAGTATCTCAGACACTGTGTCCTCATGACAGTCACACTTGTCTTCTTCTGGGATTTCTCTCCCTCGGGGAGCGGCAGGACTGCCCACTCAGTTTTCTGAAGCCACGGGAGAGAATTGTTTTGGAGCATTTATACATCTCCATCTCCTTCCCAGTCTTATCAAGGGCCTTCTATTTTCCCAGCCCTTCTCCTGTCCTCTATTCCCACTGCAGTGGCCTCCATCGTTTCTTGCCTTTGTCATTTCCTGCCTGGATTATACCTGGTGATCAGAGTTATCTTTCCAAGACAAAGATCTGATAATGTAATCCCTTTGCTCAAAAACACTCAGTGTCTGTTGCCTGCAGGATCTAATCCCAACTCAGGGACACAGACAGACAGAGTTCTCCTAGTTGCATTACTGAAAAAACCCCAGATCGGTCAAACTAGGCTTTATACACATAGCTTAAAGACATTGGCTTGAATTCTCTTTCCACACTTATCAAGTTCTCTAAGCTTCAGTTATCTCTTGTGTAAAATGAGATAACAATGCTTGCCTTATAGAAGAGCCTGGCCCATAGTAGACTTGCCAAAAGGAATTGTTGAATGAGTGTCTATATTATATACAAACATATACATATCTCTTATCTGTGGTAGCGGTGCTGAGAGAGTGAATTTATGTATTAAATGACCCTTTTTCTTTTTCTCCCTCACCATGTTGAGTAGAGTTCCCTGTGCTATACAGTAGGTCCTTGTTGATTATCTATTTTATGTATAGTAGTGTGTATATGTCAATCCCAAACTCCTAATTTATCCCTACCCCCCTTTCCCCTTTGGTAACCATAAGTTTGTTTTCTATGTCTGTGAGTCTGTTTCTGTTTTGTAAATAAGTTCATTTGTATCATTTTTTTTTTTTTTAGATTCCACATGTAAGTGATGTCATATAATATTCGTTTTTCTTTGTCTGACTTAGTGCACTTCGTATGATTAACTCTAGGTCCAAAATGACCCTCTTTCTTTTTTTTTTTTTTTTTTTTTTGCGGTACGCGGGCCTCTCACTGCTGTGGCCTCTCCCGTTGCGGAGCACAGGCTCCGGACGCGCAGGCTCAGCGGCCATGGCTCACGGGCCCAGCCACTCCGCGGCACGTGGGATCTTCCCGGACCGGGGCACGAACCCGCGTCCCCTGCATCGGCAGGCGGACTCTCAACCACTGCGCCACCCGGGAGGCCCCTGAGAGTCCGCCTGCCGCGGAGTGGCTGGGCCCGTGAGCCATGGCCGCTGAGCCTGCGCGTCCGGAGCCTGTGCTCCGCAACGGGAGGGGCCACAGCAGTGAGAGGCCCGCGTACCACACACACAAAAATAATAATAATAATAAAAATAATTAAGATAAAAAGGGCCACGCGAGTCTTACTGCCCCATGAAAGTGGGATCCTCTCTGTATATAAAGGACATAATGATAAAGTATCTTTTGAGGATTTCTTTCAAGGAAAATCAAAATTTAAATAAAGACTATTCCTTAAAAAAAAAACAAAAAACCCAAATGTCATCACTCTTCCTAACTACCCCTTGGCCAGTGGCTTTTAAATTGGTCAGTGGTTCTGAAAGTTTAGTGTGAATAAGAATCAACTGAGAAACTCATTAAAATACATCTTCTTCATTAAAATAATCTCCCTGAGATTATGATTTGGAAGTTCTGGGAATCTACATTTGTAACAAGTCTGAATCTGGTTCAGATGGTCTGTGCACAGCCAGGATGGTCCTTCTCCTGTGTGCCCATAGCCTCTTGGATGTACCTATCGGAGCCCCTTGCAGTGTGCTGTTGCTTCAGTTCCTGCCTCTGGCCCCTTACCTGGGGCGGAGTCCCACCTCAGGTGCCTGGAATCCTCCGCACCCAGCACAGTGCCTGGCACACATCAGACACTGGATATATATGCCTGTTGAATGAATCACTGTCTCTCGGCCAGGCTGGCAATGCCCAATAATCAAAAGAGACTCACAGAGCATTGAAAAGACTACTCTGGAAATGAAAGGCCCTGACCTTGTCAGCGAGGAAAGCCACGGGCTGTGTCACCCCCTTTGCCTGGACCAGCTTCACGGGTGTGGAGACAACGTTGCACCCTGCATGGGGTGAGGGGAGGTGGCGACTGTGGGACGCCTGGAGAGAGAAGGAGATGCAGCTGGTCAGAAAAAACCAAAGTGCTGAAATGCCAAATGAGTGGATGAGATTGGCAGAAGATGACCGTTTAAGGCCGGGACAACCCTGGGGAGGGCTCTTGGCTTTTCTAAATGCTTCAAACCAGCTACTCAAGGAAAACATCCCCGCCAGGGAGGCGGGCAGACAAGCCCAGGCAGTGCAGCCAGGCTGGGGCTCTGCCACCACCTGGGCAGGCCTCTCAGGAAACACAGGGGCTTTTTTGTGAGGAAACAGGAACAGGGGACAATCCTGGCAGGCAGGCCGCTCCCCGAGGCAGTCAAGAGGTTTCCCATTTAGCCGCCCTCACTTCCCAGATGCTGGTGTGTCTGTTGGCATCGTGCTCCTGTTAATTAAAGGAAGTGTGTGTGCCTTCGGGGCTGGTACCCTGGCCCCAGGGGTCTCCACCACAGTGCTGGCCGCCACCGGTAGAGTCAGTTAGGCTCCTGCCCAAAAGTCAGGCTACATTTCCAAACCTGGAGGTGAAACAACTCCCCTGGCCCTGCTGCTGAGGCTCACATGCCAGCTCCACGTTTCTCCCCGTTACCCTGGTCTGGCAGCTCCAGAGGCCTGCTTTCGGGGGGGAAATCTGCCAAAATGAATAGAAAAAGAACTCTTGGGAGCGATCCACCAGCCTCCAGACCCAGGGGCTACAAGGGAATCTGCTTGTGTAACGGGCTGGAGTCTTTCATAAGCCATCCCCACCGCTCTGCGGTGCTATTCTAACTTTATTTGAGCCTGGCCTTATAAACAATTTTTTATGAAGCCAGAGTAAATGTGCCCCAAGCAGAGGTGAGCAGGTTTCCCCAGGAGTCAGTAAAAGTTACACCTGAGGTACAACAGTCTTCATTAAAATGCCACCGGGGGCTTCCAGTGGTCCAGGCTGCTCTCCAAGCCTTCCACTGACAGGTCAGGGCGGAGGGCAGACCCTCATCCGGCGAGGGAGGGCACCAGGGCTGACGGGCTAACTCAGATAGGCTCTGGGGTGAGCTGGAGTGGAACCCCAGTCCTTTTTCAGTTCTGAGCATCACCATGGGGAAGCCTGGTCCAGCGGTAAGCCGGCACGCTCAGAGACTAGCCCCCGGGGGGTTCATTAGGACCCTGTACTGCACCAGCCGGTAGCAAATCCTGGAGCCCCATCCTCCTTCCTCCATCCTTTCCTGTGGTCCCCGCCCTGGTGATGTGCCGACATTCACAGTCATTACAGAGAGTATGTTCATGGACACACACACTCTCTCTCTCTCTCTCTCTCTCTCTTAGATCTTGATCACACCTTTATAAAGAGACAGGGATGGCTATCGCCCATTTACAGACGAGGAAATTAAGGCAGAGAAAGACGGCAGAGCCAGAATTCAATCCCTATTTCTTTGGACTCCAAGCCCAGCGTTCTTTCTGCTAAACCACATTGTCTCGCTGGGCTTCGTGCTCTAATTAACTCATTTACATCAAGCTGTTTTGGACTCAATGCGCCTTCATTTTTAAGAGTATACGCATTTTACAAGCATATTCCAAATTCCCCTGTTTTTCTCCTCCAACAATCTGGACACAGACAGGATGGCTAATAACAGTTCATAATGGAATAACAGATGTCACTGATATTATTGAAGGAAAATCACCCTTAAGATTATGCCACATAAGCAGTTACTTTGAGTAACTCCAACCCTAAACAAGAAAAAAAGAAAACAATGTAGAAAACCAGCCCCGAGGTAGTTTTCGGCTCCCATGACCCTTTTTAAGTGGCAAGATTTGACTCTTCCATTGGATTGGTTTGTGCAGCCCGGCTCAAGGTCAGCTAAAAAATTAAATGGGTAAGAACGTGAAAAGTATGAGGGATGTGCTTTAAAGGGACACCCATATCATTACCGGTTGTAAAGCAAATGTGGAAATTGCGGGGTCCAAAGTCACAGACTGGATTCTTTCCAGTGCTTTGATGCTACATCTTGGAACCAGTCTGTGGGTAAAGACGTGACAAGGCTCTCGGCCCCGGGCTGTGTAGGATTCCTGGAAGTGAGGTACACCACAGGACCGCTGAAGCGTCGGGGTCAGCTGGGACCACGCACAGTGAGTCAGCGGATCTTGAGGACGATTAAAGGAAGATACTGTGCAGCCCATCCTGGCCGAATGCCTTCCTCTCCCGGAGATTGTGGGACCAGGCTCTGGTTAGCAGAAGGGTAGGAACCACCAGCATGTGGAGTTTGCACTGTTTAACAAGAGTGGGTGGAGCCCTTATTGAAACCTAAGGAAACATGGCTTGGAAACTGGAGTTCTGTTTGCCAGCCCTGCCTCAAATGCAGCCACTGTGCCGGAGAAGCCAATTCAGGCCCTGTTCGTGCGAGCATCAAGGACCACACTGTTTCTTTGACAGAGCCAAGCCCTACGCCCCCATGGCTTGGATGCGTTCCCTTTGACCGCCAAGGAAGAAGAGGAAGAAAAGTGCAGAGCCCTGATCCAGCAGGTTCCTAGCATCTGACCGAAATCTTGGACCTTGGGTGGAGGGCTAGAGAGAGTCTGGAAACAGAATCAGTTAAAAAAGAGCATCATGTAATGAGCTGTTCCAAGTTCTGGAAAAGCTCCCAGCATCAAGTGTCTCTTAGAGAAGTTTGTTGTACATGATTCAGAGCCACATGGATTAAGTTTCCCTCAAAATATACATCAGTTTGAAAATTAAAGGGAAAAGTGCCTGAGACAAGACATGTTTGAATTTCTGTCAAACTGAGAGCCTTTGGAAAGCAGTTTGGAAGTCAGGATGTGGCTTTTGAGGACTTCCCCTGTCCTAACTGTACCTCTTGCATTTTTGTCTGGGCCAGGCTCAGGCCCATCCTCTGCTCTGGTCATCTCAATGCACCTCTTTTTCCCTTTTCATTGGGACTTTAGTCCGACGTCGGTTGTCGCCTTGCTTTCAGAAATGGGTTGAGCTCACCTTTCAAAGTCTCCATACACTTAGCCCAGCTATTCTCAAGAGGCTCCCATGTCCCTCACTTTATCCAATGCTGTGGAACATCAGAGCTGGGAGGGACACTGGAGATCGTTAACTCCAACCCCCCACTACAGACGAGGAAATTGAGGTCCAGAGAGCCACCCGGTTCCTTCCAAACCCCTGGGAGGGGACCTATGTCCCTTCACCAAGATTCTCATCAGCGGCACAAAGCTTGTCCATCTCATTCTCTTCTCTTGTCCACGATTCCTTAATCCTCACTGCAGCCTCCTCTCTGACTTGTGATGGTCATCAGAGCTTCAACTCCTTTGGCCCCCTTTCCTCTCCGGCAGACCCTTTTCCTTGAATCTTCTCCCACCCCCAACCCGTACCCCAACAAGATCCTCCTCTTTTCTCACAACTGCTTCTTCCACACCATGTCTTCCCTCTGGAATCAGTTTCCTTCTTTTTTTTTTTTTTTTTTTTTGCCACGCAGCTTGTAGGATCTTAGTTGCCTGACCAGGGATCGAACCCAGGCCCGGCAGTTAGAGTGTGGGGTCCTAGCCACTGGACCACCAGGGAATTCCACAATTTCTTTCTTGAAGTACATCCTTTAGTGGTTCTTTGGGTGAGGGTTTGTGAGTGGTAAAAAAAATTAATAAGTCCCATTTTAATTGGAAAAGTACCTTTATTTCACCCTCAATGGCAGTTTATCTGGGTATTGAATTTAAGTTGATTGTTTTTGCCCTGCGTGAGTTGAAGACATTTTCCTTTCTCTTTTGGCCTCTTTTGTTGCCGTTGAGAAGGATTCTCACTGTGAGTCTAGTTATTGTCACTTTGTAAGAAATACGTCTTTCCTTTCTGGTTGCTTTTAAGGTTTTTCTCTTTGTCTTTGATGTTCTGCAGTTTAATATAATGTATCTAGGTATGGATTTATTTTTATTTATCCTCCACGTGATTCTTTATTTAAATTTTTTAAAAATTTGAAGTCTAAGCTATTGATTTTTTAAAAATTGGACTATAGTTGGTTTACGATGTGTTAATTTCTGCTGTACAGCAAAGTGACTCAGTTATACATGTATATACATTCTTTTTTATATTATTTTCCATTATGGTTTATCACAGGAGATTGATGTGATTCTTTAAACAGTGGTTTGAGTCTTTTACCAATCTGGAATAATTCTCATTAATAACAATGATAGCCGCATATATTGTACGTTTCTTAGGTGCTCTGCTTTACATATGTTATCTTATTTCTCACAACAGAGTCCTATATCCATTTTATAGTCAAGGAAATTGGGTCACAGAGAGGTCAATTTATTTGCCCAAGGTAAGATAGTAATTGACAAGGCCAGTTTTTGAATCCAGATATTAAATTTTGAATATCATTTCTTCTTTCTATTATCTTTTTCTGTACTCCTAGGAGACATATGTTGACTCTTTTCATTCATCCTTGTCTTTTCACCTGTTTTTTTCTATGTACTTAATCTCTTTGTCTCTCTGTGGAGCATTCTGAAATATTTCTGCAGATCTCTCCTCCATTTCACTAATTCTCTCTTGTGTGTGTCTATTCTGATATTCAAGCACCCCTTGCACTTTTAGTTTCAGTAACCATATTTTTCATTTCTAAAAGTTCCCTCTGTCTCATTTCAGATCTTTTTTTTTTTTTTTTTTTTTGTGGTATGCAGTCCTCTCACTGTTGTGGCCTCTCCCGTTGCAGAGCACAGGCTCAGCGGCCATGGCCCACGGGCCTAGCCACTCTGCAGCATGTGGGATCTTCCCAGACCGGGGCACAAACCCATGTTCCCTGCATCGGCAGGAAGACTCTCAACCACTGCACCACCAGGGAAGCCCTCAGGTCTATTTTTAAAAAATAGTGTCTTATACTATTCTTAGGAATGTCCTTCTTTGATTTATAAAATCATATAAAAACACTAATTTTATTGTCTCTATTTAGTAGTTTATCTACTATCAAAAGTTTTGCAGCGTTTAATTCTGCTGTTTATTTTTGACGGCTGACTCTTACACATGGTAGATTATTTCCTTCTGTTTTTATAATTTTTTATTGCAAGCAGAGCTTTCTTCTCCTGTGGGAATTCTCTGTGGCCTGGAGTGTTGAAGTTTAATTTCAGAGTGGTTTTATATTTGCTCCTGTCAGGTATCCTAGGGGTATCACTGGTGAAAGACCAATTTTATGTTAATTTCTTGGCTTGGGCTTTTCTTGTGGTGCAGGTAGTAGATATTTGGACTCTGAACTTGTGCCAGGCACATGACTGGGGTTGTGAATTTTCACAGGGGACTATTTTTCCCCATTTAGAGTCAGGGCAGAGATGAGCTTCCTTTGATGTCTTTCTGGGTTGATGTTTGGCTTCTCTGAGAGCATCTGGGCTTTACATAGGGGACTCAGTTCCAACCCCTCGTTTCACCCAGACTTGAGAACTCATCTCCCGTCCCTGTGTGGGTGTTAAAATCCAAGTCCACAGCCATTTCTGGGTCGGATCATCTCCCCATGACCACTGCAGCATACGTTCCAGAGTCTGCTGTTCCAGCTTTCGGTTTTCTCTTCACTTTGGACTCTGACAATTCCCTGTTCTACCTATTAAGTTTGTCCATGCTTTATTTATTTATTTATTTTTTTTTTTTTTTGCGGTATGCGGGCCTCTCACTGCTGTGGCCCCTCCCGCCGCGGAGCACAGGCTCCGGACACGCAGGCCCAGCGGCCATGGCCCACGGGCCCAGCCGCTCCGCGGGATGCGGGATCCTCCCGGACCGGGGCACGAACCCATGTCCCCTGCATCGGCAGGCGGACTCTCAATCACTGCGCCACCAGGGAAGCCCCATGCTTTATTTATTTATTTTATTTTTTTAATTTTTTTGCTTTATTTATTTTTAAAAATCATGATTAAATACACATAGCATAAAAATGTACCATCTTAACCAGTTCATGGTGTTGTGTAACCATCACCACCACCCATCCACAGAACTCTTTTCATCTTACAAAACTGACATTTTGTACCCATGAGACAATAGAGCTCCCCATATGCCCCTTCCCCAACCCCTGGTACCCACCATTCTACTTTCTGTCTCTATGAATTTGTCTCCTATAAGTGGAATCATACAATCTGTCCTTTTGTGACGGGCATATTTCACTTAGCCTTATGTCTTCAAAGTTCATCTATGTTGTAGTATGCGTTAGAACTGCCTTCTTTTTTTAAGGCTGAATAATACTCTGCTGCATGCATACAGCACATTTCGTTTACCCATTCATCCCTGGATGGACACTTGGGTGGCCTCCACCTTTTGATTATTGTGAATAATGCTGCTAGGAATGTGGGTGTGCAAATATCTCTTCAACACCCTGTTTTCAATTCTTTTGGACATGTACCTGGAAGAGGAACTGCTGATCATATGGTAGCTCTATTTCTAAGTTTTTGAGGAACTGCCATATCATTCTCCATGGCAGCTGCACCGTTTTACATTCCCACCAACCGTGCACAAGGGTTCCAATTTCTCCGCATCCCAGCTAACACTTGCTATTTTCTATTTTTCTGTTTCGTTTTTATAGCAGCCCTCCTAATGGGTAAGAAGTGGTATCTCATTGCGGTTTGGGTTTCCATTTCCCTAATGACCAGTTGAGCATCTTTTCATGTGCTTTGGCCATTTGTATATTTTCTTTGGAGAAATGTCTATTGAAGTCCTCTGCGCGTTGTTTAATCGGGTTATTTTATTGTTGTCGTTGTCACGCATTTTAAGAGTTTTATTTTATAAGAATTTTCTCAGTGTTTGTACGAGAGGGTTTCTGTGCTACCCTACAGCCACTGGATGGTCTCTAAGGTTCCCTTCCTCATGCCTCTCACTGTGCCTTGTGTAATTACCAGTTTCACAGCCAAGGAAGTTCCCTTCATCCTCAGGCTTTTCTGGAATGTGCCCACTCTGCTTTCTTGTCCTAACTGGGCTGGCTTTGCCCTGATGATGCCATTGTCCCTGAAACCCTCTCAAGCGAAGGGCCCAATACTCCCTTCCCAGCCTTTCAAAGCACATGTGCATCTCAGATTCAGGGGAGGGGTTGAGCATATATTAAAGACACTTTAGTTTTCCTCTCCTCTCCAACTTCTGTCATCCCCTTCAGTGTCTGTACTGGGAACCTAGTAATCACCCAAGCCTCAGCTTTGCTGGGTGTTGCGAATAGAACCCCAACTTCGGAGATGGATATATGGGACCTCAAAGTTCCATTTCCACCGTCGGCATGTTCCTAATCACTCTGCACTTCAATCTCCTCACCTACAAAAGAAGATGAGATAAGAAACCTATCTTAAGAAATGGCTGTAAGAATTGAATGAAATAATGCACTTCAGATGCTGAGCACCGGGTAAGTGCTTGTGAAGATTATTTCAATTTCACTTCACTTCACTCTGCTTTAGCAATAACATGGCTACAAGTTGGTTTTCTTTCTCACCCCAAACAACTGTCCTCTCGTGATGTACGACTCTGTGATCTTATCTGCGTAACCAGCTGTATGAGTTTCCTGAGGCTGCTGTAAAAAATCACTGCAAACTTGGTGGTTTAAAACCACAGAAATTTATTGTCTCACAGTTCCAGAGGCTAGAAGTCCAAAAGCAGTATTACTGCGCTGAAATCAGGGTGTTGGCAGGGCCTTACCTTCCTCCCTCTGGAGGCTCTAGGGGAGAATTCTTGCCTCTTTCAGCTTCTGGTGGCTGCACACGGTCCTTGGCTTGTGGCCACCTCACTTCAGTCTCTGCCTTCTCCTCTTCTGTGTGTCAGACATCCCTTTGTAAGGGCCCTTGTGACTGCATTTACAGCCTACCTGGATAACTCAGCATAATCTCTCCATCTCAAGATCCTTAACTGAATCACATCAGCAAAGGTTTTTTTTTTTTTTAGCCATATAAGGTAACAATCACAGGTCCTAGAGTAGGGATTGGGCCATGGATATCTTTTTGGGGGGGCGGGGGCATTGTTCAGCCCACCACACCTGCTTCCCTACCCAGTTTTCTACTCCCAGTGAATGTGCTTTTCAGCTGCATCACATTATCCCGTCCTCATTCACTTCCTGTTCTTACAGGTTATCAGTGGTCCCCTAGGTTCACTCCCCTGCTCCTCCAACCCTCCCCTGCAACTAGACCCCCTCATTGTCAGTTCCATTTCACCCTCCCCAAGGGTTCAGTGCCCTCACTGCTTTGGCCTTTCATCATATCAGTCCTTCTAATCCACCCAGAGAAACAGGAGCCTTCAGGTGGGAACTCTCTTAACTCCTTTTCTTTCCTCTGAAGTAAAGAACATATTTCTTCCCTCTTTCCCTCCTTTCCCCGCCTCCATCCCTCTCTTTATTCTTATCTATCTCCACTTTGGGGTATGGGTTGTGTTGGTGGGGTGGGATGAGAAGGAGAGGAAAGGTGAGGGGTCCCAACTGCAGACCTGAGTCGGGGTGCGGTCCAGGACATCTGGGAAGGTGTTGTCTCGCCTTGGTTTGGCCAACACAGCTGTCGACGCAGGAGCCAGCGCGGGAGGAGATGCTGGTGAGGCTCTCAATGCTGGGGGTGAGGGTGGGGCGCTGTCAGCCCACTGAAACCAGGGTATCAGACTACAAACAACAGATGGCGCTGCAGACCAGTCTGTTTTCCTACAGGCGCTTGGATTTTTCTGGATATCTTCCACCTGATTAAATATCTCAGAGGGTGGGTGGGGAGGAATCCTGCATTTCTGATTCACCTGGGGCATTTTAAAGAGTCAAAGCCTTAATAATCCTCTTCAGTTCGTACTTACTCTGATCGAAGTCCTTTGGTCTAGTGAGTAGAACCTCTTTACACCCTGGGACATAAAAACGGTAGTGTTCACATTTTATTCTTACGGGACCTGGTCCCATAGGAGCCCACTGGCTGGACTCTTCTGAGGCCCTTGCAGTATTAATACAGTCCAACTGAGGAGGAGGAGACTTTGTCTGGACTTCTGCTGCAGTGAGGTTCTTTTAAGGGCTTTTCTACATCTGCCCCAATCCTGGCCCATCTAAATCAAGCATACAGCAAGTATGACCACTTCTCTGGGAAATAAAAAGAAGGCTCTGGTGAAGATTTAGAACCAAGCAGGTACTGATTGAGGCCATCCATTTGGTTTGGAAGTGAGAAATCGTTGCCCTCGAAGCCTGGAGACACCACCTCAAGGGGAACCAGCATCCTGTGATAATGGGGTAAGACTCTAATACAAACCCCAGTTCCATTTCTTAGGTCTTTCCCATGAACCAGAAATCGTATCCCTTCACCTTCTGTCTCTAGCTTCCCTACTTTCATCTTGCAAGCCGGAACTGAAGCCGGCTTGAGCATTGGTGTAGAGGAGGAGAGAGAACCAGAGAGAGGGTATCTCCAAGGACCCTCCTATCTCAGATTGGCTTGGAGTTTCCACTGGGCAAACCTGAACACACTGTGGCCAGGCCATTCCTGGACCCGGGAAGGGCACTGTCAGCCAGGAGGTGGGCTCTCAGCTCCTAAGTCAGAACCAATAATTTAAAAAGGACCTGTCCTATTTGTCTCTCTTGCAGCCCACATCCTGTACCCTGCCTTTATAAATTCATACTCTGCCTCCGATGCTGTGTCTCATCCCCTAACTTCCTGACCTTGGACTTATTTCCTATTATGGTTTCTCATTCACAGCTTGGATCAAACACTTAATAATATTCCTCTGGTACTAACAGTGCTCTCTCACTGCTTTCTGCTCTACCAGGTAAACATGTCTTCTGGTCCAGCTGAACCTCCCTTGGCCAGTTCTTGTCCTGGGAGTTGCCTGGGGTTGACGACTGGGATCTCAACATTGCCAGACTCATATATTCAATACTTTCTGGGTAGCTTCCCTGAGACATCTTCTAGGCATTATCCTCTCCCCCAAACCTGTTCCTTTTCCTGTATTTTTTATTGAGAGATAGTTGATGTGCAATAAGTTACAGGTATACAACATAGTATAAGTTACAGGTGTACAACATAGTGATTCACAATTTTTAAAGGTTATACTCTGTTTATAGTTA
The DNA here is from genome assembly GCF_949987515.2 of Delphinus delphis. Taxonomy (NCBI): domain Eukaryota; kingdom Metazoa; phylum Chordata; class Mammalia; order Artiodactyla; family Delphinidae; genus Delphinus; species Delphinus delphis. The sequence goes on along the minus strand of NC_082703.1, from coordinate 5,836,307 downwards.
TTACAAAATAATCGTTATATTTCCTATGTTGTTTGATATACCCTTGTAGCTTATTTTATATATAATAGTTTGGACGTCTTAATCCCCTAACCCTATCATGCCCTTCCCCCTGCATTTTTTTTTCTCTTTGTTAGTAGTATAAGTAGTTGCTCAGTTAGTTATTCAACCAGAAATCAAAGAGCCATCTAGACTCCTCTATTCCTTTATCTTTACCTCCAGTTAATTTGTTTCTTATTAATACCACCTTCCTAAAGTCTATCAAATCTACCCCTCCCTTTCTATCTTCACTCTACTGCCTTAGTTCAAGCTCACCATTTTCACCTAGATTTCCTTACTGGTCTCTCTGACTGGTCTTGCCTTGTCCCACGATGCCACTGACTGGTATATTAAATGCAGACTTCAGCTACTTCCCAACTTAAACTACTTCCATGGTTCCCCAATTTCTGTAGAATGCAGTCCAAAATCCTCAGCATGGTATAACCTTCTGTTCTGATAGCTGCTTTGCTCTCCTGCTTTATTTCCTGCCATTTCATCACAATTTACCCTCACTTGTGCCCCAAACATGCTGTACCCTTCCAGCTCCCCCCTTTTTGCAGGTCTCCTTTGCCTTGAACTCTCCTTCCAACTTCTGCCACCTTTCATGTCAGGCAAACCTCCGCTGGTCCTTTAAAACATAGATCAAATGTCATCTCCCAATAAACGTCAAATTAGTAGCACTCATCTCTTGATGGGAAGGTACTTATGGTGATTCTTCACTTTCCATGAATCATATTTTGTTTGAGTTTTCTTGAAACAATGTATTACTGTTATTTAAAAAAAAAAACAATAAAGATGATTTGGTTTTCGCCTTTGAAAACGTCCCTGCCTTTCTTCTCCAGGTGGAATTAATTAACGCCGTCTGTTGGTCTTTCAAGGCATATGTTCATATATGATGATAGAAAACCGCTTCTTTTTTGGTTTATATCTGTCTTCTCAGCCAAATTGTAGGCAATTTGGAGACAGGAACTGTGTCTTATCCAACTCGGTACCTCCAGCACCTAAGCTCAATCCCGGCCCAGTTGCTCCACGGCGTGTGGGATCTTCCCAGACAAGGGCTCGAACCCATGTCCCCTGCATTGGCGGGTGGATTCCTAACCACTGTGCCACCAGGGAAGTCCGAGGAAGGGGATTATTATTGACATACAGTTCACTACGTAGTTTTCATCCTTAACAAATGGATTATAAATTAGAACAAATGTTTCTGTATTATTCTAAAACCATCAAAAAAGGATTTACTCTTTCTTTTCTGACCCTCAAGGCCAATTGTAATGGACAAGAGACTTCCCGTATGGTTAGAAGGAGGCAGTGTCTTTCTGGGCCTGTATACTATTTTGTCCACATATTATGCTGGTGAAACCTCTCTTCCATCTCTTGGAGATGGTCCCCTATTCACTTCACCCAGGTGTGTAACAGGGTGAGTCCCAGAGGCGGTTTTACATCTGGGCTGCGGGGCCGCACATTGCCCTCCTCACTGTGTAATGTCCCAAGTCCTTGATGGGATAAGATATTGCATTCTCTTTTTTTTTTTTTATTGATTTACAATGTTTCAGGTGCACAGCGAAGTTATTCAGTTATACATATATATCTATGCTTTTCCAGATTCTTTTCCATTATAGGTTATTACAAGATACTGAATATAGTCCCCTGTGCCTTACAGTAGGTCCTTGTCGATTACCTATTTTATATATAGTAGCATGTATATGTTAATCCCAAACTCCTAATTTATCCCTCCCTCCACATTTCCCCTTGGTAACCATAAGTTTGTTTTCTATGTCTGTGAGTCAGTTTCAATTATGTAAATAAGTTCATTTGTGTCTTTTTTTAGATACCACATATAAATGATATCATATGGTATTTGTCTTTCTCTGTCTGACTTACTTCACTTAGTATGATAATCACTAGGTCTATCCATGTTGCTGCAAATGGCATTATTTCATTCTTTTTTTTATGGCTTAATAATAGTCCATTATATATTCATCATCTGTTGATGGACATTTAGGTTGCTTCCGTGTCTTGGCTATTGTAAATAGTGCTGCTATGAACACTGGGGTGCATGTATCATTTCGATTAGAGTTTTTGTCTTATCTGGATATACGCCCAGGAGTGGGATTGCGGATCATGTGGTAACTCTATTTTTAGTTTTTAAAGGAACCTCCATACTGCTCTCCATAGTGGCTGCACCAATTTACGTTCCCACCAACGGTGTAGGAGGGTTCCCTTCTCCACTAGATATTGCACTCTTGAAACAGCAGGACGCACTACACAAGGGACGTCCTGAAAACGGGACACCTTCGAAATTTAACAGAAGATAAAAAATTTAACAGAAGAGTTGGAAGCAGCAATGAAGAAGTCACCTAGAATGCAGGACAAAAAGACAAAGAATTAGAAAATAGTAGAGAAAAATATAAGAAATTTGGAGGGCAAATCCTTGGGGTTCAATATTCGAACAAGACAAGGTCCAAAATGAGAGAACAGAGTAAACGGAAGGAGGAAATTATTAATGAAAAAATTCAATTTCTCAGACTCTAGGGCTTGTGTTTCTTGATTGAAAGGGCTCTCTGAGTACCTGGCACAGTGGATGACAATAGAGCTGCCCCAAGTACATCCTCATGGAATTTCAGAACTTTAGGATCAAGGAGAAGATCCAACAAGTTTTCAGAGAGAGAGAGAGAGAGAGGAAGTTTCATATAAATGATCAAGAATCAAGATGGCACTGGATTTCTCAATAGCAACCCAGAAAGGTAGAAGCCAACAGAGCAATGCCTTAGAAATTCTGAGGCAAAATTATTTCCAGCCTAAAATTCTATCTCCAGGCAAACTCCATGAGAGAATAGTGAATTTTCAGACAGTCAAGATCTCAAAACCTTTACTCCCATGTACTCTCTCCCCAGAAGCTCCCAGAGGATAAAATCCACAAAAGAAGGAAAAAAACAAAAAAGAAGACAAGGGATCCAACACGAGAAAGGGTGACATCCCCGGGCTGATGGTGGGAGGGTCACTCTGCAGCAGCCCGAAGAGGGGCCGGTCCAGATGGGAGGTCCCCGGGCAGTGAGAGAGATTTCCTCAAGAGATTTCAACCGAGTGCGAGGAGAGCACTTTGGGAAGAGCTGGGGGTTGAATTAATGATGAGTACAGAGAAAACTCAGGAAACAGAGAAGAGAGACATAATCTGAATATCGATGTAACCAAATGATAACGGTATTGGGATGATGTGAGGGCCGGGCCGTGTGACTTTTGGAGGTGTAGGTGGTGGTGGTGGAGGAGAACTGAATCATATTTTCCGTGGTGGGAAGTCAATAGATGATTAAAGCCAAAAAAATCAAGAAGTAGCAATATAATCATGGAATTTAGAAATATGAGGGTAACGACAATATGAATCAGCTCAGATAGTTGAATTTGTTGTTTCTGGAGGATGGAAAATAAGTGGGGACAGGAAAGGCTTGGGGATATTGCTGTTTGGTTTGGTCTGGTTTTAAATATGTCTTGTAAGATTATCTCCCTCAAATCTATGTTGATGGCTGACATCCAGGCTGCATCACTTGGGGCTCTTCAGAATCCCCAGGACCTGGGCCATACCTCCAATAGCGTTTTACTTAGCTGGCCTGGAGTGAAGTCTAGGCTTCAGGATTTTAAAACATTTTCCCAGAGGAGTCTGAATTTCAGCCATGTCTGAGAACCACTGAAAAAAAAGGTGCATGTATAACTTTGATAGAAATTAAAACTAACTTTAAAAGAGATTAATATATAAATAAAGCACATAGGAGAGTTCTGGGCACTCTACCCTTCGATATATTAATACTCCCAATGGGGGTCATGGAAAGTTCCAGAAAAGGGTGGCCTGAGATGCTCAAGGCAGGTGTCACTCAAAACTTCCAGAATTTGGTTCTTACCAGTCCCCCAAAAAGACACTCATCTCAACCTGAAATTCCTTTAACAGAGGAGAGCTTTTCAGATGGGGTTATGGCTAAGACAGAATACTGGGGAAATGCCAGAGGATTAACTTTACACAGAGGTGTGAATGGCATGCATCTGATCCTTCCTTGGAAGGGTCAAAGGGCAGAGGTCATGAGAGTAATGAGAGCCTGAGATGGAGATGAAGGGGAGGGGGAGAAAAGGGAGGCTGAAACAAAGAAGTCAACTCCAACTACTTTTTATCTAATTCCAGACGAATAGCCTCTCCCTCTGCTCTCTGAAGAGACTCTCTAAGAAGCCAATTTGAGTCTGCACGTTAATTAATGGCCCGGGCTGGTGGCTTTTGGAAGGGAGAGTCTCTGTCCCCTATTCTCTTTTCTGGTCCCTGGGTCAAGGAGAGCTGTGTTCCAGCTCCTGAAGGAGGGCGGCTGCCGGCCGCTTTGGGTCACTTTGGAAGAAAGGCGTTATTATGCCGGGCCGTCATCACTATCTTCCCCGACACATCTACAGGTGTACCCTTTCTTACTGTGCCTCTCACAGGTTTCTTTTTCCCTCTGCTGTTGGCCTCTTAGGGATATAAGAGCCTGCCTGTTATTCACCACGCGGTGTATTGTTACCCCCTTTGATTTGCTGCTGTTTGAACCAGATGCTGTCTGTCTTGTAGCATTTAATCCCTTGAAAGGTTGAAGGATGCAATTTATATGAATGATGGCTCTTTCTAAGAAGGCAAAGTCATATTGCACTTCATGCTTATCTTGAGCAGATTTCCCGGTCTCCACTCCCACCCTAACTAAGAGATTAATGAATCGAGAAGCACATTTTGGTGGCTTGAAACTGACTGCCTCTTGGGAAATGCCGGCACGTTCCAGTGATCACTAGGCATCTAGAAGTTTCCGTTACTGCTTTCTCCTTTCTGCATGGAGCCACCTCAGCTCTGTCCTGAATCATAAATCGAGAGGAGGGGCTTCCCTGGTGGTGCAGTGGTTGAGAGTCCGCCTGCCGATGCAGGGGACATGGGTTCGTACCCCAGTCCGGGAAGATCCCACATGCCGCGGAGCAGCTGGGCCCGTGAGCCATGGCCGCTGAGCCTGCGCGTCCGGAGCCTGTGCTCCGCAACGGGAGAGGCCACAACAGTGAGAGGCCCAAGTACAGCAAAAAATAAAAAATAAAAAAAAATAAATCGAGGGGAGCGTGAAGCCTCTGTCTAGAGAAATGGTCCTCCTCCTTGCGGCATCTCAAATGTCTGGACAGGAACAGACAGTCAGGAGAGCTGCTTTTAAAATAAATGTCTGTATGTTGAATCATTTGTATATTTTGAATCATTTTTTTCCCCCATTGACTTTTATTCAAATTTTTAGACATACTGTGGATGGAATTGATGTAATAAATAAAATCACCCTTCAAATTATTCAACTAGCATCTTTTTAAGCCTACAAGAAAAAGAAAACAAGGAAAAAATGTCCCGCTGGGATGAATGAATCAGAGATGCTCAGCATAGAAGTGGAACCCTCAGATCAATGGGAGACAATGGCCTTTATTGATTCTTGTAGATGCTACAGTTAAAAGTTAAGTTGCTCCCTCTGAAACCTAAGACATTACACTATACAGACATGAGGTCACCCTAATTACCAACATTAGAGAAAACCATATTTTATACAAATAAGCTTAACAGGAAAAAAGCACTTAAAACGGTGCCTGGCACATAGGAGACACAATAAACATTTGCACTCATATGCTATTTTAGCTCAGGACCACCATGTAAAAATGGCCACAGTCCTTTGTCCAGGAAAGTGTTGGATTAGGGCTCCACCCTCAGCCTCCACTGTGTGGGCCCAGACCCCATGCAGGCTCTAAAGATTCATGGCTCCCGATTCACTAGGGAGAGAAGGCATAGCCCCAAAAGAAGGAGCAATTCTTTCCTGGGGGGTGTTGGAAGAGGCTGGGATGTTTCCTGAAGGAAGGAACCTTCCTTCAAACTTTGTCCTGAAAACTGAGTAAGTGTTCACAGATGGGCCCAAAGGGAGGGCTTTTCCAGGCAAAGGGAGCCGAGTTTGCCTGAGCACGAAGGTGTGAAAGTAGCTGGAAAATCGTGGTGAGGAGGAAGGGTAGGTTTCAGAGAAGGAAATGAAACTGGAAGGCAAGCAGTAGATACTGGAGAGTCTTAAGTGCTACTTGAAGGAGTCTGGACTTGACGCTCTAGAAGGGTTTTCAGTAGAATGTGTGTTTGTCTGTGTATCTGGTGTGTGTGGACTGCCTTAAATCACCACAGACATTAAGGCTTTCTAGAGATTAAGGGACAGTTCAGGAAAGGACGAGAGGTTAGATGAGCAGGTTGAAAATTAGGATCATGATCAAGAGGAAGCCGATAATCTAGGGACAAGGTAGATAGCAACGATAAAGAAGGAAGGAATTAAGGAAAGGGGAAACCCTCCAGGAAGGGCGGGATCTGGGTGTGATGGGGGTAGAACCTTGGAAACAACGGATGCTACTTCCTCAGTGGGGGAGACTGAGAGAGCTCCCCTTACACAATATTGATCAAAGTGCAGTTGGTCCCCCAGATCCCCTGGGTGGGTGGAGGGGAGGGAGAGGAGGAGAGCAAGCCTTGTGAAAATGCAGACTCCTGGGCCCTGCCCCAGGTCTGAGAATCGGCACGTACAATTCGTTCTACAGAGGATTCTTGGGCATCCTGAGGTTTGAGGACAAGAGTACTACTCATTTACATCTGGGGTAGAAAAAGGAAGAGGGGCATGGGCAGAGAACACACATCGCATGCGAGGCAGGGGTGGCCCCACATGAGAAGCAGCCTGGAATCTGAAGCCTGCCCACCGTCTAACCTGGACAAAGGTGGGCTCCTGGCATCTGCTCCTGTGGCCTCCATGTGGTCTGCCTCCTGGTCTGCTCTCATTCCAGTAGCGCATAGGTCTGCACTCTTCTGGGAGCCCAGGAGGAGGAAAGAGAGCCCAGAGCTGGGTTCCAGCCACTGAACATCCCTTACTGGCTGTGTGGCCAGGAGCTAATCGCTTGACCTCTCTGAGCTTCAAGTTTTAAAAAGGAGGCATAGGAATCTGCTGCAGCTGCCTTACCCCGCTGTGGGGCAAGAAGCTCCAAATGAGAAGAGAGCTTGATCACATGACTTCCTGTGATGACTTCAAATGTTCAATAGCAGGATGGGCGCCAGAAGAGTTCCTGGGGCCTTGGAGAAGGTCTATGTGCTTGATTTGGGTGGCGGTTAAATGGAGACTATTTTGATCAATATATGTGTGCATTTTACTGTATGTCAATTATACCTCCAATTAAAAAAAAAAAAAAAACAAGAAGAAGATAAAACATCCTAGTGGAGAGTGACTGGCCCTGTTTTCACCTGTGGTGCGGCAGCCAGCAGGGCCACCAGGAGAAGTCTCTGGGCAGAGCCCAGCCTGGGCCCAGGGAGTCCTGGGCTGCAGCTCCCATGTCCCCAGACATGCAGAACCCGCCGTCTCAACACATTTGGGGGAAAGCGTTTGACTCTTAGAGACCAACAGGGTGGCCTGAGCTGAAGCGGGTGGAGACTCAGAACCAGGGCTGAAGTAATGATGGAAATCGCAGCCACAAGTAAACACAAACGGGACTTCCCTGGTGGTGCAGTGGTTAAGAATCCGCCTGCCAATGCAGGGCACACGGGTTCGAGCCCTGGTCTGGGAAGATCCCGCATGCCGCGGAGTAACTAAGCCCGTGCGCCACAACTACTGAGCCTGTGCTCTAGAGCCCGGGCGCCACAACTACTGAAGCCCACACACCTAGAGCCCGTGCTCGGCAGCAAGAGAAGCCACCGCAGTGAGAAGCCCATGCACCGCAAAGAAGAGTAGCCCCCGCTCGCCGCAGCTAGAAAAAGCCCACGCACTGCAACGAAGACCCAACGCAGCCAAAAATAATTAATTTTTTAAAAAACAATAAGTGAACACAAGGAGAACCAAAGCCCTGGAACACTCTGGTCTAGGGGCCTGAGAATTCCAGACAGTCTTTCTTCGCCAGTCGGGTATCCGTTCACGGACTGTGCCTTTTGAAAAGGGGCGTTTCTGCAGGGAAGTTTTGGAAAAGGGCACGTGTCACAGGCCCAGTGCCCAGAGCTTTTGCGGCCCAGTGGTTTGCACTTGACCGGGAGTGTCATTTCCCCTTGGCTTCCTGAACAGTGGCCTCTGTTCAGAGCGGGGTTTCTGTCGGCGTGGCCGCCTGGCCGTGGCTCAATGTCCTCAGATACCCACAAGAAAAACACATCTTTTCCCTCTAAGCCACGTGACCTCCCCTGGTGGAAGAGAACAGTTACCTAAGAGTTTACAGGACAAACATTACAAACCATCTCCCTGAGGGGGTGTCAGAGGCATCCCTGGTCCAGGCAGGAAGCGTGGAATCTGAACAGGCTCTCTCTCTGCAGAGAAGCTGGGAGCAGAGGCCCCAGGCCCACGCTGTCTCTGGAGGCCAGAACCCTGTGGAGAGAGAGAGAAAGAGGTGGGGGAAACCCAGGTCCCTCCAGGAGACAGGAACACAGGAAGAGGGGCCCACCGCTGCTTCTCCTGGGAGCGGCTGCAGGGGTGATTTCAAATTCCCCTTTAGGGCTGCTCTAATTAAGACAAGAACTCAAAAGTCATAGCAAGGCAGCCAACATGAGAATTCAAGGACCTTAGCCATCCCAATGTTCGCTGTACCTTCCCACATGTTCTGAAAGAGGGGACTTTTTAAATAAAGCAGCAGAGGAGATACTGGATGTGAATGAAAAGCAGGGATGTGGGTGATGGAGCTAGACAGTGGCGGAGAGCCAGCTAGCCACGCCCCCCCACCGCCCCCGCACCGAAGCATCCATTGAGCATTCCAACCTTTTTCCTCCAAGCTTTCCATCAAATACAGCAAACGCTCTCCTTTAAATTAGCCCAGAACCGCTACCTCCCTCTCCGTTCTTCTGGGACCTCTGAGGGTCCAGAGGTTTCTTCTGGGTCATCAGGGGCTCCCACCTTTCTCTGACCAGTTAGAGGGCTGAGCTCTTCTTTTATTACTGGAATGTGAATCCCGTAATCACTTTGCTCCCGCTGTGGAGTTGGCCGACCCCTGTGAAATGATGGTTTTCATCAGAGACATACCGTGAGCTGCAATGGTATTCAGAAGAATGTGATTTCAAACCGAGGGCAAAAAAATAGTTCAGAGACAGTTTACTGATATAAAACCGTCTGGGCCTTCTGGGAACGACGGACAAGTTCCTGGTTCCCCACCCAGAGATGGCCGGTAGTACAGGCTGCAGGCATGTCGCGGGATGGTGCATGTGATTCTCCCCGCTTCCTTCCTCCCCTTGCAGCCTCCACTGGCTCCATTTCTGGACCTCAAACAACACTTTCAGCTTCTTCGCACACATGCCCACACAGACACACACAGAGACACAGACACAGACCGACACGCACACACACATGCCTTCCATCCCTGGAAGCCGTGGGGTTGCACTTAACCATCATGAAGTGGCGGCAAGTGGATTTTACAAAGATTAGCGCCAAACTGACAGTGTGATGCCTGGAAACGTTACCTACTATGTGTTCCTGCAACATTTTCAGTTCACCCTATTATGGTGATTATAGATGAATGTGTCTTACCGCAATGTCCTGCTTTCCTTCCTGCGTTGGTAACAGTCTAAGGGCTGGTTTTAAGACCTTTGGGATAGGATTGATGCCAAAGTACCCAGTTTTTCCATTCATCCAAGGAGGTGGCTGCCTGCAAAACATGTCTAAAATTATCCCTAATTCCAAGTCCTCTCTAAACAATCAACCTCTCCAATATAATAATTCCAAAACCTTTCTTGATTCCTGCTTTTAATAAAGTACATTTACAGAGGATATGAATTCCAGATTTGATTTCAGACTCTGGGGATATATATTCCTCTTCTGGAACTTGTATATCCGGTCCTGGGATTAAAAAAGAAAAAAAGGAAAGACAGAAAGAAAAAGAGAGGGGGAGAGAGTCCAGAGCGTTACAAGCATTCTTTGTATTTCTTCTGTCTTTTGCCCACTGAGCATGGAGGGGAGAGACAGGCATAGCATCTGGTTAAAGTCAGGTAAGTAACACTGGGGGAAAAGCCTGAAGTCAGTTGCCAACCTCTTTCTCTTTCTAATGTGTTTCTGCAGATGGATGAAAACTGCAGCCAATATAGAGGTTTCAATTTTAGGCGATCCTTGGGAGAAAAGAGAGAAAAAGAAACATTTTGTTCCATCACTGTCCTATCAGCTCTGTGCGGTTCCAAACATTTGGCATCATGAACAGACGTAGAATCATGCCACTGCCACGCCACCACCAGGTGCAAATATGCCAAAGGTACATCTTCAGCCGTAACATTCCCCCGAATGAAGACTGAAGATATGACTGGGGCCCAAAAGGGAAACCTAAGGCTGCTTCTGAGCATAAAGACTTTTCACCATTGTTCCCCGGGCTGGAGTAGGTGGGCATCTCCTGCCCGGTCACGAGAAGGGCTCTCAGCCCTGTGGGAGGAGCATGGAGCTGGGATCAGAAGGTCTAACTCCTGCTGTGGTTTTGCACCCAGTGCCTCTTGACCATGGACGAGACATTTCATCTCTGGACCTTGGCTTCTGCACATGTAAAATGAAGATGGTAACACCTGCTTCACCTGCTCCCACAGTCACTATAACATGAAGGAGAACGTCACGCTGGGGAGCAACGTCACCAAAGCACCCAGACTTGTGGAAATGCTGAGTTTTTCGGTGAGTCCCCATCCCACTGTGGTGTGGGAAACTAGGTTTCCTCCAGCCTCTAATCTCAGTCCAATCTCCTGCTCGGGAGCAGTTTTCTTTAGATAATTCAGTCTTTGCCTGGGTGTGTGAGGGGGGCTGACGGTCTTCTCAGGGGTGGAGGGGGGCAGGCTCACGTCCACATGGTATTTTCTGGATCCTCCCCGTGTCTGCTGTAGGGTGGTTGGTCTGGGCTGCTCTCTGGACTGTTGACCACTAATGTTCAGCTTGTCCCGTTCCTTGACTTCAGGCTGGTGTTTGTTGCTGCGTTGGGTAGCTTGTGGTTCATTTTCTGTCGTGGTTGAGTTGGAGCCCAGCTTCTTTTTTCCCTAGTTTGGCCGCCCCTGGGTCCCCCTTGGTGCTGGGCCTCTGGCTCTCCCTTGGCACCGTGGGCCCCTGGGTCCGCCTTGTTGTTGAGCCCCTGGGTCTGGTTGTGAGGTCAGGGTCCAGGAGGTTCATTTTGTAACCCTTGCCCACAGCGCCATCTTGTTCCCACTATGGTTATTCCTCTCTGGTATGTTCTCTAGCCAGATTCCAACAGGCATCTGTGCCTCACCCACTTCAGGGACACACAGGAGATTCTGAGTTCCTTCCACACCACACAGGAACTGAGGGTGGCTTGGGAAAGCTAAATGCTAGCCCTTCCGTTGTCTAATCACGCCGTACTGCTGACTTTACTCTGATGTGGCCACCCCCACATGGGTGTGGGGAGCCCGTGTTCCATGCAGTCTCAGATGAAGGGGAGGCGTTGCTTGTGTTGATTTTAACATCTAACACACCTCCCCCTCTGGGCCTCCCAGAGACAGAAAATCAAGCTGAATATCTCTCCAGCCTCTGTCTCTCTTCTCCTTCTCATGGTCTTTTGGGTCCAGAAATGGGCAGGTTGCCTGCCTCTACAATTCAAGCCTCCTGGCCCAGTTGTCATAGACAGAACCAGACCTTGCACACATGGAAGCAGTTCTATGATCCGAGTCCTACCTACAAGCTTGGCTGTTTAGCAAGTTATGCTAAATGGGAGCTAAATAAGTTCAGGAAATCCTATTTCTCTCCCACCAAAGCCTAGTTTTTACAGCTATTATGCCTACAAAATTCCCATTTTGGGTTGCGAGAACCTGCACATTAGATTATTTTTTTTTTTGCATTCATGCTGTAGAGATCTAAAGGTGGACATATGTCTGAGAAAATGGGAAAGTGAAGGGGTAGGTCGACCCATGAAATACAAAAGTGAAAAGTATGTTAATAGTATTCCAGACATGTTATACCTCTATCAACCATATAAACTTCAGAACTCCTTCCAACTCAAAAGGATTTAACTCCTAAGATGGTGCTTGAGAACACAATTTGGAAAGTATGACACGCTTTTCAAATGTGTCCATATATACTAACTCGATTACTTCTGCTATTAGATTTCCAAAGTGCTAGTCTCTCTGAAATCTGCCTGGGGCAACTTGAACAGTCTGATTCTGAAAAAGGCTTCGCAGGGTCCAACAACTTCTCTTGTGGTAAAAAACTGTTTCATGAATTATTCCGAAACATCTGCCCTGAGCTACTTTCCATTCTCTAATGTATTACTTTGGAGATTATAAATCAGTTTCTACTTGCGGTGGTCTTTCACTTGGACGACTCAGTTTACCCCCTCTCACCCCGCCCCATTATCATACCTCCTTAGAGAACAGCCACTGCGACCTGGGAAAGGAATCAGAAAAGATGGGTTCCTCAGATGCTTAAGAGGTAGGGAAAAGACAACTCTACTACAGAAAATAAATTGTCTGGTTTGTAATATCCTGACCTTCATTCGAATTTGTTGTTGGCATCAAGTATTAGAGAAGTAACCCTTGTGGAACAAGGTCACTGGATTGCTCATCAGAGCTACTGAATCAGCCAATGCTCATTTGCCTTCTGGTCTGATGCCAAGTCCCTCCACCAAGTGAAATCAGTCCACCAAACAAGCGCCTCCTCTGAGTCCAATACTCCATTATGCCCAGTGACGATCACGAAAAAAAATATGAGAGGGTCCTTGACCTAGGAAACTTACAGTCCAGCGGAGGAGATGAATAGTGAGACAATTAGAAAACAAAATTAAACACTCTAAACTCTGTGGCGCTTTCTGTAGGAACAATAGGAATCCAAGAAGGAAGAATATGAGAAGATTTCACAGACTGGAGGGATGTCTAGATTGAGATAAGCATGAAGGAAGAGAAATAACAGGACGGAGAAAATAACAATGAAGGCACGAGGTGAGGCGATGGGCTCATGGACATGTGCCGGGGACTGTGAGACCTACTTGACAAGAGAAGAAGGAAGGGGGACTTCCCTGGCGGTCCAGTGGTTAAGACTCTGCGCTTCCGCTGCAAAGGGCGCAGGTTTGATCCCCGGTCAGGGAACAGGATCCTGGATGCCACGTGGTGCAGCCAAAAAGAAAAAAGAAAGGAGAAGCCAGAGACAATGGATTGGTAGGAAAATGGGCAGAAAACGGAAGAGCTAGGCAATGGAAGATGTAAACCACAGGGCTTGCGGCAGACAATGGGGTGCCACATGCAGGAGCGTAGCATGGGAAGAGGTGAGGACAGCTGTGTTTTTAGGATGCTTGGGGACAGCATTGACTACACTGTGGGAAGTGTCTGAAGCTGGAGAAGCTATTGTCTAGTTATTCAACTGGACTGTGGTCATGGCAGAAGGGGAGAAGAGGAAGAAGCAGGTTCTAGAGACGCACACAACCACGAAATAGGAATTCCTGATAGCTGACTGGATATGGGACCTGAGGGAGAAGGCACTTAGTGGTTTTTGGTATCAGAAATAGGAGTAATACTGGTGCCACTGTGGAGAAAAAACTGATTGGGAAGGAAGGCTATCGCGGGGTGGGAGAGTAGCAGGTGGAGGAACCCCATTCGCAACAGAGTGTCTGGTTTCCTTTGGTTATTTGGTTTACTTCTATTGCTTATTTCTTTTGATTCCAGCTTGGCCTCCTAGCTGGAACAATCAACAAGGGCCCAAACGATCCCAAACATTTTGGCAATGTCGACAGTTCTGCCTACCAGCAACTGGACCTATGGTTCTTCGATTATCAATTCGAGAAGTTGCAAACCTGCCTACCTCAGCAGACGGATGAGGCTGGGAGGCTCTGGAGTCATGCCGACTGTTTTCAAATCCTTGCTACTTACCTGCTGTGTGGTTTGGGCAAATTGCAAAAGCCTCTCTGTGCTCGGTTTCCTCATCTATAACAACAGGGATAATAACACCCACCCCATAAATGAGGAAGTTCACGTTGAGCACTTGATACTCTGTACGATGACTCGACTTAGTCATGACTCAACAAGTGTTAGCTGTATTTCATTTCCATCAAACAAAATTATAAGCACTTAAACAATTTATAAAATTCAAAGCTTTCCAGAGAAGGAAAGATTTCTTTGTAGAGACAGTGGGATGGCTTGGAAAAAGTATTGGACTTGGAGTCTGTCCTAATCCTACCACCAACGCCAATCATTTCTGTTACTCAAGGCAACCCTATTAACCTCCAGGAAGTCTCAGTTTCTTTATTCACTTAATGTCAATAATAATGCACGTCCTGCCTACGATATGGTTCTGAAAATAAAAGAGATGAGTCATGTGAAGATATTTGGTGGAAACTCTAAATGCTTTACAAAGGAAAGGCATTAATTAGTTGTTGTCAGTGTTAGTATGTTAAAGAACTATCCTTCATTTATGTACGATGATCACATCCCATCAATACATGTCGCTCTAGATGTATATGGAAGAGAAACAGCACACAATAAAGCAAATAGAGTAAAAAAAAAAAAATCTTACTTACACAGGTTCTGTGATTTAACTGTCACCTAGGATGTGCAGTAGCCCCTTGAAGAGAATTGAAATCTTGGGTTACTCTACATCGGCCTGGGCTTTAGAAATGGGTGGCAGTGACTCTGAATAGGCTGACTGTTGAGCTTTACACATTTATGATTTATTTTGGTTAGAGCAACCGTCAGGGTGGGGCGGGATTTGGTGGGGTGGTGGGGTAGGAGGGCCTGGTCAGTGGTTAAACTGGGAATTTCCAGCTTTCATTGATCCTTATAGGAAAAGCCCCAGCCCTCCACATAGCTAATGAATTTACAGCCTGAATGAGTCTCCTTGAAGGTGTCCACCCCCGGCTCTCCCAGGCCCAGCAATGCTGAGTCGTTAGTATGGATGGTTCATATAAAAACAAAGCTTTGAAAGGCAGGACAGAAACAAATTCTGACTTGACCTCAAGCTGCTCCTGAAGCCCAGTGTTCATGTTCCCAGTCTACACATCAATCTCAGCTGCCCGGGCTGGCAAGTTGGGAGCAGAGTTCACAGCGCCCTTCAATCAGGGATGGTGCTTCAGGCGTCAAGGATGAGCCGTTCATTATGTGAGCTAGTTAGGAGTCTGTTTCTTTAGTCTCTTTGTGTTCCTTTACAGAACTTAGTTTTATGATGGCCTTGGAAAGATTGAGGCAAAGATTCTGAGTCGACATCACCTTCATCTTGCATTTTAGAAAGATATCCCTTGCATTCAAACCACCTTTCTCCTTTCCTTCCACTGTTTATTTGTGCAGTTTCAATGTTTTAGAGATTACATTCATTTACTTAGAGGCTCAAATTAGGTGATGAAAATTCTAATTGTTGCTGGTGAAGAGGGCATAAACCTCCTAACTTTTGCTCTGAATATCCATTTGGTGTAGCCATAGTGCTACACCTCAGCCGTAAGACCAACCTGAAGTCAGGGGGATGCTTTCTATCCACAAGGTGCAACTTACAGCTCCACAAACCAAGTCCCACCCTTGGTCTCCTTCCCTGTGGCTTGTGGCTTCAATAGTGGATACATCTGACTCCAGTTTGGTTCAGGCCTTGGGGCTCTTAGCGCAGGGCTCTACCTGCCACTCTGGCTCCGAGGAATCCTTATATCAGCAACCTTTGGGAATAAAGCACTCTTAGAGCACCTGAAAAATACTAAGTAACTATGGTACATATCAGAATGTAGGGTTTTCTCTTTTACTTCACAGAGTATCAAGGTGAGATTTGGAAATCATAATTAAAGTACACTTTTTGTGCTGTCAATATGGATTAAAAGATAGGAACCACTAAGTAGGTTCTTGCCACTGTTTTTCAATTGACACTATTCGCTCTCAGCAAATCTTTTATTTAATCAGGGCTGTGGAGAGGTGGTTCAGAAATCTGCCTTCTATTCTAAAAGCATAGGCATTTTCTTCGTAAGTGTGTTACATTCAAAATAAAAATATATTTGCATTTGGAATTTATCTCTATTTAAATGGATTCATCACATTAACATTTGGTGTGATTACTGTCATTCTGTATACCTGGGAATGAAGCTGTGGTTTTCCCTTTACCAGCAGAGTGGATTTAGACAGAGGAAGCAGAGTGATCTGAGTAATGTATAACAAGATCTCATTTCTCTTGCATCAGGAGGTTTTCAGTAAGGGAACCTGCACCTTTTTGACTCTGAAAATAATTACCTTGTAAAAACTAAAAACCCTGAGAGACTTTAGCATTACAGCTCTGCTAAGTAGCAAAGTGGCAAAAACCAATTTGGTCCCAATGAACCCTTTCATCTCAATGCAGCCAGACCCCTGGCTCTGCATTCCCAGTGAATTCAGAAAAGTTGATTTCTGCAAAGACAATTTTATACAGAAATATCAGCTCTTCAGCAATTCCAGCCCAGGGAATCATGAGAGGACTAACCCATCATCCTTTCTTCTTTCTTCCAGTTCTAATAAGAAGGCAGTCTTGGGACTTCCCTGGTGGCACA
This sequence comes from Delphinus delphis, assembly GCF_949987515.2. Taxonomy (NCBI): domain Eukaryota; kingdom Metazoa; phylum Chordata; class Mammalia; order Artiodactyla; family Delphinidae; genus Delphinus; species Delphinus delphis. The sequence goes on along the minus strand of NC_082703.1, from coordinate 5,819,816 downwards.
CTGGTTAAGAATCTGCCTGCCAAAGCAAGGGACACGGGTTCAATCTGTGGTCTGGGAAGATCCCACATGCCACGGAGCAACTAAGCCTGTGTGCCACAACTATTGAACCTGTGCTCTAGAGCCCACGAGCTACAACTACTGAGCCCATGCACTGCAACTACTGAAGCCTGCACGCCTAAAGCCCATGTTCCGCAACAAGAGAAGCCCCCGCAGTGAGAGGTCCATGCACCACAACGAAGAGTAGCCCGGCTCGCCACAACTAGAGAAAGCCCGCACACAGCAGCAAAGACCCAACCCAGCCAAAAATAAATAAATATATTTATTTTTTAAAAAAAGGCAGTTTGGCACCATGAAGAATGTGGTTATGTGCATCCTTCTGCTGCTGTCAGCTGAATACAACCTCATTCCAGGCTGGCCAAGCAGAAGATGGATGGTAACAATGACTTTCAGACACTATTAAACCATGTCATCAGTGATGACAAGAGGAAAGCTTCAGGAGATTGGTTCAAGATGGCAGAGTAGAAGGATATGTGTTCACTTCTTCTTGTGAGAGCACTGGAATCACAACTAACTGCTGAACAATCATCGACAGGAAGGGACTGGAACTCACCAGGAAAGATACCCCACATCCAAAGACAAAGGAGAAGCTTCAATGAGATGGTAGGAGGGGAGCAACCACAATAAAATCAAATCCCATAACCACTGGGTGGGTGACTCACAGACTGGAGAACACTTATACCACAGAAGTCCACCCACTGGAGAGAAGGTTCTGAGCCCCACGTCAGGCTTCCCAACCTGATGTCTAGCAATGGGAGGAGGAATTCCTAGAGAATCAGACATTGAAGGCTAGTGGGATTTGATTGCAGGACTTCAACAGGACTGGGGGAAACAGAGACTCCACTCTTGGAGGACACACACAAAGTAGTGTGTGCATCAGGACCTAGGGGAAGGAGCAGTGATCCCATAGGAGACTGAACCAGACCTACTTGCTAGTGTTGGAGGGTCTCCTGCAGAGGTGGGGGTTGCCTGTGTCTCACCGTGAGGACAAGGACATGGGCAGCAGAAGTTCTGGGAAGTACTCCTTGGCTTGAGCCCTCCCAGAGTCTGCCATTAGCCCCACCAAAGAGCCGGGGTAGGCCCCAGTGTTGGATTGCGTCAGGCCAAACAACCAACAGGGAGGGAACCCAGCCCCATCCATCAGCAGACAAGCGGATTAAAGTTTTACTGAGCTCTGCCCACCAGAGCAACAGCCAGCTCTACCCACCACCAGTCCCTCCCATCCGGAAGCTTGCACAAGCCTCTTAGATAGCCTCATCCACCAGAGGGCAGACAGCAGAAGCAAGAAGAACTACAATCCTGCAGCCTGTGGAACAAAAACCACATTCACAGAAAGATAGGCAAGATGAAAAGGCAGACGGCTATGTACCAGATGAAGGAACAAGATAAAACCCCAGAAAAGCAACTAAATGAAGTGGAGATAGGCAACCTTCCAGAAAAAGAATTCGGAATAATGATAGTGAAGATGATCCAGGACCTCAGAAAAAGAATGGAGGCAAAGATTGAGAAGATGCAAGAAATGTTTAACAAAGACCTAGAAGAATTAAAGAACAAACAAACAGAGATGAAGAATACAATAACTGAAATGAAAAATACAGTAGAAGGAATCAATAACAGAATAACTGAGGCAGAAGAATGGATAAGTGACCTGGAAGACAGAAAGGTGGAATTCACTGCCATGGAACAGAATAAAGAAAAAAGAATGAAAAGAAATGAAGACAGCCTAAGACACGTTTGAGACACATTAAATGCAACAACATTAACATTAAAGGGATCCCAGAAGGAGAAGAGAGAGAGAAAGGACCCGAGAAAATATTTGAAGAGATTATAGTCAAAAACTTCCCTAACATGGGAAAGGAATTAGACACCCAAGTCCAGGAAGTGCAGAGAGTCCCAGGCAGGATAAACCCAAGGAGAAATACGCCGAGACACATAGTAATCAAACTGAAAAAATTAAAGACAAAGAAAAATTAGTGAAAGCAACAAGGGAAAAAAGCCAAATAACATACAAGAGAACTCCCATAAGGTTAACAGCTGATTTCTCAGCAGAAACTCTACAAGCCAGAAGGGAGTGGCATGATATATTTAAAGTGATGAAAAGGAAGAACCTACAACCAAGATTACTTTACCCGGCAAGGATCTCATTCAGATTTGACAAATTAAAACCTTTACAGACAAGCAAAAGCTAAGAGAATTCAGCACCACCAAACCAGCTCTACAACAAATGCTAAAGGAACTTCTCTAAGTGGGAAACACAAGAGAAGAAAAGGACCTACAAAAACAAACCCATTACAATTAAGAAAATTGTAACAGGAACATACATATCAATAATTACCTTAAACATGAATGGATTAAATGCTCCAACCAAAAGAAACAGGCTCACTGAATGGATACATAAACAAGACCCATATATACGCTGTCTACAAGAGACCCACTTCAGACCTAGGGACACATACAGACTGAAAGTGAGGGGATGGAAAAAGATATTCCATACAAATGAAAGTCAAAAGAAAGCTGGAGTAGCAATACTCATATCAGAAAAAATAGACTTTAAAATAAAGAATGTTACAAGAGACAAGGAAGGACACTACATAATGATCAAGGGATCAATCCAAGAAGAAGATATAACAATTATAAATATACATGCACCCAACATAGGAGCATCTCAATACATAAGGCAACTGCTAACAGCTATAAAAGAGGAAATCGACAGTAACACAATAATAGTGGGGGACTTTAACACCTCACTTACACCAATGGACAGATCATCCAAACAGAAAATTAATAAGGAAACACAAACTTTAAGTGACACAATATATCAGGTAGATTTAATTGATATTTATAGGACATTCCATCCAAAAACAACAGATTACACTTTCTTCTCAAGGGCACACGGAACATTCTCCAGGAGAGATCACATCTTGGGTCACAAATCAAGCCTCAGTAAATTTAAGAAAATTGAAATCATATCAAGCAACTTTTCTGACCACAACATTATGAGATTAGAAATCAATTACAGGGAAAAAAATGTAAAAAACACAAACACATGGAGGGTAAACAATACGTTACTAAATAACCAAGAGATCCCCGAAGAAATAAAAAAATACCTAGAGACAAATTACAACGAAAACACGACGATCCCAAACCTATGGGATGCAGCAAAAGCAGTTCTAAGAGGGAAGTTTATAGCAATACAAGCCTACCTCAAGAAACAAGAAAAATCTCAAATAAACAATCTAAAGGAGCTAGAGAAAGAAGAACATACAAAATCCAAAGTTAGTAGAAGGAAAGAAGTCATAAAGATCAGAGCAGAAATAAATGAATTAGAAACAAAGAAAACAATAGCAAAGATCAATAAAACTAAGAGCTGGTTCTTTGAGAAGATAAACAAAATTGATAAACCATTACCCAGATTCATCAAGCAAAAGAGGGAGAGGACTCAAATCAATAAAATTAGAAATGAAAAAGGAGAAGTTACAACAGACACTGCAGAAATACAAAGCATCCTAAGAGACTACTACAAGCAACTCTATGCCATTGAAATGGACAACCTGGAAGAAATGGGCAAATTCTTAGAAAGGTATAACCTTCCAAGACTGAACCAGGAAGAAATAGAAAGTATGAACAGACCAATCACAAGTAATGAAATTGAAACTGTGATTAAAAATCTTCCAACAAACAAAAGTCCAGGACCAGATGACTTCACGGGTGAATTCTATCAAACATTTAGAGAAGAGCTAACATCCGTCTTTCTCAAACTCTTCCAAAAGATTGCGGAGGAAGGAACACTCCCAAACTCATTCTATGAGGCCACCATCACCCTGATATCAAAACCAGACAAAGACACTACAAAAACAGAAAATTACAGACCAATATCACTGATGAATATAGAAGCAAAAATCTTCAACAAAATACTAGCAAACAGAATCCAACAACACATTAAAAGGATCATACACCGTGATCAAGTGGGATTTATCCCAGAATGTAAGGATTCTTCAATATATGCAAATCAGTCAATGTGATACACCATATTAACAAACTGAAGAATAAAAACCATATGATCATCTCAATAGATATAGAAAAAGCTTTTGACAAAATTCAATACCCATTTATGATAAAAGCTCTCCAGAAAGTGGGCATAGAGGGAACCTACCTCAACATAATAAAGGCCATATATGAAAAACCCACAGCAAACATCGTTCTCAATGGTGAAAAACTGAAAGCATTTCCTCTGAGATCTGGAACAAGACAAGGATGTCCACTCTCACCACTATTATTCAACATAGTTTTGGAAGTCCTAGCCATGGCCATCAGAGAAGAAAAAGAAATAAAAGGAATACAAATTGGAAAGAAAAGTAAAACGGTCACTGTTTTCAGATGACATGATACTATACATAGAGAATCCTAAAGATGTCACCAGAAAACTACTAGAACTAATCAACGAATTTGGTAAAGTTGCAGGATACAAAATCAATGCACAGAAATCTCTTGCATTCCTATACACTAATGATGAAAAATCTGAAAGAGAAATTAAGGAAACACTCCCATTTACCATTGCAACAAAAAGAATAAAATACCTAAGAATAAACCTACCTAGGGAGACAAAAGACCTGTATGCAGAAAACTATAAGACACTGATGAAAGAAATTAAAGATGATACAAACAGACGGAGAGATATACCATGTTCTTGGATTGGAAGAATCAATATTGTGGAAATGACTATACTACCCAAAGCAATCTACAGATTCAATGCAATCCCTATCAAATTACCAATGGCATTTTTTACAGAACTAGGACAAAAAATCTTAAAATTTGTATGGAGACACAGAAGACCCCGAATAGCCAAAGCAGTCTTGAGGGGACAAAATGGAGATGGAGGAATCAGACTCCCTGACTTCAGACTATACTACAAAGCTACAGTAATCAAGATAATATGATACTGGCACAAAAACAGAAATATAGATCAATGGAATAGGATAGAAAGCCCAGAGATAAACCCACACACCTATGGTCAACTAATTTATGACAAAGGAGGCAAGGATATACAACGGAGAAAAGACAGCCTCTTCAATAAGTGGTGCTGGGAAAACTGGACAGCTACATGTAAAAGAATGAAATTAGAACACTCCCTAACACCATACACAAAAATAAACTCAAAATGGATTAGAGACCTAAATGTAAGATAGGACACTATAAAACTCTTAGAGGAAAACATAGGAAGAACATTGTTTGACATAAATCACAGCAAGATCCTTTTTGACCCACCTCCTAGAGAAAGGGAAATAAAAACAAAAATAAACAAATGGGACCTAATGAAACTTCAAAGCTTTTGCAAAGCAAGGAAACTACAAACAAGACGAAAAGACAACCCTCAGAATGGGAGAAAATATTTACAAACGAATCAACGGACAAAGGATTAATCTCCAATGTATATAAACAGCTCATGCAGCTCAATATTAAAAAAACAAACAACCCAATCCAAAAACGGGCAGAAGATCTAAATAGACATTTCTCCAAAGAAGACATACAGATGGCCAAGAAGCACATGAAAAGCTGCTCAACATCACTAATTACTAGAGAAATGCAAATCAAAACTACAATGAGGTATCACCTCACACCAGTTAGAATGGGCATCATCAGAAAATCTACAAACAACAAATGCTGGAGAGGGTGTGGAGAAAAGGGAATCCTCTTGCACTGTTGATGGGAATGTAAATTGATACAGCCCTATGGAGAACAGGATGGAGGTTCCTTAAAAAACTAAAACTAGAATTACGACCCAGCAACCCCACTACTGGGCATATACCCAGAGAAAACCGTAATTCAAAAAGACACATGCACCCCAATGTTCATTGCAGCACTATTTACAATAGCCAGGTCATGGAAGCAACCTAAATGCCCATCGACAGATGAATGGATAAAGAAGATGTGGTACATATATACAATGGAATATTGCTCAGCCATAAAAAGGAACGAAATTGGGCCATGTTTAGAGACATGGATGGATCTAGAGACTGTCATACAGAGTAAAGTAAGTCAGAAAGAGAACAACAAACATCGTATATTAACGCATATATGTGGAACCTAGAAAAATGGTACAGAAGAACCAGTTTGCAGGGCAGAAATAGAGACACAGATGTAAAGAACAAACGTATGGACACCAAGCGGGGAAAGTGGCAGGGAGGGTGGTGGTGTGCATAAATTGGGAGATTGAGATTGACATAAATACACTAATATGTATAAAATGGATAACTAATAAGAACCTGCTTTATAAAAAAATAAATAAAATAAAATTCAAAAATTAAAAAAAAAAACAAAAAAACATTTTTCCACCAGTGTCTCTGTTAAAAAAAAAAAAGTGTGTAGGGGGGGAAGCTTCCCCTCATTCACTTCCCAGGTCCCTCTCCATCCAGGTTACTGAAAAGTTCCTGACTTTCGATATGGCAGTTGGGTAATTTCAGGTTTAGAAATGGAAAGAGCAGCCACAGCCTCCTTTCACTGGGATTGTTAATCATTCACGTTGCATTTCCAAGAACCTCAGATGGGGTCTGTGCGAGTATGTCTTAACTCCCACTTGGATGGTTGGCCCTCAGGGGCCTATGCAAAGAAAACCAATACAGACCAGTAAATAAAATCTCATCACAGTCGAACATCTTGTGCATCTAAAGTGACCTATGAATGTTTTTTCACTTTCTGGGACCCTAAAGGCAGCCCGCCAACTAACACAGCTTCTGAACCAAGGAGGGCAGGGTAAGCAGTCTACTGGGAATGCTTCCTCTCTTTGGGGTTGGGATGCTCTGCTTGGCTGACCTTGGCCTGGAGTCTGGCCTGCCTAGGATGAGCACCTCCAGAGACTGAGTGTCACCTTTGCCTTCCTCCAGTCCTCCCAATATAGACTGCAGGTCCCCTGAACTTCATCATCTGGACTACTGCTCATCCTTGAAGGTGTTCCTTTAGTCCTCTACCTTTCACCATAGACAGCCTTGGCCAACTCCCAATGACAGGTCCAACAGGTGACCTGTATACCATTTTCTATGTTACTAATGTTTATGGGATAATTGTATTAGTTAGAATAGGCTACATTGTTCTGTGATAACAAATTAGCCCCCAGATCCAATGTTGAACACAAAAAGATTTATTTCTTGCATATGATACATGTCGGACGCCAAGTCAAGGGTGGTGGGTATGTGTATTGGGAAAATTCCACTCTATCAGTCACTCAAGAATCCAGGCTGATGGAGGCTCTACCATCTGTAGCTATAACATGTAGAACATGTGACTCCTTTGGTCTCCAGGGAAGAGAGAGGTTGGACGTCTCATCCGCTCTTCAATGCAGAGGAGTGACAGGTGTCACCTCAGCTCACACCCTGTTGGCCTAAACTGGTCACACTGCCCCACCAAACCCCAGAGGGCTGGGCAGTCTTGTCTTCCACGTGCCTGGAAGGTGAAGAGACCCAGATGGTGTGAGCGTGTCATGTCTAACAAGACCTGCGCTTTTGTTTCAAGCACGACTTATTTATTTACTTACTATAATGAATAAACACCAGGCATTTCAGGGCAGACCTCATCCAGAGCAGTGAAAAGTTTCGTGAAGCCCAGTAAGCTTGTCTCTGTAGCCTCAAGCAGGAACATGCAGGGTTCAGAGGGGTTTCTTTCTCCCAGCCAAGAGGTCAAAAACCAAAAATGCTTTGAGGAGCACGGTCTTAGATAGCCAAGCTACACAGCAGCAAGTAGGAAACCTTGAAGAGTGGGGCCTGCACTAAAACAGCCTCCAGATAATTAACCCCATGGCCTTTGTGGTCCCATCCACCCACAGGCATGCAGATTCAGCCTGAGTCTGCGTTCAGAATTCATCTGTAGCCGGGCAGGCTGCGCCAGTTCTGAGATGCCAGAGTTTAACTTACTGGAACAGAGACCACATCAAAAAGCCTGTCACATGACAGCACCAAGGGAGTCAAACCCCACATCAGAACGCTTTGGCTAGTGTAGAAGTCCTGAAATGTAATGTGTATTCTTCACTGGGAATTAAAACCATGTGGGCCCATCCTAAGTATAGCTTACTCTGAAAGTGTTTTTAATTAGGAGTTGAGACACTTGAGCATTAGTGGCCAGAAGTGACCTGGCTACAAGATGAAGGTCATAGGGATGGGGTCTAACATCTGAGAACTTAAATAACTTGCACATAGTAGGTGCTTCGTGATGATGATCTATTGCATGACTTATATGGTAGAGATAAAACTTGGTTGAATTTCTTCTGCTTGTTCATTAGACGATGATGCCACAAGGCCACGTGCTGCCTTAACTTCTTGGCAGTGAGTAGAAAGGCTGATCATTTGCAAGATTTGAGAACCATCAGCAAAGTTTACTTACCAAAAACAATAATAATTTGTACGATTTATCATATGCCTACTCAGTTCAAAGGCACCGTTTGAAGAACTTTACACGGATTATTTTATTTAATCCTCACAACTACCTATGAGTAGTTGTTATACGAATGAGGGAACTGAGGCTTTAAAAGTTCAAGGAACTTATCTAGAATCACAAATTCCAGAAGTAGTGGAGCTGGGGTCTAATATAAGCCTGTCAGATTGCAAAGCCCACGTGTGTTTCAAAATAACTTCCTCTACACAGCCCAACTCATAGAAAAATTTTAAAATACAAAAATGAAGAGGGAATGAAATAAATATCATTTGTAATCCACTATCCAGAGATAGTAACTGTCATAATTTGGTGCATGTATATATCTCAGACTTTTCCTATTCTGATGTTACTCACAAGTGACTTGAAATTCCTTAGGTTATTCTTGTTCTTGGTCTGGATCTGCCTTCAGTGCATGTCAACATCACCCCAAATTTTCCCCAAAGAATACAATCCAACACCCAAAAGAATTTCTATAGGTAATATAGACATTTTAATAATGTTCATTCTTCCAGTCCATGAGCACAGAATGTCTTTCCATTTATTTATGTCTTCAATTTCTTGAAGAACAATGTCCTACAGTTTTTGGTGTACAAGTCTTTGTACATAATGTCCTATAGTTTTTGGTGTACAAGTCTTTCACCTCCTTGGTTAAATTTATTCCTAGGTGTTTCATTCTTTTTGTTGCGATTGTAAATGGAATTGTTTTCTTAATTTCTCTTTCTGCTAGCTCATTTTTAGCATGCAGAAATGCAACAGAGTTTTATATATTGATTTTGTATCCTGCAACTTTTCTATATTTGTTTATTGTTCCGAATAGGGGTTTTTTTTGGTGGAGTCTTTGGGATTTTCTATTTATAAAATCATGTCATCTGCAAATAGTGACAGTTTTACTTCTTCCTTTCCAATTTGGATGCCTTTTATTTCTTTTTCTTTCATAATTGCTCCGTCAAGGACTTCTAATACTACATTGAATAAGAGTGGCAGGAATGGGCATCCTTGTTTTGTTCTTGATCTTAGAGGGATAGCTTTCAGTTTTTCACCATTGAGTATGATATTATTTGTGGGTTTGTCATATATGGCCTTTATTATCTTGAAGTACATTTATTCTATACCCACTTTATTGAGTTTTTTTATTGTAAATGGGTGTTGAATCTTGCCAAATGCTTTTTCTGCATATATTGAGATGATCTTATGGTTTTTATCCTTAATTTTGTTCATGTGGTGTATCATGTTGATTGATTTGTAGATGTTGAACCATCCTTAACCCATGGAATAAAATCCCACTTGATCATGATGTATGATCCTTTTAATGTATTGCTGTATTCAGTTTGCTAATATTTTGTTGAGAATTTTTGCATCTATGTTCATCAGAGATATTGGCCTGTAATTTTCTTTTTTTGTGTTGTCTTTGGTTTTGGCATCAGAGTGATGTTTGCCTCCTAATATGAGTTAAGAAGCATTCCCTCCTCTTCAATTTTTTGGAAAAGTTTTAGAAGGATAGGTATTAGATCTTCTTTAAGTGTTTCATAAAATTTACCTGTAAAGCCATCTGATCCTGGACTTTTGTTTTTCAGGAGCTTTTTGATTACTGTTTCAGTCTATGTACTAAAATGGGCAAAGAGGGCTTCCTTGGTGGCACAGTGGTTAAGAATCTGCCTGCCAATGCAGGGGACACGTGTTCAAGCCCTGGTCTGGGAAGATCCCACATGCCGCAGAGCAACTAAGCGTATGTGCCACAACTACTGTGCCTGTGCTCTAGAGTCCGTGAGCCATAACTACTGAGCCATGCGGCACACTACTGAAGCCCACATGCCTAGAGCCCATACTCTGCAACAAGAGAAGCCACTGCAATGAGAAGCCCATGCACTGCAATGAAGAGTAGCCCCCACTCACCGCAACTAGAGAAGGACCACGTGCAACAATGAAGACCCAACAGAGCCAAAAATAAATAAATAAAATAACTAAATTTGAAAGAAAAGAAATGGAAAATTTAAAAAAAAAGTGGGCAAAGAAGCTGAATAGATATTTTTCCAAAGAAGACATACAGGTGGCCAACAGGCACGTGAAAAGTTGTTCAACATCACTAACCATCAGGGAAATGCAAATCAAAATCACAATGAGATATCACTTCTTTCCTGTTAGATTGGCTATTATCAAAAAGACAAAAAAATAACAAGAGTTGCCAAGGATGTGGAGCAAAAGGAATCCTCATACACTGTTGGTGGGAATGTAAATTGGTGTAGCCACTATGGAGAGTCCTCAAAAAATTAAGAATAGAACAACCATATGATCCAACTTTCCCACTTCTGGCTATTTATCCAAAGAGTATTAAAACACTAATTCAAAAAGATATATGCACCTCTATGTTCATTGAAGCATTATTTACAATAGCTAAGATAAGGAAACAACCTAAGTGCCCATCAGTGGATGAATGGATAAAGAAGATGTGAGATACACACACACACACACACACACACACACACACACAGAAATATTACTCAGCCATTAAAAAATATGAAATCTTCCATTTGCAGCAACATGGTTGGACCTTGAGGGTATTATGCTAAGTGAAATAAGTCAGACAGAGAAAGACAAATACTGTATGATCTCATTCGTATATGAAATAGAAAAAAATGAATAAACAAACTAAAAATAACCAAACCAAACCAAACAAAAAGAAACACATAAATACAGAGGACAAAATAGTGGTTACCAAAGGGGAAGGGTGAAGGAGAGGGTGAAATGGGTGAAGGGGATCAACTTGTATGGTGACAGATAGAAACTAAATTTATGATGGTGAGCACACTGTACTGTATACAGAAGTCAAAATAGAATGTTGTACACATGAAGCTTATATGATATGGTAAATCAGTGTTACCTCAATAAAAATAAATTTTCAAAAAAGAGTTGCCAAATAACACAGGTTTTTCTGAAGGTTTTGTGGTGACCTGGAGGAGATTCCCTGCAGCCCACATAGGAAAATTATCCTCCACCCACAGCTTTGAACAAGTCATCCTCTCTGCTTTTGCCTCCTTCCAACATCTCTTCCTTTTCTCATGGGAAAAAAAAAAAAAAAAGCCTTCTTATTATCTCACTTTTACTAATTTGTACCCTCCCACATCACCCTGCTCAGAAAAGCAACAGATTCTTCTCAGGATCCGCTCTTCTTAGCGCCAGAATTTAGGATCATAAATAATGAAAAAAAATTTTATTCTTGACTCTCTCACACACATTTTCTTACGAAATGGGTTTATTCTGTTTAGTAAGCCACTTTATCTTCCTCAAGAGTATGTTATGTTATTTAGGGGAAATCTTAAAGTTCTATTTGCAATTGTTTTACTTGATTAATGAGAAAGGAAACCAGGTGTTAGCCTGTGCACTGGGGAATTTCTGGTAGAACACTGTTACAATTATAGCCCTTCAAGTCATAACGTCATTCTGACTATATTTAGCTTAATAGTCAATATAATTTGGTTTAAAGTATACTATTTTAAAAGAGAAATTTTTTACAAGTCACCAACACCTGACCAGATAACTGATGTATTTCTACTGTTAGTCAAACTCTTTCACTAAGCAAGATAAAGCAGTAGTGCCAATAAGAGTTGGTTCTATTTTTCCTTACATTATCCTGCATATATTCTTCTGACTATGCCTTTGGAGTAAATAAGCCATTCAGAGAAAAGCCTAATGAAACAGCTTTGGGGAGGTGCATCAGTAGGAACAGACCAGCTTCTGATGGCCAGGAATTTCTTATACAAGAGAGCTAAGCCCCAGTCTGGGGATAGAGCTGCTGGTACATACTCTATTTACATAAATTAGTGGTTTTCAGCCATTTGTGATTGCACACCATGTAATGGATTAAAGATGGGCACAAATGCTTTGCCAGATCACTCACTGAGAGATGGAGTCTGTACCTCCACCCCTTGAATCTTGGATGGACTCTTGGACTCCTTTGACCAATAGAATATAATGGATGTGACATGATGGTATTTTCTTGCTTCAGGCCTTAAAAGACAGACAACTTCTACTTCCTGTCTCTTGGAACATTCCCTCTCGGAATCCAGCCTCCATTTCATGAGGAAACCCAAGGAGCCCAACGGGAAAGCCATATGGCAAAGAACGGAGACATTCCCCTCCCCTACAGCCAACAGCCCTGGCTGAGCTCCCAACTTGCCAACCAAGTGAATAAACCATCATGGAAGTGGATCTTCTAGATCAAGTTGAGCTGCTCCAACGGGTGCTGTTTGGGGGAGGGATAAATTGCTCAGGTTGAGTCCTTCACAAATTTCTGATCTACAAGATTGTGAACAAAATTAAATTGTGTTTTAAGCCACTAACTTTCCGGTGTATTTGTTACACAGCAATAGATAACCAGAACACATCCTTATCATCAAAAATATTTTAACAATCTTTGTTTTCTTATTTGTTATGTACTATCCAGTTATATTATATACATTATAAAACATATCAGAAATAGAAAATAAAAAGGGATTAGCTATAAATAGAAATTCTAAATGTTTCTTCTTATAGCCCAGTGGTTTGTTTTGAGCATATATATATTTTGGCCATCATTGGTCTAGAATAGGTGATGCTTGAGACCCAACTCACTGACAATGAATAATCTCCCAATACTAGTCAAGTGTCTGAAAAATGGAGAGTGTGTAGATAGTACGTGGTCCAAGAGGGGATAATTAACCACACATCTCTGGAAAGCCGAATTTGACTCAAGCAAGAACACCCAAACTCTGAGAATAGAAGGACAATTTTTGCCATTTCTATATTTCTCCCTTTTTAATTACCCCAACCAATAAACAGGCTTTTGTTTGTTTGTTTGACTTTAAAACATAGGGTTAAGGGTGAACAATTATTTGAAACTTGCTGTGGCCTAGGGGGAATGTAGATGTGCTAGTCCAAAGTCACCCTATAATATATGAATATTATTCCAGGTCAGTAAATAAAAGTCCACATCATTATTCTAGCAAATACATGATATTCCAAGGGATGGACATAGTTTTCTTTTTTGACCCATAACTTATCACTGGATATTCAGGCTGTTTTCCAATTTTGGATGATAGTAACAATAATTCTTATAGCTAAATATTTGCATGCATTCTTTTTTATTTAATTATTTCCTTCTGATGCATTCTGATTATTGGTTATGGACAAGCACTGGATATGAATAAGCACTGTCAAATTTCTCTCCAGAAAGTTCGCACCAGTTTATCATTTTTCTATCATTAGTGTCCACTTCCCAGCACCCTCAACAATACTTGGTATTATAATTTTAAAAATAATTTTGTCAACTTCCTATAAAGATTGTGCTATACATACACATATGACATGTATTTTATGTATTAAACTTTCCCTTTTACTTATTTTGTCTAATCGCCTATTTTTCGTATTTATTTTTATAAACTGCTTCAGAATTTTTTTTGTGTGTGGGAAGGAATAAAGCATACTACAAATAAACAGTTTTAAAGAGGTAATTTCCTAATTCTGGGAAAGACAGAATCGACAGTTTTATTAGTCAATAACTCCTTTCATTTGCAAGTGTCATAAACACAACTCCAACTGGCTTAAGCAAAAAAGGAATTTATTGGCTCACTGAAGAGTTTCAGGCACAGTTGATGAATGGGTTAAATAATAACATAGGACTCTCTCCATCAGCTCTGGTTCCCTCTGCTTGCCTTCATTCCTAGTCAGACCCTTGCTTCATATCAGCAGGGATCCAGAGAAAGAGAGTACATCTTTCCCAAATGCTTTAACAAAAGACCCAGAGAAGACTGTGATTGGCCAGCTTAGGACATGTGCTCATACCTGAGCCAATCATAGTGGCTGGGGTAATAGAATACTCTGATTGGTCAGGCTTTAGCTCCATCTCTTCAGTGAGGGACATGGTGGGTTCTACCGCAGCCAAACCAAATGAACTGAGGGCGGGGTGATTCCCAAAGGAGGGGAAGCTGATACAGGAGAAATAGGATCTAGGAGTCAGGAAAACTGGAATTCATCCTACCTTTTCACCACTACCTGTGGGAGCTCTCTGAATTTCAGCTATCTCACTCAACCCAGGGAAAGATTGATCCCCACCATACCTACCTCAAATGACTCTGGTCGAATGAGATCATGAACATGAAAGTGCTTGCCGACAATAAAGTATCCTGCAAATAGACCCCGCCCACAACTAAAACAAAACCAGGAAATGCTGTGTGCTCCCAGTTGCAGTTCTGCATGAGCTCCCCCTTGAGAAATCGATGAAAAAATCAGTGCCTTGTGGCTCTAAGGCCCACCTCCGCTCCCACCCTTAATACTGGCTCTGTCTAAAACAGTTCATTCTAATTGTGCTGAAAATCAGGTTGAACTGTTGTCCTCAGGAAGCAGGAAAGCGTAGCGGCCATAATCACCGCTGAAAGTTGGAAATAGTACTGACGTCACACCATGCTGGTGTCTCTCTAGGAAAATTTGTATCCTGTCTGTCTTTGCTTTCCGTCTAATTAACAAGCCTGTGACCTGCCCTAGCATGGAATGCCCCACAGTCCAGCGTGAAGCAGCAGGAAGCACCAAAGTGCATCTGGGCAGCCATGGAATTGCGATCTCGCTGAATCCCAGTTCAGGGCAGGGCCAGAGACAGAAGCCAGACACGGGGCTGTCTGAGAAGCTGAGGTGTTCTGGCTGGGAAATATGTTTGGAAATAGCCACATGCAGGCAGGGAATTATACATGGGGCCTGTTTTTCCCCCAGTTACCCAGGGAAATCTGTACTAATTGCTCTCGGCCACCAATGTAGGCTCGGCCATGCTCTGTGCTGTACAGGAAAACAAGACTTTCACAGCTATTCCTGCTCACACCTGCCAGGATGTGGAAGGAGATGAGAGGTCCAGCCAAAGGAAGCTACAGCCAGCCTCAAGCCAGAACGGCCACGTGCAGGCGGCGAATGTCTGTGGAGTGGAGATTTGAGAAACGTATCAACTCTTAAAATGCAGCCCCTCTCTTCACCCCACCCGCCCAAGCCCGCCAGGTTACTGCCTAAAATTCCCACAATTCAGACAACTGTTTTAGAGGTATTTGTTGTTGTTGTTTTATTTGTTTTGGGTTTTTTTGGGCTGTGCCACAAAACATGTGGGATCTTATTTCCTGGACCAGGGATGGAACCTGTGCCCCCTGCAGTGGAAGCTCAGTGTCCTAGCTACTAGATCACCAGGGAATTCCCCTAGAGGTATTATTATCTCCAAAAAGACTTGTTAAAAGGCAAATATGGGGAAAAGGTAGGGTGGTTGAGGAAAAACACTAACAAATCCATTAAATCATTATCCTCCAAGAACTGTGATCTTGGGGGGCAGAGAGGGGAAGAGGGGGCCAGAGCAAGGATGTTAGGTACGTAAGTGGAATGAAGGGTCTTGAAGATACAGTCTGCCTGCCTCTGAGGCTGGTGTCTATGGGTTAAAAATTACTAAAAATGCATCAGCAGACTATCACATCTCCACACACTGGGTCACGTCTGACCTCATCTCTTGATTTAAATACAGAGAAGAAGACAACAGCCTGCGTCTGTCATTTTGACTGCGGATTTTGCTAAATGATTGTTTATAGCTGAGTGCCCTGTTGGAGCCTTCTGAGATTTGAGATTCCCTAGCTGGAACTGGTTTTCAGTTCAAATCTGTAAAAACAAAACCTGAGTTTTGTTGATTTCCAGATGGTATCTGTTCACATGAAGACTGCTGCTTCAGGAACACTTTCAAGCCTATTTTCTCTTCCTAAACAAAGTGAAGTTCTGGGCTCGAGGGCAGCCGTCCCTCCATTTTGTGCTGCTTCGATGCCTAACTCGCCTGTTCTTTTGCTCTTTCTTGGCAATTCTTCTTCTGCCTCTGATTAGTGATTAGAACTGTATTTGATGACTGTCAAGTCACTGCGTTCATTGGCAGCGACGCCCCCATTCAGAGGATCCGTATTACCTCATGACATATGCACACTTTGAAAGCTAAGAACTGGAAAGTTTCTCTTTTGCCAACGTTTCCCCCAGTCGCCCAGGCAATTTCCACATGCAACACTTTCCATCCTCATTGAGAGCAGAGTTGAGAGGGCTTGAAATAAAAGACCTCGCAGGTTTTCAGGATGGGCCAACAAAGCCATCTCCACCAGATGCCAGGACAACTGGTCAGTTCAAACGCTTTGGTCTGAAGCCTCAGTCAATGCAGAGGAATTTGGGGCCTCATTTCTCATTATTAAGGGTAGCCTTAAGAGAGGATTGTTTTCCCCAGGCTGACATTTAGCCCAGTTATAAAATCAAGCAATGAGACAGTCAGCTTTTGTAATGGCAGGGCTACTGAAAAGAAATTGCTGGGAGAGAGTCAAGAATTATCACCGGGAAGGGTGACTCTGTAGCCAGGGCTGCAGAGTGGAATCTGGGCACTGGGACCTAATAGCAGTCACAGACAGTCCTCTGAGGGATACACAGCAACAGGAGAGCCGGGTCAATTTTGGGATCAATGTGGGTCAGATTTGGAAGTGCTTTGAGCTCTGGTCAAGTCGAGAGAGGTCAGGTTGCATATTAAATAGTCTTTGATTCACCTGAGAAGGCCAGGAGGGCACGTAGCAACCAGGAAGACACAGGAAAGCTCACTGGACCTCCAAGGATGCTGAGGGCCTCCCTCGTGTAAGCCACACGTAGCTCTTCCTTTGCATCCCAGAGGCTACCTTCAGGTGAGAAGGAGGAGGAAGGATGTTTTTACCCCTGAAACACTGAACTCTACCCAAAGGGACTGTTTAAGTTACTGAAGCTTTAAATGATGTTGGACAGTTAGCTACTTTCCCTCTTCTAAGCAGTGGGTGAAGAGGGCTCAGGGGGAAGACCAGCAAAGTTATAAACAAAATAAATGAATTGCATCTTCTCTGCACAGCTCTGCTGCAGTGTGGCTTAGCTCTGCCATCTTGCTACAGGAAAAGTAGGACCTGCCCCCTTGCTCCTTGGCCCACATGGTTTCTTCACTGTCACCTACAAACAGAACCCTCTGAGCTTTTGGTCTTGCCCAGATCCTCTTGGTTGATGACAAGCTGTGATGTCCCTCAGTCCAGCCCCAAAGGCTTGGGCTCCTGGGTTCCTCTATCCCTTGCATTTGCTGCAAGTTGCTCACACATTGGGCACTTGGTTATTTCCCCTCTTCATGTTCTCTTCCCAAATCTCATCCCTTGGGGAGCTGTCCTTTGTTCTCTTCCACAGTTCCAAGGGGAAGGACCAGACCTAAGACTCAGACTGACCTCAAGGCTATGAACGAGTTGCAGAAAGAGATCCTTGAGAAGGGTCTCAAATCTACATGCAAACTGACAAAGTGCAGACTCCTTAGGATAGGACATCTTATATAGAAACAGTATATCTAGAATTAAGTCAACGATAGATCTAGAAAAAAGAAAAATAGCCTAGTATGTTTCTAAAGATTCCCTGGTAAGGATGTCACCCCCTCCTTAACCTCATCCCCTCCCTCTCCCCCTCCCCGGCCTTCTTTTCTTCCCTTTTGTTTGCATATCTTTTTTCCTAAGGGCTCATGATTAATAAAAATAATAACAATAGCCAACACTTATTGAGCACTTACTATGTGCCCGCTCTGTGTTAAGTGCTCATTATAGGAAGCCACATCTGTCCTCTGCGGTTGAAAAAATACTTGGGATTGAAAAATAAGCGGAGGAAACTGTGGCAGGGGATGTGGAGAGGTGGCCGGAAGATGCTGGGTTGGAATATGGACAAGACGCAAATTCACAAAATCATGCTGGATGCAACTCTGTTCTAGCTGATTTCCAGACTTTCCTGTTCATTTTGCTGCCAAAATCCTCCACACTGTGGCCACACTCACTGTCTCCATCTTCTCTGCCCTTAACCGCTGACTCCCCTGCCCTCAATTCTATGGAAATGTCTCATCAAGACCACTGTGACTTTCTTCTGGCCAAACACGATCTGGTATTTTTTTTTTTTTTTCCCTAGTCCTTGTCCTTTCTGACCTCAGGCAATACTTGACAATGTTAATTACCTGCCTCCCGGGCACGTCCCCTCATCTTCTCTCCCTGCCCACTTGCTTATTTGCTAGGTTCCTCGGGCGCCCCTGAGTGTGGGGATTTTGTGGGGGTCCCCTCCCACGCCCCACCCCCGTCTGCTGGTTGTAACCATCGGGTCTCTCTAGGGCTCCCAAACTTACCTCTTCATGCTCCTGCATGCTGTATGGCAGGGGTCCCCAACCCCCGGGCCATGGACCAGTCTGTGGAAAAATTGTCTTCCAAGAAACCAGTCCCTCGTGACAAAAATGTTGGGGACCGCTGCTCTACAGGTATGCCACACCCTCCGCGTCCAAAATTAAATGTGTCCTCTTCCCTCAAATTAGTTTCTCCTCCAAATATGCCCATTTCCAAAGGGCGTCTAAGGCAAAAGCAACCCCAAAGCCTTGGAGTCATCTGCTCCTGCGCCCCTTGGACTCTACAAACCCAGACTCTCAACGCTTCCCACTGCTGACAACCTCTCCACCCCACTGCTCTGCATGGGTCAGACCCTTCCCACTTCACCCCTCCTCCTTACACTGGTCTTCTAGCTAATCTTGGAGCCTCGACCTCTCCATGCCTCAGTATTTTCCTAAAACATTTCATTTGAAAGCAACTTTTGTGAATTAACACTTTTAAAATCATCTTTGATCTGGAGATTCTATGTACAGAAATCTAACCTAAGGAAATAATCGAATATGTGTGAAAACAAAGATTCATGAACGAGAATATTAAGCGATAACCAGTTCAATGGACAAAAGGGGGGGTTAGTAAATACACAGCAGTGAGTCCACTACAAGGGAACACGGTGCAGCTAATTAAAACTGTGCTTCAAAAGGATGTTCAGTGATACGGAGAAATGTTTATCCTATGTTGTTAAATGAAAAAAGCAGGCTACAACCCAGAACATACATGACCCCTGTCTCAACCCACTCTCTTGCTCATTACATTCCAGTAACATTCCTCTTCTTTCAGTTCTGCTAAGGTCTTTCCTTCCCCAGGGCATTTGCACATGTCAGCAAAAACTGCAAAATGCTTTGAAATGGTGTGCCTGTGTGAAGGGAGGGGGGGATTCATGGGTGTCCTGACTAGTTTACCATCCTGGTTATCTACATCTTTCCTTTTCTCTGAGCTAGTTTACAAGTCTATAAGTTGTAGATAACAGAAAAATGCAAATGATTACTTTCCATACACCAGTGAATTCTGTCCAAGGGAGAGACAGCGAATTTTCTTGCACCCAGTTTGACGTCTATTTGTATTTCATTTCAATATTCCTGATTGATAAGTGTGGTACTTTGAATTCTCCTTTGAACAAATTGTAACATCTTACTGGTTCCCTCATTACTTTATGAGTTAAATAAAACCTTTGGTACATGTTCATTTTATACTTCTATAGAGTCATAATTTACCTTTTAAAAAATATATATCCTTTAACCCTGACTGTTTCTCCCTCTCTTTCTCTCCTCACCTGTCTAAACCCTGCTCACCCTCAGGTCTCAGCTTAAATGTCACATCCTCAGAGAGACCTCCTCTATTCTAGATCAGGTCCTCCGTTATTTATTCCCTTATTTATCTGTTCCTTCATAGCACTCGTTACGGTTTATAATTATATATTCTGCCTGTGAATGTTGGGGAGTCAAATTACCTGTGATTTGCATTTTATTCTTTATTTTTTTATTACAAATTTTCTAGGATGGATATGTACACTTTTATACATTTCTTAATGTTATCTTTAATCACTACTCTTGAAAGGAAAAAAGAGAACCATAGCATGTCAGTTGCCTCCTGCATCTCCCGTGAAATCTCCCTCCAGCTGCCCCAGGCCACCCAGATTGCTCCCTTACACAAACTCCCTTTGCAATTATATTCTGTTCCACACGATTATACTTACTGGAGCATTCAGGACCAGCATAATGAGCACCTAATGTGTGTACATCACCGTGTGTGTGTGTGTGTGTGTGTGTGTGTGTGTGTGTGTGTGTGTGTGTGTGTGTGTGTGTGTGTGTGTGTGTGTGTGTGTGTGTGTGTGTGTGTGTGTGTGTGTGTGTGTGTGTGTGTGTGTGTGTGTGTGTGTGTGTGTGTGTGTGTGTGTGTGTGTGTGTGTGTGTGTGTGTGTGTGTGTGTGTGTGTGTGTGTGATGAGACCCTAAGAAGAGTAAGTTGTGCTTTCTACCCGGGAGGAGTTTATAACCTAATAGGACAGACTAAATAACAATGTGAGGTATTATTTAACAAAGTACCAAAGCTCTACGACACAAACGTTCGGGCCGGAGCTGACTGAGGGCCAGAACGATCAAGTGGCCTTATGTGGTCTCAGCCTTGCCGTTTGTTAGCTCTGTGAGTCGAACTAGGATGTAACCTCACGGAAGCCCGGACGGTGTTTTGGTTTCTTTGATATCCACAGTATTGAACACAGTCCAGACACATGGCAGAGGCTCTCATCCATTGATTCACTAATTAATTGTCCATGATGATTGGCTGGGTCAAGTCTTAACCCTTAGCTTATCTGGGAAATGGGAGTTTTGCTAAGAGGCCCTCCTCACTCCAGTAGAGTCTGTATCCGTGTTTACCCTACAGACATTCAAGTTACTGCAAAGTTATATATTCGTGATTGCCCGACTCCTGCTGGGACTGATTACAGGGAAGGCTGAGAATCATGCAGAGGCTAATAAAACCTCCCCCTTGGGGTCCCTCTGTGGGCAGTGTCGGAGGAGGGCAGCAATGGCTGCTTCCTGCAAGTGGTTCTGTCACAGCAGCCTAGGGCCCAGACAGCAAGAGTGTTTCCAGGAAGACGGGAAGCTTTGCTTAAGCAGAAGCTGGAGGCCAACCACCTTCCCATGCCCGGCAGGATCTCTACAATTCCATCTAGTCACAAAGGTGTCAACTCTTGGACAGCAACTCGCTTCAGACTCTAGCTCAGGAGGCCTGAGGTCAGACTCTGCCACCATCCTGTTGTCTGACATCCTGGGTGATATGAGTCTTCTCAGGGGCTTCCTTGAAAACTGGCCCCGCTCTCCGCAGTTCCACCTTTGCACGGTAACACAGCCTGGGCTACTTCCATGTTTGTATTTGCAGAAAAATCTGTGATAAAATAAACGGATCAAAGGAATTTTGACTGGAGAGGGAGTTACTTTATAATCACACTGTTCTACACGTTACATACCGTGCCTTCTCCAGGTAGCCTTAGAAACTGGTCTCAGAATATGGTTCTTACCCTTCCGACCACCTCCCATATCCTTTTTTTTAGAAAACTCCCTGTCTGCACAAGCTGGTGTCTCATTTCACAAGGAACTGTGTATCTCTCCGTCTCTCTTTTTCTTTCTCACTTTTGGGAGGCATCCTTTCCCTTTAGGAGTGACAGCAAAGCAGTCACTATATCATCCCCCAAATTCTGTAATGCTATTTTCAGGAAAGACTCCCGGGCCGGATGAACCAGGGTGTAAAGCAGCGTGGCAGTGATTCCCGTCCTAGAGTGGCACCGTGGGGTCAGGATACCGGGCACAGAAGCCGGGAGGGGCAGCCAGGGTCCCAAGAAATAGACTCCGGGGCACAGCTGGAATCCCAGTGCCCGCCCGTCTCGAGAACATTGTGGGTTGTCTCCTTCTGAATGTGAAATTCTAGCAGCCAGATGTGGAGCGGGAATGCCAGGGCGACTGTACCCTCCACTCACAGCGTGGCCTTTCATCTGCGTCCAGGGAAGGATAAAGAATGGTCATGTTAAAGTCTGCATCCTGGCTGTGATGACCTCCACACAGGCATGTGGGCGGCATTGTTCTGCCTCTCCTGGAAGATCTTGGGCGCTCGCGGCACTGGCGGGCTCCCAGCAGGTCTCCCTGCAGCTCTGCTCAGGGCCTGGATGGCTTGGCCTGATTATCGCAGCCCAGCTTTCCCCAAAGATGCCTGGGGGGATGTAAGTCGTTCTAGCAGCCTAATTGACGATCACTTTTATTTCTCCTTTGCTGTTGACTTCCTGTTTACCGCTCCTTCACCAAGCCGTTTGCGGCCACACGATGTTTTAAGATTCTTTTCATTCAGCGAGAGCCAAGAGACAAAACTGCAGTCTGCCTGAGAAAACAAAAGAAACAAGGGCTCTGAGGAACCATCTGATTCCCCTTTGCGTGGGTGGCTGCCTACCGCTTTGCCCTGCGATGTGATGATTGCAGTCATTAAGCCTGTCTGGTGAGGGGGAGGCCAAGTGAAGAAAAACAACAACGAAAGAGAGAGAAATGAGTCCCAGGGACGAAGAACTGTGCAGGCAAAAAAAAAAAAAAAAACCCAAAAAACAACCTTGCACTTCTTTTAGAGTTCACAGCCAGGAGGATAAACACCACTTAATTTGCAAAAGATTGCCATTTGGAGATGATAAAAAAAAAAAATTAAATGTCGCTGGAAGAAACACTTACATGAAAATCGCGAGATCCTGTGCTGAGAGCGTGTGTGAATTTCTCCTCAGCGGTCTCTGTTGGCAACTAGATTCCAGGACATCTATTCCAAGGGCAGTTTGGTTTTTGGTTCTTTACCAACCTGAAGCAGTGGTTCTCAGACCAGGGTGAGAGGGTGATTCCGCCTCTCCCTTCCTGGGGTCATTTGGCATGTCTGTAGACACTTTGGATTGTCACAACTGTGTGTGCGTGTGGAGCAGGGACTGAGTCGTGGGCACTACTGGCAACAAGTGTGGAGAGGCCAGGGACGCTGCTGAGAATCCTGCAATGCACAGAACAGGCCCTGCACAACAAAAAGTGTTCCAGCCCCAAATGTCAGTAGTACGGAGACTCAGAAATAAGGCATCCAAAAGCAGAAAGAAGCAGAGACCGATTGGCTTAAATTCGAACTTTCTACTTGGAAAAAGATGGGGTAAAGGCAAGGGGTCCATCTAGGAAGTTCCTGACTTTCTGGAAACATAGAGCTAATGAGATCTATGGAACTGGTATTATAGTCCAGATCTGGTGCGATCAGCATATCTGGAGGGTCTTCTAAAGTCTAGGCGAAGATGTGGCCACCCATCACTACCCTCTAGTGGACCAAATCCGTGAGATGTCTATGTGTGTGCAGTCACTGCCCTCTAGGGGAAGAAATGCATGGAGCTGCCCGTCGTGTGTACATTTCAAGGCAATGGGATAAACCTTGGAAGAAAGACCCTTCTTCACTTTAGTGGCATCCAAGAAAGAAGCCTAATTTTATGGTTAGGAGACTGGTTTCAAGCCCCAGCTCTATCACTGGCTCACACTGACAAACCTCTTAAGTAGCCTCTCTTAGCCCCAGTTACGCCCTTTTACTTGATGGGTCCTGGGCATCTCACCAGAGCCTGGATGAGCAGGCACTGCGGAGGCATGAATGCATCACGCAAATAAATGTACATGGTTATGGTAACTCTAGGATTATAAGGTCGGAGATGCTCAACTATTAACAAATAGTTATTCAGGACCTACCACGTACCACACTCTCTTGTAAGGGCCGAGAATGTAAAGTAGACGTGACAGAGTCCACAGGTGGGGGAGAAAGATAATAAGCTACTAACAAATGAGGTAGAATTGTATTATCAGGTGGTGTCCATGGCTATGAAGAAAAGCATCTAGGACAATGGGATAGAGTAAGACTTGGGTGGGGAGGGGACACCACTTCAGTTAATCCAGGTGCTCAGGAAAGGCCTTTCTATGTCTGGGACATAGAAGAAAGTGACCTTATGAGCAAAACTGCCCTTGGACCAAGGCACTTGGCACTTCCCTGGGCCCTGTGCAACCTCCCTCCCTAACACTGTCTGGACTCCAGGGAAATGCTTCTCCACTCTGCTGCTGGAACGCAAGGTAGCATGGAGAGGACTAGTATGGCGGGGGCACTTAGGGAAGAGGAAGGACAATTGACGAATGAGTTAATTGGTTAAACTCTTCTTCTCAGATTGCATCAGTGCAAAGAATATTGCATAGGAATTGTTTCCCAGAATTCCTAGCATCCATTTTTGTTGTTCTTAGTGTTCTGGAGACGCCCATGGATTAGAGGGGTATTGGCCACATTTGCACGTGGTGTGTGTGAGGAACATTTTGCAATGTTAAATAATTCATGTTTCTCTTGAAGTTGTATGTAGTTTGGTCTAGACGCAAGATGCCTGATGCATACCAATTATTTGCCTTGACAACGACATGGACATTCAAAGCTCATAATGAGAATTGTTTTTGTAATAAGAATATTTACTACAATTTAGATAAATTTCCATCCAAAGTTCTTCAGCTTTATTTAAATAATTCTAAGTTAAAATGATCATACCTACTAAGTTTAACATGCATTTATGTAATTTAAAATACTTTTGAATGTTTGAGAAAAATAACTTCTTTGAAAGCATATGTGAAAACATTTTAGTTGTTTATACTTACTTTCAGTTACATTTTTCATGATAATATATTCAAATTTTGTACATCTGAGGACAATAACATTTAAAAAAATCTTTTATGTCATTCATCTCAATAGAACACAAATTACTCGACAATGATTTTATTAGTGATTTCACTTAAATGAAAGCAAAAAATGAATTTTTGTGAAATAAACACATCAGTTGTGAATACCGTATGTCTGTTTTGTTGATCATTCAAATGCCACCCGCCAACCCGCAGAACCCTCAAATATGTGCAATAATAATTAAATTCCATTTTGTTTTGTATTTTACTAACATACAGTCATAAAAAACATACGTTTACACATATTTTTCAATTTTGCCATTATGAAGGCATTTGTCATGGTAAGAGGACAGAACATACCTTATGTAACAGTTTTTAGTGGTATGTGGGCCTCCATTTGTACCCTTGTCCTGGGCCCCTCTAACATTAGGGGTGAGCCTGTGGGGTGTTGGAGGGACAGAAAGCTGGTGTGGCTGCAGCCTGGTAGATGAGATCAGAGGGGCGGGCAGGGCCTCATGCCATGTTGAGGGGTTCGGATCTTCCTATACTGGCAGTGGGAAGCCGGGTGAGGGCTTTAAGCGTGAGAAGATGGGTCTGGCTGCTGTACAGAGAGTGATGTCTGGGGGAACGAGAGTAGAGGCAGGGCGATGATTGGCAGGCTGCTGCATTAGTCCTAGCAAATGAGAGTGCCTTTGACTTGGGTGTCAGCAGTGGAGTTGGTGAGAGTGGTCAGATTGGGGATACATTTGAAGGAATTCAAATATAGAATTTACTGATGGATCGAGTATTGGGGTGGAGAAAAGAGGGAATGATTTCTAGGGCTTTGGTTTGAGCAACTGGTGTGTGGTGGAGGGAAGCCTAGAAGGTAGGGGCAATTTTACTACTGTACCTTCTTTTTTTTTTTTGGCCACACCATGCAGCATATGAGATATTAGTTTCCCGACCAGGGATCGAACCTGTGCCCCCTGCATTGGGAGCACAGAGTCTTAGCCATTGGACCACCAGGGAAGTCCCACTACTGTTCCTTCTTACATTCCTATCAACAGCTTGCAGGTCTCACTGGGGCTTGTGACTGAGGTGCCAGTCAGAACCTGTCCCATCAACCTGTCCCAGGTTTTGATGGGATAACTGAGCCATTATCCACTAAACTCCTTTCCAACCTCGAAATTCTATGATTTTAAGGTGACTATGTAGGACCCCAAAGTATTCGAATTTTAAAAGGAGACTTTTCGAAGACAGAAGAAGAATCAATCTGTAAAGGTAGAGGTGTTTGCGGGGCAGACTTCCAACTGGCCACCACTCACACTAGCATCCTCACCCGCAAATCCTTGTCTCTGTACACCAAGGGGTTGCACATTCACCCAGACGTGCTATTTTTTTGAATTAACAAATCTGGTTAGATGTCACCACGTGTTTATGAACCCACGGTGCTACACACTCAAAATACAGCCATACACCATGAGTACAAGAAGGAACCTTTAGGGAGCAGCGGCTCTGACTCTGAGTCGCCCGCATAAGGGAAGCGGAGGGTAAGCTGCTATGTGATGGTCCATGACACGATCACACAGCTGGCTGGTGATGGATGTGGACCTCGAGCCCAGGCTCCGGGACTTCCGGCCCAGGGTGCTTCCCACAAGTAGGGTCTCTGCCCCTGGGATGAAGCAAGGGGTCATGCAGGGCGAGGACCTGACATCAAAATAGGTCTCAGATTTCTTTTTGCAGTGACTGCAGACTCACGCCATTGTCTGCTCTGTATGACCTTATCATACCTCCCAAGAGCTCAAAGCTCTTTTCATAAATACAGTAGCATCGATCTCCACTGCCATTCATTCAATCGACCAACATTCCAGCGGCCAGCTCAGCGGGTACCAAGGATACAAAGAAGAACGGGGGCGTGTCTTCATATGGTTGATTTACTTTGTTGTACAACAGAAACTGACACAGTATTGTGAAGCAATTAAACTCTAATAAAGATCTATTAAAAAATTAAAAAAATAAAGGTGCTGCCAGCATCTGTGTGTGGTAGGTGGCATGGGGGTGGAGGACATGCTGACATTGACAATTCCAATGCAGCGCGTTCGGTTAGGAGCTGTGATGACAGTGTGCCCAGGGTCCCGTGGGATGGCCCAACACTGACAGCAAAGAAGGGTAGGTATTGAGCCCTGGGCTGCACGGAGGAAGTAACAGGAGTTAAACAGGAGAGAAGGGAAGAGTGCTGAAGGTGGTTTCAGGAAAAGGGAACAGCGTGTGCAAAGGCCAAGAAGGAAGGCAGAACTTGGCATATTCGAAAAATTGCCAGTACTTGATACCGTGGAGCCCGGTGTCAGAGCGTGGAGGCAGAAGTGTGGACGGGATGGAGAAGTGGGCGGGGCCAGGGACTGTCACTCCACGATACTGGCGCTTGAATCTGAAGCGGAGTGAGATGCCCAGGTCTTCACGCTATTTGCTCCAGGGCCAAGAAATGTCTCCTCCTCCAGGGCGGAAGCTTAACCAGGAGAAGTCTTCGGAGTGAACAGCAAGGATAGTATTAAAAGTTTAGGGACTGGTGGAAAAGGCAGCCCCAGAGCGGGCTGAGTCGCGGAACAGGGTCTTCCTCTTCTCTCTTGGGAGCACCTGGGCCTCCACCTCCTTCTGTATCTTACCTTTGCCTCCCCCAGTGACTCTCTTTCCCACCAGCCTGAGTCATGCGTGGAGTCCAACCAAGACAACCCCTGTGGAAGGCATAGGCTCAGCAGAAGACCTTAAGCCCATTAATCACAAGGTATCTGGCACCTAGTAGGTGTTTAATTTCGTGTGTGTGTGTGTGTGTGTGTGTGTGTGTGTGTGTGTGTGTCATATGAGTGAATGAACGAATGCGTCAGTGGGATTCTTTGCTTTGTGCCTCTTCCCCTTCCTCTCACGTGCCAGACTCCAACTCTGATTGGCTGGGGTTGGAGAGAGAAGAGCCCTAGCGGGGTTTGTGTGCCAGATGCTCCAGACGAGTCACCAACCTTTATCCTCACCCTTGCGGTCAGTACTGCCAATCCACAATCTTTTACCCAAAAGCCAGGAGTGCTTCAGGATTCTGATTTTTTTTTCCTAAGATTTTGGAAAGGTACTACGACATAATATACGTTTTATGATAGCAAGCCCTCAGTGGGTGGGAGGGGCACCTTAGAATCAAACACATAAACCGTTTCTGCCGTGTCATATGAGAAAATTCACATTAAGTAGTAAAACACATAACCTCAGGTCAGCTTAGGTCAGGTCCTGCTGCCGAGTGAGTTGCAAAACGCTTCTGGTTTTCAGAATGTGGGAGTTTGGAAATGTGGACAAGAGAGTGTGGACCTGTGAAATCCTCACTTTTTGGATGAGGCAACTGAGATTCCCAGAGTCACTCTAAGCAGAAAGGGGAGTCGGGATTAGGGACACGACTGTGTCCAGCTCCAAAACCCACGTTCTTTCTATGCCACCTTCTGGGCTCCTTGCCTCCTCTGCCGCCCAATGCAAAAAGGAGTAAAGGGCAGACCCTGCGGATCCCCAGCAATTCGGAGACCAAGTTTGGAGAAAAGAGTTTTCTTTCTGGAACAGCAATGCCTCCATCTACTGGACGTATCTGAGAATGACATCTGACTCACCCAGAGAACGACGTTTACTGGGCTGGTGGTGGCCTCTATAAAGGGCAGTGGAATTGGCTTTCCCTCTGTAACCACGCATGCCATATTTCAGGGAGCAGAAAGCTGCTACTAAGTTACCTCTGTGTAATCCCTCTTTCAAAACAGAACAAAACAACCGCCACAGTAATAATAATGAAACCCGTTTCACCCAATTGCCAGAAATTCTGGACCGCTTTCACCGTTCTCAGTGTTTGCAGTACCTCTTCTAAAACAGGACATCCTCTTTCTTCAGACTTTTCGGTGGTCCCCATCAATTACAGAAGCGACTCCATAGGCCTCCTTTTAACCACACCTGCCTCTCCAGCCATTCCCCACGCCGTACACTCTCTGCTTTCGCTGGGCCCTTATCCTACTGTATCTTCTATTATAGCACCTGGAACTGCCCGCTACGTTGCTTTGTTTGCTTGTTTCCTCAGCCAGACTCACAGCTCCTGTACATTTCAGGCTCCCTGCAATATAGTAGGAGTTTGATCATTTTTGAGAGATGAAAAATGAGAGTGAATTTATTTCATTGACTTAAAACACCCCCAAATTTGTTCATCAATTAAATGCACATACAGGAATTGTTGTCAGGCTCCTAAATCTCAGGTAATTCTACTTTCAAAATTCTTTCTTGAATATGAAGTTTGGTAGAGGGCAGGATGGAGAGAGTTTGGGGATATTTATTTCCCTAAAGAAGGAAGATTATCAAAGAATATTCAGAATAAAGTGTTCCTCTAAGAAATGATTCCTTCCTTGAACTTCCCACAGCATCTTTTCTCAATGTCTTGAATTTCTCAAAATGAAACCTGAGAATGAGTTACCCAAGGAAACCAGAAACTGTACATAGACTGTGGCACTTTAGAAGTTGGGGTAGGTCACAAAACAAACAGAAATAGTTATCTTTTCAGGTACGTGTATTATTATTATTTTATTTTATTTTATTTTTTTGCGGTACGCGGGCCTCTCACTGTTGTGGCCTCTCGCGTTGCGGAGCACAGGCTCCGGACGCGCAGGCTCAGCGGCCATGGCTCACGGGCCCAGCCGCTCCGCGGCATGTGGGATCCTCCCGGACCGGGGCACGAACCCGTGTCCCCTGCATCGGCAGGTGGACTCTCAACCATGGCGCCACCAGGGAAGCCCACGTGTATTATTTTTGCAGCAGCTTTATTTATATATAATTTACATACCATAAAGTCACCTACTTAGAGTGTACAATTCAGTAAGTTTTAGTATATTTACAAAGTTGTGCAATCCTTGCCACAATCAATTTTAGAACATTTTCATCATCCCCCAAAGAAGCCCTGTACCCTGTAACTAACAACCTCCCATGCCCTGCTCCACCGTCACCCTTGGCAACCACTAATCTACTTCCTGTCTTTTAGGAGTTGCCCATTCTGGACCTTTAGGACAAATGGAATCATATAATACGTGGTGTATTGTGACCAGCTTCTTTCACTTAGCATGATGTATTCAAAGTTCATCCATGCTGTAGTATGCGTCGGTACTTCATTTCTCTTCATGGCTGAGTAACATTCTATTGTATGGTTTTATCACATTTTGTTTATACACTCATCAGTTAATGGGCCTTTGGTTGTTTTCACCAGCAGCTATAGTGCAGAGCGCTACTACAAACATTCCGGGTACAGGTTTTTGTAAGGACGTAGTTTTCAGTTCTCTTGCGTATATACCTAGGAGGGGAATTGCTGCATCAAATGATACGGGTATGTTTATTTCCATCCCCTACTAAATACAAACACCCCCAGGGCAGAGTTTGAGGCATTCGTCTCCTGGCCCAGTACTTTGTACATAAATGTTCAGTAAACGTTTATTGACTGGAATGAAGGAACGGATGATATTTGCAGTTCTAACATGGAACATAGTAGGGAGTTGGAGGAATAGACAGGCAGCATCAGGAAAATGAATCTTTCGAAAAAACTCAAATCATGAACAATCTTGACACTGCCGAGTAAAATTGCAAAACGTAGTTCTGAGAAACCAGCTCCCCTTCTGTACAATGAAAGTAACAACACCTTTCAGAGTTGTGTCAAATTGCTTTCTATCTGGGGAGGCTTCAGACAGGCCTGAGACACACCCTAGGCACTCAACTAACGCTGTGCCGCTACTTAAATTCAGGATGGACCCTCAACCACAAACCGTCTAAGCTTTGACCTTCTGTGAAATATTCACTAGATTTAACCTTGAAAAGACTGGGTTTTCATCTCACTTCAGCTCTGTCTTTTGCTGCCCAATGTGAGGTCATTATACCTGTATCTACATTCGTGATATCAATTTATTTTTAAAATTTTATTCTTTTAATTGAAGTATAATTGATTTACAATCTTATGCCCATCTCTGCTGTACAGCAAAGTGACTCAGTTATACACACATAGACATTCTTTTTTTTATATATTCTTTTCTGTTATGGTTCATCACAGGATATCGCATATAGTTCCCTGTGCTACGCAGTGGGACCCTGCTGTTTATCCATCCTATATATAATAGTTTACATCTGCTAATCCCAAACTCCCACTCCATCCCTGGCCCCCCTTGGCAACCACAAGTCTGTTCTCTGTGTCTGTGAGTCTGTTTCTGTTTTGTAGATAAGTTCATTTGTGCCATATTTTAGATTCCACACATAAGTGATATCATATGGTATTTGTCTTTCTCTTTCTGACTTACTTCACTTAGTATGATCATCTCTAGTTGCATCCATGTTGCTGCAAATGGCATGATTTCATTCTTTTTTATGGCTGAGTAGTATTCCATTGTATATATGTGCCACGCCTTCTTTATCCATTCCTCTGTAGGTGGACATTTAAGTTGTTTCCATGTTTTGGCTATTGTGGATAGTGCAAAGCAGCTAGTTGAAAAGCACGTGACTAATCTAGTGACTTTTGCTCTCAGGAAGAGCATCAGAAGTGCCATTCCCTCAGTCTTGCCTGGCAGCATCCGTACATCCCCATGGTGAGCTGTGCCTATCCGGCTTCACACTCTGCAAGTCCATGGAATTAGACTGTTGCCCTCAATTGGGGGCAGGATCGATCTTTCCAAAACACACTTTGTTTATTATTTAGATATGAAATAGACTCAATCTGTTGACCTTTTTTCAGAGTGTCATTCTTGAGATCGTTTGGGGATAAAAAACCAAGTGAAGGAGTTCTGTTTTTGTGATACTATGGTGCTTAAATATGTCTAAAAATAGAATAGGCATCTAATTAAATACTTTTAATGATGGGTTAGATTTTGTTATGATTATCTCCGCAGTAAAACATGTTTAAAGTGATACTCTCTAAATTTCAGGATATAAATGCATGTCAATTACTTTCAAGTTCAGGTACCAGCCTCAAGCTAGAACACAAAAATGTCACCTAGCTCAGTTTTGCTTCACTAACTAGATAAAAATAGTATGTAATCAGTACATCAACTCAATGATCTAAAAATTGGTAGCCTCAGCCTATTATGTGTATAGACCGTATA
This sequence comes from Delphinus delphis, assembly GCF_949987515.2. NCBI lineage: Eukaryota > Metazoa > Chordata > Mammalia > Artiodactyla > Delphinidae > Delphinus > Delphinus delphis. The sequence goes on along the minus strand of NC_082703.1, from coordinate 5,787,819 downwards.
ATTTCTGTAAACTGAAGGAGACTTCCAAAACATTTGAAACTTTCTAACCTAGTGAATCGGCCCAAAGTTTTTTTGTTATAATCTTGCTTACACTATTCGTTTGTTTCTTACCTATCCTCTTTCAATAAATAGAACAAAGGAGACGTTCTCATTTCCTGTTTGTGGAACAATGCCCCAATTAGTTCTTGTGAGAACCACCAAGTTTTATTGCAGGGGTCAACGAGGACCCCAAAGCTTCCCAATTTGTGGTGGCATTTGACAGTTCACAGACATGCTGCCCTCCAGGGGACCGCCAACAACTGAATCTCAGGATGCCTTCTCACCCCCATGCATTCCCTACCCAGCGCCTCCAAGAATCACAGCTGGGAATCTTCTCGCTTCATCCCTGGGGGGCTGAGGAGGCAGAGTTTGTAGTTGGAACCGGACCCCATTTGGGAAAGAGAACCCATTCCTGTGCTTCCGTCATAGAAGTACCTAGAACAAAGAGAGGGCCTGGAAGACGATCTCTACCCCTCTCTGCCACACAGCACACACATTGTCCTGTGGGCAGAGGTGTGCGCCCGGGGAAGGCTGACCCAGGCAGGACCCCATGAGCCCACAACCTAAGGACATTTTCTCTGCCATCTTTCACCAATTATTATTGTTACTTTTCAATTAGAAGGGGAGGGAAAAAAAGTCAAGGGGACTTCCCTGGTGGTCTAGTGGTTAAGATTCCACGCTCCCAATGCAGGGGGCCCAGGTTTGATCCCTGGACAGGGAACTAGATCCCACATGAATGCCGCAACTAAGGAACCCACGTGCTTCAACGAAGACCTGGCGCAACCAAAAAAAAAAAAAAAAATTAACCAAAAAAAGGTCAAGAGGGATGTGGGTGTGTATATTTCTTGGAATCCAGAGGTTCAGAGGAAAAACATCCATCAAAAATGTCCCTAGTACAAAAGTTGGCAAAACAAAGAGGACTCTCTGTCTCTCTTTTTTTCTTAAAGCTGAACTGTGTAACAGGAGAAATTCTCTCACAAGGGGAGAGTGTTCCTGAGCCAAGTTTAGGCCGAGGAAAACTTTTCCAGCATGTCAGGAATGAAGCCGACGTTCCATTAAGGAAAGAAAAAAAAAGTGCCGGAGGAAAGAGTAAGCGGGAAAAGGATTCAGACGGAGCTTTAAATTCCAGACGGGGCCGCAGTTGAGAGCCCTCGGGAAGCTCCCTCTGAAGGGAGACAGCAGCCAATTTCTCCCTGGGGCTCCCAGCCCTAGTGGACATTTCCTGTTCTGCCCCTGGACATTCAAGCCAGAACTTACAAAACATCCTTTTCCCTCGAACCAAGCGTTTGGTTCGGAGACCCACCCTTCCCCACGTCGGTGATCTCAGCCCGCCCTCCCCTTCCTTCCACGGAACCCCTCCCAGACCAGAGGCGCTCGGCTTCCTAAGCAAAGATGATGGATCCGCTGTAGCAGGTGACGCCGAAGGGAGAGAGGAGACCGGGGGACCACCACCGACGAGGTAGGAACGGGGGCTGGGTGTTCTGGGGTCATTTAGCATTTATTGAGCAAAGCGGGGCCCTTGAGCTTTAAGCCTTGGGCTGGGGACGTTTTCTGGTTGATGGGGGGTGTGTGGAGGGTGAGTGAACTCCAGGGAAGTTGGGCATTTCTTTTCCCGCTCCCTTTCCAAATTTTACTTTAATTCTTGGGTCTCTGGAAGCACGTGTTGTTTGTCTGGTGTGGAAAGTGTTAGGGCAGAATTCTGGGAATTCCCTGATTTCTTTTTTCTTTTGCTTTCTTTTCTTGGAAAGAGAGGTCGTGGGGAGGGAGTCTTGCAATGTCAAGGAGGAGCATTCATAAATACATTCCTCTCTGAATAGATTCAGAGAGGAATGACCCACGTGCCTGTGCAAGGAAAAGGTATTTTCACCTTGATGAGCTGGGGTCCCCCTGTTTCCCAGGACCTGGGTGGTGTGTCCTCCTGGTTCGCCATGCTTCCCCCTTCTCCCCCTCCCACTGTCAGGGGGACACACAACTTGAGCTGTTTCTCAGGTCGGGGGATGTGGCACATGGCCCCAGTGCTGTGCGTTTATGGGCAGAGCCCAGGTGTCCCTGGACACTTAGATGTCTGTGGCAGAGCTAACTGGTCTACCTGGAAGGCTGCATGTGGCTTGTTAGGGAATTGCCCCAGCAGCTGGTCACTGAGAAGTTAGCCTTGGCAACACGTGCTGACATTGGACTGACCCAGAGAACTCAGCATGGCTTCTGCACAAGGAGTGCTCAAAATTTTATGAAGCAGTCATAAATGAAGAATTTCAAATGCCCTTCCTCTGAATGCCTATGGTTTTTTACTTCTCTGTAGCACTCATTTTGCTCCTTATCCACATACTGCCTTGCACTGTTCTCTAACAAGATAAATAAATGAGAGAGTGAATTGGACAAATGAGTCATAACCTATTACTTGGTGATCCCAAGACAGTTACTAACTCCAGCTGAGCACTGGCTGTGTGCCAAGCACCATTGTAAAGGTGGCAGGTGTCATCATCATCATCATCCCCATTTTACAGATGAGGAAACTGAGGCTGGAGACACAACTAGTGAGTGCAGAGGAGGGATCTATACTGAGTCCAGGATGCGATGTTCTGAAACCAAGATTGGGGTTTGACCCTTGGTTCCCTCATTGCCTAGCTGGGTGATTTTGGACAAGTTAAATGTCCTCAGCCTCAGTTTCCTCATCTGCAAAGTGAGACAAGAATAACCACACCTCACAGAGGTGTTGTGAGAGATAGATTAATTCTAAAGATTATTTTACTGAAGCAGGTCAAAATGTAGGCATGCTCTTCCCAGACCCTACTGTGTGCGTTATAAATGTGGAGGGGTCTCTTGCAACTGAAAAGCCTCGGGGTTCTGTAGGAGGTAGCAATAGTGCCTTGTTAGGATTGTACCTTAACGATGGACATTGGGGTTCACTTGCCGGCCAGTACAAGCCTGTAGCCGCCAGTTCACTAGACTCTAAGCTCGCTAAGGGCAGGGTTCGTGTCGTATACACGTTCTGGATTCTGGATTCAACCAACCTCGAAACAAACACCCGCCCCCCCAAAAAAAATTCCAGAAAGTTCCCCAAAGCAAAACTTGAATTTGCACTGCAATTATTATTATTATCTTTTTTTGCGGTACGCGGCCTCTCACTGTTGTGGCCTCTCCCGTTAATGGAGCACAGGCTCTGTACGCACAGGCTCAGCGGCCATGGCTCACGGGCCCAGCCGCTCCGCGGCATGTGGGATCTTCCCGGACCGGGGCACAAGCCCGTGTCCCCTGCATCGGCAGGCGGACTCTCAACCACTGCGCCACCAGGGAAGCCCCTGCACTGCAATTATTTCCGTAGTATTTACATTGTATTTACAACTACTTGCATGGCACTTCCGTTGTATTAGGTTTTATAAGTAATTTAGAGATGATTTAAAGTATAAGGGAGGATGTGTGTAGCTTATATGCAAGTACTACGCCACTTTATAGAAGGGACTTGAGCATCAGTGGATTTTGGTGTCCGCAGGCATCCTGGAACCAATCCCGGGGGGAACCAAGGGACAACTATGTATTTGTCTCTCTTAGAAAATGTTTCTCAACCTGTGATTGAGGGACCTCATTGCCCTTCAGAAGGGTCGCAGGGTCCCCGCAGGGCAGGAGTTCAACAAAGCAGCTGTGGATGCCCCAGGAGCCTCCTCTTTCCACTCCTGACAGAGCAGCCCCATCTTTACCTGATTACGTGTTGGGGTGCCCATTTGAAAGAAAGTTTTGAAAACAATGTTCAGAACTGCTTACGTGGGACAGGTAATGTTGTGTCTAGGGAGAAACTGACTGCTTACGGAACGGAGTTGATTTATGGAGGGATTTCCAACTGGGCCCTGTCTGGGCTCTCACTTGGCCCTCCCCATCACCTTCTACTTAGTGACCATCTCCCACTCCGGGGAACCCACAGGAGGTGTGTGCCAAGCGGGCTCGGGAGGTGAGCCCTTCCGTCCCAGGCAGCCGGTCCTCAGGTGCAGGGACAGACAAGGGGCAGGGCCCCAGAGAGCTTATATTATTACAACCTGGCCTCTCTCTAAGTCTTCTCGGAATGTGTCCTTCTCAATTCTGCTCACAGTGATGGACTGCCTGATCCATACTCATAATAGCTATGATTCATCTACCTTAACAATGACAGCTTACTTTCTGAGCCTGGCGCTGTGCTGAGCACATTACGCAGATACGCTCAGGTAATCCCCACGAAAGCCCTGGAAGGCAGTTTCAGCCTGTTCCCCACTCTGCTGATGAGCAGCGTGAAGGTAAAGGCGTTACATCACTTGACCAAGGGCACCCAGCCAGTTAGTGATGAAGGTGAGATTGGAGCCCCTCCCCCAAGCCTGATCCACCCCACCTTGAATAGTTTTGCAGCCCCATTTGACAGAGGTAAGAGGGATGTTGTTGTGTGTTTCTTTCATATTTTTGGCAAAGGATGGTCCCTGAGCATAGGCTGGGAGGAACGGGGCCAGGACAGGACGTTCCATGGCGGAAGAGTGCTGCTGTGAAAAAGTAGAGTCGGAATTCTTGTCCAAGCTGTGGCCCTGGGAGCGTCACCTGTCCTATGAGAGGTGACATGGGTTTAGTGGGAAAGAGCCAGCTCTATTGCCAGACTCCCCGGGCTCAAATCCTTGCTCTGCCCCATATTAGCTAGATCATCTTCGGCGAATTTCCAAAATAAAGATATTCCGTGTAGAGGGATGATAATAACCGCACCTATATCATAACGATATTATGATGAAATAACTCAGTCCACATAAGGCATTTGGGGCTGTGTCTGGCACATAGTAAGCACTCAATAAATATGTTATTATGTGTAAAAGAGGTTGGGTGGCAGGCTGGAAATAAGAAGTAACTAGTGTTTGAGATTGAAAAATGGACACCAGCAATGTCACCTGTGAGCCAGGGATGGGACGGTTGTGCCTGGACCCCAGCCAGGAAGGATCCAGAGTCCCTGAGAGACAGCTTAAGACCTACGAGAAAAAGCTTAGATGTTCTCTTAGAAGTTTAATAAAACTGAAACAACTAGTCTTCAGGATTGGACTTGCCAAACTGGACCCTTGGATTAAATGAAGTTTAACTTATTTATCTTTGTAGTTATGGAAATCAGTCCCACTTCTGACCTATTGTTATTTCCAAAACAAAAAACAAACAAAAAAAGCTTGCTTGTAAATGCCATTGGCTGAACCACTTGTACTTTTGGAAGGATGACTTTAAGATTTCAAGCTGAGATATTAAATTTAAGAGCTAAATATAGCTGATAAAAAAAAAACAGGAAGGGCTCATGACTTATAAAAGAATTTTGTGGCTTTTTCAGAGAACAAATCCGTGAGCACCGCCTAAGTCTAGACTAAATTTGCAATGATTTTGAGAGGAGCATGCATCCATTTGCCGACTGTTACTGGAAGCAAAAGTATGCAAGAAATAAATGAGAGGTGGTTGTTTATTGAGCACTTACTATGAGTCAGGCATTGTGCTAAGTGCTTCATATGTACTATCTCACTTGTTTAACCCCCATGTCTGCCTATCAGGTGAGTACAGTTGATCCTTGAATAACATGGGTTTGAGCTGCATGTGTCTACTTATAAGAGGAATTTTTTTCAATAAATACCTACAGTATTTAAGTATCTATTGAAAAAACTACCCAACCTGGGGTTGGTTGAATCCACGGATGCGGAATCTCGGATACGGAGGGCTGACTTTGTGGAGGGTGGTGATCCCTAACCCCCTGTGTTGTTCCAGGGGCAACAGTACTACTATTATCCCCAGTTTGCAAATAAGGATAACAAGCCTTAGAGAAGGAAATAATATGCAAAAAAGCACACAGTTGCTAAGTGCCAGGGTAGGGAGTCTACCTCAGTATGTCTGGCTTGGGTATGGGCGCTTAACTCTTACCTTACGGTAAGTCTAATCCTCCCTGATTTAAGCCCTTTCTCTCTGTCTGAGGAGGGCTGGATTTGGAAGGGGGTGGAGTAACTCACAGCCCTCTTAGGCATTTAGAGAGCAGGGGTCAGAAGATGTAAAGGGCACCTGACAGCGGAGGCCCAGTGCGGCTGCGTCCAACCCAGCAGACTGGGTCAGGCGGCCAGGCGCGGGTTACCTCGTGAAGCAGGCTGTCTTCTTAACCTTCTCCGTGCACTCCGAGAGGCCCACTGTCTCCAGGGATGTGTCCCTCCTTTTCTGCAGGGATCTCAGCACCCAATCCCCTCTGTAGCCCATATTTAAAATGGATCCTCTTATTGGCTGTCCATCCAATGCTCCTTTGACCGGTGCTTGACTTTCAGCAGACCATTGAAAAGTGACTAATAAGAGAATTGATACACAGGTGCATCTCCAGTGGGAGACTTCACTGTCACTGTGGCAGCACATAGGTGAGCATTTTGGAGGAGGGACACTCCCCAAGTACCCGCTAGCCAGCTCCCCAGTTGTTTCCTGCTCCAGTCTGGAAAGACAAGCTCCTTTGTGAGTGTCTGGGGTCCAGATCACAAGGTTTTCATGTGTTACTGGATACAGAAGCTGCCTATCTGAATTCTCCAAATCTTTATAGCACCGACTCAACCGGGACAGCTCCAGGCAGCGGCATGAAGCATGATGTCTTTCCTTGGTGCCCAGAGCACTCTCTCTCTGTCTCTCTCTGTGTCTCTCTTTCATAGAGGCCCTTCTTCCACCCACGTTCTCAGCCTCTGACATCCAGACCCCTTCCTTCCCCATCTCTGGCAAGGCTTTCAGGCCCTTAATTCACTGAACAACCTTGAAGTACACATTGCCCACGTGTGGGTGTGTTTACAACAAGAATAATTTTTTTTTTTTTTTGCTGGAGACAAGATGACAATGGAATTTAGGAATCAATGAGCAGTTTGGGGAGGGTTTTTAAGGATATTGGAATATAGGTCCTTCATACACGATAAACTAGGACTCACGTGGGGCCTATCTGTAGTTATGGAGGGACGTAGTTTAATGGCTAAGGGTAGGGTTAGGGGAAAAGGAGGAATCCGTTGTATCTCCCAGGCCACCCAAGATACATGAGAATGGGGAGATTACACCTTCTGCACTTTCAGCCCTGGAGGGGCTCCTAGCTTCACCTCTATTTTCAAAAGGAGGTTCCATGGGACAGAAGCAGACAGAAGTCCCTAAAAAAGCAGACACAGTACCGAACAAAATGTCCCAAGGCTGCAGGGGAAGGCTCGGTGTATGTTCACTAGTCCATGTGGGGCTCTCCTGGACCCTTGGAACTTTCCATGGTTTGACTTTCTGGCTAATCATTAGCAGCTGCGTGGTGGCTGGCAGCCACCTCTGCGTTGGGCCTGCCAGCCCGAGTTCTGGGCCAGCCTGAGGGCTGCTCTAGCTGCCGTGGGGGGCTGGGGTCCCTGGAGTTTTCTTCAGGAACTAGCAGGCGTGCCCCGGGCTGCTGACCCCCCCGCTGGCTGAGGGACAGCTTCTCTGCTGCCTCATAGCCTCTCGCTGCTGGTGGTCCAGAGCCCCGTCTGGTTTTCCTGCCTCAGGTTTCCTTCTCCAGCATCCCTGAGCGAGCACGGGCCTGGCTCCTTTCCTGGGAGTGTCTCAGTGGCCCTCGCTGCCCATCCCTGCAGAGATGCTGGGTGGGCATCCAGAAAAGAGACGTTAGTAAACAAAGAGCTATTGGGGCTCCAGGCAGGGATCAGCCTTAGCCTGAAGGCATTCAGTCTGCTTCTGGAATAATGAGCGTAAGGCTTGAAAGGGATCTCAGAGGCTTTCCGGTCTAAACCCTTCATTTGACAGATGAGGGGACCGATACCTAGGGGAGTGGTGACTTGGCCAAGGTCATAAATCTTGGGTCCACAAAACCAGTCTGCTATGTGGGTGGCCTGGTAGGGGTAGTTACAATTTCTCGGGTGCTGGCTATGTCCATTGGCCCCTCAATCCCCTCCCCACCCTTCTCCACTCTCCTCTGTGTCCAGTAGGCTGACCTGAATAGTTACCTTGCATTTGGCTCCTATATAGTTTAGGTTCAGCCAATGGAGGCCTCAGGAAGGAGGTCAGAGGGAGGGGAGAGGGACACAAAGGTACTCATTCCCCTTGGTCCTTTCGTGCTGCATTGCCTGGGCTGGTGTCTCCCCTGACTGAAGGCCACACTCCTGTCAGACGGCCCTTCTGTCCCTCTGACCCTCAGGCCTAGGGCAGCAACAGTGTCTCCCTGACCGTACAGCTCTGGAGAACTGCACTTTCTCTTGTCCCCAACTCTACTCAGGCCTTTGTAAACCATCCCTTTATTAAACTCTCGAATTGGAGAGCGTTACGTGCCAGGGTCCTGACAGATACAAGAGGGTTTGTTTATTAGAGAGAGGAAAGTCTATATGACAGGAGGATGAAATTTAGCAAGAAAGTGTATTTGTTTCCTGAGGCTATTGTGAGAAATGACCATGAACTTGGAGGCCTAAAACAATAGGCATTTATTCTCTAACAGTTCTGGAGGCCGCCTGTCCTACCTCAGCATCACTGGGCAGAAATGAAGGTGTCGCCAGGGCCGTGCTCCCTCCAGCGCCTCTCAGAGAGGATGGCTGTGGTGGGCTGGAGTTGAGTCTTTCCCTTTCCAGGTCAGTTAGGCTTTGATGGTACCCCAGCAGGTTAGACTCTGGGTAACTAGTTTCCCCTGCAGACTCACAGACTTAGAAAACAAACTATGGTTAACAAAAGGGGAAGGTGGGGGAGGGATAAATTGGGAGTTTGGGATTAACATATACACACTGCTGTACTTAAGCCATTAAATATAGCAGTGTGTATACGTTAATCCCAAATATAGGACCAACAGTAGGACCAACAAGGACCTACTGTACAGCACAGGGAACTCTGCTCAATATTCTGTAACAACCTAAGTGGGAAGAGAATTTGAAAAAGAATAGATACATGTATACGTGTGACTGAATCACTTTGCTGTACACCTGAAACTAACACAACACTGTTAATCAACTAGACTCCAGTATGAAATAAAAATTTTAAAAAGAAGAAAAATGGAACGCTCTGGCATGTTTCAAATGGTTTCTTTCCCTCTCCCCTTGCCGAAAGCCCAAGGGGATTTTTCTCTGTGGGAATCTGGTCTAGCTCCTGGGGGTAAATCTCAAAATTCTGGGTCTCCCTGGAGTTTGAAACCTTCAGAGCCGTCCACACTGAGCCCCCAGCAATTCATCAATTGCAGTTTACCCCAGCATGGTTTCCACCTGGTTCTGGTTGTGAGTCTGCTCCGCTAAGCAGTGACTTCCTGCATTCGCCTGTATGCCGCTCCAATCTGGCGGCAGTGGTTTGCCCTCTTTCCTCCCCTCTCTTACGAATCCCAGAGGAGTTGTTGATTTTTCAGTCCGTTTATCTTTTTACTTGTTGGTAGGACAGAGCGGCAACCTCCAATCTCTCTCCACACAGAACTGGAAAACTCTACCCATTTATTGACATTCCCGTGCTTGACAGAAGCATTGCCCAGTCTTTGAGGGACATGTATTGCTGAAGATGCCTTTCAGCCCCCCAGACTCTCTAATTCTCTTATCCTTGGGCCTGGCAGCTGGCGGTCACTGTGGCATTCCCATTCTGAAGCCAACAGATTAGTCACCAGGCAAAACACTGTGGGAGACAAAATGGCAGCAGGGGTGATGGGGACACCAAAGTTGTGGAAGGGCCCAGCCTACCGACATTATGTATGTGGAGGTTTCTTGACTCAAGAGTTGAATCCTACAATTGGGAGTTTGGGATTAGCAGATGTAAACTGTTATATATAGGATGGATAAACAACAAGGTCCTACTGTATAGCACAGGGAACTATATTCAGTATCTTGTGATGAACCCTAATGGAAAAGAATATAAAAAAGAATGTGTATATATGTATAGCTGAATCACTTTGCTGTACAGCAGAAAGTAACACAACATTGTAAATCAATTATACTTCAATAAGAAGTATACCTGAGTATACACACACATTTATAAATATTTCTATATGTGACCACGTGAATCTATATTCAGCAGAACATGAATTCACACTGATGTCTCCAACTCCAAACCATGACCACATGGCTCTTTCTAGACCTCCCTTTGCTCACCTATTACTTCCCACTCCGACAGTGAGAAACCTGGCTCCCACCATCTGCCATCCACTTACTTCATTGTTCAATTGAGACATACGTGTATCGCGGTATTAGACGTGTTAACACGCACACCCATGGGAACAACTTTATCAGCTAGAGAACAGTCCTTGTGCACAATTTCCTTTGCCTTCAGCTTTACAGACTCCATTCATTTCCAAAGTTAGTTAGGTCAGCATCTTTCCCCCCACATCCCCTCCAGTGGACTTGTTTCATACATTTGCAATACAGTTAGGTCGTTTTGTCACAGTCTGCATTCCATCCTGGGATTCCCTGATCTCCTAAATATTTTTTCTTTAATTTGCACACATTAAATTTCACTTTTTTGTGCCGTAAAGTTCTATAGGTTTTGACAAATGTGTGGTGTCATGTCCCCACCATTACAGTATCATATGGAATAGTTTTATACCCTAAAAAAATCCCCTGCACTTCACGTATTAAGGCTGATTGAGGAGTAACACCTGGGAAAGGAAAAGAAGAGAAAGCAAGATTGGACACTACAGCCTTCAGACTGTGATACAGGTCAGATTAAGTCTGCCAGGCCAACGTGAAGCTCCAAAGCAAAAATTGCCTGAGAGAGGAGTCCCACATTGGGCAGCAATGGACAGGACGTTGTACCACCGCCTTGCTCAGCCATTGGCTGGGGGCTGCCAGAGGGGACTGATCTCAGCTCAAAAGCCCAGGCAGACTCTGAAGACACTAACAGCTTCGGGTTAGCAGCTAACCACATTCCTTGATGCTGGGTTGCTAAATCCGTCCTTGACAGGGGTCTGAGTGCCGCAACTCTGTGTCTGCCGGAAAGATCTTTGAAGTTTCCAAGCAGAGGCTGGCTAACCACTGATCAGGAATCTTGAGCGGAGGATCCCTGCATCAGGTGGGATTTCAAATCAGGGGATCCCAATGGCCTCTGTCAGCTGCTGGGCCCCATGACAGGCCTTCAGCCTGCTCTGATCCAGATGACCCAGCTATTCCATCTCTCACATTCATTCCACCTTGCTCAAGCCCCTGCTTCTCTTCTTACCCTGGCTAACGTATGCCCTGCTCTGTCCTAGAGGTAGGATCAGGGACCAAGATTATTCGTGCAGGTGCCAGGGAGCCAAAAGAGGGAAGCTCTGGTTCCCACTTATGCCCACACCTTCTTAGACCCCAGATGCTCAACAAAATGGTTACAGTATCAATAGCAACGTGGACCACAGATTAGAGCGTAGATAAAAAGCTTGTGAGTGCAAGCAAGGAAGTTGAAAAATTCAAAGCTAAGACTACGCAGACCAAATCCTGTTTGGAAATGTCCCCTCCCTTGAACACGGGAAAAACAAATCAACAGCACTCCCTACCGATCTGTGTATATACCATACCTGGCAAGGTACGACACTTTTATTTTCTTCAATCCTAACTCCTATGGGCGCCCCTGGGTTTTTATCTGCAGATGTGCAATTCTGCTCTTTCTCTGCAGGAAGGTGGAAAACTTCCAGAAGAAGGAGTGGCTCTGATGCTTTGTTCTACCTGTGCTTACTTTTGCTTTTATTTAACCTGTTGAAGGTTAAAAGCCTGTTTTATTCTTGTAACTTGGCAGCTCTGCCTGGCTCACAGATGTCCTAAGATAAACACGCGAGGTCTGTATATAACCTCTCAGGACAGTCATAGCTTCCAAGCCAAAAGAACTTTGAATATTTACTTTGACTCTCTTTGGAGACTTCCTCTGAATGTTTGCTTCTGCTTTGAAGCATTTTCAGACTCCATAGACCCTGCTTGTTTTGCCCAGCCAGAGAACAGTGGCATTTTTTTTTCTTATATTCACACTCCTATTTTTGTACAATGAGCCGTGCATACTGATTTTAATTCCAAAGGCTCACAAATTAAAGCGCTTCCTGGAACCCAGACCTCCAGTACTTTTGCCAGCCTTCTCATTCTCTTGTCCACTTTGCCGTTTCGTGGTGGAGTAATTAAAGTCAGAACCTGCTGGCTCAGAGTAGAAATAAACTATTGGTGGATAAACTCTCCTGACCCTCCCACCCCCAGGACCAGACAATGGGGTTGGAATCCATGTTTAGATACCCAATGGTTGCTCCAGGTCACTACCCCAAAGTTGTACGAGACCCACAAAAGTACTAAGAGTTACTATTCCAAGGAGACACTTGGCGGTTTCTGAATCCAGGACTTTTGAATTACAGGCAGGTTCTGTCTCTGAACATAAAGCCGGAGCACACATCAATAGCCTGCTTAAAAAAAAAAAAAAATCAATAAAAAGTCCACAAAGCGTGTACTGTCCCGGAAGCATTATGTAGGAATAGAAGTGACAAGTAAATGAAATAAAAAAACAAAAGGTTTTTTTTAAGTGCTTTCATTCCTCTCCCTGAGAATACAGACTGAAATTGTGAACCTGGCAGCTGTTTCCACAGGAGGAGACGAGGGTCACAGGTCTGAAGCGCGAGCTGTCTTCTAGAAACTGCCCTCTTACGATAGGTGACAGTTGCATCACCTTGAAATAGGAGAACACTTTTTTGTTTTTCTTTTCCCTCCAGAATTCAACTTTACTAGCACAGTGTGTTAAAGAGCAATCAGAGTGGCTGTTGGATTATAGAGGAATTTCTGAGAATTAGCCTTAGGCAAAAGGCATTTGGCTGGAAACTTGCACTGAAAACTTACCTTGCAAGTCAGCATGTGACTTCCACCTGACTTAATTTTCTTCGGTCCCAAGGGTTCCAAGGCCAAAGAAAAGGTTCTGGTCTGGGTTGCTGGCGTGTTTGCTCTTCAGAGTCAACTGGGAATAAATTCAAAGACAAATCAACAAAGGTAACTTCTCCCTTTGACACTGAGTATAACTGGGAGGGTTTCTTAAGTAAAATTTTTTGTTTTCTCATCAAAATAACAGATATGCAATCTTTGTATTTGGTTTAAGTGTGAATGAAAGAGATAAGGATTGAGGAAAACACAAAGGACCGGGCAGGGGTGGGGAAATCTGAGTCGTGGTTTTAGCTTCTGTCTCTTGACCTGGGACATGTTGCTGGGCTATCAGGGCCTTGGTTAACTTATATTAAAAGAAGAAGGTGGAATTAGATGGCCTCTAAAAGCCTTTCCAGGTCTGTTCTAGGAATCAGTCTCTTAGTTTTTATTTTTTGTTATCTTTAGGCCAAAACAATGATGCAAGGTAGAATTAGGGTATAGATTTGCAAGAGGGTCATCTTTTTTTTAAAATTTTCTTTTAATTAATTTTTATTGGAGTATAGTTGATTTACAATGTTGTGTTAGTTTCTGCTGTACAGCAAAGTGAATCAGTTACACATATACATATATCCACTCTTTTTTAGATTCTTTCCCCATATAGGTCATTACAGAGCACTGAGTAGAGTTCCCTGTGCTATACAGTAGGTCCTTATTAGTTATCTATTTTATATATAGTAGTATGTATATGTCACTTCCAATCTCCCAATTTATCCCTCCCCCTTCCCCCTTGGTAACCATAAGTTTGTTTTCTACATCTGTGACTCTATTTCTGTTTTGTAAATAAGTTCATTTGTACCATTTTTTTAAGATTCCACATATAAGCAATATCATATGATATTTGTCTTTCTTGCAAGAGGGTCATCTTGAGGCTGGTAGCAGGCTTCAGATGACTCTCACCTCATCCAATGTTTGCAAAGATGAACTGAGATCAAGATGGGCATCAGGGTAGGCGTTTATATATATCTGTCAAATGAATGAGTGAATCAATCAATCAGTCAGGATAGTATTGAGGGAGAAGGGAATGAAGTCATTCCACTGGTGGAAGTTTATTTGGGGTAGGGCATAGATTTGCTTAGCAGTGATGGCTGGGGAGAGGTTTTATGGACAGATTCAGCCAGAGCTGAACTTCAGGACTGGGAAATGTTAGGGTTAAGACTAGTTTACATAGCACTCTTTATAGAGTGATTGCTGGCAGGCTGCTAAGTACTACAGTTTTTCCAACTACAGGTGGTTTAACTACAAGATAATGGGACTCTTCTTCTCCCCAGTTTAATAACCAGAATATTGATTCGTATTTGCTTTGGCTGAGTCTTACAGAAATCCAAACTTATAGTGGCTAAACAACATGTACGTTTATTTTTCTTTCACATAAATGAAATCTGTAGGTAGGCAATTCAGGGCAGGCTTAGAGGTTCCAAGGTGTTATGGGTTAGCATCCTTCAACCTCAAGTTGAAGTATGGCTGCGTGAACTCAGCTATCCCATCAGCATTCCAGCCAGCAGGCAAAAGAAAGAGCCAATAAAGGGCTCACCTCCTGTCTTAGTCCGTTTGGGCTGCTATTACAAACTATCACAGACTGGGTCATTTATAGACAACAGAAATTTATTTCTCATAATTTTGGAGGCTGGAAGTCTGAGATCAGGGCGCCAGCATGGCTGCATTTCAGTGAGGGCCCTCTTCCTGGTCCATAGCTGGTGCCTTCTAGCTGTGTCCTCACGTGGTGGAAGGGGCAAGGGGTCTCTCTGGGGCCTCTTTTATAAGGGCACTGATCCCATTCATGAGGGCTCTACCTCCATGATTTAAGCATCTCCCAAAGTCTCCACCTCCTAATACCATCACCTTTGGGGGTTCGGGTTTTAACATATGAATTTTAGGGGGATACAAACATTCAGACCACAGTACCTCCCCACTTGCCATGAATGATACCCCTTGGAAGTTGAACTTGGCACTTCTGTTGTCATCCCATTGACCAAAACTTAATTACATGGCCACACCTAAGTGCAATGGAGACCGGGAAACATAACTTTTATTTATAATACGTAAAAATCAGCTTTTTTTGGTTTGTTTTAAGAGAGAGGGGGAGAACAGATATTAGGGAATATTAGTCTGTCACCCTTAGAGATTACACACTTATTCCAGTTATGCAGTGAAGCTCCTTTTGTTCAACTCCTTTGGTCCTTATCCCTTAAAACCATCTTCAGGGCCCATAGCAAATTATTTTCAGTATGCTAAATCTTTACCCTGTGGAGGTGAATCTGATTTTTGAAAGCAGGCCAGGGTCACTCAGGACAATGTAATGAGTAAGGTGGGTGATGAAGCTGAGAATGACCATTTCATAAGAATGAGATATGGGCTTGTATAGCTGGATATTATAGGCTATACTGGCCATTAGGATCATTCCTACAGAAAACAACTCTAGAACCCGAACATAATACATAAAGATTACCTGAAGGTACTGAAGAGGAAACAGAAGTAGGTAGATTCTGGTGTTGCACGTAGCTTGGAGAAGAGGAGATAAAGAGTCATACAAGTAGTCCCTCTGCCTCGGCTTTTAGTGCGGGGCTAAGTGTAGTCCACACAGTGGCTTGTGTAATGGAGACATACATGAAAAACTCCCGAGCCCTGCTGTTCTGGGGCATGAGAGAAGTGAAGCCAGGAGATGATGAATGCTGAAAAAGTGGGGGAACCCAGAAAGGAAAGAGCCAAAGAGGGGGTCCCTACACCAAATCATTGGCCAAGCCCTAAACCACACGTGCACAGAAAACACTCAAAGCAGCTCGGCTACACAGAAGGTCTGCACTCAGACTGGAGCTGCCACCCCAAGAAACAGGGTTTGGAGTTCAAGCCCAACAAGAAAATTCTCTGCTAAAACAAAGGAAAAACAACTCTCACCAGAGAAAAATAATGCAATCTGAAATCTCCACAGCTTAGTATTCATGATGTCCAAGATGCAGTCCAAAATTATCCGACCAATGGATACTAATAAACTAATATTAGTCTCTAACATCTGAAAAATCAACATAATTCAAAAAATTAATAGAATATAGGGGAAAACCAGTATGATTATTTTAATAAGTGCAGAAATAGCATTTGTCAAAATTCAACACCCATTTATCTTAAAAAATGTCTTAGTAAATTATGAATTAAAAAAAAAAAAACTTTCGGGACTTCCCTCGTAGTCCAGTGGCTAAGACTCCGTGCTCCCAATGCAGGGGGCCTGGGTTTGATCCCTGGTCAGGGAACTAGATCCCACATGCTGCAACTAAGAGTTCGCATGCTGCAATTAAGACCCAGCACAGTCAAATAAATACATAAATAAATTAAAACAAAAGAAAAACTTTCTCAACTGCATCTACAAAATCAGACAGCTAATGTACTACAATGTGAAGGATTTTATGCTTTCTATGTAGGATCAGGAACAAGGCGAGGATGTTGACTAACTAGTTTTATTTAACATTGTATAGAAGTGCCTAGTCAGTGCAGCAAGGCAAGGGGAAAAAAGTATACAGATTATAAAGGAAGAAGTAAAATTGTCTTTATTTGCAAGTGATATCATATAGAAAACCCTAAGGAATGCACAAAAAAAGCTGTTAGAAGTAATAAGTGAATTTAGCAAGGTTGCAGGATACAATATACAAAAGTCAATTGTATTTCTATATACTAGCAACTAACATTTAGAAAGTAAAATTATAAAACAACTCCATTTACAATACCATAAAAACACTTAGGAATAAATTTGGCAAAAGATATGTAAGACCTGTAGGCTAAAGGCTACAAAACATTATGGGAAATTCAAGAACATCTACATAAATAGAGAGCTGCACCATGTCCATGGATCAGAAGTCTCAAAATTGTTACACTGGCAATCCTCCTTGTGTTAGTCAATAGAATCAATATAATCCCTTTGGAAATCCAATCACTGGGATTTTAAATTTTTTTAATTTAATTAAATTTTTAAAAAGAAATTTATGTTTATTTTGAAATTTATACAGTAACACAAAGGACCTAGAATAGTCAAAACTATTTTGAAAATTGAGAACAATGTTGGAGCACTTACACTACCTGATTTCAAGAACCGTATGTGGCTCTTAAGTAGTAAATCCAGTTTTTTCGCGGTACGCGGGCCTCTCCCTGCTGTGGCCTCTCCCGTTGCGGAGCACAGGCTCTGGACGCGCAGGCTCAGCGGCCATGGCTCACGGGCCCAGCCGCTCCGCGGCACGTGGGATCCTCCCGGACCGGGGCACGAACCCGCGTCCCCTGCATCGGCAGGCGGACTCCCAACCACTGCGCCACCAGGGAAGCCCAGTAAATCCAGTTTTAATCTTTGGTTTATAAATTGGCATTTAAATAATTTCCAAAAAAAGGGAAGATGGTGCAGCTCTGAGATAAGCATGTAGCTTCCCAAGTTGGCTACTTTGAAGAGTAGTATTTATTTGGCATGATTGCTGGGGAAAAAAAAATCCACTTTGAGCATAAGCTTTGTAATAAAGACAGAACTGGGTTTAAATACTGAATATACCACTTTCCTTTCTACATCTCAGTTTCTTCATCTTAAAGTGGAGTGCACAGTGTAAAAATTAAGGAAATACAGCATAGAAACTAAGCTTTATGTTACAGCTCTGGAACGAGCCTACGTGGGTCAGAACCTGGCTCTGCTGTTTTCTAGCTGTGTGGCCTCAGGTGTGTTTAATCTTTCCATGCTTCGTTTTACTCTCTGGAAGTTGAGTATACTAAAAGTACCTACCTAAAATGTTGTGATGAACTAATGAGTTAATATATCTAAAGCATTTAGAACGGAGTTTGGCACATTAAAAAGTGCCCAACAAGTATTACCTACTATTATCCTTTCCCAGTGTTATGAGGACTGAATGTGGTTACTTCTGTCAACCACCAAGCAGGGTCCCTGGTATCCAATACATATTAGCTCCCATCCCTCCTTAGAGCATAAGTAGCATTCTGAGGGTAGGATTTGACACTGAAGGGTGTATTTTGCCATCTTGGGGACCATCTTGAATTTCAGTCTCTTAAATTTTCTTTCTTTACTCTTTTTTCAATGTTTAAAAATGCCTTACTGACAGAAGCACAATGCACAAAGGGAAACCTTAACACTGGATATCAAATACTACCCCCTTGGGACCCCATCAGGCATTTTCCTGGAAAAGCCTTCGTAAGTTTACTTCCCAAAGACAAGAATTCCCTTCACTGTCTTCACTCCTCTGGTTACCCCTGTCTCTGTACCAGAAGGGGCAGCAAAAGCAATAAACACAAGCATCTTAGTAGAGATGCCCTTTGGGCCCCCGTAGACCATCTTTCACATTGTTGTACAGACTCCTTTTCCCCCTCATTGTCTCAGTGTCTGTGCACCACAGAGAGCTTCACTCTCTTCCTCTTCTTTTAAACCATTTTAGTGATGCTATCCTGTGCCTTTACGCACAAATATTGGATTGGACAAAAAGTTCGTTCAGGTTTTTCTGAAAATCTTACGGAAAAACCCGAAGGAACTTTTTGGCCAACCCGGTAGTAATAAAACTCCTCCCACAACCCGTCTTGTCTACCCGGGAAAAAGAAAACTTTCCCATCCTCATTTCCCTCTCCCACTGCTTCCCCTCCCATTTTTCCCTTGGAATGACCCACCTTTCTCCCTAGGAAGGGCTGAATGTTCCTCTGGAGGGGACCACAGCTCTTGACAGGGTCGTGTTTGCATTCTCAATGACACTTCAATCACATTGCCAAAGTATTCCAGGTAGAATGTGGGGAGAATTTGAAATTTGAAATTATCTGCCAAGAGTCAACTTTTCTTCAGCTATTTGAAATCCTTCCCACAAAACCTCAATGCTCAGTCTCACTATACTGTTACTAATTAATGTTTATTTTCCCACCCTCAAATATTCTGCTTGTATATGTCTACAATGCAGCAGCATCCTGAATCCTGGGAACCTTCTGGCTATAGTAGAGTGAAGATAATGTATAAACAGGAAGTCAAAATTTGACCTAAAAAAGATCTGTTGTAAATATGTCTGTATTAGGGGTTTCCCGTCCTTTCTGGAAACATTAAAATGTAGCCATATACATCTTTACTGCCTGTAGCTTCCACTCAAGGGGGACGTTAACATTCCACGCCATTCTGTGTGCCTAACCACTGGCTCGTTCATTCATTCGGCAAATATTTATTACATATAAGCCAGGATACAGGCACTGCGCCAGGCACTAAGCCTGGATACAGAGATAAGGAAGCTTTCTTGCCCTTAAAAAGAACTCATATCCTAGTGGAAAGACAAGTAGGTGAAGAGATCATTACAAAATAAGATTGGTAAGTGCTATGTTAGAGGAATTAACACGTGCTATGGGAGCAGTGGGAAGGAAGGTGATAACGTGTGTACGATGAATGCACTTATCAACAATTATGAGTATGTACTAGGTATGTGCTAGGTATGTTGGGGGAACTGTGAAAATGAAACAATGAAATAAATTCCCTGTTTTCACGGAGTTTACATTCTAGTGAAGGAAACAGGCAATAACAAAAAAGTTGTAAGACCAGGATGCAGGACAGTGTTATGGAAGGGAGTATGAGTTGTGTCTGGAAGGATAAATGGGTATTAGGAGAAGAGATTGTTCTTCTTCCCACAAAAAAACGAAACGCCGAGGTGAAGGAGAGATGGCTGGAGGGGAGGGAAGTGGGAGGCGCGAGTGGATGAGAAACAGCATGAAGTATTCTGAAAAAGGAGTATGAGTAGGTGGATCACAGGTGTATGAATAGGTGGATCACAGGTGTAATGGGAGGGACAAGGTGCGTTCCCCCCCTCCCCCAAGACAGAGCTCGGAAGAGAATTCATTCATTGGTTGTCAGAACCGGAAGGGACATTTAAGAGGTAAAGAATGATCACACTCCCTTATTTTACAAATGAACAAAGCAAGACTCGGGTAGGGAGCAGTAACTTGTCCCAAGTCACCCGGCTAGTCGGGGACACGACCAGGATTCCCCCAGTTTTCTGCACAACTCCGCGGAGGCCTCTGTGCGGGACTAGCGGCCGGGGGAGGCCGCGCCGCGGGAAGGCAGCCCGGGTCAGGGATGCCTACACACACCGCCCCCTCCCGGGGCTTCTCCGCACGGCCGCCCGGCGGGCCTCCTCCCAGCCGCGCCCCTTCCAGCCTCGCGCCGGGGCGCGCCGGGCGGACAGGGAGGGCGACGGCCGCCGGGCCCCCAGCCCACTCCACCTGTCGCCCTCCGCCGCCCAGGGTCTCCCTGGCGCAGTGACCCGCGCGCTCAGCCTCTCCCGCGGGGTCCCCAGGAGGGGGTCACGAGCCGCCGCGCCGGCCGAGCCCTGCGATTGGCGGAGAAGTAGTAGCGTCTCCAGCAACGCCCTTTAGCCGGCTCTCCCGGCGTCCGGGACCCTGAGGCCGGGCTCCCCGGCACCTCCGCCCACCCGCGGCCCCACCCTTCCTCCTCCGCCCGCCGCCTCCTCCTGCCGGGGTCCCGGTCGGGCCGGCGCGCGGCAGAGCACGAGCGGGCGCAGCCGGGGCGCCGCGCTCCGAGCTATGGGAGGCGCCCACTCTCAGAGCCCGAGGGGCCGGGAGCCGGCCGCGGAGAGGCCCCCGAGACCCCGAGAGATCGCGTGAGTCCCAGAGCCCCCCGCCTCCCGCCCCCAGATCCCCGGGCCGCCGTTCGGGGCTTTGCATGCCGGCCGGGGATGGGAGCGCACGGCTCCCGTCCCACCAGGGCTGGGAAGGTGGGGCTCCCGCTGGCGCCCGCGGGGCGCAAGGGCACAGGGGTGGGCCTGGTGGGACATCCCGCCCCGAGCCTCGCCCTGCAGTGCCCCGGGGGCGCTGGGCCAGGACCCACAGCGACAGAATCGCGCCCAGGCGGGGCTGCTGTCCCGCGCCCCTTCGCGCTGCGCGGGTGGGACATGGGGACCCCGAGGTTTTCCAGACTCGTCCAAGCAGGAAGACGCACGTGTCCCTAAAGGGCTCAGAAACACTCCAGAGACAGATCTAGTTGCAGGGAGGAGTAGATATTAGAAGGGTTCTCGAGTCTCCAAGATAACGCGGCTCGTGTTGGCCTTCAGGGTCCAGGAATTTGATGCAGTGCTCGCTGTTCGCAAAAACTCCCTCTCTTGTTTGCTCCGAGGGCTTCACGATGATCTCAGAGAAAGGGCTGTATTGTAGCAGTAGCAATTAGGCTTTTGTTCTGGGACAGCAACAATTGGGGACACCAAGTACTGAAATGCTCCGAAGGGACATTTTTAGAGAACGTGATTTCGAGCAAGTTGCACGGTTTGGAAGATGGCCTTGCTTCTTACCACAGAGAGGATGCGTCGATAACTATTTATTTGAGAACCCAAACGATCTTTAAGCGTATAATTAAACATGTTTAAAGGGTGTGCGTGTCTTGGAAGTGAGGTAATGTCAAGGAATCCACACTCTATTTGAATTCAGCCAATGCCAAAGCTATTTAGTTTGAGAAAGGTACATTTAGCCATCCCATATAGGCAGCCTGGGCCATGGGAGGGCTTTTTTTGGATTATCTTTTCAAGGCAAAGTATCTTCTGGAATACCCGGATGCTAGACGTGTTAGTTGTTCCTTCTTATGTTTACATATGATCAGTAATCTAAACTTAGTTCAGGCATCTTATTAATCCTAAGAATAGCTGAGAATTATTGAGCACGTAAAATGTGCCAAACGCTGTTGTAAGCACTCTGTGTGTTATTTAATCCCCAAGAACACTGAGTTAGTTTCTATTATTGCCCTCATTTTATTGGTGAGGAAACTGAAGTAAAAGAGATGTGACTCGCCCAAGGTCACAGAGCTAAAACGTGGTGGACCCTGCTTTGTCTGACTCCAGAAATCCTGGTGCAGCCACTTCCCACAGGAGAGTTGGGACTGACTTAGGAAACAAACTGTTATCTCAGCTGGCAGAACACACCCCCACTTTCCCCTTTAATTCCTCCCGAATAAGGGAGGAATCTGAATTAGCAATGCTTATGCCTAATGAGCAAAAACTGCCAAAGTTGATTTAACTTATTAAAAAGTTAAGAGGCAGTGTAACACTGAGATGAAGTTTCAAGTTTTGGAGGCAGATTGCCCTGGGTTGAATTCTAGGCTCTGCTCCTTAACAGCTGGAGCTCTTTTATCTCTTCCTTAACCTCTCTGGGTCTGTTTCCTTGTATGTAAAATGGGAATGAAGACAGTGTCCACTTCACAGGCTGTTGTAAGGATGACATAAGATCATGTATATATGAATAACAAGTTATAGTTTTATCTCTGAGCAGTAAGTTGTTTTAGCCAGGGATGACAGCTGACTATTTAATCTTTGTGCGCACGTGGCTGGTGTAGCTCAAAAGTAAACACTTAAATCATTCTCTGAAAGGATGCTGAAGCAATGAACTCAGGGCTTTCTGTGTAGGATTCAGTTGTCAGGGTGAGGAACCGATTCTTAATTGTCAAATTATCCCGTGCTTTGGCACTAGGTAGAGGATCTCTCTCTCTCTCCAATGAGGTTCTGCATGTGCCTTATATATTTAGCTAAACTTGCCTAAAGATAAACATAAAAGCCATCCTTGGTCTAAACCTGGGAATACCGCCCAGGGATGCCCTATCCTACTGGAGTGAGTACATTTAGAAGGACGTAAACGCACGTAGGCAGTGTTGGGAGTTTTGGCCGCATCAGAGTGTGCAGGCTTAATGAGTCAGCCCTACAAGCCACTTGGTGCAGACCAGCTGAAAGACGAGAAATATGAGCTTCGATGCCTGTGATGTATATACGTGAAGAGCAGAAAGCCTGCTTTTAATCCAAATCCTGGCTCATTCGGATGTACAGCCACAAGGGTCTCCACGGTCATTGTTAATGTCACCCGGCTGCAGATTTCCTGCCGGACACATGGCTGCCATGGATAACCCTGACCTCAAGGAAGTTCCCCTAACTCAGGCCACTGCATTTTCAAAATCTATTGTTCCTTTTTTAAAAAATAAAAATAAATACATGAAAACCTCACAAACATTGCATGAATACTGGCATTTGTCTTTTGAGGGAGAAAATAATGTTTCAGAGTGTTCACAATTTATATTTCAGAATAACTTAATCAAGCATGAAAATTAACCAGACAAATCTGTCTTAACAGAACTCTACTGCGAAATATAAACAGGTATGGATGTGCATGAAGAGAAAGGTCTGATTTTAAGATAAAACACATTATTATTGAAAATTGTAGCAGTCTACCTTCCCCAAACCAGAGGAAACAAATGAGCCAGCCTTCATTTATACAAAGAGGCTGCTCACGTGGTGATTAAGAGCAGAAGCTGTGGAGTCAGGCTGACCTGGGCTGGAATTCCAGCAAGATCTCTCACTAGCTTAGGTCAGGAAGCTTTGGAAAATAATCACTTAGCTCTTCAGTTGGGCAGATATCTGCATCTTTAAAATGGCAATAATTATCGTATCTACCTTATGAAATGGTGTGTATTATTAGTGCAGGGCCTGGTACCTAAGATGTGCTTAATACCTGAGTTACCGGAATTCCCCTACATACAAACGAGTTCCATTCTGAGAGTGCGTTTGTAAATCCAATTTGTTCGTAAGTCCAACAAAGTTAGCCTAGGTACCCAACTAACACAATTGGCTATGTAGTACTGTACTGGAACAGGTTTATAATAGTTTTCACACAAATAATACATAAAAAGCAAACAAAAAATAAAGACAACATTTTTAATCTTACAGTATGGTACCTTGAAAATTACAGTAGTACAGTACAACAGCTGGCATATAGGGGCACGTTCACATCTTTGAAAGTTCGCAACTTGAAGGTTCGTATGTAGGGGACTTACTGTATTATTAGTACATTCACATGTGTACGTACCTATATATCAGGTGCTACGCTAGATTCTGTGGGATGTATATTTTTGAGTAAGGCTGGATCTCTTCTGAAGGGAGGGTTGACTTGTGTGCTGATTCAGCAAGGCCTCTTGGAGAAGCAAGACAATGGCTTTTTAGAGTTAACTTTTTCCGCAATTAATTTCCCTTTTCCAGAAAGAAGCACTATCCCGAGAATGGACCTGTGTTTGGGGATATGGTAGTTTGGTGAAATGTTTGTAAACGATGACTCCTTAGTTGATCATTTTCGGCAATGGGGTCAAAGTGGGTTTCCTAAGAGCAGTAAATAATTTGCAGAGAGGTTTGAAGAATGACATAAAGGAGAACCTATTTTTCAGTAGGGACTATGGCATGTAACTAATTCATCTAGAGCTTGTTGAGTTTGTCCACCTGGGATGAACGATAATGCACTTGTTGTCAATTCTTTCAGTTAAATTTCTAGGCCAGTCTTTGTTTGCATTTGGAATGTATCCTAATGGAATAGGTCGGTGGTGAAGTCCGGAGGAGTTTCTGAGGTCTCGAGTGTTTTTGCCATGAGGTTTTCTGATCATATGAATTACATGTAGGTTCTACCATGTTCTGGAGAACTGCAGGGTCAGCTGGGAACAGTTGAGCCTCTTGATGGACAGACATCCTGACATGAAGAGGGAGGTGCTGGCTTTGAAGTTTTAGACACAGGAAAACAGGACTCAAAACAAGTAAACTTAGGAAGCAGCGTTCTTGAAACCCACTGCTTTCAAATTCATATTGTTCACCACCTCCTCACCACACAATTTTTATTGTCATTAAAAACATTTAGGTCCCCAATTGCTGTAAAAAATTTTCAAACATCCATCTAAAATGTTTTGGTGTACAGTTAAGAGAAAGACTTACAGAAAGTTTGTGGAAAAGACCCAGAAAAACCAGCTAAATGAAGAAATGTTAAAAGAAGTATAGTATTTAGCTTGAAGGAGGGACTGGAGAGATGGTGGAAATATATAATTTTTAGGGGATGTTGGTGGCCTGTATCTCTGATGAAGCCAACCCAACAGGAAATGGTTTGAACTGCAGGACAAGGGAATTATTTGTGTGTGTATGTTGAGTTTAGATAGCACAACTTCTAGACTGTGAGGGTAGTTGATATACCAAAAAGAGTTAATAAGGGAAGAAAAATCCCTTTCTGCAAATTATTAAAAGGTAAGAGAGATAATCTAACAAGGATTGAGACTCCAAGGGGGTTTGGGTCTAGTTTTGCTCCACAATTTCTGCTCTCTTTTAGCTTCAGTGGCGCCCCACCCCTACCTCTACCCTACGGCTTCTCCTGGCTGGTACAAGTTTCCGTGTTAAAAATCAAGAAGAGAAAGGGTGGGGGGCACAGCAGCTGGTGTCCTGAGCTAGCGAAGTGGGTTATTTAATATCTGAGTTGGCTGGTAGCCAGAGTGGGCTGCAGGGTGTGTGAATTTGTTAACCCAAGGTCAGGAGATGAACTGGTAGCACCCTGAATGGCCATGGAACGTGGAGGTCCATCTTCTGAAGAAGCTCACTCTGGCTCCTATGGGGTGCTTTTGTTTTTGCAATTTTTTTTTATTGTCGTAAAATATACGTAAGATAAAATTCACCATTTAAATCATTTTTAAGTGTCCAGTTAAGTCCATTTACAATGTGGTATAACCGTCACAACTATCCATTTACACTTTTTCATCATCCCAAAGAGAAACTCTGCATCCATTAAAAAATCACTCCCCATACTTCCCTCCACCAGCCCCTGCTACCTCTATTCTACTTTCTGTCTCTATCTGCCTATTCCCCACATACGTGGAATCATATAATATTTGTCCTTTTGTGTCTGGCTTACTTAACTTAGAATCATGTCCTTAGGGTTCATTCATGTTGTAGCATGTGTCAGAGTTTCATTCCTTTTTATTGCTGAATAATATTCCCTTGTATGTATAGACCACATTCTGTTTATCCATTCCTCTGTTGATAGACACTTGGGTTGCCTCCACCTTTTGGCAACTGTGTATGATGCTGGTATGAACATTGGTGTACAAGTATCCGATTGAGTCCCTGCTTTTAATTCTTTGGGGGTATTTGCCTAGGAATAGAATTGCTGGGTCATGTGGTAACTCTATGGTTAACTTTTTGAGGAACCAGCAAACTGTGTTCCACAGGACTTTATTCCATTGACCTATAGCTCTATCTTTATGCCAGTACCACACTGTTTTGATTACTGTAGCTTTGTAATAGGTTTTATTTTTTAAAATAAATTTATTTATTTGTTTTTATTTTTGGCTGTGTTGGGTCTTCGTTGCTGTGTGCGGGCTTTCTCTAGTTGCAGCGAGCGGGGGCTACTCTTCGTTGCAGTGCATGGGCTTCTCATTGTGGTGGCTTCTCTTGTTGCGGAGCATGGGCTCCAGGCATGTGGGCTTCAGTAGTTGTGGCATGCAGGCTCAGTAGTTGTGGCACATGGGCTTAGTTGCTCCGCGGCATGTGGGATCTTCCCGGACCAGGGCTCGAACCTGTGTCCTTTGCATTGGCAGGCGGATTCTTAATCACTGCGCTACCAGGGAAGCCCCTATAGTAGATTTTAAAATTAGGAAGTTTTAGTCCTTCAGCTTTGTTCTTTTTCAAAATTATTTTAGCTCTTTGGGGTTTCTTGAGGTTTGTTTTTGGTTTTGTGTTTTAATCTCTCTCTCTCTCTCTCTCTCTCTCTCTCTCTTTTTCTCTCTGTCTCTGTCTCTCTGGATTTTTCTTCTTGGCTGGTGGCAGTCAGCAGCCTTCATGAGAGAATGCTGGACCACCTTCAGCTTGTGTGTGCTGCCCCAGAAATTCTCTTTCCCTGCCCTCCCCTCTACCCCCTCTCCAGCCAGACTTTTCACCCCAAGACATGAACCTGCTTGTGAGTCAGACACTCGGGGCACTGAGTATCCAAAGAGGACCCAGATGTGGGGAGGAGCCTGGGAGGGATGGGCAGGAGACTGGAGTCACTGTGCAGGTCAGAGGTACCAAGAGTTGAGCATCAGGGAACCCCCTGTTCCCAGGGGAGAAGCTGACCCTGGAAGGAGTCTTGAAGGATGAGTGAGTGGCCAGGGAAGGGGGGTCAGGGGAGGGCAGGCCAGGTGAGGAAAGCATGGCAGATCGTGGCCCGATGTGTCAGGATCCATCCTGTCTGGGCAGTGGGGAGGGTTTGGGGTAGGGTGGGTGTGGAATGGACGGGGGATTGGGAAACAGTGAGTCTGGAGAGGTGAAGAAGAGCTGCGTGCTGGGGGCTTTGTGGCTGGCTGGGAGTTTGGACTTAATTCCAGGAGCCATAGATGAGGGTTTGCCAAGCCCTGGACTGAACTGGGGAGAAATATTCTCACCGAGAGACTCAACCACATGTGGGGGTACCTGTGATTCTCCTCAGCACCTCATCACCCACCCAGGCATCACATCCAGGGCGCTAGATTTTCCTTTTTCAACCTCTTACTTCATCTTCATTTTTGTATATTAGCAATTCAGTAACACATATAAACGTTTTCTTCTTTTCATTTTTCTTGTTTTCCAAATTTTCTACAACAAACACATTTTCCTCTGATAGTCATAATGTACTTTAAAAAAAAAAAAAGCCTGAAAATTTAGAAAACCCAGAAAACTGAAGAAAATAAACCACTCATAATCTCATCACCCAGAGATGACTGTTAATATGTTGGTACATTTTATTAGTCTCTTTTTTTCCCAGTAAATATAATTTTCAACAGTAGGGTTATACTATATGTGTTTTGCATTCTGATTTTTTCACTTAACATTATAAACATTTCTCTGTATCATTATACTGAATTTTAAAATGTCATTTTATTGCTTGCTGAATGGTACACTATGTGCATATATTATAATTAATTTAATTTTCCCCAAATGGTTGACATTTAGGTTGGTTGCCGTTTTTGATCATGTAAGTAATACAGTTAATAAATATTCTTATAATTCTTTGTGCATCTCTGATTAATAATTAGGACACATTCCGTTAAGTTTAATTATAGGGTCAAAAACGCAAGTATTCGAAAAGTTATATTTTGTTATATATTACTATATATTGTCAGATTATTCCCTCCAAAGTCATCCCAAATTATACTCCCCCCCTTAGCAGTATAGCGTACTTTCCATATGCTCATAGCATCCTTCCCAAGCTAGGCACTATCATTTTCAATCTTTGCCAGTTTGGTAAGAGAAAAATGTGTAATCTTGGTTTGATTTCTTAAATTCTTCGTCAGTGAGAGTGAACTTTTTCCCCTATGTTTAGTAGCCATTTGTAATTTCTCATGTATTTCTCTTTGCCAGTTTTGTACTAAGGTACTAATTTTTCTATACTTATTTGTGAGAATTCTTTATATGATGAAGCCAGCTACTTATTGAGCACTTACTACATGCTAGGCACATGTTAGTCTCTCACATGCATTAACTCATATAATTCTCAAAATAACTCTATAAGCTAGGTGCAGTTTTACATTTCCACTTTACACATGATGAAACAGATATAGAGAGGTTAATTAACTTGTCCCAGGTATCACAGCTGGAGTGACAAAATTGAAATTTAAGTGGCCTCAATCCAGAGACCTACATGCCTAGCCATTTGTCTTATACAAATCTGCTAACCCTTGTCCTCCATTTTTGTTTTGTTTTGTTTTGAAGGGGAGGTATTTTAAAAAATTAACCTCTTAATTTAGAACAGTTTCAGATTTACAGAAAATTTCAGCAGATGTACAGAGAGTCCTCATAGATTCCACAAGCAGTTTCTCTTATTATTAGCATCTTATATTAATATGGTACTTCTGCTACAGTTAATGAAACCATCATTGATATATTATTATTAACTAAGGTCCATACTTTTTATATTTTATTTTTATTTTTTATTTTTTTTAACATCTTTATTATTATTTTTAACATCTTTAACATCTTTATTGGAGTATAATTGTGTAGTTTCTGCTTTATAGCAAAGTGAATCAGTTATACATATACATATGTTCCGGTACTTTGTTTAGATTTCCTTAGTTTTTACCTGATATCCTTTTTTCTGTTCCAGAATATATTACATTTAGTAGTCATGTTACTTTTTAATATAAATCAACCTATCACGTTTTCCTTTGGGGTTTCTTCCTCGGCCTTTCCTTGTCCCCAAATGAGATAACTCTTTTCTTCTATTTGTTTCATGATGTCCTTTTCTTTATAAGAAACCATTTACTCGATCTGAAATTTCTAGAATCACTAGTGTAAGATAAGACGCTAACAATTTTTTATAAGGCTCTAGCCTTTTTTTTTCGAAATAGCTAACCAGTTACTCCAGTACTGGTATTATTAAATAATCCTTTTTCTTCCCACCAATTTGTAATACCTTTTTTTTTTTGGCCGTGACATGTGGCTTTTGGGATCTTAGTTCCCTGACCAGGGGTTGAACCCGGGCCCACGGCACTGAAAGCACCGAGTCCTAACTACTGAACCTCCAGAGAATTCCCTGTAATACCATTTTTTAAAATTCAGTGCTATAACCTGTCTTTCCTTCTGTTTAACCCTCGATGGTTTTTCTCTTTCTGTTCTCATTCAGCAAATACGAATTGACTGTTTTCTTATGTTCAGGCACTGTGAATATCCTTTATTATTTATTTATATATATATATATATATATATTTTTTTTTTTTTTGCGGTACGCGGGCTTTTCACTGCTGTGGCCTCTCCCGTTGCGGAGCACAGGCTCCGGACGCGCAGGCTCAGCGGCCATGGCTCATGGGCCCAGCCGCTCCATGGCATGTGGGATCTTCCCGGACCGGGGCACGAACCCGTGTCCCCTGCATCGGCAGGTGGACTCTCAACCACTGCGTCACCAGGGAACCCCATCCTTTATTATTTATGTGGGAATTTACAGGGACAGAGGAAAGCATTTCTAAATGTATAAAATCTGAATATTCATTGATAGTGTTGGGGGCAGGACATTCGCCAGAGAGTTGGATGAGGGGGGGTGACCTGTAAAAGGAGCTTGGGAAAAAAAAGGACATTCATAATTGAGCTTTCCTCATAGGTTTTACACCACCCTAGGCCACTTTGCCATCCATGTGAAGGTTTCATTTTAAACAATGTAGCTTCCTGTGCAGAAACAGCTGTGCCTTCAGATGTCCTCAGGTCATCTGCATGCTTTGGCAGACTCACATTTTTCATGTACAGTCTAGACTTTATTTTTCGCAGTAACATGATATAAAGTCCTACAGATTTATATAAGGAATGAAGGATTTATATAAGGATAAACCACCTCTGCTTCTGATCTTCCACCTCTTGTGCCTGTGGAGACGTGGGAACCTTGGAAAGTGCAAGAATCCCTCACTTTGACATTCCTTCATTCTCAGGATTCTTACTGTGCAGGACACTTTGGATATCGTTTTTTGTGGGGGTTTTTTGCCTGTACCTAGTACAAGTTCGCCTTAGCCAATCTTATGGTATGTCTGCTGTGAACGTTATGAATAACAGTTGTAGGCAAAAGAAATTATATTTGGCTTACTTACATTTAGGGGTATTCTGTAGCAACTTTAGAGTCATATCTATATTTTGGAGGCAGGATAGTTCTGTTTTTAATATAACCCATACATCTGTCTCACACTGCATGTCCCCATAAAAGCCTGACAGCATAAGATATCATTGGTCAGGATGAGAGCTCCCAGGAATCTGGCAAAGACCCTTCACTTTAGAGCAATAGCTCTGAAAACTTTATTGGGTCAGAGATCCTGTGATAACATAAAACTTTTATAGACTTTTTCCAAATGAAAATACACATATACACAGTACAGAAAAGTTACAAGAGTCAGAGATCCTGAGACATAGGCATTAGCTCGTTTAATCCTTTCATGGCCCCTATAAAGTAGATGTTAATAGCTCCATTTTACAGATGAGTAAACTGAGGCCTGGAAAAGTTGAGAAACTAAGGCTGCAGAGCTAGTAAATGGTCGAGCAGGGATTCAAGTGAACCTGGCTGAGGGAAAACAATTACTGGTCATTTCCAGAGTGGGTCAGCCACCGAACAACTTATTAACCAGCAGAGGCTTCTGTTTATCTGCTAGAAGATAAGGTTTTATGGCTCCCTCCCTACTGGACAGGGACAGTAAACGCCCATTCTGTAGACAAATACCCGTACACTGTGTTGCCTTTACACAGAGCAGATAGAATGCCTCTCCCGGGTTTCTTTGCTGAATTATTTTTGTCTGTGAGTCTTGTTTTCCTAACAACTGCAAAATGTTATGTTTCCATGGCTACCTCAAAAGTGTTCTTAAATAGGGGTTTGAGAAAACAAAACTAGGAAGGCTTGGGCAAGACATAATGGTAGGAAGATGACATGTTTTACCTGCCAGGCATCACCTTCTCAGCATTTCTGTGAGTCCAATGGTGTCTTGTCTCTGTCCCTTCCCCAATTGCCTCCTTTGCCTTTTAAGACCTGTGATCCACTGGTTCCACCACGTGTGAAGCCATGGTTCCTGTGACGTCTCCAGTGGCCTGGAATGATGGCATCTGGGAAGACAACTCAAGTTCTGAATAACATGGGCCACCTTTACAGTTGATACCCGAAGTGCGGGTTGGCAGGTTCCACTGAGGACAAGAGTAGAACTGAGAGATGTGCCCACGTTTCAGGAGCGGCTGTTGCCGGCGGCGAGGAGGAGACAGAGGTGTCTGCAGTGGACCTCACCTGTCGTCCACCTCCGTCCCGCTTCTGGCCGGGTAGAGGGTGCTGTTCTCCAGTCGTCCCACCAGGGGGCGCCAGCCACCATCTGCTTAGTTTCTGGCCTTGGTTGGCCTGGGGTGACCAGGACGGACGGTCTTCAGCCCGCTCCTTTGCTGGGTGGGAGAAAACAAGAGAGTCTTCGGATGCTAACTTACAGTGCATGTAGGAGGAAAGGAAACAGATTAGGGAGCGAGGGAGGATGAGGCCGAGGGTTTTGGTATTTCCATTTCCTTCTGCTGGCTGGGATCCTGCGTCCCCCGGGTGTCTTGTTTCTCTTCACTCCTCCGAATCTGTGGTTCAGGGCATATTTTTTGTGGCTTCTGAGGAGTTGGAACTCTTCCGCGCGCCTTTGCGTTGTTCACTGGTGTTCGCTGGTTGAACTGCAGTATAAACACCCAGGACTGGACGCAGATGGGGCTCACTGTGACCTTCTGATTGATAGAAATGCAAAGCTGGAAGAAAGTCTCTTCAAAAACATTTGGGGGTTGAAGGTGTGACAGAAGTTTGTGGTGCCCCCTGGTGGCCGCTGTTCAGTACTTCATCCACAGAGAGAAAGGAGGAGCCCCGCATCCCCGCCCCCGCCGGCCGCTGGGTCTCCCGTGACACGGCCGGGGTATCGCCGCTCCGAGGAGTCTTCTGCAGACACCAAGACCAGACAGCTCTAGTGCTTGACCGGCTCCTCCGACATCCCTTTTTCTCAGTTTCTGTTGCCCTAGGCCCACACTTTTAAATTCCTCTTGTGTTTCTCATTCGGCAGTCTTTTCCCAGTTCAAGGCCTTTTTCTTTTAAGTAAAAGTTGTTTTTATGTCCCTGATAATAGACTGTTTTGTTTGGTTGATTCCATACCCCTGTTTGAATGGTCAGTGGGTCTGGGGAGGGTCTTGTGTTTGGGACTGAAAATGCTTGAAGGGCGTGTGTGTGTGTGTGTGTGTGTGTGTGTGTGTGTGTGTGTGAGGTGTGTGAGGTGTGACTGTGTGGAAGGTGTGTGTATGTATATGTGGGTGTGCAACGGTGTATGTGGTGTATGTGTGATTATGTGTGGGAGGTGTGTGTATGTGTACGTGTGTGTGTGACTGTGTATGCGTGTGTATGTGGGAGGTATGAGTGTGTATATGTGGTGTGTACATGTGACTGTGAGGTTTGTGTGAGACTGTGGGTGTGTATGTATATGTGGTGTGTGTGTGTGACTGTATGTATATGTGGTGTGGGTGTGTATGTATATGTGTGTGGGGGTGTGTGTGACTGTGTGTGGGTGTGTCTGTATATGTGGTGTGTGTGTGTGGTGTGTGAGTGTGAAGGAACCCCGGTGCTGCCAGCCCCAACTTGCCCACAAGTCCTTCGTCACAAAGCAGGGACATTTCGCACATAGAGACGTCAGGAGACTGGTTTCCCCGCTTGGCTGAAGAGCTGTCTCGTGTCTGGTGCAGGGTGTGAATACTCTACTGAGAGCATCAAATCCCAGGTTCTCCGCCCTCTTTACAAAGCACAGAGGGTTTTTGACGTTTCCTTGTTTATCAGCGTGAAACTACCTCCAAGGGAGCAGTGGCGTCCTGGCCTTCTGGGTCATCTGGAAGGGAGCGGGGCCTCGGGCTCCCGTTTCTCTTTGCATCAGTGCCGTTGCCACCCTCGGGTCGCCCCTCCTCTCTCCCTCTCCCCACACGTCTTCCCTTGCACGTTTGAAAACCCTCTATGGAAGCTGAATCATGTCGCTTCCTTTTTTGGTCATCCTGGAGCTTTCCTCCACTTGCATCACTCGGATGTGTGAAACAAATCAGTTCCTCACGTTCTGTGTTGTATGTTCAGAGTTCAGAGAGAATAAGCAGTGCCCTGGGCGTAGGGTGCCCCACTGAACCACTCCGTAGATGTTCTTGAACAAGTCAGTTTAATTAAAGGGTGGGTGCTGAGATAAAACCACTCCGAATATCTTATTTGAGAACAAAAATAAAATCAACAGCTAAAGGGAGAAGAGAAAGAAAGATCCCAGCACAAGGACATGTTAATATCTCTGAGTTGGGGAATTTCTGTGCGTTTGGTCCTTGATGGTGTTGTCAGGGGAGAGAGTTCTGGGAACATCTGAGGCTGCGTTTTCCCCGACAGATGTACCAGGAGCCCTGGAATGAGGCTGAGGAATGTTGCCACATAATCTGCACGTATCCATCCCGGCATCTGCCAGCCTGGGAAATGTGTCTGCCAGCTGTCACTGCTGGAGGCTTACCGGGTGTCTCAAATAGAGGGATTAGGGAACCAAAAGGCCAGTGACTAATGGAAATGCCCATCCTGGTGGCTGATCCCGGTGCAGGGTCACATTTCTGCATGTCCTGTCCCCTGATACGGCTGAAGTGGGCTCATCCTGTCCCCAGGGACGCCTCCTGGTCGTACCTCCTACAGGTGGCCCCTCTGGGCAGCGTTCGGCATGCCTCCCTCCCTTTGGAATGCTGCCAAAGGGCACCAGATTTGCTGCAGGAAGTAGGAGGGGTAGTGATGGAAGAGTTGAGAGAGGTTGTCGGGAGACATGAATCATCGACGGCCTCGGGTCCCGCAACCTTGCCTGAGCCGAGCTGTGCGGAGCTCGCGCGCAGGGCTCGCGGTGTGTGCTGGGTATGGTGTGGGTCATGCTGAGTCAGACCTGAGTCACTTTCCCACCCCTGCGCCAGGAGCCGGGGGGTCCAAGCCACAGGCCTTGAGAGTGAGGGGGGCAATATGGATTGTGGCTCAAAGAAGGGGACCGATGTTGGTCGGACGAGAATCGGGAGTCCCCTGTGCAGCGGTAATTCGGCTGTTCTGAGTTAGGTGAGTTTTGTTACGGTAATTCAGAATCTTTTCTTAAAAAATTTTTTATTAGAGTAGAGTTGATTTTCAATGTTGTGTTAGTTTCTGCTGTACAGCAACGTGAATCAGTTATACGTATAGCATATCCACTCTTTTTTAGATTCTTTTCCCAGATAGGCCATTACACAGTATTGAGAAGAGTTCCCTGTGCTATACAGTAGATTCTTATTAGTAGCTACAGAATCTTTTGGAGGAAAGGAAATGGTAAATGGTATTCAGTCCACAAATGCGGTTTTGAGGAGGAAATATTGAACCTGCTATTGATCAAAAAGCTTTTCGTCTCCAGTTTAGAGGTTAGAGACATGTTTTCTGTATAGAAAGTGAGAATCTACGGTGTGACCGAAATCCCAATGATTTAAGGCATTTCAGCATCTGTGCAGAGTGGCCATCACCTGGACAGCCCACGCCCAGAGTTTCTGATTCGATAAGTCCAGGCTGGGGATAGGGAATTTGCATGTCTAATTCTCAGGGGATGCTGATACTGCTGGGCCAGGGACCCTACATTTACTGATTTAAGGCAAAGGACTGAAACATTCCATTTACCAAAAAAGAAAGAAAGAAGGAAAGAAAGGGAGAATGGAGGGGAGGGCGGGAAGGAAGGAAGTCCGCCAGTGTTTCAGTAAATACATTACAAGATATTCAGACTTCAGTAGTAATCCGATGTGTTAGGTAAAACCAACAGTGGCATAGCATTCCTACCCACTTGCCAAAGTTTTTGAAGATTGCCTGACTCGGTGTTGGTTCGGATTTAGGGAAGAGGCTGTCTCCTGTGCTGCCGTTTAAAACGGAATTAGTACAACCTTTCTGGAGGGCAGTCTGGCTATGCGTCTCCAGACACAAAATGTGCTCCAGAGTTTTAACTCTAGGAAATAATCCTGTACGTGTGAGAAGATGCTTGTATAGGGTTATTCATCCCGGTTTCGTTTATAATGAGGAACAATGCGCCCCCTAAATATCCCTCCACGGGGGGCAAATTATGTAAACCATGGAGACACACAAAGGCTTGTTATGCAGCTGAGAGGAGCTGGGAACAGGGGCTCTGCAGGGGTCAGGAAGGGTCTTGACTCCACAGCCTGGTTTCCACTCCCTCCCCTGGGGAGCAGAGCTTATGATGAAAACAAGAGAAGTTGGGAATAAGCCCTGGCCTCTAAATGAGGACAATATGCATATTTAAATCTCATTTGTTTGAAAATATCTATCTGTCCATCTGTTTATCTGTCTGTCTGTCTGTCTATCCGTGCTCATAAGTACGTGCTGTGTGTATGTAACAGGGCGATTTGGGAGGTTTTTGTCTATTCATTCAAGTCACCAAATATTATGGAGCAGACAGAACAAGACAGACAAGATGCTTTGTGTTCACAGAGCACACTTCTAGTCAGGAAAGACAGATACTAAGTGGAAAAGTAGAAATAATTTCATTCCAGGTGTAAAAAGTGCTTTGAAAAAAGATAAAAACAGAGTGTGTTGCTCACCAACATTTTAACAGTTGGCTGTTTAGCAAAAACACGACTCTGGGTAAGTTTTCCTTTCTTCTTTGTACTTTTCTGTGCCATCCGAAATTCACCGTTTCAAAGACCGTGATCCTTGACGTTCGAGGATTCTTCCCCTCACTCGCTTGGCTTAAGTCACACTTGCTGCCAGGCTGCCGTCTGCACAGCTCGCAGGCTCCTCCCTCAAGCCTCAGCTACTCACTTCCTCAGAGCAGCCTCCCCGGCGGCCTGATTCATCATTTGCACTTGTCCTCCCCACCCCACCCTCCCTGGCCTTCCTAGGAGCCCCTGCACTTTTCTTATACGTCATTCATGACGGCTCGTAAGTTCCATATTTTCCTTGCTTACTGAACTCACCAGTATGCAAGCTCCGTGAGGGCAAGAACGGGGTCTGTCTTGTCATCTGTGAAAGGTGTGGGGTGATTGAATGAAAGAATTCTTACCGAACCCAGGTTCGGCTGCTTGCCGCTCAAAAGCCAATAGTTCAAGAGGCACGTGTCAATAGAAAGGAAAGGTGCTTTAAGTCAGAAGAGCCAGCAATCTGGGGAGAAGGTGGACTTGTGTCCTGAGACCAGCTCCAACGAGTCTGCTCAGCCATGACAGGTTTTTTTTTTTTTTTTGCGGTACGCGGGCCTCTCACTGTTGTGGCCTCCCCGTTGCGGAGCACAGGCTCCGGACGCGCAGGCTCAAAGGCCATGGCTCACGGGCCCACCCGCTCCGCGGCATGTGGGATCTTCCCGGACCGGGGCACGAACCCGTGTCCCCTGCATCGGCAGGCGGTCTCTCAACCACTGCGCCACCCGGGGAAGCCCCATGACAGTTTTGAAAGGGGAAAAAAGCGGAAGGATCTCAGTGAATCATCGAGGCAGGAGGTTGGATTCTGCAACATTCTCTGTTGTGTCGCAGACTGGCTGACTCTTTCTTCGGATGTTCTCTTGCCCAAGTGATCTGCGTGCAGGATCGCTAAGGGGGCTGTTGCGGAGCAGAGAGCTAGTCATTTTAACTGCTTAAGTCTTCATTTTTACTGCTTTTTATCTAGGAAAAGAATCAACAGGTTAGACAAGGCATGGTGTGCTTTCAGAAGAGCATAAGTCAGGAGTTACGTTAAATTGCCTAGTGATCTCATTCCTACAATTAGGTTCTTTTAAAGTTAGAGGGGAGGGCTTCCCTGGTGGCGCAGTGGTTGAGAGTCCGCCTGCCGATGCAGGAGAAACGGGTTCGTGCCCTGGTCTGGGAAGATCCCACATGCCGCGGAGCGGCTGGGCCCCGTGAGCCATGGCCGCTGAGCCTGCGCGTCCGGAGCCTGTGCTCCGCAGCGTACCGCAAAAAAAAAGTTAGATGGGAACAGAAATAGGCAAACAGGAAAGGGGCAAAGGAGCTGCTTTCAGAATGAGCATGTGTATTATTTTGCCTTAAACAATAAAGGTATTTATTTAAAATACCTATAAAAACAAAGCACAATATTATTTGTATATGAAAGAATCCTTTTCTTGATTAAACAGTTCACGTTGCCTTCTAAAATGAGGTGAATTTGGGGAGGGATGTTGTATCTCTGTTACACATACCAACTGTGCATATTGTTGGGGAGGAATACATTTCCCTCTACCCTTCTAGATTCTTCTGGCTGGTCTAGGAATTAAATGGACATAAGACAGATTAACAAGAGAAAATCAAACAAAAGTTGAATAACATGTGTACATGGGAGAGACCCAGGATAACTGAGTAACTCCTCCAATGGCGGAAACCCTCACCTTATATACCATCTTCAGCTGAAGACGAAAGAGGATGCTGGGGGGAGTGGCTGGGACTTCGAAGGGATGGAAGCAAATTCACATGAAGATGGAAAAGCAAATGTTTGGTACACAGCTGTTTGCTGGGCTCTGCAGAGACGATGGGACCCAGTGTGGACTCTGGTCACTAGGTCCTGTGCCCGCTGCACTGAGCCCATACTCTCTGCAGATGTCTCCGGGGACAGCTCTATCCCGGGAACAGGCCCTCTAGCTGAATTTTTTTAGTCAGTTGGGAGAAGGTCAGAATTTCTTCCTGAGTTTTGGTGCCTTGATTGTTTTCACCTTGATATAATCCACATGCCAAAGAGACGTTTGGAGGTGGCGAAGTTTGCTCCCCTATAATATCCTTCACAGTTGAGGAGAAAGCCTAGAATTCAGACGTCCCACCCGAGAGGACTGAGTCCTAGTCATGCAAACTTTGGTGTCTGGTACTCCTCAGGAAATCCTTAATGCAGAGACTCATCTGCTTGTCTGGAAGCAGGATACTGGGCCCAGGGATCTTTGACAAAGGGCCTTCCAGGTAAAAATTCCTGTGTTTCTGTGAGATCTGGGGTGGAGGCTTAGGCTTGGAGTCAATGACTTCTTAGTTCAGAAAAGAATTGAGAACAAATACATTCTACTCAGTAGCTAGCTGTGCCTTGGCCGAAGGAAATAGAAAATACATATGATCTTCCTATATCATGTGTGGTAAGGTGCCGAAAAGAGCAGTAAGGATAACCTTGCTTATGCTAGTTCTGTAAGATAATAATCACACAGAATATCTTGGGAATTCCCTGGCAGTCCAGTGGTTAGGACTCCGAGCTTTCACTGCCGAGGGCCTGGGTTCAGTCCCTGGTCGGGGAACTAATATCCCACAAGCCGCGTGGTGTGGCCTATATATATGTAAATGTGTGTGTGTGTGTGTGTGTGTGTGTGTATGTATGTATGTGTATATATATATATATATATATATATATATATATATATCTTGACTAATTATGAGTCCATAAGAAAACAGTTTCCAAGAAAATACTTTTTGGGTGAGTGCTGGAAATCGTCACTAACACCAGTTAGTGTTACAGCCAAAGGACAACAATGGTTAAGTCATTTATAGAGTGTTGGTCAGTTATTATTTTAGCCTTTGAATTGGAAAAAGACTCATTTATTATATAGTTTTTGTGGATTTATAAAATCCTATTATTTTCAAGGAAATCTCCCCAAAGAAGGTAATATCCTCGTCCAATATCCAGCCTTCCTTTCCTTCAATGTATCAATATTTTCACTTACCCGATTGAATTTACCCTGAAGCTAATGAAGCTTAAACTTCAGGACCTCTCACTGTGCAGCCCTTCCTAGGTCTCCAGAGGGGCTCTGGCATTGTGTTCACAAGGTTCATTTGTAATTTTCTTAAAGAGAGCTCCCCAAATTCTTAAGCTTCCTGCTCCACAGAATTGGGCCTGGCAGCCTCCTCCATGCCTCGTTCCTCCACTGAGCCCCACCACGGTTCCTGCTTTTTCCCAGGTGGGAAGAAAGGCTCCCGGTAGTGCCATCTGCGTCATCAACATGGTGTCCTGGAAGAAACCACCCTAAAGGGAATGTTAGAAAACAATTCAACCCAGTAAACTGAAAAGTCAAATTGGCTTTATTCTGTGATCCAAGAATCAAACAGCATCCCATGGAGCCAATAGGAGGGAGCTCCCCAGAGCTGCACAAAGTGAAAGGCTTTTATGGACAGAAGGGGCAGGGAAAGGGCAACTAGCAAAGAGTGCATTGTTTCAGGCAAGGTCACCTCCCTTTGGGAGCCAGCAGTGGGCTATGAGGTGTTTACCTCCCTAGGGCTGCCCAGGGAATTCCAGACTGTCTGGTCAAGATCACATTCCTAGGAGGCGCTGACTCTGCAGTCAGGTTAGGTATTAAGTCTCGGTTTGGTGCCGTGGGCTTAGCACAAGTGACTCCATTTGGGGCCTGTTGTCTCTTTTTGAACAATTCCCCCCTTTTGATCAGACTCAAGCTTAACTGAGAAATATGATCCAAATTAAGGCGTTGGCACCACTCCCAGCTACGGCTCTGAAGCTCTCAGTGTTTGTTGATCCTCTGTGTGGTGTTCACAGGTTGTGACATCAGGTTCACAATTTTTCAGCTGGCCATTTTCTTCATTCCTCTTCTGGCCTTCCAGTCTTAGGGAGATCATGTGCTTGGCGGTTAGCGGCTGCAGACACGCATTTAAACCTTTTTAGAAAATGCAGGGACTTCCCTGGCGGTCCAGTGGTTAAGACTCCACACTTCCACTGCAGTGGTCGTGGGTTCAATCCCTGGTCAGGGAACTAGGATCCCTTATGCCACGTGGCATGGCCAAGAAATTAAAAAAAAAAAAAAAGAAAGAAAATACAGTGTGCCAGGATTATAATGATTGTTACAACAAGCTAATTCCCAGTGTTTGGAGTGCACTTTGGAGCCATGGTCCCCAAGATCCAAACCAGTCAAAACCAAGTAAGTCAAAGAAGGACCCAAATGAAGGAGTCACCGTCTTAAGCCACGTGGCTTGTTTGGTCATCTTCTGTAACGGAGTTTCAACTTCCCCAGAAGAGTTAATTCGGGTGCAGCAGGTGGTGTTGACCACAGGACAGACCCTTCCTTGCTCCGCTAGAGGATAATCAGGGACTTTCCTGTTACCAAGAACAACTTCGGCCAGAAAGTCTGAGGATTTTGGTTCGGCAGCTGTCACCTTAGCAGTGGATTCTGCAGTGTTTTCAGGAGTTGAGGAGAGGTTCCTGGTCATAGCTTCATGTACATTTACTCCAAACCAGGGAAGTAGGGCACTGCCAAGGGAAGTGAATCCTAAATCATGAGAGACTCCTGTTAAGGCTTTTCTAACTGGACAAGGCAAATTCAGGGGAGTTGACCAATGATGTGTCTTTGTTTGTTGGTGAACAGTTCGGGGCACAGTTAGAGAACCTAAGAGGCACCGCCTGGCCGTGCACCAGCCGTCTAGGCATCCATAGGCCCAAGGAGAATGATAACCACCACAGACGAAGGTAAATCCTGCCAGAGCGCCAACCACTTTCACTAAGGTGGTTAATGAGCTCATTCTCAGGAATTGTTGCATTTGCCCATTCAAGCTAGGGGTTCGTCAGGTTTTGTAGTGCATTCAGGAAGTACATCTCCTACCCTGAAATTAAAAGTTACTCTAAATTCCAGAGGTCACCTGTCTTAACAGTGGCCTGGGAGATATGGACGATGGCATTATCTTTCCAGGCCAATGTCACCATAAAGGAAGGAAAACGAGAAGAAAGGGTTGCATGTTTAGTTGAAGTGTGAAGTCTTGATCCTGTGTCTTGGGAGGACGCAAGTCCTCAATGTTGGCTAAGTCTCTTCCTAGTCAATTTGATTTTGAGGTCTCTGGCCTGTGTAGAGGACCAGGTATCAGTGGAGACTTCTTCAGCTGTGAGATATATACCTTTGGTTCAAGTCATCTGGGTAGTGAAGAGGACCTGGTATAGTCCCTTCCAGGGAGATTCAAGGGCAATCTTTGTTCTTAGTGATTCCAAATCAGAAGGGTGGGAGGAAATTGGACAACTTAGTTAGGAGAGTCGTAGCCAGCTATTGGAGGAAACTAGAAGAATTCAGGGCACAGTCCATAACAAAACCTCAAAAACAATTAGCCGAACTAGCATCTAATATCTAGGAAGGTGCAAATATAATTTTTCTCTCTTCAATTACCCCATTTCTTTTAACCAAAGATAATCACAGTAAAACTAACTTGCTTCCATTAATCTTGGCCTTATTATTTACGTAAGTGCAGCAAGAATAGTGATTGACCATATAAGCTCTTTTAAAGACTGCTTTGCTGGAACTTTTCATAAGGAATCTCAGATTGACCTTTTAAAAGCTTCTGAGGCCAGGAAGCCAAGCCACGGACTTACCATTAGAGTTTACCTGCAATACCTATAGTTTGGGTGAATTCCTCTCTTCTCAAGGTCCCCCCCAAATATCCTGAGGTTCCTGAGCCATCAGGCAGTGACCTTTCTTACTCACCTAGAAGTAAGTCCTCCAGGAACCTTATAAGCAAGGTACCAGGCTGATTTTTCCAAGCAGTTTTTAAAGCTATACAATTTGATATGTGTGTGTGTGTGTGTGTGTGTGTGTGTGTGTGTGTGTGTGTATACATCCTCAGAGCTATGTGTGAATTTATACACATCTCTCTCAGATATAAGACTTGGTAATATAGTCAACGTTTCCAGTTGTGTCCTCTTACAAGGAGAAAATATTCTTATTGAACTTATGCAAATAATGAATTACATTGCCATGAAAAGAATACCCAAGATTTTGCAAATTCTGGAAGGATCAGGTAAGGAGAAAAAGTAAACGTTTCACCTTTGTTTACAAAGATATACTTTACAAAATTGCTGTAAGTCATAGAGAGCTTAAGAGGAAAGATTTCCTCAAATCTGGAAAAACTAAACATTAAGGAACCAGCAGTGCTTCAAACAAAAATATTATTAAGAATTATGATCATCCTCAGTTCATTCAGTGCCATGTAATTATACTCGTTCTGCTTGAATTCTGTTCAGTTTTATGATCTTAGAGTTATTAGAAACCTGTACTTGTCAAAGTCCTTTCCCTGAATCTCCTTGAAGATGAAGTACTATTGTAGGAACACTTTTGCAAAAACATCTAAGACAAAACTCGGTAAATGACAAAGACTTTTAAAATACCCATTGTTAAAGATCTGATAAGAGTTCATTTGATAAGGAAATGTAGTTATCTCTGTGATATACAACAGTTTAAGAGAATAACTAGACTTATGACTGATAACATTATACTCCTTGAAGTACTCCTTGAAGATGAAGTACTATTGTAGGAACACTTTTGCAAAAACATCTAAGACAAAACTCTGTAAATGACAAAGACTTTTAAAATACCCATTGTTAAAGATCTGATAAGAGTTCATTTGATAAGGAAATGTAGTTATCTCTGTGATATACAACAGTTTAAGAGAATAACTAGACTTATGACTGATAACATTATACCACAACATATCAGATTTCCAGGAATTGCACAGTTTCTAGAACACTTACAAAATATACCTATACAAATACAACATCAAGAGGGCTTAGTATTACTTTCTTATTTGACAATGCCCATGTAATTTAACATATCAAATAAGCCTAATTAGTTTAACTTCTCCTTTTTTATAAGGAGAGAGAGAACAGATCTTTTGAGATGTTCCAGGGGCCCTCTGGAAAATTTCGAAGTTGGTTCAAGATCAAAAAAACTTTATTATAATTTAATTTTTTGGCATTTGCCAAAAACATCAAAGGTTTCAAAACACTTGGTCAAATAGGATCATAGGTAACTGTGAAACAATACTTAGTTATTCATTTAACCAAACTGACAATTGAAG
Organism: Delphinus delphis; assembly: GCF_949987515.2. NCBI lineage: Eukaryota > Metazoa > Chordata > Mammalia > Artiodactyla > Delphinidae > Delphinus > Delphinus delphis. The sequence goes on along the minus strand of NC_082703.1, from coordinate 5,744,888 downwards.
ACTTTGCAGGCAAATATAGAAAGTTAAGTAGTTGTCACAGACAATTATTTTGGCAAAACACAGAATCTTCACTTTCTAGGCAGATTACTTAAAATGTAAAGAAACTTTCACGACTGTTCTCAAAGCAGACCAAAATCTAAAAAAAAAAAAAAAATTAGTCTTTTTAACAGAGAAAAAACCAGTTTTCATTTTGCACCAAAATTCATTTCATTTTTTTAAACTTAAATAAATTAATTCCAATATTAGCCATCTTGATCACACATAAAATTCCTTTACCAAGATTCCTTTTCCACAATCCGTCTACAGTTTTGTCCTATGTTTTTCCTCTTTCCCGTTCTGAAATAACCAGTCTCACTGTAGGACAAACTTTCTTTTCCTTAACAAAAATGCATCTCCATTCCTCATACCTTCTTTCATCAAAAACACACATCCGGGGCTTCCCTGGTGGCGCAGTGGTTGAGAGTCCGCCTGCCGATGCAGGGGACACAGGTTTGTGCCCCAGTCCGGGAAGATCCCACATGCTGCGGAGTGGCTGGGTCCGTGAGCCATGGCCGCTGAGCCTGCGCGTCCGGAGCCTGTGCTCTGCAATGGGAGAGGCCACAACAGTGAGAGGCACGCATACCGCAAAAAAAAACCCTCCAAAACAAAAAACAACAAAAAACACACATCCTGCTCTCCTTTCACACAGAGATGTTTCTTTTATTATTTCTAGTAGCTCTAATTTTACTATATATATTAGAATTTTTAACTCTAAAAAAACCTTAATTTTTAGTGAAAATAAAGAGGTAAACAACTGTGAACTATCTTTTATATTAGCATTCTGTGGCTTGACAACTTTGTAAATACTTTTTATAATCTGTAGAAACAATTGCTTTCTCATAGTAAATTTTTCAGTGTAGCACAAAACATATTTACTAATAAACCCAAGTATCTTTAGTTCCTCTGTAAAAGGAAGCCCCAAATGGACAAACCTGTGTTCAGTAATTATTTAATCTTATCTGGAAATGATCTAGATATTTAATAACTATCTGTCATCTAATTTAACTTAGTGAAACTTTAAGGTTTCAGGTTACCGAAAAGATTTGGGGAAACAATTTCAAAAGTTCACATAAAAACTTTTATTCCACTGTATCTATTTAATTCACTTGTTCTTGATAATTATGTTTAGACTAACCACAAAAACTTCATAAGACATTAAACAAAGTCAACCGTCATCCCAAGCTATTTTTCTTGTTGACATATTTCTTTTATTTTTATTTTTTTTTGCGGTACGCGGGCCTCTCACTGTTGTGGCCTCTCCCGTTGTGGGGCACAGGCTCCGGACGCGCAGGCTCAGCGGCCATGGCTCACGGGCCCAGCCGCTCTGCGGCACGTGGGATCTTCCCGGACCGGGGCACGAACCTGTGTCCCCTGCATCGGCAGGCGGACTCTCAACCACTGCGCCACTGGGGAAGCCCCTATTGCTGACATATTTCATGACAGAGATAACATGAACTTCTTTGACCAATAAACCCAAGTTGTATGTCGGCATTATTTTAATACTGATCATTCTAAAGACATACCTATTTTAATTAATCCAAAAAACTTAAACTACCTTTTATTTGCCAAAGATTATCTCAGATCACGTGAACTTGCAAAACATTTGGGTTAGCTTCTATTATATTTCTGAGAGTTTTAAGAATCCTTTATACATACAAGTGCTTAATTCTCTTCAAGCCAGTTAAATAGGGCTCTTTTACAAATTAATTTAGTAATACCATCTGAAGGTGGAAAAAGCATGTCTCTACAACACATGTACAGAGACATACATACACACGCAGACAGATGCAAACAGAGACCTTATAGCTTCTGTTTAAAAATGTAGCCATGAATCAGGTAGTTATAAAAGAGAATGGATCCAAATTACATTTCTAGCAGAAGGAATAATCTAAGGTTGCCTGCTCAGATGGCTAAAGCTTTTTATTAATATTTGTGGAGAAGACGTTTAGGATTTTTCAGTTGCCTAAGTTTCAAGTTTTCAGTTGCCTTTACCCCTTTTGTTTTCCTTCTGATAAGAAGTACCTCCCTTAAGTTGGTATTTTAAAGAGGTGACCTAAATAAGCGTTCCTGGAGCCAGAGTTCTGATTTTGCAAAGATATGTGAGATAAAGACACTTGCTTTTAATTCCTCAAGGAATTGGGCTGCAACTTAAATGACATCATAGGCTGGTCCACCCATAAATCCTTTTACAGGGGCTTTAGAAGGTTTTTCTTTCCCTCTGGATACATAGTTTTATTTTAGCTTAGGGAAGAAGGCCTAAAAAAAATTTGTACCAGGCTCTGCAGTTTTCTGACCACAGAGCTACTTTGTAGCTGTCAGGCGGGACAAACAGTAAATATTTCTGGCAGTATTGAACAACCACTTGGACTCAAGAGGCATCTCCAAAGAGGGTACTGAAACCGAGCAGGACCCTGTGAGGCTCTTGGGCAAGGAAGCCTTTCTGTGTCCCCTATTTCTTGTTTGTAGGGAATAGACTCCAGCCCCCATAACCTTCCCTGAGTTCCAAAGGGCAGGTTCGAATAGTTCTTAATCAGGGAAGGGAGGGGATGCAGAGAAAGGGGAGGAGAGCACCTAAGGCCAGACTGAAGGAGTGCAGGCCCTGCACACACCCTGCTCCTTATCAGCAACGCTGTCCTTGAAACATTGCCATAAAACTCCTCACCAGATCCTCTCGGGTTGGGACACACAGTGTCTGAGGCATGAGCCCCCTGTGTCCCCCTTTGCCTGGCAAAGCAGTAAAGCTGTTCTTTTCTACTTCACCCAAAACTTTGTCTCCAAGATTCAGTTGAGCACCAGTGCACCGAGGCTGAGTTTTCGGCATCAGTACAAAAGATATTTTATTTTCCTCTCTCTACCGGGTACTAGAGACAGCTCTGGAAGAGCTGTCTCTGATAAGAATTCTCACCCTTAGGTGGTTTCTGCCACTTTCTCCAGGATCCCATCTATAGGTTCCACGTGGAGTTTACATAGAGAGTGTAGCACCCGTATCTACCAGAATTTGGCCAGGTTTCTCATTCATTTCAATTTTAGTTTTCCTTGGCTGTTTAAGTGGTTTACCAGAAAATTCTTCAGAGACTCATCAACTCTGGGAAGGGCCCATAAGAGGGTCCTCCTTTGAGAGCAGTAGATATGGGGGTGTCTGCACGGCCACTAAATTGGTGGACTTTTGTTTACGGTGTTGTGGTCTCTTCAGAATGGAAAGACTTTCAGACAGAGGATTACTAGAAGAAAGTGAGGGCTGCAAAGAGAATAGAGGGGAGCAGTACGAGTGATGTTGGTCTCACACTTCTGTTTCAGGTACGTCTTGTGTTTAGCTTTCCATTATCTGTTTTGCAATGAATCTTTCCGTGGAGCTATTTTGGAATTGTGAAGCCTTTCGGAGGCTTCTGCATGCTAATGGACATAGGTATCCCATTCTGTTTTTGATTTGGGAGCCTTTGCTTTTAAGTGCACTTTTTTTTTTTAAGTGCACTTCTTAAATGATCTTATCTACATGGACCTTTTGTCATAGTGGTCATTGTAATTCTAGGTTGTCTTTAGTAAGATTTTGCCATTTTTGTAGACGTTTATAGCTTCCAAAGCCATAGTTCTTAGACATAAGATAAGCAGCTGTGCTGAAAGGTAGCACGCTGGACTCTTTGGAGCGTAAAGATCCCATTCCTTTTTTCTGTTTGTTTCTTCCTTCTGCTAAGCCTTTGGGTCTCTTGGAGCCACACTCATAACTAAAAGGGTTGCGCTGCTGGGTTGGGGACTGTGCAGTGCCTTACAGTGTACCTCACTGCCTGGAAACTTTCTTGAGCTTGGTAGGTGACCTAGTGTCAGGACCTAACCTGTCCTGTGACCACCTTATCCTAACACAGAGTCTTTGAGTTAGGTGGCGGGTGCCCTAATGGCCTGTAAGTGTTTGATCCATGCCCACCAATTCTGGCAGCTTTTCTGGCTTCTGAGATTCCCACTAGCAGTAGCCTTTATATACCCAAAATGAGACAAATGCGCACCTTAACAAACCAGCCGTAACCAAGAGACGTTACTGCGGACTGGCCACACCACCAGCAATTCCCAACCCGGAACTGGGGACTGGGGAGGGCACTGAACCACAAGTGAGGACGGCGGACTGGAAGGGGTTTCCAGAAGGGGGAATCGCAGACGGGAATGCCAACTAGTTGGGAGCTCAATGCAAAGAGAGCCGAGCTCAGAACCGAGAAGCATTTACACGCAGCCTTTGGAAATGGTGGGAAAGACTGGGAACTCAGAGGGCTCTCCAGGCAGCAGGCCTGTGTTTCTCATTGTCCCCGAAACTGTCAGAAGTTCACTTGGGATCCCATCACTGACACCAAATCTGTTAAAAAACAAAATTCAGTTGAGTACACTGAAAGGTCAAATTGGCTCCTTTCCATGATCCATGAATCGGGCAGCACCCCATGGAGCCAATAGGAGGGAGCTCCCCAGAGCTGCACAAAGTGAAAGGCTTTTATGGACAGAAGGGGCAGGAAAGGGCAACTAGCAAAGAGTGGATTGTTTCAGGCAAGGTCACCTCCCTTTGGGAGGCAGCAGGGGGCTATGAGGTGTTTACCTCTCTAGGGCTGCCCAGGGAATTCCAGACTGTCTGATTAAGATCACATTCCTGGGAGGGACTGACTCTGCCGTCAGGTTAGGTATTAAGTCTCGGTTTGGTGCCATGAGCTTAGCACATGTGACTCCATCTGGGGCTTATTGTCTCTTTTTTTAACCGGAAGTACACCAAAAAGAGAGAGCATCCCCAAAAGAAAAATGTTACAATTATTCTTTTGCCTCCCCCTCATGAAGTGCACCTTTTACATCCTGGCCCAAGTCTGTATGTCTCTGAGGAGGCTCCTGTGTATCAGTAGGGATCCCTGGGAAAATCTCCCTTTTTTACGGCATCTTTGCTGCTGGTACGAGGATGTCACACTTTGGTCACCAGTCACTTACATTAGACCCACGGGCTGCCCACTGGGTCTTCCTCTCCTCTCCTTTCCACCTGTGGCGTGTCATCCAAGCTCATTGCTTCTTGTATTAATCTCTGGGAGGTCTGGATTCTCTGAGTATGGGCCTCCTGGGTTAAAACTTCCTTGTAACTGATGGGGGAAGAGAATCTTTTATTGGTACCTCTTTCAGGTTTGAAAATTCATCTGTAATCAGCCTAAAGCATTGTTCCCGGAGTGGAGCTTGACTGTACCTGGGGAAGAGGAGGGGGAGAGATGGGTGCAAACGCACAGGGATAATTTCTCATGTAACTTCAAGGAAGTCATGATCTTCTCAAGTCCTTCCTTACTAAGCCCAGATCAAGAGCCCCTGCTCTAGAGGTTGAAAATGTAGCCAACTTGTCCTGCTTTTTTTTTTAAGCCGGAATAATACCTTCCTCATGAGATTGTGGGGCAAGGGGGCGGGGACTAAGATGAGATAGTGCTTGCAAAGCGCTCATGATGGTGTCGACACATAGGATGCAGTTATAACTGCTCACGTCTCTGCTGGGTTTGGATGATCTTACTGGTTTCCACGAGTTCCTTAGGTAATAACAGTGTGAGCTTTGGGTTGCCACTATTTTCCTCAGCCTGTCTGTTCGCCTTTTAATTTGAAGGCAGACGTTCAGGAGCTTTCGTCTTCCTATGGTGGATTGTTTCAGGCAAGGTCACCTCCCTTTGGGAGGCAGCAGGGGGCTATGAGGTGTTTACCTCCCTAGGGCTGCCCTGGGAATTCCAGACTGTCTGGTTCAAAATCTGCGATCTTTATTTGGTGTGTGATTTCGTGAATTGCTCCAAAGTTTGGACAGTCATCCTTCTGACAGAGCTTTGACAGATTCTGTTGCTTCTAGATTGTTTTCTCCCCATGGTTTGACTTGTATTATTTAGCCATCTAATCCATCTGGAATTTATGTTGGTATATGCTCTGAGGTAAGTGTTGAATTTGGGCTTTTTCCCATTGCCAACCAATTATTCTTCAACCATTAAGTAATCTTCCCTTCCCCACTGTATCGTAACCTCTTCTCTATCATATAACAACTTCCTATATCTTACAGGGTTTTTTTCTGGGCTTTCTGTTCTGTTTCACAGAACAAAGATATGCCTATTTTTGCATAAACGTGTCTTAATATCTTGCATAACTAATCCCCTTCTTGACATTTTTTAAAAGAATCTAAAGTATGCTTACCAGTTTATTTTTCCAGATAAATTTTTGAAAACTATTGAGAAATCCTCAGAAAAATCCCCTAAGAATTTTGATGGACATCGCATTACACCTATAAATTAATTGAGTAGGACTGCCCTCTCTACGATATTTAATTTGACCAACTTGGAACATTGTTATGTCTTCCTATCCAGCTAGTCATTTAGCTTATATTTATTAGCAGTGTGTTAATATTTGACACTTTTACAAATTTTAACACCCACAAAAAGGACAGGTTTCCCCTCTCCCTGCTTTGTACTATAACAGAGATGTAAAAGAATGTATTTTCCTTAAATTTTCACACACATGTAGTTTCAGAACCAAATTATGGCAGTTAAACTTTTAGCATAAAAAGATAAAAGCTGGAAGTAACAGTAGGCTGCATATCATGTCATGGAATTTGCTTCTTAGTTTCTGATCTTTTTCTTTTCTTTTTATTTTTTTTTGCTGTACGCGGGCTCTCACTCTTGTGGCCTCTCCCGTTGCGGAGCACAGGCACCGGACGCACAAGCTCAGCGGCCATGGCTCACGGGCCCAGCCGCTCCGCGGCATGTGGGATCTTCCCGGACCGGGGCACGAACCTGTGTCGCCTGCATCGGCAGGCGGACTCTCAACCACTGCGCCACCAGGGAAGCCCTGATCTTTTTCTTTTAGAAACACAAGAAGATTTTTGGTCACAAACACACAAGGTCCTGTGATGAAATTTCCCCCACGTGCCCAGAGTGAGGATTTCAGTGGAGTGGGTTTCCCAGTTACTTTGGAAATCTTCTTGCGGTTTTATTCTTTCTTCTGAGAGGATACCTCTCTCCACATCCTCCTACCAGTGACTCTCTGCTGCCCTTTCCAAGTGCCCTCCCAATCTGTACCTTCTAACTACTTGGTGACAGTGTTTTGTAAATGAAAATGGGGACAAGTCTTTATGTGGCCACTGGGTAGAATATTTGATATCAGGACGATCTCAGAAAATCTGGGCCATGTGATCAGTGTTCTTCCCATCCAGCAGATGGGGAGGTTGATTGGGGGGGATTTATTTTATTTTGGACCAGCACCGGTCCACGGCCCAGGGGTTGGGGACCCCGACCTAGGTGGAATGACATACTTTCTGAGGAAGTCAAACTTTGTTTTTGTGATACAGAAAAAAATAGATGAGAGAGAGGATCTGACGAGAGCTGTTCACCAGAGCAAAATCTGGAGCAGGTCTCCTAGGTGGGGAGCTTGGCCAACTCTTTAATGGATGCAATCTGAATCCCTTTTAATCTTCTTGGAGCTCTGAAAGAGTTTAGCTATGGACATAAATCCAACTTTTCTGTTTTAAAAAAATGAGAAAGGAGGTTCTCTTCAGGATGTAATTTTCAGTGTAAACGCATTCTACAAATTCCCTGATTTGGGCGTGTTTGGGTGGTGGAGGGAAGATTGTGATTCTCTAGGTGATGATAGCCTCCAGGTAAAGGATAACATCGGATCTTGCAAGGTTAAGACTGTAACCTGAACTTACTTGAATACCTCAGATGCCGTTGTTGGCAGAGGCAGCTCTTCACTGGTGGAGTGAGGTATTCCTAGTTGTGACTTTGCAGCCCGTGCAAGGTAAGCAGGAAGTCAGGACTGCAGCAGCAGCAAGAAATTGAGAGGGCCGTCCAGCTGATGGAACCACAAGCTACCAAGGGGCTCCAAGGGCTTTCTGCTTTCTTCCGATTTGATACAAAGCAAAGGAAAGGGTACTGAAAGGTAGGGGACTAGGGTTCAGTTCTGTGGCGCAGTTTCAGGCAGGTGGCTGCCCTTTCTGCTTCAGTTACCTCATCGGCAAACTGAGAATGAGAAAACCTGCCCCACTACCAGAGAATGATTGTAGAGATCGGATGAAACTTTATTATGTAAGATACTCCTATCATTGCATCTTAGAGATCTTCATCACTTAAATATTCGAGTAGAAAAAGGTTAAGGATTGAGGGTGTTTAGCTCAGTGATCGGGCTGATGGAGTGAGCACACGCCCAGAGTGCCCCACCGCGTCTTGGAAGCTCAGTCCGTGGACAGGGTGGCTCTCGAAAAGCAGGGTGGGGAGGGGACATGGTCTGTCGAGGTTCCGCTGAGGCACCTAAACCTAGTTGCCATTGGCCGTTTCAAGTCGCTATGGGCCCATGCTTTTTCTCAGGCCTTCAGAGATGCCCTGCCCCTTTGGTGACATCATCAATCTGACATTTCATGTTAATTGAATTAGGTGTATCTTATGCTCAACGAATTCGTCAATTGTTAGGAAATACAGATGAGTTGATCATCAACAGATGAGTTGATGGGTCTGCCTGCCTGACCTTTAAAGTCACCAGCGGTGACTTTATCTCTGTGATTCCCTAGTGCCACCCTGGTCCCACCCTCATCCTCTCCGGAACATCATCTGGTACACACGGGCGGTCAGAAATTCACCGACTGTCTCATTTCACTGGCTGTCGGAAATGGTTTTCTTCACAATAGCAGTTTTCTCTTCCTTCTGTTGTAAATTGTGCTTGGATTGCTCACAGCTCCAATTCTTCTTCTTTATTCATTTATTTATTTAAATAAAAAAAAATTTTTTTGGCCGCACTACGCAGCTTGTGGGATTTTAGTTCCCGGACCAGGGACGGAGTGAAAGATAAGGATGCTAATTCCAGTTCTGCTTCTTTACCCTCTGGAGGAGAAGCCGTCTGCCTTCTTCAGGCGGCTTGGGGCAGGGAAAACAGCACTTTCAGGCGTCTCCCAGTCTTCACTCCTTCCATCCCAGCCCGCAGGTTGTTACCAGAATGATCTTTCTAAATGGAAGTGTTTTTTACTGGCTCCAAAGCGTGATGACTGCCCTCGGCCCATCCGGGGTCCGTGGGCCACGCAGGCGCACAAAGTGGCTTTTGTTTGTCCTGCGCCGCAATGGCCTCCACAAGGTTTAAAACAATTGAAATTAGTAAGAACACGAACGCTTAGGGACTTCCCCGGCGGTCCAGTGGTTAGGACTCTGCGCTTCCACCGCAGGGGACACGGATTCGATTCCTGGTCGGGGAACTAAGATTCCTCATGCCACACGGCCAAACAAACAAACATGGAAGCTTGGAAGATGTCTTATAAAAGCCAGGATTTGGGTTTCTCTTGGGAGATTGTTAGATGGGCACCAGGAACTGGGTCGGGCCGCCCCTTAGCCTCCTCAGGGTTCTCCAGCTGCCACCCAGGCCTCGTCGCTCCCTCACACTATCTAGGTAGGGACTTGTGTTTGCTCCCCCTACTGCAAGATCCAGTTCAATCTGAGTTAGGATCTACTCCTGAACAGTAGAAGGATCCTTCCCGGTCAGGCCCCACCCTGCCTCCGCCCTCCCCTCCTGCCACATTCCCCCAGACATTCGCACAGTAGCTGCGCCACTGAAGGGATAGCTGTTTGCCTGTGTGAATTTGCTTACTCATATATTTTATCTTATTTTATTTTATTTTACTTTTTACCAAAGAGACCCATTTCACAGACCCCTCTGGAGCATCCCTTAGCGGCGAGGTATGTGCCTGGCCGGGCCACCTGTGTGGAGTGTTTCAGGGAGTTTCATTTTAGATTTTCATGGTGTATTGATCCAAAGCTTCTGTGAAGGCCAAGGAGCAGAGGAAGGAAGAGAACGGACGGGCCGTTCCTGTGCTTACGGTCACTTCCAAAACAAAGACATTCCATTTGCAGACGTTCTGCTCCTTGAAGCTAAGGGCTTAGCAGCAAAATGATGGTTTTCCTTGGTTGTCAAACATTGCCCAATCTTTACCAGAGTTACCAGAAAATTGACATATCAGCCTCATTATTTGTTCTAGACAATAAAAATAATTCAGGCTATAGAGTAATTACTTTATTGCTGTTCACGTTAAGTCCAGGAGTTTGCAGAGATTTTCAGAAATCTGGGCATTTACCTCTTTAATTTCAAGAAATTGCTGTGTAGCCGGGGCTTTGTCTTGCTGGGGCCATCACTCGTCTGGCTTCTGTGCTACGCTGGTTCAAAACCTTGATTCCCCGGAAGTCAGGCTTTAGGAGTTTAGGTCACCCTGGCCAAGCTTAGAAGGTCCGCTGTAAACTGGAATATTCATTTTCTGCACATTTACACAACACCCTACCGGGTGTGTGGCCCTGTCCTGATTTCTGGGGAAACAAAAATAAATCATGAATATGACGTGGTCCCTGCCGTTTAAAAGCTTATGGTCCAGAAGTGGGAGAGACATGTAAACAAATATGTTATATGTAGTGCACTAAGTGTAGGGTGACCTTGTGTCCTGGGACGTCCTGGTTTATGCCTGTTGTCCTGGTGTAGCTATTAATGGTACCCTATTTCAAAACTACCTAGGGGCCACAGTCGAAGTCCCTCTGAATGTTCGGGGTGTAGAGATGGTAGAAAGCAGGGAGAAATCAGTCTGTTTTCCCAGGGTAGACACCTGCGCTGGGTGAGGAAGGAAGTTTGGGCAGTCAAGGCCTGGGGGCTTGACATGGGGATGGAGGCCAGGGCGGGGGGTGGGGGGGTTGGGGAAGAGGGTGCAAAACTGCAGGCAAAAGGGAGATTGTTGCTGATGCAGCAGTTAGTTGGCTCAAGCTGGTCATTGTTTCCCAAATTTATCCTGTGGAAGAAATTCCCCAGGACACTTGGTCAAAATACAGATTTCCAGAATCTGCTGGCAATTTGGATTTGGACTTTTAAAGAGGGGCCCCAGATGATTCTTGGACATATTAAAGTTCAGAACCAATTCTGTAGAGATTATGGCTACCACTACAAAGGGTCGGAGGAGAGCGGAGCAGGAATAGCGAGACTAGAGCGCAAGTCACAGATCAGCCAGGCAAGGGTGACCCCAGCCGAGACGACCCTCAGAGGTAGAACCAATTGGACACATTTACAGTAGATCTATGAAAACTAGGGAGTGTGGGAATTATGTCAGTCACAGTGGGGATGCAGAGGAGGGAAAAGTTTCGAGAACCGCTCAGGAGGAAGAACGAACAGGACCTACTATACGCCAGCTACAGATTTACATGGGCAACAAAACACGTGTCAGATCCAGGAACTTGGGGGGAACCTTACAATCTGAAGGTTTGTGTGGTGAGCCATAAACCAAAAAATATGACCAGTTGGATAGTATTGTGGCGTATTTCATGCAGACCCGAAAAAAAAACGACTCCTGCTTATTTCTCATCTTTGTAGTCTCCAGTACGGTCAAGACAGTTGTATTTATCTCTGGGAAGGAGCTGGATGAATTCTAAAGCATCCAGACACCCCAGCCCTCTAGTCTAGAGTGCAGGCGAACCCCCATCCGTCTGTTATGGTGAGACTACCTGCCACGCCTGATCTTGCGTTATTTTTGCTTTTGTTTTTGTTATCAAATGTGTAAGACAGTCATGATTCATCAACAGTTTGCTGTGCCAACCCCTTTCAGTGGAGACGTCTGTGTGGCAGTTTCAGCCTGACTTTGTTCTAAATTCTGGAGCTGCTGTCTCTGTGGGAACGTGCAACTCTGGAAATTACAGTAGTACAAGAAACGCCTTATCCAGGCAAGGAGATCATGAAGCCTGGTTGTTTGAGGCAGGTTCGCTTGGTGCCTTGGTGATTCTGAGAGGCGCAATCCCTAAGTAGAATCCCTTGATAGAAAATGAAGAAAATCGGAGGAGAGCTCTGCTACTTCCCTGCCTCTCCCTTCAAACACAGAGGGTTTTTATTTTGAAGGTTGAAATCATTAGGCCTGTTGGCAGACTTCGGAAGCAGCAAACGGAGTCAGAGACCAAACACTTAGAAGTCATGCCTCAAAAAGGAGAATGGGAAACGGATCAAGCTCTAATTTCACAGGGTAATTTAGCACCCTTTACCCAAGACCTCGCCACGGCAGTTCCACCAGTGAGGACTGAGGAGCCACAAAGCATCTAAAATCCCAGCCCTTGGCTACTCTTGCAGCGTTGCTGAGGGATCTGAAGGTTGAAGGTGAACAGGCTGAAATCTTCCACGCCGTCCTATTAGGGAGGGGAAAACACAGTCAACAGCGGCCTCAGAGTTTTTTATAATAAGGGGCTGAACTTCTCTGCGATCCAGTACCACTAACGCCATTAAGTCGCAGTAGCAAGATGAGAAAATAAAAATAAAAAGGGAAGGAGGCACAGTCCAGCGTGCACGTACACGGAAAACGGATCTTCCCGGCGCCCGGGTGCTCGGCCAGCGGCCAGGGTCTTAGCAGAGAAGCCCCTTCCCGCAGGGAGGGCGCGACCACTGTGGCGCGAAGCCGGGGGGATCCGGCGGGCGCGCGCGCTTCAAAGTGCCGCCGCCGCGGGCGCCCCCGTCCGCGGGCGAGAGTAGTACGGTCCGAGGGGGCGGCTCCTGGGGCGCGGCTCCGCCGCAGCTGATGCGCGCCCAGCCGGCCGAGAGGCGGGAGCCGGGAGACGGGAGCCGGGAGACGGGAGCCGGGCCGCAGGGACCGGGAGCAGCTGAGCCGCCGTGCAGCCAAGGCCGAGCCGCCGGGGGTCGTGGGCCCGGGCCCCGAGGAGGCCCCAGGAGAGGCATCTCCCCCGCGGGAGTCGCCGGGCGCGGGGGCGCCGTGGCCGCACGTTCAGGAAAGAGGACGCGGAGGAAGCGGCGCTGCCAGCCGGAGGAGAGGAAGCGCTCCACCCGGGCCCCCGACGGCGCTCGTTTAACCACATCCGCGCCTCTGCTGGAAACGTGTCCGGGCGCCTGTCACCGGTTCCCTCCATTTTGAAAGGGAAAAAGGGCTCTCCCCTTTCCCATCCTCCTAGGAGCCGGAGCCGGAGGAGCCGCGCTCATGGCGTTCAGCCCCTGGCAGATCCTGTCCCCAGTGCAGTGGGCGAAATGGACGTGGTCCGCGGTGCGCGGCGGGGTCGCCGGAGAGGACGAGGCCGGAGGGCCCGAGGGCGACCCCGAGGAGGAGGACTCGCAAGCCGAGACCAAATCCTTGAGTTTCAGGCAAGTACACGCGTTCCTGCCAAAATGCAAACGCGCTGCTATCCATCCATCCATCTGCGGCTCAGTCTGTGTGCGTGTGTGTGGTCGCCACCCGCGTAACCGTGTTCATGGCAATGCTGCGTCCCTGTCTGTAACCAGGTCCCCGCTGTGCCTTCGAAGGTTCAGGATGTTCTGTCCTCCCGGGTATTTTTCTTCCCCCCGTTTCAGTATGATCTTTCTGAACCTAACCCAGAATCTGCAGTGTCTCTGCATCCCCGTCTGCCTCGGTCACTTTCTCTAAGCTTCGAGCCCCCAGCCCCCCGCCCCTACACACACACACACACACACACACACACACACACACACAGTCGTGGGTCACACCCGGTGGAACTTGGGGCCTTCCCTGTGGGGAAGAAGTCGCTCCCAGGCCCTCCTGGGGGTTCCCCTGTGTCCCAAAAATGCAGCCTTAGTAAAGAAGGTCGCGTGATGACAGGCTCCTGGCAGCTGGTGAGAAATGGTGGTGTCTGCTGAGCTGTCACCCGTGTGATTGCGGAAGGCAGGTGACAGCATCCTCGGCCTCTGGCCGGGTGAGTTCCAGACAGGTAGAGGCCTACCAAAGAAAAAGGCATCATGGCGAATATTGGCTTAATTTTTTTAGAACGAGGGGGCAATTTAATTTTTCAACCTCCAGGAAAGGGCTCTTGTGAGAAAAGGAGTCTGTTGAAGGGGCTTTTTTGGGGTATCAGAGGGAAGGATGACCTCAAAAAAAATGGTGCTGGAAAAAGTCTCCTGAGGATGGAGGAGATTTCAGGGAGACAGGAGGCCAGACAGAAGCCCGAGGAGGGCGCGGCAGCAGCTCCCACAGGCCAGCCCATGCTGAGGACGCGCAGGTTGTAAAATTAGGCAAAAATACTGGACTTTGCGGATATGTAGACTATAAAGGGTGTCGGAAATACCGTTGAAAGTGGTAATTCCTCATTTTTCCCCCTTGGCAGCTCGGATTCTGAAGGTAATTTTGAGACACCTGAAGCCGAAACGCCCATCAGATCACCTTGCAAGGAATCCTGTGATTCACACCTAGGACTGGCAGGCCCTGGGGCCAAAACCCAAGGTAAAGAAAGACTTTCCTTTTTGGCCTTATTTTGTTTAAAGGTTTGAAAATGTTAATGAGGGAAGGAAAAGTGTTAATTTAGGGCCATTTGCAAAGGTTGGGATTATCTCCTTACTAAGCCGGAGCTGTTTGAAAGCTCTTGGCTCATTTGAAACGGTTTTCTTGTTTATTTGTTTATTTTTTTTTTACGAATGTGGTGGTCAGAGGCTTTCTTCCCGAAGTAGGCTGTACATTTGCAGTATGAGATGATCATTATCAGAACATTCCTGCTGGGCCCTTCCCCTCGGCCCCTAAACAACAAAACTGTGTGTGGTGATGCCCTGGTGGAGGCATGTTTAGCGTTGGCTTCACACGTTTCTCAGGCCAACTCACTTTCTACAGGGTGTGGCTGGAGACAAGAATTATAGGTAAGAGTTGACTTTTTTAGATGAGGAGGACGCTTAAGAGGCTGTTTCAAAGTTGTTTACTGCTCCCTCTTCCATCAGGGGTGGTAGTGAGACCCTGAGTCCACCCGAGATGGGAGATTCTCCCCCGGCCCCTCAGAGCCCAGCCTGGAGCCTGCCCTTCATCTGCAGAAGCTATTGCTGTTCCGCTTCATTAGTAGAAACCCTTTTTGTCACACAGCCAGTTTTGAGTAAAATTTCACCTGTCCTGATCGAATGCATTTAGCTATCCAGTAAACAGAGTGGGCTGGGCTTCAGCAGTGAAACAGTCCCGATCTCCGCAAGCCAGTGTTACAGAGGGAGACGGGCCTCTTAGAGGTTAAGCAAAATGTATATGTCAGCTTGTCCTAAGGATTTTGGAGAAAAATAAAGCAGAGGAAGGGGGAACAGAGCGGGGGTGGATAGGAGGCTCCCGATGGGGGAGCCCAAATGATCAGGGGACTTGAGCAGAGCCCTGAAGGAGGATTGAGGGGAACAGCTGTGCAGGTTCCCGAGAAATCTTCCAGCAGAGGGTGGCACCTGCGAAGGTCTGAGACAGCAGCAGCCTGCGCGTGGGCCGGCGCGTGGTGGCAGGGTGGCAGCATGTTCGAGGACCAGGGAAGAGGCCAGGGTGGCTGCAGCGACCTGCTGGGCAGGGAGCTCTGGGAGCCACAGTCAGCCGGGTCGGGGGAGGCCTGGGTCACCTCGTAACGAGGCACTGATTTTCCTCCTGAGTGAGACAGGAAGGGGCTGCCTTTCAAAAGTGCCACAAACAAACGGGGTGGCTTGAAGCAACAGAAATTGATTCTCTCACAGCTCTGGAGGCCAGAAGTCCGAAATCAAGGTGTTGGCAGGGCCACGCTCCCTCCAAAGGCTCTAGGCAAGGATTCTTCCTTGTTTCTTCTAGCTTCTGGTGGTTGCCAGCAGTTCTCGGTGTTCCTTGGCCTGTGGCAGCAAAACTTCCCTCTCTGCCTCCTTCATTCCATGGCCAGCTCCTCCCTGTGTGTCTCTGTGTCTTCCATGTGGCTTACTTATAAGGACACCAGTCATTGGGTTTAGGGGCCACCCTAATCCAGGTTGACCTCCTCTTAACTGGATTACTGCAAAGATACCACAGTGGAGCCCTGAGCCACGTGGGTTTGAGCTGTGCGGGTCCACTCACACAGGTTTTTTTCAGTAAGTATGTTCTAGAGTACTACACGATCCACGGTTGGTTGAATCTGAGGGTGCAGCACCGCTGATGTGGAGGGTTTTCAGCGGTGCTGGGTGGTCGGGGGTCGGAACCCCTAACCGCCACGTTGTTCAAGGCTCAGCTGTACTTCCGGATGAGGCCACATTCCAAGGTGTGGGGAGTTAGGGCTTGAGCTTGTCTTTTGGAGGAGCACAGTCCAGCCCACAGCAGAGGGCTCTGAGCAGAGGGATGATGCCTTGACTCCTTTGTCAAAGGCTGGCGGGCTGCTGCCTGGAGACGGGCGTCTAGGAGGGATGTCCTTTTCACATGCTTTTTCTATTCCAGTGTCTGTCACTGCCACCTGCAGTGACAAAGTAGAGCCAGCTTTCAGTTATCCAGTTACCTAGTTTTTGATCTGATCATGAATTTATTCTCCCAACAGTGATTCTGTTTTCTTGCTTATTAGCAGCTTCCTCATGGGTCGCCACGGGAGGTCAGGTTCCCTGTGCTGGACTTCGTGACGGAGCTGGAATTACTGGGGAAGTGATATCAGCTTTTTGTGATGTGGTTTTGCTTTAATGGTGAGCTCCATACCGTGCTGCCCTGCTGAGAACTCCCCCGACTGTCCCCGGGCTGCTTTGTACCATGGATTCAGGCAGAGACCGTGTGGGAACAGGCAGGTTTGCGTGTGGGAGGACTTGTGTGTGGCACTTTGCTGTGTAGCCATCTCAGTGACAGAGATGCCGCTTCATAGCTTCCCTTTTTCTTCTCTCAGGATTGGCAGATCAGAATGGAGATTTGAAAGCCTGAGAGAACTATTCTGTGACCTTCCCCTCAAATTCAAATAAAGCTCACAAGACACGTTAAGTAGCTGTTTGAAAGCCTCTTTGAATTGCTCAGCCTGGGCCGCCCCCTTCCTCACCATCCTGTCAGCTGGTAGTCTGATTCATCCTGACAGATTCTTTGCTAATTGAATGGAGGCCAGTATGGCGCAGGCCCCCAGAACCACACAGACCCAATTGTTTGGTCCTTCCTGTGCCACTGACTCATTTTTACAAGTTTTAGTAACTTGTAGCTCATACTCTCTTTTTCACTCTTTCTAGAAGTTTTCCTTTTGTGTCTTTTGTTTGTTTGTTTCTGGCCACACCGTGCGGCTTGCAGGATCTTAGTTCCCCAACCAGGGATTGAACCCGTGACCCCTGCAGTGGAAGCGCAGAGTCCTAACTACTGGAGCCCCAGGGAATTCCTGAAGTTTTCCTTTTAGAGAGTTTATGAACCAAGAAAGCTCAGTGGAGGAGATCATGATTGCGGACCATGAATATGGCAGGGGTACATCCTAGGAAACAGCCACTACATATTATGAAATCTTTCAATTTAGGGTCTTTAGATAATAGCATGATTCCTCATCAGCCTGGCAGTATCCTGCCTTCTAGGGTTTCTTCTCCCGAACACCCAGTCCTTGTCCAGAGCCCTGTTGATGGCCTTGTCATGCATACACAGTACGTGTAAAAATACAGCCAAAGCACAAGGCTGACCAGGAAAGAGATCAGTGGACAAAAGTTTCTGGAGTCTAATGTTTAAGTCTAATTTCTGGGCCTGGATGGTTCTCTTTCTCCAAAAATTGTGGATTATTTGGCTCCTGATAAGGTTAGTCTTTCATGTTTCTGTGGTTCAGGACATGGGGCAACAGCAGGTATAGATCATGTAAGACTCTGTCTTCTCTGGGGATGATCTATGAGTTGTTAGCTGGTCAGGGTTGGAATTAACATATGTAGGAGATCCTGGCTTCCTGGTGTGGAAGGGCCCTCAAATGTGTGGCTGCATCCCATGTACTGTACCCACGGGCTGCATCCCAACCTCCATCTAATTCTTTGAACTTGGGGAAACATCTACATCTACTTTGAACTAATTTTCTTTTTATTGGAAGCTTTTTAGGGACCTAAAGTGTCTGAACTCTATACAGACGTATCTCATGGTACTACACTTCCCAGATACAACATTTTTTACAGGTCAAAGGTTTGTGGCAACCCCTGCATTGTCAGATGATGTTTAGCATTTTTTAGTAATAAAGTGCTTTTTACTTAAAGTATATATATTGTCTTTTTAGACATAATGCTATTGCATACTTAATTACAGTATAGTGTAAACATAACTTTTTTTATGCACTGGGAAAACAACAACAGAATGCATGTGCCTCACTTTATATGCAATACTTGCTTTATTTCAGTGGTCTGGAACCAAACCCGCAGTATCACTGAGATGGGCCTGTAATAACTCTTCTTAAGGCAGGATTGTCTGCCATACTAGGAATTAGACAGTGGATGAGGTTGTACGGTTTTTTTTAAGCCACAGATAGAAGCCGGTTTCAGACTAACTGTTAAAATAAAACTGTAGGCCGAGAAGTTTCTTGAATGTACCAGAATGTGGCTATAGTGCTTGGGCTGATAGCTCTGTGTTTGCTGTCTGTCTGCCTTCCTCCGCAAAGGGTGTTTAAATTGCTGGTGTTAACTCTTTCTCTTTGCTGGGAGATGTATCAGTAAGGAGACATCACCTAGGAAAGGACTTTTGAAAGGCACAATCTCAAGTTCATCTGTTTTTTGTTGTTTGGGTTTTTTTGGTGCTATGGACTGTGGTTTTGTCCAGTGTTTCGGGTCATAAAAGCGAAAGCTGCAGTGGCTGTCCTCTGTTAATTGACACCTCCCCTCAACACACACACACACATCCCTTTATTTACAGGTTGTTACCTTTCTTTGAGAGAGGGAATTTTAATTCACGCTGAAGCTCTCTATGCCCTTGGAACAAAACTACCCTGTTTGATGTGTTGATTAGATGGCTAGATATTCCAGACACACACTGTGGTCCTCCAGAACAGAAGGAGAGAGATAAACAGGGTCAGTGCATAGGCATCTACTGCTGGAGGCCTGTGGGGACTGCAGACTTGTTTGTCGACACAGTTTGGGTTAGTCTAAATCAGGCATCAGCCAATGGTGGCTCATAGGCCAAATCTGGCCTGCTGTTGCCTTTTGCTGTTCTGCCTGAGAGCTGAGAATGGTTTCTGCATTTTTAAATGGTGGAGAAACATATTTTGTTTGAAAAATATATGGAAGTTCAGATTTCAGGGCCCATAAATGAGGTTTCGTCGGCACGCAGCCACACTTGTGCATTTCGCTGTTGTCTGGCTGCTTTTGCACTAAGATAGCAGGTTGAGTACTCGGAATAGAGACTGAAAGAAAGATGGGCAAAAGGCTCAAATATTTACTGTTTGGCTCTTTACAGAAGAGTTTGCCGACTGAGATCCACACTTACGACAATTTTGGTAAAATTATAAAGTTTAAGTAATTAAACTTCATTTAAAAAAAGCTACAAGGCTGTAGCTGATTAACAGATGAACTGTGGGCGCTGGGTGCCCTTCCTGTAGGCCTGAATGGTCAGGTAAGGCGTCACGGAGAGACTAGTTTGGGCTGGCTGTTGGTCTCCCTTGCAAAACAATGTTTTGGTCTGTCAATATACCTAATTTTCAATTGACTAAAAGATCTGAGAAAAAAGGAAATTAGGGAAGAATGGGGAGAATTTTGGAATCATTTAAGTACAAGTACAATCATAGAGGCTTTTCACTTTTGCCCATTAAGTGTATTTAATGTAACTTTGGGTGTTTGTGCGTTTGTAATTTGACTGTTGCTGTGGTGTATTGTTGGTATAGGTTGTGTGGTTGATATGATGTCTTTATTGGATTGTTTTAGACTATCTATATAAGACCTAGAAGGGAGATCTTATTAAAATCTGAGCCTTAGATTTTTGATTCTAAGGCTTTGGGCTACATGTATAAGCAAACATTATGCAAACATTTTTCATGAGGTACTTCTTGAAATGTTCTAGTCGAAACTATGAGTGTGGTTCTCCTAGGGATTTAGTTTGACGTCCTTTCCCTGCTCCTACCGCAGGGATTGCTTTATTAGAATGTCCTAGAAGTAATGGGACTAATAAGGACCCTTAATGTTACCTAGTCCGACAGTTCAACCCATGTGGCTCCTTTGACAGCATTCCAGGTTAATGCTCTTTTTATTTTTATTTTCAGTTTTTTTATGTGATAGGCTTTTTCACAATTTAAATTTTTATATTGCACTATTTTAGATTATTGTAAGAGAAAACATCTCAACGATAGGCTTGAAAACCTCAGCTACATGATACAATTCCTTCCCCGCCCCCCCCCCCGGTTTAATGTTTGTAGCTATCAGCTTGGAGGTTCTCACTAGTTAGTAAATGGGATCAGGCCATGTTTCTCTGTTGCTTTATTTATAACAATGTAAAGGAGCCATGTAGGGAGCATCTCTACCTCTATATGGTGCTCGACCCAGGGACAATGTACTCTTGGGGGAAAAGTATCATTTTTCCAGCAGAGACTCAGAGAGTGTTGAATAAAACACTTGGGGGCAGGGGCAGAGTGTGCCTGCCGGAAGTGAAGATTTTAGTAACTGTCAAAGCAGTATTATTCTTTTAAGGTGAATAGCAAATTCAAGACCTTCTTAAATATTGTAATGATTGAACTCACCTCAGACTTGCATTTCCCGATTTGGGGCTTACCTGAGCATCAAATAAAGCAGTATAACTTTCTTTGATAGCTTCTGGTGGTGGAAGCATTTTCTCTGGTGTATGGGCAGGGGGTGTCAGCAGCCCTGCTAAAATTACGTTGCTACCACTTAATGTTCCACATAAAAAATGGATGTGGTCTAAAGCCATTTAAACATTTAAAGAGCAGTCATAGTACCTTTTCCAAGTGATCAATAATACTGTTCATAGGAAGCCCTAGCAGTATATGCCATTTCGTCACGGTCTTCTAAACTCAGATTAGTGACTTAGTGATGGGAGATCATGGTTGATCCACCCAAAACAGCTGTCTCTGTGGGGATTTGATAACTGTTAACCTTGGGCCTAGGAGGGGATTGCCGTTTCTGAGTTCAAGGTCTCACCCTCACCTTGGGGTGGACATGAACCTAATTTTATGGCCTCTCAACAAACATGATTAGATCCCCAGAGCCTAGATTGATGATGGCCAAACTCACAAGAGGATAGTAGCCAAACGGAGTATTTCATTAATTCACAAATGGAAAATGTATTCTGGCAGTTCTGCTTGGCAGACGCAGACATTGTCCTAGCCAGTCCCTCTGCCCTATGTCATTGCTGGAAATACGACAGCAAATTCTTGATCTCCAGCTTTCCCACTGCAAGATTCTGACCTAACAGACCCCCAACTTTCTGTTTCAGCTGTATTTATCGTATGTATTGAAAGCAATTTTTTTTTCCAGCATCTTATTTGATTTTATAACAGTGATGCTGTGAGATAGGACACATGTGATTTCCGGTCTAAAAACTGGGAAATCGAGGCCACAGCTTTTACAGCAGTGGGGTCGTAAGTTCAGCTTTGAAGATCACACATACAGCTCACAGGGAAGGTATGAATCTCCCTCTCTTCGCTGACTTAAGAGAAGACCTATCAGAGGAAATAAAAGTTCTTAAAACGTTGCCAGGACAGAGTGTGTGATGGGGGAAAGCATCTTCTTTAGTATCTTATTAAATGATAGTAATTTTTAAAAAAATCATCAGGGGATTACATCTTTTTTTTTGTTTTTTTTCTTTGTTGTTTTTTTGCGGTACGCGGGCCTCTCACTGTTATGGCCTCTCCTGTTGCGGAGCACAGGCTCCGGACGCGCAGGCTCAGCGGTCATGGCTCACGGGCCCAGCCGCTCCGCGGCATGTGGGATCCTCCCGGACCGGGGCACGAACCCGTGTCCCCTGCATCGGCAGGCGGACTCTCAACCGCTGCGCCACCAGGGAAGCCCAGATTACATCTTCCACATGTGTTAACTTAGCATATATAACATATGAAGTATAAAATGTATTTTAAGAGTTTTGAACATCAGAAGTTTACACACAAGTTAGACATCGAGTCAGAAGGGAAAAAAGAAAAAGCATCATAGGGTAAGCAGTGCTGTTGGATTGAAAACGTTTTGCTTCCTTAATGCTCAGCTTCTGCTCATCCATGAGAAATAAGCAGGGAATGGACACACTCGTCATAGCTCTTGCTTCCCTCTCCACCTGTGAGTCATGTGTGGGTGAGGAAAGGCAGGTGCGTGGAGACGTGTGCAGTCTCCTGGGACTCTGCCCCTATTTTGGTGTAGAAAGAAGAATTTCCCAGAGTCTGGTATTGTTTATGTATTGCTGCATAACATAACTCCAAAGCTGATTAGCAGCTTAAACCACTGGACGTTTATCATCTCACGTTGTTTTCATAGGTCTGGAACTTGGGAGCAGCCTAGCGGGGTGATCTGGCTTGGGGTTGCTTGTGAGAATGCATTCCTAGCTTTGGCTGGGACTGTAGTCATCTGGAGGCTTGACTGGGGCTGGAGCCCCTCGTCGGGCAGCTCACTCACGGCTGGCACCTCGGCCTGGCTGTTGGTGGGAGGCCTCAGTTCTTTACCCCTCGGGTGGACCTCTCTCCGTGAGGTTGCTTTAGTGTTCTTGCAGCACGGCAGCTGCAGCATCTCTTATGACAGCCTCAGAAGTCACACTCTGTTATTTCCACAGTATCCTTCTGGTTACACGGGTCCAAGGGCGTGAACACCAGGAGGTGGGGGCTCACTGGGGGCTGCCTTGGAGGCTGCCTGCCACGAAGCCCATTACGCCTTCCTTTGGGGCCTCTTCCCTGCATCCCCACCTCTCCTTCTGCCCCTCTTCTTAGGGTGCAGGAGCAGAGGAGGCGGGAGCCGTGGCGTGGGCTTCAGCCAGGGTCCCCGTCCTACTGCGGAGGCATCTGCCTGCTCTGGAGGCTCCCCTCTCCCTCTTGCCCAACATTCTCCCTCTTTTTCTTTATCCTGCATCTGCTTCCCAGCTGTGTGGGTGGTTGCTGCTTCGTGAGAGAGGCAGTTGGTGTTTTGAATGCTCTAGTAATGATTTCTAAAGAGATGCGTATTATGGTGGTTTGGCAGCAGTAGAGTGAAGTTCAGGTCTCTGCTAGCTCTGTTAGCATGCGCCCTTTCTCCTCTGCTCCTGCTGCCTGCTGGGGCTGGAGCAGAAGGCTCTGGGGAGGGCTTCTGTCTGTGCAAGGGGTCTCTGCTCTACTGGAAATGTAGCCTCAGACGAATCCAGGTGGTTCCAAACCCAGGGGCACCTCCTGAGTGAGAAGAGAAGACGCATCTGTCATTGGCTCAGCTTCTGGGCAAGGCTGGGGCTCCTGGGGGTGGACTCCTCTGGATGAGTGAGCCCCACCCTCTTACCTTACGGTCACCTTGGCCTTCAGAGGGTAGGGTTTGGGTCTCTTTTTAAATAAAATAGCATGGGACGCTGGTTTGGAAATTTGAAGTACTTTCGTCATCCTTAGTACAAACTTTTCCAGTTTATCGAGTGGCTTTCCAGATTATTCTTTACCTGCGGAGTCTTGAATATTAGAGTGAGCCTCTCTCAGGAGTTAGAAGCTTCCAGCACCTGGCCCCATCTCTTAACAAAAAGCAAATAAATTACCACCTCCCAAGCTCCTGGGTAATGTTTTTGTTTTTGTTTTTGTTTTTGTTTTTTAGACGGTGGGGAAGAGGAGGTTTAGACCATCAGTTTGTTGTCTGGGCTCAGGCAAGTGTGTGCGCGTGTGTGTTGGTGCTGTTTTTCCGCTGTAAGTGGGGACATCTTAACATTGCAGCATACTTAAAAGGCTGTTGTGCTTTTCCCCACCTTGACTCACCCACTTGGAACCCCCTCGTCACTCCCAGGCTCTGCGTGATGTGGGGCCCCAGCGGTTGTCAGGGGAACGTGAGTCCTGCGGCCACCACCCTTAGGGTCTACCCAGCAGTCCTGGAAAAGGCCTCCTTGTCCCGTTATCCTGTTGTCCTGCCCCTGGACAGTGCACTTCTCCATTTTAAGGCTGATGTCCTTGGCTGAGTGGCTGAGAACGTACGTATATGAAGTATGTCTCAACTTGGGGGCAATTAGAGGGACTGGGAACTCAGAGATGTGAAACTCTAAAAAATGTTCACATTTTGGACACTTCCCTAAATGCTAATACGTACCTTTTTAACAGTCTTCTCAGGTCAGACCCGTTGTGTTTCCCTCCTGAAGCCCTCCATTGGTTCAGACTTGAGAGCAAAGGTGGGAGGGAAGACACAGAAAGGAGGGGGGTCTTCGAAGGGACAGGGTCAAGTGAAGAGCAAGCGTTGCTCCTGCGGATAGAGCTGAACGGCTTTATCACTGCTGTTCTGTGTACTTTTGTTCTGTACGAAAGATGATCAGGTGGGAAGGGGGTCCTGTATGTATCAGACATCAGCTCAGCAGTGACCGTGAGCATCAGCTCTGTCTTGAGTGCTCAGTTTCTGCTTTGGGGACACAAAAGGGACCAGGGTATAAGGCCCTGCAGAGCTCAGAGTCTGGAAGGAGCTGGCCGCCTCCTGTTCCCCAGGCCCCTTGGTCTCCTTGGCTTCCCCAGACGTTTAGCAGCAGACAGGTAGTTTTAGCAAGGGAATGTGTGAGGGAGGTCTCGGAAGAGGTCCAATGTTAAAAATAAATACATAAAAGACTTTTAAAAAGCACACAACTCCCCCTACCCCCAAAACAAAAACAAAAGCCTTTTGAGCATGCCAATTGTCATGTCTCTAAGATGGTTCATATACTTGGCTACATCTGTTGTAGAAGAGAAGAGTGATGTCATTTTTTCTCCTCTTTCTGTAAATAGAACTTCTCTAGCATGTTGTGGGCTTCCTTAAGAAAAATTTAAAATCCCAGATTGATGTGATGGTGAGACCTACCACCTCTCTCAAGTATGTGTTCCTACAGGTGACACATAAAGAGACTATTTAAAGCATTTTCTGAAATGTAAGTCTGTGATATAGTAGAACATTTTGTAGGAATTGCAGGACATGCTTCTGCTCTGTTACCCTCTGAGTCTCTTTGTTCTCTCTCCTTTTTTAAAAACAGTTTTATTGAGATATAATTCACACACACACAGTTCAGCCATTTAAAGGGTATATACAATTCAATGGTTTTTAATATATGAACAGAGTTGTGCAGCTGTCACCTCAGTCTAATTTTAAGAACATTTTATCACCTCCCCCCAAAGAAATCCTGTACCCATTAGCACTCATCCCCCATTTTTCTCTCACCCCCAGTCCTAGGCAACTGATAATCTACTCTGTGTCTCACTAGCTTTGCTTATTCTGGACATTTCATATAGATGGAATTAATACAATATGTAGTCTTTTCTGACTGGTTCTGTTCACTTACCATAATGTTTTCAAGGTTCATCCATGTTGTAGCATCTGTCAGTACTTCATTCTTTTTTTATTGTTGATTAATATTCCACTCTATGGATAAACCGTATTTTATGTATCCATTCATCAGTTGATGGACATTCGGGTTATTTTCACGTTTGGGCCATTACGAATAGTGCTGCTATGAACACTCATGTTCAGCTTTTTGTGTGGGTGTATGTTTTCATTTCTCTTGGGTGTATACCTAAAAGTGGAATTCCTAGGTCATAGGGTAACTGTTTCTAATTTTGAGGAGCTGTCAAACTGTTTTCCAAAGTGGCTGCACCATTTTACATTCCTACCAGCAGTATATGGGGGTTTTCAGTTTCTCTGCATCCTAGCCAACACTTGTTAATCTGTTTGATTGTAGCCATCTTTATAGGTGTGAAGGGGTATCTCATGGTGGTTTTGATTTGTATTTCCCTAATGACTAACGATGTTGAGCATTTTTCCATGTACTCTTTGGCTGCTTGTATATCTTCTTTAGCAAAATGTTTATTCAGATTCTTTGCCTATTTTTAAATTAGGTTACTTATCTTAGAGTTGTAAGAATACTTTATGTAGTCTAGATACAAGTCCCTTATCAGATATCCGATTGTAAATATTTTCTTCCATTCTGTGGGATGTCTTTTCACTCTTTTGGTTATATCGTTTGAAGTGTAAGAGTTTTTACTTTTCATGAAGTTCAGTTTATGTATTTTTTTCTTTTGTCCCTCGTGCTTTTGGTGTCATATCTAAGAAGGCTTTGCCTAACCCATGGTCACAGAGATTTACTACTGTGCTTTCTTCTAAGAGTTTTATAGTTTGAGCTCTTACATTTAGGTCTTTGATCAATTTTGAGTTAATTTTTGTACATGTTGTGAGGAAGTGGTGCAGCTTCAGTATTTTGCATGTGGATATCCAGTGCCCCAGCACCATTTGTTGAAAAGACTGTTTTTTTCCCTTTTTAATTAACTTTGCACCTTTGTCAAAAATCAGTTGACCAGAGGTGTAAGGGTTGAGCTTTTGATTTTGTTTCATTGAGCTATATGTCTCTCCTTATGCACACTGTCTTGATTACGGTAGCTTTGTGGTGAGTTTAGAAATCAGGAAGTGTGAGTCTTCCAACTTTGTTCTTTTTTCTCAAGGTTGTTATAGCTATTCTAGGTCCATTACATTTCCATATGAATTTTAGGATCAGCTTGTTAATTTTGCAAAGAAGCCAGCTAGAATTTTGATAGAGATTGTGTTCAATCTATAGATAAATTTGAGGAGGATTGTCATCTTAACAATATTAAATCTTCCAATCCATGAACATAGGATGCCTTTCCATTTATTTAGATCTCTTTAATTTCTTCAAATACTGCTTTGTAGTTTTTAGAGTACACATCTTGCACTTCTTTTGTTAAATTTACTTCTAAGTATTTTATTCTTTTTGATACTACTATAAATGGACTTGTTCTCATAATTTTGTTTTTGGACTTTTCATTGCAAGTGTATAGAAATACAATTGACATTTGCATATTGATCTTGTACCCTGCAACCTTGCTGAATTCACTTATTAGTTATAATAATTTTTGGTGGATTCCTCAGAACTTTCTGTACAAAAAATTGGGTCATCTGCAAATACAGATAGTTTTACTTTTCCTTTTCAATCTGGATGCATTTTTGTTCTTTCTCTTGCCTAATTGACCTGGCTAGAATTTCTAGTACAATTTTGAATAGAAGTGGTGAGAGCTGACATTCCTGTCTTTTTCTTGATCTTAGGGTAAAAACATTCAGTCTTTTACCATTAAATATGACATTAGCTCTGGATTTTTCAGAGATGTATTTTGTCAAGTTGAGGAAGTTCCTTTTTATTCCCAGTTTGTTGAGTTTTGTTTTTTTTTTAAATCATGAAAGGATGTTGGATTTTGTCAGTTTTTTTCCTGTGTATATTGAGATGATCATGTGGGTTTTGTCTTCCATTCTATTGCTGTGGTATATTACACTAAATGATTTTCAGATGTTCAACCAACCTTGCATTTCTGGGGTAAATCACGCCTTTTTATATGTTGGTGGACTTGGTTTGCTAGTATTTTGAGGATTTTCGCATTGATTTTCAAAAAGAAATATTGGTCTGTAGTTTTTCGGTTTGGTATTTTTGGTGATATCTTTGTTTGGTTTTGGCATCAGGGTCATATTGACCTTATAGAATGAATTGGGAAGTGTTTCCTCCTTCTATAGCTTTTTGAAGTTTGGGAACAATTGATGTTAATTCTTCTTTAAATGCTTGGTGGAATTCACCAGTCTGGTCCCGGTCTTTTTGTGTGTGTGTGGGTGGGGGGAGTTTTTAATTTACCAGTTCAATCTCTTTACTTGTCCTAGATCTATTCAGATTTTCTATTTCCTCTTTTTTTTTTTTTTTGCGGTACGCGGGCCTCTCACTGCTGTGGCCCCTCCCGCTGCGGAGCACAGGCTCCGGACGCGCAGGCTCAGCGGCCATGGCTCACGGGCCCAGCCGCTCCGCGGCATGTGGGATCTTCCCAGACCCAGGCACGATCCCGTGTCCCCTGCATCGGCAGGTGGACGCCCAACCACTGCGCCACCAGGGAAGCCCTCTATTTCCTCTTGAGTCAGTTTCAGTCGCTTGTGTCTTTTTAGGAATTTGTGTATTTTATCTAAGTTATCAAATTTGTTACCATACAGTTATTCATAGTATCATTTTCTTGATTTTAAATGGAATTAATAAGCCCTGCTATGCCTTTTTCACAGGGTTGATTTGAAGATCAAGTTAGGTAATATGTATGGAAGTGCTTTGAAGATCATATGACTGCAAAGTATCTTATTTGTTCTAAATTCTTAGTTCTAGGAAAACATACCCAGGGTACCACTGTCTGCAGTTTAACGTTTGTACTACATTTCCCCTTTGTGAGTTGCATTTCAAGGGAGAGATTGTGTCCCTTGTTACCAAAGGAATATGAGCTAAGATGGGTTGGAGGGGGAAGTGGTTTGGGGGCCTGTCTACCTGTTTCTTGAGGGGTAGCAGAACATAGGTCGTACACTTTCAGGGTCAGAGGGCATCAGTGCCGCATTAGGACATCAGCGTCAGGCTCCTGCCTAGACCCGAGAGCAGCTGTTTCCTTTCCTCTGTGAGGAAGAATGCTGAGTCTGGTCTAGTCACTGATGTCTTCACCTCTCCTGTAGCCCATACCTTAGATGCACTACATTCATTCTTCTTACCTCCTCCCAACTTGCTTTTTTTTTTTTTAATTAATTAATTTTTTAAATTAACTTTTGTTGGAGTATAGTTGATTTACAATGTTGTGTTAGTTTCAGGTGTACAGCAAAGTGAATCAGTTATACATATACATATATCCATTCTCTTTTAGATTCTTTTCCCATATAGGTCATTACAGAGTATTGAGTAGATTTCCCTGTGCTATACAGCAGGTCCTTGTTAGTTATCTGTTTTGTACATAGTAGTATGTATATGTCGATCCCAGTCTCCCAATATATCACCCCTTTGACCCCATTGGTAAGCATAAGTTTGTTTTCTACATCTGTGACTCTATTTCTGTTTTGTAAATAGGTTCATTTGTGCCATTTTTTTTTTAGATTCCGTGTATAAGCGATATCATATGATATTTGTCTTTCTCTGTCTGACTGACTTCACTCAGTATGACAATCTATAGGTCCCTCCTTGTCGCTGCCCAGCTTGCTTCTAAGTCAACAATAAAGGTCCTTTTAAAATACAACTGGGACTTCCCTGGTGGTGCAGTGGTTAAGACTCCGCACTCCCAATGCAGGGGGCCTGGGTTCGATCCCTGGTCGGAGAACTAAATCCTACGTGCCCCGACTTAAGATCCCACATGCCGCAGCTAAAGATCTCGCATGCTGCAACTAAGACCCGGTGCAGCCAAATAACTAAATAAATATTTTTTTAAAAATACAACCTACCTGGCTTTCAAAAATAAAGAATTACTTTAGTGCTTTTAGAAAGTTCTCTTGCTAAATATGGAGGCACATTCAAAGAGGAAGTAACCCATTTAGAAAGGGAAGAGAAGTTGGTGATGCAGGAAGACCAGAGGTCAAGCAGTGGTGGTTTTCTCTGTAAGAACACGTGAGGTGGCTGTCACGTGAGAAGGTGGTAGTAACTTCCTCACGATTCAACCCTTGAGTGTCTCCGTAGGGTCTTGGAATGTGGCTCTCCTCTCCTTCACTGGATTATAAGCCCCATGTGCTGATTTTGTGGCCCCTTCATGTCCAGCACAGCGTATGCTGCAGGTCATAGGGCCTGTGGTTGGTCGGTTAGATGATTATCTTAGACATAACTTTTTATGATTGGACTTTTGGGCTTCAAGTCCTGATGAAGCTGAGGGTTTAAACTGATTAGGGAGTGCGGACATGGAGTGTCAGGTTTGGGTCTGCACGTAGGATTTCTTAGTACTGTGGCTGGCAGTCAGCTTGGCTCACAGCAGTACATTTGTAAAACTTTGGTCATCGCTGGACCCTCCGCGTTTGTGGCTCACTGTGAGATCAGGCGCCCCCACCATGAGGACAGAAGGGAGCAGTGCGGGAGGTACGGTCCCATCGGTTTGTTTTGTCTTTTGGCTGCGCCACGTGGCTTAGTTCCCGAACCAGGGATCGAACCCGGGCCCTCGACAGTGAGAGCACCGGAGTCCTAACCACTGGACCGCCAGGGAACTCCCTAGTCCCACCTGTTTGGATGTCTAGCCCAGCTTGGTCATGTGGGTTCTGTACCTCACCTGTCAGCTCTCAGAAGCATGGCACGGGTGGTTTGTTCCTAGACACGGACTGTCCCCTGCTTCCATCCTGACTCAGATGCCCACCCCTCCATGGATGTAGCAATGTAGAGCGATATACTTGATTGTGTCCTACCATAGCATTGAACCTCCAGCCCAGAACCCCTCTTCCTGGGCTTGTGACCCCATTTGGGTTTTCTCAGGGTCATCCCAGGAGCGAAGAGAAATGAGGTGAATGCAGGTGGCTCTAGAATTAACTGGGGGACTGTGTAGCATGGTTGAGCCATGACCTTCCTGTGCCCCAGACCAGACTCCACGCCCCCTCCTCCCTCCTGCTCCCTCGCTCCATCTGTTCTAACCTCTCTGGGCCATGGTTCCTTCATCTGTAACATGGGCTTAAGGAACACCTTAAAGTGATATATCTGGAGCACCAAGCACAGTTACAACAGTAGTGTAATTGCGAAGAATTTTTCAGGAGGGAGGCCCTTTAAAAACAGCCCTTAACAAAAAATAAATTCCACCCTTGTGTCTTGGGAAGAGAAGGAGAGGTGGGGCTGGGTGGGCTTGGAGCCGCCGTCCTGTGTTGAAATGGAGACAGAGGAGAAATGGGTAAGAGGGAATTAGGTTTGGGTAAGAAGAGATCTTTATGCTTAGTAAGAAGGATTCTGGGCCTCGAGATGGGAGAATTGGCTTAATATTAGTCATTTGTTTATATATCTGTAACACTGGGGGATAATGTAATGCTTGTCTAAGGTTTATTGCACGAAAATCATTGCACAATAAACAGTCTCTGGGTAAGTTATTCTGGAAGTGAGGTCAAGGCTCTGGGTCCCAGTGTTTTCTAGAAATTGGTTTCTCTAATAATATATAGCCAACATCTTTCAATGTCACTAACTACTTCAAACACAATTTTTAACATGGTACCACAATATGTTGTTTTTATTTTAATCATTGAACTGGAGTCAGACAGCTAGTAACCAGGAAGTTAAACAGTACCATGGGGAAACTTTTTCTCTGTTTTCTTTTCTGGAGGATGCGGGCCTGGGTACCCCTGCTGGACATCTTGCAGCATCTGGTTTTGTGCGAATTTGCCCCGTTTCCCTTGTGAAGGTCATCAGCCTTGGGTAATTGTGAATCTAGCTGCTTCTTCCATCACACGGAGGCAGAACCTTTATCTTGCTATTAGATAAGACTGTATTTATCTACTGTCCGTGGTCAACCTGTAGCTTATTAGGATACATGAAAACGTGACAATGTAAATAGCACTTGTCGTTGAGAGGGTTTGGGGGTTTTTTGGACACCAAATATGTGGTGTCTCTTCAAATACCAGTTCTGTGTGTGGTTGATACAACAACTGAGTGTCCTACTGTTCAATCTTAGTCTGGCAGTAACTACCCAGAGTTAGCGTCAGACTCCAGAGATTTAAGGGCTCAGTCCCTCCAGGCTGCCCTCACCTGAGGCAACAGGTGCATCCCAGGTCCCACACTTCTGTCCAGCTTGGCTACAGATTTGGGGGATCCTACGACCCCTCTCAGCTTCTCTACTACAGTGACTCACAGAACTCAGGAAAATACGTTTACTGCTTTATTGTAAAGGATGCAACTCAGGAACAGCCGAATGGAAGAGATGCAGGGGACCGGGTACGTCTCGTCCAGGCCTGTCACCCCTGCAGCACCTCTGTGGGTCCACCAACCTGGGAGCCCCGTGAATCTCACTGTTCAAGATTTTTTATAACCCGACTGATCTCCAGCCCCTGAACGTTGCCACCCTCTAACCACGAGTTGGGTCTTTCTGGTGACCAGCCCCATCTGGACGCTATCTGGGACCCGCACCCTGAGACACCTCATTAAACGCAGGTGTGATCAAAGGGGCTTATTGTCAATAACAGGACACTCGTGTCACCCAGGAAAATTCTGGGGCTTTTAGGAGCTCTGTGCCAGGGACCTTGGACAAAGGCCATTTTTATTGTGTCACATCTTGTAGTATGAAGATACGTACACGAAAATCTTCACCCAGCAATAATTATAATGACAAAGAAATTTGAAAACCCTCAAAAATTACGTGACATGTAGCGTGACTTCAGTGCTTCTGTCATTAGTTTAACCAGTGAATGGATCTTTTAGGCTGGAAGGTGGGGGAGGGGTGCTGCTAAGTGTGAAGGAGAAACACGAAGGAGGAGAGGTGAGTGCAGGTGCCCACGCGCATGCTCCGAGCTGTCCCAGGTTTGCTGTTTGCATTCGCTTCATTTTTGAAGTTGCTGTTCTCAGGACACCAGAAGGCTTAACGACACTGAGACTTCTCTCCAGGGGGAAACGGTTAAGTGTGTACGGCTGTGGAGTTGTGTGATTCAGGTGTTTCATGGCATCCCCTAGAAACCTGCTTTGTCCAGTAAGGTAGCCTGTCGCCACCCGTGCCTGTTGAACCAAAATCGAATGAAATTGAACGTTCAGTTCCTCCGTCACGCTGTCACATTGCAAGTTCTCAGTGGCCGCAAAGAACTGGTGGCTGTCCTATCACACAGCTCAGATAATAGGATGTTCTCATCCTGATAGAAAGTTCCGTTGGACAGCACTGCCCTCAGTCCCACTCTGCATGTTAGAATCATCTTTTTTTTTTTTTTTTTTTTTTGCGGTATGCGGGCCTCTCACTGCTGTGGCCTCTCCTGCTGTGGAGCACAGGCTCCGGACGCGCAGGCTCAGCGGCCATGACTCACGGGCCCAGCTGCTCCGTGGCATGTGGGATCTTCCCGGACCGGGGCACGAACCCGTGTCCCCTGCATCGGCAGGTGGACTCCCAACCACTGCGCCACCAGGGAAGCCCTAGAATCATCTTTGTAAAAGTGCCTGGGCCCCTCACTGGACCAACTAAATGAGGGGGCTCTGGGCTAACACCCAAGGATCTGTTTGTTTCAGAGCTCCCTGAGTGATTTGATTCAGGGGCATTTTCAAATCACTGCACTGGATGCATCCGTTTCCACCACGGGAATATCTGCCCTTCCATCTTTCTGTCAGGCACTCGTGCATCCTCCACCACTGCACAGCCAGCATACCTCATGCTCTTTTCCTACAGCCTGTGTTGTTCCATTTCTGTCTTAAACCGTCTGCCGTTTGCTAGCCAATTTTACACTTGCTGATGCAGCCAGACTTTGCTTACGCTTTCTGCTTCGCTTCTTGGAGAAACGTTTCGTCTGGTTGCGTCGTGCACCGGCATTGTGTTAAGTTACCTCTTACCCTTCTGTGACAGGCTGTGTCCGTAGGTCATTTTCTGAAACCAAGTTTGGAAAGTGGTCAAGTGCCTCAAGGTACTGGCTTTGGTGGAATCAAAGGGGATCGGGGCTTCTGTTCCTCTGCATTGTGCTTGGGGGCGGGAGGCCAAGGGTGCCTGGGAAGAAAGGGAACTTGTCTTGAACTCCCTAAAATAGGTATCGTTGTACGTAGCTTTGGAAAATCATCGAAATAATATTCATTGTAGATGGAAAGTAGAAAATCTAGATAAGCAAATAAGAGAAGAAGAAAACAGACATAGTCCCAGTTCAAGGGATGAGGTGTTAAAAAAATTCATGTACATCATTCCAGAGTTTTTTCTAGATATTGTTTTTTTATTCTTATGAAAAGTCTAGGCATACAGTAATAGAAGAGTGTAATGACTCTGCATATGCATGTCACCCAGTTATAGCAGTCAACATTTTGGCATGTTTGCTTCTTGTTTTTGAAGTATTTATGAGACGTGTTCCCTAAATATTTAAGTGTGCATCTCTAAAACATAAGGACATTTTTCCTGTTAACCATAAGACCAACATCATAACTAATAAAATTAACCTAATTAATGTTATCTAACCCGGGCCGTGTTTAATCAGGCTTCCCCAGTTCTCCTCAGAACGTCTTTAACATTGGATCCAAGCAGAATCACGTACTGCATTTGGTAGAACAGTCTTTTTGGTCTGTTTTAGTGTATTCATCGATTCCCTCCATTCCCACACCACTTTTTTTTCCTACCGCATTCTGTTTGACAAGAGGGCCATTTTCTGTATGCTTGTCCCATCTTTTGGATTTATCTATTCCCTCATTTCCTGCAAACCGGACATTAGGTCTAAAAACCTGATTCAGGTTATGTATTTATTCTTTTTGAAAAAAAGTTTAAAGAGAATGAAGAGGGCCCATCCTTCCACTGTATGTGTGCCCACCACCCTCCTTTCCCCTTTTCTTTGTTAGAAAATTCTAACGGCACAGAAAGCTTCTTTCCACTTTCCCCCAAGGCAGTCGGTCAGCGGTAATTTCCCCTTCCATCTGTAAGGTTTTTGTCTTTATATGTCTAAACTGAAGAGGGTCTCATACCTTGTGCACCCTTCTTCCCCTTGCTCTTTCCACCTGACGTGTCTTGGAAACCCTCCCATTTCGGCACATACAAGTCTGCGTGTTTTTTGATACCCAGATATCAGTAGTATTCCCGTGTCAGTGTCGCACATTAAATGATCTGTCAGTCCCCTCCGGTGCTCTATAATAGCCCCCAGAGTGGGTGGGAACATCCTCACCCTTGTACATATGTGTGCTTGGCCCTCTTTGTGAGCATAATTAAAATAAACGCCTAGCCGAGGAAATCATGGGATGAGCACTTCCTGAAGGATCCCCCGTACGCTTTCCCACACGTGTGAGACGGCCGACTAGCCCGCTTGCCTGGCCGCTGTTAACTGAGCACCATCAGTATTTTAATTTTTACAAATCTGATGGGTTAAAAACGGTATCCGGTTTATTAACTGTGTGAAAGCGAGTCTGTTTCAAATGTGTTTTCGCCATTTTCTTTTTTTCTTTTTTTTTTTTTTTTTTTGCGGTACGCGGGCCTCTCACTGTTGTGGCCGCTCCCGTTGCGGAGCACAGGCTCCGGACGCGCAGGCTCAGCGGCCATGGCTCACGGGCCCAGCCGCTCCGCGGCACGTGGGATCTTCCCGGACCGGGGCACGAACCCGCATCCCCTGCATCGGCAGGCGGACTCTCAACCACTGCGCCACCAGGGAAGCCCCATTTTCTTTTTCAAATTAATTTATTTATTTTTGGCTGCGTTGGGTGTTCGTTGCTGTGCGCGGGCTTTCTCCAGTTGCCGTGAGTGGGGACTATTCATTGCAGTGGCTTCTCTTGTTGTGGAGCACGGGCTCTAGGCACGTGGGCTTCAGTAGTTGTGGCACGTGAGCTCAGTAGTTGTGGCTCACGGGCTCTAGAGCACAGGCTCAGTAGTTGTGGCGCAGGGACTTAGTTGCTCTGCAGCATGTGGGATCTTCCCAGACAAGGGCTCGAACCCTTGTCCCCTGCGTTGGCAGGTGGATTCTTAACCACTGCGCCAGCAGGGAAGCCCCTTGGCCATTTTTAAAAATTGCTTGCTTTTTATGAATGAACTGTAGAATTCATTCCTGACTTCAGTTGTTCAGTGACAGGCACCAGGGACGGTGTTGTTTTAAGTGGGAAACAGGGAGGAGGTTCATGGTCTGGTGGAGGCTCCACCACCTCTGATTCGTGAAGCCCCGGAGACGTGAGGTTCTCTGTGTACGTTTTCCTTAATTCTCCTTTGATTACATGGGTTTTGTTACACGCTCCCTCCGAGGGAAGGTCGTTCCAGCATCTGGCCGTTACCAGAGGCCAGGGACCCCTTTAAGCAGAGCTCCATGTGGAGCAGAGCGTGGAGAAGGGTCTGCGGGCTCAGGCCAGGTGTTGGCTGCCTCTTCACCTTATGCTGCCCTCTGCCCAGCAGAGCCCAGGCCACCCTCCAGAGAAGGAAAGCATCCTCCCAGGTCTGATTTCCCACGGGGTGGTCTGTCCAAGCGTCCCTCCCTTCCACACCAGTGCCCCGCCGGGACCACGCCACCAGCTTTCACTGGACGTTTGGGGCCCCTTAGGGCCTGGCCATCCACCACCCTTCAGTCCCATCTCAGTGTCAACGGATACGGAGCCCGTGACTGAATCCTGTTTAAACAGACGATTTAAATTTGTGTTTTGGTGCGTGTTCCCTGTCAGACGTTCAGTCCACACTTAAAATTGCTTAAAACAGCACTTGCAGCATTCCCTTGGAATGTTCTCGGAGGTGGTGAGCTTCATTTTTTGATGTTAGGATTTTTTTCCCGCAGTAGCGTAAGAGTTTTTAAACCGCGGTGTGGTGATTGAGGGGAATTGAAGTTGTAACTATCAAGTGATGAGAGGAGCCCTTTGAGGACCCTAAACGTGGTCCCAAAATACAGTCTTCCGCCCGGTGGTTTCTTTTCCTTTCTTTTTTTTTTTAAACAGCTATTTTTTAAAAATGTATTTTAAAAATGTATTTATTTATTTTTGGTTGCGTTGTGGTGGCTCCTCTTGTTGTGGAGCACGGGCTCCAGGCGTGCGGGCTTCGGTAGCTGTGGCACGCAGGCTCTTGAGTGCGGGCTCAGTAGTTGTGGCATGTGGGCCCCGTTGCTCTGTGGAACGTGGGATCTTCCCAGACCGGGGCTCGAACCCGTGTCTCCTGCATTGGCAGGCGGACTCTCAACCACTGAGCCACCAGGGAAGTCCCTGCCCGGTGGTTTCTAAGGCCAGACTTTGGAGAAGGCCATGGATTTTCTCCCCTGGAGAAGGCTCTAATGTAATTTTTCATTGAGTTTCTGGGGCTTCATGGACCCTCTGAAATTTTACCTTAGAACCCTTCTTCCTGAATTATTGCAAAGACATTCATTTTCATGTATTGGTTCAGAGATTTTTGTTTTAGCCTCAGAGTCAGGCCTTGCATCTCAGACTTGGTTGTGAGATATATTGTTCAGATTTTGAGGTTAGAAGGAGGCCGGGGTTTGTGTGTGTGTGAGAGAGAGATACAGGAGGCCTGTTCAAATATTGGCAGCTTTGTCACTTTACAGGTCCAGTGTTTATTTGTGTGGTTTTTTGTTTTTTGTTGTTTTGTTTTTTTTTGTTGTTTGGCTGCACCGCAAGGCATGCAGGATCTTAGTTCCCTGACCAGGGATCGAACCCGCACCCCCTGCAGTGGAAGCACAGAGTCTTGACCACTGGACCACCAGGGAAGTCCCACATGTCCAGTATTTTAAAACCCATAAAAGAGGCCTCTTGTAGCTGAAGGAGAGAAAGTGATGGGCAGGTCTAAAAGGAGCTTGCAGACAACGTTTCGCCAAAAAGTTAAAATCTGAGGGGGGGAAATGTCAAGCATATTTGAGAAAAATGCCAAATCTGCAGTGTTAATATACAATGTTTCCAAGTGGTTGCTGCTTTATCTCCTCTCCAATGAGGTTATCCATGTGGAAACAGCCAGCTGAGCAGGTTCTCAGTATATGTGAGCTGAATACATTTCTGAGTTTCAGAAATATTTTGTGTTCATGGCATTTCCCTTCTGCTAAGGTTTTTTATACACTTGTATTTTAACCCAGTATATTTTCAACATACCAGAGTACAAAGCAGAAGGTCAAGCTGTTACCTCAGTCTTCAGAATTTTGGTGTTCTGTGCCTTTTCTTTTACAAATATTATAAAGAAGGAGGGAAAAATCTCTTTTTACAGGAGAATAGTCTAAAAAAAGCATATAAGGTATCTGTGTTAGAGCACCCATGCGTGCGTCACACAGCGTTTTAGATCTAGCAGAGGCTGCTCGTTGAAAGGCAGAGTTTCATTAACAGCAACAGACGTGGCAGAAGTGGAAATGTTGGTCTGTTTTTGGATTTCCTCTGTGTTTGCTTTGAATTCATCTGCTGATCACCTCTCTGTCTGTGTTCACCAAGCCGCCTGGCAGTGCTGTGCTTGTCAGAATCATCCAAACTCAATAGACTCAATCCAGGGAGCGAGCCTGTCAGCGCGCCGGAGGAAGGTTCTGATGGAATGCAGGATTTGTGTCAAAGTGGAAGGATGGCTTAGAGGGAGGTTAGTTACATAACAGCGCTCTCAGACGGGGACCGAGGTTAGAGCTCTTAACCAGAGCTTGCAGACGTTCTGGGTGTTTTACTTCTTCCTGCAAGTTACCTGTAGTGCCATGCTTGCCTTTAGCGTCTGTTGTAGGGCAGCCCTGGGTATGTGGGGTCGCCTGGTATTGGCACACTTGCTGACGGAGGGTGTAAATGCAAATAAAATCTTACTCTGAGGTACCTTTTCCAGTTAGGTGAGGAGTTTGGTTTTTTCCTTGTTTTACATTTTCACAAACTCCCCAGACTGGTTTATTTTTATTTTTTTTGTTTTTTGTTTTTTTTGGCCACGCCACGCGGCTTGCGGGATCTTAGTTCCCTGACCAGGGATCGAACCCAGGCCACAGCAGTGAAAGCGCCAAGCCCTAACCACTGGACCGCCAGGGAATTCCCCCAAACTGGTTTAAGTCAATGAGAAGCCCTCCCCACACTCCTACCCGTCAGTGCTTTCTCCTGGTGACTGAAGATGCTAGACCAGGGTAGGGCCTGCAGGGAGTGGGCGTAGGACTGGGCAGGTTTACTGACCTGGTACCTGGCCAGAGCTGGCCAAGAAATGCCTGGGCAGGGGTCTTCTGCTCAGGCTGGGGGGCCGAATTCAGGTGAAGGGTGCTCGTTTTCCTTCCCCCTCCCACTTGCTGGGTGGCATGCTTTAGGGTACAGCAGAGCTGCAGGTGTCCCCAGGTTGCCGGGCGGCCTCCTTTTCCATCCCTTGCTCCTCTGCAGCCAGTAGAGATGGGGAAGGAGGAGGGTCTAGAGGAATGGGTGGAGGTGGAGGAAGGTGGGAAGGCCCTGCCCTTTTCTAATGGAGGCGATGAGGGCAGAAATTGAAAGCTAGGGAGAGAGTAAGCGAAGGGCGACTCCATAGGTCTCCCCTCGGTCTCTGGGAGGTGTGGGATTGTTGGTGAAGGAATCAGGAAAGGGAGACAAAAGTCCCAAGAGGGAAAGGGCCGCTGGGCTGGACACACTGTCCTCGCCTCACCCTTTCCCCTTAACTTATCACAAGCCTCTGGGGGAAGAACACAGAGGACTCGGGTATCAGTGCCCAGGGCTCCCACGTGGGAGACTGGCAGTAAATGTTTAGAAGTCAATGGCAAGGAGGGGTTGGGAGAGCAATTATGTAACAAAAGACAGTTTTTCTTTGATTGTCATCAGCTTCCGATGTCCTGCGGTAGAACCTGTGTGTGCCCACTGCCCAGGTTAAATCATTGCCCCCATTTGCCCAGGTTTGTCCCCACTATGAACTTCTTTTTCTTTTGTTTTGCTGCTTTTCTTTTTTTTTTTTTTTTTTGCGGTACGCGGGGCCTCTCACTGTTGTGGCCTCTCCTGTTGCGGAGCACAGGCTCCGGACGCGCAGGCTCAGCGGCCATGGCTCAGGGGCCCAGCCGCTCCGCGGCACGTGGGATCTTCCCGGACCGGGGCACGAACCCGTGTCCCCTGCATCGGCAGGCGGACTCTCAACCACTGCGCCACCAGGGAAGCCCAATAATACTCTTTTAATTTACAAAGATGGTTAAACTTCAACTTTCATTTTAAATTAATCCTTTTTAGGTAACTTCTTTTTAGAAAGAAAGATAATCAACCTCTCTTTAAAATTTTAGAATAAAATATGCTAAGGCTCAAAGATGCAATGTAGGAGGGAGATACCTTACAGTTAAGTAGTAT
Source organism: Delphinus delphis (assembly GCF_949987515.2). NCBI lineage: Eukaryota > Metazoa > Chordata > Mammalia > Artiodactyla > Delphinidae > Delphinus > Delphinus delphis. Next base: position 5,705,467 of record NC_082703.1, on the reverse strand, counting down.
CCAGTGTGACTTCGAAGGTAGTCAGTCTCACGTACATCGTGGCTTCAGTTAGGTCAAGTACTAGTTGCAGCCCAGATCTGTCTGCGCTACTTACTTCCTACTCAGCATCTCTGCTTCAGAGTTCCAGACAGCTCTCGGTGTCCAGGGCCAACCTCCCCGCCCCAGCCCGACAGCCCCGAGCTCTTCGGCTGGTACCCCTGAATCTCGTTGAACAGTAAAACCATCCTCTCATTCCATGAGCTGAAAACGTACGAGTCATCTTTGATGCCTCCTTCTCCTTCAGTCCTACATCCAGCCTATCACCAAGCCTTATCAAATTTCACCTCATTTTCTCAGTTACTGTGCACTTCTCTTCCTGTCCATTAGCACCACCCTAGTCGAAGCCCCAGAATAACATGCTAGCGGTTCTGTTTGTTCCATTTTGACCTCCTTCCACATTTCAACTGGAGAGAGCTGTTGAGAATGTAAATCTGATTTCGATCCAGCCCTGCTTCAGCGCTCTCTGTGGCTCATAAGCGGTAACTGTCTGTACTTTGGTATAATCAAGATTAGATTGTATTCAACCAGCTGATGCTAGGGTGTGAGCAGGTGTGCCCAGACCCAGCCTGGCTTCTAACTGAGCCTGTTGCATGTAGATTTTTGCAGCCCTGGGGTTTTGATGCTGTGCTTTCACTGTTGCTTGTCTACCTTCCCGCCCGCCATCAGCACAGAGAAACAGTCAGTAACACCTGCATCACAGCTCAAATATATGGAGAGAGAATAGAGAGTCTGTACACACACAAGTGAATCTGTCAGTAGACTTTAAAACGTTCTCGTTAAAATTCTGTGTGAAATGCAGTTGTTTTAAATTTTTTTATTTTGAAAGGTTTCAAGAGTATATGATAGAGAAAATAGTACAATGGAAACTCCTATATACCCATCCCTGGATTCAACAGTTATCAAGATTTTGCCACATTTGCTTTCTCTTTTTAAAAAAATATCCTTTTGAAGTAGGTTAAATCCCAGGTATCATGTGTTGAGAGCTTTTTAAAAAATTACAGTATTAGGGCTTCCCTGGTGGTGCAGTGGTTGGGAGTCCGCCTGCCGGTGCAGGGGACACGGGTTCGTGCCCTGGTCCGGGAGGATCCCACATGCCGCGGAGCGGCTGGGCCCGTGAGCCATGGCTGCTGAGCCTGCGCGTCCGGAGCCTGTGCTCCGCAACGGGAGAGGCCACAACAGTGAGAGGCCTGCATACCAAAAAAAAAAAAAAAAAATTACAGTATTAGTAATAGTTAAATATATCTTTAAGAGCAAGACATATTGGACATTGGTTAGAATATCTGAAGCATCTGTGCAGAATAGTTTGTAAACCGCTGCTCAATTCCAGCCAATAAAGGAATCGTGTAAAAAGATGTGTGAGTGCTTTAAAAAAACTCTCCCAGTGATGCTTAGTTCTTTGATCCTGGATTAGGATTACGGTCAGGAAGTAGGATTAGATGGTCATCTCTGAGTTTCCCTTAAATCATGAGATACTATGAAAATAACCACCTTACTCAGTTTTTGCTGCTACTCTATTATCGTTTCAGATATATGTCAGGAAAGCACTATCTTAGTTTGTGCTTTAAAGAAATACCTTCATTTACACCTTCCTGATTGCAGAGTTTCTCCTTATAAAACCCCAATTAAAAAGAATCTTTCATTTTCACAAATGATTTGAGAAGATTCCGGGCCAGCTTAGAGACGAAACTTCTAAAGAAGAAGTAACTTTATTGTTTTATGATTTGTGTTTTAGTAAAATAAGGGCTGTTTGTTCATAAAGCCACTTTGCTACCTCTGCTTTTTCTAATTAGTTTTTTTATTTGGCTCTTTCCGTTTTTAAGTGTACAGAGAAGTTATTCTGAGAAGGCCGTGATGACTTTTTCATTTAATTTTAAACCAGTTCAGTTATTTAAACTCTATTCTGGGGAAGAGGGAGTACTTCACATCCAGAGATTAAAACCCGCTTACTGCATAAAATCCGGACCCTGAAACTCTCAGGCAGTGCCTGAGAACCGTGTCCATGCCAGGTGAGATCCCTGTTACCTGAGTTGTCTGCATCCAAAGTTTCTTCCAGACCAGTTGTTTTAACCTGCGGAATTTTAACATCATATTAATATGCTTTGCAGAGGGCCCACGATCTATTTAGCCATTTCCTGAATAGCTCTGTTTGGTATAATTGTTATTTGTGTGACTTGGATAGCACACACACAGCGTTTGGGCCGGGAAGACTCGCTTTAGAGTGTAGTACCAGCCGTCCGCCGTCAGGCCACGCCGCCGTCGTTGCGGAACCTTAGGGATGCTTCGTACAAGCAAAGAGGGCAGAGCTTGCCGTTTGTGCGGCTTCAGCTGGTGGAGAATAGTCACCGATGCTGAAAAGGTAATTTGTTAACAGACGGCTTTTGTGTTTTGTTTTAGACTCACAAGAAGTGGACGAACAGCTGGTAGCAGAAGTGGTTGAAAAATGGTCGCCCGAGGCTGGTTCTAGACCCTCAGAAAACGAGGCAGCTCAGCACACTACTGAGTCTTACTCAGTCAAGGGTTTCAGAGAAGAACCTGAACACGATGTGAGCAAAATCTCTGTCGTGAGGCCATTTTCCGTAGAAACCAAGAATTCCACGGCGACCCGGGGGCCGCCTGGCCCAGCAGCGGCTCATGGCTGCGTGGCCGCGGCCCTAGGCCAGGCCGGGCCCTGCCCCCGCGCGCCGGGCGCCGCCCAGGACCAGGCAATGACCGAGGGCGCCATGGGGTCCACGCTGGAGGCCTCGGCGGAAGCCGACCCGGAGGCGGGAAGCCCGTGTCCGGAGCCCGGGGCCAGCAGAAGCAGGCTGCGGAAGCCCAGGCCCGTCCCCCCGAGGAAGAAGGCGGCAGGCGGCGGGGTCTCCGAAGCCCACCCCGCCCCGGAGGGCGCGCGTCTTCCCCGGGTGGACCGCCAGTCCGGTTCCGACGGAGAGGCTGGGAACGCCGCCACCCCTGCCCTGCTAGGAGGTGACAGGAGCCAGAAGTGTCCCCCCGACGTGAGGGAGACACCGTGTGCCCCCGGCGGAGACACCCGCGACTCAGGGGCTGAGCTGCCGGAGGCCGTGAGGGGCTCCCCTCTGAAACTGGAGTTTGACTTCACGGAAGACGTGGAGACTGTGGAGTCCAGGAAAGCCCTCCCGAGGAAACCCGGCCGGAAACCGGGCAGCAGGGTGACACCCAAGGTTCAGAAAGACGGCACCGGGGAGCCAGCAGGCGCCCCAGGGGCAGGGGCGTCCTCAGAGCCGGGTCCCCGCCCCTGTCCCGGGGAGAGCCCCGACTTCGGGCCCTTTGGGGGCCACTCCCCGCTGCAGCGCTCGCCCCTGCTCTCAGCTCAGGGCTCCTACCGCTTTGACCCAGATCACTTTGACGAATCCATGGATCCCTTTAAACCCGCTATGACTTTAACGAGCAGTGACTTTGGTTCTCCCGCCGGTAGTCATATTAGTGAAATCTTAGAATCACCCAAGAAGGCAAAGTCGCGTTTGATAACGTGAGTGAGACGGGCGTGGGCCTTGTGTTCTGGGTCCTCTTTGTGGGTTTGGCGGCCACTGCTTTTGGTTTGGGTGAAGGTGCCCCGGGGCAGACGCAAAGCTCGTAACCTCGGACTGCAGTCTTCACTGTTTTGCCTAACTCTGGTGTGGAATCAGAGATACCTGAGGTTTCCTTTTTAGATGTCTGCTTTGCTTCTGAATCCTCAGTTTATTCAGCTGAGTTCTTTTTCCCCCCACCTTGGGTACTTTTTTCCTATTAAAAAAAAAAAAAAAAGAATGTCATGGGCTAGGCAGGTAGAGATTTGATGGTTTTCAGAAATCCTATCTGAGCTGTCGGGAATCGTTTTATATACAGAATTCAGGTGTCAGTGCTAGCCACCTTCTTCAGCTTCTCTGTGGATGAAACAAGAATTCCAGGGCTGCAGGTAAACTGTGTAGTATCAGTAACACGTGGGAAGGGGTCTTACAGAAGTCTTTTCACTTGAACAGAAAGCTGTGATTTTTGTTGGAAACAAACCTACCACTAAAAGTTAGAATTCTTATGTCTCCTGGTAAAGCTTCTGGCTCTTTCAGAAAGGAGGTGAGTTTCCAAAAAGAATCAAGACTATTTTAAACAATTGCGTAAATCTGACTAAATTAGGCTGTTAGTCTTCGTCGTGTGAGATCCCTCTCCCCACCAACCCCCCTCCTCCTGGGAAATCTGGAGCCACTTTTGCAAGGTCCTCGGAGTTCTCTCGGAGTGGTCACCCCCAGGCCATAATTCCACGTCACATTTCAGGTTAAACTTGTCACAGGGTGATCTTATCACAAAACTTGAGTCAATGACAATCTATTGGTATCTTCACGACCCTGTGACATTTTACTAAGAATTAGATATAAAGAAGGGCCAGTGGGGAATTCCCTGGCGGTCCAGTGGTTAGGACTTGGCGCTTTCACACTTTCACTGCCGTGGCCCAGGTTTGATCCCTGGTCAGGGAACTGAGATCCCACAAGACGTGTGGTGTGGCCAAATTAAATAAATAAAGTATTTTTTTTAAAAAAAGGGCCAGTGACATGGTGGTTGAAATATGAAAAGGGAGGGTGAGAAGAAGTACCATGTTTCTCATTGTCACCACAGTTGTATTGGCGAAATGCTTTTCAGCGTTAATGTGATGTAAAGAAAAATACTAGATGGTGTGGTGATTGACACCAGAGAAAAAGGGTTAAAGAGCAGAAAGTATGAGGACCAAGAAGCTTGAGCACTGCAGGAATGGATTCTTCAGCATCCCCAGAATATTCCCCAGGACGTCTAAAGGGAATAAAATGTCATCAATAGTTCTTGATCTGTTCTTTGATTATAGACACACAGTTAAATGGTTGCTGAAAAATATTATTGATCAGGTGACCTCAAGGTGCTTTTCTGTGGTTCAGGTTAGTTACCTGTGTCTAGACGATGCCCGGGGGACACGACGGCCAGGTCTTTGCCTGGGTTCTTCCTAACCTGGGGTCCCCTAATTGTGGGCAGCCCTGCCTATCAGGGTTGATAAGGGGTCATTGGGAGCCTCCCTTTCAGTTGCTATTGAAGGTGTGTAGCCAGTGCATTCATGTTACATGAGACTAAAGTGACTAAAGTGGGGCCAAAGGGAGGGAAGTTTATCCTACATCTTGTTTTCAGTAGTAAGAAGCACCCTCTCCCAGTCCTACCACCCTTACCTGCTAGCATTTTCCTCCTGTTCTGTTTTTTTGTTTTTTTTTTTTGTTTTTTTTTTCCGGTACGCGGGCCTCTCACTGTTGTGGCCTCTCCCGTTGCGGAGCACAGGCTCCAGACGCGCAGACTCAGCGGCCATGGCCCACGGGCCCAACCGCTCCGCGGCATGTGGGATCTTCCCAGACCCGGGGCACGAACCCGTGTCCCCTGCATCGGCAGGCGGACTCTCAACCACTGCACCACCAGGGAAGCCCTTGTGTGACTTCTTAAAAGATGACGTAATTGGCATCTCAGATCCTTCTTCTGTAAACTAGAGACATCATCCTATGATTGGGATTTTTGTGGGTCAAATAAGATAAATTATGTAAAATCGCTTGGAGTTTCTCAGTAATATACACCTACCGGAGATATAAGCAGATACATTTTCGATTATATTTTCATTCATGCATTGATTGCCTTTAATCTAGATGACTAGACATTTAAGAGTAAACATACTCGGCAGTAATGCCGTTTTTTTACATTTATAAATATTTGAAAATTTACTTTTCATCCATAAATTTGACCGTGTGACATTTCCGAGTGTTTCTATCACTCTCTTACTTCTGAGAATCGTTCACTCACCAGTGATAGCATTCATGAGTATGACATTTTTAATTCACATCTCACCTCATAGAAAGAACTTTGCAACCTTTATGTCTGCCAGACTAGAGATAAATATTCCAGGCTTTACATGATTTTTTTCTCCATCTGTCTGTCTCTTTCCCGTCTCTAATTTTGTTGGTGCATCAGGACTACTGAACAAGTGAAATTTCTCTGTTTTCTGTTGTAAGTACTCCTGTTTCTGGCTCTCCCTGGGGCCCTTGGCAGTTCCTCCCCTACCCTCCCTGGACCATCTCTCCATAGCATGTTGGCTTCCCTTTCTGAGTTGGATCTTCTGATGATTTTTTTGCATTTCATTTGCCACTTCCTGAGCCAGCTTATTAGCCTTGCCGTCTGTACCCAAAGGCTTGGAGATGGGGCCCTCCCGCCTCAGGTGCGAGAGCTTGCGTCCCCGGCTTGACACACGCCTCGTGCGGCGCTGTGATGCTGCGTGCTGGCTTGGCCCTACTCTCATCCCCGCAGCGGCTTGAGGAACTGCTCTGCTGTTTCATGTCAGGAACGACTGACTTTTTTGATAAGATGAGGCTGCCGCCTTGGAGCAGGGAATACATTTTACCGAGTCAGCTCAACCTGAGTTTGGTGGCAGGGGTGACACTCAGGCGTTAGGGAAGACAAGCAGACACTACCGAGGTGGTGGTCCCTCTTCTGGTAGCCATGCTGGTCTTTGTTTTTGCCCCGCAAAACGAGAAGAACTTGCAGTTTTGGTTGGGGGTTGGGTGTGGTCAGAGCGGCGGTGCTGTAAATTCTAAGTTCATTACAACAGAACAGAATCTGGATAGTCTTCAGATCACAAATTACGTGCTAGTTTAAACAAAGCGGGCGGTTTGAGCTTCCCCAGTTCCGGCCGTGACGTTCGTTTTCCATCTCGCTACTTAAGAGGAATGGTAACAGTTTGCTCAGACATTTTTATTTTCATCCTTTCTGTTGCCCACAGTCCTCCTCTGTGAGCACGCAGGTCTGGAGCTGTCTTCCCAGACTTCTGTGGCTTTTAGCGCAATAAAGAATTTTTAAAGAATGTGGTCCGGCGTGGTAATTTTTCTGGTGACTTATCAAAGCCAAGTGAGCGCGGATCAGATGACCCGACCGTCTCCAGGTACTGGGGCTGCTCTCGGAAGAGCTGTTGGTGGCTGCTGGCGCAGAGTTACAAACCGTAGGGGCCCGAGTGCTGGTGTTTAGCTACCTGCAGAAGCAAGTGAGGAGGTCACTGAGTTACAGTTCTTTGCTTGCCCTGCCTCTCGGGAGAGGATTCAGAGGCGGGAAGGTGTTTGTTCCCATCTCTGATGCGTGGACGTGTGACTCGCGTGGGGCTGTGCGCTTTGGCTTGTGTCTGCACACACCGCTGTCTGCACCATCTCACAGCTTGGAGGTTGTCAGTGTGATTCCAAACCGGCCCGGTGTTCTGTTTGTTTTTTTCCCAGGAGTGGCTGTAAGGTGAAGAAATACGAAGCCCAGTCTCTTGCTTTGGATGGGTGTTCTCAGGTAAGTCTGTGTTCCTCATCAGAGTGGTGATGAATGAAGATTTTCCAGTGGGGATCTGAGGACTCAGCTTTAAGGAAACCAGTTCCCAAATCCTTGCCTTGCTAAGCTGATCTGAGAAAGGGCTCTGAAGATAAGGGAACCGTTCCTTCACAGGTACCCTTTTCGCACTTTTTTGTGATAAAGTTCCCTCTCACCCGTTCTCAAACTTACTAGGGTGCATCACCACTGGGTGTGAAACCTCTGGGCACCAAAGAGGGGATTTGAAATACTGGTGTAAGTTATAAGAAGGTGATTGACTCCAGTGACTGGATAATATATTTTTAAAGTCAGATGGTTTTCCAGTTCATTGCTTTTAGCAAGTTAGGAGAACCTGAATTGTCAGCTGATTATTAAAAATAATTTTTGACACCGTGATATGTCAGTTATATCTCAATTAAAAAGATAATTATTTGGACTTCCCCGGTGGTCCAGTGGTTAGGACTCCACGCTTCCACTGCAGGGGGCTCGGGCTTGATCCCTGGTTGGGGAATTAAGGTCCCCCATGCAGCACGACATGGCCCAAGAGGAAAAAAAAAAGATAATTATTGATGATAGAATTTTTTGGAACATAATTTGGAAAGGAGTTCAAAGAACTGAGACATTTCTATTACAAACTTCGTTCTGTTTCACCTATTTATTTGTATTAGTAAGGCTTCTGGCTTCTTGATTATAATTATAAAAATGGAAAACAGGAATCAAATTGATGCTGACCTTTGTTTCATTCCAGCAATAAATATTTGTCCATGACTATATAATTAATTGGGAAACAAACACACACACACACAAGCAAACAAAAGAAAACCCGGACCCATTTGATTGCAATGAAGTCCTTTTTTTTCTTCCTTTTTAAAACTTTATTCCAGCCTAACCATGATTACAGAAATACAGTCATTGCATTTTAAGTTTAACTTATCTTACGCGATTTGGACCAAAAACTTGGTACGTGGTTTAAGATTTAAAAAAAAAAAAAGATTTGTAATTTGATTTATTCTTCATCTGTTACAAATGTATGAAGTTTCCACCTTCAAATGCTGCTAAAGCAGAGGCAGCAAGAACTATGAAAAATTTACGTTTGATTTTTGCTCCAGAAAAATAACACGTATTACCTTGTAAAAGCTTTTTAAAATTGGTGCAACAAAATATTGTCATCGATTTCCATTTTTTAAAAATTTTACTTCTGTGTTTGATTGTACTTACCAAACATTGTAAAACTTTTAGAGTAAATAGTGCCTTTGTAATTGTAGTGATAACCCCCCAGAAGAAAAAATGTTAACACTTAGAGACTTATGGTTGTAAAAAAAGATTAAAAAAATTTTTTTAAACAAATGTAATAGGAGAACTTTAAAAAACTTGAAACCAAATGCATTTCTTTGGGATAATTTCTTGATGGAAGTAGCAAGGAAATACAAATTCAGAGAGGAAAAGGAATGATGTAAATTTCTGACTATTAAAGGGCTTATTCATGTTCGATTTTAAACAGATGGTAAAGTATCAAATCACTAGAGTAACTAAATTGAATTAATAAGCCAAGTCAGTATTTAAAATATAATAAAATTTTTTTCTTTTCTTTTGTATCTGTGTGAGAGGATGGATGGTCTCCAAACTTACTGTGATAATTTCATGATGTACGTAAGTCATATCATTATGCTGTACCTCTTAAAGTTACACAGCGCTGTTACGTCAATTATATCTCAGTAAAACTGGAAGGAGAGATAAGTAAACAAGCAAACAAATAAATAATATGTAGCAGATATTATAGCATTTGTGACTACTTAAGCTCGTAGTGAAAGGTTTTTAGATATCACCTGAAAATACAGTGGGGTGCATAAATTTTCCAGAAAAGTCTAGGATCTATCTATATGAGCAAAATGTATGAAAACTCTTTTCTTCAGCCACTTCAACTTGTTGCTTATAAATTTAGGCTAGAAAAGCTTAATTTTTTAAACCTCAGGTGTGAATTACAGAAGGTAGGCCCTAGAAAATACAACCTTCCATGGTTGAGGGGCTGCAGCTTCTTCTTGGTTGGTACCCAGATTCGTGGAGAACATCCGTATGGAATGGCGGCTGCTTTGCTCTTCCTGAGATGTCGCTTTCCCCACTGCTTGCCCTCCTAAACGGTAGCATCTCATCTGTTGCCTTTCCCAGGATGAAGGAGCAGTGATCTCCCAGATTTCAGACATTTCTAACAGGGATGGCCATGCTACCGACGAGGAGAAGCTGGCGTCCACGTCATCTGGTCAGAAACCCATTGGGGCCGAGGGGAAAGGTGAGCCAGAGGACGACCTGGAGTACTTTGAATGTTCCAATGTTCCCGTGTCTGCCATAAATCATGCGTTTTCATCCTCAGAAGCAGGTATGGAAGCAAATCTTCATCTCTTTTACGTACATAAGCATAGAAATGCCTGGAAGCCCAGGGCAGGAGACACTTTAAAGAGATTAGAGAGCGGGTCCCTTGATGGATAGGTTTAGGCTGCTGGTCTGTGCTTTGCTTCTTTGCCTGGAGAAGAGACACAAAAGGGTGTCAGTGGAGCGCCAGGGACGTATGGATCTGAGTGGCAGGATGTACGGAGACACTGATGTATCAGACTGCTTGAATTCTTTCCTCATTATTTCAGTCTGGCCACATCTTCACGTGTAGCGACCTGGAACCATGTTGGGATTATTGGGCTCCTGGTTTCCCTTCTAGAAATAATAACGACTAACAGGTATAGTTGCTTCCACATGCAGGCACTGTTTTAAGTGTTTTACGTGTAGTAACTCATGTCTCCTCACTAGGTAGCGTTTGTTTTTTTGGTTTTTTTTTTTGTTTCTTTTTAAATTGAAGTACAGTTGATTTACAATGTTGTCTTAGTTTCAGGTGTACAGCAAACTGATTGAGTTACATATGTTTTTTCAGATTCTTTTCCATTATAGGTTATTACAAGATATTGAACATAGCTCCCTGTGCCATACAGTAGCTCCTTGTTTTTTATCTATTTCATATTAGGCAGCATTCTTTTCCCCATTATCAGAGGGGGAAAGTGAGACAGAAGTTAAGGATCTCGGCCACGGTCTCCTGTCTAGTAAGTGGTGGACTAGGGTCCGAGTTCCCAGCAGTCTTGGCTTCACGGTCTTTTAACCACAAGGCTAACGTGTGAAGAAATGGTTTTCATTACCTTCAACTATTGTAAGTTTTCCTGCGTGCAGACATGGTGGATTGAAAAAGACTGATGCTTCTTCATGTTCTCACAAGGGCCTAGACCAACCTGTGCTGAAGCTTAGTGCTGGTTTCCTCTTTAGAATATTCTAAATCTGAGGCCCTTTTCCAGGTCCCAGGTTGTATCTGCGGCCTTAACCTTCATTGTGAAGCACTTGGCACCGTGTTCCCAACTCCATTAAACATTATTAGAAACTCAGGTCTTTGGCAACATAGTTCGGTGTGGAGCTTTTATACTTAGAATTTCAAAAATAATGATCTATCCTCAAACCAGAGAAGCAGGTGGAAATCTGGACTTTGTGAGTTATCTCCCCACCTACCCAGGTCTGTTTCCCGTCTGTAAAATAAACATTCCAGGCACTGTTCCACATTTCCTCCCAGGCCTCTTTTCTGCTCTGATGTTTTCTCCGAAGACCCCGTCTGCCATTTCCTTTTGTGCCCCTTTACCCATTGCACAGGCTTACCCTTAGGACTCTCATACCTACACTTACTTCTTGTATATGAAATGCCTTTCTTCACCATTGTCCTGTAGAGATTCTGCCCATCCTTGGCGGTCTGTCTCAAAAAGGACACTTGGCTCCCACAGCATTTCTTCGTACGTTCCATGTATTAGTTATGGAAGGTTATATTTGATGGAAGGTTATCTTTGATAAACTTCTTGAGGTTAAGGACTATGAGTGATTCATCTTCGATTTTCCTCTAGTGCAGGTGCGTGGTCCATGTTTGTTGAATTATATCCTTCCTCACTAGGAGGAAATTCCTTTGGCAGAAACTTCATGAGCTGGGGTTCTGCTAACAGAACAGCTCCCGTTAACACTGTTTGTAACTGATTAGCCACATCGTGGGAGCGAGCAGGGGCCCTGGTCATGTGGGGTGGGTGAACTGTGTCCTGGGATATCACCTTCAGCCTGGGTCTTGATAGATAAATACGAAGATGCACCCCAAGGGGTCTCTCACAGGGATGGGAAGGAACCTGCCACACAGGTAAAATGCCCAGTAGCCGTCCGTGAGTACAGGGCACGTGGGAACCCGGGGTTGTCCTGAGGACTTGGGGCTTTATCAATATAGAGGAGCCACTGAAGGTTTTTAAGCGAAGTAGTGATGGTCACATTTGTGTTCTCAATAATTCACTCTCGACAGTGCACTAAAGGAGTCATTTGCGATTGCAGGTGGAGGATTGTAGCTTTAGCATTTTATGTGTTTTTACATATTTAAAAATTTTCTTCAACGAGTGCATGTTCCTTTAATCAGAAAAAGCATCGTGGTGGTTTTTTGTACGCGTTGACTCTGGTGGTAGAGCGGAGCCGAGAAAACCAGCTTGAAGGGTGTGGGGAGGATAATGAATTTAGTGTTCAGGCATTGAAATTTAGGTTTTTGTTTTATCTGCTACATTAATTCCACTGACGTACCCTTCAGGGCTGGAATTCAGATTCACTCCAACTTGGTAATAAAATAGCTTTCAGCGTTAACAGTTTCTCCTCTTTCTGAAATGACCCTGTGGTTAGTCCAACTCACTTGCAAAACTTTTCATGGACACAAGGGGGCAGCCTTGCCGTTCTCTCCACCTGAGGACGTGCTTCCGTCTGAGGCCGACGGACCGTAAGCTCCTCTGTCCTCTGGATGTTTTGGACCCTGAACACAGACAGCGCAGTGGTCAGCAGAATGTAGCGCGTCTTCCGAGATCTTGAGATGCTGTTCAGGGGCCCTTAGATGTCCTTACGGGCCTGCGCTGGGGTCTCCCAGAGTCTCTTGGTGGGAAGGAAAGGCACAACCTCTTGGGATGACTCTAAAAATGACTCTCTGTGTTTTAGGCACTGAGAAGGAGACGTGCCAACAGATGGAGAAGGATGGACCCGCCGTGCCCGTGAGTCCCCAGGCTCGTGGGGGAGGGGTGTGAGCACGGGGGGTTCAGTGTTTGTTTTGAAGCCCATGTTAACTCTAATTAAATTCTAGTCTGTGTCTGGTGACGGGCATAAGACAAAAATAAAGCACAGCTCCTTCACTTGAGGCGTCTCGGAGGGTGACCACTAGTACTTGGACCTGTAGCTGGACGTCCTGAGATGTCCTCCAAGTGTAAAGTGCAACCAGCATTTGACGACTTAGCGCCGAAAAGAAGGGAAAATAAAATGTCTCTAACTTTTTATACTGATAACATGTTGATGTTTTGGATCTATTGAGTTAACGAAACTATATTATTAAAATTAATTTCACCTGTTTTTTTTCACCCTTTAAATGTGGCTACTGAGAATTTTTAAATTACATATGGCTTACATTGTATTTCTTTCGAGCAGCCCCGGTTGTAGATTACAAAATGGAAACCAGGGTTACCCTGTGGTGAATGTTACACCAGGATGTGTCCCCAGGACTGGGCTGACCCACCGCGCGGCATGTGCCAGGAAGGCTGGATTTGAGCTAATTAAAAACAATTTTTTTTCTTTTTAACTTTCAGGCTTACAAAAATAGTACAAAGAATTCCTATAACTCTTGCACCCATGCTCCTGAAACTTTAACCTCTCCTGTAATCAGAATCAGTACACGCTGGTACGGTATTATTGTCTGCTCTGTAAACCGTATCCAGGTCTTACCAGCTACCCCACTAGTGTCCTTTCTCTGGCACAGGATCCAGGGCAGGACACCACAAGGCATTCAGTGCCCATGTTCTCAATCTCCTTTAATCTGTGACAGTTCCTCAGTCTGTCTGTGTCCTTCCGGACCTTGGCTCTTTTCAAGAGCGCTGGTTAGTTGTTTTGTAGAATACCTTCCAATTTGGTCTCGTCGAGTGTTTCCTCATGATTAAATTCAGTTTACACATTTTGGGCACGAATGCATCAGAAGGGACCTCATGGGTATCAGTGCATCCCATTATTGGTGGAATTAACTGATCACGTGGTTAAGGTGGGGTCTTCTGGGTTCCTCACTTGAACTAAGTTTTAAAGGAAGAATGGGGTTTGCCAGGTAGATAAGGCAATGACGGGTGTTCTGGGCAGGAGAGTTGTACTGTGCAAAGACAGGGAGTGAGAAGAAGCGTGGGCTTTATAAGGAGTTGTAGGGACGAATAATCTCACGTGATCGGAGGATACTGTGCGTGTGGTAGGTGAGAGCCAGGCCACTGGGGCCCTAGACATCGTGCCGGGAGCCTTGGAATTCATGGAAACGCAGCAGAGGACTCTCCTGGGGGTTGAAGTAGGGAGCATCATGATCGGTAGTCAATCAGAGGATGGGACAGAGGCTGGGACTTAGCAGGTAGAACCGTCACTACTTGGTGGCTTCCGGGGTGTACGTGGTGGCTGAGGTGGAGGTTGCAGAAAGTCGCTGAAGGCCATCGAGGTTTCCGCCTTGAACATCTGAGTGGTCGGCGTTGCTGATGACCAAGCCCAGAGGGGCCTCGTCTCGACAGGTGGCACCGCTGTCCACCTCGTCGTCTAAGCCACAACCCCGGGGTCCTCTTGGACTCCCCCGTCCTCTGTATTCCCACACGTAGGGTCTGTGGTTTCCACGTCCAGAAAGCAGATGTTGTAAATCTGTCACTTTTGTCCAGCCCGTGGCCACCACCGGTCTTTTTAAGCATGGTGGCAGTTTCCTAATGAATCTCCCTGTTCCCGAGGCTATTCTGTCCTCCTCTTCCATCAGCCAGAGTTGTTCCTCTTTGCTTAAACCCTTCCGTTGGCTTCCCTTGTCTGTAGGCTGAGCTCAGACTCTGCTGTGGCCTCCGCGGCTTTCTACGCCGCCCCTGCCTCCTTCCCACGCCAGACCCTTGCCCAGCCAAACGGGCTTTGGTTCACTGCTGTGGGCCCGCCCCTTGGAGGTACTTTCTCTTCTCCCCGCCTGCCCCACGGGTTGGAACCGTGACTGTGTGCTGGCCCCTGTACCCCAGCACCGACCACAGTGAACACGGCTGGAGCCAGTACATCAGGAGTACAGAGGAGGTGCAGAATCGTAGAAGTTCAGTTTTAGACGTGTGGCTTTGAGACATCTGTGAGACCAGCTTCTCGGTTCACATTTCCCGTAGGCAGTGAGAAGCACACAGCGTGAGCTCAGGAAAGGTCAAGGTTGGCTTCAGTAGATCTGAGCGCCCTTAGGACACAGAGCATAGTTGAAGCTGAAGGATTAGGTGAAGTTGTGACAGAAACGTTCTGAACCTGGAGCCACAGTAAGAATACACTTTGCATCCTGGCTCGTAGGTACGTGTGGCACATCTCAACACACGCGTTTGTATTGTTACCAAACAAATTGCACAGAACAGTATCTGCCTCTCTTCCTGTGGCTCACTCTGATTTCTTCTATTCTATTCCATTTATTTTAATGCACGTTGCTTGTCCGAGTAACCGTTCTCGTGACTCACCGTTGGACTGCGACCCACGGTGTCTCCCTGGAGGACACAGAGTAAGGGACGTAAGGGTGGGCGAGGGAGCCGTGGGCGCCGGGCAGAAGGAGGACATGCACCCAGGGGTCAGGGACTTGGAGCGTGGTCCCCTGTCAGGAGCATTACACAGCAGTGACGGTGGTCTCTGGGAGCCGGGTCTTGTAGTCATTCCCAGCACAGCCACCGTGGCTGATGACACAGTCACTTTGAGGAGCCATTGAGGCCACCATTCTGCAAGTAGTGAAGTGTCCCCCACATCTGTGGGAGGGGGTCCTCCCCACAAAAGGATGAGACTCCACCCTCCGCTCCCCAAACTGCCTGGTCATGCCCTTAGGGAAACCAATTTCCTGTGACGTTTTCCAGGTACTGTGGGAGCGTCGTCTAGTCTTTTCTGTGTGTAAAAATGGCAAAGGGATGGTCGAAGTCTGTGTTGAGGGGCCCAGGCACTGGTCTGCAGATTGGGGAGGTTTACCCACATTCTTGAAACGCCCCGGTTACGCTTGCACATTCCCCAGTTATTCATCCACAGAGTTAGCCCCACCTCCCTGCCTCGGCAGGGGGGTTGTGAAGATGCGGGGAAGGGGTAATGTGCAAGGCGGAGCCAGAAAGCCCTGAGCTGCTGTGTGGTGGCGTGACGTTGGCGGGAAAGCTGGGGGAGAGCGGGAGAGAGAAGATGGGGGAAGCCTTGTCTCCAGAGCCCCCTGCAAAGACCACGTCCTGGGTTGTCATCTTTGAACGGTAACTCCAGTTGAACTTGCAGAAGTAAATTAATTTCTACTTCCTACTTCCTTAGAACGCTGAATCAGCATTGCATAAAGAACTTGCAATATTCAAAACACTGACTAAGAAGTCTGTTTAGGGCTTCCCTGGTGGCGCAGTGGTTGAGAGTCCGCCTGCCGATTCAGGGGACACGGATTTGTGTCCTGGTCCAGGAAGATCCCGCATGCTGTGGGGCGGCTGGGCCTGTGAGCCATGGCCGCTGAGCCTGCGTGTCCAGAGCCTGTGCTCTGCAGCGGGAGGGGCCCCAACAGTGAGGGGCCCGCGAACCGCAAAAAAAAAAGAAGTCTGTTTAGTCTAGCCTCTGCCTCTGTATGCCTCTGGGTGTTGCTCTGAAGGGCATTCCTGTTGCAGTCTCTGCCCAGCACCAGGGGGCGGCCAGGGCCAAGTAACTAAGAGCGGAGGGTGGTCATCTCTCCTTTCAGCTGCTGGTCTACAGCATCTAGCAGGAGTCAATCTGCTATTTTTTCAAAGAAATCTTAAACTTCTTAAAAGTTGAGTTCACTTGGCTTTTCCAGTGTGTCTCCGTTAGAAGTGGCAGGGGGGACGCTGCTCTAACAGGTTCAAGGACAAATGGGATGAGCCTGACAGATTAGGGATCCTGATTTCTCTCATCGCAAGGACGTGAGCAGAGAATTACTTTGTGCCATCTGCGCTCACTGTGAACTTACAGCCAAGACTCCCCTGGGTCCCACTGTCTGTAGACAGGTCTTTGTGGGTCCTCAAGGGTGAATGCTTTGTGGGACAGGGAGAAAGACCAGGGGATGTGAAGCAGGACCCTTTTGGAAGGATGTGATTGATCTGATTGGTTTAGCATCTTTATTAAACACGTACTAGATTGCCCAGCCCAGGAAGAGATGGTCAGGCCAGTTGTTGGTGATGGTAGATTCTGTAGGCTTTCTGTGCTGTTTGATAAACAGTATAAAGGACTGCGGAATGTAAAAAGCTAAATAAATCCTAGAGGACTGGAAAAGGCAGCTAAAATAGGCCACAGCTATAAATTCCTCGTAAGAGCTGTTGCATTTTGAGCCATGGGGCTTGTGGCGTCCGGCCAGGCAGAGGGAGTGGCCGGGAGAGCTGCCGGCTGCAGAGCCACTCGTCCAGGTGTATTTGTCCCCATCTAAGGCCTGATCTTCCAGCTCGGAACGCTGCTGCTTCCAGGCACCTCATTTGTTAGAGCGAAGTTGTTAAACAAGTGGGCAGACTGAATTCATTTATCCCCTCGAGGATGAGTGAGATGCAGACCTCCAGAACAGACAATATTTCCCTTACTAAGAAAACTTGGCTTATTTCCCAAACTCTTGCTAACGTGAGGGTCACGGAAGGCACAGGGGACCAGCTTCCCAGAGTTGACTTGTCTTAGGGATTCTGATTTAGAATAATAAAAACAAAAGACTGATTTAAAATGTAATAATTTAGAATCGGAAATGTGATGAGATGAAGCAAATGTGTGGGCTGGACCTAGTAGGCAGGTTACACAGGAAGCGGGGTGGTTGGGAGGAGTCTTGATGGGCATTGTGGCAGGGAAGGTGGGGGGATGAGTCAGATGTCCAGTGTGTCAGCGACCGACAGCAAACGATCACGATCTCATCCTTTCTGGGTTGGGAGTCCTGGGGCAGCTTCAGTGAGTGCCTCTGACTCGGGGTCTCTCCCCAGCCGCTCTCAGGGTACTGACCAGGGCTGGAGTCACCTCCAGGCTCAACTTGGGTGGATCTGTTTCCAAGCTGTCTCACTTGGCCGTTGGCAGAGACGGCCGTTCCTTGCCACGTGGCCTCTCCACAGAGCTTCTCACAGCCGGCGCCTCTTTGTCAACGAGTGACACCGCATGACTTTACCACTTTCTGTGCTTTAGACGAGGGTCACTGGGTCCAGCCTAACTCAAGGGGAGGAGGCTACCCAAAAGGACTCGTACAGGGGGTGGGGTCATTGGGGGCCATGTTAGGGCTGCCGGCCCCTAGTAGCTTCTGGCTCTGGTGATGGAGCTCCCCCAGGATAGAAGGTGTTTCTGGGGGGCCTCGGGCTTCTGTCAGCATGGTGGGCTGGCCTCCCCCAGATGGTGCTGGAACGGGCACTGCCGGCTCGTGGCTTTTGCGTTTTCCCTTTCCTGTGGCCTCAGCCAGGGGTTGGTCTATTGGACCCTTGGCTGCGGGCAATGAAGATCGAGGTGAAATTTATGTGCGTGTTCTTGAGCATTTTCTAGAGAGAGGGTGAGTCCATAATGACCCTGCAAAGTTTAAAAACCACTGGTCTACATTGACCTTGGACTTCCTGTTCAAGCTCGATTCAAACAAGTTACCAGAGCCCAATTGATTGCAGTCAGTAACTAATCAGTTATGCTGACATTGAAGATTATTAAGATTATTCCCTAATCCTAACCCTAACTCTAATAATTTTTTTAAAAAAAGATTCCCAGGTCACCTTGGCGGGCATTTTGGGTGTTATTAGATCAGCTTTTTCCCCCATTTATACAGAAAGTTAACATAGGTGGGAAGGAAATAACCCCCAAAAATGCTTTTTAGGGAAAAAAATGGTACAAAGCCCACGTTCTTGTGAAAAACAAAATCGCAACTGAATGTGGCTCCCGGGAACCCAGGTTTATGGCAAAAATCAATCTGGCACCTCAGAAGGTGACATGTTGACGGAAGGGAACTGAAAACTCAGTGTCGGGAAGACCCAGGACATGGAAATGCAGCCCAGACCCTGGCGTCTGTGCACGTGACAACATCTCCACGTGCCAGCCCTCGGGGCCACTGAAATTCCCTGTGATCCTGAACCATCCCGGGGTGGGGTCAGAGTTCACATATATTTGCCATTTCTACCTGCTTAGGCCTGAAAGTCATTTTAGAAACATTTCCATCCAAAGTGGCCAAATAATAGTACACACAAAGCATCTATATGTGAAAAGGTTGACACTTTTCTGGGAATTTATTTACATGGAACTCATCATCCCCAGAGATCCACAGGTTCACGAGACATTAACCACAGATGGTTTTCTCTTTTATGCACATGACTCTCTGGTGACTGACCTCTATAATTACACTGTCTCCTTTTTGGATGAGAAGAAAACTTCTCTAGGCCGTCCGTTAAAACAGAAGCTAAGGCCTCCCTGATATTCATTAGAACGGGTTTTCCTTCAGATCGTGCTGTAACTAGGTGCTTTCTTTTTAAGCCTCCCCTGCTGTTTTTTCCCCTTGAAACGTGTTTTTTAAAGGGTGTGATCGGTTTCTTCAGGAGGAAGTTATCAGAGGATATTTGGGGTTAAGAAGCTGAAGAGCGGACGTCTTACGTGTGCCCTCTCCCCCAACAGGCACTGCTGGAGTCCCTGGGGGAGAAGGGCCCTGTGTCCGTGGCCTGTGGAGGGGAGAGCCCGCTGGACGGCATCTGCCTCAGTGAATCAGACAAGACTGCCGTGCTCACCCTGATACGAGAAGAGGTAAAGGCTTCCTCGCTGCGTCCACTTCTGGCTCCGTTTCTTTGTAAAGCCCGTGTGCCAGTGGGTAGCTTCCATCTCTGCTGGCTTGAGTTCTTTCTCCCCGGCTGGAAGTCCCTGTTTCCTCCACCTGTAGCTCGTATCAAGGGCTACCTGTAAAATGCCTCACTGGAGCTGGATTCCTGGCCTCCTGGTATCCAGAGGGCAAAGCTGACGCTTGGAAACATCCTTGAGAACTTTTGTGCACTTCTTTATCTTTTAGCCCTGAAGTTGTACATACCGCATTTTGCCAACTTTACCCACGTATGTAACTAAATCAGCACCTTCATTTCACAGAGGATATATGCTCCTGCCTAAAAGTTTCTTAAATTCTAGACTTGCAGGAATGTAACATTGTTTCCTACCTTCATCCATTCTTTTTTTTCTTGTTTTTTTTCCTTTCAGAGTTATTTTATTCAGAAACAAGCAATTATAAATACACGTGTCTTTTCTTCCCTCTTTTAGACAAATGGTAGAATACTGCATATACCATTCTGTACCTTGCTTTTCTCACTTAAAAATACATCATGGTGATCATTCCATATTAGTATTTAATGCATGCCTACTTCTTTGTCTTTTTATAAATTTATTTATTTATTATTATTTTTTTTATTTATTTATTTTATCGATTTAGTTTTTTGGCTGCATTGGGTCTTCGTTGCTGCGTGCGGGCTTTCTCTAGTTACGGCGAGCGGGGGCTACTCTTCATTGCGGTGCGTGGGCTTCTCATTGCAGTGGCTTCTCTTGTTGCAGAGTATGGGCTCTAGGCGCACGGGCTTCAGTAGTTGCCGCACGCAGGCTCAGTCGTTGTGGCGCATGGGCTTAGTTGCTCCACAGCATATGGGATCTTCCCAGACTAGGGTTCGAACCCGTGTCCCCTGCATTGGCAGGCAGATTCTTAACCACTGCACCACCAGGGAAGCCCGCATGCCTACTTCTTTTTCACATCTGTATAGTGTCCCACAGCCAAATTGGGTCATCAGGGACTTAAGTTCTTGCCATTTCATCCTCAGTGTACTGGCCTGTCCCCTTCAATGTCATAGGTCAGCTCCCCTCATGGTCCTAAGATGGCTGCTGCAGCTCCGTGCTTCACCCTGCAGACATCAATGCCTAGCATTAGAAAACGTCTAATTCTCGCCATTCACCTCTCTTTAGGAGCAAAGTCCTCTTTTTCAGGACTTTCTCAAAAGTCCCCAGCAGACTTCCTCTCACATCTTAATGCCTATAATCCCTTCATCCATTCTTTAATTAAAGAACTCAACTCTCGAATCTCTGTATCGTGTTTATTGAACATCTTCTGTTCAAAATAGATCTCTGCTAGGCCTTTCCTGGGTGATCTGGAAAATATGAAAGACACTGTTAGCTACCATTAGTTACCTCCCTCCTCTGTTGTGTTTCTCTGCTGTAGTTTATGTGTTTGGTTTGTGTGTTTCTTGATGATTCCACCTTTTTTTTTAAGAAGGTAATTCCCTCAGTGTAGTGACTTATATAATTTTTATAATATAATGAGAGTGGTTAAGTACCTCTGACCTAGGTCTTTCGAACTGTTAAAACATAGCAATAAGTTAGTGATTAGGGGTGTCAGCTAGTCCTGTTGTCAAAACAGGCGCTGTGGTAAGGAGGCCCCTACAAAATCCTGTAAATGAGAAAAATGACTTTTTCTTTCTCCTGAGAGTTAAAACTCTAAGAGGACCACCAGATGCATCGAAGATGTGCCTGATCCCCTGAAGCAGACAGGTTGGCTTCTAGTTCTTGAGATCCTGATAGATGGCACCAAAATAAAGATTGTACCAACTAGAAAGAAGCACAGAGAAGTGTAATCACAGGAGAACGATAGGTGCCCATCTGAGCTCTGTGCAGGGCAAATGGCATTTGAGGCCATGAATTTAGAGTGTTTCTCTCTGGTTAGCATGAGCCTCCCAAACGCAGCAATATGGGTTCTGGTCCGGCGAGTAAGATCTTGCCAACGGTGAGATGGATGCCTCTGCCCGGAGGAACGTCGGGGCCCTATTCTGACCCAATCCGAAATCTCTGCAGAATGAGACTGTCCGGCCGAGCCAACGTCCCCCGCTCTGATTTGGTGGCAGTTTCATTTCTCAGCCTAGTTAAATTGGTGCTGTGGCGTCGCCCTTGGTTAAGATGAGTCTCTGCCAGACAGATGGCTCAGCTGTTGGCGTCCTGACCCAGCAGGGTTCTGGGCCGATAGCCAGATCCCGGACCGAGCTGGAGATGGTAATAACCACTTGCAGCTTTCCTGGGAGAGGTTCTGGTCACCTTCGTCCCGGTGACCACGTTCCAGCATCCTCTGCAGCCGAGAGCATCTCCCCAGTGTCGTGAGCATTAGACACAGATGGTGAGGGTTTTTTTATTCCTAATGTAGATTGACTGCCTTCAGATGGACCTGGTTGTGTGTTGTTTTCAGGCTCTAGTCTTAAATTCAAGACATTGAGTAGGTGAAACCAAGCTTTATCTCCACTATAATCTAGATAATCACTAAAGAGATGGAGGCAAGCGAATGGAAGACAAAATACGAAGAAACACGACAAGAAGTCTTGGAGATGAGGTTAGACTGGAGGTCTGGGGGAGGGGTGGGTACCTTTATGCATTTTTAGATTTAATACAAAGGAAGTGATGACAGTATTTGCTTACACAGAACCAGCTGTTGAGAACTCCAGGGCTTTGCTCTTTGCACCTTGATTTGTGACTGATGGTGTCATTTCCTGAGGATTGCCGACCAGTTATTGTATTCAAATGCTGTAGCTCATTTTGGGTTGTTCAGAACATTGCAAATAAGCAGAACCCACATAATTCTTGTCTTTTGAAAAGACCAATTTGTGCAAAAATATCCATTTGATATTTGATATAATAACAGAAATACAGAGATTTATTGACCTACTCAATTATGGAAACACTATAATTTCTAAAACGAATTATACGTGGTAGCTTCAGATTTCACAACCGCGGAATAGATTATAAAAAGCATGTTAACAGGAAACAAAACTGACTTTACGCTGAAATCTTTTTATTTTTGCTGCTCACTCCCTAGAGTTAGGAGCTGTGAAATAACCAAAGATGGCATCAAAGACTGGGGAGCATAACTAATTTATAAACTGTGCAGTCGGCACTTGAATGACTAAGAAACATTTTAAATATGTCCACTCTAATTTGTGGCTCTTGTATTATTTGGTTTTTTGAGCATTTACCGGGTGTAAGTCCCTGTGCTGGCATGGTGGGGAGGACGGCACGGCCCCTGACCTTGGGGAGCTTACAGCAGCCATCGTAAGAACTTGGATGCCGGGTCAGCGTGATGGGCGCCACCCGTGAGGGGCAGGGGAGTGGTCACTTCTCACGATGGGGGATGAGGTCACAGGGAGGGGCACCCGTCACAGGGCAGGATCAGGAAAGCACTGCACTTCCCTAAAAGAAAGGTTAACACGACATGGCAATCTTTAAATCTCTTTGGATAACTAAAGTACTTCTGGAATTAGGACAATCAAATAAAACCCGGATCTGAATCAGAGGGGACCCACTACCTGTAAGAGTGGTTTGGGGCCAGGGGAAGCCTGAACTCAGGTCAGGTGTCTCAGGAAGAGCCCCAAGAATGTCATTAACTTATTTTGTAAAAGATTCCCTTCTCTAAGCAGAATTCACGTACTGCCTTGGGGTCATTCACGCAAGTGCAAAGAAAAGGTGGAGGCAGTTGTTTCTGTAAATAGAACAAAAACCTGGTTAAACAAAATCTCAAGAAAAACCTTTCTGAACATTAACAAATCTTAGTTTAAGCGTCAAAAAAGGAGAGCCCCAAAGCAGGTAACTGGGTTATGTAAGTTTGTCAGTACATGTTAACGTGTTTAATTGTTTGGGGCAGCGTTTCTCCAACTTCCATTGTTAATGAAATTCTCTTCTGATAAGAGTTTGTTTGTTTGTTTAAGGAAAATTGTGGCTGAGTATGAGAAGACCATTGCCCAAATGATCGGTAAGGAAGTTTTTTTCTAGGGTACGAGCCATGGGATCCAAAGGTGATCTTCAAATCAGAATATAAGCGTCAGTTTGTCCATCCCGGAGATACAAGCGATTCTTGTTATTTGCAGTAGTTGATGAAGTTGCCCAAACACTGAATTAGCCGATACTGAATCACTGATCCTCAGGAAAGCTTGCCTTATGGGTGTTTCTGTCTGAAGACACCTTATTTAAGGTATACTGTTGACGCATTAACATTGAGCTTACGGCCAGTTCATGCCAGTTCATGCCAGGACAGAGCTCATCTCACACGTGTTTTCCCCCTAAGACACCTCCAGCCCTGTGGCTCTTAGGACACGAGACAGCCCTGCGGTCTAGGCTTGGGGCCCATTTCAAAATCCCCAACAGGAAGCACAAAAATGCCAAAAACGTGGCCCTAAGTAGACTGAAAAGGACACTTGTTTGCAGCATGAAACGAGGCAGAGCGTCGCCTTGTCCGGCTTCAGCCGAGAACGTGCCCGGCAGGTGACTCCAGTTCTCTGCCGTTCCACGCGTGTCCCCGAACGGCCGGGGGCGCACCACACATACTGATCTGGGGGCTACACGTAGAAATAGCGAGCAGGGAACCTGCAAATAATGGGAATCACTGTCGTTAGGTTCCTTTTAGAGGACAGCAGACACTCGAGTTCCAGCACCAGGGTGGGCGGCCTCACCTCGTCCTTCGTACCCCCGGGGGGACGTCCCTGCTCTATGCGGCGGCCCCACTCCGCTGCAGGTGGTGCTTTCCCTGCGCCAGACCCATCGATGCCTTTAGAAAAGGACAGCGCTTCACCCTCCTGCACTGCATTTAGAATCTCTTGTAGCCTCTGTTGTAAGGACCGACTCCCTAAGTCAGTCAGGTCTTCCTGCATTAACTTAGGCGGCGAGATGATATTTTCTGCCATCCGCGTCACCTGACGCCTGGGTAGACACACGGCTCACGCCCTCAGCTCCTCTGGGTCTCCACTCCCATCTGTCCTCTGGCAGAGACTGCTCACCCGGGGGGTGAGCCCGCCCCTACCTGTCACCATGTCTCCCCCGCCAGAAAGTCAGTCCTTGAGGGTGGAACCTTTGTTACCTTGCCTGCTGGGTTCCCCGACCCAGCGTACTGCCTGGTGGCTCGGGAGGGCGGCTGTGCGCTGTGTGTTGAGAGAACGTGCGTTGCTTCTGATCATGACTCACAGAAGATGAACAGAGGACGAGTATGACCTCTCAGAAGAGCTTCCAGCAGCTGACCATGGAGAAGGAGCAGGCCCTGGCCGACCTAAACTCGGTGGAAAGGTCCCTCTCCGACCTGTTCAGGAGATACGAGAACCTGAAAGGCGTCCTGGAAGGGTTCAAGAAGGTAGCCCGTCCTTTGCCTTCTGCCTCCCTGGTGGTGTGTCTTCTTGATAATGGGTCTTCAAACGCACCTGCCAGAGGTGCAGGTGGCCTAGAAACAGGGAATCGGGGCCCCTGGGTGGCGTGTCTTGGTCATTCCTCCCCTGGGTCAGGTCAGGAAGCCTTGGACACCACCAGAGTGTGGCACGGAGTGTAAGAACCGTGGGACCCCCCGACTTAGGAGAATTCTAGAAATGTTCTTTTTGATTATTCACCAATTTAATGTTAGTAAAAGTAAAAGGGAGTCAAGCCATAGCACTGAAAAATACAGGCTGCATATTCTGGAAGAAAGTAGGTGTAAAGTTTCAAATTTAGTGTAAGTGGGCATATTGATTTGATCTGGTTGTACACCATCACTAAGACACATTTATAGCAGTGAACACTCTTTTTTTTTTTCTCATATTAACCATAAAAATGACTGTCCGGTTTGTCTAAAATGGGGATCAGATTGCCCTTCAGTTTTGAATATCTGCCCTTCCTAAAGCAGGTGTGTCAGTGTAACTTACTGTATGACTTGAAAGTTAATACATGAAGTTATCTACAGTTTCTTCAGTGAGAATTATTTGTGCCTGTTTCAAACTACCATGGAGTCTTATTTGGAGGCATCTGAATGTATTAGGTTTTTTCTTTTTTTTTTTTTTAATGAAAACCCTGATATGTGGCATGTTACTAGTAGAAGGAAAACAAAATGACTTGTGTCTTTCATTTTAAATTGTCACTTGGGAACAGAATGAAGAAGCCTTGAAAAAATGTGCTCAGGATTACTTAGCCAGAGTTAAACAAGAGGAGCAGCGGTACCAGGCCCTGAAAGTCCACGCGGAGGAAAAACTGGACAAGTAAGAGCTTGTGCATGAGAATTTCACTTTTCGTGATGTTGTGGGAAGATGGACAGATGAGAAAAAAAAAATCACTACTTTGCAATTCCAGGTTGCACTTGTGTGTACCTGGGTGTCTTATTTAGTTTTTTGAATAGGTGGACTCTTCACAAGGTTCAGACATTAAAAAGAATAAAAAAATACAGTTTCTCCCTCCCACTCTCTCCCCCTCCCAATGGGTTCGCACCTCTTTCCTCACCCCAGGAAATCATTCTTTTATCCTTCCAGACATCCTTTTCCCCCTTCTTTCCCCCCCACCCCAGCTGTATTGAGCTATAGTTGACATGAGACATTGTGTAAGTTTAAGGTGTACAACACTGATTTGATACATTTACATACGTATCACCATAGAGGTAGCTAATGCGCCATCATGTCACATAATTACCATTTTTTTAATGTGAGAATCTCCTTTTTTAATGGAGATTTTTAATTAATAAAGTTGCTTGTAGGTCTGTGTTTCATAGATGCCAGTGGTTAGTATCCTGACTCATTGGCTGTGTTAATCCACAGAGATCCTACCCGTTGTTGTACTGGGTTAAAAAAAATCTAAGATTGTTGTAGAAACTGTCACGTGATTCTGTTTTCTGGTGGCATGTGAATGTTGAAGGGTTCCCGTGTGCCTTTAAGGCCGATTCTGCCATTGGTTTGCATCATGGAAATCTCCTTAGCAGTTGTGTGTAAATTGAATTTTTATAAATTAAAATTGAATTATATAGCTCACCAATTCCTCTTTTTCCTCTATGGTGGAGTCAGTTCTCCTAGGTGTCAGCGGTTAGCATCCCGATGATCGTGAGCCGCGACTGATGACAAACCATGTGCTTTTTGTCCCTTCGTTCCATAAACAGAGCCAATGAGGAGATTGCTCAGGTTCGAACAAAAGCAAAGGCTGAGAGCGCCGCTCTCCACGCGGGGCTCCGGAAAGAGCAGATGAAGGTGGAGTCCCTGGAAAGGGCCCTTCAGCAGAAGGTAAGAGGGGACCCACCGAGACCTTTGTTTTTCCTCCTCGGCTGCAGCTCCCGTGTCGTCTGGATGAAAGGGGCTTATCTCTGCGCAGACGCTTCAATCCAGCTCCTTTGGGAAGTGACTCAGGTGGCAACAGATACTCCCAGGTGTATTAGTGGGACCTGGCCACAGGCAGGGTACAGAGAGGAGGTTGCATTAACTGAAGCTCAGAGGACCAAACGCTGAGGCTCCGAAGCTACCTATTTTCTCTTTCCGTTTTGTTTTTTTCTGTAATATAATATGTGAAGCCATCTTCCCCCTTCATCGCAATTTTCCCCTCCAGGGGGACATTTGGCAACGTCTGGGGGTATATTTGGTTGTCACGACTGGGAGGTGTTACAGGCATCTAGTGGGTAGAGGCCAGAGATGCTGCTAAACACCCTGTGGTGCACAGGATGCGCCCCACACCAAGACTGGCCCTGCCCAGATGTGGTCGAGAAACTCTGCTACGGAAGTAAAAATCAGTGGTGATGACGATCCCCATTCTTTTGCTAATTAGTGACTCTTAGACTTCATTTTCTGTGCCTCTAGTGTTTTTCTTACTGTGCCCCCAATCATGTTGTCAGGCCGGTGGCATCCATTCAGCCAGGGCAGGGGTTTTTATCATGGAGTCTGATAACCCCTAAGACAGTGGCCCCTGAGATACTTAGACTCTGGAATCCCAGGTCCCTGGGGATGCTCATGGACCAAGTGAGGCCCAGATACTTTTTTTTTCTTTTTTTTTTTTTTTTACAAATACCCCCAAGTAATTCCTATGATAGCAAGGAAGTTTGACAAACTTCAAGGACAGACTTCAGAGGGCCAGTAATTACCCTTACCCCCTACTCAATATAAGAATAACTTTGTGAACACAAGACCATTTCTCAGGGGAGAAGGTATAGAGCTTTCCTTTCTTTAAAGGGTTTCTGGTGTAGAAAAGTTAAGAACCACTGAGTTGGGATGCCTAGGGAGGAGTACAGCCAGTCTGGGGACTATTTCACTGTGATCCGTTATCTCGGGACACAGACTGCATCATCACATCATTTATCTTTCAGAACCAAGAAATTGAAGAACTGACGAAAATCTGTGACGAGCTGATTGCAAAGCTGGGAAAGACGGACTGAGTTTCCCCTGTTAGCTCAGCAGATCTGCATTTGGCTGCTTCTCTCGTGACCACGATTATCTTGCCTTATCCAGGAATAATTGCCCCTTTGCAGAGAAAAAAAAAAAAAACCACGGAACTTTACAAAAGCACATACCTACCGCTGCCTGTCTCGCTTTGCTGCCGACGCACCCGCCCGGGAGGCGCCGCTGGAGGATTTACTGCGCAGCCGCTGAACGAGTGGCCTGACCGACCCGTCGGGCTCAGTGAGTCGGGCTCAGTGAGACGGGCTGCCCAGTCTGGGCGGGATTCTCTATCTTTGGTTTGTTTTAAAGTCATCTTTACTTTCCCCAGGTGCGTTCAGTGTATGATTTTATGGCTACTATTTGGGACCATATCCTGTCCACCACCTGTCTGGTTTTTTTAAAAATTTATTTCATCGTTTACATTTAATTTTCAATATTAGTGGTTTTATTTGAGGAGATGATTTGGCCTATTGTTACTTCCAGTTGAGTACCCATTTATACACACGCACTCTCTCTCACACACACGCATGCATGCACACATGCACGCATATTTATATATGCTGCTGGGTTTTGTTTTAGTTTTTTTCCCTGAAGCATAATCAAATAAGAACTTCTCTACAGAAGGGCATATTTCCATAAATGTAAAACCCTATTTTGAAACAGAGTCCTTTCTCAGAATGCCAACTTCAGAATTTGGGGAGTTGGGGAGGTGAAGCCCCCAGACTCCATGTCTGGCGTGACTCATAACCTCAGACTCAGGTGTCACATAAGGGAGACTGTCGGCCGTAGTGTCCTGTTGCCCCGTATTTCGATGCTCCTCAGCCTGGATGCAGGCGGCCCCTCTGGAGTTAGTCCTCAGGCCCAGGGCATCTACTTTGTGGGATCCCTCACAGCTGGGGTTCGGCAAGTCTGTCCTAGCGCCATCAGTCTCCTCCGCTTCCATTTGTTGCTCCAAGATGACATTTGCTCTCTATTATCTATTTGGAATATGCAAAGGAAGTCTGCTTGTCAAAGGTTTAGATGACCTTATTTAATTAACCCCATTAGCAATCGTAAGGTGAAGCAAAAGTTGGATTTTTCCAAGTGTGATGCATTGTTCTTCAGACTTCTTTTCCCCAAAGGCAAAAAAAAAAAAACCTTGCAAACTTAAAGATAGTAGAATTTTCAACCAAATGGGCAGGAAAAATCGTGCAAGCACTCCAAAACTCAGTGCGTTTTGAATATTTTTAAACCAAGGCCATTCGAAGACTGGAGGAGGGGCGTGCAGGGAGCAGATCCCACTCACAAAACCAAATTCCTCAGGCCGTTCCTGGGCTCCATTCAGAGTGGCGGGGCCCTTAACCCCCAACTGGAAATTTCCCGTGTGAACCCCTCCCACTTGATAGGCGAAACCAAATCCACGCAGGTGTTTTAAAGCACTCTTTTGTCTTAATCTGAACACCCTGAGCGTCTTCACGGTGATAACGCATTATCTCCAGTACACGTAAGTTTTCGTACTTTTCTTGTAAAACTACTGCATGACCCAACTTCAGCAATGAATTGTGCCTCGTGGAGACCCGCTCTAGCTCTTTCGAGATGACTTTTTCTTTAGCCGTGTACTGTTCACACGGTTGCAATCTTTAGCTCCAGGGAGGTCAGTAATGTCTTTTAAAGGCAGAAGTCCTGTTTAACCAATATGCATTTCTCACAATTGGTGCTTAGGCTGTATTTTAAAGCCTACCGTCTTAACATTTTGTACAAAGAAAACCAACAACAACAGAAATGATCTGTGTTTGGAGAAGTGATGTGACAATCATTTGGGCCCTGAAAGCAGTCACGGGTTTGACGTGAGTGCCCTGCTACAGCCCTGTCCCTGGAGGAGCAGGTGTCTCCAGGCAGTGTGATTGCGGCCTCTTCCAATCCTCCATGACTAGAGAAACTCATTTTGCGTTTTGCAGAAAGAAACGTTGCTAAACCTTTTTGCTGCTGTGTTTTGGTGACATATCCATGTTTACCTGTTTTGTATTGCTCTGTTTGACGCATGAAAGGCTTAGTATAGGAGTCTCTGTTATAAACCTACAGTCCTCTCTTTTAGGCTTCTTGTGTATAAAAAGGGAAAGTAGTTGTGTGTTGAAACAGAGGTGACGACAGTCTTTCCCAAGCACACTGGTGAGAAGAGACTCCTTAAAACTAGACCCTAGGGAGTAAAGTTGCTGCACAAGGAAAACGAAAGGGTCCTTATTCAGTAATAGTTGCCACTGGCCTCTCAGCTATGACCATTACAGGGAAATGGTCTTCCTTCTAATTGAACAGATGGATTTTCTCCAACAAGAAGAAACATGGAGCTTGTCCAGCTGGCAGATCAAGAGAATATACTGGGCAGAAAGAAGTATGTTTGTTTATTTTTTTTAAAACATAAGGGGGAGAAAGAAACTTGTAGTAATCTGGAGAGTAAGAATGTGGCCTAGAATTTTGCTTCAAAACATGGGCGGGGCCAAGTTACTCGTAAGCTAGACAGTAATACTCCCCGTGACAAACATGAAGGGAAAATGAGAGGAAGCCACTGGCCTGGACGGTGGTTTGGGAACACGAGTGGTCTTGTTGAGGCTCTGGATCCAGAGCCATATCCTGAGTTTTTCATTTTGCCAAAGTATAGATGGATAGTCTTTACCTAAAAGTGTTTTAATTGGAGGATCTATTGGAAGACAGACTGCACAGTTTGTCACTTGGTTGGCTAGTCATTTACAGTCAGACCTCCCCAAATTTACTTTATTTGGAGACACTCCTGGAAGCCAGCGACCTGCCCAGACCTTCTGTGAAACCGTCCTGGAAACACCGAGAAGCCCAGTTTGCTTGCGTGGCTTCTAGCATCTTCAGACCTAGTCCAGATTAGGAAGTGTAGAAGCTCGTGATGGTGAAGAACTCTGAGGACCTGGCAGCCTTCCAAGCTGATCTGGAGTCCAAGGGAAGATTTACCTTTCGTTTTGGAGGATGGCTCAAGTTGAATCTTCTTTCCAGCCAGTTACCTTTTTTTACCTGTCCCACACTTTCTGCAACTCTCACACAAATACTTAGATACTTTAGTACCGGGCCTTGGATTCTTACTGACTGATTATAATCCAGCAGAGTAAACTGCCCCAAATGTCCCTGGGCTGACTCAGTGCAGCCAGAGTGAAGCATTTTACTGAATGTTACTTTATGCAAGCATGTTACTTTCATTTTACTGAAAGGTAACAGAGGACTTGATGGCTCTAAAGCTCAAAATGGAGTTGTGATGAGCAGGCAATGGTGAGTCTGCGTGCACTAAATGGAAATGACTCAGCACGTCCTTTTTTAGTGGAGTAAAATCCCTAAAGCTCCCTTTTGTTTTCCTTTTGGTTTTTTGCTGCAGTTGGTAGCCATCTCATGAATTGTCCACGACCGGTGTCTCTCTTTGTAGTTTTGTGACCATGCAGGCTTGCTCTCGGACTTGGGTGGTTTCTTACTTTATCCTCTTGTTGGAAAGAGAGAAACTAGGTGTTTGAAGGACTAAATGATTCAAGCAAAGTGTTTTAGAGTAAAGATGTATATATTCTGAAGAATTT
This sequence comes from Delphinus delphis, assembly GCF_949987515.2. Classification (NCBI taxonomy): domain Eukaryota; kingdom Metazoa; phylum Chordata; class Mammalia; order Artiodactyla; family Delphinidae; genus Delphinus; species Delphinus delphis. The sequence goes on along the minus strand of NC_082703.1, from coordinate 5,674,344 downwards.
AAAAGATAGATTATTATTTGCTTGTTAAAGAACAAATAACAGTCTGGGAATCCCAGAATGTCAAGCCAAAAGTCTATAGGGTCATCTTCTTCAAAGATTTTCATAAAGAAGTATTTTAAGGAGACTTCTGTCTAAAAAGGTTTGACTGGCCTCCAGATTCCAGTGATTTGAAGAAAGTATCTTATCACTCAAACCTTGAGTCTCCCATGTAGTAAAGGCAAAGGAATGGTCATGATAGATCCTTCTGTCTAAGGATCTCCTCTGGAAGATTGTATGAACAACAATTTCCAGCGAAGACCCACCCCCTAGTGCCCAGAGCTAGCATTCTGGAGACTAAAGATTGCACTTTCCATAGTTTTTTCATCCAAATGCAATCCCATTTCTGTGCCTCTTAGCATGCAGTTAGATTTGGACAAGCAAGATTCCTAAGGAATGACTTTATTAACTATAATATGGTTACAGCTACTACATATATATACACACATATATATACACACTCTCGTTATAGTTGTACTATGGAGATGTCGCGTGCAATGCTGGCCTGTGACGGTCAGTCTAGCGCCCTGACTCAGCCGGCGGAGACCAGGCCTGGTGCTGAGGTGTGGTCTGAACCTTCCCCGTATCCATTCATCACTTTAGAACCTTGAAGATGCCACTTTCTGTCCCTCTGCCTTTTAGCGGCATCTGAAATCTGCTCCACAGAGAATCTCCCAGTCACGTTGTTAACTGATGCTCTGTGAATAATTTCCAAGGGGACATATAAAAATACGAGCTCCAAAGCCAGCCCCCGACCCGGTGCAGGAAGGTCTGCAGATTTCACACGCTCAGCCTCAGGCTTGGTCCTTCCCACCCAGCGAGCCAGGATCCAGGCATTTCTTTGAAACCTCAGAGGTAGCAGCAACCTTTTCAGTGTCGCTTTTAGCAAGTGTGTGTTTGCCAATAGATACCCCTGTGTACTAACGTGCCAACAAGTAAATGTTAATTAATTGCACATCTGCTTCCACTGTGTCCCCACGGGTGCCACAAAGTGTGTGAGGAGCCTCGTCCAGAGGAATCTAACGCTGCATTGACTACTGCTGTCAGGATTGTGTTGTGTGGAATAAATCATCTACATAAATTTTATATGCACAAGTAATTTCCCTTTTATATGTCAGGTAAATATTTGTAAAAGTTATACTCACACAAATGAAATTATTATAATGATTACTAATATATTTTTTCCATGTTTCATTGCCTGAATAAAAACTGTTTATCACTGTTAGATGTGGCTGTGTGGAGACATTTTTTTTCCTGGTTATAAGTCACAATCCCCAATTGTGAAAATTCATGACAGCCTCACTTTCATGGGCTCCATATTTCAGTCTAAAAATACAAAAGATGACATTTTCGCTACATTCATTTTGTGGGATTTTATGCATTTGGTTAGGTGTGTAATTGAAAACAAAACAAACTTTGGAATTCAGACCTTGCCACATAAATTTCCATGCCTTTGCATCTGTGCAAACAAAGTATTTAATTGGGTGCATCTTGGTTTTGCTTAACAGACTGCCTGTCTGCCTTGGCATATTTCAAGTCGTAAGAACCTCAGTCACCCCAAACTTTCCGACTCTTGAAGGACACATGATTAGCCAGAACTGTGTAAACATCGCAGCGCGGCCACAAAACATAGTTGACGTTTTATGTTTCTTCTAGGTTAATACCAGGAAAAATTTTTTCAGTACTAACCAGGCCAACTCTCCACTTAAGGGATAGGAGACTGGTCAGGAAATGTCATGCGTTTTATTACAGGAAAAGATGAATTAAGAGGCCAGTTAAGGCTCTATTTACAACTTAGGTGAGGATCCATTAAGGAAAATAAGAGCACTGTTAACTTTCTTACTGTTTCCTACATCGTAAGACATGGCAGCCTCTAAAGTTCTTAAAAAGAGTGTTTCCCGGGGCTTCCCTGGTGGCGCAGTGGTTGAGAGTCCGCCTGCCGTTGCGGGGGACACGGGTTCGTGCCCCGGTCCGGGAAGATCCCACATGATGCGGAGCGGCTGGGCCCTTGAGCCATGGCCACTGAGCCTGCGCGTCCGGAGCCTGTGCTTCGCAGCGGGAGAGGCCACAGCGGTGAGAGGCACGCATACCGCAAAAAAAAAAAAAAAAAGTGTTTCCCACTAGTGAGCCCACTGAACTGCCTGGAGGGAATCCTGCAAAATGACCAAAGGAGGCGGCACAGCATTTAATAAATTAATAAATACATAATAAATGTAAATTAAGAGAAAATACAGCAGGAAATAGAGTGCATTGCACAAATGAAGGATAAGTATTGCTTCATGAAGTTTGTTTTGGATATAAGTGAATGTGAGCTAGGTGATGAAGAAAAATTAATTTCTTGCTGTGGCTAGTGGTCAAAGCAAGAAAAACTTGGTCTAGTCAACAGAAGTCACTTTGCAATGGAAGACACTGGGGCCCAGAGAGAGCAGTGGTGTGGCCAAGATCACAGAGCTCGAATATTAGTAACATTGTTGCCCTCACTCAAAATGGGCAACAGAACTAATTGCCTCTTAGTAGTCCTTTTGGAACTCTTCAAATCCAAATTCTCCCAGGTTTGGGTAGTATATTTATATCACTTTCTAAGTCTGTAGGCATTTAAGGACCAAAACCAAAGACCTTTTTTCTACATTGATTCATTCATTCATTTACCAAATACTGCATTTGCAGAGTTAAAGTGAACATACAAAAGTTTCTGAGGCTAGTTATATAAAGAGAAATGTTTTGAAGTTTCACTGAAACTTCATTTCAATATAAACAATATGCTAATTAAAACTATGCATGTGAACCCAGGTCTCTTTGATCTCAAATCCCACTCTTCTTAAGGCCAGTATGTGCTGGGCATACATTGGAAAATCGTCCTCAACAGGGCCAAGGATGAACAACTTTTTATTCACTAAATGAATTTTCATGCTCTTTTCTCATCTCAAGTGGGAATATTTAAGTGGATGTCAGAGAAGCCATTGCATAATCATGTCACCAAAGTTTAACAGTGTTAGGAACAGGAAACCTAGTCAAAGATGCATAATTTGTTACTGTACTGGAAAGGCACAGGAAGGGAAATCAAAGCTCCAGTTCTCATTTTTTCCATCCTTGTTTGCGGAACAAGCTTTGGCATGAAGGCTGAGATGCGGTTTCTAGTCCCAGCTTTTGTCAACTGCCTTGGACAGGCCTTTAACACCCTCATTTGGACTGAGGATGCTAGAAGGCCCTTTCCTGTGATTTGCGATTTCACAAGTCTGCCTAAAGTGCTAACTATAAGGCAACAGTCCCCGAGTTTTTCTTTCAAAATCATTCTGAGAACGCCTGTTGTGAGATGTTCTGACAGTAGTGGACTTGCCACAAGATGGTGGGTCCACAGGACTTTTTGCTGCGTCCACTGTGGCTACAGCATTTAGAAAAGTGAACGCCAGCCCACGTTACCCAGGAAGGGAAGAGGCCTGGGCCCAAGCCCTACACCCACATCCAAGTCCATGCTCTCCTTTTCTCTGACGACTGCAGCTCTCTGGACCTCAGTCTTGTCCTCAGGATGGAGAAGCTGGGTTTATCCTGAGGCCTCTCCCAAGAAGTGAGAGTGTCATGTTCCTGGGCCCTTTCCAGATACTTGGACAGCAATACCATAGACATGAATTTCGCTTCCGCAAGACTTAAGGCAAGCTGTTAAAAGAGATAGCTTGTGTGCAAGGGAGAAGAGGGTCGGGGGGAATGCCAGCTCCTGGAGTAGAAGGGGAAGTTGCTTCTAAAAGGGAGGGTTTGGGGGCTTCCCTAGTGGCACAGTGGTTAAGAATTGACTGCCAATGCAGGGGACACGGGTTAGATCCCTGGTCCGGGAAGATCCCACATGCTGTAGAGCAACTACGCCCGTGTGCCACAACTACTGAGCCTGTGCTCTAGAGCCCGTGAGCCGCAACTACTGAAGCCCACGCGCCTAGATCCCATGCTCCGCAACAAGAGAAGCCACGGCAGTGAGAAGCCTGTGCGCTGCAACGAAGACCCAACGCAGCCAAAAATAAATAATAAGTAAAATAATTCAAAAATAAATAAGTAAATTTTTAAAAAAATAAAGGCGGGTTTGTCTCATGATCACTGATCATTTCTATTGATAGAAATCGTCAGACTTCTTTAATCAGCTTCAGGTGTCTCCGTGGTGGCTGTCAGGAATAGGGACGACTTCTGTAAGGGGAAAGAAACGCAATGAGAATTTTCTGCAAGAAAGCACCAGAACAGATAAGGTTAAAATTTATAGTTGAGTTTCTTGTCTTGCGGCAACTAGGTATACTCGTGGGTGTACCAGAGATAAAGTTAATCTTTTATTCCTGTGAGCCTGGTTTTTGTCTCTGGGACTCGGGCCCCCAGGACCTTTGTTCTTTAGCTTCCAAAGCCTGTCTTGCCCAAGGCCGTTCCCTGGTCCTTTTCCAAAATGGCTGTGCTCTTGTCCTCCTGTCTCAATTACAGCTGCTGTACCCACCACTCAACATTTCCCCACTAATGTGCCCGCAGACCCTGTAGCTCAGTTGCACGCCCCATGAAGCTGGCCACCCTGCATTGCCTGCATGCCTGAGAATAAGCTGACAAAACATGTCGAAGTCTTAAGATGTGCGAACTCATAATCACAGATATTCCGGAATTCCCTGGATGTCCAGTGGGACTCTATGCTTCCACTGCAGGGGGCACTGGTTTGATCCCTGGTTGGGGAACTGAGATCCTGCATGCTGTGCAGCATGGCCAAAAAAATAAAAAATTTAAAAAAGCAAATATTCAAACATAAGACACTCTGTGGATTCAAAAAGGCATTTTTGTTCTAGGCACCAAAAATGACAGCACAATGAGTGACTCTGATGCATTCAGGCATAATCACAATATTTTACTAAAATCTTTGAGTCCAGACAGAGCAGTCCAGACCTCGTGGTGATGTGTTATGATGTGCCTTCTATTGCACTGAAAAACTGGCACTGAAAATTCGTCTCTTATGAAATCCTGATTTTTTTCCTGACAAATTTTTTTTTCTTTCTCCCTTTCAATTGATCTTTGTAACATCAACAATTTTTGGCAAAAATAAGATGTCTAAATTACAGTTTTGGGAATTCCCTGGCAGTCCAGTCGTTAAGACTCTGTGCTCTCACTGCTGTGGGCCCAGTTTCAATCCCTGGTCAGGGAACTAAGATCCCACAAGCCTCGAGGTGGGGCAAAACAAAAAAGAAGGAAAGAAAATAATAAAATAAAATACGGTTTTATTTCCTGCATCAGTTTCCAGTGCAAATGTGTGTGAATGGTCACTGGGGGGCCCCAATCCCACAGGCTTACAGTCAGCCTTTTGGACCATGGTTTTCAAACTGCAGGTCAAAACCCACTTTAGGGGGCTTCCCTGGTGGTGCAGTGGTTGAGAGTCCGCCTGCCGATGCAGGGGACACGGGTTCGTGCCCCGGTCCGGGAAGATCCCACATGCCGCGGGGCGGCTGCGCCCGGGAGCCATGGCCGCTGAGCCTGCGCTCCGCAACGGGAGAGGCCACAACAGTGAGAGGCCCGTGTACCGCAAAAAAAAAAAACCACACACAAAAAAACCCCCACTTTAGAGAATGTGGATGCGAAGAGAACAGAAAAGAGCATTTGTAAGAGTAAATAGTAACGGAAAGTATTGTTTTGTGGAAATTTCATTTCACTTACATGCATATGTGTATACCGGGTTGCAATTTTAAATGTATTAGGTTGGGGGCCTGAAAAGTGCCCCCAGAAAATGTTTTTTAAGTTTGAAAGCCACTAACTTTAGGTTATGGGGACAAGAGGGGTTGCTGAATCAGTAGAGGGTTTTATGGGAGGAAAAAATAACTTCCGTTTGCAGTATCCATCTTTTTTATAGTATGCTAGAGTTCCAACATTTAGTAACCGGCAGCCACAGTTTATTAACTTAAAGAAACGAAAACTTCAGCACATGAAGCTGCATTCAGGAAATAGGACATAATAAACATTCCTTTCTAATGCTCAGTTGAGAGGGAAAGAAAAAAAGAGGAAGTCAGCGGGGGAGCATATGAAGAATAAAATCCTCTGAACCTAAAACTGCTCTAAAAAATAAAGTGTTTTCAAAAATAAATAAAAGCGTAAGTCTTCTTTCCTTCCCCAAACTCTTCCCCTCTGTGGCAGCAGAGGGCGAGCTACTTGGGTTCACAAGCCCCATTTCTGTTTTGTGACAGCTGCTTAAAAAAACGAACCTGACTTACATCTGAAAAAATGAAGCCTCCTCTGTTAGAAGCAAGAATTCTCCTTGATTGTACTTAACTCTCTTTGCACCGTTCAGTTCTAAATGATGAATGTTTGTATCTGCAGCCACCAAGATCTCATGAAAACCTTCACTAGATGGGGGCGATTTTCTATGGCCACATATGCCATTCTTCAGCTCAGTAACCACAAGCCGTTCATCCTCGTGTATGAGGTAAGTGACTAAGTCCCCAGGTGACCTCGAATTTGCAGAAGGGTGATAAAAGTTTGAAGTTGAATCCGAGCGTTTGAATCAAGGACATAAACGTAAGGAGAAAACAGGAAGGTTCACCACAAGGTCACTCGGGTAGAAATCAGAGAATTCCAGAGGTCTGGGAAAATAATCAGTCAGTCGGAATATTTGTTGAAATAACCACAGGCTTCTCTAAACATTTTAAACTTATTTTGGAATAATTGCAGATGTACAGGAAAGTGGCAAGTCAGCACTCCCCCCCCACCCCTTTTACAAGCATCATTGTACGTGTGTGGTAAGTTGCACAAAGGGAAAAGAAAGGACCGTGAGCTCCTCACCCCATCTTAGAAACAAGCATCACCGTGGTTAACACTAAGCAGTGGTATCATGGGTGATCTCTTTCCCAGTAAGATGTAGCACTCTAAATTCCTTTTTTTTTTTTTGGCGGTATGCGGGCCTCTCACTGCTGTGGCCTATCCCGCTGCGGAGCACAGGCTCTGGACGCGCAGGCTCAGCGGCCATGGCTCACGGGCCCAGCCGCTCCGCGGCATGTGGGATCTTCCCGGACCCGGGGCACGAACCCGTGTCCCCTGCATCGGCAGGTGGACTCTCAACCACTGCGCCACCAGGGAAAACCATCACTCTAAATTCTTTAAAGCTGCAAATAGATATGTGATCATTCATCTTAGATGAAAGAAAGGCCCCCTTCCTTTCCCTGCCTGCATCTTCTATGCAAAGAGCCAGAGTCAAGTGGAAGAAGAGAGCTTGGCTGAAGGCCTGGCCTGACAACGGGGCTCTGGACAGTCACTGTGATGCGTGGACCTCCTTCCTCACCAGAACTTGGGACTTGCTCTATGACTCTCTGCTCTTTTAAAAACCGTATAGGTCTTTAGCCATCCTATCATTTTCTTTTATTTTTTCAAAATAAATTTATTTATTTATTTATTTTTGGCCGCACAGACTTTCTCTAGTTGCAGCGACCGGGGGCTACTCTTCGTTGCGGTGTGTGGGCTTCTCGTTGCAGTGGCTTCTCTTGTCGCAGAGCACGGGCTCTAGGCACGTGGGCTTCAGTAGTTGTGGCACACGGGCTTCAGTAGTTGTGACTCGCTGGCTCTAGAGCGCAGGCTCAGTAGTTGTGGCGCACGGGCTTTGTTGCTCTGTGGCACGTGGGATCTTCCTGGACCAGGGTTCGAACCCGTGTCCCCTCATTGGCAGACGGATTCTTAGCGACTGTGCCACCGCCACCAGGGAAGCCCTATTCTATCATTTTTAATGTGTCTTTACAGAGGAAGACAAATATCATGTGATATCACTTATATGTGGAATCTAAAAATATGATACAAATGAACTTATTTACAAAACAGAAACAGGCTCACAGACATAGAAAACAAACTTATGGTTACTAAAGGGGAAGGGGGGAGGGATAAATTGGGAATTTGGGATTAACATATACACACTACTGTATAAAATTAACATATACACACTACTGTATAAAATTAACATATACACACTACTGTATATAAAGGATCTACTGTAAAGTACAGGGAAGTATATTCAATATCTTGTAGTAACCTATAATGGAAAAGAATCTGAAAAAGGATACACACACACACACACACACACACACACACACACACATATATAAAAAACTGAATTGGGCTTCCCTGGTGCCCGCAGTGGTTGAGAGTCCGTCTGCCGATGCAGGGGACACAGGTTCGTGCCCCGGTCCGGGAGGATCCCACATGCCGCGGAGCGGCTGGGCCCGTGAGCCATGGCCGCTGAGCCTGCGCGTCCGAAGCCTGTGCTCCGCAACGGGAGAGGCCACAACAGTGAGAGGCCCGCGTACCACAAAAAACAAACAAGCAAAAAAACCTGAATCACTTTGCTGTACACCTGAAACACTGTAAATCAACTATACTTCAGTTTTTAAATTTTTTAAAATTTACTTTTAAACAATAAATTTAAAATTTAAGAACGTTTTAATTAATTAATTTTAAAATTAATTAATTAAAAAAATAAATGTACCTTTAAAACGAGCTCTCTTCCAATTTCTGTTCAGTCTTCCCTTCGTATTCCAGAGCTGTTCTCCTAATGCATTTGGTCATAGCCCTGCATTGAGAAACGCTGCTCTTTATGGGATTCCTATTTGAAAGTTCACCCTCCACATTAACAACTGTCTGAGCCCTGAATGAAATCAGAGGCACAAGAAAAGAAATAGAATTATGAACCCTAAGCAAAAATACAGCCGTACCTTTGTGCGGGTAACTTCGGTAACTGTGTTCAGGAGGAGAGGGTTCACTGGGCTGGGGGCAAATGCCTTTGCTGGTCTGGGAGACAGTACACGGGGGCATTGGGGGTGCACACCAGGAGGCCAAGCCGGCAGCATCTGGAGGCTGCAGCTGGAGCCTATTCAGTTTCGTAGGTGGATCCAATTCTGGGCCTCTGTGTTTTTGGACACTGTTATGCCAGTTTCCTAACTCTGGAGAATTCCTAAATCTGGTCTATGAAATTGACCAGTGGTGATATAATATAGTCCGACAAGTTCTAGCTTGCCTGGCGGAGGTATTTGTAATATGATTCAGGTCACGTTTTCTGATCAGCGTAGGCTATTTAGACTTATTCATAATTCCATTTTGTCCTGAAAAGGATTTTAAGGCAGACTATAAAATCGTGAGTGTCACTGAAGATTTCAGTTAAGAATGACTATAGGGGACTTCCCTGGTGGCGCAGTGGATAAGAATCCGCCTGCCAATGCAGGGGACACGGGTTCAACCCCTGGTCCAGGAAGATCCCACATGCCGCGGAGCAACTAAGCCCGTGCACCACAACTACTGAGCCTATGCTCTAGAGCCTGTGAGCCACAACTACTGAAGCCCGTGTACCTAGAGCCCGTGCTCCACAACAAGAGAAGCCACCGCAATAAGAAGCCTGCGCACCGCAATGAAGAGTAGACCCTGCTCGCCACAACTAGAGAAAGTCCATGTGCAGCAATGAAGACCCAATGCAGCCAAAAATAAATAAATAAATTTATTTATTTAAAAAAAGAATGATTATGACACAGACGTGGCTGATGCATTTGGGACCAGTCCCTCCCACTCCACCCACAGGACAGCCCTGGCCAGGCCCACCATCCTCCTGTCAAACTACTGATTGAATCTTTCTGAAGCAATTCAGCAGGTTGCTCTCCTAAAATATCTCCCTTTTGCCTTTATGCACGAGCTACTTAATTCCACAAACATTTGAACATCTATTCCACAAGAAGTACTAGATTAAAGCTTATATGAAGAAGACAAAATTCTTGCTCTTAATGGACCCAGCATCCAATTCAAGGGTCAGCAAATCATGGCCTGGGGCCAAATCCGGCCTGTTGCCTGTTTTTGTATGGCCCTCAAGCTAAGAATGGTTTTTACATGTTTAAATGGTTGGAAAAAATCAAAAGGCGATTAATATTTCATGTCGTGTGAAAATTATATTAAACTCAAATTTCAGTGCCGGTAAAGTTTCCCTGTAACACCACCCCCATTCATTTATGTAATGTCTGTGCTGCTTCCCCACCAGCACAGCTGAGTTAAGTGGTTGGACAGAGACCTTTTGACTGGCAAAGTCTACATTACTAACCATCTAGTCCTTTACGAAAAAAATTTGCCAAACTCTGTTACACTATTCAACTAATCTATTGACTGCCTACCACGTTCCTTCTTGGCTTTTGGTTTTACTGTTCTCCGTGTTGCAGTTCCTATCCTAATGGACCTTACACTGCAGAAGCAGATGGACATTAACAATTATATCACAGGGTACTGAGTACTGTGGCCTAATAATTAAAATAATCACTAACGCTTAGTGCTTCCGACGTGCCAAGCACTACTCTGAGGGTCGTGTACCTATTAGCCCACTTCATCTTCACAATAACCCTATGAAGTGTTAAGACAATTTTTAGTAAAGCCGCCCAAGAGGCAGCTTCATTTTTTTTTCTAACACATTAAAAACTATTCAGTTTTGTTAATTAACGTATGTTAAGTACACACATAGTCTAAATAAAACCTTTCAGAATCCACTGTATGATCCTCAATCAAAATACAGATTACAAGCATTCAAAAACATTATTGTTGGGCTTCCCTGGTGGCGCAGTGGTTGGGAGTCCGCCTGCCGATGCAGGGGACGTGGGTTCGTGCCCCGGTCCGGGAAGATCCCACATGCCGCAGAGCGGCTGGGCCCGTGAGCCATGGCCGCTGAGCCTGCGCGTCCGGAGCCTGTGCTCCGCAGCGGGAGAGGCCACAGCAGTGAGAGGCTGCGTACCACAAAAAAACAAACATACAAAAAGCACATTATTGTTTTTCTGATATAAGGATCTGAGAATCGTGATTTCTATGGTTTACAAAACTGAGGCTAATCGTTTAGTAAACGGTTACCTATACTTTTCTTGGATAACTATGACTTTTGTACAGATATATTAAATGAACACATATCAAAGAATGTATTAAACTTATTAATTAATGAGGGAACCAGTAAAATGTTACAAGTGATTCCAAGGAGAACTCAAAGAGCCTAGACTTAGAGAGAGTATAAGGATTTCTGAAATAAAATTAGGAATAGTTGCAAAATAGCTGTAGCCTCAAGGCAATAATTAATTGCATTCTATCTGACACAGACACACTTCTAGGGACAGGGATGATTTTCATCACCATCAGTTTTCTACAATTTACAGAGTTGAAAGGAACTGGAAGGTGAAAGACGCAAATAACAGAGGTGAGGGAGCTGACCTGAGCACTCATGGAACTTTTTTCTGTCTCTCTCTCTCTCTTTCACAATCTTTTTCTGACAGAAATTAGTACTACAGTGTGTCCATAAAATATATTTTTTATAGATTGAAGATGCCTTGATGACATCATATATATTTACTTATGTTTCCAGACTTCATGGATTATTATTATCCCCCTTTTATAGATGAGGAATCTAGAGAAAGTTATCCTGCCCAAGGACCCACGCTAGCACGTGGCAGAGTCAGGATTACAATCTAGACAGGCTGGCGCAGCGTCTGTGCTCCACACGTGTCAAGAACGATGCTGGTCTGCACCACCTACTCCCTCAGGCAGATCACCTGGGATCTGCACAGTCCCCACAGGGCACTTCCTTCTCTCCCACTGAAGAGACGACTTTATGCCTGGCTTAGTTATCACCTGGGGGTCTCCCTGACACTGCACGATACTATGGACAGGATTGACTTGAATCTCTGTTCCCTGGTTTGTGGAAAGTCCAGCGTCCTCCCCAGATCACCGAGAATTGTACAGAAGTTTCCTTTCTTATGGTGAGCTTGGATCCAGCTTCCTTCCTCCAATGAATTCTGTTTTGTTTGTTTGTTTTAATTGAAGTACAGCTGGTTTACAATGTTGTGTTAATTACTGCTGTACAGCAAAGTAATTCAGTTTTACATATATATACATTCTTTTTTTTAATATTCTTTTCCATTATGGTTTATCATAGTATATTGAATATAGTTCTCTGTGCCATATAGTAGGACCTTGTTGTTTATCCATTCTATGTATAAAAGCTTACATCTGCTAATCCCAACCTCCCACTCCATCCCTCCCCCAACCCCCTCCCCCTTGGAAACCACCAGTCCTTCCTCCAGCGATTTCTTATTTTCACTGTGAATCTAATAGCTGTTTCTATGTCTCTATACTTGCATTGACTCAAATATGTACCTTAACATCTTTTTTTGTTGGGGGGCTGCGCTGCACAGCATGTAGGATCTTAATTCCCTGACCAGGAATCAAGCCCATGTCCCCTGCAGTGGAAGCGCAGAGTCTTAACCACGGGACCGCCAGGGAAGTCCCCCTTAGCATCTTTTAAAAGAAATCTTCACCAAAGAAGTAATAGTAATATAATAATAATGTTATAGAAATCCTGTGTCTGTAGAACAAGTTAACATCACAGGAATGCAATAGCTTGAATTTGAATATTAGACATGCCTGGTAATATCTAGTACCTATTGAGTGCTTATGTGCTAGAGACTACCTATGTATTTATATACACGGTAAACCCCTCCATAGGAAACGCATGGAATCCAAAATTTTCAGTCCCCCAAAATTCAGGATTGGTTAATGAAATGACTGGGGCGAGCTAGCGCCACCTGCTGGCCAGGTGTTCCAGAGGTCCATCTGTGCCCTCTGATTCTATCCTACAGTTGGGTACCATTCACTCAGTCGTGACTGATCACTCTGGCTTAACCTGTCGATGGGGTCAATAACCCATCCTGGGGTTAGCTGGCCCTCCAGCATGGTAGCAGCAACTTCTGAATCTTCCTAGTTAGATGGTGCCAGGGAGATGGGCAGGGAGAACACAGGGGATGAAAGTGTCTTTCTGTCTTCTGAGATTGTGTCGCCCCTGCCCCCAGAGAAAATAAGAACCTGAGCGCTGCACAACGTGGATGTACTTAACACTACTGAACTGTACACTTAAAAATGTTTAAAATAGTAAATTTTATGTTACATATATTTTACCACAATTAAAAAAAAGAAACTTAGCCCAACCCTGGTTGAGAATGGGAGTTGGGCAGAGGATGGACACTAAGTACCAATTCTCTTATATCTAAATTTGCTTTATTACAAAGTGCATCATGGTGGGTTTCATAGACGGGAGCCTCGGTGACCTAACTCTGGACTCCCCACTTAGAGCCACATTGCACAGACCACACTACCATTCCACCACTTGCTTTACCTATTTCCAACAACAATAACAAACTAAAAAAATATATTTCTTCCTCTTTACTCCGCCCAACTATTCAATAATTCCTCCACTGGATCTGTCTTTTCAGGCTCTGTCCCATCTTTTAAAACCTAAATATTGGGCTTCCCTGGTGGCACAGTGGTTAAGAATCCGCCTGCCAATGCAAGGGACACGGGTTCGAGCCCTGGTCCGGGAAGATCCCACATGCCGTGGAACAACTAAGCCCGTGTGCCACAACTGCTGAGCCTGCACTCTAGAGCCCACGAGCCACAACTACTGAGCCCATGTGCCACAACCACCGAAGCCCGCACGCCTAGAGCCCATGCTCCGCAAGAGAAGCCACCGCAGTGAGAAGCCTGCGCACCCCAACAAAGAGTAGCCCCCGCTCACCACAACTAGAGAAAGTCCACGTGCAGCAATGAAGACCCAATGCAGCCCAAAATAAATAAATAAATGTATTAAAAAAACCCAAATCTTAAATGTCCCCTCAAAGTATTTTCCTAAACAAAAACAACTGCCTCCTTCAGAGGGATTCTTGCAGAGGACTTTAAAAAATATTCTCAGTATTGAAAGATGACCTCGAATCCACTCTAATCTGTATTTTCAAAGCGATCACTTTCAAACTTGAGTGCTCTAAGTATTAATCAGAAATAAATTACTTACGATATTATGCTCCCACCTCCCACCCCTGCTCTAGTGGTTGAGAAGGACTGTTTTTAATTTTCTAATTCTGCACATGTGTTAGATTACAAATCTTTCCTGAGGTTCAGGAGTACTGTTTACGAGCTGTCTCCTCACATCCGGAGCTCCTGACGAATGCTTGCCTGTTGGATGCAGCCAACCAAAGAGACTTCTCTCCCGAGCCTCCTTCCTGGGACTTGGGATGGCAGAGCTTCTCTGGGATTGGCCAAGTGTCTCTTCCTCTGTCCTCCATGGCACTGGTTTATGACCCTTGGCCGAAAATGTTGGCCAAGTTGTGATTTGATAGGAAACAAAACCCAGGAGGAGCCATGATTCAGCCCCCACTGCCCCAAACTTAGAACAGAATGCTTTGTTTCCTAAACCTCCAAACTTATCTGGTCAACCTTCTTGCCTCTTTTTTTTTCTTTTCTTTTCTTTGCAAAAGTGAGACCCAGAAGGGTTACAGCTGCTATTGAACCTCAGGGGACCACCTCAGTTAATTCCTCAGATTAGTACCTCTGGTTTTAATGGTGCAGAAATATCCAAGCTCAGAAAATCAAAGAAGAAAATTGGCCTGGTGAGTCCACATTCACCGGACTTCAAAATCCATAGCCTTGCAAGGGGAGTGTTGAAGTCAGACCTGGGCTGAACAGCTTGAGATGCCAGAGAGGCAAAGGAGGAAAATGACTAAGCAAAAGCTACTCATCATGGAACTTAATGATCAAAGACATCTCACTTTCTGCTGATCAGAAAACATCATAGCCAGAGCGCAGGATCCTTAGAGATGATCTAGTCCCATTTCCTTACTTTGCAGATGTGAGACGTGGGTAGCAAGGGGACCTGTTCAAGGCCACGTGGTAATTCTGTGGCAATGATGGGACCATTAGCAATGATAGGTATTCTTTCCACCCAACCAGCTTACCTTTCCTAACGTATAGAAGAAAAATAAAAGATGTCACTAAGATTTAAAGACAAGTTGCTTGGTTGTTTTTTGTTTGTTTAATTGAAATATAGTTGATTTACAGTATTGTGCTAGTTGAGGAGAAGTGTCTTATTTTGATGAATACATTGTAGTCTACATGAATGGCGCCACTGGAGTTGTGACCAGTCCCTGGGGCTATTCATGGTACCCTGATAAAGAGACGTGTTTTAAAACTGAGAGATAGAGTCTGTATAAGGAAAATTGCACCAAATTAGACAAAGCATTCAACAGTGATGTTGGAAGAAAAGACAGGAGGAGAGGTTACTCTTGTGGGCCTGTTACAAAGAATGATCACATTTGTGGCTGAAGAAGAGGATGTAATTTGCCTGCCTTTCTGGTTGTGACTGCAAGGCTCCCGTCCGTCTCATAATTAGAAAGCTGCTCCCCCTTTGCTTAGACCTGGAGCTAGTCCTCCGGCCTCACGCTAAGCCTGTCTTGTGGGTCCTGAGGCCCCTTCTCAGGGCAGCCCTGGCCTCCACTGGCCACACCTGCATGCACAGTGATGGTTCCCCTTTTTTGACCTGGGCTGGCTTCACTCATCCTAGTGGGTGCAGCTTTGGCTGCGGCCCAGGGGAGGTAACCCTGAGAAATGGAAATTCCAGAAAGTTGGGGAAATATTTTCATAAACAGTAGAATTAGTTTGAATTTGAGAAATGGGGAAGTGGGTGAGTGAGAGCGAGTTGAACTGCGGGTAGTAAAGGGAACAGAAGAGGAATCAGTCTGACTGGCCGCTTGAAAGAAGCTGCCTCAAGATGTGAAAATAATTTGCAGGGGAATGTTTACACAAAAACTAATCTAAAGAAAAAACAACTTACACAACAAAATCGAAATGTCACTTGTTCCCAGAGGGAATGAGCTCAGAAGTTAAAAGGAGGGGGAGCCTCTCCAACAGTTAAATGTATCTTTTTAAAGGCTCCTTTGGGTTTAAATTGGTTCCAGGGAGAACACAGACTCTCATCCCGGGGGAGGTATCTCTGCAGATGCTAAGAGGAGCTGAGAAGCTCTGGGTTCCAAACCCGGGTGGCTGGTGCAAAGGGCAGAGAGGTCAGCCAGAAATATTCTGTCAATGGTGGTTTCAGCCGATAAATTCAGCCAGATTTTGAGATCAAACATTTGGAGCTTAAGAAACTCCCTCCGGGGCTGCTTTTGTTTATCATACTTTCCTGGCCACTGGAGTTCACAGAGAGTGATATCAGAGAGAGAACTTACAAAGTAGGTCCAAGTTTGCAAAGGCACAATCTTAGGAATGGAAAACAGCTATGGGGTCGGTTTCAAAGGGTCACACATAAACCAGGGCGGGCATTCTTACTAAGCGCTGCCTGAACAGCGAGGGAAGTTGAAAATACAGCTGCCCCAATGCAGACGACTAGCTGGGCACCGGAGGAGAGACAGGAACCATGCCTCCTAGTCTAGTTCTTTCATTATAAACTTCATCCTATGGTATAGAAGTCAGCCTCGTAAGTATAAAAGTGCTTCCAAAATGAAGTTGATTCATGTACTAAGTGCAGAAAGAGACAACCGATGTCCTCAGACACTACACAGAATCCAGACCTGGAAGCAACTTGTCACCATCTAAGGCCGTCAAATCAAAAGGGAATCAGGAAGACACTGTCCCCCAACCCAAGAGAAGGGGAGCTTGATCCCCAGGAGGCGTGAACTAAGGGCCTGGGGAGGCCTCTCTTACCGGTGCTGTAATTTCAGGAGGCTCCAACTTCCCCTTTTGCAAAACCTCCGACTTCCTCCCCACTCTACAGGCCAGGGCCTAAAGTTCTACCTCTAGAGCTTCACTTGTTTGCTTCTGAACCCACCTTTGTCACTGTGCTTTAGGTAGACAAAGACTGGAGGAATTAATTTTACTGCAGGTGACTTGAAGGGAGTACGGGTAATTCCACCCTCCCCTCTCTCTAGGTCTCTCCTCAGCTTTACCTGGGAATGCACTCCCCTCCCCACCTCCCCCTTCTTTTGTTGTTTTTCTTCCCCTCCATTGTTCTGTATCAAAAAGTATCCAAAGTAATCACTGAGATCAGTGTGTGGTCTGCTACCCGCTGAGTCTTCAACAATTTCCATTCACTCAACAAATCTTCCCCAAGCGCCTTCTTCAATCCAGGTGGTGTGCGGGAAGTATTAGGGACTCAAAGGCCAGTCCTGGTCGCTCCATAGCCTGGGGGTTGGGGGCCAGACACAGAGTCAAGTACTAAGGACAACTTGTAATGAGGACCCTGTGCCCAGGGGAGGGGGGCTAGGCAGGAGGCTTGCTTTGCTTGGAGATCTAGCAGGGGACAGCCCTGCGGGTAGGATGCAGGGAAAGGGCACCAGAAAGTTCACTCTGGGAGTTTGGAGTTAGCAGATGTAAGCTTTTATGTAGAGAATGGGTAAACAACAAGGTCCTACTGTGTAGCCCAGAGAACTACATTCAATATCCTATGATAAACCATAATGGAAAAGAATATTAAAAAAAAAGGATGTATAAATATGTATAACTGAACCATTTTGCTGTACAGCAGTAATTATTATTAATTTTTTAAATAAATGATTTAGGTGTTTTTTTTTTAATCTTTTTTGGCCACACCACGTGACATGTGGGATCCTGGTTCCCCGACCAGGGATCGAACCTGCACCCCCTGCATTGGAAGTCCCAACCACTGGACCACCAGGGGAGTCCCTGTATAGCAGTAATTAACACAACATTGTAAATCAGGAAGAGAAAAACAAATATCGTATGTTAACGTATATATGTGGAATCTAGAAAAATGTTACAGATGGACCTATTTGCAGGGCAGGAATAGAAACGCAGACATGGAGAAAGGACTTGTGGACTTGTGGACACAGCGGGGGAGGGGGAGGGGGGGTGAATTAGGAGATTAGGTTTGACATAAATATACTGCCATGTGTAAAATAGATGGCTAGTGGGAACCTGCTGTATAGCACAGGGGGCTCAGCTTGGTGCTCTGTGATGACCTAGATGGGTGGGATGGGGGATGGGAAGGAGGTCCAAGAGGGAGGGGATATAGGTATAGCTACAGCTGATTCACTTCACTGTACAGCAGAAGCTAACAGAACATTGTAAAGCAATTATACTCCAATAAAAAATAAATAAATAAAATAATAATAATAATTAAAGGAAGTTCACTCTGAACCAGGGGAAGCTTGTGCAGAGGAACGGGGTGAGAGAGGTCATTTCTGGGGACCATGGTAGTCGGGGAGTGGCAGGATCCCACGTTGAATGCAAAGGCAAGGGTCAAATCATGAAGTGTTTGCCAACCAGGCTAAGGCATCCCACAGTCTGGGCTTTAAGCTGGAAGGAACGGGAAGCCACTGAAGGTTTTTAAGCAGGAAACAGAGGTAACCAGATTTCTGATTGAGACAGTCACCTGGGCTGGAGTGAGGAGAATAGACTGGGGAGAGGTGAGCCTGCAGGCAAATTAGATTGGGATCCCCAAGTGGGTTCTTGGCAACCTTTGTCCCGCTTTGGCAAGTTCTAAATTCTAGAGAAAGTGGTCCCTGTGCAGAGATGAGCAATGATCCCTCAGAGAAGGATTCTACTGAGGCCTCTCCACAGACAGCTGTGGCCCATTTCCTAAGACTCTTCTTCAATCCTCAAGTTCCAGGTAAGAGAACCTGAGACATTTCTAACACACCCGTACAGCAGTGGTTCCCAGAGTGTGGTCCCTAGACCAGCAGCAGCCACCATGAGAACTCTAGAAAAGCAGGTTCTTGAGCCCCACCCCCTACCTACTGATCAGAAACACAAGCCTGGGCTTCCCTGGTGGCGCAGTGGTTAAGAATCCGCCTGCCAATTCAGGGGACACGGGTTCGAGCCCTGGTCCGGGAAGATCCCACATGCCGCAGAGCCACTCAGCCCGTGCGCCACAACAGCTGAGCCTGTGCCCTAGAGCCCGCGAGCCACAACTACCAAGCCCGCGTGCTGTAACTACTGAAGCCCACGCACCTAGAGCCCATGGTCCGCAACAAGAGAAGCCACCGCAATGAGAAGCCGGCGCGCCCCAACTAAGAGTAGCCCCCGCTCGCTGCAACTAGAGAAAACCCGCGCGCAGCAAGGAAGAATCAAAGCAGCCAACCCGCAGCTGCAGCCAGTTAAAAAAAAAAAAAAAGAAAGAAACACAAGCCTCAGAGGTGGCTCTGATGCAAGGCTAACGTTTGAGGACCACCCCCTGCGGTATTACACACGAGAAGGGGCTACAGGAGAAAACTGAACACAGGCTCAGAAGATTCTTTTTTTTTTTTTTTAAGAGAGAGAAAAGCATCTACTAAGCAGGGTAGAAGCTCCCAGACATGGAACTATTATAATCATCATTTATTTAATACAAATCTAGCAAATGATTTTGAAAGCCTACTAAGTGCAGGGTACTCGCTGGGCAGAGGGAGGAGAGAGATTTTAAAAGCACAGGGTTCCTGCCTACAGTACTATCCAGCCATCATCAACATCAATATCATCATCTTCGAAAAACCCTTCTTAATGCTAATAATAGTCACTCATAATCCACGTATGAGAGCTCGCAAGGCTTACTGAGCATGACTGCGGCACCCAGCTCTGTGCCCTAAGGTTCCCGCCCCCACGTGATTTACTGTCAAGCTGGGTCAGAACTTGAACACAAGAAGCAGCCATGGTCACCCAAGGTGTCGCATTATCATGAGCTAAATTGTGACAAGGCTACACAGGTCTTGTCAACTGGAGTCCTCCTCCAGCTGTAATCAAGTGGCCTTCATTCTCACTTTTTCCCCAAAGTCTTGGTTTTTTGTTTTGGTTTGGTTTGGTTTTTTGGCGTGGCATCTTAGTTCCCCCACCAGGGACAGAACCCACGCCCCTGGCAGTGGAAGCATGGAGTCTTAACCACTGGACCGCCAAGGAAGTCTGTCCAGGGTTTTTTTTTTCCTTAATCTACATGGTGGCAATTCCGTTCTCCAAGACATGCAAAGTCAGGCCCCTTTCCATCTTTCTTCTCTCTTATTCTGTCAGCAATTTTCTCGTCTGCTTTTCAAAGACCCCGAAGAGTTGGTCAGGTCAACCTCAGATGCTCAGATGCTGCCAGAGTTTCCCAGGAACTTGAGGCGCGCTCTCTGAGGCCACTGAGCCCAGAGTCCCCAGGCAGGAGCATCTGGCCGCACCTCCGGGGCTGTGAGGAAGGAAGTTGTAGCGCTCAGTGGTCAACCAGCCCTGGGAACTTGGGCCTCCTTGGGTTTGCCCATGGAGGTGGGGAGAGCGGTTCTTTGGCGCTCTGACCCTGAGAACTCTGGCCTTTACCCCTGAAGTCCTGGGCCCACCTCCTCCAATCTCTCATCTGTCTCTCAGAGGGGGTGTTGAGGATACGGCAACAGACACTGGGAAGGAGAGGAAAAGGCCGGTTCTGTAAACAAACGGGCTGCTCCCGGATGAGGCACCGTCCTTCCCACTCCCATCCCCTCACCCTTGTGACAGGCAGAGCAGAGAGCAGCCTTACGCCAGGGATTAGTGCGATCACAAGGTCATGGTGCCAGGGATTAGTGCGATCACAAGGTCACGGTAGATACCCAGGTCTGTAAATACTCCTGGAGAGCTTTAGTCATTGAATAGGAGCCAGGAGGGGAAAGACCGAGGGAGGAGGGAGAGCTGGATGCCGGCTAGAGCTAGCTTGAAAATCTACAGTAAAAGCAACAAAAAAGAAAGAAGCCTGGCTTTCCTCCAGAATGTGAAAATCTATAGAGGGAGTGGAGAAGGGAGGGGAAACGGGCAATTCCCACAAAAGTACTCATTTTTCAGGGTGGTTAGCCTGAACCTCAGAACACTGATCTGTTCCCCAAATGTTGTAAAAAGAAACACAAGAGCTAGTACCACCAGAAGTTTCAGGATCTCCGGGAATACAGTCAGCATCAGAATTGCTGAAAGTTCAAAGAAGATGAATTTTTGGCACCTTTGCTGGGGAGAATCTCAGAGAAGCAGGAAGAGAGAGCAGGGCTCCTGGGCTGATAGGGCTGGGGAAGAGGTTATACACAGTCTCCTTGGATAAGCAAGGACCACAGAGCAAGGAGATCACTTGTCGGAGGGGCCGCTCTGTGGGTTCTGGGGACCCTCAGGATCCTTAGGTCCTCACCCTCTTTAGGGTCGCAATCTGGGTGGTGCAGGCAGATAGAAGTGGTGGAGAAACGTGATCGGGAGATGAAAAGCTCCACGTGGGAGCAACTTGCCTAAGTGCATGGTACCTAAATAAAGAAAGCCATGGGGCGCTGGTGACAGAGCCACGCAACTGATATTCCACATTTTCACCAGATGAGGGGAGGGCAGACGAGGGTGGCTCAGCTGCAGTGTCACCAGCAGAGACAAATTCCAGAGCAGCTTGGATGAATCATCTTGGCACACGTACACTCACAAATGTTAAATGTGGAAGGTGGGGAGATGCAAACCCCGTTAGCAAAAGCTAGATTCGGGGTACATAATTTTTGGACCTGGTGTGTCTAATTCTGTTTCCAATGATTGAGTTGTTTGGCTGCTTTTAAGCGAAACTTGGAGCGACTTATCTAAAGACAGACCACCGTGAAGCTTCTGTCGTCAGAAGGCGAAGACCTAAGTGACTTAGGGTGACTTGGTGAATGCAAGTAGCTAATCAGAAAAGAAATGAGCTAATTGGGACACGGTCACACACTTATTAACATCAAATGCTATTCATATCTTTGTTTTCCTTTCAAAACCAAGGTTCCTAGTTCCAGAGTGAGTTTGTGTTTACAGCTGATGCTCAGAGGAAAGAGCTGGAACACAGCCTGCCCTTCCCACATCTCCCTTGGAACCTGCGTTGGAGACAGGGCATTGCCTCGGGCACACAGCAGATCTGACGCACTGGGCCAGTTCTTATCCACAGAGAAGAGCCTTGAAATTAAAGTCCTCCTTTGCCTTTGAGGACATGGGTTCTACCTCTGCAGAAAATAAAGATGAAGGAAGATTGTGATCAAGCAACTGGGAGTATAAGAAACTCTCTTAAGAGGTTCAGAGGTTAAAAGCTAGCCAACAATAGCTCTTGGAGCTATGAGAATGTGGACTCTGTTAGGTGATATTTAATCAATATGACATGTCTTGCTGTCATCTAAAAAGTGAAAACTCGAGGTATCAATCAAGCAACAGATATTTAGTACGAGTTTGTTGTGTGCAATGAACTGCACAGGCCCCTGCTCCGAAGACATCATGTCGCGTATCAAATTAGATTGGTGAGTCAAGAAATGTATGGAAAGCCACACACAAAAAAATCCACTGAAATTTTTTTTTTTTTTTTTTTGCGTACTCGGGCCTCTCACTGTTGTGGCCTCTCCCGTTGTGGAGCACAGGCTCCGGACGCGCAGGCTCAGCAGCCATGGCTCACGGGCCCAGCCGCTCCACGGCATGTGGGATCTTCCCAGACCGGGGCACGAACCCGTGTCCCCTGCATCGGCAGGCGGACTCTCAACCGCTGCGCCACCAGGGAAGCCCTCCACTGAAATTTTGTACCATTAAATGAGGAGATACACGGACTTAAACTCCACCGAGGAGCTGCGCATCGCTTGTTGCTTGAGACCAAGTGAAGTCACCACAGTTAGGGTTAATGGAAGGATGAGCCATCATAATCTGTAATTTGATTTAAAGTTTCGAGTCTTTCGTCAGAAATCGTTAATGATCCCATCTCATCTGAGCTCCAGCCAGCCACCCTCCCCTCAGCGCGGCTCCGTGTGAAGTCTGTGCAGGCATCTATGCCTTCTTGGCAAAGCCCCTGGGTGAACGGCTACAGCTGCAGCTGTTCGGAGAGCGGGAGAATTTACGAGCTTCACAAGGAGCACATTTGCCTTTGGAGTCCAATTATGACTTTTTTCAGTGAGAACTCGTAAAAAAGTCATCAGCGACAACAGAGTGCTACTGACCCCGGTCAGCAGAGCGCACGGACAACACACGTCCCGTGTATATACTTTCCAGGACTCAGCAAACCTGGCCGCCTCTGAGCTGAGCTCCTCCAGGTCAGTTTTGCCTCCCCTTCTGCTGAGATGCAGCTGCCGAACAGGCAGGGTACATTCCGAATGCATTTCTCAGCACCCGCCAGCACTATTGAATAAACAGCAGAGACACCGCTCCGAGCACGGGGCAGACTTATTTCCTGATTCTCCTTTGGTTCATCCCCATTCGGGTCCCACCCATGACAAGCAGATACAAGCTGGTAGAAGCCACACATTGACCTTCAACATCAAGGTCAAGAGACCCTGAAAAAAAATCTACAGCAGTTACTGCCTAGAACACGCCGTCCAGCACTTGATTATATAGTCCTGGGTTATTTTGTAATTATGTCTCACCTATCAATGTGTCAGGTGATAAATACCAATTAGTGTCTTCTATAGATATCATGATCTCCCATCCCCAAATAGAGGGAACAAGTTACTTCTTTATTCTCCCCAGCCTACACTCCGCAGTGCTGGACACTTAGCAGGAAATGATAAACTGATAAGTTCAGTCTCCAACTGTCCTGCACCAACCAGCTAACCGATGTCCTAGCGTCGTTAGTCATGGGGTGAGCGCTGCAGGGACAGTGGATGACACGGACACGGCAGAATGCGGAGAGGTGCCTGACAAGCAAAGCGGTTTCCAAACCCATGCCCCATAGATGTTTGTAGCTGGCCAAACTCTTTCCCAATCTCAGCCTTACCAATGAGGATCAATGCACTGATGTAGCTAGTGGTGGGGACCCTATTAGCTCAGAAACCGGTACATCCGCTATAAGTCTCATCTGACGTCATTACAATTTTTCCTGAGCTTCAGTAGTTCTGGCAGAATTATCCTATGTAATCTTAATATGCAAAACAGAGAAAACTACTTCTCTTCATACAGTAAGGTATTCCAAGATCTATGCTAAGTGGTAGGGAATACAGAGGAGTAAGAGAGGGGTTACGAGGGTTACGCGTGAACAGGGAAAGGTGCACGTAAACTGAGAAGGGCCATGAAGTGTTAACAAGGTCATGCTAGAAGGTCATCCAGGGCACATCGAGGACGGACACAAAGGAAGGAATGGTCCATTCTACTGGGGGGCAGTGACAGGAAAGATTACCTAGGTGAGGGGACATTTGATCTTAGTCTTGAAAGGTGAGTAGGTTTCTGTTGATGATGGGGGGGGGGAACACAGTACTCAGAAGAGAGGAATCGTGAGTAAAGACTCGGCAGTGAAATCGCAGCTACAGGGACTTCCCTGGCGGTTCAGTGGTTAGGACTCTGTGGTCCCCTTGCAGGGGGCACGGGTTCGATCTCTGGTCGGAAAACTAAGATCCCACGTGCTGCTTGGTGTGGCCGAAATTTAAAAAAAAACAAAAAACAAAAGCAGACCCATCAGGGGATTTGGAAGTCGCTTCTCACGGCCAAGCAAAGGGGTTAAGGAGGCACAGGGAGAAATAAGGGCAGGAGAAATGTGGGGCGAGGTTATGAAGGGACTTGTAAAGCCAGGCTAAGGGGTTTGGGTGTCATTCTGCAGGCAAACAGGAGCCACTGAAAGTTTTTAAAACCACAGAGACACATAATCAGATCTCTGGTACAGAGGGATCAGCCTTGACGCTGTATTGAAGAAGGATTGGAGGGGTAGACCCAGGAAGACATCTCACTCTCCTGCTTGAAATATTCCAAGGGATTAAAATAGATCCAGGCTTCTCATCGTTGCTCAGAAGGGCCCCGCCCACTCCTCCACTGCCTTCTCAGGGATCTACAGCCACGGGCCCTTTGTCAGCACTTCTCACACGTGGCCAGTCTTTCTGCCTGAGGACCCTTGCACTTACTCACGGTTTCTCTTGACTGGAGTGTTGACCTTGGGCTCTCCCCAGGACTCCTTCTCAACCAGGAGGCCTCCGCTGTAATCTCAGACCATTTTAATGTACTGTATACATGTGATTCTTTAGCTTTTTAAATTACTATCTTCTGGGCTTCCCTGGTGGTGCAGTGGTTGAGAGTCCGCCTGCCGATGCAGGGGACACGGGTCCAGGAAGATCCCACATACCGCGGAGCGGCTGGGCCCGTGAGCCATGGCCGCTGAGCCCGCGCGTCCGGAGCCTGTGCTCCGCAACGGGAGAGGCCACAACAGTGAGAGGCCCGCGTACCGCAAAAAAAAAAAAAATAAATAAAATAAAAATAAAATAAAATAAATTACTATCTTCTGCCCCCTCAAAGAGCCTTCACGAGGGAAGGGGTCGTTCTTGTCTTATTTGCCAACCTTAGACGGCTGAATGAATGAATGGAATTAAAGTGTGAAGCAGCGAGAATTCGTCCGTCTTGGTGACTAAATGGACATGGGTGGGGAGAGAGGTGGGGGAGGAAGACCGAGATTTAGGTTTCCGGATTGGGTGACCGAGCAGTTGGTTATCCTTGACAGAGACGGCGAATGCAGGGGCGAGAGATTTTTTTTTTTTTTTTTTTGGCCACACCTGCGGGGCTTCTGGGATCTTAGTTCCCGGAGCAGGGATCCAAGCTGGCCGTCCGGGCAGTCCTAACCACTGGACCGCCAGGGAAATCCCGGGAGAGACTTCTGAGGCAAACTGCGTGAGCTCAGTGTTAGGTAAATTCACTTTGGGACATTCCGGGGTAGGAGACCAGGAAGCAACTGGATATGGGAATCTAGAGCGAAGGACAAAGGTCCAAACCAAAAACACAGATTTAGGAGCTGTCAGCACATTCGGCAGCTGGAGACCAAGAAAAGACATCAGCTAAACCGGAGAAGGAGAGGGTGTGGCTGTGAGGGGGAGAAACAGGAGGCGAGCACTGGGCCTGAGAACACGCCTCCCACGTGGGGAAGAAAGCAGGTCCGTGCATCCCAGGCTTCCCCAGGACTCCTGGGATGGTGGTCCCACTGCTGGCTGGGCAGATGCCACGATGCTGGGACTCAAGAAGGGTTTATAGAGCCTTCCAGGGCTTGGCCTCGGAGAAAAGAACAAAAGGGTTCAGTCCCCCAGAGACCTACCAAGGAATGAATGGCGTTTAACCAGCTGCTTTGGACCCGTGCGCAGGAATTTGATCGATACAGTGTGTGCACGAATCTTCAATCTAAACAACAGAAATAGTTTCCTTTCTGAAAAAGAGACATTCTGGGAGAGTGTATAAGCCCACTTTTACAATTCCCCGTTGTACCTGTTTATTTGAATGAGGTACACTTCAAAGAACAATAGTCTAAATGCATTAACAAAGAAAGGAGAATGTAAGTTATAATCTTCTAAAAATAACACTACAAGTGTTTTCTTTTTCTTGTTTTTTTTTTCCTCCACGGGCTTTGCAAAGCCTAGTTAAAATCATATATATCATCATATATGTATATGTATATATGTGTGTATACATGTATTCACTTCCTTTGGATGTAGTCAGTCGTCCCTTGGTGTCTGCAGGGGGGATTGGTTCCATTGGATACCAAAATCCGTGGATGCTCAAGTCGCGTACACAAAATGATGTAGTATTTGCATCTAAGCTACACACATCATCCCATCTACTTTAAATCATCTCTAGTTATAATACTTAATACAATGTAAGTGCTATGTAAATTGTTGCCAGCGCTCGTCAAATTCAAGTTCTCCTTTTCGGAAGTTTCTGCGTTTTTTTCCTGAATATTTTTGATCTGCAGTTGCTTGAATCTGCAGATGTGGAACCCATGGACACAGAGGGCTGACTACATCCCTATCTATCTGTCTATCTATCATCTATCTATCTATCTATCTGAATCATTGTATCTTGCTTTTTCTTCCAAACATCATCTTGTATTTTTTTCCATGAAGCCTCAACATTTTGATGACTGCATAATATTCTTTCCTTATTATTGAACTTTTAGACTATTTCTAATTTTTCTCTATTTAAAATATATAATGATCTTTAGAAATTGTTGGGGATTCCCTGGCAGTCCAGTGGTTAGGACTCCACGCTTCCACCGCAGGAGGCCCAGGTTTGATCCCTGGTCGAGGAACTAAGATCCCTCATGCCTCTCGGCATGGCCAAAAGTTAAAAATAAATAAATAAATAAAAATAAAAATTGTTGTATGTTAGTTTGCTCAGGCTGCCATAGCAAAATACCACAGACTGGCTTAAACAACAAATTTATTTTCTCACAGTTCTGGAGGCTAGAACTCTGAGATTAAGGTGTGGGTAGGGTTGGTCTCTCCTGAGGCCTCTCTCCTCACCTTGCAATTGGTCCCCTTCTCGCTGTGTCCTCATGTGGTTTTCCCTGGGTATGTCCTAATCTCCTCTTCTTACAGGACACTAGTCATATTGGATTAAGACCCACCCTAAGAGCCTCATTTTAACTTAGATCTTTAAAGACCGCCTGTCCAAATACAGCCACCTTCTGAAGGCATTAGGACTTCAACATGGCAGTTTCAGGGGGGACACGATTCAGCTTACAGCACATTGTGTATAATTTTTTTCTCACCTGCATTTCAGATTGTTTCCTTTGGATAGATTCTTAGAGTGCAAATCACTGGGCTAAAAAATAAAAAATACTTTAAGGCTTTTGAAAATTGCTTTCCCAAAAGGATGTAACAATCGGTACTATAGCAATCCACTTTAAAAAATATTTTTAAAATAAGAGAATGAATCAACGAAGGATTTCGTTCTGCTGCATCTAACAGAAACTCACCTCCAGTAACTTAACTCAACAGGGGTTTGTTCTGGGACTTACATCGCAGCCCGGAAGCAGTCTAGAATTTGTGCAGGGGCTCCAGGGCAGCACCAATGTCGATGTCACTGGTCCACCTTAGTTTCTGCCTCCCACCTTTCCCATCTTTACCACGTGGCTTTCAGGTCTGCGGCCTTTGCACTGTGCTCTCTCTGCCTCTCGCCCCCACATCATCCCTGGCTGCTGCCTCATGTCCTTCAGATTTTTATTCCAAAGTCACCTTCTCAACAGCACATTTGCTGGCCTCTACGTCCAAACTTCACCTCCCCTTTATTTCCAAGCCTTCTTTCCTGCTTCATTCTTTTCTTCTTAGCACTTACTGTTATTTAATATATATTTTTAAATTATTTCTATATTTTGTGGGGTTTTTTTCCTCCTCTAGGATGTAAACATCATGAAGGCACAGGATTTGTCCCTTTTGTTCATTATCGCACGTTTGCATACACACATGCGCACACACGCGCGCGCGCACACACACACACACACACACACACACACACACACACATCCACTCTTAGGAAAGACTAAGCCCAAACTGATCCTTCCTTCCTCCCTCCTTCCCTCCCTTCTTTCAGTTTCTGAGGTGGCTTATCCAAGGTCACACACAAAGTTAGTGACAAGCCAGAAGAACCTGAACCCTAGTTTCCTGAGTTTTCTGCTCTTTCCAGCATTCCTAAACAAGAAGTCATGGTCCCTGAAGAAAGAGCCTGATGGGTTTATAAATATAGATTGCTGGTTGAATTTAGATTTCAGAAAGCTTTTTTTTTTAAATTTTTATTGGCATATAGTTGATTTACAACGTCGTGTTAGTTTCAGGTGTACAGCAAAGTGAATCATTTATACATATATCCACTCTTTTTTAGATTCTTTTCCCATATAGGTCATTACAGAGTATTGAATAAAGTTCCCTGTGCAGGTTCATAATAGTTATCTATTTTATGTGTAGTAGTGTGTATATGTCAATCTCAATCTCCCAGTTTATCCCTCCCTCCCCCCCTCATCCTCTGGTAAACATAAGTTTATTTTCTACATCTGTAACTCTATTTCTGTTTTGTAAATAAGTTCATTTGTACCATTTTTTTAGATTCCACATATACACGATATCATAGGATATTTGTCTTTCTCTGTCTGACTTACTTCACTCAGCATGACAATCTCTAGGTCCATCCATGTTGCTGCACAAAGCTTTTGAAACACAGCACTAAGGCCATTATTTTAAAGTCGCTAGTACAGTATTTCCAATTACTGACATTTCTGGGGAAGTAGGAGGGAGAGGCTAAACTATGGGTTTGTTCTGCCATCTTTATTCAATTCCTGATTAATCCTTAGCCCACTTTTCCAAAATTCCTTATAAAATAGAGAACACTGTAAATAATATGTTAATATTTGTGTAAAACAGGAGGTTAAAAATGTATTAGAATGTTCTTACAGATGCACAGAATATCTCTGGAAAGACACACGAGAAGCTGTCAAAGATGATTGTGGGGAGGGGCAATGGGCGGCTGGGGGCACAGGTGGGAGAGGTGACTGGCCACCATGGGACCCAAGGCTACCTTTGAATATGGTTACAAAAAAATAAAACAGGCAAAAGACCCAAACTCTTCAGTCAATGCATTGCCCCAGGAGCAGCCTGCTCATCATGTCAGATGTGAACGCTACCAGCTTTCCATGTAATGTGGCCCCGCGCATGTCTCTGACCTCATCTCCTAGACATTCCCCTTGTATGGGGGATACACTCGCTCCTGCAGCAGGGGCCTTCTTGCTGTTCCTTGAACAAGCGGAACTCGGCGCCACACGGGGCCTTTGACCTATGTTGCCGTGGCCTGGATCCCTCCTCTCCATCCTTGAATGGCTCACTCCTTCACTTCTGCAGGTCTCTGCTCTGCTGTCACCTCCTGGGGGAACCCTTCCCTCACCACCTCGGATCCCCACTGCTCGCCGCTCCTCCCATGCCACTTCCTCTGCCTGTCACTTACTCATAGGTTTCCTTGCTCATACGAGCGCCGGGAGCCTGGGACTCTTTTCCCAAGCACCTAGAATAGGGCCCACCCCAAAGACAGCACTCCATACATGTTTTCTTTTCTTTTTTAAAATATTTATTTATTTATTTATTTAATTTATTTATTTTTGGCTGCGTTGGGTCTTCAATGCAGTGCGCAGGTTTCTCATTGCGGTGGTTTCTCTTGTTGCGGAGCACAGGCTCTAGGTGCCCTGGCTTCAGTAGTTGTGGCTCGTGGGCTCTAGAGCACAGGCTCAGTAGTTGTGGCGCATAGGCTTAGTAGTTGTGGCGCACAGGCTTAATTGCTCCCCGGCATGTGGGATCTTCCCGGACCAGGGCTCAAACCTGTGTCCCCTGCATTGGCAGGCGGATTCTTCTTTTTTTTTTTTTGATTTAATAAAGTTTTATTTTTCAAAATATACAGTTGGTGGGACCTGTTCATGCATCTTCACTAGCAGCTGGAGCATCTCCACCCTTGGTATTTCTGGTATACATTACTTGAGCTCTGTGCTTTGAAACCAGTTTAATAAGTCCTTTACTAAGGAGCTCCTGCAGGGCTGCCCTGGCCAGGGAACCACGAATCCTCAGTCTCTCAGAGACGACAGCTGGACTTATAAGCTTATAGTTGGGAACTTCTTTACAGAGTTTGTCATATGTTGCTTTGTCCAACAAGACTAGGTTATTGAGCTTGTCCCGAACTTTGCCTTTGGACCACTTCTTCTTTTTGGCCTTGCCCCCAGATTTGTTCACTGGGTCTTTGTCTTTGTTGGCTGACTTTCCAGCATCTTTCTTTTTCTTGTTGTCCTTGGGCGGCCTAGCGAAGCCGGGAGAGCAACTGCTACCACTGCGCCTCGCTAAGGTGTCGGACAAAAAGGGCAGGTGGATTCTTAACCCCTGAGCCACCAGGGGAAATCCAGCCCCTGCAACTCTTAATATTCTGTTTTTTCTTAACCTGGGGGCTTCATTTTCTCAGAGCAACTTTCTTCACCAGCCATAAGTAATCTCACACCCAGCTTCGACACACCCAAGAGGACCTGGATGTTTAAATTCAGCTCTAGGCTCTCTCGGCCTTAGCGCCATCTTCTGAGAAACCTCCGAGCCATGAGAGCCAAGTGGAGGAAGAAGAAAATGTGCAGGCTGATATGCAAGAGAAGAAAGATGAGGCAGAGGTCCAAGTAAACTTGTACACCCGTGGAAGCCGCAGGAGCAGAAACAAGGGCAGCCAGGGGCCAGGGACGCTGGTACAAATTGTTGGACTGCATGCCCACTGTCTAGAACTTGTCTCAATGGACCTAAAGCATCTATGGCCATTCTGATCGCCTCAGCCACCTTGGAGAGACCCACCTTGCTTGTATCAAAGTGGTCCCTTTAGGTCCTTGGCCCTGGACGTGGACAGACGTGGGTCACAGACCCACCCCTGGACCAATCAACTAAGCCATGTAGGTGGGACAGGGTGATGGGCTCAAATTAAAGCAGGGATCCATTGGTGACCAAGTGACGGTACCAGGGAGAACACAGAGACTCCCCTCTGGAACCAGAGTTGGGCGGGAGAATGGGCATTCTCAAGAGAGCCGGGGTGTAGGGAGGGGCATTCTCCAAAGCTGAGGTACGTGAACAAGTGCACTGGGCCGCTGAGCACGGGAGCCAGTCCCCCATGACTGGTAATTATAATATAATCTGCTTCCCAGCTCTCCCCTCAAGCCCTCCCAACCCTCGCACCAGATGCTCATTGGCTTTTTGCCCCACCTAGTTACCAGCGATCCTCTTCCAAATCAGTGGCTTTGATGGGAATTGTATCGTTACTGTTTTCTAGAATTACTGAGGTTCGCCACGGGCACAGGCTGCAGACCAACGGCTCCTCTTACCAAAGTCACCTGAAGTGATGTGGGCGGAGGTGCTCTTTTCCTCATGAATTATTCCACCTGCAGTTGACTCGTGCTTTATTTTACTTCCCTTTTCACATCTGTCGCCCAGCTCGGCCCTCTGCCACCTGGTGTGACTATTATTCCTCCTTCCTTCCATATTGAGCAACGCAGCTCTCTCCTCCGAGGGCGGCACAGGGCCCCAGCAACCCCGGCAAGTGTGCCCACTTACTCGTAAACAGTTGTGACATCTGCAATCTTAGCACGAGAAGGGCCCATGGCAGTCAGCTGGTCCAACCCTGTATCTTACCGGGGAGAAAATGAAGCTAAACTATTATATCTGAGTTTCTCAAGGTCACCCAGGACAGCAGGGGCACAGGATAGCTGAGGTCTTGGTGCTTTCTGGTTCCTAACACAGTGATGTCGTCAGGAACAGGACAAAACGACCAGCAAAAAATAGAAACGGGGGTGGTGCAGAGAATCGGGTCCTGTGACCAAAATTCCCCACTGTCATCCTGCTCTTTGTGTTCTCTCTTAAAATAAATCCGTTCCCCTTATGAACACATGCACTGCAGGACCCCTCACCAAGACAGGACGAGACTCCTGTCCTACTCAGCAGTTGGTTATCAAGCCACTATCATGCTCTGTGGGGAATGGAAAAAAACAAACAAACAAAACACTCCAAACCAAACACCCCAGCCAAGAAAACAAACAAAAAACACATAAGTTATGGTCCCTAACCATAGGAAAGCTTTCAACCGGTTTGGGGGGAAAGGCCCAAAATATTTGATCAAGTTTAGGATACAAGGACTGTCAGAGCGCAGGGGGGGATGTTACTGAACACGTGGTGGAGACCAGCTTCCCAATACTGCCCTTGCTGTGCCTCTTGTCATCGTCCTATGTAAAAGAAAATGTAACAAAAACTTGCCCAACCTCCATTAGGATGCCCCCAAGTCTCCTCCAGTTGACTTTAGAGGTTGAATAAACATAATTATTGTGGAAAAGGGATAAACATCAAGTGCCAGGAGCTCAGGGGACGAGAAGCGTGTTCGGGGAAACCCCTCCCGAGGGCTCTGATTACCGCCCCTCTTCTGGTTTATGCACCAGCTCCTCATTTGATGTCTGAGAAACTGAAATCCTATAGCAGAGGAGGGGAGAATAGGACCAGAACTCAGATTGCCTGGTTTGTCAACTTTCAAACGATCATATGCTGCAGCAGATGCACACAGGTTTTAAAAATATCAAATAGTGCTACAAGGCTTATCACAAAAAAATAGCTCCTTTCTTCAACTGCCACCCTTACCTGAGAGGCGGTCCCTTTCAGCTTTACCTTCTTAGTTTCATATATCATGCTTACGCTGCTAGTTCTTGATTTTTCCTTCTATGGACATCTTACTATGAAATATGAGATTTTAGCTCCTTTACTACTCTCCCTTCCAGTTACATAACGATTTTAAAAAATTATTTATTTATTATTTATTTATTTTTGGCTGCGCTGTGTCTTCGTTGCTGCACGCGGGCTTTCTCTAGTTGCGGCGAGCGGGGGCTACTCTTCGTTGTGGCGTGCAGGCTTCTCACTGCGGTGGCTTCTTTTGTTGCGGAGCACAGGCTCTAGGCGCGCAGGCTTCAGTAGTTGTGGCTCACGGACTCTAGAGCACAGGCTCAGTAGTTGTGGCGCACGGGCTTAATTGTTCCCCGGCATGTGGGATCTTCCCGGACCAGGGCTCAAACCCGTGCCCCCTGCGTTGGCAGGAGGATTCTTAACCACTGTGCCACCAGGGAAGTCCCACATAACAAGTTTATCAAATCAATGTTCCATGTTTACATTAGTATTAAATATTTATGTAAACATTGTTCAGAGAGGAGCCATGTAGCACATGGTGATTACCTTTTCTTTCCTATATAACTTTTTGTTTTTCCTGGAATTAATAACTGCCTCTTTGTTGTTATTGTTGTTTAATTGGTTTTTTATGTGTCTTTAATTCATCTTCTAACTTTATGAGTTATAAACTTATAATTTAAGAGTTATAAAATTCTTAATTTTATAAATTAGAATATAATGTATTAGAATGTATTGAATATAATGTAATGTATTAGAATATAATGTATAAGAACTATACAATTCTTCCTAATACATCCAAACGCATCAGGTGATCTTCCAATTTCTTATTTTTTTCTTTTGAATGTCTCTGAGATTCCACAATCCTGAATTTCTCTGACCTCCAGCTCAGATATGGACTGCTTTTTCGTAGGTCTGATGCACAGCTGTGATTCTGAAATTTCCCTTCATCTTCATCCTGGGAATTCCCTCCACCTCTCTCCTGTGTTAGGCCTATTTTCCAGGGATCTTAGTTTGTCTCTCCCTTTGTTTGGGAGGAATGCATCTTCCAGTAGCTTTTTGGGAATGGGGGAAAGGGAAGTGAATTTTTTGAGACAATGGATGCCTGAAAAATATCTTTATTCTGTCCACATGTTTGTTTTACACTTTTTTGGGGGTACAGAAGTCTAGGTTAGAAACCGTTTTTCCCTCTTGAGGCCTTTTGAAGGTCTTGATCCTTTTGTCCTGCTGTTCAGAAGGCTGATGCCATTCTGACTCCTTGACTTCTCTGAGTGTGACCTGTTTCCAGAAGCTTTAGGGATCTTCTCTTTATCCCTGAAGTTCTGAAGTCTCACAGTAATGTGAGAGGTTTGTGAGGGTTTGTGTTCATTCACTGTGTTGGATACTCGTTGGCCCTTTTAATTGGGAAACTGATGTATGTCAGTTCCAGGATTCTATCTTGATTTAGTTTCTCTGTTTTCTCTTTTTGTAACTGTTACTTAGCAGGTATTGAGACTCCTGAACTTATATCAATGTTTTTCATCTTTCATACTTTCCACCTTTTTGTCTTTCTGTTTTACTTTCTGGTAGAGTCCCTCAACTTTATCTTTCAACCCTCCTATTGAATTTTTTTCTATCATATTTCTAACCTCCATGACGTCTTTCTTGTTTTCTGTATGCTCTCTCTCTCCCTCTTTAAAGGGCATCCTGATATTTTTTTAAAAGGTATTATCATTTAAAAAATAAACACAGTATCTTTTTAATCTCAATATTATAGTATTTTTTTCTCTCCCTGCATTGCCTCTGTTTCTTCAAAGTTCCCCCTACTCCCTCCATTTGTTTTAGTCTACCTTTTATGTTGGAGGATTCCCTCAAATATTTGATGTTTCTTTTTTTTTTTGGCCGCGCCATGCAGCTTGTGGGATTTTAGTTCCCCAAACAGGGATCAAACCCAGGGCTTCAGCCATGAGAGCTCAGAGTCCTAACCACTGGACTGCCAGGGAAGTCACTATTCAATGGCTCTTGGTGGTGGTTCACAGTTATGAGCGAGGCACTAACATCTATTTGAAAATGTTGAGCATAAGTGAGCAGCCTGAAGACAGGTGGGTGCACCAAAGCCATTGTACCAGGAGACAAATACCTGATTCTGTAGCCTTTGTCCCTTGAGCTGCAATGTTTTCCAATGAGATTATACCCCACGTTCCTGCCTAGGGTTGGGAGTGAGAATTGGGGAGGTATAAGCCTTCTTCAGCATTTTTCCAGCCAAATTGGGCAAGGGAGATGGGGGGTGAGTGGTGGCATTCTGTTCATTATGCGGGCTGTCACTCCACTGTCTTATTTCTGTCCTTGGTGGAGCCTGGACCCTAAGCCCTGAGCCCTCCTTGTTCAACCTCAGTCTTCTTCCTCCTCACGCAAGGTTTCAACCCATCTTCCTGTTTCCAGCCCCACCCAAACCATACCTCCCTCCCCACTCCTTTCAGAGGCTCCTGGTCCTTGAATCCCCCAGCCTGTCTGGGGCTTGGAGATGCCGAACAGCTGGTTTCTTGCTGCTTCTAATTTGCACAGGTCTAGGTTTTTCTGGTATAGTAGGTAGGTTAGTTTCCACTGATCATAGCTTTTGTGTTTCTAAGGTTTAACATTTATTGTTGGTTGTGGCTGTTTTCACATTCTTTGTCCTTGAGCATGTATGCTCCTCTCCTCCCTTACTGCCATTTTAGTGGAGGTTTGCAAAGCAGCAGAGATAAAATTATGTGTTCAGTAGACCACGCTTGACTCAGATTTCCACACGCCTATTTGAAAATTCACTGTTCCAGCTTTCTTTCTTTCCTCTGTTTCTCTCCTTCCCTTCCTCCCTCCCTCCCTCCTCCCTTCTCTCCTTCTTTCCTTCTTTTTCTTCCTTCCTCAATCCCTCCTCTGTCTTTCTCTCTTCTAGAACGCTGTTCCTCCCTCCTTGACTGCGTTGGGGAGGCTGATGTCCTCTGCTTTTTAAAATACTTTGAATATAAGTAGTACCTTGGACTCTGGTTTTAATTTAAACACATCACGGTTCTGCAATGGACTTAGAAATACCAACAATCCACAGTCTGCCCTTCCTAATCTCTTGCCTTCCTTGTGCTTGCTGGGAAAACTCTTTGGTATTTCTGGGAAGTAGAGTACTGGCACTTCATCCATTGCAGGTCCAACAAATTTTGTTCAGAGTTTGAGTTCCAGAACCTTGATCCAGGGAGCATAGTGAGAGAGGGCAAAGAGCTCTTGACCAGGAAGGAAAATGGGGCCAGATGAGGGTGGGACAGGGTATTAATTAACTGATGAATTAATTCAAAAATATGTATTGAGTGTCTACTATATTGCAGGCATTGTCATAGGTACAGGGGTTATGGAAATGAGTAAGACATTCAGAGTCTGGGGGATAAGACAAACAGATAAGCAAACACAACATAAGTGTAAGTGCCCTTCATGTTCAACAAAATTAATTTAGCATCTACTGTATGTCAGGCTCTGTACTACCGGGCATTTTAATTTTATTTATTCCTTATAATAACATTGTATGTTAGACATTATTATACCTATTTTTAAAATTAAAAATAATTTTTAATTATTTACTGTTTTTAAGAATTTTTTATTGATACGTTTCTTTTCTTAAATTTTTATTGGAGTATAGTTGCTTTACAATATTGTGTTAGTTTCTACCGTACAGCAAAGTGAGTCAGCTACACATATACATATATTCCCTCTTTTTTGGAATTCCTTTCCATTTAGGTCACCACAGAGCACCGAGTAGAGTTCCCTGTGCTATACAGTAGGTCCTCATTAGTTATCTATTTTATACATAGTATCAATAGTGTATATACGTCAATCCCCATCTCCCAATTCATCCCACCTCACCCCTTTCCCCCTTGGTATCCATACATTTTTCCTCTATGTCTGTGTCTCTATACCCATTTTAATATAAGGAAGCTGTCAAAATAGAGGAATATACAAATTTATCCTCCCTCTCTCTCCCCCTCTCCTTCTTTTTCTTCCTTCCTTCCTTCTTTTTATTTCTTTCTTCCTCAGTCCCTCCCGCTCCCACCCCGTCTCTTTCCACAGGAGAGGTGAGCCCCCCACTCTGGTGCCCCTGCTGGGCTCAGTGTCCATCTGCAGAACTGAAGGCAGGGGCTCTGCTTATCACAGAAGATCCCGTCTGAAACGGGCTCTTCATCCTTGGACATCACCCGTGCCATCTCCTCCCTCCCACCTCCAAATCTAGGGAGAGCATCTTGTGTTGGATCAGAAGGAGAATACACGTCCCACTGGTAACCAGCAGTGTTACTGAGCGCCGTCTTCAGCATGGAAAGGACCAGGAGAAATCAAGTCCCGAAAACCTTGCACTAAAACTGTCCAAAACCACAAAAAACTCCGATGTGCCATCCTTTTTCTCTTCCTCATTTTTTTTCCCTTTCCTTTTTCTTGTCAAGAACAAAAATGTACCAGAGTATTGAGACACCAGCTAAGGAACGGCCATGAGGACGGAGGGGCAGGGAGGGACAGGGTTAGGTCTAGAGAGGTTCTTTAGAAAAGCAGACCAGCTGTCCCCCGGGGGAAGATCAAGGGGGTCATGTGGGTGATTTGGGGAGAGGCAAGTACACACACCCCTCTCTGAACTTGATCAGTTTGTAAAGCTGTCTCTGAAACAGGAACTTGCCTTGGGTCTCCTGAACCGAGGGGCTCAGGTCTAGCCTTCCTCCTTGTCACTGTCACCTTGTCCTTGGTAGCACTTGGCTGGCCGAGCTGGGTCCCTTGGCCAAGAGCTTTGCTCTTCCCAAACCTGGGTGGGTAAGTGGAGGCTGGGCATTCCTGGGGGGCTCTTCTCACTAAGGATGAGGTAGAGGAAGTTTGGGGGTGGAGGCATCCGAATGTCCCATGCATTAAGAACGGGAGGTGGGGGGCTTCCCTGGTGGCGCAGTGGTTTAGAGTCCGCCTGCCGATGCAGGGGACGCGGGTTCGTGCCCTGGTCCAGGAGGATCCCACATGCCGTGGAGCGGCTGGGCCCGTGAGCCGTGGCCGCTGGGCCTGCGTGTCCGGAGCCTGTGCTCCTCAACGGGAGAGGCCACAACGGTGAGAGGCCCGCGTACCGAGAAAAAAAAAAAAAAAAAAAAAAAAACGGGAGGTGGTGGTGGGGTACGACAGAGATTCTGTCAAATTACGGATGTAGCCGACTAGATCCTGAACAATTCTCAAGGGAGGTCCTCCCACACCCACAGGGAGGCCAAAAAAAGGCTTGAAATTCAAATGACTTTTGGTGTTTGGGAGTGCGAGAGAGGGCACTGGTAGTAAACAGAACAGAAGGGGAAAGAGAAAACAAAAGGCCTGCTTGGTGTCTTTCCTAAGAAGCAGCTCAGGATGGCGGCAAAGGTGATCCGATATGCGGCTGGACTTGAATAATATTTTCTCTTATGTATCCACGGGCTAGCCTGCAAAGGGGACTATTCACACATTTTATATAAATTTGGTGTCTGCCCTGATTGCAGCAGCTGCTGTTCCCTCTCCTTTTTTTTAGCCGCTGTTTTCAAGGCGACAGGGCAGAGATGCTTTGCCCACACTGTACCCACACGCTCTCTCTGCTTCTCTCAAACCAATTCCTGGCCCTGGTTTCCTCCAAAACTTGGCCCTTTCAGGAATACCATCATATTTTGTTATTGTTGTTGTTTTTGCTTTGGGTGAGAAGGATGGGAACACTGTAGGAGGACAGATAAAGATGGGCCCCATGATGAGAGGTGAGAAAACAGTAATAATTACATTTGAGAATCAGGTAGACGGAGAAATAAAAGTCCCTTGGTCCAGTACTTTGTTCTGTCCAGGTCTCAGTTTTTCTCATCTCTTAAAAAGAATGATGAGGATTAGAAAGGGTTGCCAGATAGACTGTAGATACTGGACTCCCAGTTAAATTTGAATTTCAGATAAACAGCGAATTCATTATTAAAAATCTGACCTTATAATTCTGCGTATTTGAGGTAGCTCTTAAATCGCCACCCTCAGGTGATGTTTAAAGGATGGGCACCCACGGGGCACACAGTTTTAGAGAATCAGTTTCTCCATCTGCCTGAGATGGAGAGAGAGTGGGGTTTCATGCCCGTCTTCTCTGCTCCCGCCTGACCTTTCACACCGGCCCTCTCTCTCTTCTAAAAAAGGAAAGAAATGCATTGCCCTTTGTTGTAAGAACCTCCAGGGCCAAGACAAGGGATGATTAGAAATATCTGTGTTTTTGTTGAGAAAGCAAAAGCCTTTTGTAACTGAGGTACAAATCATTTCACAAGGTAGGTGGCTTCCAATTGATGGCTTTCCATAAAACTTGGAGGAAAAAAGCCTAATTGAGTTGACCACTGATAGATCATTACAACAGTTTTTTAAAAAATAGGCTTTATTTTTTAGAACAGTTTTAGGTTCACAGCAGAATTGAGCAGAAAGTACAGAATGTTCCCATATGCTCCCTGCCCTCCAACCTCCCCCATAGAGTAATTTTTGACGTGATGTCTGACCTATAGCTCGAAGGAGTTCAAAAAATTGAATGACACTGCCAAATTCGGCTCTGCTGAAAAACAGATTTTTAGCTCCCTGACAAAGGTGGACTCGCTAGAAATCTTCACACGGGCTTTGTGTTCATTGAGTCATTCCAGACCCCGCTCTGAAGCCGTGAGCCCAGAAGTATGTCCCAATTTTCCTTCCTTCTCATCAGCCCTAAGCACTGTCATAACAGCCTCACCAATTTGTTCATGTGAACAAGGTTTCTCAGTGCCTACGTTCATAAAAATGAGAAATAGATGGGTCTCTAAAGCTAGAATTGGACCTTGAGGAATAGAAATCTTCCAGTTCTCAAATTACATTGTGATTGCCATATAGCCCAGGTATGTGGCTGTGGCTGTCTTTACATGACTTCCGGTTCTGTTGCTGTTACTTAGTTCCCATGAGGCCTTAGACACTTCTTTTCCTTACTCTTTTTCCATGTGTTAAAAAAAAAAAAAAAAAGAGTAAGAGGGATAATACTGGTGCTAAACCAGCTCATTCTTCCCTAAGTAATATTAATTAATGGATATTTAAACTAATTACATATGTATGTAAATATATAAAAGTACATATATTTATGTATTAAGGGAATAATTTCCAATAACATTTTACTGCTCTATGTTTAGTGATCAATAACATATATATTTACCTTGTTACAAATAATTGTAATGATGACTTAGTTTCCAAAAAATGTTTTAACACTCGGAGCCTGAAGGTCATGGGATAGTTTTAAAATTTTAAATTGGAAATCTATTTACATAGGCATTTTTGCTTCAGAAAGTGTGAGGGGGTAATCAATAAGAGATGTTCAAATAATAAAAGATGTCATAAAAATATGACATTTGGATACACTTGTTTAGAAGAAGTGGAATGAATGTAGAGTTCCAGGAAGAAAGGAAAGGATTTAACATTTCTGACTGTTAAAGAACTGCTTGTTCATTTTGAAAAAGGAATGATGGTAAGTGTCAAGTTACTGTGGTATTAGATTCTGTTGGATACATTTTAAAAGAGTGTTATGGGAATTCCCTGGTGGACCACTGGTTAGGACTCCACACTTTCACTGCCGGTTCCCACAAGCCCTGCGGCACGGCCAAAAAAAAAAAAAAAAAAGCTATATGACAGTTTTATTTTAAAATATACCATGCTAACAGAATACATCCTTTGAACCACTCAAACCTGTGATTAAAAGTTACACATGTCAATTTAAAAATGTTTGCAGAGATATGTAGTTTTCTAGCATTTTTTAGGGGGTGTTGGTAAAGAAAAGTTTGAAGACCACCACTTCATATCATTGTCTTCCCAACATTTCTGCTCATAATCCTTATATTTCTAGATACTTTACAACTTTGAACAATAAAAAATGTAGGCATCATTTTACCTACAATTTCAGAGGATTCATAGTCCCCAGTTCTTTGTACCTCATCATGTTGCCCATCTACTCTGAACTGGGTGGTAGTTCCACGGTCATGATACAAGGGCTTAAATTGGAGAAACCAGAAATAAATCAGCCCCTAGACCTCAAGGCTGAACTATTTCAAGAACATGCAGTTACATTTCAGTGACCATGATTTGACTCATGGTGTACTCAGTAACATGTAATTACAAGCTGCGTTCTAACGGACTTGACTTCTACTGTAATGCTTGCTTGTCACCTTCTGAGTATAGGGGAGCTACCTCAGGGTTGGATGGTAACTAATTGAAATGATCTAACCGACCCTGATGTGCACCCCTCTGGAGAACGACTTTCTCGCATACCAGCCAAGGTTCTGGTGGACTTTCTTTTCAAGGAAGGCAAAAAAACGAATGCAAGCAACCATATGCCCAAATGGCAAAGGAAATCCACATCCACGTGGGGGGAAGCTCGGTCACAGGGATTGTAGCAGTTGAAATAGGAGAGTAAAGAAGCACCGTTCTTCACATCAGAACTGAAGAGTAAATGACAGTTCTTTTCTGTCATGTGCACTTCTGAGATCTCCTCTCTTATCAACTTTCAAATATACTATATGGTATTGTTAACTATAGTTACCATGCATCCATCCCCAGAACTTATTTATCTTATAACTGGAAGTTTGCACTTTTGACCACCTTCATACATTCCCCTCACCCCACACTAACCTCTGGCAACCACCAATCTGTTCTCTGTTTCTATAAGTTCAATGTTTTGTTTTGTTTTGTTTTTTTAATAGATCTTTATTGGAGTATAATTGCTTCACAATACTGTGTTAGTTTCTGCTGTACACCAAAGTGAATCAGCCATATGCATACACATGTCCCCATATCCCCTCCCTCTTGCATCTCCCTCCCACCCTCCCTATCCCAGCCCTCTAGGTGGTCACAAAGCACGGAGCTGATCTCCCTGTGCTATGCGGCTGCTTCCCACTAGCTAAGTATTTTACATTTGGTAGTGTATATATGTCGATTCTACTCTCACTTCACCCCAGCTTCTCCCTCCCACCTCGTGTCCTCAAGTCCATTCTCTATGTCTACATCTTTATTCCTGCCCTGCAACTAGGTTCATCAGTACCATTTTTTTTTTAGATTCCATCTAGGTCCATCCACCTCACTACAAATAACTCAATTTCGTTTCTTTTTATGGCTGAGTAATATTCCATTGTACATATGTGCCACATCTTCTTTATCCATTCATCTGTTGATGGACATTTAGGTTGGTTCCATGTCCTGGCTATTGTAAATAGAGCTGCAATGAACATTGTGGTTCATGTCTCTTTTTGAATTATGGTTTTCTCAGGGTATATGCCCAGTAGTGGGATTGCTGGGTCATATGGTAGTTCTATTTGTAGTTTTTTAAGCAACCTCCATATTGTTTTCCACAGTGGTTTTTTAGGTTCCACATATAAGTGAGATCATACAGCATTTGTTTTTCTCTGTCTCACGTTACTTAGCATAATGCCTTCAAGGTCCATCCATGTTGCTGCAAATGGCAGGATTTCCTTCTTTTTTATGGTTGCATATATTTCATTGCATATATATATGTGTGTCTATATATATATGTGTGTCTATATATATGTGTGTGTCTATATATATATGTGTCTATATATATATGTGTCTATATATATATACATATATATATATATATATATATATATATATATATATATATATATACACACACACCACATTTTCTTTATCTATTCATCTGTCAGTGGACACACTTTGTTTCTATGTCCTGGCTATTGTAACTAATGCTGCAGTGAACATGGGAGTGCAGATATCTTTTTGAGATAGTGATTTTGTTTCCTTCTGATATATACACAGAAGTGGAACTGCTGGATCACATGGTAGTTCTATTTTTAATGTTTTGAGGAACCTCCATACTGTTTTCCATAGTGGCTATACCAATTTGCATTCCAACGGTGCCTGAGGGTTCCCTTTTCTCCACATCCTTGCCAACTTGTCATTTGCTGTCTTTTTGATGATAGCCATTCTGATACGTGTGAGGTGACATCTCATTGTGGTCGTGATTTGCATTTCCCTGATGATTAGTGATGTTGAGCATCGTTTCATGTACCTGTTGACTATCTGTATATCTTCTTTGGAAAAATGTCTATTCAGTTCTTCTGCCCATTTAAAAAATCAGATTGTTTGTTTTTTTGTTGTTGAGTTGTATGAGTTCTTTACATATTTTGGATATTAATCCCTTATCAGATACTGCAAGTATTTTCTCCCATTCCGTAGGTTGCCTTTTCATCTTGTTGACGGTTTCCTTTGCTGTGCAGAAGCTTTTTGGTTTGGTGTAGCCCCACCTGTTTATTTTTGCTTTTGTTGCCTTTTGTTGCTTTTGGTGTTAAATCCAAAGAAATCATTGCCAAGGCCAATGTCAAGGAGCTCACCCAGTATGTTTTCTTCTAGAGTTTTATGGTTTCAGGTCTCCAATATTTTAATTTATACACTTTTCTTTTATGTACTTTTTATTTGTAAAGTCTTTTGTGGGGGCATTAAATAATTTTTTAAAAATTTATTTTTAAGCAAAAGAAATATAATGCACATAATATAATATCTGAAAAATATACAAGAGCATGAATGAGTCCTGTCTCCTCTTACCACCTCAGAAGTGATCTCCTCCCCAGAGGTCACCACTCTTACCAGCAAAACTATATGAAAATTTCTGATCACAGTTCAAACACATTTTCCTACCCCAAGGTCATCACTGGGAATGAAGAAGATTGTCTGGGGCACATATAACCTCTGGGAATGCTTGTTAACTTTTCTTTCCCTCCTTTGTTGTTGTCAGCTAATCCACTTACAGAGAGGAATGAACTGAATAAAGTCATTTTCTCCTCCCCCTCCCTCCTCCGTCTCCAAAAGCTTTTTTATTTTCTTGGTTTCTAATCCACTGAGGACTGGGAAACCACATAACTGGACCTTCTGAAATTAGATCTTCAGCCAGAATCAAAGAGCAAGCCTAAGAAAGGCATCTCCATGAAGATGCAGGGACTTGGCTACGCAGAGGCTCTTCCCCTCTTACCTTCCGGTTCAGAGTTCTGTTCCAGGGATTGAAGTTACCAGAAAGTGACCTCCAGGTCAGGACCATGTTCCTGATATGTCTTTGCAGCAAACCAGGACTGTGACATCTTCTGACATTATATGCTGGAGGGAGTATTTGGCCACTTATCCAATTAGAACATCCAAACCATCATTATGCATTAGGTGTAAGGATAAATCTAGCTTGTTATTGTTTAATTCCTAAATGAAGGAGTTAAGCTGGACTGGGCTAAAACCTCCAGCCTAGTGTTGCACTTAGTTTTAACAACATTTGACAGACATGTGGAGTCATCATACAAATTATGATGAAATTTGAAAGAAGATTCCTTAGCAAATTACCTGTCTCCAGTGACTCATACTGAGTTTCACCAGTTCTCGGGGTTCAAACTGCCAGTCAGTTTTGTATATCTTTTCCAGTGGCAGGAATTTTAACATGAATGGATATAAAGT
This sequence comes from Delphinus delphis, assembly GCF_949987515.2. Lineage (NCBI taxonomy): Eukaryota > Metazoa > Chordata > Mammalia > Artiodactyla > Delphinidae > Delphinus > Delphinus delphis. The sequence goes on along the minus strand of NC_082703.1, from coordinate 5,630,167 downwards.
TGGCTAAAATTTCTTGAAAAATATATCAAAGACACAATTATTTTTAAGTTGAAGATAAAGTTAGTGGTATGTTGTTGCTTTTTTTTTAAATCACAAAGCAGCTGTGAGATCTCTGAGGTACTTTTAAATTAAAAACTAGTTATTTGCTTATAAAGCTAACTTTTTTCCTATAATCATAAAATAATACATGCTTATTGAAGAATACTTGGAAAATTCAGAAATAGAAAGGATTCTTTCTATACATTTATTTATTTTATTTTTGGCTGCATTGGGTCTTCACTGCAGTGCTTGGGCTTTCTCTAGTTGTGGTGAGCGGGGACTACTCTTCGTTGCAGAGCACGGGCTTCTCATTGCGGTGGCTTCTCTTGTTGCGGAGCATGGGCTCTAGGCGCGTAGGCTTCAGTAGTTGTGGCACGCAGGCTCAGTAGTTGTGGCACACGGGCTTAGTTGCTCTGCAGCATGTGGGATCTTCCCGGACCAGGGCTCGAACCCATGTCCCCTGCATTGGCAGGTGGATTCTTAACCACTGCACCACCAGGGAAGCCCCTAGAAAGAATTTTTAAAAATAAAATATTTGTTCACTCTTCCTCTTTTGTACCTTTTGAACTTTGTATAGTGTGCATATATTTCCTATTGACAAAATAATGGAAGGACATAAATCCATCTGTTCAAATACCCTGTTTGATTTTCTTTGTTTTGTAATCACCAGCTTGTGTTGTGAACCACTGAAGTAACAGCCAACTCGCTTCACTGACCACCATAGGCATCTCTTGGAATAAACCAGATAGTTTATTCCAGTTGCCAACTTTAACTATATTCACCCCCAGTATTTTCTAATCGTAGCCCCTATGTAGGCTCGGTGCTGAGGAAATGAATTATGAAACTAGTCTAAGCAAAAATAAAGTTTAGTACGAAAGCAAGGTCAAAAATAAAATTTAGTACGAAAGCAAGGTCAAGGATCCAAACCTAAGGTATCTATCTATTCATTCTCTCTCTCTGATTCCACAGGCCCAGTTCTTCCCTTGTAATCACAGGGCATCACTGGGGATGCAGGATTCCAAGCCATGCACTGCCCTTGTTCAAACTGACGGAAAAACAATATCATCAGCATGAATCAATAGGAATGGTGCATTTAGCCAGGAGACTCTTATTTCTGGGGACTGGATGGGCACTTCATTTTGAAGTTTATATTAGTATCAGATTTAGCAGTATGGCAATGTTTTCCAAACTTTGTCACAGGGAAGTAATTTTGGCATGTGTACATATGTAATGTCTATATATATGTATGAGTATAAAAAGTACTATAGAGTGGGTGGCTTAAACAACAGAAATTTATTTTCTCACAGTCTGGAGGCTGGAGTCCGGGATGGGGTTGCCAGCATGGTTGCGCTCTGGTGAGAGCTCTCTTCTAGGACTGCAGACGGCTGCCTTCTTGCTGTGTGTTCACACGGCTTTTTCTTGGTGCTGTGGAGACAGGGAGAGAGATCTCTTCCTCTTCTTATATGGCCATCAATCCTATCGGATTAGGACCTCACCCTTATAAACTCATTCAACCTTAATTACCTCCTAAAAGCTCTACCTCCAAATGCAGTCAGATTGGAAGTTAGGTCTTCAACATATGACTTTTATTTTGGAAGTAGCATAATTCACCAGATATATATACATATATATATATGTATATATATATATTATAAATTTGATTTTATATACACACTTCCAGGTATTTCACCAAAGTTTTCTCGTTTTTGATTTTATTTTATTACTGTCCCTTACTGCTGTTTCCCTTATCCTATAAACAGAAATTGTCAATGTTTTTCTATTTTTCCTATTCTCAAGGCTCTGAGAATTGGAGCTAAGCGATAACCTTGGGTGTTGGGCAGGGATCACTGAACCAGGACTCACAACTCATGTCTTGCTATGTGATTCTGAGACTGTATCTCTCCTTAAAAACCTAAAGTCCTCCACCTGTAAAATGGGATTAATAATCTATAAACCTGTGAAAGTGTGAAGAAAGAATAGTTAATAATTTGTCATGTAATGTTAGCTCTTTGTAATAGAAGTTTCAAAATGAAATGCAAAGATTTTAATTCAAAGGTATGAAGCTGATTGTTAAAGTTTAACAGACATTCTCAGCAATTACCATGTGCCCTAAAAACATTAACTCAGTCTCAACAACAATGGTATGAGATAAGTTATCTGTTATCACCACCTTCTCCATTTTATAGAAATACAGAGAAGCAGAGTAACTGGTCCATGGCTACAGAGTTAATTAGGAACAGAGTCAGGAGTCACATCCCGGTGGCAGCTTGGTGTTAAGAGACCAGTTACCATGCAGTCATGAACTACGAAATTGCTGCTTATTTACTTCTAATAGTGTCACTTCCTTGTTCAAAAACCTCCAGTGGCTCTTAAAGCCTAAAGTAATAAAGTAAAACTCATTTGCTTAGCAATAAAGACCCTCCAGCAACCTTTCTTCCCTGTTTTGGTCCCCATGAAAATCCTTTCTTCATCCTCCCTGCTTCCACCATGCTCCAGCTGCACAGAACCAGTCACTTTATCTGGAACCCATTTATTCTCATGCCCCTCTCCACCTTCCACATTTTACACTATCTACACCTTCAAGGTTCTTCCAAAGTGCTATCTCCTTCATACATTTTCTCCTGCACCTCTCAACCCCAGCTGGTTGTTTTTTTCCCACAAAATTTTCTCTTTCCTCTTGTCCCTGCTTGTATCAGTTTCTGGCTTTTCTTTCTTTTTGTTACATTCCCTCCCAACTAAATGATGGGATTCTTGAGGGGTGCAATATGCTTGCTCATAGAACTTTAAAATCTTTCACTATAATTTTAAATCATTATTGTTCTTCTTTGATAAGCAAATGTATGCAGGCTTATTGCAAAAAATAACACATTACAGAAATACATCTCTTAGAAAGTGAGATTCGTCATTATAGTCCCTCTTCCCATGCCCTAAGAGAACTGTGGCTAACAGCTTGGAATATAGTCTTTTAGACTTTTTTTCATGTAATAAATATGTACGGTTTTTATTTACAGAAATGGGATTGTATTATACAGGCACCTTTGTACCTTTTTTAGTCCTACTTATTTAGTATTTTTTCATATAGAAAAAAATTCATATAGTATTTTTCATTCTTTTTTAACAGCTGCATAGTATAAGATTATATGGCATTAATGGTATTTACCTGGTCAATCCCTTGCTGATGAGAATGACAGTGATTTCCAAATTTCACTATTATGCTGCAGCAAATGTGTATATATATTCCAGATATACACTTCGTATATACACAGAAACATACACTCCATCTATACTATATATATCTCTGGATGACTTTCTGTAGGACAAATCTTTGGACATGAAATTGCTAGCTGAAAAGGAAAGGAGATTCTAAATGATGATAATTATCGAAAATGTGGAGGGAAAGAGTCTTGTTTTAGGTCTTCCTGAATCCTTCACAAACTTGGTGGTTAAGAGGGGGCCAGCTCTGGCGTCAGACTGCACAGGCTTGTAACTAGGCTTGGTCTCCATGTTTTAGTCATCTCATCTATAAAATGGGGAAATGGTAGCACCTTACTCCCAGTGTTGTAAGACTTAAATGAGACAATACAGGTAAAGCAATTAACATTTAGTAAGTACCTGGAAAATAAGTAAGTACAAGATATATGGGAGGAAAAATAGTTACTAGGTTCAGATCATTGTTTGCTGAATGAATAGGACTGAATAGAACAATAGTAGTTTGAGTAATCTTTCTAGAAATGGATGGTACTTTGCTATTGAAACCAACAACAACTCTTTATAAAATGACCAGCTAGCACTAGAAGTGCGATGGCCTTGGAGCAATTCATCTTTGTGCGAAATTAACTGGCCTGAACCAGGATCAACCACTGACCTTGGCCTCTTCAGTCCCACACTTCCCCCAACGGAACTACCCGGCCCCAGCTTCAGCCTGGTACCTTCCATAATGGGTGTCTCTAAGGACAGAGCACAATGTGGTTCCCCAGAGGGTGCCCTGGCTCACCACTGAAGGTCGTTAGGGCATCTAGTTACCCAGCCGTGAACACTGAAAATGAATAGAAAAGTGCATAAATGGGTATAGAGTATAAGGCTCTCTGTTTAAATTCTTAGGTTCTGGACCAGTAGTCTCCATCTTCATGGAAAGGTTCCCACATCAATACTAGAAGATTCTGGGGGTAGTCAACCCTGGGTTCCAGAAACACCTCTGCCACTAACCAGCTGCAAAACCTTCAGCAAATTGTTGAACCTCATCTTGCACTGATACAACAGGGGACTGAGATAGCTGATGTGAAAGGCCTTTTTTGACATTCCTTTCCCAATAGGCGGAGTCACATTTTCAGACATCCGGGCTGTTTATTGCACTGAAAAAAATGAATGCATAAAATCAGTCAATGTAAATACTTTCAAAATGTGTCGAGGATGGCAAAAGGACCACAGCAGGGCTCAGACTCAATTGACACTCTGTGCCACTATGGGAGGGGGTGGCAGGAGACCTCTGAGGAAACAGTGGAAATACAGGAGTCAGAGAAGAAACTGTAATCTAACTGGGGCCAGGTCCTGGCTAGCGATAAATGTGGCAGTAAACGGGGATCCCAGTGAAGTACAAGCATCATCCAAAGTGCACCGATGACCCCCACCCCCACCCCAGCCCAACACTGGAGTCAAATTGTCCCCATCTTCTCAGGCCCATTTCAAAATTCACTACTTCTTTCTCGAGGACCCCTCCCAAACATATGCGCATGCGCGCGCACACACGTCTTGTTCCTCTAAAAGTTGGTAGTACTTTGTCACTCTGTGCCATTTTCATGGCATTTCCAGGAGGGATACAAGGCTGCGTCAACCTCCTAGTAACACTTGCATCCTCTCGCCGAGCTTTGCCTCCCAGGCATCCAATACAGTAGTGCTCAGGAAATAGTTGTGGCTCTGTGACTGAGTAACTCAGGCAGGCCCCACAGGGACTAGAGTTTTATGGGTTTTAATATGAACCGTACCATGGAATCTGAGACTTTTTACCTCATGGCTCATACTGGAAACCATCCGTTCCAGTCGGATTTACTGGGAGCTGGATGGAATTTTGTTCCATTTCACCCTGAAAACCATAATCTAATTTTTAAATTCAAAAACATTTACATAGCACCTACTTCACGTTTGGCAGTAATCCAAACACTCTACAAATGTTAGCTCATTCACTCTTTGTAAGCATCCAGATGTAGAAAATAAGGCACAGAAAAGTTGTCACTTGCTCTGGGATCAAAGCTAATAAGCACCACAGCTGGGATTCAAACCCAGGCCATCTGGTTCCAGAGTATATGCTCTGCCTGAAATTTATGTGAGTGGCAAAAATCTTCATGAGCAGATAGAAAAAAAAAATTGACGTTGATGTATTTATTTCAAAGGAAATGCTTTTTTTCTTGTGTCCCCCTTTCCTTCCTCATTCAAAGCAAAATGTTCTAAAGCAAACAGTCTTTTTTCACACCTGAGAGAGCAGGTCGGTTCATTTTTGCTTTGGCAATCAAAATGGAAGAGGAAACGTGTGGTTTCATCACTAGTGCTTTCGGGGTGTGTGCTGAGCGTGGTCCTACCTTCCTCCCAGCTCGTCTGGCTGGGGCCCCCCTTCCCCCAGGCTTTGCTGCCTCAGGTCCTGGAGACTTTTTAACAGTCTGCCTTTCCCCTTCCAACACTGGGACGTGGACCCGCCTTTCCCGCAATCCCGCCCATCTAGCCTCAAGGGTCTTCTTCGGCCCTCCCCTGCGTCAAAGCCTTGTAACTAGGACTCGACCTTATCAACTATATTTGCACCAAAATCCCCAGGAATCGCAGCTCCCGGTCGGTCCTCCATCCCAGGGTCAATCCACTACGTTTCTGTGTTTCGAATGTTATGTGCCTGGCTGCATGTACATTGAAATATCTATCTCCTCACGTGCGAGGCCGGCATCAGAACCTGACAGACGAGCCATTGATAACTGTGGGACCCAGGGCAAATTCCTTAACGTCTCAGAGTCTCGGTTTCCTCATCGTGAAGGGGATTGATACCCATTGGGTTGCAGCGTGGATCAAATGCGGTAACGCAGAGGCTGCACCGGCACCCGACAGTTCTCTTCGGTTCCTCTTGGCAATATTACTTAATACCTGCTGCTTGTCTGTTTCCCATTTTCCCCCAGAGCCCCCTCCCGCTCCGAGGGCTGGAAAGGCGTCTTTGCGCCACGCTCTGAAAAAGTCCCTATACAGCCGTTAGAACTTACGACCCCCTTGGACTCCTGGGGCACATGCATGACAACCCGGGAGAATCTGAGATGCTTCCTTCGACGCTAACCCTAAACCCCGATGGCTGAAGGCTCTGGGTCCGGGGAAGGCCCGGCTGAAGTCGCTGGAGCGGGCTGGGGGAGGAGGTGGGTGCTTTGGGAAGAATACACGGGGTTAAGAGTGAGCCCGCGGGCCGGCTCGTCTCTCTGTTTCTAGGATGCCCTCATCCCCGGGCCCTTTTCCCACTCGGACACCTGCTGCCCGGGGCCGGCGTCGGAAGCAGGGCCTCCCCCTGCGCGGCCGAGGTGGTCGCGGCGCGCAGCCTCTGGGGCCGCCTCCGGGCGCCCCGCCCCCGCCGAGTCCGCGCAGCCCGCGCGCCCGGCCGCGCCCCCTCCCAGCCCGCGGCGCCCCGGCACCCCTCTCCGCCCCCGGCGGGCTCGGCGGAGCATTGTACTCACATCCGGGGCTGGGTTTTGCTTTAATGCGAAACGTAATTAACCCGGAAAAAAGAGCCGAAGGACAAGAGAGAAGGAGGGAGGGAGGAGGGGAGGGAGGAGGGGAGGGGAGGGGGAGAGGAGCGAGAGGCGCGAGAGACCCCGAGAGTTTGGCGGCGACAGACATCCCCCGAGAGCGACGGCCCGCGGGGCCCCAGAGGCGCTTCCCAGCCCGATGTAACCCACGCACCCTGCCCGAGCCCCGGCCCTGCGCGGCGGGGTAAGTGGGGCGCCCGCGCGGGCCCGGGAGCGGCGCGGCGCCGAGGGGCGGGCGGGCGGGCGGGGGGGGGAGCGCCCCCCTGCGGGCCGAGGGGAGGTCGCCGCCGTCCCCCGGCCGCCTCCGGTGGCCCCCGGCGAGCCCGCAGGGCAGCCCCTCCTCCGGCCCTCGGGAGCGCCCGGGGTGTCCAAGGTCGCCGCCGCCAGGGATCGGGCTGCGGGGTGGGGCCGCGGGCAGGGTGGGGGCGGGTGTTCTGCGGAGCTGCGTTTTCTCACGTTTGCAGCGGCGAAACTTCTCCGCGGGTTCTGGCGCTGGGGCCCCGGCTTGGCCACGACTTCCCGGGCAGCGGGTAGGGGAGACGAGCAGAGAACGTGCAGGCAAGTCCCTGGGGGCACGGATGGGGCCGTGGAGACTCATCTTTCTCTTCCCCTATTACCTTATTCCGTGGCAGGCCTAGAAGCCTCCCGAGGGAGAGACCCCCCCTTCCCTCTGGGTCCAGCCCGGGCCCCTCGGGCTTCTGGAACTACGGACTCTGGGGTGACTTAAAGGAAACTGTACTAAAATGCAGATTTGGTGTCAGGTCGGGAAAGCACTCGAGGGGAGCTGTCTGTCTGTCTCACGAACTTCTTCCTCACCTTACCCGCTTCCCTCTTCTGCTCCAGTTCTGAAGACTGCTGTTTCATCGAATTAAAAAAAAAAAAAAAAAGAGGAAAGGGAAAAGAGAGGCCTTGTAGGAACGAAAAGTGTGAGAGGAGGCGCGGCAGGGCCACCTCACTGGGGGCGGACCCATCTCCTCCCCAGGCCAGCCCTGAACCCCCAGCCTCTCGCTGTAAGGTTTCCTTGCTACTTGGTGGATCTTCCCCTTCTAACTCCTTCTCCCGCCACCCGCCCCGTCTTTCTTTAGGACTCCAGATGGGGATTTTCAGAGGAGAGTAAGGGACGGGGAGAGAAGGGGAGGGGACAGGCATTCTACCGGGACGCCAGCGGTGACACCCCCGAGGCATCTCGGTCCGCTGAGTGGTGGTTGCACTTGGGCTGAAGTTCCAAAATTGTACTTCTGTTTTCTTTTCTTTTTTTTTTTTTTTCAATTTTCTTTTTGCGGTACGCGGGCCTCTCACTGCTGTGGCCTCTCCCGTTGCGGAGCACAGGCTCCGGACGCACAGGCTCAGCGGCCATGGCTCACGGGCCCAGACGCTCCGCGGCACGTGGGATCTTCCCGGACCGGGGCACGAACCCGTGTCCCCTGCATCGGCAGGCGGACTCCCAACCACTGCGCCACCAGGGAAGCCCCTGTTTTCTTAATATATCTAAGTCAATCCCCTTTTTCCTCCTTTCTGGAGCTTCATCATTTTTCTGTTTGGTGGCAAAGCCTTCAGAAACAGTAAAGCCAAAGATCTTGAAAGAATCGAAGTGTTTTCTATTTCAGTTGCATTCAGCTGACATTTATTGGGTAATTAAGACACGAAAGGCAGTGATGAACAAAATGTAGCCTCTGTCTTCAGGGATTTTACCATCTGATGCAGGACACAGGCGGTACACCAGGGCCTAGGACACAATGCAGTTGCTAAAATAGAGATCCAGCATGCTTTGAGGAGCCAGAGGAAACTTTAACAGCCTTCTCATCCTTTCATATATTAGCCTTCACCATCGTGTGCCACTTGAACGCAGGTGACTTTTGCCATAGCTTGCAGTCTAGACTCTGTGGCCAGCCTGGTGTGTGACATCTACTAGGTGCTAAGTAAACGTTTCTTGAATGAATGAGTGAGTGACTGCAAGCGCATGAATTGTTTGCCCCTATCCAAATGGAAGAGAAGAGAGCAATGTGGTGGTGCCACAAGCTCGTCTGAGCTGGTTCATGAGGGCTTCCCTTGGGTGTTGCCTTTGGACCTAAGTATCCTTCGCCTTCCTTGTAAGCCCCGCTTTTGACAAAGTGCCTGTGGCACTCCTGCTGATGGGAGCCTCGCTCACTTCACAGATGGGTAATCACCTAGGTACGGATTGGGGAACCACCTGCCCTTTGGTGGAGCGTTTGCAGTGCTGCTTTTCCCTCGTCGTTGGTGCTTGCTTCTCTCTTCTGTATAAGGAAGTAGGGCCTGCAAATCCCATCGTGTCATCGTAGTGTGCTGAACCGTAATTCAGCTTGGTGTTTTCCCCCGAGGTTAAAATAAATCCTGGAGACATGCAGATTTTGGTCGGTGCCTACTTATGGAGAGATTCTGCAAAAATGGGAAGGGAGAGTCATCAGCCCCATCAGCCAGCCACGCCCCTCCGAGCAGCCCTCCTGCTGGCTTGCCTGGTATTTGCTGAAAGTGCCGGATCACTAGGGAGCCGGGAGCAGCAGGGCCTCGATCTCCGGATGTGCATCCAGCTGGCGCTTCATTGATCTCCGGTCTTCTTCATGGGGCAGGTGGGCAGGTGGGTGATGCCCCTGTTAAAAGGCTGGAACGCCTCAAATTAGATCTTGCTGTGGCCCCAGTGCAGTAAATATCTCTTCTGTTTCCCTGAAACTGTAGTAAGTAGTTATTTTGGCCGAGATAGTCGTGGAGCTTGGAAAAGATGATCTGGGTGCTGGGGCGTTGCACGGCTCGGCCTCTTCCCTCTTCCCACCGCTGCCTTACTTTCAGTTTTCCACGTGTCTTAGTGAGCTGGAGAGGACTCCGGCAATCCAATCTGTTAGGCTTTGGAAAGGAAGGAAGCAGAGCAAATAGTATAGTGTGACAGTCTATGGCAAGAGCAGAATCCTAGCCCTGCCTGATATAAGCCCATCATTGAGCCAGGGAATTGGCCAGGGCAGGGAGATAGGGCGGCTGGGGGGTGGGAGGGATGGGGTCCCTTGCTTCCCGTTCTGCACAGGTCTGTGGTTGCTGTAGTGGGACAGTAATTGGAAGGCCCCGTTGACCTTTACTCCGAACCTTGGGCTGCCTTTCTGCCCGGCCAGCTGAGATAAAAAGGGAGGTCCCCTTCTCCCTGAGAAACACTGGGGTTAAAGTGCAAAGGCAAGGGCTCGCCCTCCCATCAGCTGGGACTCCCTTTTGGCCATCCATTTGCGCAGCGGATCTCTGCTGCTGTGATTCTCCCACGGGCCAAGCAGGAGGTGGCTCCAGAGACCCTTCCTTGGCTTCTGATCGCAGGCCTGGTTCTGTTAACTTTCAGGGTGGCCTGGCCGAGATGGAGTCGGTGGATCTCTTGGACTGTTTTTTTTTTAACCTTTTGGAGAATTTTTGAGAAATATGATGGTTCTTGGAGTAGACGGAAGAGTGAGGGCAGCTTGTGCCTTTCCTTGTGAGGGATTCCAGCATCACTGCCTTCCCAGTGGGATTTACTTATTGATATTTGAGGGGTGGAGACGGCCTGGCAGCTGCCTGCCCTGTTTTACCTAGCGGTGGGGGTCATGTACTACTTGTTAGGCACTACACACGCACACATCTTAACAACAACAGTTACACAGTGCTTAGTCTTTGCCAGACCTCCTCTTAAGCACTTTTCACACATTATTTCGTTTAATGCACACAGCAGCCTTTGAAGTAGGTACAGCGATTCTCTCCATTTCGCAAATGAGGAAATAGGCCCTGAAGAGTTTAGTAGAGTCTGTCTGACTCTAAAACCCATGCTCTTTCACTTCACTCCAGCACAGCGGTGGGTCACTGAAATCAGCTCGCCCTCTTCAATGGTCACGTTCTTGCAAGAGTTTTGTCAGATGCTCTCAGACCCATCCTTGTCACCTGCACGTGCTCTGTGCCACACCTGGCCCCTCCTCCATCCCTACATCCAGAGATGGGAGCACAGTGCCTTTAGACAGGCAGGCTTAGGCCCTTTAGACTTTCCCCCAGCACTTTGCAAGAGGCTAGTACATAGGAGAAATAAGGATGCTTTCTTTTCCTTCTCCTACTGCCCAGGTTTTAGTGGGTGAGAAGGTCCAACTTTTAAATGAGGACCAAGCTGCTGTGCTGCTACCAGTAAGAAGGCCTACAGTGAAACTGAATCGCAGAGCCTAGTAACTGGATTCTGAAAGTGGGAGATCTCAGTTTTTATAGGCTATTTATAACCCCTGGGGCTGGTCCCTGTGCTGGTGAACTCTCTGGGGGGAGGTGGTCTCAGGAGCCTTGAGTCAAGGGCAGGCCTTTGTTTCGTACCAGCTCTAACAACCACATTTTCTCTGAACATAGATGAGGCTGCTGTTCAGAGAGGTCATGAGAGTTTAAAACATTTTGCTGTTTTTGGCATCTTTGTTGGAGTGGTATCAGTAGTCAGTCGTTCCTGCCGTTTCCCCAGTATTTTTTTCCCTTAAAAAATTCCTCGAGTGTCTCTTGCCCTCCATTGAGAGTTCTTGGGTCCAGGGGACGTCGGGCACCTTCTCTTACCCTCCCCATTCCTGTGGATGTCTGCATTCCTCAGCCTGCTCTTCCGCTGGGAATGTGTTCTCAGTACATTCTCTTCTCTCTCACATTATTCTCCGGCCTCAGACTATTTGGAATGTGCTCTTATGACAGCTTCAGAATGCAATGATGTTATAACGGTAGGAAATAGATGTTCCCACATTTTGGAAGTTAGAGTCTTTGGCCCAGTCTCAGAGCTGTGTTCTGAAACAGCCACGCTTGCGTTTTGTTGTTGTCATTCTTGTGTTTTTACTGGGCCCTGGGCATTCGTGGGCCCTCTGCAATGCACCCTTATGTAGGTGGGAGATGGAAACATAGGCGAACTCTCTGTTCGCATGGCCCATACGTTTTCTAACCTCCACACCCCAGTTCCTGTCTGCTTATTACAGTCCTCTCTGAGACCTCTGATGTCATTTCCCGATTAACTTTCTCCTGTAGAAATTTAGCAATTTCCCGTTGGTATCTCTCTCACTTACCACTGATGCTACTGTCCCCAGCTTCTACCCTCGAGGATGACAAGATAGCAGATGTATTCACTGCATCCCTGCCCGCCCCCCTATGTTAAGAAATGCCTTCCTGACTTTTTTCTGGAGCAAAATCCCTGAAATTCCCTTTCCTACCAACGCCAAGTAACATGAAAGAAAAATAACCAAATTTAAAAATGGATTCATTTTTTTTGAGTTTTGAACTACCGGAGATTATAGTGGATTATTTCATCCTGGGGCCAATACCATTTAAGGCTTTATCTCTGTTACCACTTTCTTTCGTTTGTATTTACCTCAGAAGTATCAGGACGATCAGGCAGATGAATCTCCCTTATTTCACTCTATTTTTTCCTGTATCTTCAAGCCACATTAGAGATCTTACAAATAAGACGTCCAGTACAGTAAGCCAGAGCTTTCATGACTTAATAGCTCTTCAGCTTTTCTTTAAAAAAACAAACAAACCTATTTATCCATCTTTTCATTCATCTATCTAGACATTTAACTTAAAGACGTCAGTCCCATCGCCCAAGTTTCAAGAAGGAAAATTCCACTGGGGGCGGTCTTTGTCGGGATCCCTGCTTCTGGGCGTGCTGTGCTGCAGGCTCTGTGACAGCAGAGGGAAAGAGGCACTGACTTGCGTGTGAATCTTCAGTTGACCCCCAGGACAGGGGCTCCTCTTATGAAGACCAGAGAGCAAGCAACCAAACCCACAGAGGAAAGAAAGAGCCTCTCTTAGGGGAGGCTGCAGTAGGAAGTAAGAAACCCAACTAGATTGGAGGGTGCCAAAGCCCTCTGGGTAGGTACCTAGCTTTTGGGCAACTGTGATGGGTGGAACATGGCTTTATTAGATTTAAGACTTTGAAACACTAAGAAGTCCCAAGAGCGCTATAATTTAGGCAAGGTTTTGCTTGTTTATGGACTCTGGAGAATTGAGAAATTTATTCTCAGCTTCAAAACTTGTACGCTGGGGATGGGGGTGTGTGTGGAGTTAAATAGCTTTCCCTCCTGCTAAATAAAGTAACATACATTTCCTGTAGAAAATTTGGAAAATATGGAAAAAAATATAGATGTAGATAAAATTCGCCTGTGACCCATAGATAATAACTGCTAATATTTTGGTGCCTGGATGTCAGTCTTTTTCTATCCAAATATAGAAATATAAAAATAACACCTAGAGGACTGGGATCATATTCTAAATCATATTATTGTATCTTTAAAAAACTTTGGGGGAGTTTTTCCCTAATTCATTTAAGTACTTGAAAACATAGCTATTTAAAGGTTGTGCAACATTTCCTTATGTGAATGTCCTATCATTTATTTATTATTCCCTAATCATTTGGACATTCAGGGCATTTCCAACTTTGTGTCATTATAAATTCTGTTGCAGTTGCCATCGTTTTATTTTAATCTGTATTTGCATCTTTGTTTATTTACTTGGATGGAATTCTAGAAGTAGAATTTCTGGGTCAAAGGATAGGAACATTTTTAGCTCTCTAGTTCCATACCGCCAAACTGCTTTCCGGAAAGCTTCATACTACTGTCCCGGGTGTATAAGAATCCTAAGAAGTGTCTTCAGGAGACAGCCTTCTTACTTTTCTTCCCTGCTAATGCCTCAGTCTCCCATTGGGACCTGTTTTATTTTCTTAGGGTCTTGGTCCCAAGTTGTCTCTTGTATATTAATGAGCCTGATAAAGATGTCCGTTGTCTCAATTCCTAGGGGAGAATTTTATTGTTGGCTTGAATCTCCTCCAATGATGGAGGCTAAGGCACTGGAATGGGCAGTAGAGGAGATATTTGGGACGGGGATGTTGCCCTGTGCCCTCATCTCATTCGATGGTGGGCAGCCATTGATTCTTTTCTCATGAGCTTCATCTCGTCAGCTGGCAAGCGTTGGCCAGGAATCTCAGGTTAGTTGACATTTAACCCATTTTCTGCTGCTGATCAATGGGTAACTCCATGCAAAGTCCCTTTCTTTCTAAAAGTTTCACTTTTGGGAATTCCCTGGGGGTCCAGTGGTTAGGACTCTGTGCTTCCACTGCAGGGGGCCCGGGTTTGATCCCTCCCTGGTGGTGGACCTAAGGTCCTGCAAGCCTCGTGGCCAAAAAAGAAAGTTTCACTTTTACCATCAATTAAATATTTAACATATTTTCATTTGCAGCACATACTTAGCAACTTATGTACTAAGGAAATCTAGATGGTGTAAAACTTGCTGCTTTTCTATTTTACTTTTCATTAAGGTACATTATTTACTTATTTGAATTATTGAGGCTATGTTTTGGTTTTGTTTGGGGTGTGTGTGTTTGTGAGAGAGAGAGAGAGAGAGAGAGAGAGAAAGGGAGAGAGGGAGGGAGGGAGACGGAGAGAGAGAGAGAGAGAGAAATTGATTGTGTGCAGACATAATTTTTTTTTTGCTGTACGCGGGCCTCTCACTGTTGTGGCCTCTCCCGTCGCGGAGCACAGGCTCCGGACGCGCAGGCCTAGCGGCCATGGCTCACAGGCCCAGCCGCTCTGCGGCATGTGGGATCTTCCCGGACCGGGGCACGAACCCGTGTCCCCTGCATCGGCAGGCGGACTCTCAACCACTGCGCCACCAGGGAAGCCCCACACATAATTTTGATTTGCATTTAACAAAGTCTAGGAAGGAATGTGAAGCAGGAAAGAAACATGAAGAAATGTTCTGCCTCACTGGGTGTCATTATATATTTAAACTAGCCACAGTTTAAAATAATGAGAACATTCAATGTATGTAAGATTATAGCAATGGTAACAATATATTGCTGGCTGCAGTGTAAACAGATGAAATACTTTTAGAAAGCAATTTTGTAATAAGTCTCAAGAGTTATAAAGGTTCATAACCTATGGTCTAGTCTTATTACTACTTGGAATTTATGCTGTATCCATGTGTAAAAGAAGAAGAAAGTATAAAAAGATGAATTTTAGCATTAGAAAAATTGGATATCATCTAACTGTCTAATCATGGAGAAATGGTTTAAGTAAATTATAGTAAATCCAGTCCAGTGATGTTATGCAACCATTAAAAACACTGATTATAAAGACTGTGTAGCAACATGGAACATGTTTACGGTATAATTTAAAGTTTTAAGAAGGTTGATTATGTGGACAGAAGCATGAAAAAGCATGCAAAAGTGAAAACAGTTGGCTAGAGTGATTTTTTTTTTTTTTTTAGCGGTACGCGGGCCTCTCACTGCCGTGGCCTCTCCCGTTGCGGAGCACAGGCTCCGGACGCGCAGGCTCAGCGGCCATGGCTCACGGGCCCAGCAGCTCCGTGGCATGTGGGATCCTCCCGGACCGGGGCACGAACCCGTGTCCCCTGCATCGGCAGGCGGACTCTCAACCACTGCGCCACCAGGGAAACCCTAGAGTGATTTTTTTTTTAATGCTAGCATTGTTATATTGTGAATTTTGCACTAGAAATGGAAGACACTGGGGAGATTGGCGTGCTTTGGAAAGACAGGATGCTGAGTGCGGTGGGCCGAGGTCCCTTGCTGGGCACAGAGTCTGTGCTCTTTCTTGTCCGTGTGTTGTGATGGTCTAGGAGCTCCTCGCTGGGTGGTCTCGTTACGGAATCAGAGCGAAGGTGGAGGGGCTGGCCTGAGAGAGTACTGTCCGGTGCTCTGACACAGCCAGAACACTTTGCACGCTGCCCCAGGAGATGGGCTGAGAGTCATTGTCCAGTTGAGGGACCCAGGATACAGCGGGGGTGGGCATGGGGCAACTCCTGGGGCGCATCACCCAGTGTCACCCTCCCCCCAGTATTTTTACACTGGGGAACTCGGTTAAAATGAAATTTAAGATAACAAGTGATTTTAAAGTTTAAAAGACAGGCTAGAACTGTATAACCGAGGAGTGTCATGCAAGTTGGAAGGGACATTTCGAAGAGGTGATAGACAGTATGTGTATGTGCATCAGGGTGTCCTCCCCCTTATGGATCGGCTGCTGGTACTTCCTTTTCTCCCCTCCCTGCCTGGTTTTCGGGGCTGGGGGGGTGGTGGCAGAGTTAATCCCATCCGAGGAGCCTCTCTGGGAAAAAGGGGAGGAGCCAGCGGAGACTTGGACGATGCTGGGGGGCAGGTTGAAGAAGCAGGGAGAGGGGATTGGGGGCCGGTGGCGGCTGGCTCTCTGTACCAGCAGCTGCTGGGACAAGGGATGCACCCACGGGATGAGGATGCACTGTCAGAGGACGGGGCTCGGGACCTCAGGTTTGTGTGTCTGCGCCATCTTTAGGTTTGTCGCTTCTGTGTGGGTGGGCTTGTTCGTTCTAACCACACTTCCCGTGTGATGCTTGGTTCTCCTGCCGCCCATCCTGCCCCCACCCACCTCCCACATGCTGATGAGCCCTGTGACTCAGCTGCTTCTCAGGACATCAGAGCAGCTTTTTTTTTTCTGGGCTAGAACCACAGTCAGGAGATGTGTAACCAGATTTCTTCTTTTTATCATCTTTCCTTTTGGTCCCTGAGGGTCCTCTCCCACCATGCAAGTGGGAAGCCCCCTCTACAAGAGTAGACTGTTGGAGGATTGTGGAAACAGTGGCTTCTCTGGCCTCTGACTTGAGAAAAAGACAGGCCCCTTGGGCTGAAGAGGGGACATTGGAAAGGCAGCGTGAAGTCGGGTGCTGTGCTTGCTGGCTGCACCCAGAGACAGTTGGCTTTGTCATCCACTGCAGTTTATACCCTTCCCCTTCGGGATGTCCCGGGTGGCGACAGCGCTGAATCCCCCGGAACGTCTGTCTCTGTGGCTGCGCTGGCATCAGGGGAATTTGCTGAGTTTTCTTGGGGGTTGGGTGCACCCTCACTGCAGGGCTGACCCAGCCTTTCTGCCTGGGACTCCTGATTTCCCCTGATTCCCTGGGGGAAGCTGCATCCTTTCTCAGGGATCCGCTTCCTCCCCAACCAGCGCTGGGCCTCTCCCTCCCCATTTTTGACCCTACCCCTTGGCTTGAACCCATCTCTCTCCCTTTCCTGAACTCACTTTGGCCAGTGGTGAGACGGGAGCTGGGATGGAGGCTTAGTTTGGGGAGGTACCGAGGAGCTGGGGATCTGGCCACAGGGACCTCTGACCACGTGATGCACTGCGTGCAGGGGTGTCTCCCCCCTGGCCCTCACCCTCGGGGTCCTCCTCTCCCACTGTGCTGCTACTTCGTTCTCCTCTGCCCTCTTTCTAAACCTCCTCTTCACACTTTTTCTCCTTTTCTCTCCTCCTCTTTTACTCCCTTCTAGCTGTGCTGTTTCATCTGTGTCCTGTTTCCCTGCCTGCTTTCCTTTTTGTCTCCCATCATTGCCCAGCGAGTCGCCGCGGGATCCCCTGACCCGCCTCCCTCCTGACTGAGTCATCTGCCCCGTTGGGATTCTGCCTGACCTTACCTGGAATCAAGGGATTCACTGTTTCCTGGCATCCTGGTGTGTGAGCAGGGTATTTTTTTCTTGGGGCAGCGTCTCAGCACCGCAAGGCCCCGCCACCATCCACATCCTTAGAATTCGCCTCGTCTTGTGGGCATGTGTGTCTCTGCATGTGGACTTTCCTCCTGGCCAGGAAGCCTGCGGGCGTGGCATCTTGGTAGCTCAGGGGCTTACCCAGGGTCATGGTGCAGGGCACGGCCCGAAGCCAGCCGTCTCTCAGCTGTGCTTAGTCATAGGCTCAGGGCCATGGCGGGCTTGGGTCACAGTGAATTTTTGCTTTGTTGGAGCCAAGCAGGACCAGGGGTGGGTGGGGTGGGTGGCGTCTGTCCTTGAAGTTCTGACTGTCACGTGGGGTTTTCTAACCCTTGGGCACCGTGTCGCACTTCTGCAGTGCATTGTGCGTCCAGGTGGGGTGTAGCTGCCTGTTGGAGGGTGCTTTTCCTCTTGGGGAGGAGAACAGAGCTCCTGCCTTTTCCTTTGGCTCTTCAGACAGACGGAAGGGAGCCAGGAGAGGGGAGGCCTGTCTGAGGGTGCGGAATGTCTCAAATCGCCGGACCCTCTTCTGCAATCAGGAAAGTGTTCAGGTTTGGGCTTTCTTCTGCTCCCTCATTCCTTCGATTACAAGTGGCTTCTGGGAAATGGCAAAGTGAAGGAAGTGGTCCTGGGGCTGAGGGGTGTGGCCCTGCCCCAGGAACCCCTCGGATTTGATTCCTTGGTACCTTCATGGAGCTGGAGGGGCTGCTCTTCACACCTGAATTCTCAGCAGAGTTTATCCAGGTGTTTGCACGGGAGCTCAAATCCTTTCTGCAATAGTTTCTTTACGTATAAATTGGGTTATAACCTACTTCACAAGGCTTTTCTGAAGAGTGATAACAATACCTAGTGTTTATGAATGCTTTGTCTGTCACGTACTTAATTCTCGCCAAAATCTGGTGTAGGTCCTATTATTATCCCCATTTTACAGATGCAGAAACTGAGGCATGGAAAGATTAAACAGTTTGTGGTCACACAAACATCAGTAAGTGACAAGAACTGGGATTTGAACCCAGGCCCCTGACCCAGGGGCTAGACTCACATCTTCCACGCGTGTAAAGTTGCCTAGCGCTCTGCTTGGCACATAGTGGAGCCTCAGGAAAGTTAGTTGAATTCATGGATTTTGGTGACTGTTCATGGAACAGAGTTGACAGAAGTTTCCAGGGTCTGGTTGGGGTGGGACATCTGGGGCCCTGGGGAAGGACACCCGTGGGAGAGGGTGGCAGCCTCCCTTCTGCAGAGGGGAGTCAGGCCGGAGTGAGGCACCCGCTGTACTCTCCTTCTCACGGCCCCTCCCTCCCTCCTGCCACACAGGGTAATGTGAACAGAGCCCAGGAATGCCTTATGTGGATCGGCAGAACCGCATCTGTGGGTTTCTGGACATCGAGGAGAATGAGAACAGCGGCAAGTTTCTGCGGAGGTACTTTATTCTGGACACGCAGGCCAACTGCCTTCTCTGGTACATGGACAACCCCCAGGTGAGAGGTGGTATGGGAAGGGGCAGGGTGGCCGGCCGCCCATCATTGCTGGGGCGATGCACACAGGGTTAGCCTCAGGGGCTCCCTCTGTCATGGGCAGCACAACCTGCTGGTCAGGAGGGAGGGAAAAACCCCACAAAGGCGCGCGCGTACACACACACACACACACACATGCATACACACACGCATGCACGCATACACACATGCACAGGAAACCATCCCAGACCTTAGCTGGAGGAGGAGGAAGCTCATCTCTCTCCTGCCCCTGGGGATCTGGTGCCTTTTCTCAGGCCTAGGAATTTAACCCTTGCACAAGTCTGGCAGAGGCCGGCTGGGCTGGATGCAGGCTCTGAGGCATGGCTTCCTTCCTCTTACCTGTGTCAGGAGTGCAGCCTCGTGGCCACTCCTGTTCTTCCAGTCTGGGGCTCCTGCCCAGCAGAGAATTGACCTGGTTCCCTGAACTGGACAAAGGTTGGACCTGTTTGGTCTCCTGCCCAGGGAGTCATAGGATCCTGGGTGGGAGGTGACTTTGGGGGCCACCCAGTTTGTGACAGATGAGAAACTGAGGCTCACATTGGAGTTGACTTTGGCAAGGACGCGGCAGAATGGGGTGACTTGCTTAGCGTTCTGGGGCATCAGGCACGAAGACAGCCCCCGAGGCTTTACTGCTGTGCCCGGGAATCCCTTGAGTCATCACCAGTCTGGGAAAAAGTTGCTCTGCTCCTGATTTGGGATCTCAGGTCTTCTTTTCTGGCGCTCTGAGTGTTGTTCAGTCTTCCCTTCCTGCTGCCCTGGAGCAGTCTGGTGGGTCCCACACCCCTTCCCGCCCCAAGGCCTGGCATGGCCTGTGGACCCAGCAAGGTCGTGGGTCACGGCCCTGTTGGGGCGGGAAGGGGTGTGGGCTGAGAGCTGGCTCTCGTTCAGAGACTTGGGCAGAGGAGAGTCTGAATGTTAGGGGAGGGGTTTTGCTTTAAGAGGTGAAGTGGAAAAAATCCGGGTACTCATCCTCTAGAGGCCCTTGGCATTTGTCCTCTGGATTTGATGGCTGAGAGAAAATGCTATAAATACAGACCACGTACTCAAGTCACTGCCACTAATCACCTTCTCTGGGAAAGACTTAACCCTAAATAGAAGCCCCATGTTTCACCCCACATCCCTGGTAAACCCTTCTGTGGGCTACTTTCATTTAACGTGCTGAGCGTGCAGAGTGAAACCTACACACAGACCCTCCCATCCTTGACGTACCTGGAATGCTCGCCTCTTACCATGTTTTGGTCTTGGGTTTGTTTGCCTTTGGGCTCTGCTACATCATTTTCCCTCCATTGCTCTGCACGGGTGCCCACAGCTGGGCCAACACATCTACTATGAAAGGAAGTAGCATTTAAGGTGCTGCCTTCCCACCGTTGGAGGGATTGGACTCGTCTTTGTTGCCAGTACACTTGGCTTCTGATGGGCCAGGGCTGAGCCCCAGGCTGGGGTCTCTGGGTCTACTCTTTTCCCTTTTCTCCCTTTGTGTACCTTCTCCTGCTCACCTGCCTTATTAGCTCAGGTGTTTCGAATGGATTTTTGTCCTGATTTACCTGCTTAGTGCCATGCTCCCTGCCTGGACCGTTGTTATCGGAAATTCACATGCTTGGGGAATCCTGCCCAGCTGTTGCCAGCTCCCTCCCCTGAGACTGGACCCTCCTTCACGCCCTGGGCCACAGGCTGAGGGCCTTGCTGTTGGCGACGGATCACCCAGGACCATACTGCCACCGTCTCGAGTCTCAACTGTTGGCAGTGCTCGGGATTTCCCTCGCTGTGTCCTGCCCTCTGATTTGACTGTTCCTTGGTTCCAGAACCTGCACTTCCCTCGGGCGCTGTGCCTCGGGCCGCCTTGCAGGGGTCTCTGGGGTCAGTCTCTGCGGCAGGTCGCACCCTGCCCAGGGCAGCCTCCTGCACCTCTCTGCCCCCTGAGCTGTCAGGATGCTCTTTCCTCCAGAGCCTTCTTCGAGTTTGAGTTACAAATAGAACTTGTGGTCCCTGCTCGAGATTCTTTACATTTTCCCTGGAAGCAGAGGTTTTAGCTGGCTTGGCAGATGCCTGGAAAAGGGGAGTCTTGCTGTGACATAGCAACAGTTCAGAACATTTTACTGCTTCTTCGTCAGTGGTTAGCTTAGCACTTTGTTGTGTTAACGCCAAACAGCCGTTCCAACTAAGGGGTAGATCTTTTTTGTAAGCTGTAAAATGGTATCAGTGAGCATTTATTAATATGTGCCACGCGCTGTTCTAAAGACTTCATTGGTTTTTTTTTTTGAGTATATAAATGATTTTATTGCATAACAGTTAGTAGGCATTTTGGATACAGTTACTCTAATTTGGGACTTCCCTGGTGGCACAGTGGTTAAGAATCCACCTGCCAATGCAGGGGACACGGGTTCGATCCCTGGTCCGGGAAGATCCCACATGCTGCGGAGCAGCTAAGCCCGTGCGCCACAACTACTGAGCCTGCGCTCTAGAGCCCGCGAGCCACAACTACTGAGCCCCCGTGCCACAACCACTGAAGCCCATGAGCCTAGAGCCCGTGCTCTGAAACAAGAGAAGCCACCGCAGTGAGAAGTCCATGCACCGAAACGAAGAGTGGTCCCCGTTCACCACAACCAGGGGAAGCCCACGTGCAGCAACGAGGACCCAACGCAGCCAAAATTAAATAAATAAATAAATTTATTTAAAAAAAGGCAATTAGTCTAACTTTAAGACTTTTTCACTTTTTCTAAATAAAACATTTAGAAAAATGTTTTTATTATCTCACTCTCTTATATTTTTATTTATTTATTTATTTATATTGGAGTATAGTTGATTTACAATGTTGTGTTAGTTTCAGGTGTACAGCGAAGTGAATCAGTTATACATATGCATATATCCACTCTTGTTTTAGGTTCTTATCCCATATAGGCTCATTGGGTTTTCATTTCATTCCGACAGGTCTAGTTGGTAGGCATCATTATCCTCATTCTAAAGGTGAGGTGGGTGAAGCAGAGAGGGAAAGAAATTTGCCCATGGTTTTGTCATAAGAACGTGACTGAGCCGGTATTCTAACCCTGGCCGTCTGAATCCAGCTCGCCTGCTCTTATTGCTGAGAATGAGACAGTCATCCTAATGCTGCTTGGGAGGAAGGAGAGCTCTCAAAGGTGAGTCTGTGATTAAGAAAGAGAAGCTGGGGGACTCTCAGGGCTGGGAGGTCCTCTAGAGGGCAGGTGGTCGTCTGGCTTTTGATCCAAGTGTCCAGCATTTGATAAATGTGCGCTCATTGAATGAACGAATGAGGCTGTCGGAAGGGACGCCTTTGTGAAATGCAAAGTGTCCAGCACTGTTCTCCCGGGACTGGGGATGGAGTCTACACCCAATGCAAGCTCTGCAGAGTGGGGCGAAGCAGGGAGCCAGGAGTCAGGAGGAGGTGGATGGGAGGTGACCCAGAAAAGCAAACTTGGGGGGAGGAGGGTTGGCCTTTCCCTGTGGAGAAGGACATTGGGGACTGTGTGTAGTTAACTGAACATCTTAAGTTTATAAGGAAAAGGAGACACCTGATATAATAGTTTAGGTATTTAATAGGCATTAATAAGCAGGATTTTTTCTGAACTCAGGTCTTTGATCTTTGCCTGTTTAAACCACTTGGAAGTCGGTGTTTGGGAGCCTGTTTTTACTACCACTGCTACTAGTATTACTAACTGCGGGTTATACTTACTGAGCGGTTGCCATATACCAGCCATTGTGCCGAATGCTTGGCATGTGTTATCTCATTAGGTCCTCCCAGTAATCCTGGGGCGCGGGGACTCTCTCACTTTCTCTGCAAGGTGCAGAGATGGTCAGCGGCTTTGTTCAAGGCCATGCAGGTGGTAAATGCCGAGCGGGCCCTGGAGCCAGGTCTGTCTGGCTTCAGCGTCTGCACGCCTCATCTTTGTCTGCCTCTTTCCTCCAGCGGATATGTGTGGTCCGTCCTGTGCAGGGTCCTGGAGATGGTGTGGAGGGGAATTCACCAGGAAGCTTCAGGTTTAGTTGGGGAGGTGAAAACAGCACACATAAAACAACAGTGCTAGTGGTTGCTGAGGGGGCAGGGGGGCAGGGGAGGGACGGAGTGGGACTTTGGGACTAGCAGATGAAAGCTTTTATATAGAGAATGGATAAACAACAAGGTCCTACTGTGTAGCCCAGAGAACTGTATTCAGTATCCTGTGATAAACCACAATGGAAAAGAATATGTTAAAAAAAAGAATGTATATATATATATATATATACACGTATAACTGAATCACTTTGCTGTACAACAGAAATTAACACAACAGTGTAAATCAACTATACTTCAATAAAAAAATAAAATAAATTTACTGGTAAGCAGCAACAACAAAAACAAAAAACCCTACAGTGCTAAAAAATCCCAGTCCCTCTTTATTTATTATTTTAAAATAAATTTTAAAATTTTATTTATTTATGTTTGGCTGCGTTGGGTCTTCGTTGCTGCACACGGGCTTTTTCTAGTTGCAGCGAGCAGGGGCTACTCTTCGTTGCAGAGCACGGGCTCTAGGCGCACGGGCTTCAGTAGTTGTGGTGCATGGGCTCAGTAGTTGTGGCTCACAAGCTCTAGAGCGCAGGCTCAGTAGTTGTGGAGCACGGGCTTAGCTGCTCCGCAGCATGTGGGATCTTCGCGGGCCAGGGAATCGAACCTGTGTCCCCTGCATTGGCAGGCGGATTCTTAACTACTGCGCCACCAAGGAAGTCACCCAGTCCGTCTTTATAACAAGGTGGCATATCATTAAAGTGAACAGCCCAGATGCCAATAGTTTGGGTGAAGGAGAAGGGGTTGCAGTTTTCCCCTGCGGTCCAGGGAAGATGTAGGGCCTGGAGGTGGAGTCTCAGATGGAACGGTCCCAGGCCTGGGAGACAAGAGATAAGGATGAGGTCCTGGCTCTGCCACTGAGTTGTTTTGTACGTTAGGCATGTCATCGTAGGCACTTTGGATGATCCTTAACGCGGCTTTTCGCCCTTCTGTTTCCCAAGGGGCTGAGACTAGAGCAAGACCTTTGAATTCAGCATCATTATTTAACACATATTTGCTAAATATGCCCCATGTGCCAGGCATCAGCCTAGATGCTGAGGCTGCGACAGTGCATTAGACAAAGTCTGGGCCTTCCTGGAGCCTGCACTGTAAGTGAGGATATAGAGGATTAGATAAAATTGCTGCAGGGGGAACTGCAGGGCACCCCTTCAAGGAGGGGTGGCTTAGATCCAGGTCTGCAAGGATGAGCCAGGTTAGAGTCATTATTGCTACTAGCGATTCAGGTTTGTAGCGCATTTTACAGGTCTGAAGTGTTCTCACTTACAGTATCTCACTTGACTGTTAGGCGCCTTGTCCTAAGCACAGCCTAGGGGGACAGGAGGGCACCTGTGAGGGAAGCAGCATCACTATGGGACAGAGGCAGCACCCAGGAGGGAAGGCGAGCTTGCCTGCTTGGAGGGTGTTCAGGCGTCAGTTCCCCAGAAGGAGACCCTGAGACCAGGACTCACCGAGACAAGGATTTGTGGAAAGTTCTTTTTTAAGGAGAGAACTGGGAAGCAGGACAGGGAAGGGGAGGGAGCCCGACGAGGGTCTGAGCTCAGGCCGAAGTCGGCAAAGGCTTAGCCAGATGCCCCGGGGGACCTGCTGTGAGTGGTCCCAAGGGAGCTGGCTTCGCACACCGCACTGTGGACGGTCATGGTCTTGGCTCTACGCAGGGGGACGGAATGGATACACTAACCTGAGGACAGCCCTTGGAAGCAGAGCTGCAGCAAAACGGCAGATTTAGGAGGCCAGCGGCATGTCCACTGGCGGGATGGTGGTGCGTGCGTGTGGGGGGTCGGCGTGCTGGACCAGGTACAGCCTTGAGTGCCTGATGGAATTTAGAATCCATATGATAAAGTATGAAATCAAGGCTTTTTTTTTTTTTTTTTTTTTTTTGCGGTACGCGGGCCTCTCACTGTTGTGACCTCTCCCGTTGCGGAGCACACGCTCCAGACGCGCAGGCTCAGCAGCCATGGCTCACGGGCCCAGCCGCTCTGTGGCATGTGGAATCTTCCCGGACCAGGGCACGAACCTGCGTCCCCTGCATCGGCAGGCGGACTCTCAACCACTGCGCCACCAGGGAAGCCCAAATCAAGGCTTTTTTAATCCAGGCAGTGGTGGCACCAAACAGGTAGAGGATGAAACCCATTAGCTAAAAAGGACCCTATAAATGGAAAGTTTCAATACTATTGATTATGGCCCCTGATTTGGTTCATGCATTTAAAAATCAACCTGCTGACAATATCGAGCACACAGATAATTCCTGAATAGAGACAAACATTGGCTGGATTTCCTGCCAAACATTACAATGATATTATGGCCCCAGCACATGTATTTAATTTAATGTTGGTCCCTGTCATGACAGAAAAGGTGAAATTTCTTAATTGGCCTGCTCCACTTTATTACCGACCGAGTAACCCACTATGTTTTAGTTGCACGGCGATGCTTACGTACAACTCTTGTGATGCCCACGTGGATAGGTAATTGCGAGACTAAATTATATTGTCCCGAACGAAGGATAAACAGAAGCATGAAAACAATATTGCACTAGATAGTTGTCCTTGTCAGATTTACTCTGTAGATTGTATTTTCTCTCTTTTGCCAGTAAATACTCAGATGCTTTTACTTTACAAAGGCCATAATGTGAATTATGAATCATCGTAATATCCAAAAAGATAGCATTTCTCCTCGTAACTCTGGGGCCCCGATAAAAGCCCTTTGCTTTTTGCTTTTTTTTTTTTTTTTTTTTTAAAAGCTGAAAGCCGTTCTTTCCACTGAAAGGTGCAAAGAGCTTCAGCAGTATTACAAAAAGATGGATATTTGGCTATTAGTAGAAAGAATACAGAAGAGTGGTAGAAAATGATATTAACATATAACATGGAATGGACAATAGTTTTGCCTTAAAGCCTGGGTGAAAATTGCTATTTTTTAAAAAAATTGCATTTTCTGTATCAAAAACCTCTTTGAGCAAAATTTGGCTGAAATCCAACAATGTTTAAAAGATTTTTGCATCATATGCTAAACCTGCCAAGAAAGTCAAAAATGCCAAGAAGCAGGATGATAACTTTCTTTAAAAAATGGCCAAGGGCTTCCCTGGTGGCGCAGTGGTTGAGAGTCCGCCTGCCGACGCAGGGCACACGGGTTCGTGCCCCGGTCCGGGAGGATCCCACATGCCGCGGAGCGGCTGGGTCCGTGAGCCATGGCCGCTGAGCCTGCACGTCCGGAGCCTGTGCTCCGCAACGGGAGAGGCCACAACGGTGAGAGGCCCGCGCACCGCAAAAAAAAAAAAAAAAAAAAAAGGCCAATACATACACATGGTATAAAATTCTAAATGTGGGAAAGCTGATTTAGTGACATGTGTCTCCCTTCCACTCCTGGCCCCCAGTCACAGGTCCCCTAACTAGAGGCAGCCAGGGTTTCCAGGTTCTTGTGTGTCTGTCCCGAGATATATATTCTCAGCACATATAACCATCATGATAACTTTCAGGTCTTTATCAGTTTGGGGGGCAAAGTGTTGTTAATTCATGGATTTTATGTCATTGGTGTATTAACTATCCACGGAGACACATGATTTCAAGGGTTAAGTGGCATTTCTGGCCTGTTTTTGTCCATGCTGGGTTAGCGTAGAATGCAGAATGCTTTTGGGGAAAAAAACTCCAAAAAGAAGATTTCGAGCAACAGATCTTTTTTTTTTTTTTTCCATCAAAAT
The DNA here is from genome assembly GCF_949987515.2 of Delphinus delphis. Classification (NCBI taxonomy): domain Eukaryota; kingdom Metazoa; phylum Chordata; class Mammalia; order Artiodactyla; family Delphinidae; genus Delphinus; species Delphinus delphis. The sequence continues at coordinate 5,603,610 of NC_082703.1, read as the reverse complement.
GCAAATTCTGCTTAGGGTAAATTATTATTAAATTAATGGTTTTAGCATTAAAATGTTGTATGGACTTTTCGAGAGTTAATATAAAATACTGTAAGTGTAATTTTGTTTTATGCGCTTTCTATAGGAATCTTACTCTTTAGGGCGATTCTCGTTTTTATAACAAGATGTACTTTGTTTAAATTAAAAAGAAGTAAAAATTAAGAAGCACTTTGGGGCAATCATGTTAATAGCTAGCACTACTGGGTATTAAAGTTCAAGCAGAGGTTTTACTAATGCAGAACCATGGGGATGACTGTTCTAAGTTTTCTTAAAATTTGTCTTCGGTTATATTGTTAAGTTTTGCTTTAGATTGTAACCTTCAGCATTTGTTTAGTGTATCTATTATATACATCTCTTTTTATATAGTTATATATGTATTTATATACAAAAGAATGCCATTTTATTATTTTAAAAAATGTCTCTAAGGCAAAGCAGGCAACTGTGTGTTTGCGAGAAGGGCTGCATATCAGATTTTGCTTCAGAATCCATCCTGTTTAGTTACGTCAGCCAAGCACAGGACAACTTGATGAACACGTTAATTGGGAAACACCCCTGTTTTTGAGCCTCTGTTGTCTCTACCTCTGACATCGTTGCTGTGAAGATTAAATAAAGTAATGAATGGGAGAGTGCTCTGATAAACTCTAAAGCACTACAGAGGTGCTATTTGTTCACGTTTGTTCTGGCAGTGACATCAGGATGGGCGGGGAAATGGGAGGGCCTGGAATCGGGGAAGACAGTGAGGAATTTGTCCTGGATTTTCCTGGGGTGTCTGCACGGTGGTGGTGCAGTGGGAACAGAGAGGAAGGGACAGATAGATCTAAAGGCCGATTGAAGGAAGACGGTGGCAGGCTTGGTGACTGACCGAAGGGCGAAGTTCAGTGGTCAAAGGCGTGGTAACCTGGTTGACTGTGGGAGAATATGGAGCGGCTGATGGACGTGGGGAGGTTGGGGAGGGAATCATTTAGAGCTTGGAGGGGACGTGATGATTGAGTTTGAGGCAAATGTGTTGGAGACTGAGTTGAGGAAAGGTGTGAGGAGTGGGCTTACTGAGTTTAAGGTCCTGACTGACTGCCAGGCACCCAGGAGACACATAGGAGAAGGCCAGAAGGCCCAGCATCTCTCCTTCCCCCTGTTCGCTCTCTGAATCCTGGTCTTTTGGAGTTTGGCACCCAAGAGCCAGTTTGACTAGTTCTTGCCCTGCCCAGTTTGGGCAACTGTTTAGGGCGTCTTGGTGTAACCCTGCTGGTCCGGCTCTTGTATTTACCTTTCGGTGATAATCAACTCTTAGATAATGAGCAGGTCCTGGTAGATGTGAAGGACTGTCTCACAGGAGGTGGCCTGGTATAAAGGAAAGTGCGTGGTATTTGAGAATCAACAAGGGCTGGGTTCAAATCCTCGCCTGACTACCCAGTACCCATGTGACCCGGAGCACTTGCTTCTCCTGCTCCATCCCGACATTCCTCATCTGTGAAATGGGTTGTTAGGGTGAACTGACAGTGTGCAGCAGGCTTGGTGCAAAACAGACTCTAAACATCTGTCAGTTTCCGCCTTCCTTTATCGGGCTGTGCTTTGCCAAAGCAGCCGATTGACTCTGGGAGTTAGGACGTCTGTCTGTCTTCACCCGGCTGCTTGAGGAAGTCATTTCCTCAAGGTGAGGCTTAGAGGACTCGTGGTGAATGATGGGACAGCCGTAGAACCCTCTGGCGCTGACATTCCATGAATTTAGGAATCTGTAGATAGGTCTTCTGGTCATTTCTGTGTTCTTGTTACTCTCACTAGAAGATGGGGACATTTTTCTCTTTCAAGAAACAATGTTGCTTCTAGCAAAAAGGCTCCCCCTGGGAGGTGTGTCACATCTCTGTGGGCACCTCAGCTCCTTCCTTGGTGATGGGAAAGAATCAACCCCCTGCTTCCCAGTTAAGGGAGTGGGAGCTCCCTTGAGGCCCTTGGTGGCAGGAGAACCCTTGAGCAGAAAGCAAGGGTTGGCCGCACCTTCCTAAAGCCATCCGCCATTAAATAGGAATGTGCCTTATGCCCTACGTTGTTCCAGAAAATTTAGAAGCCCCAGAAACGGACAGGCTGCTCCTGACTCACAGACACCCAGCGTGGGGCTGGGATCTCCTTTCCCCCTCTCTGCCCACTGCCCTGGCGTCTTCCGCTTCCCTCTTGGTGATGGTGCAACGACGGGGTGACTGGCCTTTCTCACCCGCTGCTGGGTCTCCAGTGCAGAGTCAGCAGGCCCAGCCAGAGTCTGCAACTGGGGGCCTGAGACCTGGCCGTGGGGTGGAATCACCTTCGAGCTTTAAAAACATACAGGTGCCTGGGCCCTACCCTTTATGTTAAAACCCTGGAACGAAGCATGGGCATTCTTTGTATGAAAACGTCCCCAGGTGATCCGTACAGGCAGCCTCCCCACCAACCTCTGTCTCCACTCCCCGGCTGCTGGCCCCTCCCTAACCCCTTCCTCAACTCCCTCCCCCAGGTCCTTGACTCCCTTCTACTGGGGACCCTTTCCTTTCGCTCCCCCCTGCACCCAGTTCCTGTCCCACAGGAACCCTGCCCCAGGACAGGGGAACTGCAGACTCAAGTGACACCCAAGTTCGAACTTGAACGGGTCTTCCCGAAGGCACAATGTTTGCCAGTGGTAGAGAGAAGCTGTCCTGGTTGTCCAGTATCCTGTGAGGGTAGCAGGCTCTTAAGGACTGGTTTGGGAACTTAACCACCATGCAAATTGTGTTTTCATTTAAAAATTGAGTTGTCTCCTGGGTAGAGGAATAAGATGCTACTCGTGTCCTCAGAGTGCTTAAAATCTAGCAAGAAGAGACTTAAACTCACAGTAAAATACACTCCAATACAAAACTCAGGGCTGGGGGCTTCCCTGGCGGTCCAGTGGTTAGGACTCCGCACTTCTACGGCAGGGGGGCACGGTTTCGATCCCCGGTCGTGGAACTAAAATCCCGCAAGCCGCACGGTGTGGCCAGAAACAACAAACAATCCAGGGCTAGGCTTTGTCATGTAGACCGGTGTTCTCAAACTTGGGCCTATTTAGGGGATGCTTGAAAAATGAATGTGCACTTTCTGACCATATTCCACTTGATTCTGATTCAGTGTTTTTCCGGGTGAGGCTTGAGCCTGGGCCTTTTAAAACAGGCTGCCCAGGAGAGGCTGATGTGCACCAAAGTTGGAGGATGGCGTGCACGAATTCAGGCGGGGGTGGGAGGGCAGGGCAGGCTGCCGCGGTAGACAACAAGGCTTTGTGAAGGCAGGGCCTCCCATCCTTTCCCCGGAGGACGTGGTGCTTGCCTGGGCTCTGACACCTGGCCCTCCCCAGGCGCTGGGCCCTGGTGATCCTGCCCTGACATCTGGCTGCGAAGCCCTCTGCTCAGGCAGCTGGCACATTCTTCCTGGCCCGGGAAGTGTCTGCCCGGGGCCGCCATCCTGGCAGCGAGCTGTTGTCATTCATCTCCGAGGTCCAGCAATCGGAGCGGACACTGAGCCATCCGTCTGGATCAAGCCTCTGTGATCTTGGCGCTATTTTCTCCTGTCACTCACTTCCCCCTGGGTGGGGAGGAAGGTGGGGGGAAGCTGCATTTTCAGACATGCGTCAGATTTTCCTGGCTCCTCATGGAGGAGGGAGGTGCCTGTGAGCCTAGGAGCAGGCAGGCCGAGGGTGGGCCGTGGTGAGGGGCCTGGGGACACCCCCGTCCCAGGGTAGCTGGGCCGGGAAACTGATGTGGCCTTGTCTCTGAAGCGGGAGAGTTCAGGGGGGCAGGGGCTGAGGGTGGAGCTGCCCTCCCTCTGGAGGGTAGGGGGGAGAAGTCGTTGGAAGGGGATCAGCTCATATCTGGCAGGACGCACAGGTTAGTGTCTGAGTGGCTCCCCAAATCCCACTTCATCGCTTGTAATTCAGGCTAAGGCTCTGGAGGCCTTCAGGCTGCGGTTTGGGGTGAGGAAAGCAAGTTGAGCAAGAGTGGCTCTGAGACTTGGCATCTGCATCTTGTAATTAGCGCTCTGGGCCGGGGATGGGAGCTGCCCTTTGCTGGGCTTGCGCTGTTTATTCTTATGTAACTCTCACAACAAGCCTAGGGAACGGGGCGGATGAGCCCCATTTTATAGGTAGAGAAACTTGCCTGAGGTCCTAGGGCGATAATGTCTCAGGTGGAATTCCAGACGCTCAAGGGTTTGAAATGACAGTGTGCTGCGTCTAGGGTATCAGTGTGGAAGTCAGGAGACCCGAGCCAGTTATGTGACCTTGAGCAAATCCCCTCACTCATGAGTCACTTTCCTCAAGTGCAGAACAGGGGCTGGGGGAGGGCCAGGCGCCCAGTATCCAGCAGAGGCCTAGGGTGGTTCACGGCCTCCTCCGGGGCAGTGTCAGCTGCTCACTGGCCTTTTGGGGTGCTGTGGCTCCTTTATGGACTCTGATTTAGGGATACAAGGCCTATCTGTCATTACCCAATAGAGATTTTTCTTTTCTTTTTTTTTTTTTTGCGGTACGCGGGCCTCTCACTGCTGTGGCCTCTCCTGTCACGGAGCACAGGCTCCGGACGCGCAGGCTCAGTGGCCATGGCTCACGGGCCCAGCCGCTCTGTGGCATGTGGGATCTTCCCGGACTGGGACACGAACCCGTGTCCCCTGCATCGGCAGGTGGACTCTCAACCCCTGCGCCACCAGGGAAGCCCCCAATAGAGATTTTTCTAAAAAAACCCCCAAAAACAAATGCAATCACTATGTAGTTAAAACAAATGTGTAAATCTAATCGTCCATATTCAGAATGCTAAATCAGCTACTCAAAAGCAGCTTTTAGACTTATGGCCTCATTTGCAAAAGGGGGGAGATGACCTTTCTAGAGTTCTCTCTAAATTTCTTGAGCTCTGAGAATCCTTTTGTTGTGGTTTTATCCCCATCCATTTTCTTGTGAATAGGAAACTTCACACATTGCCTTTGCTTCAAGTGACGCATGTTAATTTAGGTAATTGGGCCTAGAAGGACACTTCCCTGCCACCTAAGGTATTTCTTAAGGGCAGTCTCCTGGAATGATGGGTCATTTCACCATTGACCCTTTAGGAAGTTTACTAAATCCCCATCGTCCTAGGTTTGCCTCTGTTTATTGCTTTGAGAAGACCCCAGGTCTTCAAAATGAGGGCTTCCAGGTTATTCTTTGAGGCCTACGGCAGCAGTTTAAGAGGCCACCAGGAGCTATGGACACCTCAGGTCCCTGTGGGATTGGATTTGCCAAGTTATAAATGAGAAACTCCACAGCTGTGATTTCTCATCTTGGCCATTTTTTTGGTACGCTACCGCCCGTGTGTCTTCATCACTTCATTTCTGACAGTGGAGAAGTTAGAAAGCCGAAGAGATTGTGCCAGGGTGGAATATTGCCAGACAAGGTGCCTGTGAGTTTCTTGATGTTTTAATAGTGCACTGACTTAGTGTTTTATAGTGTATGGACATCATTCCGTTTGGTACTCATAAGCGTCCTTTGAAATAGACTGAACAGCTATGTTTTTTTCTTTTCTTTTTTTCCTATATTGTGTGAACCTGTACCCTATTTGTTAAGAAAAGAATTTGAATTTGAAGAATTTTATATATATGTATATAAATATATGAAATAGCTAACACTTGTTCAGGGTCATCTATATACCAGGGACACTTCCAGGTGGTGTAAATCTATTAACTCATCCTTAGAACTGTCTGGTGAGGTAGGTACTATCATTATCCCTCTTTTTACAAAGGGAAAACTGAGGCTTAGCAGTGAAGGAACTTAGTCACAGTCAAATGGTGGAGCCCCCAATTTTAACCACTGTACTAGAATACCTCTCTATAATAAATGAGGCCAAGGGAAATGTTAAGTCCACATACCCACAGCAAGAATTATCACATTTTACAGACGAGGAAAGTGAGCTGAAGAATAGGTAAGTCACTAGAGAATGAACTTATGGTTACTAGGGGGGAAGGGTAGGGGAAAGGGATAGTTAGGGAGTCTGGGACTGACAGGAACACACTGCTATATTTGAAAAGGATAACCAACAGGGACCTACTGTGTAGCACAGGGAACTCTGCTCGATACTCTGTAACAACCTAATTGGGAAAAGAATTTGAAAAAGAAGAGATACATGTATATGTGTAACTGAATCACTTTGCTGTACACCTGAAACGAACACAACATTATTAATCAACTGTAGTCCAATATAAAATAAAAAATCAAAAAAGCAATAGGTAGGTGACTTGCTCAAGGTTGCAAAGCCAGAAAATGGCGTCAACGGAACCAGAATCTTGGTCTTCTGACTCTCAGTCGTGCTTCACTGCCTCAGATAGCATCCTTCTTAAAACGCAAAACATGTGTCTTTCAGAACCTGGCAGTTGGGGCAGGAGCCGTCGGATCTTTGCAGCTGACCTACATCTCGAAGGTAACGTTGGCCTGGAGCTCTGGGGATTCATGGTCCGTGAGTAGGTTGAGGATGTAAACCAGAGGAAGCGTCACACGTCGGGCATTGGCATCTGGGGATGTTGCCTGGCCATAAAGTGCTCCCCTTCCGCGGTGGCCCGTGGAAGCTTGTGGCTGACTGGGGCGGGGTGGCGTGTGGTCAGCAGGTTCTTGGAGGGTGGCCTGCGGCCTCTCACTCCTGGCACCCAGCAGTCAGTGATGCTGCCAGCTCCCGCAAAGGAGGGATGGGGGGTGGAGGGAAGAGTGGGACGTGACTTTGTTTTTGCAATCGGGACAAAAAGGAACACAACAACAAAAAACCTGGTGACTGAAAAGGATTCTCCCGAATGGCGTGGTTCCACTGGCGTGGCTCACGAGGAGTGAGGGCTGCACTGGAATTATATGCATTTCATTGAAGGGCCAAAAGTTAAATTATAATTAAATCACTGTGTTTTCAGAATGATATTTAATGTTGAACAACAACAGACACATGGTCAAACCAAAAGCGTGGGTTGAAGTATATTTTTCATCTTCCAGTGCATTGGCAATTGCAAAAAAAAATTAATAAAGGAAAAAAGGAATTTAATATAAGGATATAGAGGTGAATTCAGTGTCTAACATTTTTATTTATTTAAATAGTTATTGACCTGTGATGACTTCCTAGTCTTACCATTTTGTGTCTTTTTATTGTTATTCTTCTTCTTTTCACACACTTGGTTCTTGGTAGGTTTGCACAGCAGAGGCACTTCATGTTGGCCCAGTACCCAAGTAGCCTTAATCCCTTGGGCCTGTGTCATAAAATGCATGGATCATTAACAACTAAATGTCCCTGACACCTTTCAGCTACAGGGCTGGGCTTAGTAACTGGCCAACTTGGGGGGAGTGTTGAGGGGGTCTCTAGAACATGGTCACTGGATCACTGTGGCAGGGAGGCTACGAGCGCCCCGAGGACGTTCCCAGATGAGCCAGGAAGCCATTCAGCGGCCAGATAAGGGCTGGAGGGTCCGGCGGGCAGGCCGACAGTCCGTCCCCTGGTCCTGTTTGCACAGACAGGGCGAGAGCAGCCCCTCTTCCGTGCCGAGACCTGGGTGGGGCCTGGGGCTGCTTGCTGATGCCCAGACGGAGCTGCTGAATTCAGCTTTGTTCAGGGGCCCCTCCCTGGAGCAGGCACCAGCGCTGAACTGTGGTGCAGCAGTGATAAAAAAAAAAAAAAAAAAAAAAAAGGCCGGGAGATTTAGAGCCTCGTTAGAAAGAGGAGCTCTGTCCAGTGAGGAGAGCCAGGTGGCGCCCAGCCAGGACCGAGGTTCCGGAAGGCCCGCTCTCCCCACACACCCCTCACGTCAAGTCTCTTGGGGACCTCGGCTTCCTTGTCCACGTTCTCCCATCCTCAGGGGGGATGAGGCCCTGATCTGAGTGGCCCCTGGCTCCTTTTTGTAACAGGCTTCGGGAGTCCTTGGGCAGCCCTCCATCTCAGCTGGGCCGGAGGTGGGAGCAGCTGCAGGGGCTGCAGGCCAGAGTCTGGCAGACACAGCCGGGTGCCAAGGCAGAAGCTGCAGGCAGTGTCTGAGCGCCTTAGAGGGAGCAGGGAAGGACCTGCGGAGGGGGAAGGGCCTGTGGAAGCAGGCAATTTGCATGCCTTGTGGTTAGAATGTGGCCGCCTCCCGGCCCAGAGGTCGGAGGCCTGGGCCCTCCCGTCTTCTGTCCTGTCTTGCTGAGAGCCCATTAGGTCATTTCGTTAGGAGGGTCAAAGAAAGAGGATTCAGAGAGCGGGGAGCAGAGAACCTCAATGTTAACGAAACTCCAAACCCTCTCCTGTTTGAGAGGGTTTTGTCGTTGTTGTTTTTCCTGATGGGAGAAGAGTGAATACAGTCTCCTGCAGAATCGTGATGTATAAACGTAGCTCAGATGAGGGTTTCTAGATTTCTCAGCTTGGGAGGCTGCCGTCATTTAGCAGGGATGTTCCTGCCTTTCACCCTTCATGGACAGGAGAGGCAGGACTGGATGGGTTTTGCAAAACCCACAGCTGCCACTGGGTCAGGTTTCACAGAGAGGAGAGCCTTTAACTGCTGCCTGACCCAATGTCAGAAAGCAGGGGTTTTCCCAGAAAAACATTCAGCCGGGCGCTGGTATCACATTCAGCGTTCCGGGTTACTTCTTGTTAACCCCTAGGTGTTCCCGCCCCGAGGAAAGCGTTTACCCGGCAGTGGCAGCCTGGCCGGAGCGTCTGTGTGGCCTCTTCGTCCAGGCGTGCTCCTTCTTGCAGGCTGGTGTTGGGAAGATGGGGTCCTTCAGAGAGGCCAGCAGAGATAAAGGTTCTTGACTTGACAGAGGCAGGACCAATTCTTGGGCAAACCAGAAAAAAATGGATGCTGGCCTCTGGTGCTCCCCACCTCCCCGCTTTGCCTGGGGGCCCTTCTCTTCCACACAGCCAGGCCCACCGTCCCACCTCCAGCTCGCGTTCCATTTTGTCAGGGCCTGGCCCTTCCTTAACTGTAATGAAGACCCTCCTGGAACAGTGTTCCTGGCTTTTGCAGGGGCGGGGTGTCAGGGATCCTTTCTAAAGTCTGGTGAAAAGCGTGGTCTCGTTTCCCAGGTAAATCACACACATGTGCACACACCCTGATTTCGCCTGTGGCTTCAGGGCCCCTTGACTCCCTGAAGCTGGTCCAGGGACCCCAGCTTAGAGCCCCTCCGGCTGCTCCGGGTAGGTGGCTGCCCCTTCCCCTGCTCTGGATGCCACTGCGTGGGGCAGGGTCTCCATGGACACGGAGGCCGCGAGCTGCACCGGAGCTCCGAGACCGTGGCCTGCTGCTGCTGCTTCTGCCAGAGGGGCCCCAGCTCCACTTCCGGCCGAGGGCAGACAGGGTGGGGCGGGCTAGCAGTGCCCCGGCGTCCCACGACTTTGCTGCTCCTGTGGTCTGTGCGCGATCTGATAAGAGCAAGTTCCTGAGAGTCTGTCGAGCTGTGGGGCGGCCTCGCTTGCGTCACCCTGCGGGTGACCCATGCCCGTCCCTCCCTCACGTCCCCACCGCCTCTCGCTGCCTTCTCACCGAGGATCCATCGGTCAACACCGTTGTGCAGCTACTTAACTGCAGCCAGCGTCAGCCTGTCAGCCACGCTGCTTCTTCAAGAGCCTCTGTTCCTTCACTTCTTGTGAAGGAGGCTGCACGGCCTGTCCTGGTTACCAACAGACGGTAGGGGTGGGAGGAGTGGGGTTATGCCTCCCAGGTGGCAGGGATTCTGCTGGCGGGAGGCCAGAGCTATACCTGGAGCTACGTATATTCATGGTAAGTGAGACCCCCCCCCCCGCCCCCGCAACCCTGGCCCTTCTCTTGGAGGGCACAGCAACCAGTAGCTATGACTTTGTTTTCTTCTTTTGTCATTCCGGGACTCTAAGAAGGGGACAAGTCATTCCGCTCTGGCTTTGCCAATCGGGAAGCTGATCAGAGATGTTGAGGGTCTTACCCTTGCTCAACAGCCCATCGGGGCTGACCTGGAACTGACGTCCTGTTAATTCAGCAAGAGCTGCTTTGCCAAATAATCCTTCTGTGGTCACCATGAGGCAAATTATAGACGTGCATGCATTATTAGACGTGTAATCGGCATACCCCCAACTGAACGCTGGATAAACATACAAAAACAAATGAAAAACCAGGCCATCTCTTTGAAAGCTTGGGTTCCAGTAATAAGCACATTCTCCCCGGATAGGCTGGTAATAAGTTGTGGTCAGAGTGGGCCTGTTTGTCACCCAGCCAGGGCGAAAGGGCCCACAGCAGTGCTGTCTTCTTGTTGATGATAAATTGTCAGTGTCGGGGAGAAAGAACGAGTCCCCTAATAAGCCAGAGAAAAGTCTCGAAGCACCCAGCTTTTCACTGCCATTTGAAAGCCAAAGGTAGAAGGGCAGCCGTGAGATAGGTGGATACTGAGGACCGGGATGGCCGAGGCAGTTCTGTGACGGTCAAGGTTATACAGGAACCAAGGGCAGGACGCACAGGAGCTGTGGGCTCAAGGACCTGCAGGAACACGGATGCTGAAGGAGGAAGCACATGAGTCACTGACAGATCAGAGCATCAGAGGCAAACAGGATAAAGGCACACAGCGTGGCTCAGGTTGAATTCTGGGGTCTGAATCGCAGGAGAACAAGATGGCACGGGGGCCAGGACTCAACGTCCTGAGGCTCCAGCGCACGCCTCCTGGGAGCGCTGAAGATGTAACGGAATTTGCATTGTGTGTGTCTGTGCTCAGGATATGGGGGCTTACCTTTGCATACATCTTCATGTTTTTCGGGACTATTTAAACACTTTCTTAGGCCCTCTGTCCTCCACCTCACGTCATGGTAAACGTATCAAAATACACTCACATCCCTCGTTGACCCTAATTGTCCGGCTGTAAGATATTTGAAAGGATTTAAATCATTTTACTTTTGGAATGATTTGGCTGTAACTCATTTAATTTATGATTGGCTCTAATTTCTCGGCTGTCGTCTTGCACATCCAAGGATTCTCATGAACCAAGAAAATCGAAGCTACTAATTATTTTCGAATGTAGTGTGATTTTTGTGAATGTTTAATTGAAACGTGAATGAAGTTGACTTAATGTGTGACATCTTGTAGGCATTTATTTAAATACTTGTCAGTGAGGTTGATATAATGTTATACAGACATTTAATTAAATATTTATTAATGTTGCATTGTTTTAGGCCCCGGAGAAGCTCGCAAGGCCCTCAGCATTTTGCCCATTGTGCCAAGCACGGCACGGTATGTGGAGTGGGTGTAAACAGCCCCTCCTTGGTTGAGCAGCTCCTGTATGACAGGATGGCTCAAGTGCTTCACCTGCACGGTCACATTTAATCCTCACCATAGCCCTATGAGAATGTGATTTACTAACCCTATTTGATAGAACAGGAAATGGGGGTCTGACAACGGGGCCTCCTGGGTTTGGGGGCCAGGTGCTCTGGCACCAAGCCCAGGCTGTACCGCCTGTCCTTCCTTTGATCTTTTATAGGCTGCCACCTTGGTGCCCGTCTTGAGTACGCCGGGCAGTATTAAGGTTAATTCTCAGGTACCGTGGTGGATGCCGGCTCCAGCGAGGTCCAGCCCCCATCAAGGGCAGTCACCTAACTCCATGGGATGGAATCTGCTTTCCTTAATTTGTTCAGTGTATTTGAACCTGAATGAGGTGGGCTCACAACATGCACATACTCAGGAATATACATGTAAGAGGCAGGCTTGAAAAAGCAAGATAACACAGCAGGAGATAGAAAAACCCTTCTGCTTCAATACAGGTATGCTCTCTGATTCCATCGGCCCCTCTCCGGGCAAGTGCTTATTTTCATGGTGAAACAGTCAGGGTAGAGATAAGGGAGGCTGGTCAGTTGTCCCAGTGCAGTGAGTGACGGGCTGCCTCACCTTTCTGCGAACTCTGATTGGAATCTATGTATTTGTGACAGTTCCACCTTTAATTCGAAGAGCTGTTTAGGGAGCAGGTTGGTGGTTGGGAGAGGAGTGGAATCTTGCTCGTGTGAATGGGGCCAGTGTATGTTTGTGGTCCAAAGAGAAGTTTTTCAGGACTCAGTGGATTTTAAGAGTTTTTGCAAGGATGACGATTCGACACAGATAAGAGGATAATGATTATCTCCGAGGGGTGAAGACGGGATTCCATTAGGGAGGGGCACACAAAGGGCTTCTAAGAAATAGGACCGATAGTGGCTTATTTCTTGATCTGAATGATGAGTGCAGGGTTTCCACTTAATTATTAGTTCTTAAAATGTTCAAATATGTTTTATTTACTCTTCTTTTTGTATAAAGTTTTCCCAATTTAAAAACTTTGAGGAAAATATTCCCCCCACAACTTTACAACACTGTTGGAAACATATTCATGTTTCTTTTATTTTTCATTTGATTTAGGTGAGCATAGCCACCTCAAAGCAGAAACCCAAGACTCCGTTTTGCTTTGGTAAGTACTGAGCCCAGGATGGGTTTTCTGAACACTCCTGCAGCAGCTTCCTCTTTTGAGTGGAGACAGTCCTGTGACCACATGTGACTTACACCCTGTGTGTGTGAGTGACTGCTGTCCCAGCCATGTCCGTGGGTCTCAAGTGATACTCCTTTCCTTGGTCTCCCTGCAAAGATTGTTAACAACATGAGACAGAGGCACGGGGGCCAGTGATGTCTCAGTTTTCCCGGCTCCGCAGGGCGGGGTGCCGGGTATCTACCTGAAGTTTTCGGGAACCTTCATCTCAGAGCAGAGTAACGGTGTGCTTAGGAAACGTGGAGACTTGAAGGAGTTGGGGGATCATAGAAAAGGAGGAACGTTCTGTTGAGTGTCTTGTTGCCAAATGAGTGACCGGTGAGAGTGACACAGGAAGCAGAGCTGCTCAGTGGAGGCAGGTCATTGAATCATCAGTATTTAACTGCGTTCCACTGCCTTCTCAGTGCTGTGCTGAGTGCTACGAGCAGATGCTAACAGATAGCTTCTGTTGTCTCTCTGGTTCTGAGTGTGAGCTCCACGAAGGCAGGGATGCTCCTCTGCTTTGTCTTTGCTGTATCCCCGGCACTTAGAGTGTGGTTCCTGGCACACAGCGGGTACTCACTAAATATTTGCTGAATGAATAAATGAATGAACTAAAGGACTCTCTGTCTACCCCACAATGCTCACCTCCTCCAGTTCCGGCTTATTTATGCCTGGAAAGTAAAATAGTCCTTTGATCTGTCCCCTTTCCCAACTTCAGGTTGCTTCAAACTTCTTTTGTGCTCTTTCACCCACTCCCTTTAAATATCATGACCAAGCTCCAACATGACTCTCAGATCTTGTGGTCAGCGGATCTTAAAAAAAAAAACAAAAAACAATGAATCCAGAAGTAAACTGTTGACTTTATGGAGTGCTCAGAGGAAAGACCAGGTTGAAAATGAGGTCCAGGTCACAGACTTGATCGCAGGCAAGCTTCGTTACATTTCTCAACCACAGACAAGACCCCTAACCTGGGTCAGTTGTGCCAGTGGAAACTAGGGACACTGGGGCCAAAATTATATATGTATCATCACGACGGTCAATCTCTCGGTGCCTCTGAAAAGCTGTCCAGGCGTGTGTCTTAGGGATGGTGGATGAGCTGCCTCCCAGCAGCACACTAAGGCTATTGTTGTTGTCTTGTGGCCAATGGAATAATCCACACCTTTTAAAAATGAGAGCCCACTGCTTCCCAGATATTCACGCGGGTGACTTTGCACCGTGGGAAGCATCTTCGTCTGCGCGGCGGGGATCCTCCGCCCTGCTAGTTGAAGCGCCTTGGTTTTGTGGAGTCTCTGTGTTGTGTGTGTTCTGACCCGGGTTCTTCTCTCTTCGTCCCCGTGCTTTTGCAGTCATCAACGCCCTCTCGCAGAGGTATTTTCTTCAAGCCAATGACCAGAAGGATCTGAAGGACTGGGTCGAAGCCCTGAACCAAGCCAGCAAAATCACTGTATGTACGATCTTTCTCCTTTCTGGAGGGGGTCAGGGCCTCTTCCCCGCACAGGAACGACCCAGATGGCGGCAGGGACTTTCCCAGGACCCTGTTCCAGACTAGTTCCCCTACCTCTTCTCACACCTTGGCTGACTGACCACAAGTTGAACTGAGAGTCTGAGTTTGAATCAAGCTCAAGGGGAAGTTTATGGAGTGTCCCCTTTATGCTTCCTGGGAGGGGAGGGCTCCTGGTCAGTCGTGGTTTGGGTCATTCTGGGATGCTGATTCAGAACGTGGCGGGATTGGAAAATGGATTGCTGAATCCGAGAAACAGAGTAAAGGAAACTCACATGAGGAGGGAAGTCGGAACTTGGTCCTGGCTTGGGGGAGACTCTTCTGACTTTAGGAAGCCACCTGGGGACCAGTCCAGGCCATGCACCGACCTGTTCTGGGAAAGCCTTCCGTTTATAAGCACCAGTTTACTGGCTGTTCTGTGAAGACTCTTGTTTTCCTTGACTCGGCTAACGAAGAACTCCTTTCTTAGAAATACAGAAAAAGAAAGGGAGACGGGTAGGGAGGAAGAGAGGGGGAAACTATGTTTGGAAAAAACTGGACCTTTAACCGATAATATAGGCAGGCTTCGGGCGTGCAATCCATGCTTTGCTGAAAAGCTTGATTTTCTGTATCGTACAGTCAGAAATGCTTACATTCTAGTGACTTCCGGTAACAACCCTTCTGTGCTGGGGCAGATCATCTTCCCCGGTATCTCAGGGTTCCCGTGAATAAAGTAATGGAAGAAACCTGTACACTCTACCCAGCCCTTGTGATACCGCACCCAAGCAGAGTACAAAGCGGATTTGCTTGTGGGCCCGTTATTCTGATAAACGTTGGTGAACCTGTGAAAAGAGAGAGAAATGCCGGGGTGGCATGGGGGAGGGAGCCGCTCACTCCCTTCTGCTACCCACATGTTTGTGTGTGCGGCTCTAGAACGCTGACTTTAGTAAAGGTTTTCTTCATTCAGGTTGAGGTCTTCACCCTTCTGTGTCTTCCACAATCTGGGGAGTTTCTTTCAATGTCTAATACCTTCTTCTCGTTAAGTGTTTCCTCCCTTGGTCCTGCCTGGTGAGCTGGGCTACACAGCCTGCAAGGCAGCGGTGGCCTCTTTGCCTTGCTGTTGTGCCTTGAGTGTAGAGTTGCTCTAAGCAGCTAGCTCCCCGTCCTCTTTCCTGGCCCCACTGGACAGAAGTGATTGGCGACAGGAGTGGGAGGGAGCGAGGTGGTACCGAGAGGCCGGGAGTCCAGAGGCCTGCGGGGGTGGCGCAGCCTCTGCAGGGGCTCCGTAACCTCCAGGGTCTTCCTGACTTTCCTTTGCTCCGTTTATACATCCCTTCACTCCTCCTGCCAGAGGTCCTGTGCGACAGAAGGAAGAGGAGGGGTACCCTCCTGCCTGATTACCTGCATTTTTATCTTAGGGCACCTTGTGTGCGAAGTGAAGCATCCCAGGGGAGATGCAGAGATGAAAGACACAGACAGCGTATCCAGTGAACCAAGCTTTCTCACGGGCCACGTTCATCACCCCTCATGTCACTCCTGTGAGACAGGTGCATTCACTGCCATTTTTAAGATGAGGAAAACGGACACGAGAGTCTTGCCCCAAATCTAGAGTTTAGTAAATGGCAGAGCTGGGATTCAAACCCAGGACCTTCTGCCTTCCAAGATCTCAAAGAGTTCATAAATATATGAAAAATGAGCAGCAGTTGTAAAAAGAGGTTAGATTACACACCACTTTTATATCTATGGCTTCTTGTAGCCTTGTGAAAACCTTAGGTAGGGAGGGCAGGTGTGATTATCTCTGTTTATAAACGAGGCAGTGGAAGTGCCTGGAGATCAGCGACCCTCCCAGGGTCAGGAGCCAGTTTTTCTGCCCGCAGATCACTGGTCATTTAGTGCTGGGTCATTGAGTTCTTATGACTGAAGATAATGGCCGACGTAGTGGTATTTAAAGAATTGAGTTCGCTCGGAGTATCAGTATTCCTGTGTTAGTTTTCTTGGGCTGTCGTAACAAACTGCGTGGCTTAAAGCAACAGAAGTGTGTTCTCGCCTAGTCCTGAGAAGCCTGAAATCAGGGTGTCGGCAGGGCCCTCCATGTGCCCCCTGAAGGCTCAAGCGGAGAATCCTTGCTTGCCTCCTCCAGCTCCCAGTGGCCCCGGGCCGTCCTTGGCGTTGCCCGGCTAATAGCTGGATCCCTCCATCTCTGTCTCCACCACTGTCTGGGCTGTGTGTCTGTGTGACCTCTCCTTTTAGGAGGGCATCAGTCATTGGTCTTAGGGCCCAGCCTAAACCAGCATGAATTCATCTTAATTTAATTATATCTGCGAAGACCTTATTTCCAAATAAAGTCATGTTCTGAGGTTACGGGTGGACAATTTTGGGAGACATTATTCAACTCACTAAAGTTTTTCAAAAGGGTTGAAGTTTGAGCAGTAAAAGTAAAGCACAGCTTTCTCCCCTTCCCTCCCAAGTTGGATTATTCCTTGTAGCAACCTAGCCACGCCTGGTGGGAAGAAAGATGAGTCCTTGCAAATTTCGTTTCACGTTGCAAATGGGAACCCTGTGGGCCTCCCCCATCAGAGGACCCTCCACAGTGGGTGAAAGGGGTCCCACCTTTCACTGGGATTCTGGGAGATACACAAACCAAGAGGATGAACTTGTTTTCGAGATCTGGAGTGTAGTTATTGGTGAGTTTGCCCTCCGCAGGCTGATTCAGAGTCTCAGAAATGGAAACAGCTTTGCAGAGGCTCCAGGCGGTTGGCCAGAGGCAGCCCACGATGCAGGGACGTGAGTGGTGACAACCAGCGGTTCTCCGGGTGGGCTGACGGGTTGAGAGGCAACACAACAGCCAAGTCACCAGGAGTCCTCTTCTGGCCACCGTGAGCGCTGAAAGGCCACTTCCCTCCTTCTTTGCTGGGTTTCAGGAATTCATTTGGGTCATTTGGAGGCAGTCGTGTTGTTCCACGGTGATTGTATCTCTGGACACCCCAGCACTAATCCACATCCCTAAAGAATTCTATCTTATCAGAGCAAAACACAGAGAAATCGGAAAGGGTGGTCCAGGTAGGTAGGTAGTGGTGTTTAGCAGTGGGGCAGTTACTTCATTTCAGTGAGCTTTAGTTTACTTCATCTATGAAATGGAGAAAATAAGGCCTACCTGATAAGATCGTCTGAGATGAGAGATAATGCAGTAAAGAGATGGGTACTTTGCCTGGCACTGAACAGAGGCCCAAAGCAATGGGAGCTGCGGTTGTCCCTCAGCCAGAAGGGAAGGACAGGGTGGATTTCTGGCCCAATCTGGAGAGTTGGTGGGCAGAGGTCACCGTGGTGTAAGCTGAGTGCACAGGCCAGGAAGAGGGGCCCTGTCTCCTTTCTGGGGCCCCAGCGTAATCATGATGGTCTTAGTCGTTTCGATAGATGCCAGGGGGTGTGGCCTTTGGTCCCTGTCCTTGGCAGGCAGAGTTCTCCTATGGCCCTGAGCTGAGAGCTCTTTTTTTCTCCCCGTGGCTTGCAATAGTTTATTTTTTTTAATTAAAAAAAAAAGTATTTATTTATTTATTTTTGGCTGTATCAGGTCTTAGTTGTAGCACGTGGGATCCTCTGCTGCGGTGTGTGGCCTCCTCGGTGCGGCGCGCGGGCTTCTCTCTAGTTGTGGCGCACAGGCTCCAGGGCGCATGGGTGCTGTGGTTGCGGCTCGCGGGCTTAGTTGCCCCACGGCATGGGGGATCTTAGTTCCCTGACCAGGGGTTGAACCTGCGTCCCCTGCATTGGCAGGCGGATTCTTAACCACTGGACCACCAGGGAAGTCCCTTAATTTTTAATTTTTATGTGGTTTTTAAAGGTTCCTTTCCATTTGAAATTATCACAAAATATTGGCTATATTCCCTGCATTATACAATATATCCTTGGGCCGTGAGCTTCTGAACAGTCTGGATTCTTAGGTCTTTCTAGCTCCCAGGGCTGTAGAAGAAGTGGAAGAGGATGTTAGTTTTTCTCGTGGTGTCTGCAGTTACGTTCCTGGCAGATCCACATGGGGCGTTGAGTCCTTGTGAAGAACAAGCTTTTTTTTTTTTTTTTTGAATTTTCAAAATTCAAATTTTTTTTTGAATTTTTATTTTATTTTATTTTTTATACAGCAGGTTCTTATTGGTTATCTATCTTATACATATTGGTGTATACATGTCAATCCCAGTCTCTCAATTCATCCCACCATCTCCGCTCCCCACCCTTCCGCCCCTGCTTTCCCCCGTTGGCGTCCGTACGTTTGTTCTCCACATCTGTGGAAGGACAGGCTTTGTGATGCTGTGGGTACTGCCTCGGCAGCATCAGGGTCTGGTCTCTGTCTAGGTATTAATCGGCTTTGGGCAGAGAACTGGACTACTCTGGGCCTCTCTTGTGATGAAAAATTTTCCAGTATAAATGAGAAATGGACAAGGTGGAGGAGAAGCGAATGAGGATCGATGACCTCGGGTTGGGAGGGTGTTCAGGACTGTGGCGAACTGAAGAATCCGTTCCCCATCCGAAGAGTGGACAGCTGCTTCACTGGAAATCAAGAGTTTTACGCGAAATATCCCAGATTTTAACAGTGGATTGAAAAACACACTGGATAGGACAAATGAAACACAGTTGGGGCAAGTCTCCCTTGGGGCCACCAGTTTGCAACCTGTGGTCTCAAGCTCGCCCTAAAAATTCCGTGATTCTTGCACCAGCAGTGGTGCTCGAACTCCGTCATGGAGAGGAGCAAAGATAACTCATTCCACAGAAAGGGCTGCATTTGTAAACGTTAGCACCGTTGATAAAAAGTTACTTAGAATATTTTGACAATTAAAATACTTTTGTAGTTTTATTCATATTTCTAACGTGTTGAAATTTATATCCTCTATCATTTGATGGCCGTGACACCTGTATGACTGCGTCACTCAGTTAGTGACAGGTCAGGAGTTACACCCCAGGCCCTGGGGCTCCAGAGCTCATGCTCCCCGAGTCCTGTACCGTATACCACAGGCATCTTACCCACTGCTGAGCGTGCTTTCTCCCGTCTTCATGTTCCTGGCTCCTTTTCGTCCACCGGATTACTGTTTCGGCATCTCTCCCCTTGGAGACCTCCACCACGCACACCAGCCGCGCCAGGCATTCCATCCCAAGCCGTTCCCCTGCTGCTGTCAGTCCCAGCTCCTGTTTATCGTCCTCACGGCACTCACCACGATTTGTAATCACTCTGATTGCTAGCCTTGCTCTGTAGTTTCGCTCAGTCTCCCTGATCAGCACGTATGTGGTGTGAGGGCAGGACACGTGTCAGTGTCTGCTGTTTTACCTTTGGTCTCTAGCCAGGCAAGGGCTGACTCATAGCGGGTGCTCCGTACATTTGTTGAGTGGGTGTGTGTGTGGGTGTGCGTGTGCGCGGGGTGGGCGTGGCTTGCTGAATTCCTCATATACAGGTTTGGATGGATGGAAGGGTAGCGGGAGAGAGGCGTCGTGCTCTAATTTCGTACATTAGCTTTCCTCCCCTCCCCCTTCCTGCTGTTGCCTCCCCAACTTTTCCTAGGCCTTCTGTTCCCTCTTAACTGTTCCGTCATTCTTCCCAGGTACCCAAAGTTGGGAACCTGCCCCTGACGACCGAAGTTGTCAAGAGCCTAGCAACTCCTCTGGCCCTGGAGAAGAAGCCCCAGGTGGCCTACAAGACAGAGATCATCGGAGGCGTGGTGGTACACACGCCCATCAACCAGGTGCTGGGGCCTGGCGCTGCCAGAGGGTGGAGGGGTTCGGGGGTGTCCGTGGTGTGTCAGTGACATGACAGAAGGGCTGGACCGAGGAAGGGGTGAGGGTAGCGGGGCCAGTGCACATGGGGTGGTCAAGAAGATATCGGCAGTGCAGAAATTGAGGCCACCGCCTCTGAAGCTCTGTGGCAGTACGGCTTTGCGTCACCCACGGGGACCGGCACTGTGAAGCCCGTGAGAAGTGGGGTCGAGGATGGCTGGAAACAAGCCCCGCTGTCCCTAGGCCTCGTCCAGTTTGCTTCAGAGTCTTCCCTTTCTCCCGGGTCTGCCCAACCTCCCCAGCCTTGGTCTGTGAACGCACCCCGTACAGTGCCTTCCCGGGGCAAAGCCAAAGGGTTTTTTTTATGGTTTCTTTCTCTCTCTCTCTTTTTTTTTTAACATCTTTATTGGAGTATAATTGCTTTACAATCGTGTGTTAGTTTCTGCTGTATAACAAAGTGAATCAGCTATACATATACATACACCCCCATATCCCCTCCCTCTTGCATATCCCTCCTACCCTCCCTATCCCACCCCTCTAGGTAGACACAAAGCACCGAACTGATCTCCCTGTGCTATGCGGCAGCTCCCCACTAGCTACCTGTTTTACAGTTGGTAGTGTATATAAGGGCATGCCACTCTCTCACTTCGTCCCAGCTTACCCACCTGGTTTATTTCTCACTTGACTGCCATCGTGGCCCAAGAGGAAGAGATGATTGGCCGGAGAGGGTGGGGTCAGGGGTGTGGCTGCGTCAGGAGGGGGCGGTGCTAATCCTGCAGCTGTTTCCTTGTAGAACGGTGGGGATGGGCAGGAAGGGAGTGAGCCCGGCTCCCACGCCATCCTTCGAAGGTCTCAGAGTTACATCCCCACGACAGGCTGCCGTGTCCCCACCGGGCCCCCCCTCATTAAGAGCGGCTATTGTGTGAAGCAAGGGAATGTGGTGAGTGTCCATGCGGGGGCTGGGAGGGGTTCTGGGGACCCCGGGAGCCAGTGGGTGTGGGCGAGGCAGAGGGGAGGGCAGTTTGCAAGGAGGAGCGTGGAGCCAGCCACGCCCAAACCGCCCAAACCAGGGAGAGGCTGGGGTGGGGAGAGCTCCCGCCCCGCAGCTCGAGGTGATCCGAGGAGTCGCCCCATGAGAAGAAGTCCTTGCCCCTGACCCCCAACGTGGGAGCCTGGCTTCGGTGGGGCGGGGTCCCCAGGAGCTTAGAACCCGAACGCACCCCCGGGAATGCTGGGAACTCTTC
The DNA here is from genome assembly GCF_949987515.2 of Delphinus delphis. Classification (NCBI taxonomy): domain Eukaryota; kingdom Metazoa; phylum Chordata; class Mammalia; order Artiodactyla; family Delphinidae; genus Delphinus; species Delphinus delphis. Next base: position 5,582,654 of record NC_082703.1, on the reverse strand, counting down.
TAACGTCCTGCTCTTTACCCTTTATTTCAGCGCAAGAGCTGGAAACGGCGCTTCTTTGCGCTGGACGACTTTACCATCTGCTACTTCAAGTGTGAGCAGGTTTGTAGTCACTCTGGGGCCCGCCTGAGAGGCCGTGGAGGGCAGAGGCACAGGAGTCACACCCACGTGTGTGTGTCCGAGCAGAGATGTGGGCACACAGACTCCGGGGGTGCTTGTGTCTGACCTCCGTCCTTCTGGTGTGCGCATCTTCATGGTGATGTAAAGTGGCCTTAACTCCCTGCCTTCGTGGTCAGGGCCACAGAGCATCATCTTAGATTTCTTTCCTCTCTTGATTATTTTGAGACCTTGTCTTGTTTGCCACCTGGTCTCAGCCAGTCATCTCTGATGATGATGGCTGCCCGGTCTGGGCGTTGGGCTGACAGCCTCATGCACTCTCTCTCTGTTTCCCCCCAGGACCGAGAACCTCTGCGTACCATATTCCTCAAGGATGTTCTCAAGACCCACGAGTGTTTGGTCAAGTCTGGGTAATTGTCTCTGCTTATTCTTCTCTGGTCAGAACTCCGTGTGCCCTCTTAACTCTTCTTTATTTTTTTAACATCTTCATTGGAGTATAATTGCTTTACAGTGGTGTGTTAGTTTCTGCTGTATAACAAAGTGAATCAGCTATACGTATACATATATCCCCATATCTCCTCCCTCTTGCGTCTCCCTCCCACCCTCCCTATCCCACCCCTCTAGGTGGTCACAAAGAACCAAGCTGATCTCCCTGTGCTATGCGGCTGCTTCCCACTAGCTATCTCTTTTACGGTAGTATATGTAAGTCCGTGTCACTCTCTCACTTCGTCTCAGCCTTAACTCTTCTGTTACTCCCCTTCTGAGGCTCTATAGCAGAAACTTCTTCCAAGAGCAGGAAGATGTTGTCTCCTTGACATCTGTGGCTGATTCTCCACATCCAAGCTGCCGCAGCTGTGAAATGGCGCTGGGCAAACCTATCCTCTTCCCGTCCCCTTACTCTCGCTCCTGAAATGGGCCTATGTGATACTTTTCTGATGGAGAAAAAGAAAGGATATAGAACAAAGGAGAGGTGCTTCTCAGGTGTCAGCTGCTCATCTCACCGGAGGACTGGGCTCAGAGGTGGAGGGGGACTGTGCCCTTAGTCACTTGCTTTTCAGTGCATCTGCTCAGACCCCTGTTTATGCCATGCCTCTGCCCTGAACTTGTTATGCCTTTCTCCTCTCCTCATTTTGACAAAGTCCCTGATGTCTTCTTAATATGGGGATGAGTCACAGCAATGCTCTCGGGCAGGACGAGGAAGTATTTTTAATGTGTTCCTCTTTCAACTAGGAAATGGTCACCTTTCCAGTGCCACAGAGCGTAGGACGAGTTTGGGACCTGGGGCCTCTTCGAGTGCGCTCCCATATCCAACACCCATACAGGTGGCCCTGGAACCAAACTTTAGAGACCCGAGGGCGTCCGGGCATCTAGCAGTCCTCATTTGGCCCTCAGTCTGCAGTCTGTAGGGGTGCTATATGGAATCTCCGTCCCACGGACTGTGCATGCAGAGCCTGCGTCCCCAGGGAAGCTGTTAGCAGCAGACTGACTGTTCTCACATGAAGGCATGGGAGGGTCTTGCATGAAAACGAGGTGTCTTGTGGCCCAAGGAAGCAGGCACTGTTGTGAGCCTTGCAAACGGCAGTTGCAGAGTGTGGAAGATTAGGGAAGTTCCCACCGACAGATTATCATGCGTGAAAGGTGCTACAGATGGAAGCTGCAGAAGTGTGGCCCCAGCGGTGACAGTGGGTGGAGGAGAGATGAGGCTTGCTCCTGACCCTGGAGGCCCGTGCAGGTTGATGGGTGTATTGGGGCAGCTTAGGAAACCCAGATAATGTTCGTCCCTAAGAGCGCTTTGCACTTTGCCTGAGCCAGAGTCAGACTGAACTCCGAGGAAAACAATTGAGGGAGTTGAAGATCCTCGGGGACGGAAGTTGCCGAGGCCCTGCAGGTTCCAGGCCTGTGAGACTGGGGTCTCCCAAACCCAGTCACGGGGGTTAGGGCCTCTGAGTAGTCAGTTAATGTTTTGTTGACTTGAGTTGAATTGAAAGGCCACATGTAGCCTGAGAAGTAGATATGAAAAGGGTGGGGATTTCCTCCCTGTTTGCGTTGACCTCCCCTGTAGTAGATTACATGATTGTGCTGCATGTGCATGAATAGTTGAAAAGGTTAAACCATCTTATCCAGAAAGAAGAGCCATCTCCACTCGGATACTCAGAAAGTGATTATAATAGCTAATGAAATGCATTTCAAATGACCACTCTGTGACATTCATTGTACCAGGTGCCTCATATAACTTATGAGATGCCTTATATAACTTATAACTGATCTTTGCGGTAAGAAGCTTGGTAGAGGAGTGCTTCTGGTTTCCATTTTACAGTTGGGGTAGAGAGGCTCACAAAGTTTTAGAAATATTCCTAAAGTACCTTTTCCCAGTGGAGTCAGGATTGGGCCCCAGGTCTGTCTGACCCCTGATTGCCGTCCCCGCCCATGTGGGGCTCTAGTCTCGTGCTCCTCCTTTGCCCAGGTGCCCATGTCACTGGCAGCGCACCTGCCATTTCCTTCCAAGTCCTGATTCCTGAAGCCAGCCCTGCCTGTGATCAGTCCTTTCTTTCTTTTTCTTTCTTTCTTTCTTTTTTTTTTTTTAAATTTTTTGACCACACCACATGGCATGTAGGATCTTAGTTCCTCAACCAGGAATCAAACCCGGGCCCCCCTGCAGTGGAAGTGCAGAGGCTTAACCACTGGACCACCGGGGAAGTCCCCCTGTGATTAGTCCTTTCTTGGAATTATTCTAACTCTTGGCATATAACACGCAGTCTAACATCTGACTGTAAAGTTTTGCTCTTTTATGTTCTTTCATGGGGAAGGAATTAGATCTTTCACTCCTTACATGTTCCCCGTAGTGACTGGATGCACAGAGCAGGCATTTCACCCTGTAAATAATTTCGGGATGGGAGGTTTGTGGCTGAGCACCAGCTACCTCTCGCCTTCCTCCTTGCGGAAGTAGGGTCCCTCTTCCAAACCTCACACCCAATTTGAAGCATCTTCCAGTGGTCTACTCTCTCCTTCCCTTTTTCCTCTTGAGCATCCAGTCCCCTTTTGAGAGCAGGGATTTAGGGAAGCTGATGCAGTTGCTGTGTGGGTGGAGAAAGGCTTTGGAAATAAGAGATTCAGGTCCCTTAGGAGAGGCACCTGGTAGTGGAGTAACTAAGAGCGTAGACTCTGGAGTTGGACCCAGTTTCAAATCCTGGCTCTGCCGGTTCCTTACTCCGGTGCCGTGGACAAGTCATGGAACCTCTCTGAGCCTGGGTTTCCCCATCCATAAAGTAGGGAAAGTCTTACTGCCTCATTGGATTGTTGGGAAGATTGGATGAAATAACACATTAAAAAACACAAAGAAGGGCTTCCCTGGTGGCGTAGTGGTTGAGAGTCCACCTGCCGATGCAGGGGACACGGGTTCGTGCCCCGGTCTGGGAAGATCCCACATGCCGTGGAGCGGCTAGGCCCCTGAGCCATGGCTGCTGAGCCTGCGTGTCCGGAGCCTGTGCTCCACAACGGGAGAGGCCACAACAGTGAGAGGCCCGCGTACTGCAAAAAAAACAAATAAACAAACAAAAAAATAACACAACAGATTGGTGGTTGTCAGAGGCGGAGGGTGGGGAGTGGCCGAAATGGGTGAAGGGGGTCGAAAGATACAAACCTCCAGTTATCAAATCAGTAAGTCCTGGGGATGCCATGTGCAGCACGGTGACTGTGGTTGATAGCACTGTATTCTATATTTGAAAGTTGCTAAGAGAGTAGAGCTTAAAAGCTATAATCTCATCACGAGAAATAAAATTTGAGTGTTACGTACGAGACAGTGATCATTTGCAGTGTATACAAATATCAAATCATGTTGTACACCTGAAATGAATATACTGTTTTTTGTCTTACAAATATACTGTTCTATGTCCATCTCTTAATAATATATATGTATATAAAATATATATTTAATGGAGCATAATGGACAGAACAGTGTGTGCTTGTGTATATATATAAAACCAATAAAATTTTCATCTACTTGACCCTCAGATAAAAACACTTGAAACAGTGCTTCTCACCAAGCACTTTTTATCAGTATATCTGAGCCACTGAAGAAACACACAGTCCTAGACGGTGTGGGGTGTGGTGCATGTGAGGCAAGAGGTTTTGGAGGCCAAGGAGCTTTGTCCTGTTAGAACTGGTGGTGGTGTGTACTGGGGAGGGGGATCCATGGGGATGGTTAAACCACTTGAGACCCTCCAGGAAGTGAAGCTGTAGGAAACCCTGTAATGCCTTCTGAGGCAGGGCAGCAGGAGGAATGGCCTGTGGATCCCCTTTTTAGGGTAGGGGGCACGGGTACCTGCCTCAGGGTGAATCAAGTCCTCAGTGGGTGACCAGCATGCCTGGTAACTTTCAGGGTGGGGGCACGGGTACCTGCCTCAGGGTGAATCAGGTCCTCAGTGGGTGACCAGCATGCCTGGTAACTTTCAGGGTGGGGGCACGGGTACCTGCCTCAGGGTGAATCAGGTCCTCAGTGGGTGACCAGCATGCCTGGTAACTTTCTATCTCTTTCTCTGTCTAGCGATCTGCTGATGAGGGACAACCTGTTTGAAATAATAACCAGCTCCAGGACCTTCTACGTGCAGGTAAAAAGCTCGCTGCCAGAAGACGCTGACGTTCCTTCTCTGTGGGTGGTGTGCTTGTAGGCCTGCCTTTCCCTTTGCTTTCTCTTTTATTTTGTTCGAAGTTTCTAGGTGGTAAATTTAGCCCCCGATAGTCAGTCCGACTCCCATTTTATTCTAAACAGGATGTTTGCCAAAAGCTTCCCAACCGTAAAATAATAAGAACGGGTTGAGCCGCTACACTGGGGAATGTGAGTTTGTACCAGCTGCTCGTAGCTGCTGGGCGCCAGCTCAGCAGAGAAAAGGGGAACTGGTCAGTGGTTTCACTTCTCCCTTGGAGGGTGTTTATAAGCCCCGTCTATGTGTGGACAGCACTGTGTGCGGAAGGACAAAAGCACAGAGGGCCCTGTGCGGGTACCAGGTGCACAGCCAGCTGCACAGAGAAAGCGATTGTTTGGACTCCGACGGTTCAGCTCTCAGAAGCATCTCCCCTCCACCCACAGCCTTGGAGTTCTCCCAACTCCTTCTCAAATCATAGGAGCTAGAAAGGCAGATTTCTAGCCTCTAGCCTGGCCTAGACTTTCAAGGCCAAGTCCTCGCTGCAGCCTGCCTAGCCGTCCACAGAGCGTGCCTTGATTCCTGCAGCCTCACGGTGCTGGTGCCCGTCGAGCGCCAAGGCTGCCATGGAGTGTGTTGGTTGAAATGCGGGGCTCCCCGACCAAAGCTTCTCAGGGTTCCCCGCGCGCTCCCCACTCAACACCTTCCCTTTCGTGAGGTCGACCCTCACCCATTTCGTGAGCAGCAGGTCCTTTTGAGCGGGTCCCCTTTCCTGAGCCCAGCAGACATGCTAGCAGCCTGAGGCATCTGTGTGTTCCATTCATTTAGACAAGCATCTGGGAAGAGCTGTGGAAAAGTGCTGCTGGGGCCCTAGAGCAGCCTCCACGGCCATTCAGGGACATGTTTGAGCTGTCGGTGCACCAAAAGAGTTTCCAGTTCTTGGACTAGACAGATGGGGCGTTGCCTCATCTTGGGGACCCCGCATTCAACAGAGCGGATCCTGAACCCGAGAGGGAGATAGTCAGGTAAACAGGCAGTTAGAACAGTGTGCAGAGGTGGGGAGGGCGTGTTGGAGAGATGAACGCAGGGGAGCTTTCGGGGCAGTGGAACTGTCCTGTGTGATACTGCAGTGGCAGATGTGTGAAATCGAATTTCACAGCACAGAGCATAAACCTTTAATATATGCAAATTTAAAAAATCATTTAGGAGATCAGGTGATCCTAGCATGGCATGCAGAATATGACCAAAGAACCTAAATGTGTTACAAGTATGAAACAACCTCACTCGTGGGAGTGGGGGAATAAAACAACAAAAAACAAAACAAGAAAACTGTGAGAAGGGCTACCCTTAGAGTGAGTAGTCGTTGCCATGGGAACTCCCAAGAAGGGTACCTCCCCCAGTCTCAGGGAGTCAAGGGAGGTTTCCTGAAGGAAGATACACCGAAGCCAAACCCTTGGCGGAAGAGTGGCCCAGGCAGAGGGAACAGCAAACAACAGGGGTTAAAAAAGCTTGGAGATGAAAGGGGCACAGGTGCTGGGAAGCTGATATGGAGGGCCTGTGGCCTGTGGGCCTTGTTCAGGAGCTTGTATTTTATCCTGGGAGTTAGGGTCCTTGGAGGTTAAGCTAGGGGAGTGACCCAATCAGATCTGCCTCCTAAAAATCCCACTTGGGCAAGTGACCTAAGAGCCTTGTTTTCCTCATCTGTAAAGTGGAGATGAGAGCCCTCGGTCCTGGTCCTGTTGATGGGATGCTGGCGGTGAATGTCCTGTTTGGTGCAGTGTAGGGGACAGGTAAGAAAAGGGTTAGACAGGAGCCAGGGAGAGCAGTTGGAAGGCTGTTGTAATGGTTTCAGTGAGAGATAAAGGTAGCCTGAACTTGGATGGATGGAGAAAAGTGGAAACATTTGAAGCTATTGATAAGTCCTTTCCAGGACTTGAGAGTTGATTGGATGTGGGGTGAAGGGAGCGATTATGCTGGGGTTAAGAGTCTAGAACAGAGCCTTGGACTGGAGATAGTGATTTGGGAAACATGAACGTCAACCAAAAAAAAAAAAAAAGTTCAGAAGACACTGCATCCATCATTGGCACGAGTGTCTGCACATTGACCAGGACCTTATCATCATTTCTGTCCTACTTTGCCATCTGCTCCCACATTTCTAGGATACAAGAACACTCACATCCCCCTGAATAAATAAATGAGCAAATGGACAAATCTGTGTATAGCACCAAAACTCAGAATAGAAGGTTGGAGAAGAGTAGAGATTAAAACTCTTTAAGAATATGTATTTATTCATTTAAAAACAACAACTATAAACTCGTTTATGTTAATACAAGTAACATTTAATGAAAAATAACGCTTTCTAAAACAAAAAAGCAACAGGAGTAGCATTTTGTAAATATATTTTTGCAAATCTCTTTAATGGCTGGTTTATTAGAAGACAGCAGGATTCTCATATCTGCTTCTGCACTCAGTCTGTGGCCATATGTTGTTTTGATGGAAGAGTATGAAGAAAATCTGGCCCCGCAGAGACATGTATTTGGAATAAAGGGATATTTTAATAGCTCTTTCAGATAATTGTGGATCTTCTTTGATTCTATACCGAAACTTGACAAATCGTAGTTTCTTAATGTTTAGGTGCTGTGTGGAATCAGAAGCTGGTATCAATAAACTTTCATACTCTTACATTAAAATCCATTGGTCAGTTTTGCTCTCTGAATGGATCATATGTGGCAGGGCTGTATCTAAAGGTGGGATTGGTTCTTGGGGAGAGGTAGGGGTTCTTAGCTTGTTGGAAAGGGAGGGCTGCAGAGGTTGGGAGTAAGATTGAGAAGGAGATGCCTAAAGCTTTTGGACAGCTGCAATGGAAGTAACCAGAGGTGCATATGGGAAGCCTTTTATTGATGGCCCGTTAGAACTCAGTGCTTGAAACCATTGCAAATGTTATGATACCGGTCTCATACCAGGTAATCAGAGCTCATCGGACTGCAGTGAAACCACAGACTGCAGTGACGCATTTAATACCCTTCGTTCCTCTCACCTCAAAAAGTGCCCTCACGGACGGAAACCCTACTTTTCCTTTTGAACCAAGCACCAGAGACACGTACACACTTAAGCAGACCAGGAAGAGAGGAAGGTATAAGCTTGGCACTTCCCTTCTCGTTCTGTTGAGTTTCAAGGCTTTTTTTCTAGTCGCTTAGTAATTCACCACAGGGTGGGTGGATTTCAGCTCTGTGTTTTACTGGTTCATGGAGCTACCTGTGTGATGTGGTTTTAAGATAGTTCTGAGTGTTTGATGAAAGCTAAGCACAGGCTTTCCATAAAAGATAGGTATACACATACACTGTAATTTTTGCATATAATTTTTGAGGTTTCACTTAATTTCTGTTGCCAGTGGAGTCCAGTTCTTAAAACTACTAATAGAGATTTAAACTGTGATCTCAGTAATGTAATATCCTATTTCTTCTCGTGTGGGATCAGTATCTGCTTTTCTCTTTGAATAGTATATATATATATTTTTTTTTCTTTTTTAATAAATTTATTTATTTTTGGCCGCGTTTGGTGTTCATTGCTGTGCATGGGCTTTCTCTAGTTGCGGCGAGCGGGGGCCACTCTTCATTGCGGTGCGCGGGCTTCTCGTTGCGGCGGCTTCTCTTGTTGCGGAACGCGGTCTCTAGGCGTGCAGGCTTCAGTAGTTGTGGCACGTGGGCTCAGTAGTTGTGGCTCGAGGGCTCTGGAGAGCAGGCTTAGTAGTTGTGGTGCAGGGGCTTAGTTGCTCCACCGCATGTGGGATCTTCCCAGACCGGGGCTCGAACCCGTGTCCCTTGCATTGGCAGGCGGATTCTTAACCACTGCGCCACCAGGGAAGCCCCTTGAATAATGTTTTAAACATTAGTGAACATTAAAATAATGTTTACTACTGTTTATTATCCTCATGGCTGGGTTCATTACCTAGGTTATCTGACAGAAAAATGTCCTTAAACGGAATTAGTGCATTAGGGAAGAAATGTAATTAGCAAACAATTTCCGTCTCAAATACTAAATGTTTTAAGAAAGAGATTTAAATGTTTTTCCCATCATATTAGCAAAGATTTTTTAAAAATTGTAATATTTAAAACAAAAAAAAAGTAAAAAATAAAAGGGAATTCCCTGTCAGTCCAGTGGTTAGGACTCCACGCTTTCACTGCCGTGGGCCCAGGTTCCCTCCCTGGTTGGGGAACTAGGATCCTGCAAGCTCGTACTGTGGCCAAAAAATAAAAAAAAGTTTTTTAACTGTAATATTTAATTCTAACAAGGGTGCATGTAATATACATACATACATATATATGTTTAAATGAAATCTATATTATTGACTAGACATCACTCTGGCCATATATAAGAAGAGCCTTAAAAGCGTGGATACTCTGGGACTTTTCCCGGCGATCCAGTGGTTAAGACTCTGCACTTCCACTGCAGGGGGTGTGGGTTCGATCCCAGGAACTAAGATCCCACATGCCATGTGCTGTGGGCCCCCCCCCGCCCCGCAAAAACATGCATACTCTTTAGCAACTTCCCTGGGAGCTGAAGAATCTTAAGTATGAAAAAAGCTTTATACACGAAGATGTGAATAGCAGTATTGTTTATATTAGAGAATTGGAAATGATCTGAACGAATTCTAGAGGATCTGGATTCTTGTGTTTGAGTTTCCAGCTGTTAAGTCAGGTGATTCCCAGTGTTCTCTGATTCAGGATTCCTTGCTAAGTGGAGCTGGGGTGAGCACACCTAGGTTGGTTGAGTGATTGCTCCTAGAGAAGGAGTGAGTGTTTGTTGACTGTCTCAAAGGACAGTCAGATAGGTGGTCTGTGGCTTGTGGGTGGGGCGTTTTTTGCTCTGGTGATAAAAGGACTAAAAGTAGCTTAAAAAGCCCTGGAAACTGACTATTGGACTGTCATCATGGGGGTCTTGCAATCTGGTTAATGGGAACGTTCCATCTCCTGTGTGATGCGGGAGACCTTTGTCTCTCCCTTAGCTCCCATCCCCATCTTTCCCTCTGTCTTCTCACATTTCCCCACCAAATCAACTTCTGTTCCCCTAGAAGGAAAATCTGTAAGAAATGCTATTCTGCTGATGGACAATTTAATTGCCACCATCTCATTCCAAGTCAAAATAGCCTTTCTTCTCCCCCAAATATGTTATCTTATTATTATTATTTTTTTTACAGAAGTTGCCTTTAATTATCTTTTGCTCATATTATTTTAATTTACTTGACAATGATGATAATTTACATGCAGAGGCTCTTTCCATATAACGCACCCCCCAGAGTTGCAACTTGTTGTCTTCTACATTACTTTTTGTTTCCAGGGTCATCTCTATAATGTAATTGACTAGTGAAGTAATTAAGAATTTGAATATGACTTTCTACATAAATTAAGAAGCATGCTGGGGCTTCCCTGGTGGTGCAGTGGTTGAGGGTCTGCCTGCCAATGCAGGGGACGCGGGTTCGTGCCCCAGTCCGGGAGGATCCCGCATGCCGCAGAGCGGCTGGGCCCGTGGGCCATGGCCGCTGAGCCTGCGCGTCCGGAGCCTGTGCTCCGCAGCAGGAGAGGCTGCAACAGTGAGAGGCCCGTGTACCGCAAAAAAAAAAAAAAAAGCATGCTGTAATATTATTCTGCTTACAGTTGAAAACTTTTTTAATTAGCAAAGTATTCTTTTGAAACTGAGATTGGAAAATGCAATGTATAATTGGTCACTTTATCCAGAGAAAAGCAATACAACTAAGGTGAATTGAGATATAATACAGTTTTACTTTAAATTTCCTAGCTGTAGAAATAGACATTAGCATTTATGGATAATGTTATTTATAATAGAAATAATTATTAATATCTTTTCAAACAACCCAAGGAATCTGAGAGACTTCAAGAAATATAGACATGTGTACAGAAATCCTTAAGAAGGCTGAAAAGAATACAATAGAAAACAGGTAGGCAGTGAAGACCTGGTCACCCTCCCGTCTGTAAACCATTTTATGGGGCTGATAAACAAGCATATTAAGAAAAAGTATGTTACCTTCCTTGATCCCAACAATTTGATCCTTTAGGTAAGAATTATCCACAGTTTGAGTATGAAGAAAATGAAATTAAAAAGTTGTAGGGAGAAGGCAGCAAACATATTTATAATACTGGAATTTAAGGCTTCATCTGTGTCCCTCATACAATAATAACAACAACAACGATAATGACTAATATGAAGCCCTTTCTGTGTATTAGGCTCTTTCAAACTGCCTTACCTAAATGAGTTCATTTAATTTTTCCCAATAGTTCTACTTGTGGAACAGGTTAGCTAGCCCTGCTATCAGTAAAATACCTTCTGGAAGAATCTTGGAGACCGTGTCCTGGTTATCTTTTTAGACTAGGGATGGATTTCTCTTTCTGGGAAACCACCAGGTTGTCAGGTAACTGGGAAAAGAAAAGTCCAGGGAAGAGAGAGGGCAGGTGAATTTGCAGCTATGGTGCGTGAGAGGGGTCTTCTCCAGGGGCACCGTTGCTGCCTCTCTTTGGCCCAGCGTGCCAGGGTGTGAAACTGTTCCCCTTGTAAGTGTCCTGCACACACCTAACCAGGGAGGGTTGGTTTGGGGACAGGATGGGGTAAGCATGCAAATTTGAGGGTTTTAAAAAGACTGGTCAAGTATTACCTTGATATAATGCAAAGGGAAAGCATCATTCTAGGGATGGGGAGAGTGACGGGTATATGTGGAGAATTTTTCAGGCCAGTGTGTGTGATGTTTGCATTCATGTATGCACGGGCATGCAAATGCACGCTGGTAATTTTGGGTGGCTCTATTGGGGAAGGTGCAGGGCGACAGAGAGAGGTTAACTAATAAAACGTTTCTGGAGGTCAAGGTTTCATTCAGTCTTGGTCCCATCTGTGTGCCTGGTACCTGATGTCACGTGTCACCCTGAGTAAGGCCTCAGTAAATGTTTGCCAGGTTCACTTGGATTCAGCTCCTGTAAAGCTGGAAAGCACTGAGAATTCCCAGGGCTCTACCTACTGTGGCTTGGCTTCTGATTTTCCTCTTTCTTCACAGAGCCGCTGCTGCCCCCTTCTGGGGTTGCTCGGTATTTCTGAGGGAGGAACTTTCTAAGGCCTCGGCTGTGCCCTCCCTGCATGTTGGTGAGCTTGGTGCTGCAAGTCTAGCAACTCTTGAGGCCTGGATGGGACTCAGGACAGACCCAGATCACTTGTGCTTTGAGAGAAGCCCTATTCCTGGAGAAACCACCTGTCTGGGAGGATTTGGTTTTAATGGGACTGGAGCTGAAAGTGGGATCATTTGTTGGGATAGCTGTGGTAGAAGGATGACTGCACTGGGTGTCAGAAGAACTGGAATCTAGACCAGCCCTAAACCTTGGGCTCTGGCTTTCTGGGCTTCATTTTCCTTTTCTGTAAAACAGGGGTGAGGCCAGGCCGATTGTGTTCCAGAGGGGATGAGGGACTTCAGTAGGGATGGGCCTCTAAGCTCTCCCTCTGTCACGATCTCTGCCCCACTTTGAGCCCTTTTATTTATGGGGTGACAAATATGATTTTTCTGGGGAAAAAGATGTCCTCAGAAGTCCGAAAGCCACCGGCCTGGATGGTCTCTGAGATCCCTTCCAGCTCTAATGGTGTGATTTTACGAACTTAGAATTGAGTCACAGGCGTGAAAGCTGAAATCACAGCGCCAGACGTGTCTCTGTAAGTGTGGTGGGTGTTTTGCAGGCAGACAGTCCAGAAGACATGCACAGCTGGATTAAGGAGATCGGGGCAGCTGTCCAGGCCCTCAAGTGCCACCCCAGAGTAAGTCACTTCCTTCCTGTTCACAGTCACTGTTCAAGCTCGTGAGGAGTTGTCCCGAGTGGGTGGGTTTTATTTGGTGATGTAGGGAAGCAGCCCGGTGCCCAGATGCAGTTGAAGCCCCGGGCTGTCTTGCTTGTTTTTCTCTTTTGACTGGTTTGGGTACAGATTTTTATTTTTTGTTTTTTTCAGTAGTTGGAGGAAGTGAGGTAGGGTTGGATAGAGAACCAGAGCTTCCGATGTGTCCTGCACATCTCCCTGCCAGGCAGACCTTGACACTTCTGGGGTGAATGCCGCTGGCCATATTTAATTTCTGTAGACGCGTGTCTCTGGGCCTGTGAGGGTGGTGATCCTGGAGGGGGTCCTCTTCCTGGGACCTTGGGATAAACATTGTCAGGAAAACGCTTACTTTCCTCTTTTTCCCGCCTTTTATTTTTGTAGGAAATGTCCTTTTCTCGATCCATTTCTCTGACCCGCTCTGGAAGCTCCAGCCTCTCAGGGGGGCCCAACTCTGTCTTGTGCAGAGGGCGGCCGCCTCTGGAGGAGAGAAGGGCCCTCTGCAAAGCCCCCTCCGTGGCTTCCTCCTGGCAGCCCTGGACACCTGTCCCCCAGGCTGGGGAAAAGCTGCTGCCCACTGAAGAGACTCCTGAGGACTCTTTCTTCATGCCTCGACTTGGGGAGAGCAGTACTTCTGGGGTGCTGCCCAGCTCCCGGATAAGGCACAGATCGGAGCCCCAGCACCCCAAGGAGAAGCCATTTGTGTTCAACCTCGATGATGAAAACATACGGACCTCTGATGTGTGATGAGGCGCAGTGCCCAGGAGGGAAGGGGAGGACTCAGATGTCCAAGGGGCCGTGACTCAGTTTCTCCACCTGCTGGAGGACAGTCGGAGGCCTTCCTGGCACTCACATCCCTGTGGAGCTCTCTTGGGGGAGGGGAGCATCCAGCTGTTTTTTTTTTTTTTTTTAAATCAATGCAGTGTTTTTAATTCGGGAAAGTCACCAGGTTAGACCTGTAGGCTTGCTCAGTGGAGAGCAGGGTGCCTCTTACCTTGACTCTTCCATGGTCCACCTGGTGAGCGGAGGTTGGAAATCCAATTTCATCCCTAACCAAGTTTTTGTTCCTTGTCCTTGTCTTATTAGTTTCTTCCCTTTGTTTTCAGGCCGGGTGCAGAACCTTGAGGCCAGTCATCTGGTTTTATCCTATTGCTGTTCATTGGCTGAAGTTTGACTGTGAAGTAGGAGGGTGGGAACTCACCCAACTGAAACTGGGGGAAGCAGTGGGGGACACCCAGGCTCCAGCTTGGCCGGGATACATTCTGAGGGGAGGTGTTAAAATCTGGGCGCTGGTCGTGGGGGGGCCCTGAATGTCGACCAGGGCAGATTCCCCCAACCTCCAGGGGACCTCCATAGGGGAAGAAATAGGGACTTCTTGTAAGGAATGGGAGAATGCACTCCCAACCCCAGTGCATCAGCCAGTTTCGGGAATTACTCTGTTCTCTTTGAGATGTTCTTTCACCCCAAATACTGTTGCTGTGAGAGACAGACCTGCCCACCCTGTTGCTGTGTCAGGCCCTTAGGATGGGTTTATCAGTGTTCAGTGCTGAGAACAGAACAGACATTGCCCTTGATACGGCGTTACTTGGAATGTGTGGAGGGTTGATGAGTGTATGATAATTCACTTGTGTGATACATCACATCTGTATTTTAGAGTTTGAGAGTTGCTTTAAAGCAGGTGCTGGGAAGAGATGGAGTTGAGTTCATCCAGCTAAAAATTTTTGATCCATGTTTTCCAGACAGAAGAAAAGGTCTCTTTTCGCAAAGACAGATGATTTGGGTTCTTGCCTCTCAGCTCTTCTTTCGTGGGCCGACAGTAGTCTGATTTGAAGTGCTGTATATTGTATACCTTGGCAGGTTTGCTTTCTTTCCGTTCTTTGTGTTGCCCTTTGGGTGATGCCTCGTGTCTGTACTTGCATGATGAAATCTTGTCGTCTGACGAGGTTCTACGTTCATAACAGTGAGGAGATAACAAAGATAACCTTGAGAGATATTTATATCTTTAATAAAATAGAAACTGTGCAGAGAAACATTGATTTACAGCCTATGCATTGCTGGTTAGAGATTTCCCAGGTAGAAGAGCATAGATTGTATTTCCCATCCCGTATTTTAGGATGTACCTTCTTCCATTTGACAAGAGATCCTGTTTCCAGGGTCCCTGGGAGAAATTATCTGTCCAGCTTATGTGGTGAACTGCTACCAAGGTTCCCTAAAGGGAGAGAGCTTAACTCAGTTCTACCTAGAACTCTTTATCAGCTAGATCAGTTAATTTTGTCTTTAAATTAAGAATTAACGAGTAGAGGAGGAGACTGTGATCAGAAAATCCTTAGTGGCTTGAGGGAAATCTTCTGTTTGTTTCGGGCAGTGTAGTTTCCTTGAAGACTGTGTCAGGTTGAGAACTTTTCTTGACCGTACTTCTTTGGAGATAACTTTCACTTAAATTGTTTGCCCTAGTGGTCCTGGTATAAAAAAGGAAATCTACTCTAGATTTCTCTCTCTCTCTCTTTTTCCCCTCTTTTCTGCAGCCTCCTGTATACTTTTGTCCTTAGAAATCCCTGGTTTGGAGATGATTTATTTATGAGTGATCAAGGTGACAACATACTTCAAGTAGCCTGGTTTCAAGAAGCCATTACGAATTCTTAAAGTTCTTTGTCTCAGGTTTCATCTTCAGATTTTCCTCAAGAAAATTCTTTGGCTAGGTGAAAGAAAGTGCACAGAGATATGGAACTAACAAAGATAAATTAGGACCTTTTGAGATCTCTGTAAACATTCCCTGACTCATGGAAAGATGTCATCTCCTGGTGTTTAACTTGTGAAAATCTACCCATTTCTTCCTCTTTTAAATCAACTCTCTGCTCGATTACTACTGCTAAATTAATTGGCCATTATGGTAAGCTGATCTGTTTCTTATTCAGTAAGGTTTATTTTGAGAATGTATTAAATTAAACATACTTATAAATCCAGATTATATTATAATAGAGGGGAAACAAGGATTCTAGTTGGCAGATACTTGGGAATTCCAAGTTAGAGTGTTGTTAATGTAGTTCCAACACCAGATAAATATAATTATCTTCAGTGAAGCTTAGAGGCATTCTCATTGCCAAATCTTATTTCAGAATTCCTTTCGTGTTCATATTTCTTAGCTTCTGGTTAATTTCACATCACACCTTTTAATGTCACTACACATGTGAGCCAAAGATGGTGCATATACGACCAAAGCATTTGGTTTCAAATGTGAAAAATGGAACCAAATGGAAAAAACAAGGAGGGGATGCAATATCGATGAGTAGTTAAGTGCATAGGCTCTGGAATAAATCTGTTTTTTTTTTTAAAAACAGGAACCAAAAAAGGTACTGCATTTTTTTGTGTGTGTGGAATAAAAACGTTCTCTGAGTTGTGCTGTCTTCATAAGACTTTTGACATGGTCTTGACCCACTGTGTGTAACAGCTTCAGGTGTCTCCCCATAGGTGAACTATTATTGTCCACTGTTCTTGAAAGTTAAGGAATTGCTTGCTCAGGGTCAGCTGATGGCTGGTGAACGTAGTTTGGCCTTTTGCATTCTGTGAGATGACAGTTCGTACTAAGGTGTCCATCAGGTAAAGCGATCTCAGGTGAAAATTGCAGAGTTACACATCTGTTTCTGAATAGAATGCTGAGCTCCCATGAGAAAGAGTCCAACTTCATAGTTCACTTGAAGCAGAAGGTGGTTTGTTGTTTTATTTTTTTCCCCTGAATGTAACTGTGCTCTGATATGGTCTGAAAGGATCCAATAAATAAGTGGCAGATTCAGTAGTTGGGCAGTGGGATTTGATATGTTTGTTTTCACTGTTAACCAGATAAATAGGCATAAGGAAGTAGCAGAGTTTTGGAAACTGAGTTTCCCAAATCAGCTTTGTTTATAAAGTTTGAACATGTCAGAAACGGACAGATTTATTACATCTTTTCTACCAATGTCACTTTTTTCCCTTAGTCCCTTCTTCTCTCTGTTACTGCCTGCAGTAGTGAATTACAGTCACTCATGCTTGGTAGAGTTTCAATAAAGAGATTATTTGGCCCCAAAACATATTGTTTGACCCCTTCCCCCGCTGCTCCCCAAGATGTAGCATGATTCTGTGTTTTGAACCAGTATGTTTCAGCTGTGAAATGCACTTGTAGGCTGAGCTGAGTGCATGGAAACTCTTACGCTTCTCATTTTAAGCGATCTCCTACTTGGTATGTAGCAAAAAATAATTTTCTAAAACTGTTTTGTCGCTTGTTTTGTAATAAAAACCATGTGAAATACTGAAGTAGGTTGTGTGTTTTCCTAACTCTGATCGTCTGTCCCTGGGTGGGTGAGTTGTCAGTCTGCCCCTGTTCTTGGTGTTCTGAATTCCACGAGGTGGGGGAAGGGCCGGGACGCGGGGCGGGGTGGGGAACCGGTGTGTGTGGAGAGGGCTGCCAGGTTCTGCCCCTTAAAGTCGGGGGCTGAAGGAGGCGGCATCCCAGTCCGGAGAAAGCGTTGCTCGTCTGAGAGCAGCTGCGGGTCCAGAGGAGAGTCCGCGGGAAAGTGGGAAGGAAGGAGGAAGGGAGCGGGATGACGAGACCCCTGCTGCGGCCCGCCGGGCTCGGACCGTTCGTCCTGACGTGGCTGCCGCTGCCCGCGTCTCCGGGGAAAGGAGTCCAGGCCAGGAGGGCCGGGCCCGCGCCGCCGTGCCCGCCACTGCGCCCCCTGCTCGGCGGGGGACGGCCCCGGGGCTCGACCGCTGCGGGGGCTGCCGCGTCTGCGCCGCGGCCGAGGGCGAGGCCTGCGGCGGGGCGCTCGGCCGGCCGTGCGCCGCCCGCGCCCCGGCTCCTCGGCGGCGGGGGACGGCCGCGTCCTGCGGCGACGGCCGCACCTACCCCAGCCTGTGCGCGCTCCGCGCCGAGAACAGCGCCGCGCGCCTCCGTGGCGCGCTCCCGGCAGCGGCGGTGCAGAAGCGGGGGACTGTGGAGCCCCAGGTGAGCGGAGGGCCGTGCGCTCTCCGCGCCCTCTTCAGGAGCGAGTTCCGTTCGCGCGGTTCTCCCTGCTGCATCGCCAGAGCGATTCAACGCCTCCTAGGTACCGATTTTCTTCCCTCCTTAGGTGTCCGGTTACCGGTTCCCATGTGGTTGCTCCCCAATTTCCTCCCTATAGCTGGTGGCCGCCGTCTTCCCTTTTATTTTCAAATCGGGGTGACAGGTCTGGTCTCATGCGACCGCAGTGAATACACAGTGGGAGACCGAAGAGAGGAGAGGGAGGGAGAGCGGAGAGAGAAGGAGGAGAGAGGGGATGCCTGATGCGGTCAGGCAGCGAGGGTCGTCCCCCACCCCCACCCCCGCCCAAAGAATGGAGCATCTCTTGGCGGGGACCAGAAGCGCAGGCTGGCTCAGGAGCAAGTACAACTTCATCGCCGCCGTGGTGGAGACGGTGGCCCCGTCCGTGGTCCACTTACAGCTGTTCCGCGGGTAAAGGAGGTCGGAGGAGGACGTAAGCTCCCCGGGCTAACTGTTCCCGAGCGCCTCCCTGCTCCTGGCCCCGCGCAACCACTCTCGCAGCACAATTTAGTTGTAAAAACCACGGTGAGGAAATCAAACGGCTCAAAGAGGTTGCCTAGCCTGTTGGTCGTTTAGCCAAAGAGCAGAGACACAAGGATTCTGACTTCCAAATCTGGGCTACTCCTCTCTCTCAGACAAGTTCAAGGTCAGAGGTAAGAGCCAGAAGGCACCTTGATGGTGATCTTTGCCCGGCCCCTTCTTTTGCATGGAAGGAATCCCAAACCCAGAGAGCAAGAGAAACTTGTCCTATGTCACAAGGCCAGTTAGTAGTGGAACCTAAGCCGGGACCAGACTTCTCTGACTCCCTCCCTGCCTGGGTGCTGGATAATGTAGCACTAGGTCCACTTTTGCCCCCAGTATTACGATTAGGTTAGTCGTCTTTGAAGCAGAGGGGTGCTGCTTTTCCTGGAAAAGCAGAGTTGGAATCAGCTCTCAGTCCTGTTTCCAAGAGACGGCCAGGACATTGAACACAGAGTCTAATTCCATGTGGAGAGAATGAAAACAGGCAGGGAAAAGTCAAATGTCGGAGGACACTGGTGGAAGAATGTTTCATAAATGCCAGGTTCCCATGCTTCCGGACTATGGCGGATGCCCTGATTTGCCCGCCTTCTGCTTATGCTGTTGTCTTGCTGAGACAGGTCGCCTCTCAGCAGTGAGCGTATTCCTGCATCCAGTGGCTCTGGGTTCATAGTATCTGAGGATGGGCTTATTGTTACCAATGCCCACGTCCTCACGAACCAGCAGCGGATCCAGGTGGAGCTCCAGAGCGGGGTCCAGTATGAAGCCACTGTCAAGGACATTGACCATAAATTGGATCTTGCCCTGATTAAAACTGAGCCAAATGTGAGTCTGCGATCCGAGGATTTTCATCAACTTGCTGATATTTTCTTCCCCACCCCACCACATGTCTTTTCTCCCTGGCATATATATATTTTTTTTTTCCTAGTTTGCTTTTTTTCTATTCTTCACTCCTTCTTTTGTTTATTTTCTTCCATGCCTGTCTGTATGTCTGTAACAATTTTTATTAACTACCCAGCTGTCTTTTTTTCTCCTTCAGTTCCTTCTTCAACAGATGCTGCTTCTGGGAAACTTATTTCTCTGCTTGTCTCAGAACACCGGAAATGATTGTAACGGATTCAAAGCTGCTAAGGAGTGCTTTGAGTTCCTTGCTATACGAAGTGTGGTCTGCACCCCAGCAGCATTGACATCATCTGAGAATTTTTTAGAAATACAGAAACTCAGACCCTACCCAGTTCTACTGATCACTGGGAGATTCATATGCACATTAAGGAGAAGCACTGCTTTGGGTGACCTCCTTTCTGTTCGTGGCTTATTAACTTTGTAAACTTCTGAGCTGGAATGGTGCTAAGTAAGTAGCTAATGTCAGTTTATGTTCATCAGTTACTTCACTGGCAGTTTACTTACTGTAATTTCTACAAGCAATAATTTTAGATTTTTAGAGATGATCCCTATCATCTTAACAAGTGAGAGTTTAGTGGTAGTTGGAGTGTAAGGAGGAAGACTCAGGCAGTTGTAGAAACTAGGTGGGTGGGTGATTCTTGCATTATAAATGCTGAAATGGTGGAGACCATGTCATATATGGATTGTATACAAATGCTGATTGATTCCAGTTTTAATTTGTCCATCTGGTCCCTCCTCACCCACGTGCAGACTGAACTTCCTGTATTGCTGCTGGGAAAGTCATCTGACCTGTGAGCTGGCGAGTTCCTGGTGGCCTTGGGTAGCCTGTTTTCACTGCAGAACACAGGGACGGCAGGCATTGTCAGCGCCACACGGCGAGAGGGCAAAGAGCTGGGGCTGAAGGATTCAGGCATGGACTATATCCAGACGGATGCCATAATTAATGTAAGTCACAGGGGTAGGCTGTGCTCAGCCCATAAGATACTGGCAATGCGGTGAGAAGAACACTTCAGGGGGCCTTCTTTTCCCTTTGGCCTTTCGGGGATGTCCAGAGATCAGGTCTATCCTCATGAGAGGTACGGAATGCCACGCTGTTAGAGGTGAGCCTGTTTGATGTGATAACTGGATGGTCTCCTAGGGTCTGTCGCAGAGATCACTGCTTCCGTAGGAGGTGGCGGTCCTCTTGCTGTTGTTCTTTACCTGCACCGACTTAGGAGATGATCATGATGGGGCCCAATTTCGCCTGCCCTGGGGAAACAGGGGCTCACTAGGGCAGGCTGTTTTTGGGAAACCTCTTTGGGAACTATATATAGATGACTGGGAGAAAAGTACTGATGGCTTTTTCAAATTCTGTCTTCAGCATGGGAATTCTGGGGGGCCTCTGGTGAATTTGGTAAGTGACCACTTTCCTCGCTGCTTCACGCTTCTTCTGAACTTTCAAAAACTTGACAAATTTCATGATGCAGACTGGGATGTCGCTCTTGTGTGGAGATGTGTGGTACGATGCTTTTCTATTATTGCATCTTAAGTAAAGGGCTAGGAAAAATGTAAGATCTGTGATGGATTTGTCATCTTGGCATGTGAGCTCCTCCAGCCGAGGGGGTCAGGGTTTCCTTAACACCTACTTACATCTCTTCAGTGTGCTTTCTGCTTTCATTGGGTACTTAAAAAAGTCCTGGGTACTAAACCCAAATTGTGTCAAATGACAACTGTACTATGTAATGTATATCCTTGAAGACCCCCTGCTTCTGCATGTGAAGAACTAAGTCTCATTCCAAAATGCTAATTTAGTATTGACCTGCTTAGAGACGACAAAAAAGCCACAACAACAATCCGTTGCTCTGTCATGTATTTAATTCTTAAATTTTATTTAACGTCCCTAATGGAAATGCCAGGGTTTCTAGTTGCTCAGATACAACAAGAGAGCAGTGCTGTTTGACACATGGCCTGTGATCATGCTCTCTGAGTCCCTTGAGCTGATTGTTTCTGGTTTCTCTTCACATATTACATTTGCTTGTCGGAGGAGGAATTGTGTGTGAAATCACTGAGCGCTTTTTATTCCTAACATTTTTTTTTTCACATCTTCATTGGAGTTTCAATGCTTTACAATGATGTGTTAGTTTCTGCTGTATAACAAAGTGAATCAGCTATATGTATACATATATCCCCAAATCCCCTCCTTCTTGCGTCTCCCTCCCACCCTCCCTATCCCACCCCTCTAGGTCATCACAAAGCACCGAGCTGATCTCCCTGTGCTCTGCAGCAGTTTCCCACTAGCCATCCGTTTTACATTTGGTAGTGTATATATGTCCATGCCACTCTCTCACTTAATTCCAGCTTCCCCTTCCCCACCGTGCCCTCAAGTCTGTTCTCTACATCTGCGTCTGTATTCCTGCCCTGCCACTAGGTTCATTAGTACTGCTTTTTTAAATTCCATATTTTTTGGATTCCATATATACATGTTAGCATATGGTATTTGTTTTTCTTCTTTCTGACTTACTTCACTCTGTATGACAGATTCTTGGTCAATCCACCTCACTACAAATAACTCAGTTTTGTTTCTTCTTATGGCTGAGTAATACTCCATTGTATATATGTGCCACATCTTCTTTATCCAGTCATCTGTTGATGGACATTTAGGTTGCTTCCATGTCCTGGCTATTGTAAATAGAGCTGCAATGAACATTGTGGTACATGTCTCTTTTTGAATTATGGTTTTCTCAGGGTATATGCCCAGTAGTGGGATTGCTGGGTCATATGGTAGTTCTATTTTTAGTTTTTAAAGGAATCTCCATACTGTTCTCTATAGTGGCTGTATCAATTTACATTCCCACCAAAAGTGCAGAAGGGTTCCCTTTTCTCCACACCCTCTCCAGCATTTATTGTTTGTAGATTTTTTGATGATGGCCATTCTGACCGGTGTGAGGTGATACCTCATTATAGTTTTGATTTCCATTTCTCTAATGATTAGTGATGTTGAGCCTCTTTTCATGCATTTGTTGGCCATCTGTATGTCTCCTTTGGAGAAATGTCTATTTAGGTTTTCTGCTCATTTTTGGATTGGGTTGTTTGTTTTTGTGATATTGAGCTGCATGAGCTGCTTGTATATTTTGGAGATTAATGCTCTGTCAGTTGCTTCATTTGCAAATATTTTCTCCCATTCTGAGGGTTGTCTTTTCGTCTTGTTTATGGTTTCCTTTGCTGTACAAATTTCATTAGGTCCCATTTGTTTATTTTTGTTTTTATTTCCCTTATTCTAGGAGGTGGGTCAGAAAGGATCTTGCTGTGATTTATTTCATAGAGTGTTCTGCCTGTGTTTTCCTCTAACAGTTTTATAGTGTCTGGCCTTACATTTAGGTGTTTAATCCATTTTGAGTTTATTTTTGTGTATGGTGTTAGGGTGTGTTCTAATTTCATTCTTTTACATGTAGCTGTCCAGTTTTCCCAGCACCACTTATTGAAGAGGCTGTCTTTTCTTCATGGTATATTCTTGCCTCCTTTGTCAGAGATAAGGTGACCATATGTGCGTGGGTTTATCTCTGGGCTTTCTATCTTGTTCCATTGATCTATATTTCTGTTTTTGTGCCAGTACCATACTGTCTTGATTACTGTAGCTTTGTAGTATAGTCTGAAGTCAGGGAGCCTGATTCCTCCAGCTCTGTTTATCTTTCTCAAGATTGCTTTGGCTATTCGGGGTCTTTTGTGTTTCCATACAAATTGTAAAATTTCTTGTTCTAGTTCTGTGAAAAATGCCATTGGTAATTTGATAGGGATTTCATTGAACCTGTAGATTGCTTTGGGAGTGTAGGCATTTTCACAATATTGATTCTTCCAATCCAGGAGGATGGTATCTCTCCATCTGTTTATGTTATCTTTGATTTCTTTCATCAGTGTTTTATAGTTTTCTGAGTACTGGTCTTTTGCCTCCTTAGGTAGGTTTATTCCTAGGTATTTTATTCTTTTTGTTGCAGTGGTAAATAGGATTGTTTCCTTAATTTCTCTTTCTGATCTTTCGTTGTTAGTGCATAGGAATGCAAGAGATTTCTGTGCATTAATTTTGTATCCTGCAACCTTACCAAATTCATTGATTAGTTCTAGTAGTTTTTTGGTGGCATCTTTAGGATTTTCTATGTTTAGCATCATATCATCAGCAGACAGTGACAGTTTTACTTCTTCTTTCCCAATTTGTATTCCTTTTATTTCTTTTTCTTCTCTGATTGCTGTGGCTAGGACTTCCAACACTATGCTGAGTAACAGTGGTGAGAGTGGGCAGCCTTGTCTTGTTCCTGATCTTAAAGGAAATGCTTTCAGTTTTTTACCATTGAGAATGATGTTGGCTGTGGGTTTGTCATATATGGCTTTTATTATGTTGAGGTAGGTTCCTTCTATGCCCACTTTCTGGAGAGTTTTTTTTTCTTTTTTAATAAATTTATTTATTTATTTATGTTTTGGCTGCAATGGGCCTTCCTTGCTGTGCATGGGCTTTCTCTAGTTGCGGTGAGCGGGGGCTACTCTTTGTTGCAGTGCATGGGCTTCTCATTGCGGTGGCTTCTCTTGTTGCAGAGCACGGGCTCTAGGTGCGCAGGCTTCAGTAGTTGTGGCATGTGGGCTCAGTAGTTGTGGCTCGCTGGCTCTAGAGCGCAGGCTCAGTAGCTGTGGTGCACGGACTTAGTTGCTCTGTGGCATGTGGGATCTTCCCAGACCAGGGCTCGAACCCGTGTCCCCTGCATTGGCAGGCGGATTCTTAACCACTGCACCACCAGGGAAGCCCTGGAGAGTTTTTATCATAAATGGGTGTTGAATTTTGTCAAAAGCTTTTTCTGCATCTATTGAGGTGATCATATGGTTTTTCTCCTTCAATTTGTTAATATGGTGTATCATGTTGATTGATTTGCGTATATTGAAGTATCCTTCCTGGGATAAACCCCACTTGATCATGGTGTATGATCCTTTTAGTGTTCTGTTGGATTCTGTTCGTTAGTATTTTGTTGAGGATTTTTGCATCTATGTTCCTCAGTGATATTGGCGTGTAGTATTCTTTCTTTGTGACATCTTTGTCTGGTTTTGGTATCAGGGTGATGGTGGCCTCGTAGAATGAGTTGGGGAGTGATCCTCCCTCTGTTATATTTTGGAAGAGTTTGAGAAGGATAGGTGTTAGCTCTTCTCTAAATGTTTGATAGAATTTGCCTGTGAAGCCGTCTGGTCCTGGGCTTTTGTTTGTTGGAAGATTTTTAATCACAGTCTCATTTTCAGTGCTTGTGATTGGTCTGTTTATATTTTCTATTTCTTCCTGGTTCAGTCTCAGAAGGTTGTGCTTTTCTAACAATTTGTCCATTTCTTCCAGGTTGTCCATTTTATTGGCATATAGTTGTTTGTAGTAATCTCTCATGATCCTTTGTATTTCTGCAGTGTCAGTTGTTACTTCTCCTTTTTCATTTCTAATTCTGTTGATTTGAGTCTTCTCCCTTTTTTCTTGATGAGTCTGGCTAATGGTTTATCAATTTTGCTTATCTTCTCAAAGAATTAGTTATTGATCTTTGCTATTGTTTCCTTCACTTCTTTTTTATTTATTTCTGATCTTATCTTTATGATTTCTTTCCTTTTGCTGACTTTGGCTTTTTTTTGTTCTTCTTTCTCTCATTGCTTTAGGTGTAAGGTTAGGTTGTTTATTTGAGATGTTTCTTGTTTCCTGAGGTAGGATTGTATTGCTATAAACTTCCCTCTTGGAACTGCTTTTGCTGCATCCCATGGGTTTTGGGTCATCGTGTTTTCATTGTCATTTGTTTCTAGGTATTTTTTGATTTCCTCTTTGATGTCTTCAGTAATCTCTTGGTTATTTAGCAGCACACTGTTCAGCCCTCATGTATTTGTGTATTTTACTGTTTTTTTCCTGTAATTGATTTCTAATCTCATAGCATTGTGTTCAGAAGAGATGCGCTATATGATTTACATTTTCTTAAATTTTCCAAGGTTTGACTTGTGACCCAAAATGTGATGGGAGAAGGTTCCATGTGCACTTGAGAAGAAACTGTATTCTTCCTCTTTTGAGTGGAATGTCCTAAAAATATCAATTAAGTCTTTCTGTTCTGTTGTGTCATTTAAAGCTTGTGTTTCCTTATTTATTTTCTGTTTGGATGATCTGTCTATTGGTGTAAGTGGGGTGTTAAAGTCCCCCACTATTATTGTGTTACTGTCGATTTCTCCTTTTATGGCTGTTAGCATTTGCCTTATGTATTGAGATGCTCCTATGTTGGGTGCATAAATATTTATAATTGTTACGTTTTCTTCTTGGATTGATCTCTTGATCATTATATAGTGTCCTTCCTTATCTCTTGTAACAGTCTTTATTTTAAAGCCTATTTACTCTAATATGAGTATTGCTACTCCAGCTTTCTTGTGATTTCCATTTGCATGGAATATCTTTTTCCATCCCCTCATTTTCAGTCTGTATGTGTCCCTAGGTCTGAAGTGGGTCTCTTGTAGACAGCATTTATAAGGGTCTTGTTTTTGTATCCATTCAGCCAGTCTATGTTTTTTGGTTGGAGCATTTAATCCATTTACATTCAAAGTGATTATCGATATGTATGTTCCTATTACCATTTTCTTAATTGATTTGCGTTTGTTTTTGTGGGTCTTTTTCTTCTCATGTGTTTCCCGCTTAGAGAAGTTCCTTTAGCATTTGTTTTAAAGCTGGTTTGGTGGTGCTGAATTCTCTGAACTTTTGATTTTCTGTAAAGCTTTTTGATTTCTCCATCAAATCTGAATGAGATCCTTGCTGGGTAGAGTAATCTTGGTTGTAGGTTTTCCCTTTCATCACTTTAAATATGTCCTGCCACTACCTTCTGGCTTGCAGAGTTTTTGCTGAAAGATCAGTTGTTAACCTTATGGGGATTCCCTTGTATGTTATTTGTTGCTTTTCCCTTGCTGCTCTTAATAGTTTTTCTTTGTATTTAATTTTTGATAGTTTGATTAATATGTGTATCGGTGTGTTTCTCTTTGGGTTTATCCTGTATGGGACTCTCTGTGCTTCCTGGACTTGACTATTTCCTTTCCCATATTAGGGAAGTTTTTGACTATAATCTCTTCAAATATTTTCTCAGACCCCTTCTTTTTCTCTTCTTCTTCTGGGACCCCTATAATTCAAATGTTGGTGCGTTTAATGTCTCAGAGGCCTCTGAGACTCTCCTCAATTCTTTTCATTCCTTTTTCTTTATTCTGCTCCCTGGCAGTTATTTCCAACATTTTATCTTCCAGCTCAGTTATGTGTTCTTCTGCCCCAGTTATTCTGCTATTGATTCCTTCTAGAGTATTTTTAATTTCATTTATTGTGTTGTTCTCACTGTTTGTTTGCACTTTAGTTCTTCTAGATCCTTGTGAGATGTTTCTTGTATTTTCTCCATTCTGTTTCTGAGATTTTGTATCATTTTTCCTATCATTACTCTGAATTCTTTTTCAGGTAGGTTACCTATTTTGTCTTCATTTATTTGGTCTTATAGGTTTTTACCTTGCTCCTTCGTCTGTAATATATTTTTTTGTCGTTTCATTTTTTTTTTTTTTTTTTTGATGGGTGGAGCTGTATTCCTGTTTTACTGGTTGTTTGGCCTGAGGTGTCCAGCATTGGGGTTTGCAGGCAGTTGGATAGAGCCGGGTCTCAGTGCTGAGATGAGGACCTCCAGGAGGACTCACTCCGATTAATATTCCCTGGGGTCTGAAGTTCTCTGTTAGTCCAGCGGTTTGGACTCAGAGTGACCCCCAGCCTGGGAACCAAGATCCCACAAGACGTGTGGCATGGGAGAAAAAAAAAAAGAAAAAAGGAGCAATACAATAACAAAGAATAAAAAAGAAATAAAATTAGAATGACAAAAAATATATTAGGAAAAATAAAACTATAATTGAAACAGCTGCAACAAGGTAAAATAAAGCCACAACAGAAAAAAGGAAAGAAAAAAAAGGGAACAAGCAAAAAGGAGAACAATAACAAAGTATAAAGAATAAAATTAGAAAACTAAAAGATTTATTAGAAAAAATAAAAATATAAATGAATCAAGGTAAAACAGAACCCCAATCTAAAAGAGGAAAAAAGAAAGAAAGAAAAACAAAAAGCCTTGGCTATGGGGGAGTGGAGTTTAGGTAGGGGTGGAACTTCAGCAGGGGCAGGGTTTAGGGTGGGGTGGGAGCTAGGCGGGTGGGAGGTGATGTTTGAGCGTGGGGCCGGGCCTAGGCGGTCGATGTTCAAGCGTGGAGCGGGGCTTCTGCTTAGGGCCTGCAGGGAAGGGGAGCACATGGAAAGGAGGGCCTCTGGAGTGTGGGGTTCGGGAGTTTGGAGGTAGGGCCCTGGGTGAGGGTGTGTGGGTGGGGTTTAGGCCCAGCACGTTGGAGGGGGTCTCCGAGTGTAGAGGCAGGGCCCCGGGTGGGTGTGCAGGGGCGGGCCTTGGGCTCTGCCCGGCAGGAGGGAGGCTCCGAGGGCAGAGGATTAGGCCCGGGAGCCCAACAGGTTCCCCGGTGCCTAAGAGGACAGGGAAAGTGCTGGCTGCGTTCCCTACCGTTCCTCCGCGCCCCTCCCCCACCATCTCCCCCAGCTGGACCCCTAACCGTGGGTGGGTCCCGCTGGGTGTAGGAACTCCTTCCTTCCCCCAGTCGCCCCTCAGGGGCGCCAGTCCTGTCCCCCCTCCACTTCTCCTCCCCCTTCACTCCCCGCGAGCCCCACATCTTACCTGGTCACTGGGGGTTCCTCCCGTCCCCTTAGGTGTCCATGGTCCCCCTCCAGTGCCTGGTAGGTGCCCTAGTTGTGAGGAGACGCGAATTCTGCATCTTCCTAGTCTGCCATCTTGACTCCGCCCCCTTTACTCCTAACATTGCATGTGATTTTTTTTTTTTTTTTTTTTTTGCATGTGATTTTTGTGCCTGCTTTTTCTCCAGTAAACAATGAGTTTACTAGAGCAGGGATGAAATGCAGAATTTCAAGCCACACTCCAGACCTATTGAATTATAATCTGTATTTTAATGTGATCGGAAGTCTCTTTTCTATCCTTCCCGTTACCTAACAAAGGCTAAGGGAAGATGAAATGCACAAAAAGGAAAGTATTTCCCACTTCATAAATTTAGTTTCGTAGAGCTTTGTTCCTAAGGTCAATTTACTGAATCTTCTGAATAGTTTCATTGAAGTGTGGCTGGAAGTCAACAGATTTTTGCCTTTTCCGTGTTTATTTTTAGTCTCATTTAAGGAATGGAAAGGCATATACTCCTTACTCTCATATCTGTGTCAAAATACAAACTGTGGTTAACTTTGAAAAGCAATGTAATTTGGCCAAGAAAAAAAAGAGCTCAAGATTAAAACCCAGAATTCCTCAGCAGGATTTTGCACATCTTGGTCCGCTAAGATGCTACCTGTTGCTCGACCGTAAGTGACCCTAAGCTTCTCTCCTTCCTTTGCTTGTCAGTCTGCAGAACTGGGCTGCTGAATTGATGTCTCCTCCCTTGTCAGGATGGTGATGTGATTGGCATAAACACACTGAAGGTGACCACAGGAATCTCCTTTGCAATTCCCTTGGATTGCATTCGACAGAAAGGTAAGGGGAATTAGGAATTTTTCTTCCCCTCCCGTGCTTTTCAGGAGCCCTCAAAGGGCTCCACTGTGGTGGAGACAATCCCTTTTTCTGGTCACGCTGCGTGGCTTGTGGGATCCTAGTTCTGCAACCAGGGATTGAATCCGTGCCCCCTGCAGTGGAAGTGTGGAGCCCTAACCACTGGGAAGTCCCTGAGACAATCCTTTGAGTTCTGTAGAAAACAGTCACTGGTACTGAGCTCTGATCACAGTGATCCAGGCAGCAGTACCAGCGGACTAGGTGCAAAGCCCAGCCTGAGCTGTACCCAGAGATAGTTGGATGGACTATTGTGGAAAGGAAAGCCCTGGGCTGGATGTGGGGAGGTGGGCCTGTGCGAGCGACAAAGGTTCTCTGAGGCATGTTTGTCTTGGCTGGCAGCCTGAAAGGGCAGCTAACATTGGAAGGGTATTCTGTGACTCGGTCTGCCAAAAGGAAAGAAGGCTTTGTTAGTAACGCGTTATAATTCTCCTTTCCAGGAAAGGCTGTTTCACAGAAGAAATAGTTGGTTCTGCGCATGCTGCCCCTCACTATGAAGCAAGCATGGGTGTGACCATGCCTGGGTTGTTTTTCAGAAGCACAAGCTATGGGTAGAGAGCCTGAACGGGGAAGGTAAAGCATTTGGACAGCGGCTGGCTCCTCTCGTGACTGCAGGCCCTACTTGTCACAGGGTAGGTGACTGCATCTGCTGGCACCAGCACACACTGTACTTTTCAGTGGTTTCTTTCACTGTGTCCAATGGTTCTAGGCTTCGGCACAGGGAATCAGACCACCCCTGGGGAAGAATGATGGTGACCAGCTAGACGGCATCCTTGCCCCATGTGTGTGAGCCCTGAGCAGAGCAGATAGAGTCCCCACTGACAGTTGGAGGGTTGTCCAGGGCTCAGGAGACTAATTCATTGTGCTTCCTAACCTCATGGGAAAACTCTTCTGTCTCTTCTTAGCCTGCTTCAGGAAATGAAAAGGCCAGATCCACATTTCCATGATGTGACCTCTGGAGTTTTTGTATATGAGGTGATTCGAGGAACAGCTGCTGAAAGGTAAGAGCAGCTCGGGCCTCTGACCATCCTTCTCTGTTCTCACTAGATGTGCCCCGTGGTAAATGTGTGTAGGATCTAGACTTGCCCTATCTGATAACGGTGGGCCCTGCCTGCTGTGAGGCTACTGAACACCTACCTGAGGGGTGGCTGGTGTGACTGAGGAACTGCATTTTTAATTTTATTTAACTTTAATTGATTTAAATACAAAAACCCAGAAGCAATGTAAAATATTCTCCCCTGAAACACACTTTTTTTGTTTTGGGGAGACTGCGTTTCACTTTAATAACTGCATTGTGTAAGAGATTATCATCGTATAGCAGCATATTGGGTGTGTGCTGTTTCTAGAGGATTTCAAAGACTTAGAACAGAGCGTAAAATATGTATTAATAATTATTAAACTATGATATGTTAAATGATATTTTAGATATAGAGTTAAGATATTAAAATATATTTTTATATTATATATTAGTTTCATCTGTTTAAAAATTTTTAAAAGTTTAAAAATTTTTTGAATGTGGCTACCAGAAAATTTTAAATTATATATGTGGCTTGCCTTACATTTCTGTTGGACAGTGCTGAGTGTACTAGTAAGGGCCCCCCTACCCCCGGCTTTTCTTTTTTTGGAAGGGATGGTTCTCTGCAGCCCAAGAATTCATGATATGAGTTCATGACATAAGTTTAATTTGGAATTCCCAAATCTACTCTTTTGCTACCTTACTTATTAAGAATCAGAAGAATCCAGGGAGATAGGAGTTTAAGAACCTATTTTAGGTACTTTAAAACACTTTTTCTCTTTGAATTTCGGATGACAGTATCAGAGGCCAGCACTAAGGGCTTCCCTGGTGGCGCAGTGGTTGAGAGTCCGCCTGCCGACGCAGGGGACACGGGTTCGTTCCCCGGTCTGGGAAGATCCCACATGCCGCGGAGCGGCTGGGCCTGTGAGCCATGGCCGCTGAGCCTGCGCATCCCGAGCCTGTGCTCTGCAGCGGGAGAGGCCACAACAGTGAGAGGCCCGCGTACCGCAAAAAAAAAAAACCAAAACCAAAACAAACAACAAACAAACAAACAAGTACATACAGTAAATAAAGCAAAGGCAAGAGACGTTTTGAGACATTTACAGTCACTACTGCAAGACAGGGTGACTTGGCCTACAAATATTCTCCTGGTCTCTCTCTTATACTTCTTCCATATCCCTCCCTCACTGTTTTTGTTTTTTAAGAGCTCAACAATCTGCTTAGATTATGGCAACTCTTTTCATGGGGAAGAATCTATAGGGTACTAACTGTTCAGAAGAGTTAAGTGTTAGGCCTCCTGTTACTAAATTTGACTCGTCACAGGCTTTTCTAGACGTTCTTGGTCCCTGCCCACCCCCTCCCCCCCACTTATTTTTAACTTCTGGCTCAAGGCCAAAGCTATCTCTTTCAGCTCTTCAAGTCCTTGCTCCTCAAAATGTGGTCTGTAGACCAGCAGCAATAGCATCAGCTGGAGCTTTTTAGAAATTCAGTGACAGGAGCACCACTGAAAAAGGACTTGAAAAAGAACTGGTATATGTATAGGTATAACTGAATCACTTTGCCGTATACCTGAAACTAACACAACCTACTCCAATATAAAATAAAAAGTTAAAAAAAAATCAGAATCTGCTTTTTAAACAAGATCTTCAGGGGATTCAGATGCACATTAAAATGTGGGTATTACTGCTTGCTTGAAGTCCCTGATAAACTGCAAATCATTCTGCCGTCACCCACTTATATCTAAGAATAATGACAATAATTCCAGTAATAACAGCTGGCATTTATCAACCACTTATTATGTCAGGCATCATTTAAAGTGTCTTACGTACTTGTTCGAGCCCCCAATAATTGTGGGATACAGGTGTTATTTTACGGAAGCAGCAGCTGTGGTGCAGAGAGGTGAATGACCTTGAGAGTTACACTGCAAGTCAGAGGGCAGGGATGTGCAACCTAGCTTAGCCCCCGTATTATCCTGCTCTTGCGTCTACTTTTGTTTCTGAGAGGCAGAGTGATTGGCAAGAAAATGGGTTTTCAAGTCTGAGAGATCCAGGATGAAACCCTATTTTAGCCTCTTACAAGCTGTGGGACACGGAAAAGGTCTGTCATCCTGCCTGAGCCCCACTTCCTCATACTTGGTGCATAGCTTGCATTCAGTAATACTTTGCAGGTTTCTTTCTCACAGAACTATCATGAATTCAGTTCTTTCTTTATGCACTGTCCCAGGCATTCCCCTGAGCTGTCCTGGTTCTCAGGCTTTCCCTGCTTTTAGTTCTATGCTCAAACTTCACATCCTCTTCCTTTAAATTTTTTTAAAAGATAAACTCTACATACCTTGGTAATCATCCCACATTACCATTCTTCCCTGGGCTTCCCAGCTTCCAGTTTCTCTCTCTCTCTCTCTCTTTTTTTGGCTGCACCTCACGGCTTGTGAGATCTTAGTTCCCTGACCAGGGATCGAACTCGGGACCCTGGTAATGGGAGCACTGAGTCCTAACCACTGGACCACCAGAGAATTCCCCCCATTTCTCATAAATGGTGTCTCCTGCAGTCATTTAATTTGATTTCCAGGCTATTTTTGACTTTAAGACAGATCATCAGCATGGCTATATATTTATTCTAGTGTTTTGTATTTGGAGCTGGTTTTTGTTTCTAAAATATATATTCTACGTGAAGCAAATATGTTGGAGGCTGAGTATAATCACAACTTTGAGGAAAAGGAGCCTAGAACCAGAGTCTTAAATATTTAGACCTTGGTGACTGGTTTTTGACTTACTGGAAGCTGCTACTGTAGTGCAGCTCAGCATACCCTCCAGGTCCATAAACTATGGGTGAAGATGGGGCAAGTAAGTGGGCTGTCAACATCAAACTGATTAGAGTGTAACTGTCTGGAAAAATATATATTGCTTGGGCTTTTCACGTTTGTTGGTAAGGCCGAATGTATGCTTCAGGTTAAGTGAGGTCAGGGATTAATAGAAATGAAAAGCTGAACCCCCTATTGCAAACCAAATCTCATATATGGGAGGAGCAAACTTCTTATACATTATTCTGGTAGAATATTAATTTTGGAAAGGCAAATAGGGTTGTTGTCCTCCAGTGATCTTGCAGAATACATTAGAGCAGGCCTTACATTCGGAAGGATGGAGGCTACTTCTGGTTTCCTGGTCTGTATGATTTTTTTTTTTTTTTTTTTTGCTGTACACGGGCCTCTCACTGTTGTGGCCTCTCCCGCTGTGGAGCACAGGCTCCGGATGCGCAGGCTTAGCGGCCATGGCTTATGGGCCCAGCTGCCCCGCGGCATGTGGGATCTTCCCGGACCGGGGCACGAACCCGTGTCCCCTGCATTGGCAGGCGGACTCTCAACCACTGCGCCACCAGGGAAGCCCATGGTCTGTATGTTTAATGCCAGCAAAATGGTAGTGTCCTAAGAGACAGACATTAAATTCTAGATGCGGATAAGTAAAACTTTTACAGTTTCATGGTCCTTTCTTCTCCCCTCCCAGCTCTGGGTTGAGAGACCATGATGTAATAGCATAAACGGACAACCTGTCACACGACAACCGACGTGATTGAAGCTGTTAAGGCCAATGATTCCCTTTCTATCCTGGTTCGTTGGAGAAGTCAAACGTTGATCCTGACAGACACACCTGAAATAATCAATTAAGTGTCTTGCTTTAAAAAGAAATGATCTAACAAAACCAAAGCTTTATTACCTGGTTTGTATTGAAGATGTGCCAAAGATGGCAAGGGGTTTTAGGATCTGTTTCTTAATAAAGGAAAATGAATGCTTTAAAACACAAATACACACACTCTGGAACCATTAGGTTGGGGGTGTTATAACTGCTGCTGAGAAGCATTCCTAAGGCAAGTGGAAGAAGGACATGGTGCCAGGAAGTCTGGGGAGCTGATAAAATTTTATTTAAAGACAGGAAACAACTGAAAACAGGCAGAGTTTCTAGTTTAACCTTGACAAAAAGGACGCTTCAGTATTTAAAAACTTCTCTATAGCCACAAACTGGATATAACACAAATATACACAAACAAATAGATCTATCTACCAAATATTAAGAAAAAAACTGAATCCAGAGTATAAAGGAAATCACATTTTTCAAAATATTCCTTTATTCAAATAGTTTTTCAGGTTGTGTCACATTTGGCCAGGGTTTGTGAATACAGAGGATGGGCATCACCTAGAAGCCACACTGAAACTGACAAATGTGCATCGTCACAGAGGAAGGTAAAGATTCTCAGGCTGTCACCTAGCAGTAGAAACAACTTTGATCCCCATCACCTTTTCTGTGAGAAGGGCTTCTTCTTTAAAATACAAAATTTAATAACTTACAGACTTTTACCTCTTTACTCAAGCTCTTCCTCCTGGAAACATTAATGATTAATGATTTTGAGTCTGAAAGCTGCCACAGTTTATTTTTAAAGGAAAATAGCTTTGGATGGGGTTTGTGAATATCCTTAAGATTTTTTTTTTTGTGTGAGATGAAGCAGGATTTGTGGTTTTAAAGTAGTATATTATTTGGGGTAAGATTTCAATTTTAGTTTGTTTTCCAGATTTTTCTTAGAAGTTTTTTTTTCTTTTTCTTTTTAAAAGGGGGCATCCTTGAACCCTCTTAAGTTCTATGCAAAATTTTATGTTTCTGTGCATTTTTCTGGGGAGAAGGTCCAGTTTCTTCATGACCCACAACAATTTAAAATGTACTGCCTTAGAGTGTAGAGATTATAAATAAGAATCTATCAATTATTACTGTTATAAAGAAGGTTAAGGTCAACGTGGTACAGAACTTTCAGGACAAAATAGAATAATCTGTTTTAACTTTTACATAATTGCCACCATTTAATACCGTAAGAACAGTGGTCATATTAATCAGAGATAATAAAGCTGAAACTCTTAGGAAAACTTCATAATGATAGAGCATATTCAGAGTTATTTTAACTGGGATTCTTGGTCTTTATGTCAATTATTATGAGACTAAACTTTGAGCAGTTCTACCTTGATTGTTTCTAGAATTTATAAGTTGCCCAAATACCAGGCTCTTACTTTGATTTACCTTACAAACCCCATTTTTACCTTATATTCTTTTCAACTCAGATTGCAAGGGATGGGAACTAAGTTTTAAAAACCACTTATAATTCAGAACATTTTCTTTTATTCCCAGTGATTTGGGAACTCGAAACCTTGGCTGTCTCTTTCCCTATGACTGATTGCTATAGCCCGCACTGAGAGATTCTGGTACCATGCTTATTTTGACAGAATGTGTTCAGTTTCTCTTTGCCCCCCAGATCACATCCTAACTGTACCCTGCACTCAGTAGTAATATCCTTTAAGGAAGAGTCTGCTTTTCTTTCCAGGGGCCTGAGGCCCCTCATATTATCTTACCTAATCATGAAGAACAGATTTACAGTTACTTGTATGAAATCTTTTTTTTTTTTTTTTTTTTACTAGTCTACAACATGGGCTCTCTAAACTGGTAAATACTACTTTTTTGATAGGAGAAGTCTGCCAAGAGGATGGCTGAACTCAGCCATGTTCAGCTATCCAAAACATAACTGGAATGAGGAAATTACTGTACTGGATATATTCCCTCTCAGGCATAATAATGATGAAACAATAGGGTTTATTATCAGGCTCAGTTCAAATGCTTAGCTTTAAGCACAACAAATATAATTTTGAGTTTCATTCTACCTACTGAAAACACCCAAACGAGCATTCCAGGTTGGCAACATTTATTCTGCAATTTAAACTCAGAAAGTCAGAATTTCAGTGTAATTAAAATCCATCGTCATTTCTACTTCTGAAGATTTTCATTGGTTCAGCTTCCGATCTCCACCGCATGAGGACTCAGGGTCACAAAAGGCACAAGGCTAAAAATATTCACTTTGCTTATCCTGTTGGGTCCACTTGCTCCAAAGGATTGATTATACAGCAACGCACAGAAATAAAGTGTATGGAAACCCTCCTGCAGCTTATAAGTTAATCACTATCCTTTATATTTTTTGTATATGAGGAAAGGTGCAAACTTGATACCCACAATACTGTTTGCTTGTCATTTCTAGTCTGCAAGGTGAAGTTTGGGTTGAAAATCCACAGTCCAAAGAAACCTTCCTAACCAAAGCCATTCCCTCCAAAGAGGAAGGCAATGGTCAGGTCTGATAATAAGGAAGAGTTCTGAGCCTGTAGAGATGAATTCAGGAGACTTACCTCTCTGGGCCAGGGTAGCTGCTCTTTTTAGTAAACAGTGCACCAATTGCTGCCATCACTTGGCATCAGCCCTCCAGTAATAAGCAAAATAAGGTCAACAAACCACCAAATCCCAAGTCCTCCAAGTGTCAAGAGCTTCCCTACTGCTGTGCCAGTGTGTCCCAGACAGAAACGATCTACTCCAAAACATCCCAGGAAGAAGGAGTAGAGCAAAGTGGTTATGAAGTAGTGTCCGGTATACCTACACAAAGGGAATTAAGAGGAAGATGATTACCACGTGAAAATGAAAACACTTAACGATTAGTGAATTTCACGTAAGTGAAAAGATGGTGAGGCAGTCCCTCTGTGACCTCTTAACTGCCCCCCATCCCGCCCCCAAAAAGGAAAATCTCTAGTTTGTCTAGACCCTCAAAAGAGTACTTGCTAAGGTATGGAGGACCTTTAGGAATCAATACAGAGCTGGACTGAACAAGAAACTATCAAGCACATTTGCAAGATAGGTTTGCTGGTAGGTGTGGAGTCTGGGCCCCCATCCCTCCTACACAGGCTCCTTTCCGGAGGGAGGCTGCAGTTCTGAAAGTAGTTCTCTAATGAGGTGTTACCTTCCCTTAAATGAACACTGATCTCCATATTCCTTTTCTGCTGTTTTGTGGCACCTAACAACAGGACTTCTTTGTAAGGTCTTATGTACTGTGCATAAGACTGTACACAGTCTTATGTACAGTGATAACAGTCAATTGCAGATGCTCTAACAGCATCACTTAACACAGTCACAGACTCTCCATTAGCAAATGGTACATGTAAGTTCTGTGCCTTCAAGCGGAGTTCACGGAAATAACCCTAATTCTTTAAGGTAATACCTGATTTTCAGGGAGAAGCGTCCATACTTTTCATAATAAAATCTTTATTCCTGAAAATCTAAGGCTGTCTGCAAAGGATTTATGCCTATCCTAGGACTTTGGGAACTACATCATCTGGTCCAACTCCTTCATTTTTCAGATGAGAGGACAGAGACTCTGGGTGGCCAAAGGTCCTTAGCTGGTTGGTGAAAGAGACATTTAGAATTCACAGCCTCTGGTCTCCTGTCCAGTGTCCCCTCTGTTATAACTACATTGTTGGTGTCCATGGAGGATGCACAGTAGTAATCATGCTGCCCCTTTAACACTTAACGGTAAAAGAAAAAGTCACATCAAGAAATGACAAAACAGCTCTACCATCATCCAAGTAACAGCTACTCCATTCAGAGTAACACTTACTTTATACAAGGTTTATTCTCTCGTAGGAAGGTCCTAGGACTGGCACATTCGATTCCGTCCAGGGCGCGGCACTGTACGGAGGTGTGTTCCACATCACTGTAGGCCTGACCACCGAACTGGGGAAGAACGACCAAAACAAAACAACCAACCAAACTCACCAGAGCAAGTAACACAAAATATATCTTTATATTAGTAAAAGCTGACTCAGGACAATAATTATTCTAACAAAGGTGAGGTAAAGCTCTGCTAAAGAGCAAGGAGTGCAGCGACGTGCTTCAAGTGATTTTACATTCGTCCATCCCAAATGTACATTGTTTTAAATAAACTCTTTTTTTTCTTTCCTTATGACTGCCTTCTTTAATAATATAATAAAAAAGTTTATAATCAGTTTCATTAAATGCCATTGAGAATAAACACAACACTTTATCCTGTATTTACAGGAAAAAAGAGCACATTACTGAACATTTGGGAATGGGTATTTAAAAAGTCAACGTGTAGTTGAGGTCTGTTTTATACATATTATAAACGAACATCATTAGGAAAGAACTCAGAATATCAGCTGACTCAGGACTTTACTTCGGTCACAAAACTGTGATTTTCAGATGCCTGTAATACATCTATAGTATAAGTTTAGATTCCAGAAAAAAATTTCAGAACAGGACCTCTGACCCTTTGTGTAACTGAATGCTTGCAGAGAAAGCACAGCTGTACATTCTCCACTGGCACCTTATTAAGTGCTTCACTACTGTTTTTGCTGAAACATTCCTCAAATGGAAGGGGTGGGTCCTCCCCCAAGACACGGGTGCCTGAATGTTGACAGTCCTCCAGGACTTTTGGGGGAAGTGACAGTCCGAGAACCTTGACAGGATCAACCCAGTGTTTAATGAAAATGGGTAAACGTAAGTGATCTCTATACAACACTCACTCAAACTTTTATCAGTAATTACCCATAGAACAAAATCTCATTGTATTGAAAATATTTCTTTACACATGACTGATAGTAAGAGTGGCCTTTTTGGCCTTACTACTTTCAGGTTTATTCCTCTGTGTCTAATTTAGCACAAAAAATATTTTCCATAATTCTCTTATAGCTGACTCTGGCTTGACTTGCATTATGTAGCATAATATATATAATGGTGAGTCCACAGTGGGGAGGAAGTATGTGAACTTCACTGGTTTTGGGGAGACTGACTAGGAAGCATGCATCCAGCTTTAGGGATACTATTAATGGAACTGAATGGCTTCTTTCCATTCCAAGAGGCCACTGTTATCAAAGGCTTCTCCTGAATGCTGTAACCTCCTACAAAGACATACACTGATAGACCCTACCTATTTCCTAAGGACACAGTGGAAACTGCTTGTGTGGTGAAAAGAAAGGTCACTGGCAAGAGGATCTTTGCTCCAAATGCATGTGTAACAAAGATACTGCTCAATCCATCATCAGTTTTAGAAACTGCCTAAACCTTTCTTTTGCTCTTTCGGGAAAGTACATACCTTGAAGGACTGTCAGGGGTGATATTTGAGTTCCAAATCTGTCAATCTCAATGGCCAAAGGAACCAAAGACAGGTTGGTCTTTGCACCTGGGTAGTTTTGGCACAGAGACTGCTTCTTCCTGAGGAAGCTAAATGTCTTGTTCAGCCACTGACCCTAGCCATGCTGAAAATTTCCAGTAATAGTCATTCCAATGAATTTTACAAAAAGGTAACTTAATGCCCCTTATACTTTTCTGTAACAGCATTTAGCCAGTACTATTTCTCTATGGAAGAGTTTGCTCATAAAACAAAACAAAAACCCACCTTGAGACAACCATAACCAAGTTCCTGGGATGCCGTTGCATTTCCAACATGATCCACTGGGTCTTCACATTCTATAAATTCATCGGGTCTGTAAATCACCAGTAAAAGCATCACTGTCATCATCATTAAGGTTTTGAAAATGGCTGTTTACATGTATATAATCAAAACAGGCAAGAGAAATTTCTTTAAGTTTTCTGGGGGTTAATTTCATTCTGACTCTTCCCCAAGACAAGAAATGCTGTCAGTTAGGCTGAAGCACAGCCAAACAGCCATCCAAATGACCTTTGGTTGTGCCAGGGGCGTGTTTCTGGTCCTATTTCTACACGGATTCTACCTCTGCCATGGCTTCATCTCTTCCCTAGGCAAACAGCCACAAGGTATGAGGGCAAAATTGAAGCCAAAGGATTCCCAGCCCTCTTTGCATTTCCCAAACGCCTTATTTGACTTAAAAGAGAGGTTAAAAATTTTGACTTGGCTCTGCAACAGTAAGGATATTCTTTTTTTTCTTTTTGGTAAGGAAGTGCCTTGTAGGTACAAATAACTTACTCC
Source organism: Delphinus delphis (assembly GCF_949987515.2). Lineage (NCBI taxonomy): Eukaryota > Metazoa > Chordata > Mammalia > Artiodactyla > Delphinidae > Delphinus > Delphinus delphis. The sequence goes on along the minus strand of NC_082703.1, from coordinate 5,543,099 downwards.
AATTGTGCCCCACTCAGTAGCAGCACCTACGATGGTTTCTCCTTAAGTTAAAGGGAGCAGGACAGAGAAGGCACAACACGTATACTTCTTCCGGAGGCTATATGATGTCACTCCTCCCTAGTTCTCCTCTTTGGGGATCCCAAAGGATCTGCCATCGACACACAGGGTTTTCCCCTGCATGAGTGAGACGAGTGAGAAACCTGTCACGATATTTACTTCCCGCGTTTTGACTTATCAGGTCCTCAGGTGGAGAGAGGCTGGGGGAAAAAAGCAGCCTGCCTCCCTCCCTTCCTCTCCCCTGCATAACACCCATATGTCCCAGGCCCCATCTCCATCTACACCCGCCTCGACGACTGCGTAGCTTACAGGTAAGAGCAAAGGATGACTGGAGAGTGGGGGTCGCCATATTCCCAGCTCGCGGAGCCGGTGGAGCTCTCCGGGTGGGCGGCGCCAGCGGATGTGGGCTCGGGCTCGGCGGTAGTGTTGTGCGAGTGGCTCCGAGAGACACAATGCAGCAGCAGGAGATTCCCCATCAGCAAAGCCGCCTGGCCGCAGAGGAGTAAGTAACTCACCGGGCAACCACCCAGCACCATCTTCCCGGGCCCAGTGGCGAAGACCCGGACTCAACCTCAAACCCCGGCCGGCACCGCCGACCCAAGCCCTGCCTGGTCAGGCCTCTCCGCGTAGCCCCGCTCCTCGCCGCCAAACAGCCAATGGGAGAGCAGCTCGACGCTCCGCCCGACCCCCGACAGCTAATAAGAAGAGGCTGCGCAGGAGGCGGGGCTGCGCTTCACTTGTGCCTGTCAATTCCGCTTCTGGGTCTCACGCTCCGCCTTCTTTTGCCTCGATTGCTTCTTCCAATGGGCTCCCTCGACCCCCGAGGTAGGCGGGCCTTGGAGGGAGGAGGCGGGGCGGATAGTGATGGGCGGGGCAGACTAGTGAGGGTCTTAGGGGCCCGATAGAAAGTCCGTTCTCCCGCCGGGGACGGATCGCTCTCTACGTCAGTGTAGCCAGCGCCGCGTCGGGAGCGAGCTCGGACCAGAGCCGACTTGCGTCAGTGCCGAGCGCGCGCATCGCTGCCAGCTCTGGGGCCCCGGCAGGGCTGGGAAATGGTGGAGCGGGCGGAGGCAGGGGCGACCGAGTGTTGAGGGGAACCTGCGGACTCGGCCGAGATGGGATCGGGCGCGGGCTCGCCCTCTGGGACCCTCTGCTTCCTGTGGCTGCTCTTGTTCGGCTTGGTGAGCCCAGCCCTCGGTGGGGCTCGGTCAGGTGGGTGTCCGCCCCCAGGACCCTTTGGGATTCGCGTTTCTTAGGGCTGGGATGCTCGGAGTTACCCTGTAGTGACTGGGAGTGGAGGGGCCTGGCCTGGGGACTGAACCCGGAGTCGGAGGCGGAGCCGCTCAGCTGTGTGTGGACAGTGCTCGGACCCGAAGCTCGGGGTCTGGCGCCCCAAATTCTTCTCGGCACTGTTCTCGGGTCTGGTTCCTCGTCCTCGGTCTCATGCTGGGCAGAGCCTTTTGCGGCGCGCCCCACCCCCATCTCGCGAAAGGCTGGGGCCCCCAGACCCCCTCGGGGCGACTCTGGGTCCGACCCTGACCTCGGGGGCTCGGCTGAGAGCCTTGGAGGCTGGGTGCGCGTGGAGGTTTTGAGAAGTGCTTTGAGAAATGGAGCTTGCTCTTGCTTGTACAGTCAATGTCACTGGGAAGCAGACCGGGAGATGGAACTTTTGCTCCAGGTTATCATGATTTGAAATTTTGATGTTCATTTTATTAGCGGAGTCACCACTAGGTACACAGAGCTAAATTTAGCGATGGAATGGGGGGGGTTCTTATATTTTTCTTGGGCCATTTTGTTGTAGTAAGAATACTTTTTTGGAAACGAAGTGCTACATTTCTATAGCCAAACGGTCTTTTATCTTCTTTTTTATTGGGTTGGTAATATCTCAAATACGGACGAATAATCCCTGCTCTGCTTAACTCACAGGATTACAGTGAGAATTAGATCATTTATGTAAAATCGCTTTTGACTTGTGAAACTAACCTTGAATATATAAGATATTTGTATTGGAGATACCCAAACATAGTGGAAACAAACCGCCAACACACTAGCTTCTTTCTGGAAACACCTTCTTTCTTTATTTTGGCTCGTGTTAAATTATTGTTTGCACGGTTGTGTTTTCTTTATCAGCCATAGAGTATGATGGAGAGTGGGGGTTTCTACTAAATCTTTATCTTGAGAGTTGTTCAAAGGTGAAGATTTCAGTGCAGGACTAAATTTAAGTTTTTTCTTATGTTTGGTTTATTCTTTTTCAATTAGGTAAGTTTGCCCCATGGCAGGAATTTTGAAGCTCTAAATACTGAAACTTTATTGATGGGAAGCTACCAAATCTTTTATGGTTGAGACGGTTTTTGCTGTGGTATTCTATATGGTTAACATTTACCAACATTTAAGGGGAAGTAGGTTAAACATCTGGAGTTTTAGTAATCCATGATTCTGTTTATTGCATACCCGTATATAGATGGATGGAATATCCTTATGTTTTTTAACAGCAGCTTTAACAGTTTATGGCCAGTCCCTCACTGAAGCATGTGTACGCTTTCAAAATTTAGTCAGCGTTTATCAAACGCCTATAAACACCAAGCTCAATGCTTGTGGAGGGGCAGAAGGTGACCAAATGTGCTGGGTCTATCTGAGGGATATAGGGGAAGGTTTTATTGACAAAGTGATATTTGAACTGATCTATATAGGTGAATGTTCAAGGAAAGGAATAGGAATTCTTTCTAAGCAGAAGGGTTTTTGCAAGAGTATGGAGAGGTATGAGGATAGTTAGGGAATGATGAGAATGTCACCAGGCAGTCTACATGAAAGGGAGGCACGGAAAAAACCAAGGTAGGTTGCTACCAGCTGGGGAGAGTCTTCTTGTGATGTGCTGTGGGGTTTGGACTTTACCCTGGAGGAAGTTCTTTGGGCAGGATGGTTTTTAAGTAGGGATGTGGCATAACTAGATTTGCGGTTAATATAACTGGCTACACAGTCGAGGACAGAATATAGGAGGGAGGGACTGGAGGCTGGGAGAGAGCAGTTAAGAGGCTTTTGTACTAGTGTGCAGTGAGTCAACTCATGTTTCCCTACGGGAATGTTCTTCCAAAATCAGCTGACCGAATTTTTGCAATACAGGATGTTTAAAGCAGCATTGAAACCTTTTCTGCTAATGAAAGAGGAATTTGCGTACTCAGTAAGTACCACCTACACATCCGGTTACATTAGGAGTTAAATAGGTTTTGTAGGATTTTTTTTTTTTTTTTTTTTTTACCATTTATAACATTGTGTCGATGAGGAAATGTAGTATAAATTCTCAAAAGCTGACACAGTAAACGTTATATATTTTTTTAAACTGGGGCTGACAAAGGTAACTTTGTATCATTGTGAACAATAACAAAGGGAATCAGGCAGGTATGAAACCTCATCTGATTTCTTCTTTTAAGATAGTGATTATGATGTGCAGACCTAGAATTTTTTTTGTTTTTCAAGACTAGAATTCTAGAAGAAATGAGATTTAAGGCTTACTCATGATGAATCATAAGATGAACTACATGGTAAGAACTTAGGTCTGTACTAATTTTGTTTTTAGGTGCCTGTGAATTATTTGGATTTGGTATGTTTGTGCCGAATAGGAGAATGTAGTCTTTTAAATATAAAGATAATTTGAGTTTCACTTTTATGTAAAAAAATAAAACATTTATAATTAAAATATGCACAGAACAAGTTGCTGGGTTCCAAGACAGTTTTCCAAACACATTTTAAATTTTACCTTACCGGGAATTCCTTGGTGGTCCAGTGGTTAGGACTCCGTGCTTTCACGGCCGGGGGTGCAGGTTCGATCTCTGGTGGGGGAACTAAGATCCTATAAGCTGAGTGGCGAGGCCAAATTTAAATAAATAAATAAATAATTTTTACCTTACCAAAGTTGACTTTGTGTGTGTGTGTGTGTGTGTGTGTATGTATATATATATATATATATATATATATATTTTTTTTTTTAATCCTAGTTTGTGGTAGAATCCCCCCAAAGATGCAAGCTTTAAGTAACCGGAAGCATTTTCTTGGAATAGCCACAAGCTCAAATATATGACATAGATAGCCTCATGATATTTCTTTTTTTTCTTTAATGCCTAGTATATAGCAGAGTCTTGGAGTTATGCCACCTTTGTGTTAGAACTATGGGACTGCCGCATAAGTAAATCTGGTCCTCTAGGTATCTCAGTAACTAACCTCCCAACCACCCTGCCTTTGAATGGGGCCAACATGGACCCAATTAAAGTTGAATTGCACTTTGAATTGTGTAGTCTTGTTCATATATTACTGTAGTTTATTTTTCATTTTGTGAAAGTGTTATTTCAAATCGTTTTCCCCAAAGTGATCATGTGTCGGGTACTGCTTGAATCACACCCTTCAAGAATGAGTTAGGGAACCTGAGAAGTTCACTTATAAATACTTTGGTCAGTTATTAAATATGCAGTTGTTTTTGTATCGGTTTATGTTGATTTTAACGTAAGAATTAGAGTATTTCAGCTTATAATAAGTAAAAATGATGTCACTGCCAAACATTTGCATACTGTAGGATAAAACCCATTCCCATCCATGGGAAATGCTTCTTTCCTTTTGACACATTTTCCTTTTAATGAGATTTTTTTATGGCTTAACTCATTTTTGGAAGGTTCCCCCTACCCCTTCCTTTAGTAGCCCCTAAGAACTCTCATACAAGTAGAGCCTGGGAGAGCCTGTTCCACATCCATTGACACATTGGCTGCTTCCGAGGGGAGGGTAAGCAGTCAATGATAGAGTCATACAGTGAAATGTGGCATTGCATTAACATGACAAATTGTGGGCCGTGAGGATTTGTGGAAAATTGATATGAAAGGTGCTAATCATAAAAAATAAAGCTTATTTTAGGTTGTACAGAATCATTTGCAATTATGAGATCTATGTATGTATAGCTGTAAAGATCAAAAGAGGTCATTTACTCAATACATTTGTTGAATATCTACTGTACCAGTGCAGGAAATAGGGGATGAGTAAGGTACCATCCTTGGTTTCAAGAAACTTAAATTCCTTGGTAGAGGAATTTAAATTCTTTAGGGCATTAAATCTTATAAATGGTGAGTGTTTTTCCCAAAGGGCCACTTACAAACAAACAATAGCAAAAGCCCTATTTCTTTTTAAATGTAAAACTGAGTAAATGTAAAAACAAATTATAACGCAAAAAATGTCAGAATGTAGGACGTAACAGTGGAAATTATAATTATGTTTGAAGATAGCTATTAATATATAATATATGTTTACTGGGCACTGACCTTGTGAATGGAATGGAAAGATATGGCCCAAAATACAGCAATTTATGGATCTAATTGCAATTTCTCTTCAAGAAATAACTCAGACAACAGAATTATCTTCTTCATCTTGTATGTGAAACCCAGGTTTATTTTCTATAGTGAAAGTACTTAAGGGTGGTTCTCTGTTTACACAATAGGTGGGAAGGAAAGGAGAAAAACCCTTGGCTGAGGGTTTACATTTGTTTGCTTTGCAATTAGGTAGAATTCTTTTAACTTATATCCGTCTACAGTTGTAACCGAGGAAGGGCTTCTGTGTCCAGGGCACAGAAAGTCAAACTCTGACAGCGGGTGTTTGCAGCAAAGTAAGGGTATGTTGCAGGGCGCCAAGCAAGAGAGTGGAAGATAAGTCTCAGATCCACTCCAGCTTGGCTTTTTGAGTGAAGTGTTTTGTTTTGTTTTTTTTAGAGGGGAAGAACAAAGATGCTGGGATTAATCATCATCTTCTGACATTTCTTAATCCTGGTTTTGGGAGTCAGAATGCCTCTGGTTTACATTCTCTGGCCAGGTGGTCCATGGCTGGGGGTCTATGAGGGCATCTTGCTCCGGAGAAGCAACCTGAGTTTGTACGTGAATGATAGTAGTATCTACAATAGCAGTTTTAGGCACATAATGATGTTATCAATGACAGCAATCTCAGTCATCTAACTCTGGTTGATTAGTGTTCAGTTAGCACAGGATTGAGGTCAGAGAGGGCAAGAAAGGGGATAAAGTTTTGAATAGAGAGATTAATCATAAACTAAGTAAGGGGATTCATTTTTAGGGGGACTCAGTTTTTCAGATGCTATTACAAAACATGTATTTAGGCTTCCTCCAAAACACAGTACGTAAAAATATCTAAGGAGTTAAAGGAAGAAAGAAGTGCAACTAACACCTTTTTCTTTCTTTTACTAAATTTAAGACACTTTAAGTTTCATGTTTCAACTCTTATTTTTTAATACATTTATTTATTATTTTATTTATTTATTTTTGGCTGTGTTGGGTCTTCGTTGCTGTGCACGGGCTTTCTCTAGTTGTGGCGAGCGGGAGCTATTCTTCGTTGCGGTGTGCAGGCTTCTCATTGCGGTGGCTTCTCTTGTGGAGCACGGGCTGTACGTGCGTGCGCTTCAGTAGTTGTGGTGCGCGGGCTTGGTAGTTGTGGCTCGCAGGCTCTAGAGCTCAGGCTCAGAAGTTGTGGCACACGGGCTTAGGTGCTCCGTGGCGTGTGGGATCTTCCCGGACTAGGGCTGGAACCCATGTCTCCTGCGTTGGCAGGCGGATTCTTAACCACTGCACCACCAGGGAAGCCCTCAACTCTTACTTTTATCTCCAGCCCATGTTTTCTAGTAATGTGACTTTTGATGGTGTGCATCAAATTCTGATAAAATAGTTTGTATTTTCCATGGAGCTGATTGTATTAAGATTTTAGTTTTCATTGTGAACTCTATACCAGTGGTTTTCAGGGGGGGTGATTTTGCCCCCAGAAGGCATCTGGAAGATAGTTTTAGTTGTCACACTGGTGGTGCTTCTGGCCAGTGGTGGGTAGAGGTCAGGGATGCTCCTAACTATCCTACATTGCACAGAAAAACACCCACAGCAAAGAATTTTCTGGCCTCAAATGTCAATAGTGCTGAGGCTGAAGCTTTATAGTACAAATACTGTTGATGCACGTCCTCTATAGTGACATGGGAAACTTGATCTCTAGATTCCCACGAGCAAGTGCTACTATTTGGAATTAAAAACAAAAAATAAAAGGAATTTGGGGAAAATCTATGCAAGGTATGAACGGGAAAAAGAATAAAAGTAAGCCAGGACTAGGGATGAAGGAATGTTGAAAAAATACAGGAAGAAGGGGTTTCATACAACCAGTGTATATTGTTTTTCAATGACATAACCAAAATATGTGCATTTCTTATGATGTTTTGGAACTCCTATGGCATTCAGAAAGTGGATCCTTGGATTTTAAAACCAAGAAGTCAGTATCAGAATAACAGCTCTTATATGTAAATAGAAGTTATTTTGGGGCGGTATAATTTTGAAAGCCTTTAAAAAATAAAAGGTTCATTTTAATTTTTTTTTCAAAACAAGAATTGTGCATTAAAATGGGAGAAAGGGTAGAATGTGTCTTATATTCCTTTATTGGACTTTCATTCTTCTCTAACCATCTTCGTAAAAGATCCATAGCTTCAGTCCTGGCCTGAAACTAGCTATGTGACCTTATAAAGTCACTTAACATGTTTCAAAATGAGAGCTCTTTAAATATGTGCCTGCTCATTTGTAGTTGTCGTTTCTGACGCATTTCTTTTTCTCTGTGATGTTTGCTTCTGAGTTGTGATGAAAAGATTTCAGTTTAGTTGCATATTGTTTAGCTTCTAGTATAAGAGTTGCCTGAGCCTATTAACATTTTAATCCCTGCCTGTAAGGATTTACTTAAGAAATCTTTTATTTTGAAATAATTATAGAATCATAGGAAGTTGCATATAAATGCACAGGATGATTGACTTTTTTTTATCACACAGAGCTTCTCCTCTGTAACTCACTGAAAGCATTTATTCCTGCCATCTGTTCCTGCCATTACTTCTAGAGTGACTGTCTTAGTAGTTGAACAAATTACCATGATCTAAAAGAAAAATATTAAGGATAATATTGAAATTTGTGTTTTTAGGAATTTGAGAAAACTGAAGGTCCTTGAAAGGTTTATTCTGGGTGAGGAAATAGTCCTGTACCTCAGTTAATTTAGGATGAAGGATATTTCTACTTAGTGATTTGAAGCCTGCTTCTATCAAGCCCACAGATTTCTTTTGACACGGCTCCCATTTGGCAACTCCAAATATCTGAAGGATATTTTATCATAGTATGTCGTAAGTATGCCTTAGATCAGCCAGCCCCTGGTTGCTTTTGTGAGTATTGGAGTCTATTTCTGGTATTTTTATGTAATGACGTGAAGCCCCATTTAGATGGTATGTTATGCCTAATAAGATTTAAGGGGTTGATGGGTAAAGAATTTGCAGAGTGTTAGTATGACATGTTGTACTGAATGAGATTTAATTTATATTTTCCTGTTTACATTGTATCTTTAAAAATTCCAAACTAGACAAGGTTATAGACATTTTTATGTACAGTGTTAGCTTGTGGAAGGTTAGGTGAAGATGCTTCATTTTAATCTGCATCTGAGAAATCTGAGAGGCATAAGGCAATTAAGGAGTGAATGAACTTGGATCCAAAGGAGAGGAGAGAGCGGGAGTGAGAAGGTATCATAGTCTGGATGCGAGGTTAATGAGGCTGATGGGAAGACAGGAGGTGTTGAGATAGTAGATAATCAGTACTTTAAATAGTTTGTGCTTTTCTTTTTTAATTGAAGAAACACTCCTTTTTCCCCCTTTTAATTTCAGTGGTAATTTGGGGTTTCAAAATACTCATTATAAAAACAAATTCAAACAATATGGACGTGCATGAGTACAGGAAGTAAAGTCTGAGTCCTTATCTCATTACTCTCTGGTTCTATTCCACCGTGGTAGCTGCTTTAAACAAGTTTGGTACATTTACTTATGATACTTACATGTTTGTTATGACACATCTTATAGTCTCATATATATATGTTATAATTGTAATGTTTCATAGACACTATAAATAATACAGAGCTTATAAAGTGAAAAGTCTCTCCTCTCATCCCACTCCCTATAGATAACTACTTAAAAAATAATTATTTTACTATTGAAAATTTTAAACATACAAAACAGTAGAGCGAAGAGTAATGAACTCCTCTGTACCCATTACCCAGTTTTAATATAGTTTCATATATATCTCATCCCTCAAACGCACACTGGATTATTTTGATGCGAATCCTGGATGTCATATCATGTTGCCCTTGAATATTCAGAATGAATCTCTATGACATAAGGACTTTTAAAGAAAACATTACCCACAATATGCTTATTACACTTTAAAAAATTAATACTAATTCCTCAAGATCATCACATATCTATACAGATCACATATCTATAAAATTTCCCTGGTTGTCTCAGAATTTTTTTTTTTCTGTTGATTTATTTTAACTAGGATCCAGATAGGTCCAGATATTGCATTTGGTTATATGGCTCTTTTAATTTATAATGGTCCCCTCTTCCTCCTTTTCATGACATTTATTTGTTCAAGAAATTCTACTTAATGAATTTATTTCCTGAATTGATTCCCACTGAGTAGAAGCTGTGAATCTGTTCTTCCCTCAGTGTTTCTGTTTGTGTATGCCATTCTCAAGCCTCCTCATAACAAATGTGGTTTTGGTATATGGAGATATATAGAGATAGAGGTTTTTCATCCGTGGTCCTTAGATGGTGACCATCTACTTCGTCAAGTTCTCTGAACAAACTGACATGCCATCATTGGCAGTTATGCTGGAGGAAGAAGAGATGTGTTGGATGTATTGAGAGACTGTATCAGATGCCAACATGGGGTGTGCCTTCCTAAGGGATTTGAATGGGCCATTTTAATTATACCCAAATTTTGCTTAAGTGATGACTTTACTTTTTTTCTAGTTATCTTATTTTTTAAATAATATATGATTATTTAATACCTTTGATAATTTCAAAAATACAAAATGGAAACCTAACAATAAAACTTTGTATTTATACATAAATCCTGCTTGACTGCTTCAATGCAATGAATCAACATGGCTTTCTGCTCATTGTTTTATTTACTTATTTATTTTCATTTTAATTTTTTTAGGTAGATTTACTTATTTTTTTTCATTGAGGTATAGTTGATTTACAATATTGTATTGGTTTCAAGTGTACAGCAAAGTGATTCAGTTTTTTATATATATATATATATATTTTTTTTTTTTAAAGATTATTTTCCAGTATAGATTATTATAAGATATTGAATATAGTTCCCTGTGCTATATGGTAGGTCCTTGGTTTTTTTTTTTTTTAATTTTATTGGATTATAGTTGATCTACAATGTTGTGTTAGTTTCAGGTGTACAGCAAAGTGATTCAGTTATACATATACATATATTCATTCTTTTTCAGGTTCTTTTCAGTAGGTCCCTGTTGTTTATCTGTTTTACATATAGTGGTGTGTATCTGTGAATCCCACACTCCTGGTTTATCCCTCTCCCCTCTCAAGTGATGAGTTTAGAACCCAGGCCCCACTCAGACGTGACTCCACTGTGTAATGAGCTATACAAGATTGGAATTGGGAGGAAGTCTTGCATGATGGTTCTGAGTACTTTATTTTTAATACATTTTATCTATTCAACTTTTTAGGACAGATTAGTGGCAGTAATTTCATTGGAGATAATTGCTACATTGTTAGGTATGTATTTATTAGAGTTAATCCATCAGGCATTAAAAGTAACTTTTCCCTCTTATTGTCCTTGACCGTATTGTAAGTATCCCCGTACCATCTCAGGGTATCATTCATGTTGGGTGAGGGTGGGAAAAGAGACAGTAGTAAACGGTGCCAGGTTCTAGATGCCTTCCCTCCATTTCCCCACCGGAGCAGTTTTTTCCTTGTGTTTATGCCTTAAGATTTCTTTTAAGACAAGGGATTAGGGTTTATAGCTAAAAATTGTTTGAAAATGATTGCTGTGTATATACTGTTTGGATAAAGGCCGACATCCTTTTTTAAGAAATACATTTCTTCCCCCTCATACTTATCTAGTATATTGCTATTTTCCTATAAAACTTTGTATAAAACTATATATATTTTAGTGTTGGAACGTCAGATGATTTTTCTATGAATTGAACATTCAGCTTTTGATTTCCATTGTATTTTAGGATATGTAGTTTTTCAGGTTCAGTTGTTATATAATGTTTGTTATTCCCTTTTCTGTAGGCTTTCAACAGACCTCCCATCTCTCTTCTTATGAAATAATAACTCCTTGGAGATTAACTAGAGAAAGAAGAGAAGCCCCTAGGCCCTACTCAGAGCAGGTAAGTTATCTCTTGAGAAATATATATGTATTTAAATTTCACTTTTTTTAAGACAAGGGTGTTATTTTCAGGAGTGATTGGTTCAGTGAGTAATGTCAGCCAGTGATTACGGCACTGATGTCCATTGGACATTATTCTAGTAAAGTGACATACTGATCCTTAGTAGCTTTTTTTTTTTTAAAGACAAAATAATCAACTTGAAACGTAAGAGGATGAAATAGTCAGTTAAGTAAAATTCTATGACCAGGGTAGGATGCTGGTTACATAGATTTCTGACCCTTACCTGACTGGTGATGGTTACAGTGGTCTTGTTATAAGAATAAGAATTCACCTCTCTCTCAGTGTGTGACAGGTAGAGTACTACATGCTGTATCTTTACTGACACTGGAGAATAGTAGTGTGTTATATGCATGTATTTCATATCTGGGAATGTTTGCTCAAAAATGAGTTTTATCTCCATATCAGAAGAAACATAATATGCTAACAGGGTAACCTATGCACAAAAATTAATTTTTATACTATTTTTCTCTTACTGTAAAGCTCAGAAATAATATATTTGGATATCAACTGACTTTGCAAACCCTTCAACTTTATAGAAGTATAATTTAACTTTATTATAGTTTAACAGTAACAGGTGATGAAGGATAGAGAGTTTAGCTTATTACCTCTGAATTGCCGATATATTTCTAACGATAAGGCAGCTTGTCCATTGTTTAGGGACTAGGCATAGTGAAGAGAACATTGGAGTTAGCGTCAGGAGCTTTTAGCTTTAGCCCTCCCTCTGGGTGCTACCACGAATTGGGTAGATCATTCGTCTTCATTTACTTCTTTATAAGTAAGGAATAAATGACTCTAAGATCTCCTTCCAGTGGAACAGTTTGTAATTTTTCCTTGTTTTGAACCGGACATTCTACTCTTTGATTTTTGTTTTGCCTTTAGAGTAGAATTAATTTGTGTTTTCATTGTTATTTTTCCCCTTTTCTTCACTTAGCAGCACAGGGACGATGTTTTCTACTTTATCGTGTCTCTGATGACCTTTATCAACACTGCACACATAGATACTTGGGATTGTAGTAAATGTCCTGCATGCACCCTGATAAATATTTGGGGAAGACGTGGAAGCACTGTTTAAGCACTGGGGATATGGCAGTGAACAAAACAAACTCCATGCCCCTGTGGAGCTTCCATTCTCGTGGGAGGAGAGGAGGAGACAAATAAGCAATATAGATTAATAATAGAGATTACTTAAGATGGTAAGAAGTGCTATGGGGAAAATTAAAGCAGGGAGGGGGTTGGGAATGTTGGAATTGGGGGTGGGGGTGAGGGGGTAGGACGGTTTGTGTTTTTTAATAGGACAGCCCGGGAAGACTTTACTAAGAAGGTAACCCTGGAGCAGAGCAAAGACCAGAAGGAAGGGAATGAGCAACCCAGGCAGCTGTTTGGGGGAAGAATGTAATATCACAAAACAATTCTCAGATTATCAGAATTCTTCTCAGAGGAGATGACAGTGATGTTTTTACGTCCTGTGTTTGTCCAAGAGCAGAAAGGATAGAAACACACACTCTAAAACTGTGGCATTGGAAGGAGCTTGGTATTTTTGATGCCTCAGTGGAGAAAGAGGTAGATGGCAGAGTCCTGAGGTCCCCACACAGGATGTGGAAGCAGAACCCCAGGACCTGGATCTCAGTCTTGGCCTTAGAAGTCAGATGTTGAAGTGCCCTAGGAAAGGAGATCCTGCTGTTTCTTGGCAAAACATTCACTTAGAGTCCAGAAACAGTAGGGAGAATAAGAGGACACTCCTGATACTATTATTGTTTGTTGAGTCCCTCCATGACTGTCTTTTTTATTAGAATTATGGCAAAGTTGAATCCCCTGGTTCTAGAGATCACATTAAAGTGCTTCTTGCTAATGAAACAGTGAGTCACTGGGCAAGTTATTTTAGCGTTTGAGGTAGAGAAGAGGATCCCACAAGCTGCGGATGTGTAAGTGTAAGTTGCCTCATCACACTGTTATTTAATGTACCACTAATTAAGAAAGGAACAGAGTGCTACCAGTTAGACTGCTCTGCCTCTGTACAATGTATCCGGATTTCAAAGATGTTCACGTGAGGGGGGAAAGTCTGTTTAGAAGCGATGAAATGTGTTGAGCCATGTGAAGATATAAAATCATAAAAGGCTATTAATTTCGTCTAACCAGAACGAGGGAATATCTTTTGAAACTAAGAGGTTCATTTCATTTAAAACGAAAGGAAGAACTACTTTATACTATAGGTAATACAGGGATGGACTTAGTAAAAATAATCCCTTAAGTTATAGCTCAATTTTAAATGAATTTAAGAAGAGTTTAGATAAACATGCAGGTTGTTTTCCACAGTAGTTTATTAAAGGAAGGTAGGGATGATCAGAGTATATTTTTATGATTTACGAGTATATTTAAGGTTCTTTCATAAAATAGTTCTGGTCAGTACCAAGTTATTTTCATTCAGGATGGAATTTCTGTTGTTGAAAAGTTATTTAGAAGATAGTGTTTTATTGTTCTTTTCTCCTTTGTGCATTTAGGTATCTTATGTCATTCAAGCTGAAGGAAAAGAGCATATTATTCACTTGGAAAGGAATAAGTAAGAAATTTAATTTACTTTGGCTTTTCAGTAATTTTTTTTTCAGTGCTATATGGGTATCTTTTCTAGTTAGATATTGCTTAGTAGATTGATAGAAAGGTGAGAAAATAAGAGTAGATGTATGGAAAAAGCCATACTATTTTGCATTTCCATTGACATTAGAGCAAAGGAAAATAAATCTAAATTAAAGGAAGAGAAAGTTGTATTTAAGAAAACTTTAAAATCATGATCGGCCCAAGAAACAGCTGAGCAGGGGGTAAAGAAGTCTTTAGTAGTTTTATCAGTCTGCTAGAGCTGCCACAGCAAAGTACTACAGATGTAAACAACAGACATGTATTTTCTCACAGGACTGGAAGTCCAAGATCAAGGTGCCAGCAGGGTTAGTGTCTGGTGAGGGCTCTCTTCTTGGGTTGCAGATGGCCACCTTCTGGCCAGTGCTCATATGACCTCTCCTTGGCCTGTGTGCACAGGAAGCGGGGTAGATGGATGAGCGAGCTCTCTGGCTTCTCTTCTTGTGAGGACGCTAATCCTGTTGGCTCAGGGGTCCGCCTTATGACCTCATTTAACCATAACTTCCTTAGGTGGCCACATCTCCAAATACAGCAACTCTGGGGGTTAGGGCTTCAACATAAGGATTTTGGGAGGGGGACAAAACATTCAGTCCATAGCAGTGGTCTCTCACCCCCCTTTTTAATCTCTTCTCATTTTGTCATGTTTTCACCTGATCCCACCTCAGTAAGGCTAGTGATGTATATACATGTGCGATGTCTGGTCTGCATTCCTATGCTCTTTTTTTCTTTTCTTTTCTTTTTTGTAACATCTTTGTTAGAGTATAATTGCTTTACAATGTTGTGTTTGTTTCTGCTGTATAACAAAGTGAATCAGCTATATGTATACATATATCCCCATAAACCCTCCCTCTTGCATGTCCCTCCCACCATCTAGGTGGCCACAGAGCACCGAGCTGAACTCCCTGTGCTATGCAGCTGCTTCCCACTAGCTATCTGTTTTACATTTGGTAGTATATATAAGTCCATGCCACTCTCACACTTCGTCCCAGCTTACCCTTCCCACACCCCATGTCCTCAAGTCCATTCTCTACGTCTGTGTCTTTATTCCTGTCCTGCCCCTAGGTTCATCAGAACCATTTTTTTTTTTTTAGATTCCATATATATATGTATTAGCATACGGCATTTGTTTTTCTCTTTCTGACTTATTTCACTCTGTATAACAGACTCTAGGTCCATCCACCTCACTACAAATAACTCAGTTTCATTTCTTTGTATGGCTGAGTAATATTCCATTGTGTATATGTGCCACATCTTCTTTATCCATTCATCTGTCGATGGACACTTAGGTTGCTTCCATGTCCTGGCTATTGTAAATAGAGCTGCAATGAACATTGTGGTACATGACTCTTTTTGAATTATGGATTTCTCAGGGTATATGCCCAGTAGTGGGATTGCTGGATCATATGGTAATTCTATTTTTAGTTTTTTAAGGAACCTCCATACTGTTCTCCATAGTGGCTCTATCAATTTACATTCCCACCAACAGTGCAAGAGGGTTCCCTTTTCTCCACACCCTCTCCAGCATTTATTGTTTGTAGATATTTTTGATGATGGCCATTCTGACTGGTGTGAGGTGATACCTCATTGTAGTTTTGATTTGCATTTCTCTAATGATTAGTGATGTTGAGCATCCTTTCATGTGTTTGTTGGCAGTCTGTATACCTTCTTTGGAGAAATGTCTATTTAGGTCTGCCCATTTTTAGATTGAGTTGTTTGTTTGTTTGTTTGTGGTAAGCGGGCCTCTCACTGTTGTGGCCTCTCCTGTTGCGGAGGACAGACTCTGGACGCGCAGGCTCAGTGGCCATGGCTCACGGGCCCAGCTGCTCTGTGGCATGTGGGATCTTCCCGGACCGGGGCATGAAAGCTTGTCCCCTGCATCGGCAGGCGATCTCTCAACCACTGCGCCACCAGGGAAGCCCAGGTTGTTTGTTTTTTTGATTGAGCTGCATGAGCTACTTGTAAATTTTGGAGATTAATCCTTAGTCAGTTGCTTCATTTGCAAATATTTTCTCCCATTCTGAGGGTTGTCTTTTCGTCTTGTTTATGGTTTCCTTTGCTATGCAAAAGCTTTTAAGTTTCATTTGGTCCCATTTGTTTATTTTTGTTTTATTTCCATTTCTGTAGGTCAAAAAGGATCTTGCTGTGATTTATGTCATAGAGTGTTCTGCCTATGTTTTCCTCTAAGAGTTTTATAGTGTCTGGCCTTACATTTAGGTCTTTAATCCATTTTGAATTTATTTTTGTGTATGGTGTTAAGAAGTGTTCTAATTTCATTCTTTTACATGTAGCTGTCCATTTTACCCAGCACCACTTATTGAAGAGGCTGTCTTCTCTCCATTGTATATTCTTGCCTCCTTTATCAAAAATAAGGTGACCATATGGGCGTGGGTTTATCTCTGGGCTTTCTTTCCTGTTCCATTAATCTATATTTCTGTTTTTGTGCCAGTACCATACTGTCTTGAGTACTGTAGCTTTGTAGTATTGTCTGAAGTCAGGGAGCCTGATTCCTCCAGCTCTGCTTTTCTTTCTCAAGATTGCTTTGGCTATTCGGGGTCTTTTGTGTTTCCATACAAATTGTGAAATTTTTAGTTCTAGTTCTGTGAAAAAATGCCATTGGTAGTTTGATAGGGATTGCATTGAATCTGTAGATTGCTTTGGGTAGTAGAGTCATTTTCACAATGTTGATTCTTCCAATCCAAGAACATGGTATATCTCTCCATCTGTTGGTATCGTCTTTAATTTCTTTCATCAGTATCTTATAGTTTTCTGCATACTGGTCTTTTGTCTCCTTAGGTAGGTTTATTCCTAGGTTTATTATTCTTTTTGTTGCAATGGTAAATGGGAGTGTTTCTTTAATTTCTCTTTCAGATTTTTCATCATTAGTGTATAGGAATGCAAGATATTTCTGTGCATCAATTTTGTATCCTGCTATTTTACCAAATTCATTGATTAGCTCTAGTAGTTTTCTGGTAGCATCTTTAGGATTCTCTATGTATAGTATCATGTCGTCTGCAAACAGTGATAGCTTTACATCTTCTTTTCCAACTTGGATTCCTTTTATTTCTTTTTCGTCTCTGATTGCTGTGGCTAAAACTTCCAAAACTGTGTTGAATAACGATGGTGAGAGTGGACAACCTTGTCTTGTCCCTGTTCTTAGAGGAAATGGTTTCAGTTTTTCACCATTGAGAACGATGTTGGCTGTGGGTTTGTCATATATGGCCTTTATTATATTGAGGTAAGTTCCCTCTATGCCTACCTTCTGGAGGGTTTTTATCATAAATAGGTGTTCAATTTTGTCGAAAGTTTTTTCTGCATCTATTAAGATGATCATATGGTTTTTCTCCTTCAGTTTGTTAATATGGTTTGTCACATTGATTGATTTGCGTATATTGAAGTATCCTTCCTGGGATAAACCCCACTTGATCATGGTGTATGATCCTTTTAGTGTTCTGTTGGATTCTGTTTGTTAGTATTTTGTTGAGGATTTTTGCATCTATGTTCCTCAGTGATATTGGCCTGTAGTTTTCTTTCTTTGTGACATCTTTGTCTGGTTTTGGTATCAGGGTGATGGTGGCCTCGTAGAATGAGTTGGGGAGTGTTCCTCCCTCTGGCATATTTTGGAAGAGTTTGAGAAGGATGGGTGTTAGCTCTTCTCTAAATATTTGATAGAATTCACCTGTGGAGCCATCTGGTCCTGGGCTCTTGTTTGTTGGAAAATTTCTAATCACAGTTTCAATTTCAGTGCTTGTGATTGTTCTGTTTATATTTTCTATTTCTTCCCTGTTCAGTCTCAGAAGGTTGTGCTTTTCTAACAATTTGTCCATTTTTTCCAGGTTGTCACCTTATTGGCATATAGTTGCTTGCAGTAATCTCTCATGATCCTTTGTATTTCTGCAGTGTCTGTTGTTACTTCTCCTTTTTTATTTCTAATTCTGTTGATTTGAGTCTTGTCCCTTTTTTTCTTGGAGAGTGTGTCTAGTGATTTATCAATTTTGTTTCTCTTCTCAAAGAACCAGCTTTGAGTTTTATTGATCTTTGCTATCATTTCCTTCATTGCTTTTTCATTTATTTCTCATCTGATCTTTATGATTTCTTCCCTTCTGCTAACTTAGGGATTTTTTTTGTTCTTCTTTCTCTAATTGCTTTAGGTGCAAGGTTAGGTTGTTTATTTGAGATTTTTCTTGTTTCTTGAGGTAGGATTGTATTGCCATAAACTTCCCTCTTAGAACTGCTTTTGCTGCATCCCATAGGTTTTGGGTCGTCGTGTTTTCATTGTCATTTTTGTCTAGGTAGTTGTTGATTTCCTCTTTGATTTCTTCAGTGATCTCTTGGTTATTTAGTAATGTATTGTTTAGCCTCCATGTGTTTGGTATTTTTTTACAGATTTTTTCCTGTAATTGATATCTAGTCTCATAGCATTGTGCTTGCAAAAGATACTTCATATGATTTCAATATTCTTAAATTTACCAAGGGTTGATCTGTGACCCAAGATATGATTTATCCTGGAGAATGTTCCATGAGCACTTGAGAAGAAAGTGTATTCTGATTTTTCTGGATGAAATGTCCTATAAATATCAATTAAGTCCATCTTGTTTAATGTGTCATTTAAAGTTTGTGTTTCCTTAATTTATTTTCATTTTGGATAATCTGTCCATTGGTGAAAGTGGGGTGTTAAAGTCCCCTACTATTATTGTGTTACTGTTGATTTCCTCTTTTATGGCCATTAGCATTTGCCATATCTTCCAGGTCACGTATCCGTTCTTCTGCCTCAGTTATTCTGCTATTGATTCCTTGCAGAGAATTTTTAATTTCATTTATTGTGTTGCTCATCATTGTTTGTTTGCTCTTTAGTTCTTCTAAGTCCTTGTTAAACGTTTCTTGTATTTTCTCCATTCTATTTCCAAGATTTTGGATCACCTTTACTATCATTACTCTGAATTATTTTTCCCGTAGACTGCCTATTTCCTCTTCATGTGTTTGGTCTGGTGGGGTTTTAGCTTGCTCCTCCTTCTGCTGCTCCTTTCTATGTCTTATGTTGTTTAATTTACTGTGTTTGGGGTCTCCTTTTTTCAGGCTCCAGGCTCATAATTCCTGTTGCTTTTGTTTCCTGCCCCCAGTGGGTGAGGTTGGTTCAGTGGGTTGTGTAGGCTTCCTGGTGGAGGGGACTGGTGCCTGTGTTCTGGTGGGTTGGGCTGTATCTTGTCTTTCTGGTGGGCAGCACCTCGTCCGGTGGCGTGTTTTGGGGTGTCTGTGAACTTAGTAGGATTTTAGGCAGCCTCTCTGCTAATGGGTGGGGTTGTGTTCCTGTCTTGCTAGTTGTTTGGCATGGGGTGTCCAGCACTGGAGTTTACTGGCTGTTGGGTGGAGCTGGGTCATAGCATTGAGACGGAGATCTCTGGGAGAGCTCTCGCCATTTGATATGATGTGGGGCTGGGAGGTCTCTTGTGGTTCAGTGTCCTGAATTTGCCTCTCCCACCCAGAGGCTCAGGCCTGACATCAGGCTGGAGCACCAAGACCCTGTCAGCCACACGGCTCAGAAGAAAAGGGAGAAAAAATAAAAATTAAATAAATAATAATTTAAAAAAATTATTGTAAAAAATAATAATAGTTTAAAAAAAAAAGAAAAGAGCAACCAAACAAACAGATTCACCAATGATAACAAATGCTAAACAGTAAGCTGAGATAAACATAAAAATCGGAAAGAAGTCAATCGCAGACAGCAAACCCCAAGTCTACAGTTGCTCCCAAAGTGCACCGCCACAATTTTGGGATGATCGTTGTCTATTCAGGTATTCCACAGATGCAGGGTATATCAAGTTGATTGTGGGGATTTAATCTGCTGTTCCTGAGGCTGCACAAAGAAATTTCCTTTTCTCTTCTTTGTTCACACAGCTCATGGGTTCAGCTTTGGTTTTGGCCCCGCCTCTGTGTGTAGGTTGCTCCCAGGCATCTGTTCCCACCCAGACAGGAGGGGGTTAAAGCAGCGGCTGTTTAGGGGGCTCTTGCTCATTCAGGTGGGGGGGTGGGAGGGGTACAGTAGTTATAATTGGAATGGGGGGCGAGCCTGTGGTGGCAGAGGCCGACGTGACGTTGCAACAGCCTGGGGCATGCCGTGTGTTCTCCTGGGGAAGTTGTCCCTGGATCACGGGACCCTGGCAGTGGCGGGCTGCACAGGCTCCTTGGGGGCATGTGGATAGTGACCTGTGCTCGCACACAGGCTTCTTGGTGGCTGCAGCAGCAGCGTTAGCGTTTCATGCCCATCTCTGGGGTCCAAGCTGATAGCCGCGGCTCGCGCCCATCTCTGGAGCTCGTTTAGGCAGTGCTCTGAATCCCCTCTCCTCGCACACCCCGAAACAATGGTCTCTTGCCTCTTAGGCAGGTCCAGACCTTTTCCCGGACTCCCTCCCGGCTAGCTGTGGCACACTAGCCCCCTTCAGGCTGTGTTCAGGCAGCCAACCCCAGTCCTCTCCCTGGGATCTGACCTCTGAAGCCCGAGCCTCAGCTCCCAGCCGCCACCTGCCCCGGCAGGCGAGCAGAAAAGCCTCTCGGCCTGGTGAGTGCCGGTTGGCACTGATCCTCTGTGCGTGAATCTCTCCGCTTTGCCCTCTGCACCCCTGTTGCTGCGCTCTCCTCCATAGCTCTGAAGCTTCATCTCTACCAGTGAAGAGGCTTCCTAGTGTGTGGAAACTTTTCCTCCTTCACAGCGCCCTCCCAGAGGTGCAGGTCCCGTCCCTATTCTTTTGCCTCTGTTTTTTCTTTTTTCTTTTGCCCTACCCAGGTACGTGGGGAGTTTCTTGCCTTTTGGGAAGTCTGAGATCTTCTGCCAGCGTTCAGTACGTGTTCTGTAGGAGTTGTTCCACATGTAGATGTATTTCTGATGTATTTGTGGGGAGGAAGGTGATCTCCACGTCTTACTCCTCCACCATCTTGAAGGTCCCCCCTATGCTTCTTGAATTAGTGGGCAAATGTACTTTTCCAGGCATTTGTTAAGAGGAGCCAGGTCTTTGAATATCTTTGAAAGGCAGTCATCAAAGCTAATGATCACTAGCGAAAAAGAGTTAGGGTAGATAGCCTATTATTATGGCTATCAATGAACGGGGGACTCTGTTTGAGTGAGCGCTTATTTTTTTCCTCCCAGGGCTTCTGCAATGGCAGTCTTAACCTTTTTTGGTCATGAATCCCTTGCTGAAAGACATGAAGCCTCCTTGCAGAGGGATGGACATAATTACTTCTGTTGGGTTATTGGGCAGGGACTGTGGGTTGTGGGGCCACCTTTTCTCTGCCTGTGCTCAACAACTTTAAACATAAACTAAAAGGGTGAGTTAGATAGGAGGTCAAAATACCACTTTTATTATTGATGAGGGCTGGGTTAGAGGATTTACCATAGAATGAGAGCCTGATGGACCTGCCAGTCCTGAACCCTGGATTAGGCAGATTCATCCACTCACGTCAGCCTGCACGGTGGCAGGCCTGCTCCTGGAGGAGCGTGGCAAAATCTGTGCTCCCACTGGCAGGCAGTGACTTCCAAGGAAGAGGAAGGGCAGAGCAAAGCCAAGTACCATCTCCAGTTTATTCTTTTTAAATTCACCACCAGAGGGAGCAAAGAGTGTGTATGTGTTGGGGAGAGAGGGGACAGACAGGGCGGTGACTGAACAGGGTTGGATAATGGAAAGGACTCAAAACTCCACGGGCTACTCCGAAGCTCACTCAAGGAAACTTTCATAAAGGTAAAGGGTACAGGACATCAGGACAAAGAAAGCAGAGGAGATCATCAAGGAGTTTGAACACTTCCAGACGGACCCCCCCAGGGTCCTTTTTCAGTTGCACAGATGTGCTTTGTCTTCAGATTACAAACCACTGAGATATGACTGAAGCATCATCTTTTCAGGGTAGCCCTTTTCACATGTTTACCGAAGGGGTCTTTTATACTATATTGGTCACGTGGCTAAAGTCAGGCTGTGTAACTGATTAAACTGCACGTAAACCATCGATCTCTCCATCTCTTAAACAGTCTAGACAGTCTGAGCCTGGAGTTTAGAAGGTTAAGGGTTACTTCATAAACCACTAGCTGGCACCCTGCATCCATGCCTTGTCCATAAGCCTTGGAGATGAGTATACTGCTCCTCCATTGCTGCTGCAAATGACACAGGTCCTTTGCTTGACCAGACTTTGGTCAGGCTACTGAACTTTCCCCTGGGTGCATGTCTACACTTCCTTGGAAAATCCAGTTTTAGCAAGAACCCTGCTAAGTGAGTTTAGCAAGAACCCCCCACCCTCAACATCTGATCAAATTCCTCATCTTCTGCCATCCCCTCGGGTGATGTCTGGTCACCGTGGCCTGTCTTCAGTAAGAATCCGTGAGTCTGTTTAGCCAGAGCTTCCTTCACCGTGGTGTTTCATCTTAGTAATTTTCCATCCACTGACCCCCACCCTGCTCATTGGGTACAAATTCCCACCTGCCCATGCTGTGCTTGGAGTTGAGTCTGATCTCTATCCCTCACTGTAAAATGCCATTGCAGTGGTCCTGAATAAGGTTAGCCTCACCATCTTTAACACGTGTCACTGAATATTTTTTTCTCTGACAGTCATGGCGCCATGACTCGTATAGGATCAGATTCATCACTGGACCCCCCGACCTCTCACTCTGGACCCTAAGTATGCACCTTGACTGACTGATCGGGGATCCATTGGTGACTCTGACTCCTGAACCATTGCTCCAGACAAACATCTGTTGAAGCTGACTTGATTTTTACAGTTTTGAGTATACCCTCCGAAGCTGGGTTAGAGTCCCAGGCTTCTTTCGACAGGTACCTCCTGGGCTGGAAGGTCTTCCTGGCTCCGTGTTCTGAATGGGGATTACTCCCTGATGTCCTGGGCTGCAGCTTCTTCCTTCCTGACTCTGTGTGAAGTCTCTCTGTTCTCTCTTTTGGATCTGGCTTCTCCCTTTGGAACTTCTCAGCCAACTAAACCACCTCTTCTCACATCCTGCTGACTCTCTGCTATGCCAGCTCTGTCTGCTTCTGTTCTTGTTGGCATGTTTTGCTGAGGATAATTTGGAACTTTGTTGGCGTCTTTTGGAAACTTGAGATCTCCCCAGATTGACTGCTCTAATACTGCTCCCTCCCTGTTGCTTCTGCTCCTCCGTCCTCCTCTTACCACCATCAATCTTTCCCCCAGTTCCCTTGGATCCTTTGATATGTCCCACTTCAGACCGCCACCTCCTCCATCCCTCTGTGCACACCCGTCAGACTTTCCTCTCCCACTGCAGCCCCTCAGCTCCGCACAGCCACTTCCATTTTTGGTCCCTTGCCATCCATCGGGGGCTCTCAAGAAACTCAGGTAGCCTTGAAAGCAGCTACCTGAGTCTGAAAAGAAGAACAAAAGGCTATTTGGAAATAGAACTGAATGATTTGTCCACTCACATGGGCTTTGGAAACATCCAGACAGCAGTTAGATGTCTCTTCAGTCTGTTGCCTAAAATTTAGACCACAGCAAAGGAAGATTACGTATCACGGCAAGAGAAAATCTTAAAAGTCTCCTCCAGAAGTATTGGTAGGCAGGTGACCTTAACTTGTTTTATTTGCCAGAGACAATTCAGATGAAAATACGAAGTGGAGATAAACAAATAAGATTGTATTGCTGTTTTACTGACTCACGGCTAAAATTTTAAAATGAAAACTCTTAAGTTCTCTATTTGTGTCTGTATGTTTATGTATTTCTATATATATGTATGTTATAGGTGTGTGATAGTTTCCTACCTCTGGATGGTATTATCACATTAATTTATAAAATCCCTTAAAGAGTTCTATTCAAATTGGTTTAGAGATAAATGAGCACTTAGATAAATTATGTTCTTAAAACTCTCAGGAATACAGAAACTAACCCAAGTTTTTTTAAGTTCACATGATCTTGAATAATCTTTTTGCTAGTTCTTATATTGTTGATACAGTTGTTGATAAATTGACAACTTCAGTGGTGTCGGCTTTAAATATGTAATGCAGATATGCAATTTTTTCCACCTATGTTTACTATTCAAATAAGCTTATGTTATCTCTACCAGATATTTAAGATTATAAATTATAAATCAACCCTTAGGACAAAATGTATAATAAAAAGGAATTGCTTGATGTCAAGCATGGCAGTTAAAAAAAAAGAGACAAGAACCATAAATATATAATTTTTTGTTCTTCGCTTTTGTGATTTTTTTTTTGATACTTGCGTGACTTGTCAACAAGAAAAACAACTTAAGAATGGATGGCTAGCTTTGTTTAATTAATGGCTCATGAAATTTTCATGAGTAATTCAAGTATAATTGTTCAGAACAAGTAAATTAAATAGATGTAAGTGGACTAAAAGTTTATAAATGAACTTTTCAATGGTAATTATGTTTTATGCCTCCTGAAAAATAGTTTCAAACATTTTTTTCATAACTTGAAACCTTAAAGCTATATGAAGTTAAGTCAAAGATGGGTAATCATTGACTACATAATTTCCAAATAAGATAAAATATTGAAATATTAATTGCCGAAGAGAAATTTAATTTTATTTACTTTTGGCGTCTTGTTTTCATATGGTATAGAGAAGCTAAATATATTTAGGTCTGTTAGTAAGCATGAGGAATTGTACTGTGAAAAAGACACATCTCTAGAAATTATGAAATAATGTATTCATTGTTACAGAATGATAGTATGTAGCAGACAGTTTGCAATTGCCTGCTTCCTAGTTTTTACTGAAAATTAGAGTTACTAATGATTAAAAAATCTAATCAATATAAATAAATGAAACCACTAGGAATAATAAGGGTAAAGAAAACAAACTGTATACAGGAAAATATAAGGTGTATTTTTGATAAGGAAGGGTATGAAAGGTATGTTTTGCTAAGGGTAAGAGAGGATAATTTTGTCCCAAAGTAGAATGAATGGTTGTTCCAGAATGAGAAAGAAGAAAAATGTAGGACAAAAACTGAGTGATGTAAGAAAATTTCTAAAGAAAGTTTGTGGAAAAGGGACCTTGGAAAAGGAATCTTTCCTTGTGTGGTCAAAACTGGCTACTATTGGATGGATTTATTTGTAAGGTTTTTTGGTTTGTTTGTTTGTTTAATTTGCCTTAGTATTAATAGTACACTGATACAAAACCAGAATTTGGTTTTCTTTCTCTGTTAAAACACAAGGTTTTCTTAGATTATTGGTTTCCTCTTAATAGGAAATGGTAAAAAAGGTTGTTTTCTTTACATTTAAGTAATCAGCTTGGGAGGATAAGATTTTGTGTTTTAAGATAATTTCCAGTGTGTCTTGTGTTTATCAGGTCTTTGATTATTTCAGAAAACCAGATCTTCTCAATATTAAGAAAGCTAAGAGTTTTTTGTTTTTTTTTTTAATAACTGGGTAACTTTCTGTATGTGCCTTTGAAATCTTTTAATTGTGACTTTGGTTAAATGGACAGCTAAGTGTTGTTTCACAGTGACACCTGTGATCCAATTTAGTCAAGTGTTCAAACCTTTTGGCATTTTTGACAATTTCCCCAAATCAAATTCTAAGTGGAGTCTCTTTGACCCCAAACTAACTTTGATATTTCCAAAATGGCCCTTGGAAAATCTCAAAGGATTTGTCTCCTTATGAAAAGAGAGATGTTGAACTAATCAGGTTTATTTGATGTGTTAACGCATCTTATATTCACGGCAGTATAGTTATTTGCATAAGTTCAGTCAAAATCTATCCTCCTTGTAACACAAAGCAATTGGAAACCTTTCTTATATTACCAAGACTTTGATTGTAATGTCATATTTGGGAATGATGTGTACTGAATCAGATATGACCAGATAGCTCTAAGGATCTAAGGTTGACTTTAAGAAGGCAATGTTTATACAGCTCCCCTTGGAAGAACCATCCTGTTCCTGGCTTACAGGGTTTCCTGCCTTACAGGTGAGTAAGGAAGGTCACTTCTGGCAGGCCCAGGAACCTCAGGATGTTTGGGGAACCTTCAGAAGAGAGGAATTCACCCAAATCTATAGGTATTGCAGTCAGATCTGGTGGCAAGTTTTTGACTTGGCTTCTTAGCCTTGAGAGGGAATGCTCCAGCAAAGCAAACTCAAACAAGGTACTATGTGGTCAATCACTGTTTTTGCTGTACTTATGTAAATAACCAGGCCAAATTTAATGAGACCAAACTTCCTTGCAAACAAATTAGTCTTACTTTATCTTTCACAGAAATGGGTGTGACTGTAGAGAGAATGTGCTTTTTTGTTTGTTTCAATGGAAAACTATAGTGAACTGTTGCTGCTTTCATCTTGCACATTTTGCCAGCTTTACCAAATCCTGAATTCTTCTAGTTTCCTCCTGTATCTGGCTACAACTCTCTAAGTTCACATTTCCAAATTTTGTCCTTTCTGACTTGGAATCATTGACAACTAAAACTGCCCTTTTCCTGAAACTCTGTAAGCTGCAGCTGGAAGACTTGATAGAAACTTCAAAAAAAAATGATTACAATAGATCATGTATGGGCGAGCTTCATGCCTCCTGCTGTGTGGACCTCTCAGGAAATTCATCAGAATACCTGATGCTATCACCAGTGACATTGAAACTGCAAACTAGGAAAATGTGTCAGGTGGCCAGTGCCAACCTCAGTCTAACACCTGAAGATGCTCTAAGCTCAAGTCTAAAAAATCTTGATGGCTTCCTCCTGGACTTAGAAACTGGGTTTCTAACTACTAATCTTTGTTTTTCTTTTATTTTTCATAGCAACTCCCCTCATTAAATGCCTGACTGCCAGCACCACCCAGCAAATATCCTCTACTATCAGGTTCCAATAGATGATTCAGCTGGTCTGTAATGAACAAAAGACAACTGAATGAGGAAATGGACTTGTATTATTCAGAGGAAAGAAGAATGTCTTTTCTTTCCTTGAACAAGCAGGGAGACTAACAAAGATTCTTTACTTGACCAAACTTTAGTCAGGTTCCTGAACCTTCTCCTAGGTCCAGCAGTGTAGTTTGTTGTAAAATCTAGTTTTAGCAAGAACTTCCCCCTGCCCCCCATATCTGATCATTCTGGATGTCTGATCAGGTTCTTTATCTTCCACTCCCCTTCCCCGCCCAGTGATGTCTGATCACCCTGGCCTGTCCTCAGCAAGAATCTGTTAGGTTAGTTTAGCCAGAATGTCCCTCACCCCTGTTGTTTCCTCATAGTAATTTTCCATCCACTGACCCTCACCATGCTCCTTGGTTATAAATTCCCACTTCCCCGTGCTGTATTTGGAGTTGAGCCTGGTCTTTCTCCCCACCGCCCTGTAAAATCCCTTTGCAGTGGTTCCTATACTTATGTCGATAATAAAGTCTGCCTTACCATCTTCAACAAGCATCACTGGATATCTTTTCATTGACAAAGCTAACCCTATTTTGCACGTGTGGTTTCCACTATCAGTCTACCTTAACATGGAAGGAAGCTTCAGGAATCAGCAATGATTGGTTCCTCTAACAGCTGACACAGATTTTGCCCCCGTACTTAGGAGGTCAAGGAGCGCTGCTTCTTTATATAGGACATTTAAAAGAGGGTAAAATCATTTATTTTCTTCCAGAAATATGGTGTACTATATAACCTAATTTATACTTTTCCTGTGAGATGTATCAGAAAACTTTAAGGATGTTACGTATGTTTTATGCAACCAGCATTTTGTGACCGTGAGGACAACGCATGATTTCAGATGCAGGTCCCTTCATGAGCTTTTAGTTTTATAGTAGCTCCTTCTTTGAATAACAATTTATCAGGTGAAAGTTTTTATTTCTGCTCATCTCTTCTGGGATAATGCCTTATAAGTTGTGTCCTTAGTTGCAAATAGATAAAATAATTTTAAATGGTGTGTTTTATTCCTCTTGCAGGGACCTTTTACCCAAAGATTTTGTAGTTTATACCTACAACAAGGAAGGGGCTCTGATCTCTGACTACCCTGATATACAGGTAATATATTTTCCTCCTGACCCTATAGCAGAATTTAAAACAATTATAATTTTAAAGTGCGTTCTCTTCAGGTACTCAGGACTGTTACCTTGTGCTTCCCCAAGGACCTCTTTTGATATTATTATATATGGCATTGTCCTGGGGTGGGAGTGTGAGTGCATTGACATAAATTAAACATAAATTAAACAATTAAACATAAATTAAACAGTATTTATTGACATAAAATTACCTTACGGCTCTCCTGGTTCTCCATGGTCAAGTGATTTTTAAAAGAGCAGGAAAATAATCTTCTATTGAATGATAATCCTTAGAGATTATGAAGGGGAAAAGTCTGATTTATTTTTTTATTTTTTATTTTATTTATTTTGCTGAAAATGGATACCTCTTAAAGTACATCTTACTTCCTTATTAAACCATTTGACTTGCCATTAGTACGTAGTAAAGAACAAACACTTGTTTCCTATTATACGTTCTGATTTTTTGCTGAAAACAATTATTTTCTTAAGAATTGTGGTCCTTTTTGCATCAGAGAACAGAGTTTTCCTGAGGACAGAACTGGCCAGGAATACTTGAAATAATTGGCAGATGTCAACTTTGCTTTATGTGTTATTTAATTAGAGCATAAATATTTCGAATTTTAGTTGGTAAGAGTGTCTTAAAGTCCCTTTTGGCAGTTAGGTATTATATATTATTATTTTTTGCTATAGTTTTCATGAGAAATCTTTGTTACCATTAAACATGTATTATTTTTCCCCTGAGCTTTGTTATGTTTTGCTAGGTGGAATTGTTTATGTTAGTTTTGCACTTTTGCAGCTCTCTTCAAATAAATAGAAGGCAAAACCTTTATTTTATTTTATTTATTTATTTTTAACATCTTTATTGGAGTATAATTGCTTTACAATGTTGTGTTAGTTTCTGCTGTATAACAAAGTGAATCAGCTATACATATACAAATGTCCCCATATCCCCTCCCTCTTGTGTCTCCCTCTCACCCTCCCTATCCCACCCCTCTAGGTGGTCACAAAGCACTGAGCTGAACTCCCTGTGCTATGCGGCTGCTTCCCACTAGCTAGTTATTTTACATTTGGTAGTGTATATATGTCAATGCCACTCTCTCACTTCGTCCCAGCTTACCTTTCCCCCTACCTGTGTCCTCAAGTCCATTCTCTATGTCTGTGACTTTATTCCTGTCCTGCCCCTAGGTTCATCAGAACCATTTGTTTTTTAGACTCCATATATATGTGTTAGCATACGGTATTTGTTTTTCTGTTTCTGACTTACTTCACTCTGTATGACAGACTCTAGGTCCATCCACCTCACTACAAATAACTCAATTTCATTTCTTTTTCTGGCTGAGTAATATTCCATTGTATATATGTGCTACATCTTCTTTATCCACTCATCTGTCAATGGACATTTAGGTTGCTTCCATGTGCTGGCTATTGTAAATAGAGCTGCAATGAACATTGTGTACATGGCTCTTTTTGAATTATGAAAACCTTTATTTTAGATTAATTATTAGTACTTAAAAAAGGCAGTGCTGACTTAGATCCATCCTTTGCTGGCCTTTGCTGACTTTGCTGACTCCTTTATCTCAATGTTGTGTTTGTCCATTGTTTTATTTTATTTTATTTGTTTTGTTTTGTTTTATTGTTTTTCCATTGTTTAATAGCAAAATAGTAGAGGAGTTTAAATGTATGTGATAGCATAAACCAGAACACAGATAATCCATTCAGCCGTTCATCCATCCATCCAGTCATCCATCCGAAGATTACTACAGCATGAGACCAAAGACCACATAATTTATGCCACTCAACAAAAGCAGTGATTTTAAAAAGGCATTTTTTCTCTTGGAGCGGTTTCTTGACCTGGATTTTGGTAACACACACTGCTTGGACTTGATTCCTGGCTCTATTATTTATTTGCTGGTCAAGTTTCTTAAACCTGTTTGTGCCTTAGAATCCTCACCTTAAAATGGGAATAATAATTATAACTTCATGGAGTTATTGGGAAGCTTAAATGAGTTAATACTTGTAAGATACTACTTAGAACAGTCAGTCCAACAACTGTGAACTCAATATTATTTTTTACTATTGAAAGTTTATATGCTTAAAAGTGCTAAAAATAGATTTCAGTTTTATAGAAATTTATTCAACTCTTATCATAAAGAATTACAATTTAATTATGTTTTCCTGGGTGTTTGAAAAATATAAACTAAGACAGATGGAGCCTTTCACTTATTGGTTATTGAATATTGTTCAAATAGATAAAAGTGTGACTATAGATTTGAGATAGTAATTAAAACTTTGGTACTGGGATTTTTGTGTGTGTGGCAACATCGTCAGATATCATCATGGAATATACTTTTGTTCATAAAATGCAGTTAAGTTACACTGAGAAAATGTAAATGCTTTCCCTTGTGATTCTGTTATTTAAATTAATTTGTAAAGCTCTTATGTGGCTTTCATCATCAGCATCTTTCACAAGGCCATTTTTCACAAAGAAACACAGTTTTAATAACCACTTGATATGAGTTGCTGTGTGAAATAAAACTCCAAATTAGTATTAGTCTTTGAACTTTGGGGTACCTTGCAAATGCATTAGAAAGTCTCTCAACTAACTCCCTCAGTTAATTAATGCTCCTTCTTTCCTCTGAAAAATTTGTTGACTGCCCCAAGCTCGCTGGCCCTTGTGGCTGGTAGGCTCTTCTCAGATACTTCTGAGTACTTCTACTCCCAGTAGTTGAGTTTTTTGCTTACAGTTTTTGTGTTTCCAAAACTGTTTATGCCATTTATACCTTTACTCTAATCATGCGATTCAATTGGATGTTTTGTAAACTTGCGAAATAGGATTTGTTGTTTTTTTAAAAAACTAAATTGAAGGCTTTGGAAAGATTTAATAAAACCAAGTTATTAAAGAAATACCATGAAGTTGGTAGATTGAGTGATCAAGTGCTGGATTTCAGTCATGTCAAATGAGAGCTTCTATTATAGTGGAAGTAGAAGCATTTAATTTTTGAGCGCTGTGAGTTACTGTATTACTATCTCATAAGTGCTACCTCATCTGTAATAGAAGAGGTGTCTCTTTTCCTCTAGTGAGAAGAAGGCAGTATCAAAGCTAGACTTTAACTACAAAGCACTAGAAAGAAAACAGTGGTTGTAAGTAGCCTCACACTGGAAAAAGTTGTAAAATGTTGAAATTTCACCTGTGTTGTTTAGTGCATAATTGTTTAATTTTTAAAAAAATGTTCACAGTTTTAGACTTATAGGAAAAGTTGCAGGAATGATAGAAAACATTCGTGCATACCCTTTACCTAGATTCTCCAAATGTTAGCATTTATCACATATACTTTATCCCTTCTTCTCTCTCTTTTTTTTCTTTCCTGAAGAGTATGTTGTACACCTGGTGTCCCTTTACTCTTAAATACTTCAGCGTAAATTTCCTAAAAACAAGAACTTCTTTTATGTCACCATAGTATAGTTCTCAAAATTAAGAAGTTAATATTGAAGCAATACTGTTATTCAGTTACATACCTTATTGATATTTGTTTTGGTCCATTATCCTAATAATGTACTTTATAGTGAAAGGAAATCCAATTTCACGTGTTATGCTCAGCAGTCTCCCGTTTCCTTTAATCCAGAAATCCATAGTCTTCCCTTGTATTTCACAACATTGGCATTTTTGAGAAGTACAGGCCGACTTTTTGTAGAACGTCCTGCAATTTGGGTTTGTGTGATGTTTACTCATGATTGGATTCAGGTTATGCACTTTTGGCAGGAATCCACCCTGAAGGGACATTGAGCCGTTCTCTGTATCATATCATGAGCATGTGCTGCAATTAGTTTATCACTGACAGTGTTAACATTGATGATTAAGGAGTTGTCTGCTGGGTTTCTTCTCTGTAAAGTTACTGTGTTTTGCCTTTTTTGGTTAGATACTTTGAAGCTTAGTAACTATCCCAATGCTTCTCAAATTTTTACCCCCTAGTTTTAGTATTTAGTATTTGCCTGAATCAGTTGTTATGATGGTTGTCAGAATGGTGATTTCCTAATTTCATCAGTGCTTCTGTATTCACTGGTGGTTTCTACTGTAAGGAAGAGTTTTTCCTTCTTACTTGTTTATATCAGCATAGACTCATGGGTTCTTACTGTATCATTAGTGAAATTGAAAATCTTTTCATTTATATAAGGGCATTTTTATATCTTCTTTTGTGAATTGTCGTTCAACTCTTTTGCTCCATCTTCTATTAGGTTTAATCTTTCCCCTTTAATGTTTCAGAGTTCTTTGTATTATATATAATATAGTATAGTTTTATCTATGATAAAAGTTACAGATACTTCTCACCAGTCTCTGAGTTGTCTTTTGACTTTTTTTTTTTGGTGTTTCTTTTAATGTAGAAGTTAAAAAAATTTTTTTAATACAGTGAAAATTATCAGCCTTTTCTTCTGTTGACTCTAGATTTTGAGTGGTAGGAAGTCTTTCTCTACACCAGCTTAAAGAGGAATTCACCCCTGTTTTCTTTCAGTTCTTGCATGAGTTCATTTTTTTAAATGTTTGGAGTCTTGATCCATTTGGAGCTTATTCTTATGTATGGTGTGAGGTACCCTTTTTTGAATGTCTAACCGGTTGGCTGAGCTCCACTTGTTAAAAAGTGCATCTTTGCCTCAGTGACTTGAGATGCCACTTTTATCATATAAGGTTCCACATGTATTTCAGTCTATTTTGAGACTTCGTATTCTGCTCCACTAGTTGGTCTCTCAGTTAATGCACCACCAGGACCCTACTGTTTTAATTATTAAGGCCCGATGATATGTCATAAGGTCTGGCAGGGCTGGTCCTCCTCCTCCTCCTCCCACTCCCCTTGGCTTTTCTTTTTTAGTGCTTTACAGTTGTTTTAAAGATGAAAAAATCTCATTGTGTACTAAAAAATTCTGATATTAGTAAGTGATATGCTTGCATTTCCACTGGTCAGTTTCTTGCTCAAGATTAAGGATAAAGTCTCTTTAATTTTTAAAGATGGTTAAATGTATAACTAATAATAATAATAGTATAATCAGTATGCTTATATGAAGAAAAGAAAATCATCGGATCAAAGTCACTGTTTTTGCCGTGTACTGAATTTTTTCCCCCTTGGTGTCACTAGCCTGTCACAAGGTCCTCTTCTGTATTGGATTTCAGTTGGCTGCTGTGGCATCTTCTTGCCTGTGATTAAAAATGTTAAACATGACGTTATGCTTCCTTGTTCTGCTTCTAGGTTTAAAGGTTATAGGAGTAGAGTTGTTTGTACTTAGTGTCCTCTGGAATTCTGCCTAAACATTTGTGTAGCTGTAGGGTGATAGTAGACAGTCTGAAGATAGTACAAAGAATGCCATGTGATAATGATGGGATGCCAATAATAAAAATTTTTAGTTTATGGGCCTTAAGTAATTTTGTTAGTTCTGCAGTTTCTATGATGATTTTCAGCAATGTAACAGTATTTGAAGATAATACAGTTTTTATCATTTAGAATCATTGTCATTATCGGGGATACGTGGAGGGCGTTTATAATTCATCGATTGCTCTTAGCAACTGTTTTGGACTCAGGTAAGGAATTTTCTTTATCAATTTTTTGGGGTTTTTTCATTCCCTTATTTCTTTCCTCTTTACCTATCTCTGTCTCCAGATCAAGTCGCTTTAGGGGACTTACATTTAGATTTTACTTTGATGTTGCTGAAGGTCTTTATAGCTGTGTTTCAGATGTCATTTTCAGCATGTTTATTTAGGACAATCTTGCAGTTGATGAATTTTAATAACTAAAGAAAAAATTCCATTTTTTTGAGTCCACTAAATAAACTTTGCTATTTAAAATAACGTATACTTTAAATTTCTGTCACCCTTCAGGTTTATAAAATTTTCACCTATATTCTTTCATCTAAGGTGCATAATGACTGTGAAAAGGGGCTGATTATTTCCATATTTAGGTGAGCAAGCTGAGGTTCAGAGAAATCATATCATGTATCAAGTGAAGTGATAATAATATTAAAATTAAATTTATTAAGGGCCAGGCAGCATGACACTGGGCTGGTTGATTGTTTGCATGATTGATTGAACTAAGAAATATTACTTTAAATTCTCAAACCAACTATATAAGATGGCTATGACTATCTCCATTTAAGTAATGATACTCGTAGAACAGTTACTGTGTACCAGGCAACGTTCTAAGTATTTTGTGTGTATTAAATAATTTAGTTTTCAGAACAACTCTATGGAGAATGTAAACTAAGGCTAGTAGGAAACATTTGGGATTCAAACTCTGGTCTTCTGACTCCAGACTTCACACTTTTAGCCACTGTTCTGAATTGCCTTTCCTTATACAGCAAACCCTCAGAGAGGTTAGGTAACTTTCAGGCAGTCATGCTAGTGAGTAGTCGTCTTGTGCTTTAAGTTTAGGTCTGCCTGCCTGTAAAGCCTCTCTGTTTTTCTCTATACCATTCTACCCCTTCTTACATATGTTAGGAAGTAGGACTTTTATTCAGGTTTCTTAATTCCTTTTCCTGTGTATTTTTTTTTTCATTCTAAAACCTTGTGTATGTGTAATACAACACTTAAGAGGCTTGCTGCATATAGAGAATGTGAGTTATGGGATTGAACCCCTGCAAAACAGCTCTCATTTTGAGCACATCTTTTATCGAATGGATGATGTCCACAAAGAGCCTGTGAAATGTGGGGTTTCCAACAAGGATACAGAGGAAGAAACCACAAAGGATGAAGAGGAAGAGCCTCCCAGCGTCACTCAGCTACTTCGAGTAAGGACATAATGTATTTCTTCATGGCTGAGACTCAAGTTAAAAAAAAATGTTGTGTTTGTGCCTTAAACCAATACCTGTTATTACTGTGTTTTTGCCAACTGTATGCCAGACATTGTGATGGGTACTAAGGGGATAAAAAGACGAGCAATACGCAGTTCCAGCCAGCAAGATGAGTACAATCAGGCTTCTGTGTTTTGGACACTAGGGCTTAAGTCTTAAACAGTAACTGTATTTCTTTTTGTCATTGCTACCTAATAGCCCTTTACAGTGACTTTGAGAGGGCTTTTTAAAAAATATTAATTAATTAATTTACTTTTGGCTGCATTGGGTCTTCATTGCTGCACGCGGGCTTTCTCTAGTTGTGGCGAGCCGGGGCTACTCTTCGTTGCGGTGCGCGGGCTTCTCATTGCGGTGGCTTCTCTTGTTGTGGAGCACGGGCTCTAGGTGCGTGGGCTTCAGTAGTTGTGGCTCGAGGGCTCTAGAGCGCAGGCTCAGTAGTTGTGCTGCACGGGCTTAGTTGCTCCGCGGTATGTGGGATCTTCCCGGACTGGGGCTTGAACCCGTGTCTCCTGCATTGGCAGGCGGACTCTCAACCACTGCGCCACCAGGGAAGCCCTTGACAGGAGTCTCTTAACCTGAACTGTTTCTAGGACCAGAGGAACCTCAGTTGCAGAGAAGCCAGCTTTCTACATAATGAGATGATGTCGCTGTGGTAGAAGAGGCTTGTGCCTCTTCTTCTGGTGTATTTTAATTAACTCATACTAGTTTATGGCATTATTTTCATTGCCTCTCCTGCCATTCATTCTTTTGACTTTTGTACTGTTCTTTTTAATCATTGGAAAACATTAAATTTTAGCTCATGCTATACTTTATCTAAATTTCTGTAAAATCACAAAACTAATTTTTTTTTAAAGTGGCACCTTGTATGTCAGAGTCAATTGTATCTCAATGAAACTGGAAGGAAAAAAATAAAGGACAACAATAACAAAATAAAATGACAACCTTGTCCTTCCTTCTGCTCTGGGTTATTGGCAGATATTCTTTCTTCTACTCCCAGCAAAGTGATGGAGTTTCCTATTAACGTGTGTGTGTGTGTGGGTGTGTGTGTGGGGGGGTGTGTGTGTAGTTTAGATATTAGAAGATCAGTTATTCTGCTTTGGAAACTTGAATAACTCATATTGTCTTTAACTAGATAGACTATTTCTCAGATCAGTACAGATGGCAGATATCACTTTTTTAAAAAAAGTGTTGTTTTGGCTTTATTGATCTAGGATGTGTTAAAATCATTTTATGAAGTTCTTAACAGACATGAAATAAGTGACTAGAGGTTAGGGTAAGATCATTATGTATGAAAAACGTGTAGCCTTATACCTTTTTTTTTTTTTTGCCTTTATGATGTTTGTGTGTTTGACAGAGAAGAAGAGCTGTCCTGCCACAGACCCGCTATGTGGAGCTGTTCATTGTCGTAGACAAGGAAAGGGTAGGATTGGTGACAGTTTTTCTTCTTTTTCATGAAAAGCAGATGAGAAGTGAGCATCCCATGAAGGAAATATTAAATATAACGTATTTGTATTGATTTCTGTTAAATGTAATTTAAAAACTAAAATGACTTTTTTTCTTGATACTCATACATGATATGCCTAATACCTCCAGAACTGAATGTAGCAAATGAGATTACCTCTACCTTTATTTTTTACTGGTGATTTTCTTCCCCCGTTCTTTTGGGTGATTTGCATATGCTAAATTTCTTAAGTGAAACTGTTCTGCCTCTCAGTTAAGCTCTTGAGACTTTTTCAGAGACATTTAAAGGACTGTGGTGATAAACTCAGTTAATCAGATATTGCTTTGTTGCCTAATAAAATTGCTTTTCTTTCTAGAATTTCAGCTAACCTATTTAAGAGACAGAAAACTATCTATCTAAGAGAAAGATATCTCTAAGAGATATCTATCTATCTATCCTATTTAAGAGTTAGAAAACTTCCAGGTTCTTGGCATGCTTTAGAAGGGAGCAGAGGAGAATAGGTCAGCTTAGCATTTACTATTTATTTTATTGTACAGGATAACACCAGGGCATTTTCCTTATTCATACTTAAGAATTGTGCTTTACTCAACTAAAAAAAGTTATGTGTCTATTTCAGCATTTACAGCATTACCAATTTTAGATACAGGTGCTATATAATTTAACCTATAGATTATTTGAAATGTTTTGTCTGACTTGTACTTCCAACTTTGTTGTTTGTGCAAATAAGCTGTTTGCAGAAACTTAACACAGTTGACAAGTCCTTTCTTGTAACCTGCAGAGACAGTTTTGAGGATTTTTACGTTTTTTTAAAAAAAATCCCTTATTGTATGTAGACTGGAAAAAAAAACAAGCCATATTTTTAAGAGATAGAAATATATTCAGATTTGTTCATTATAGGTTCATTATCCTCAAGTGTAGAAGGAAGAAGCATAAAGGAGTATGAACAAGCATGAACTTTGTCCCAGATAATGTGTAAAATGTTCCTGTAGAATGTTGTGGACAAGTGACAAAAATAGAGATTTGAAAAGTTTTTCTTTATTACTCTCTCCACATAGGTATAAAATGGTTCAAAATAAAAATGGTTCTATTTTAATCAAACCTTGTCAAGTGTATTAAAAAAATTTTTTTTTATTTAGGAGAATCATGATAAAATGTCTAATTAATAAAATCTGATATATTCTGGTATTAATGCCCTTATAATAGAGCAAAACCACATAATCTTTTAAAAGTGTTCTTTTAATTAGTTATTAAATTACTTATATTAAAATAATATTAAAATAGACATTTGGATTTAGCTAGATCTCAAAGAAGTGAATCAGTCATAATCAACTGGCTTAATATGGTTAAACTTTTATATATCTCTATATTTCTATCTACATATAATGTTTTCACTAGTGAACGTTGGTTAATTTCTGATAATTAATTTAGCCCAGAGTTTAGAAATTGGTTATTGGTAATGTCGTTAGCCTAAGAGGTGAAAGGATCAGGAAGTCTTTCAGATTGTCTTTCATTCCTTTATCTATGTATTTTGATTGTTTTAAACTCTACCTTTGTGAAATGCTTGAAAATATTTTTGCATTAAAATGAATTAAAGACTGTTAAGCATGAAACTCATTTTAAAGTTGTACTGCTTTGGAGAAGATTAAGATTTCAGTGCTTTTTCATTATACATTTCACCCGCGTATCTGCTTTTCTTTTTTATTCCTATTTATCACTAAAATGTATCCTTTAGACTTATTAGTTTGAAATGCAGGAGAATGTCTAAGTGCCTCAGTTTTTGGTTCAGAGGAAATATTTGGATTCTTATCTTCATTGTAAGAGATTATAGAAATTTTATTCTTAAATTGCTTTGGTGATAATGATTTCCCTTCTTTGCTTTTCAGTATGACATGATGGGAAGAAACCAGACTGCAGTGCGAGAAGAGATGATTCTTTTAGCAAACTACTTGGATAGCGTGAGTTGTATTTTCTATCAGCTGGGATTATTCTGTCCTCTCCTCTCACAGTCTCCGAATGGAATTTTAAAATTGTCTCATTTTGAGCTCTGATTATTCTAGAGCCTAAGTAAGTAACTCAGTCTTTCAGGGGTCTGCTCTCTAATTTGTTTTGTAACTGTTTTATGTTTAAAAGTAAAGTATAATTGTAGAGAGAGAGACTCTGAGACAAGCAAGAGATTTCGAATTAGCATCTACTTTATCTTTAATGTCAACGAAAAATTCATCAGCTGATCTAAGAAAGAAATGGAAAATTTTATTTAACCAAATTTGAGGATTATAACCCAGGAAGAGCATCTCAGAAAGCTCTGAGAACTGTTCCCCTCGTTAGAAGTCAAGGTACAGTTATATAAGTTTTTTGAGACAGAGAGCTGTACATTCAATGAGGCATTATTGACAGTTTACACAATCGAGATTTAATTATCATCGTGGCCCCTAACAGGTCAAGAAGGAATGTTATCTTTTAAGGAGTTGTCTTACTGATGCTAGGAGAATGCTGCTCTTTATGGTTGAGCAGGTATTTCTGCCAATGGGGGAGGTTTGGTCGATGCCTAATGCAGATACACAGTGCACAGTGCGGGGAGAGAGGAGGCCAAAGGGCAGAGAAAAATGTATTTGTTTAAATTTTTCTCATCTTGCCATAAAATATGACTTTTATTTCATAGCAGATAGGCTAAGGTACTTTGGTATTTATAGAAAGATCTTTGAATTTTTACTGAGAGAATCTTATTTTAAATAAGGCTGCCTCCTCTGAAACTATGACACTGTGTGTGTGTGTGTGTGTGTGTGTGTGTGTGTGTGTGTGTGTGTGTGTCTATGTGAGAGAGAGAGAGAGAAGGAGGGATTTGGTTTGAGATTTTGGAGTTTATTCATCCAGTGGGAGATACTGGAGAATTAGCTACATGTTCTTATAAGATAATTTCATCTCTAAGTTGTTCCCCTAATACAAATACCAAGCATAATAATGATGATGATGATAATGATAACATTCTATTGGATATTTATAACATTCTAGAAACTGAGTCAATTGCCTTACATTTATTAACTCACTTATTCCTCACAGTATCTTTGTGAAATAGATATGAGTTCCATAATTCTTTATCTGAAACCTTTGAGGTGCATGTCATTAGAATTTTAGATAAGAGTTTAGGTAGGTAATATAGTTCACTTTGCATACATTTATAACATATAGTTCACTATGTATTACATTACACCTCCAACAGGGTCCTGGGGTAGCACCTTGTAATCAACCTCATTGACATTTCTGTAGTGAAATATATGAATATTTACATTAAGTGAGCTAAATATGGAGTATAAATAGGCTTGCATTAGTTTAGGGAAAGTTTTGGAATCAAAATACCCCAAACTTTAAATATCCAGAGTTTGTCAGATTTTGGAATGGAAGATAAAAAGGATTTTGAATCTTTACTTTTGTTTTATGGATGAGGAAACTGAGACCCTTGAGAAGTTAGAGTCTCATTATATTGAAGGGAATTTTTTTGGAGGGGAGGACTCCTGTTTTTAATTTAAGTAGTTGTGTTACTTAAAAGATATTCTCATGTTGTTTATTTTATTGTATTATTTTTTATTGAAGCATAGTTGATGTACAATATTATATATGTTACAGGTGTACAGTATGCTGTTTCACAATTTTTAAAGGTTATACTCCATTTATAGTTATTATAAAATATTGGCTACTGTTCCTTGTGTTGTACAATATATCCTTGTAACTTATTTTATATATAATAGTTTGTACCTCTTAATCCCCTATCCCTGTATTGCCCCCTCCCTTCCTACTCCCCACTGGTAACCGCTAGTTTGTTCTCTATATCTGTGAGTCTGTTTCTTTTTTGTTATATTCACTAGTTTGTTGTATGTTTTTAGATTCCACATGTAAGTGATACTGTACTATACTTGTCTTTCTCTTTCTGACTTATTTCACTTAGCATAATACTGTCCAAGTCCATGCATGCTGCTGCAAATGGCAAAAATTTCATTCTTTTTATGGTTGAATAATATTCCATTGTATGTATGTGTATATATATACCTCACCTTCTTACCCATTCATCTGTTGATGGACACTTAGATTGCTTCCGTATCCTGGCTATTGTAAATAATGCTGCTGTGAACATTGGGGTGAACATATCTTTTCGAATTAGTGTTTTTTCTTTTTTCGGATATATAACCAGGAATTATTCTCATATTCTTTAATAAATTTTATATATTTTTATTTGTTTTCTTTCCAGATGTACATCATGTTAAATATTCGAATTGTGCTAGTGGGGCTGGAGATTTGGACAAATGGAAATCTGATCAACATAATCGGAGGTGCAGGTGATGTGTTGGGGAACTTTGTACAGTGGCGGGAAAAGTTTCTTATAACACGTCGGAGACATGACAGTGCACAGCTAGTTCTGTAAGTGATTTTTTTTTAAAGGTACTATTAATGGCATGATCAGAATAATAATTTTTGCTTTTTTTCTTT
Source organism: Delphinus delphis (assembly GCF_949987515.2). NCBI lineage: Eukaryota > Metazoa > Chordata > Mammalia > Artiodactyla > Delphinidae > Delphinus > Delphinus delphis. The sequence continues at coordinate 5,502,366 of NC_082703.1, read as the reverse complement.
TATTAGAATCATATTCTGTTAAGGTTTTTGAGCATTCATTTAAATGAGGAAAATTTTTGCTACTATAGGACAAGTGACAGTATGATAATAAGACCTGTCTTTTGTTTTGGAGCCTCTGTGACCTTTATCCCATGTCCTTCTTCCTCTTTCTTGGGTTTACTTCCTCATTTTGGGATGGCATGTTTTCTAGTTTCTTCTTGTGTAAGGATATATTGAAAGAAAAAATTTTGACCTCTTGCATGTTGGAAAATGTGTTTCATGGCCTCGAAACAGAATTTAAAAATTATCTCCTGTACACCAGAAAGTAGCAAAACATTGTAAATCAACTGTACTTCAATTAGTAAAAAAATTATCTCAATTTGAACTCTGATTATCCTAGGGCTTAAGTAACTCAGTTTTTCAGAGGTGTGCTTTCTAGTTTGTTTTGTAAATTTCAGGTTATTTTGCTGAGTATAAAATTCTAGGCACGAAATTTTTTCCTTCGGAATTTTGAAGGCATGGCCATTGTCTTTTGACTTCCAGAATTACTATTGAGAAGCTTTAATTCACTTTGGTTCCTGATCTTTTGTATGTGGCCTTTTTTTTTTTTTCTTCTTTGGAAACTTGTAGGATCTTCTCTTGGTTCCCAGGCTTCTAAATTTTCCTGATGCTATGCTTTGGTGTAGGTCTTTTATCACTCACTGTGTTGTGTTCTTAGTGGGTAATTTCAATCTTGAAACTGCAGTTCTAGGAATTTTTCTCAAACTATTTTGGAGATGATTTCATCCTCTTTATTTTTATTCTTCATTCCTTCTGGGATTCCTTTTACTCAGCTATTGAGTTTCCGGTGCTTGTCCTCTAATTTTATTATTTTTTGTCTCCTTCTCTTTGTCTTTTTGTTCTGCTTTCTGGATATTTCTTTAAATTTACCTTCTAAGGTTTTTATTAGTTTTTCATTTCAGCTATCTTATTTTTAATGTTTAATATTTAGCTCTTTTTTGTCCCCCTTAAAATTTTTATATGGTCAAATTCTTTTTTTTTTTTATCCCAACAAAAGGTTCCACATATTTACTACTGAGCCAAAGCATTAGTGCAGAAACACTGACACAAAGAGAAAAATCACTTTCCTAATAAAACTCATCCAGCTGTTTGGGTAGTAGTGATGTTCTCAGAGTGATATGGTAAGATGCAAGTGTCCTTGACCCAGCAAAAATGTGCGCCACCTCATATGCGAGGCTCCTTACAGACCTAGCTTGGTTCTTCTCCAGTGTCTTGTCTTGGAGTTGTACCTGATTTTATTACCAGTCTTCATTTGAATCCACTGGGGAATGGGACGATTCCCTGCTTTTGTTTCTTGGCCAGGGATCGCTTGATCCTGAAAGTCTTGTGAGAAGACATGGCGAGGAGCAAATTTAACCGTACGTAGGATGGCAGAGAAGAGAAGAGAAGAGAGCTGGTCAAATTCTTATTTCATGTATATAATAATTTTTTAAACTCTCTTTGAGATATTTCTGATATATTTTTTAAAATTTTCTTCTTTCTACATAGTGTTTTCATGGAACCATAATAAAACTTAAGCTTATGTAATCACTTAATACAAATATATTCCAAAAGTTAATACAAAACCCTCACTTAAAAATACTAAAAAAATTTCTTGCTTCTTAAAAATCTTCTGGTTGGTGGGCTGACTTTTTGCCAAAAAATGTTTTATGTAATAATTTTTGCCTTCCTTAATGCTGATGGTACCTAAAACTCAAAATTTTTTCTGAGGAGAAATTTCCCTTGATTTAATTAATTAATTTATTTACTTATTTATTTAGTCATACCAGTTAATTTAAAGCAAGGCACTGAGAATGCCTAAATGGATTTTTATGGCCCCATAACCACAAAAGCTTGATCCTGACATTTTAATTAATTTTTAGTAAAATTGTACCTGGAAGTGTCCTCATACCCTGGCAGTGAGCATGCCTTCTCATTCACAGAAGGAACAGGCACCAGGCACACTCCCTGTGCTTTGCCCAACCACACCTACCAAGCTGTCTCCTCTGTTTGGTCTCCATCTGCCATGTTAGAGGCGTTTCCCAGATGTCTAATAATCCCTGGTTGTTTGTGGTTAGGAATGGGGTACTAAAATTCCTTTCGGAAGCATTGAGGACATAAGTGGGGCTTGGGGACTGTGGGGTTCACTACAGGGTGATCTGGCTAAAATGTTTTCTTGGTAATCCCCTTATGTCAATATCTCTAGGCCTCTTGTCCTGGCTGTTCAGATGCCCGAGAGAAGGGTTTATTCATTCATTTAAAAGATATTTATTAGATGTATTCCTAGGCTCTGGGGTATAGCAGTGAACAAAACAGACAAAAATTCTTGCTCTCATGGAGTTCACATTGTGGTGGAGGAGATTTACCTCATAAGTGAGATAAATAAGTGTATATAATATGCTAAATAGTGATAAGTAGTAAGGAGGAAAAATAAAGCAGGGAGGGTAGAGATAGAAGAATTGGGGGGAGTGAGGTTGAAAATTTAGGTAACTTGGCGAGGGAAGACCTCAATGAGAAGATGACCTTTGTGTAAAGACCTGAAGCAGGTGAGGGAGTGAGTTAGGGCTGTATATTGGGGAGGAGAGTTCCAGGCAGAGGGACCAGGTCCTTAGATACAGGTGTGTCCGCGATGATTGAGCAGCCATACGGAGACCATCGTGTCTCTTCTGTTTCCTGTGCTCCCTGCCTGCAGCCTCCTGTGTGAATATGTCATTTTGTTACCTGATCTCAATAGAGTTTTAGAATAAATAGATATACTGCATTTTAGGAAGGTTTTTTCATCTAGAAGGTACAAAACAAATTGGTTTGATATCAAAAATGTATCTTCATTTGTCTGAAAAATGAATTTGTAATATTAATCTCCACTCTGATAATAAAAAAGAGATGTCTTTAATTGAATTGTGATTTTTAAAATGTTATTTACCTTTGCCATTTTTCTCCCAGTTTTCATAGGGTCTACCAATCAGTTTAAGATTACCCAAAGAAATAGGAGCAATGTGTACCTTTTCCTCCCCAAGTACATTTTATAACTTTTACCTGTTCTCTTCATTTAGGAAGAAAGGTTTTGGTGGGACCGCGGGAATGGCGTTTGTGGGAACAGTGTGTTCAAGGAGCCACGCGGGCGGGATTAACGTGGTATGTTTTGTTCTTGATGTTCATCTTTGGAATCTGCATTAGGAAATGTCCAGCATTCAGTGACTCTGTACTTCCTCTCCTAGTCCTTACAGCGATATTTTGGCTATTATGAGGGACATGGTAGAAGTGGCAGATGTGTTCTTTCCCTGGAGACTGAATTAAGTTTTCTAATATTTATTGTGTGTTTATTAGCGCCTCACTTTTTATGGATGAGGAAACAGAGGTTCCATTTGAGAAAATTAAGTCAGAACCATGAACTTGTTTTCCCATCAACCACCATGAATAATCTGTTGGTGCTAAAGGAATTGATCTGTTGCTTAAAGAGTCTATCTCTATCATCAGTATGTTAAGTCACACCAGTTTCCTACTAGACTGCAGTGTCTACACACTGATGTTGGATGCTTGCTTTATTACGTAGGCTATCAGTATTGTGATGAATTTCCTTTTGTGAAAAAGTAATCTGAGAAACAAAAAGCATATCCTTTTTGTTCAGAAACCTAATGAATACCTTCCTGTGTTTGGGCAGTTTGGGCAAATCACAGTGGAGACATTTGCATCCATTGTTGCTCATGAGTTGGGTCATAACCTTGGAATGAATCATGATGATGGGAGAGATTGTTATTGTGGAGCAAAGAGCTGCATCATGAATTCAGGAGCATCGTGAGTAACTGAATTCTTTCTTTTTATTCTTTTTCCTTTTGCTTTTTTAAAACTATTGAACATTTGTTTAACGCTAAAAATAAACAATGAATTGTTTGGATTGGAGTAATGTGTATCTTTTTGAATTAGAGTTTTCCCCAGGTGTATGCCCAGGAATGGGATTGCAGGATCATATGGTAGCTATATTTTTAGTTTTTTAAGGAACCTTCACATTGTTTTCCATAGTGGCTGCATCAATTTGCATTCCCACCAAGAGTATAGGAGGGTTCCTTTTTCTCCACACCCTCTCCAGCGTTTATTATTTGTAGACTTTTTAGTGATTGCCATTCTGACTGGTGTGAGGTGATAACTCATTGAGTTTTGATTTGCATTTCTCTAATAATAGCGATATTAAGCATCTTTTCATGTGCCTGTTGGTGATCTGTATGTCTTCTTTGGAGAAATGTCTATTTAAATCTTCTGCCCATTTTTTTGATTGGGAAGTTTGTTTTTTTGATGTTAAGCAGTATGAGCTGTTTGTATATTTTGGAAATTAATCCCTTGTTGGTTGCATCGTTTGCTAATATTATCTCCCAGTCTGTAGGTTGTCTTTTCGTTTTGTTTATGGTTTCCTTTGCTGTGCAAAAACTTTTAAGTTTAATTAGGTCCCATTTGTTTATTTTTTGTTTTTATTTCTGTTACTCATTTTTTAGAGAGGGATCCAAAAAATATTGCTGCAATTTATGTCAACAAGTGTTCTGCCTGTGTTTTCCTCTAAGAGTTTTATAGTATCTGGTCTTATAGTTAGGTCTTTAATCCATTATGACTTTATTTCTGTATATAGTGTTAGAGAATGTTCTAATTTCATTCTTTTATATGTAGCTGTCCAGTTTTCCCAACACCACTAATTGAAGAAGCTGTCTTTTCTCCATTGTATATTCTTGCCTCCTTTGTCATAGATTAATTGACCATAAGTGCATGGGCTTATTTCTGTGGCTTTCTATCCTGTTCCATTGATCTATATTTCTGTTTTTGTGTCAGTACCATACTGTTTTGATGACTGTAGCTTTGTAATATAGTCTGAAGTTAGGAAGTGTGATTCCTTCAGCTCCATTCTTCTTTCTCAAGATTGTTTTGGCTATTCAGGGTCTTTGTGTTTCCATGCAAGTTTTAAAATTTTTTGTCTATTGGTAATTTGATAGGGATTGCATTGAATCTGTAGATTGCCTTGAATAGTATGGTCATTTTAACAATATTGATTCTTCCAATCCAAGAACACGGTATATCTTTCTATCTGTTTGTGTCATCTTCAACTTCTTTCATCAGTGTCTTATAGTTTTTGGAATACAGGTCTTTTGCCTCCTTAAGTTGGTTTATTCCTGGGTATTTTATTCTTTGATGTGATGGTAAATGGGATTGTTTCCTTAATTTTACTTTCTGATATTTTGTTGTTAGTGTATAGAAATGCAATAGATTTCTGTGCATTCATTTTGTATCCTGCAACTTTACCGAATTCATTGATGAGCTCTAGTAGTTTTCTGGTAGGGTCTTTAGGATTTTCTGTGTATAGCATCATGTCGTCTTCAGACAGTGACAGTTTTACTTCTTCTCTTTCAATTTGAATTCCTTTTATTTCTTTTTCTTCTCTGACTGCTGTGGCTAGGACTTCCAAAGCTATGTTGAATAAAAGTTGCAGGAGTGGGCATACTTGTTTTATTCCTGATCTTAGAGGAAATGCTTTCAGCTTTTCACCATTGAGAATGATGTTAGCTGTGGATTTGTCCTATATGGCCTTTATTATGTTGAGGTATGTTCCTTCTCTGCCTACTTTCTGAAGAGTTTTTGTCCTAAACAGATATTGAATTTTATCAAAAGCTTTTTCTGCATCTATAGAGATGATCGTATGGTTTTTATTCTTCAATTTGTTAATGTGGTGTACGGCCTGTTTTTTAAAGTGCGTTATTTGTATTTTCATGGGAGAGCTGGATTTGACATGAACACAAGTCATGTCTTTCCTCAACGTGTGCTGGAAGCTATCACCTTAGCAGGGGTTGGGATGGGGAATGGAGGGGCTGGAGCTGGAGCTGGGTTTGTGACGGGACTTCCCCTCTGCTCAGTGGCAACACTGCCCTATTGGGCCTGGGGTTTGGTCCCCAGTTGCTGGAGCACGAGCGCTGAGGGTTGGGTCTGAGCCCGCTCTGTTCCCTTTAAGTGTGTGCTGTCCCCTTTCCCAGCACCAGCACCCTCTCCCTGGGGTTGGGGGGAGCAGTGCTGGGACAAGAGGGGCTGGTGTGGGCACTCAGCGTGGGTCTGGGCACAAGCTGCAGCAGTCCAGCAGCAGGCAGAGATCTGCAAACAAAGACAGTTTTGTTTCTTTCTTCCCAATTTGTATGTCTTTCATTTCCTTTTTTATTGCATTAGCTAGAGTGGTCAGTTTTGTCTGATATTAATTTAGCTGTCCCAGATTTGTTTTTTTTTTTGGTAATGTTGACAGTATATGTTTTCTATTCCTTTACTTTGAACTTTTCTTTATTCTTGTGTTTTAGATATATGTTTCTAAACAACCTATATTTAGGTTTTATTTTCTTAATCCAGCCTGGCAATATTTGTCTCTTAATTGAATCATTTAATCTACTTACATTTAATATGATCACTAATACACTGTATTTATGCAAATGTAGGTGACACTGATTATAAGATACCATTATTAACATACCACTTAGAATGAAAAAAATGGTGACTATCAAGTTAATTCAAATTTTAAGATGAATCTCAATTTCAGGGTATTTTAAATGTGTAAAGAATGTGTTTTAGAAAAACACATCAAATCTGCTGTATTACAACTGTGGATTTTAGTTCCCTGCTAAAATTTTCAAGCTTCTCATTTTTCTCTCTGACCATAGGAAGCACAGATTTTCTCTTCCTGGGTTATTGTTTGATAATTCTAGTATCTAGAGACTTTATGGGACTATATCTGTTTTTTTTTTCCCCTTATAGTGTCTTTTAATTTTTTTATAGTTCTTCTCACAGTATCTTGTGTCTTCATGTTATGTTTTGATAAAGTATTGGGTATTATATTTGAACAAGTTTTGGTAAGAAATAATTTGAGAAGTAGGATTATGTTATCTTTGGCATATTAAATCTTCTTTTTGAGGACAGATTTCCCACCTACTACTTCATATGCTATTTCATGAACATTAGTTGACTGTTATAAGTTAGGCTTTTTTTTTAGATGCAAGTGATATAGATGCTAGTGTTTTTACAGATAATCAGTTGGATCCAGTTCTGTTTAAAAAGTGGATAATTAACTTTGTAATATAATTTTTTATCATTATTTAAGATATTTGAGGGACCTGGTAGTATTCCCCTCACACACTGCTCTTGGATTCCTGGGCGTGTGAGGGGTGCTTTTCCTGGGAGGTACCTTTCTAGAGAAATGGCTTTCTTAACTCTGTCCCTCAATGCCACCTACATCAGAAAGCCTCCATAATCGGAGGCTTTTAAAAGAGTGCTCTTTTTTAAAAAAATTGATCTGATTAAGTGCCATCACTTAGAGTTCTTTCTTAGGACTTCCTGTTCCTAGGCTGTGGGGTTAGGATGGTAGTGGTGGAAGTGTGTTTTGGTTATTTCCAGGTTAGTCATAGAGAGAATGTTTTAAATGATAGTTGGGTTTTTTTTGGTCATATCCTGGTGGACCATTTCCATCACTGTTAGTCCCATGTATCTCCTTTTGAATCAGTTTTATAAAACTCACCTAGATGTGACAGAAGAGATTCGGAGATGCTTTAGATTCATATCTTAGTTCCCAGAAGTGATAGAGAGTAGGGGTATTTTAGTTGCTATTATTCAAGCCGAGTGTCAGGAGAAAGATCATCCTTCTTATTACTGTAGGTGACATCCAAGGATGACTAGGGAGAGAATATCTTCATTTTATTATCCACAGTGTTAGTGAAGGCCAACGTGGGGATGTTTGTTATTATCTCCACATACTAAACAGCAGAAGAAGCGGTTATGATTTTGTTATCCTTTTCAGTATGATAGTCAACTTCATTGTGGGTGAAACAGATTTTTTTTTTTTTGTAGATTGCTTTAGGATCACACATATAAAACATTGTTTCTATGAGAAAATGTGTTCCAAGGACTGTATAACAAGCTTATTTCAAAAATAATCTGTTCAGAAGTGGTGAACTTTGTAGATTAAAATTAGGAGCTCAAGTGTAGGAAATATACACATATGTCTGTACAACTCCTGTGACTATCAGCTGATTAATATATTCTTACAGAAAACATTATTGAATATGTACTGTGTGGTAGGCAATGTACTGGCCATATAAAGAACAATAATAGGAAATAAAAAAACAATTGTTTAAATTGAAGTCTCCTTGTTTATCAGATAATTATCACATGCTCTAGTTTGACATTTCTACTTGAGGTCCTTAGACTCAATCTCTTGTTGTCCTTCCTAAAACCTGCTCTGCCCCCATCTTCCCGTGATAGTTAATGATAGCGCCTTCCTTCTAGTAGCTCAGGACAAAAATCTCAGTCACCCTTGACTTCTCTTTTCTCACATTCTTTGCCTTAATGCCTATTTCTTTAAACCATATAAATAATCCAAACCCTTCTTACTGCTTTCACCACTGCCAGTTGGTCCGTCATCATCTGTTGAGTGGACTTCTTCCTGCCTAACATAGCAAACATGCTGATTTTATTAAAACGTAAATCAGATCACATCATTCCTGCTTCACGCTTTCCATTGTGTCATTTCGCTCCTTATTTCACTCATCATAAAAAGTCAGATTCTTGCAATGGCCTCTTCACACCTTGCTGTCTGTATCCCTCACTGTCTCACTCCACTCCAGCCACGCTGGCTTCCTTATCTGTTCCTTGAACAGGCAGGCCTCTCCCTTCAGGCTTTTGCACTTACTGTTTCTTCTGCCGGTAATGTTCTTCCCCTAGAAATCCAGTTTTGATTCAGTTGTCTCAGTATTTGAAGTGCCTGTCCTGACAGCTCTTTGAAAAACTGTAGTCGCTCCTCCCCCTGCAGAGGCCGTCCTCTTCACCTCCTCATCTTTTTCCCCAACGTGACTTGTCTTCTAATGTACTATTGAATTTATTTCTTCATTATGTTTATAGTCTGTTTCACTCAGTAGAATGTTGCCTTCACAGGGGCAGGGATTTTTGTCTGCCTTGTTTACTGTTTTCTCCCCTGCACGAAGAAGAGTGCCTTGTACATGATAGATGTTCCACAAATATTTGTTGAAGGAACAGTGTTGTACAAAAGGACTCCTCCTTACAATATTCCTAAGCAGAGAGTAGCAAGAAAAAGAAGAATGTGGAAAACGAGTGTTTTTGTCATTGTCGGAAATCTTGTGCTAGGTCTTTACTTTCTGTGTGACTGCTTTCCAGTCCGAAGAGCCAGGAGCCAGGACTGTCTACTTCCTGGGAGACTCTGGGCCGGTTAGCAAAGAAGAGTTTACCCAGGGGACAAAGTCTCCCAGAAAGGATCTGTTTCTTAGATTCCTTGGATGTACAGAAGACACGGAATCAATAGGAATGCTTTCTCAATCACTGGAACGTAACATGGTTCTCATTCCCACTGTTACTTTTGGTACCATTGCTCAAACTGATGAAAAAGATTCTTTCAGGGCACCAAACGCCCCCAATAAAATTTTAACGTGACTTGGATTTCTCAAAGGTTCTTGTTTTATAGATGAGTGTGTCTCCCACTAGTCTTCAAAAGTGAACCTAGCCAGTGGGACTATCTTATTGAGTTAAAGAGTAAAACAATAACTAAAAACAACCCAGCAACACATAGAAACACATAAAATTGTGTTCGTATAAATACCACATAGACAGTTCAAGTTGGACCGTTTCTAGAAGCCCATCTAGCCTTCGGAGTATTAACTACAGTTCTTAGAAATTACCATCAGAGGCATTTGAACCTCAGACTGTAGCTGAAATTCTGCCCTGTGCAGGCTGCTCCTTGGTAGCTACAGTGCGTGCATCATCGCTGGATTCACGTTATTGTCACATAGCTCCTCGTAAGTGTTAGTGAGGGGAGCGCAGGAACGTAATTTCAACAGAGTGAAAAGAGGTTGGGGAAACAGAGCTCGCTTCACATATTTGGAGAACCTTTACTATGGAAGACAAATAAAACTTAATTCTAGAGAGGACTAGATAATTTTTGAGGTCTCTTCTGATGCTGAGATTTATGATTCTGTGAATATTTTCTGTATCTTCTGCCATTTTATTTTTTGCCATTTTATTTTATTTTATTTTATTTTTTTGTGTGTGGTACGCGGGCCTCTCACTGTTGTGGCCTCTCCCGTTGCGGAGCACAGGCTCCGGACACGCAGGCTCAGTGGCCATGGCTCACAGGCCCAGCCGCTCTGCGGCATGTGGGATCTTCCCAGACGGTGGCACGAACCCGTGTCCCCTGCATCGGCAGCCAGACTCTCAACCACTGTGCCACCAGGGAAACCCCTGCCGTTTTTTTTTCCCCCGCCATGTCTCGCGGTTTGCAGGATCTTTGTTCCCCAACCAGAGACTGAACCTGGACCCTTGGTAGGGAAAGCGTGGAGTCTTAACCACTGGACAGCCAGGGAACTTCCTCTGCCATTTTATTTTATTTTATTTTATTTATTTATTTATTTATTGTTATGCGGGCCTCTCACTGTTGTGGCCTCTCCCATTGCGGAGCACAGGCTCCGGACGCACAGGCTCAGCGGCCATGGCTCACGGGCCTAGCCGCTCCGCGGCATGTGGGATCTTCCCGGACCGGGGCACGAACCCGTGTCCCCTGCATCGGCAGGCGGACTCCCAACCACTGCGCCACCAGGGAAGCCCCCTCTGCCATTTTAAATGTTCACTTCTTGATGGTTGAAGACATGACTTAAGATTTTCAAAATGAGTAATTGCTATGACTTAAGATCTTTTTCTTCATGTTTATTACAGAGGTTCCAGAAACTTCAGCACCTGCAGTGCAGAAGACTTTGAGAAGTTAACTTTAAATAAAGGTGGAAACTGCCTTCTTAATATTCCAAAGCCTGACGAAGCTTACAGCGCTCCTTTCTGTGGTAATAAATTGGTGGACCCTGGGGAAGAGTGTGACTGCGGTACTCCAAAGGTCAGTTTAATGTGTGATGTTTGCTTTGCGAAGTTACCTTGGGATTTGCAAAAGAATAAAATAGCTCGCTTTGGGCAACTCTAGCATAGGAGCTAAAGTAAAATATAGTGGCAAAATGAGGAGTGGTATTTTGCTTGTGGGCATAATGTTCCTGGGATTGATCATCCCCTCCTTCCTAGAACATAACCAATGGTGTCATCTGTTTTGGTGTCCAGGAAAGCACCATGTTTATTCTTCTGTTTTTTGGTACCTTCTACCATTTCTGTTATGGTTACTGAGTCATTTATTTATTTTAAAGAACGAATCAGTTTTTCTCTTGGCTCTTTACTTAGAAGCTTTTACTATTCTGGCACTGCCATTGCAGAAACATTTATTCAGTTGACCTCATTTTAATAATAAATTGAAGCTGGCCCATTGTCCAGAGTTCTTCATTAACAAAGTTCTTGCAACTCAAATTAACATTCTCCCTTTAGTAAGCTTCAGTTCACCTACCGCTCTCTGGCTTTCTCACACCTGTTACCCACACTTATTGCCATAAGTCTGTGCCCGTCTTTATTCTTCTTCTTCTATATCTTAGCCATTCTCCTCTCAAAATGGCCTACTTAAGACTACCTAGACAAGGCTTAGGAGGAAAAAAAGTTTTAATTAAATTTCAAAAATTAAAAAAATTTAAATTTTGAAGAAATTGGTTCAATTGTATGTAAACTTTACTATATTCTCAATCTTTTCCACAAGTGCTGCTTCTTCTCCCTTACCTGACCACACATCCCTGGCTTTTGTCAGAAGGCTTTACATTCTAGAAAGGCAGTACGTTTTTTTGGTTTTGATTTCTGCGGGGGAGGGGCGCGCCACTTGGCTTGTGAGATCTTAGTTTCCCAACCAGGGGTCTAACCTGGGCCCTCGGCAGTGAGAGCACAGAGTCCTAACCACTGGACCACTAGGGAATTGCCAGGCAGTATGTATTTTATGACGAAATTGTCATGGGCCTTCATTGCACTATTGCTGCATGTCAGCAGCCTCTGCTAAATGTTTTCCATGGTATGATCCTCACACTAACTCTAGGAGGTTGATATTTCTTTATATTCTCATTTTCAAGTGAGGAAAATAAAGCCTAATGAGGTTATGTTTAGTCTCTAAATTAATGTTATACTGTTAGGATGACCAAGCTCTTCTTTCCAGGCATTCTCCTAAAATATTATATATGTTTTGATTTCTCCTGACTATTTACTTCATTATCGAACTAATTGAAATAGTCTATATTTGCTTCTCGAGCTTTTGCACTACAAATTACTCTTGAAAAAAGTACCTCTTCCCCCCAAATATCACAGGTGTTTTTCTTGGTATAAAAGTTTCAAATAGCAAGCACAAGCAAAATTTCCCTTTATTTCTCCCATACATTTTTTCCCTTCCTTCTGCAGTGGTAACCATTCTTATAAGTTCAGTGTGTCTCTTTATAGATTTTATTCTATGCATTTATATACCTGTATACAGTATGAACATTTGTACCATAGTTGGGTTTGTTTTAGGATTTTATTTTTTTACATAAATGAAATCCAACTTAATACATTGCACGCAGAGGTTTTTTTTCTATTAATATATCCTACAGATTTTTCCACGTCATTATGTTATTTACACATAATCCTTTAATCTGCTGATTAGTATTTCAGTATAAGGATATACTGTGATTTATTTCACCATACTCTCATTAAAGGACATTTACTCACTGTAGTTAGTATTTTTCTGTTGCAAACAGTGCATCCTTGTATATGCTCCGTGTGTGTGTGTGTGTGTGTGTGCATACATACATATACAAGTATTTCTCTAAGATAATTACATAAAGGTAGAATTATTGAATTGCAAAGTATGCATGTTTTTAATTTTATTAGAGACTACCAAATTTCCTACAAAAAGGCTGTGTCAGTTTGCACTTTTACCAACAATATGTCATGGCATTTAGTGTCCCCCATAGTTTTGTTAACTGAGCAAGGTACAAGTTTTACTCGTGTTTCAAGATTATCATCATATAGCCCCTCTATAATTTTTTCTAGCATTTTTGTAATTACGGTTTTTTGTATTAGCTCTATAATTGGTGTGGGGGGGTCATGTGGAGTGAGCTAGAGAATTAACTTTTACCCATTAATTGTCAGTTGTTGCAAAACCATTTAAAATGGTACTTTCACCATAAACAAAATTCCTGTATACATAGTCTATTTCCGGATTCTCTTTTCTTTTATGAAGCCATCTGTCTGTCTTGCACAGTAGTTGTGAAAAAAAATTAACAGCTGTATTGAAGTATAATTGAATACAGTGTCAAAAAAAACCCACCCCAAATTCAGACTTAGATAAGAAAAGGCTTTATCCAGAAGAAAGACTATTGTAGTAGGGAGAACACACTGACCTCAGACATCTGGAAGCGTCTCAAAATCAAACAAAAACGTTTTTCTTTTATAGGGTAAATGTGGGAGCAAACAGAGATAAGCAGAATCTTTTATGGGGAAGCTGGATAAGCAGGGGAGAAAAGCCAGTGAGGTCTGATGGGAAGTTGTCTTTTGGTCAGCTGATTGCCAGGAGAAGCTGGGAAGGGGTGGGGATACTTGTTCCCTTTTTTTTTGTGGAGACAAACAGGGTTCAAGGGCCTATATAGGAAAGAGAGAAGGCTCACTAAAGTTTGGTCAAGACAAAGCAAAGGGTAAGAAACAGGCAATTATAAACACTTGTCAACAATGAACTGCACCCATTTAACACATACAAGTTAGGTTTTGATACCTGTTTGCCTATGTGAAACATATGTTTTTGTGCTTTTGGTGTTACATCTAAGAAATCTTTGCCTAGTCCAAGATTTCAATTGTTTTCTCCTAGAAGCTTTATCATTTTAGGTTTTCTTAAAAAATAAATTTATTTCGATTTTATTTATTTATTTTTGGTTGCATTAGGTCTTTGTTGCTGCACACAGGCTTTCTCTAGTTGTGGCGAGGGGGGGCTACTCTTCGTTGCGGTGCACAGTCTTCTCATTGCAGTGTCTTCTCTTGTTGCGGAGCACAGGCTCCAGGCGCGCGGGCTTTGCTAGTTGTGGCACGTGGGCTCAGTAGTTGTGGCTCACGGGCTCTAGAGCACAGGCTCAGTAGTTGTGGCGCATGGGCTTAGTTGCTCCACGGCATGTGGGATCTTCCCGGACCAGGGCTCGAACCTCTGTCCCCTGCATTGGCAGGTGGACTCTTAACCACTGTGCCACCAGGGAAGTCCATTGTTTTAGGTTTTACATTTAGGTTTATGATACATTTTGACTTAATATTTTGTATGGTGCAAGGTATAGATCATTTTTCAAATTTTCAAATTTTTATTATGAAATTATTATAAACTGACAGACCATTGGAAAAACAGTCCAAAGAGTCCTATGTATTTTTTGCTCAGTTTCCCCCAAAGGGTGACAAATTATATAGTTATAGTGCAGTATAAAAACCAGGACACTGACATTGGTATGTTAACTAGATTACAGACTTTATTCAGCTTTTACCATTTTAACCTGCATTGGTGTGTGTGTGTGTGTGAACTTTTATGCAGTTTTATTCCATATATAGATTTATGTAACCACCACCTCAATTAAAATACAGAACTGTTCCATCACCACAAAAGAACACCCTCCTGCTACCTTGTTGTAATTACACCCATCCTGACTCCAGCCCTTATCCCTGCCCCTGGCTTCCATCTGTGGTTTTGCCATTTCAATAATGTTTGCCATTTCAATAATAAATAGAGGGACTTCCCTGGTGGTCCAGTGGTTAGGACTTTGCCTGCCAATGAAGGGGGTGTGGGTTCAATCCCTGGTCAGGGAGTTAAGATTCCACATGCCTCAGGCCAAAAAACCAAAGCATAAAACAGAAGCAATGTTGTAACAAATTCAATAAAGACTTAAAAGAAATAATAATAAATGGAGGGACTTCCCTGGTGGTCCAGTGGTAAAGAATCCACCTTACAATGCAGGGGACGCAGGTTCGATCCCTGGTCAGGGAACTAAGATCCCACATGCCTTGGGGCAACTAAGTCCGCGCGCCACAAACAATGAGCTCACGCGCCTCAAACAAGCTCACGCGCCTCAACTAGAGAGCCCGCATGCTGCAAACTACAGAGCCCAAGTTGCTGGAGCCACAACTAGAGAAGAGAAAACCCACATGCCACAACTAGAGAGAAGCTCGAGAGCTGCACTGAAGAGCCTGCACGCCGCAACAAAAGATCCCGCACGCCTCAATGAAGATCCCACATGCTGCAACTAAGACCCGACACAGCCAAAAATAAATAAATAAATCTTTAAAAATAATAATAATAAATGGAATCATACAACATATAACCTTTTGAGACTGACTTTTTTTCACTAAGCGTAATGCCTTTGAGGTCAGTCTAGGTTGTTGCATGTGTTAATATTTTTTAATTTTTTATTAGTGAGTAACAGTCCATTGTATGGATATTACTTCAGAGATTTGGAATAATGTTTAGGGTGGTATTTCCACCAGCTCAAAGGGCCTATCTGAAATTTGTTTAACCATTCACCCATTAAAGGATATCTAGGTTGTTTCTAACATTTTCCTATTATGAATAAAGCTGCCATGAATTATAGTCCACTCTTTATCATCAGAGAATTAAAGAAAAATATGGTCTTCATGAGTAAACATACGAAGAATCTCAGCAGAGAAATGTATAATAAAGAACCAAATGGAAATTATAGAACTAAAAAGTCTAATAAATGAAAGATTCACTGGGTAGAATTAATAGCAGATTAAGATGGCATAAAAAGAGTCAATGAACATGAAGTAGAACAAAAGAAATAATCCAATCTAAAGAAAAAAGAAGAAAGATTAAAGAAAAATGAACAGAGCATCAGGGACATGTAGGCAATATCAAAGAGCCTAATGTAATTATAAGTGAAATCCTAAGAGGAGAGTGAGAACGAGATGGGAAAAGTATTCAAAGAAATAATGGCTGAAAATTTCCCATATTTAACAGAAAATGTTAAGTTACAATTCTAAAACACTAAGTAAAGCCAAATCAGAATCATTACTAAGAACGATTGTAGGCACATTGTAATCAAAGTGCTGAGATAAGCAGAAAATAATGCAAGAAGTCAAAAGAAAATGGGGAACAAATGTATACATGGCAGCTGATTTTGGGAGCAGAAGACAGTAGAACAGCAGATTTATGGTTCTGAAAGGAAGAAACCGTCAGCCTAGAATTCTGCAACATAGGAAAATAAATATTCTTCAAAAATTAAAGCTTATAGCCCCTGCCCCCTTCTCTCCTCCTCCTCCTTTCTCCTGTCTTCTTCTTTCCCCCTCTCCTTTCTCCTTCCCTTCTCAAACAATTCATACCTGAAGACATTAGTTGGAACATAGGAGAGTAGATGTCACTGGGTGGAAGGTTCGGAGCAGGGGTAGGGAGCCATGGTGGGCCAAAGTGGGGTGAGAGAAGCCAAGCAAGATAAAAAGAATGTCCACATGGGTGGAAATTCACCCAACAGAGAAGTCAGACCTTGAGCATGAAGAGAAGTGCATTTATGGATGCTTAATTTCCTGTGATCATTAAACACACTGTTATAAACTGAATGTTTGTGTCCCCCAAATTCATATGTTGAAGCCCTAACCCCCAAGTATGTCTGTATTTGGAGAAGGGATCTCTAGGAAAGTAATTAAGGTTAAATGAGGTCATAAGGGTGGGCCTTGATCTGATAGGATTAGAGTCCTTATAAAAAAGAGACACTGGAGAGTTTGCTTGCTTTCTCTCTGAACACATGCACTGAAGAAAGGCCATGTGAGCACACAGCAAGAAGGCAGCTGTCTGCAAGCCAAGGAAGAGAGTCTGCGCCAGAAACTGAATTGGTTGGAATTTTGATCTTGGCCCTCTAGCCTTCAGAGCTGACGTAATAAATTTCTTTTGTTTAAGTCATTAGTCTATGGTACCTTGTTCTGACAATCCCAGCAGACTAAGACACATACTCTCTGTGATTTCAGTCCTTTGAAATACGTTGAGACCTAGATAATAGCTAAAGAGTCACTGATAAATCCAGAAGGATAGTAAGGGACTGTTTCCAGAGAGTAACTGTTACAGTCAGGTTAGAAGGAAGCATAGGTCTAAGATAAGAATTTTATTAATGAATATTGATGACAATAATTTATTTCTTTATTGACAGTCATTTTCTCTTCACAGGAATGTGAATTGGACCCTTGTTGTGAAGGAAGTACTTGTAAACTTAAATCATCTGCTGAATGTGCATATGGCGACTGTTGTCAAGACTGTTGGGTAGGGAATTCCTCTGTATTTGGAAAAAATAGAAAAAGGAAAAATATGCATATATCAAAATTGGTTTTCTCTGATCTGTAAGAGAGCACTATTTTTATTACATGATTACATGAACAGTTTTATGACACTTGTTTGCAGTTTTGTGTCATGTTCTTTTATGACAAATGGTCTAAAGAGAATTTTTTTCTTAAGTAAAAACATTTTTTTTTTCTGATTTAAGAGTGATCCATGTTTTTCATTAAAAATTCAACAATAGAAAGTAGACACTGAAAGACCCTCTATCATTTTACCCTCTTCAGGTAGCCATTGTTTGATAATTTGTTGTTAGTCACTTTTTCCTATGTAAATGTGAGTATGAGTGTGCGTGTAGGTGTGTGTCTGTGTGAAAGTGGGTAAACATGGGTATACATATTTTTACTATGTACTTTTTTCAGTAAGATGCCATGGATTTTCTTCCATTCATGTAGTTCTACAAGGTTATATAGTTAGTATTCCTTTGTATGGCTGTACCATAATTTCTTTATCTGGTCTACCAATGATGGACATTTAGATAGCTTCCAATATTTGCTTATAAGTGGAATTGTTGGGACAGAGTATGCATATGAAAATTTTTGACACGCATTTTATATACCTTCTACAAATGTGCCAGTCTGTAATTGCCAGTCTAATCAATACACTGATTACTGTACAGTGTACAGTATAGATTACATCCGCACTATTTTTGTTTCCTCGTACTAACATTGGTTGCTAGCCAGTGTTACGATCCAGGTTAGTTTGATAGTTGTAAAGTGCTTTTATATCTTAGTTTAATTTGCATTTCTTTTGGTTATCAATGAGGCTATGCTTTTTCATTTTCCATGCTTCATGACTTTTATGAATAGCCTATTACGGGCCTTTGTTCATTTTTCTATTGGGTTGTTTAATCTTTTGTTTTTGTTAGAACTTTTTATAGATATAAATATTGTGGTTTCCAATTTGATTAATTTGTGGGAATTTTCCTGATATTCCTTTTCAATTTCAATCCCATTACCCTAGTTCCTTCCAGGAGGTACTTTGTGCCGAGGAAAAACCAATGAATGTGATGTTCCAGAATATTGCAACGGTTCTTCTCAGTTCTGTCAGCCAGATGTTTTTATTCAGAATGGATACCCTTGCCAGAATAACAGAGCCTATTGTTACAATGGCATGTGCCAATATTATGATGCTCAGTGTCAAGTCATCTTTGGCTCAAGTAAGATATGTTATTTATATTGATTGCTGTGATTTTATTTTTTTGTTTTAGTTTTTGTTAAAAATGGAAAGCAAACGTTATTGCTAAAATTGAAATTCTCCCGTTTCCTCTCTCCTATCATGTTCCCCTCTTTCCTTCTCTGTAGGCAATCATGGTCATTAATTTGATGTGTCCAAGTTCAGTTGGTGATTTTTGTTTTTATCATACTTTCTCACCTCTCTATCCTGTGTATATTAACATTATGTGTATACATATATATATACACAGTATTGTATTCTAGCTTTAATAAATTCATGTAAATAGTATGGGGACATACAGATGGGTCTTCTGTTTTCATTGTTCACTCAAAATGTTTTTGCAATCCATCTGTATTGCTATATTTAGATCACAGAGCATTAGAGTGTTCTATTATATAAATGGAATCCATTCTTTTCCTAGTAGTATTTAATATATTTTTTATTGTGTCTCTTTTTAAATATTTCATTTTTATCAAAGTTATACATACAGTAGATTAAAGAGCCAAATCATTCACAAGATTTTATGAAAAAGTAAAGTGTGCCTCCCCATAATAGCCCCATCCCTTAAGGCAACCATTTCTACCTTTTCTTGCTGATTTCTAGCCGATTACTTTGTTACTTACTTGCTCCAGGTCTTTAGATAATTTCTTGGTAATGCTACTTTTGGATTTTTCCATTCTAGGTATTAACTGTTAATTTTTCACTGCAGAGGATGAGAATTTAATTTCTTACCTTCTCTTCTCTCAACACTTGTCAACTCTCATCCTACTCATGCTCATTTTTCATTCTCCATCCTCTTAATGTGGATTAATTATAATTTTAGGTAGAGCAGTGTTGACTGTTGTGATTTATAACAAACCAAAAAAAATTGGTCTTTGTCCAGTTCCTGGCATGAGCTCCTAAAACCCTTGGAATTTCCCAAGTGATGAGAGCTGTAAAAGTGTCTTTTGTTATGTCAAGGAAGTGACTTTTGGAAAGTCCCTCAGTGACATAAGGGTGGGGCTGGTTGCCAGGGAACTAACCCTGTGATTAGCGGTTGGAACTTTCAGTTCCCCCGCCTCTGTGACTGGAGATTGCCGTACTCACAAGTGGCCAATGATTTAATCAATCATGTCTATGTAATGAAGCCTCCATGAAAACCCCAAAGGACAGGGTTTGGAGAGCTTCTGGCTTGGTGAACAAGTGGAGATGCAGGGAGTGTCACACTTGGCGGGGCCTGGAACCTCCAAGCCCCTTTCTCTATATCTTGCGTATGCATCTCTTCCATCTGGCTGTTCCTGAGTTATATTCTTTGATAATACACCAGTAATCTAGTGAGTAAAATGTTTCTCTGAGTTCTGTGAGCCACTCTAGCAAATTAATCAAACCCAAGGAGGGGGTGGGTCATGGGAACCTTGATTAGATAGGGTCGGAGGAGAGAAGACTAAGCATGAAATGGGACGTCCTTTATGTTAGGTCATGAGACACAGTGGTAGAGATCTGTGAACTTCTGATATATTTTGCAGGAATGGACAGGTTACTGCAGACCAAAAAAGTACTTACAGATAGGCATTTTAGAGAAGCAAATGCTATTATTTAGCAAGTATATTATCTTTGTAGAGGCCTGCAAAAAAGTCTAGGACGACCGAAGGAACAACATTATTGGGGGGGGGGCTTGTTATTAATTTAGTCACTTTTTCCTGATATAAATGTGAGGGTGAGCATGTGCTTTGCTAGAGTTACTGCCATGTGACGTTTATCCTGTGCAAGTATTCTGCATCCATTTTCAGATTACTTGATCCTCCACTTCTTTTTTCTTCCAACTCCTTTCACCTCATATCCATTTTCTTGTAAACTGAACAACGTAGTATCAGATGTGTAAGACAGACACATGAATTTCCATTATTAGATAGAATGTACTGCCATTTTGGCTTCAAAATATTTACAAATAAAATATTTTTAGGAATATGTAATTAAGTGGAAAAATCAAACATTAAGTGGTACATATATAAAATATAAGAAAACAAGAATGGATTGATACTTTATTAGCTGTCATGGCTATTTGTCAATGTAATTAATACCTAAATTAAGCATCCATATATGGTAAGTTAAAAAAAATAATACCTGGAAGTGTTTTCACCAACCCTCCCAGCCTGATCTAACCAGGGGTGCAGTAGACCTGTGTTTGAGAGCAGTGAGAATTAATATGCTGAAAGTGCTACCATGCTGTGCATGGTTTTTAATTTCATCATGGTTAATATAAATTTATTTATTTATTTCTGGCTGCGTTGGGTCTTTGTTGCTGCACGCGGGCTTTCTCTAGTTGCAGCGAGTGGGGGCTACTCTTCACTGCGTGTGCAGACTTCTCCTTGTGGTGGCTTCTCTTGTTGTGGAGCACGGGCTCTAGGCACTTGGGCTTCAGTAGTTGTGGCTCGTGGGCTTAGTTGCTCCGCAGCATGTGGGATCTTCCCAGACCAGGGCTTGAACCCATGTCCCCTGCATTGGCAGGCAGATTCTTAACCACTGCACCACCAGCGAAGTCCCATCATGGTTAATAATTTCATCTTGTTTAATGACACTTCTTTGAGGACTTGAGTGCTTGAGTCCAGGCTAACTTTTAAGTACCATCTAAGCTTTATTTTCACATTTTGTTGTCAATTATAAAATGTGGAACAAAATGTTTTATATGTAGGCCCTGAAACCTTTTCAGAGGTGTTGAGGCAGTTTATCCAGGCGTATGGACTGTCGTAGGGAATACTTTTATTTCTGAATTAAATTGCCATAACATAAAAATATTTTTTTTTAATTTTAATCTTATTGGGATATAGTTGATTTACAATGTTGTGTTAGTTTCAGGTGTACAAAAAAATTTTTTTTGCTGTTCCAGAAGCCAAGGCTGCTCCAAGGGATTGTTTCATTGATGTCAATTCCAAAGGTGACAGATTTGGCAATTGTGGTTTCTCTGGCAATGAATACAAGAAGTGTGCCACTGGGTAAGTGGAGGCAAGAGTGTAAAAGAATATGAAAGGTTGTAAGATCAACCATCTTTAGCATCTTTTACAGCTCCTTGTGACTGCCGACTTTCTCCCCCTTAAACATCTAACTTTTCAAATTTAACAATTTTGTAAAACATGACTTCAGAGAGATTCTGAATAGGAAGGGTAAAATTATTCATACCTTTTGACATTACCTGTCTAAAATATAATGATTTTTAGAATGTTACTTTTGTTTATCCTGTTCTACAATAAGAAGCCCAAATAAACACTCTTCTCCCTCTTCCTTTCATTAAAAGATTATGCTGCTAAATCCATACGTAGAGGTATCTGCAGAATTAATTCTGGACTTTATCATTTTCTTCTGGCTCTATATAATTTGAAAGTGACAAATTAAAAGCTTTTTTGTTTCTATAACATTTGCACATTGTAAAAAAATTAATATTATTACAAAAATATAAACAAAAGTTATCCATAATCTCTCTGTATGTATTCAGTAATTTCAGTGTATGTCTTCCTTTTTTTTGTTGTTTCTGTGCACTATACATACACACACTAACATTTTGTATAGTTGGAATTATTCTATAATACTGTGCTTCTCTTCTACTCACTTCACCTCCTACTCTGCCAATTAAGCTAAGCAACTGAGGTAAAACAATGCTTACTAAGAAGAAATAACAACCGTGACCTCCGTGTTCCAAAATCCAATAGACATCTTTAGGTCTTCATGCTTCTGGACCTTTCAGTAGCATTCAACTATGTTGACCATTTTCTCCTTGAAGAAACCCCTTTCCTTGGCTTTTGTGTAGAATATTCTTCTAGTATTTTTTTTTCTGTTTCCAGATGCTCCTTTAATGTATTTATTTGTAGGCTCATCTTTCTCTACTGAGCCATTAAATGTGAAATACTTCAGCTCTACTGGTCTACATGTCGTCCTCTGCCACAGGGCCTTGGCACGTGCTGTTCCTTCTGCCTGACATGCTCTCCTCTCTCTGCCATTTTAAGTACAACTTATCTGAGAAAGACTTCCTCAACTTCCTTAACAGGGTCAGATGTCCCTCTTATAGATGTTCTTAATGCTGTGTGCTTTTATTTTTTTTAACATTAGCCAAATTATGTTGTTCTAATTCTTTACAAATTAGTTATCCACATAAAGTATACTTCACAGAATATTTAGAATATACATTTCTTGATATATAAAACAGAGTAGGTTGAAGGAAGTTAGAAAAACAAGAAAGTATTTCAAAAGAGGGTATGAACATAACTGTTTTGACTACCTTGTATAGTCTCAAAACTAGTTGTAGATATAAGTTCTCTTGCATTTATATAGCACTCTTTTTCTGGGGAAGTCAAACTATTATTCTTAATAAATTTTTAGTATATTTAAATTGCACGGGAAGGTTTTATGTCCAAACCATTGCTTTAGCAAGAATAATCACTTAAAAGTGATACTGCCTTAGAAAAGATATTGGGTCGGCCAAAAAGTTTGTTCGGTTTTAAGTACAAATAAAAGACACATTTTAAATTTTCACAAAGAACTTTATTGAACAACATATTCACTGACAGAATGAACTTTTTGTCCAATCCAATAGGTAGTGTAATAGGTAATTTTCCAGATAAAGGGAAGGTCAGATACAAAACCAGTTATAGGCACAGCATTTTTAAGATTTTTTTATGGTGTTTTGAAAAGACCAAGGAGGGCTCTGTCCTGCACTTGGAGGAATTGGACCCATCTTGGCTAACATAATTAGGCTAAATCAAAATGAGAAAAGTAGAAATTTGAAAGTTGAAGGAAGGATGAACTGGTTAAAAAGTTTTATGTTTCTCTTTCATTGAATTTGATGTGTTGTATTTTCCTTATTGTTCAGTTCATAATATTTTCTAAGTTATACTGTGATTTCTCCTTTGACTCATGTGTTATTAAAAGTGTATTGCTAATTTCCAAATATTTGGGAATATTCTGGTTATCTGTTTTTGATTTCTAGTTTAATTCCATTGAGAACATACTCTCTATGATTTCAGTTCTTTTCAATTTATTGAGATGTGAATTAGTGTCCAGCATATAGTCTGTTTTGGTGAATGTTCCATGTTCAATTAAAAAGAAAAGTGTATCTTGCAGTTGTTGGATATATTATTCCATAAATGTCAAGTTAATTAATGGTCTTGTTCAAATCTTGTATATTTTGGGTGTGTGTGTGTTTATCTGTTTACCCTTCAGTTTCTGAGACAGGTGTGTTAAAATCCCCAGCTGTGATTATGACGTTGTCTATTTCTCCTTTTAGTTCTATAAATTTTTGCTGTATGTGTTTTGAAGTGTGTTCTTCAGTGCTTATGTTATTAGGTGCATACACGTTTAGGATTGTTATGTCTTCTGGAGAACTGATCCTTTCATTACTACCAAATTTAATACTTCAGATTTTTTTTTTGTAGTATTTGTCTCATAAGACATCTCATTTGTTTAAGTGACCATCTGGTTACCACCCTTGTCACTACACTGTAAAGTCCATTCTGTGTTTAACATAGTGCCTGGCACATTGTCATAGTAAGTGCCTATTAACTGTTTGTTGAACGAATGAAGGAACAGATGATATATCTAATGGGTGGAATTAGTGTGACTAATTGAATGAGCTGAGCTAAACCTTGGGATAAGTGGATTGATGCAGACCTGGAAGGGGCTTGCTACATATGCCTTATCCTTGTCTTTAGCCTGGTCCCGTTTCCATATTTTTATGAATATCTTGATGAAAATATAGCACCTACATTTACAAAACTTAAATTACTGGGTAGCTGATTTGAAAAGCATTTTATAATAGTAATATAAGAATAATGTAATATAGTCATTAGGAATACTCATTTGAAGTTAGACTCTGGGTTTGAATACTGCTTTAACCACTTAAGATCTCTGAGACTTTGGACACGTTACTTCGCTTACATACTTCATTTTTCTCTTCTGTAAAATGGAAATAATAATGGTACCTATTTCTAAGTATTGTTTTAAAGACTGAATGAGTTGGTGGATGTTAATACTAAGAAGAGTACCCGGTTCATTGTAGGACTTATCATCATCATCATCATCACACTCCTTATAATCATCCCCATCATAGAAAATGCATAAAATCTAGAAAAGTCTCAAGAAACTGGTCACATATGGTCCTGTCATCCAGAGATACTCTGTTAAAGTTTTATTGTTATTTCCTTCTCATGTGTATTCATAAGCATATAAATATGTATCATACACATATATACATACACATATGTGTACTCAGAGACCCATATCTGTGTGTATAAACAAAATTGCATAGTATGATTTATACTGTTTTATAAGTTGATGTATTTACTTTCCACTCTATTAAGGCATTTATAGGATATACCCAGCTTCTTTTAACCATTTCCTTATGTTAGAAATGTATGTTGTTTCCAGTAATTTGTTTTTTTAAACAAGGCTGTGATAAATACAATTTAAGTATTTATGTCTCCGATTGTTTCTTTAGTAGATTTTTCTCAAAAGAAAATGGAACATAGTTTTAAAGGCTCTTCATAGATGCTTCTAAATTGACCTTCAAAACGTTTGACTGATTTATACTTCCACTACCCCCTCATCAATGTCAGAGTATTGTCTTAAGAAATACTTTTCCAATTTGTTACATCAAATAGATATTTCATTCTTGCTTTGAATGAATTTGTAAATACTTATTTAATTTCTTGTTGTTGTTTTTCAAAAATGTTTAAAGGGGTATAGAGAAAATGTGGTTTCCACTCTTACTCTCTTTCTCCCTCTTCCCACCCTGCTCTTCAGGTGTGTCTTTGAGCTTTTTGTCTGCCTCTCCAGGGTTTCTTATGCACATATACACTCCTACTCCCCACCGACTCCCACCCCCTGCTGTGCACATTGTCTTGTTCCATTTCACCAAAAGAGCTGTCCTCTCTTGCAGAACAAGATGGTGTCGTCCTTTTAAACTATTTATTTACATTTTTTATATTTTTATACAATTTTTAAGGGTTCCTTTCCATTTACATTTATTACAGAATATTGGCTATATTCCCCATGTTGTATTGTACAAATACATCCTTGAGCCATTCTTTTTTTTTTTTTTTTTGCGGTACGCGGGCCTCTCACTGTTGTGGCCTCTCCCTTTGCGCAGCACAGGCTCCGGACGCGCAGGCTCAGCGGCCATGGCTCCCGGGCGCAGCCGCTCTGTGGCATGTGGGATCCTCCCGGACCGGGGCACGAACCTGCGTCCCCTGCATCGGCAGGCGGACTCTCAACCACTGCGCCACCAGGGAAGCCCCCTTGAGCCATTCTTAACATTCAATAGTTTGTTAAACTTTTTAAATGAAAAGTTTTAAATACACAGAGGAGTAGAAAGAATAGTATGATGAACACCCATATATCCTAGATTAAAACACTGTTAATATTTTATCATATTTACCTTGTCTAGATTTTGCTGAACCATTTTTAAGTAAATTATCAGCATTATGATGCATCACTCCTAAATTCTTGAGTATTCATCTCCAACATATAAGCCCGTTCTCAATACTGTTATCATACCTAACAAAATTCAGAGTTTCCTAATGTAATGTAATCCCTGGTCAATATTCACATTTCTCCAATTGTCCATGTCCTCAAATTGTCTTTCATAGCTGTTTTTTTTTTTCCACATCAGGACTCAAACAAGGTTCACACATTGCATTTAGTTGTCATGTCACTTAAGGCACTTTAAAAAAAAATAATAATTACTTTTATTTTTGGCTGCATTGGGTCTTCGTTGCTGCGAGCGGGCTTTCTCTAGTTGCGGTGAGCCGGGGCTACTCTTCGTTGTGGTGCGCAGGCTTCTCATTGCGGTGGCTTCTCTTGTTGCAGAGCACGGGCTCTAGGCACGCGGGCTTCAGTAGTTGTGGCTCGTGGGCTCTAGAGCGCAGGCTCAGTAGTTGTGGTGCACCAACTTAGTTGCTCCGTGGCATGTGGGATCTTCCTGGACCAGGGCTCAAACCTGTGTTCCCTGCGTTGGCAGGCAGATTCTTAACCACTGTGCCACCAGGGAAGCCCCACTTAAGTCACTTTTAATCTAAAATATTCTTCTTCAGTTTATTTATTTTTTTCTTTTCAATGACAGTGACCTGAGGAAATGACTGGGCCAGTGGTCTTTTAGGGTGGCCCACGTTCTGGATTTGTTTGGTAGTTCCTTCTCAACGTTGCTTAACTTGCGTCTTTATTCCCTGAATTTTCTATACATCAGAAGTTAAATCTAAAGTCTTAATTAGATTCAGGTTAAACATTTTGAATACTTCGTAAGTATTTGACTACTTTGTAGGTGGTAGATGATGTCAAGGAGGCACATAATTCTGGATTGTCTTATTATTACTGTTACTAAGTGGCAATGACCAGATCTTGCTCTTGTAAAGTTAGGTCTTTCCCACTGCAACTATCAAGTAATATGTGGAGTGATGATTTTGTACCATATAAATATCCAGTTCCCCACCAGTGTTTCACCTCATGGTTTAAGCGTGCATTGATTATCCTTGCCTGAAGCAGTTATTCTGTTGGTGCTTGCAATATAATTTTTATTACTATAACAATGAGCATCTCTTGGCTTTGTAGCCTGTTTGCATTTCTTATTTTGTGAATTGCCTATTTGCATCTTTGCTAATTTTTTTCTGTTGAAGTGACTATCCTTTTAATGATTTGTGACAGTTTTCTTTTAATATGTTAAGAGTATTTTCCTTTTACTTCTTAATATGTCACTAAGACGATACATGAGACATTAAGTATATCATAGCAGCATGAATTTTGGTAGGTTCCAGTAGATGCTAACTGAGATCTGCTTTCTTCTATGCTTTGTTTTAGAGGTTTTCATATCTAATTTCAACTAATTATGTGAGATAGGCATCATTATTTAGGTCTTGTTTTTCAGATGAAGAAACTGAACTTAAGAAAGTTTAAGCACTTTACTCAGGTTACCTTGTGAATAAATGGTGACATAAGAATAAATGTAAAGATGGGACAAAATAACTAACTCTTAAGTGAAGGATGGAAGGAAGAGGAGGCTTAATAGCAGCATGTGCAAAAAGTAAATAGGGGTGTTAGCTGAGGATAAATTCAAGGACGTCAATAATGTAATGTAGTTATCATAAGAGCTACTGTCATCCTGGGCTTCATAGAAGTACAGTATCTAGAATAAAGGAAATGGCAGTTCATCTTGTTCTTTGCTTGTCAGGCTGTAACTGAAACTTCATATTTTACTCCGAGCACTGTGCTTCAAGAGGGAGTGGGACAAACTAGAACATATTTAGAGGGGAGCTTCCTTGTTGCATGAGAAATGATTGTAGACTATTGTCCTGTGAAGTAAGTAATTAGGACCTATGTGATAATTGTCCTAAAAAGCTGCCATGTGGAGGAAAGAAAAGACATCATCTGTGTGGTCTCATGTTGAAGATCTGGGACCAATGAGGAAAAGTTATAGGGAGAAAGATTTTAACTCAAGAAGTAAAAGATACGATAGCTGGTATGAGAATATTTAGGAGGTGATGAATTAGAGGAATTGGAAAACAATATCCTATAATGACTTGGCAGTGATAGCATAGGGGAGATTTAAGAATAGGGTAGGTGCTTGGATCAAAAGACAATCAATTAGGACTTCCCTCATGGCACAGTGGTTAAGAATCCGCCTGCTAATGCAGGGGACATGGGTTTGAGCCCTGGTCCGGGAAGATCCCACATGCCGCAGAGCAACTAAGCCCGTGCGCCACAACTACTGAGCCCGCGTGCCACAACTACTGAAGCCGTGCGCCTAGAGCCCGTGCTCCGCAACAAGAGAAGCCACCGCAGTGAGAAGCCCTTGCACTGCAACGAAGAGTAGCCCCCGCTCGCCACACCTAGAGAAAGCCTGCGTGCAACAACGAAGACCCAACGCAGCCAAAAAAAAAAAAAAAAAAGACAAAGGCAATCAATTTAATAGGAAATTTCAATACAGCATCATAAGAGTTGATGTTAGGGATACTTATTGTATCCTGAAAGGCTATAGGAAGGACATTTAACTTACACAGCCTTGTAATAGGAATTGTAGTCAGGGAAGTCTTCATAGCGTTGTTACTGAATTAGTGAATTGAATTAGTGAATTAATGAGTTAATGAATTGAGTCTTTAAGTAAGAGTGAGCCAAGTGAAGAAAGGTGGAGTCCTGTCATACTTATTTAACATTACAAAATCTAGGTTTCTCTTTACTATAACTCTGTAAGAAGACACAATTGAATTTTGGTATAGTTCTATTATTTTCTGTGTAAAAGCATTTATAAAATTATATCACATTTAAAAACAACTTTATTAGTTAGACTTTTTTGAGCCCTAGGCAGGTAGTGAAGAGAGATTATTACGTGTCAGCATCCACACCCCCTGGTACCCTACTAATTTGCATCTTTGCATCCACTTACCTCTTCTCTGCTATATTTAAAGAGAGCTACTTTGATCTCTGTTTCTCTCACACACTTTTTCTGTTGAGATTCCCTTTAGCTAAACAGCAATAAACTCCCTGCCTATATACAAAAAATATATAATTTTTCTTTTGTATCTACACTGGATGCATTGTAGTTTGCATTATTTATCTTTCCAGGAATGCTTTGTGTGGAAAGCTTCAATGTGAGAATGTACAAGAAATGCCTGTATTTGGAATTGTGCCTGCTATTATTCAGACTCCTGGGAGAGGCACCAAATGTTGGGGTGTGGATTTCCAGCTTGGGTCAGATGTTCCCGATCCTGGCATGGTGAATGAAGGCACCCGATGTGGCGTTGGAAAGGTAATCATAATGTTTTCTAAAACAAAGTAAAATTTTAAAAATTAAAAAAATCATTATATAAAGCTAGTGGTTCTTTTCTGGGTATAAAAGAAATCTCTGTTTATTGTAGAGATTTGGGAAAATAGAAAGCTACCAAGAATAAAAATAAGAACAACTATACCTCCTGATGATTTATAGCCATATAATGCTTTCTTTTTTAAAAAAATTTTTATTGCAGTATAGTTGATTTACAATGCTGTGTTAGTTTCATATAATGCTTTTTTTAACTTCAGAAATGATCAGTTTTCATCATGGTCACTGGATCTGCTTAGATTAGAGTATTCATTATCTGCATCTCATTGGATAATTTCCACAATTTCATTAAAGAAACTTCTGCATCCATTAAAAAAAAAACAACTATAATTCTATTATCCCAATTTCTTCATTGGGGTCATATATTATAACCTGTGTTTTCTATGTTGTAATATACTGGGCATATCCCCCCCTCCCCATCAATGTGCTGTAACTTATTAGCCAGGCTGCTATTACTGGGATTTCCAGGATTGTGTGTGTGTGTGTGTGTGTGTGTGTGTGTGTGTGTGTGTGTGTGTGTGTGTATGCATGTATGTGTGCATGCATCCGTGTCTTTGTACTAGAAATGTCATAGCGCTTGTCCTGCCCATGCATCCTGCTACCCTGGCCACAGCTGTTTTGATCCAGTGTTAGCCAAGAGTTAGCTGCTGACTTACTACCAGCGGTCCCGGATGAGAGGAGCTAGGCCTAATTCCTTTTTTGGGGGGGAATATATAAGTAAAGAAAGGTAGTTAAGAGTAGCGCTGAAACTACGAATTCTTTGAGAGATAGCATGATGTAGGAGGAGGGCTAGAAGGGTTATGGTGAGCTTCAGCTATGTACAAGAGACAGAGGGAGCAGGATTGTTGAACAAGTTGAAGAAACCAACTCATGGGAGAATAGAGGAGGGGAGAGCGAACACAATCAATTGATTATGTGGGACACATGAAAAAGACAGAGGGACCCGCAAGTTACCTCAGTTTCTACCAAGTTTTCAGGTCCAATTCTGTTGCCCCTCACTTCTTACCAAAAAGACCCTGGTATTCTTGTGCCTGCCCTTGCCACGCCATAAACTCAACTGCTGCAGTTACTATAAACAATGCTGAGGTAAATGGCTTTCTAAAAAATTTCACAAAATCCTGATTATTTTCTGAGGTTAAATTACTGTAAGGGGGTGTGTACTTTTAAGGTTTTAGATATAGTTTTGCCAAATTTCTCTTTAGAAAAGTATTTATTCGTTTATCTTCCAAGCAGTTTTCAATAATAAATGTTTTAACTCTATATCCTAGTCAGGATTAGGTGCTATTGTTTTTAAACTTTCATTTGGTAATTTTCTTTTTACTCTTTCTCGATTATTAGTGATGTTGAATTTTTTTGTCTCCATGTATTTATTCCTTCTTTTGTGATTTGCTTGTCGATGTTATTTGTTCATTTAAAAATTGATGTGTTTTTCTTATTGATTTTAAAGAACTTTAACTTATGTCATATAAGATGTAATACGTGTAATATATTTGCCCAGTTATTACTTGCCTCTTCCTTTTGTTTTTAGTATTTTTTGCCATGTTTACATTTTTATGTAAACAAATCTATTATTCCTTTCCTTTATGGTTTCCAACTTTACTTACATGTTTTACAAGACTTTCTTAGTATAGTATCAGAGCATTATTTTCCCGTAGATTTTTAATTTTTTTTCATACTTAACTCTTTAATCCAGGGGAATATGGAGTGTATAGTATGAGGTTGGCCTTCTTCTTTTTTTCCTTTTTCATTGTATTCATTCAGAGGTGATGACTATATGCTGATTTCTAATGTTACGTTTTTTCAGAATGGTTTGTTATTTGCCATCACCTCAATTATAATCTCTCTTTTAATCTGAAATCTTATTTAAATTACTTATTAAATTTTCACATATACTTGGACTTGATTTCTGCTTTTTCTCTTAATGTCCACTGATTGGTCTGATACTCATGTGTCAGTATTGCCTTCTTTTAGTTTTTGTCAGTTTTATAATATATTTTTATTATCTGGTCATACAAATGCCCCCTCATTCTTTTTTCATAGTTTTCTTGGCTATTAATATTCATTTATTATTCCAGATGAACTTGAGATCATTTTGTCAAGGTGCAAAAAAAAAGTTTTTAAATAAAAGCGCATTGGAATTTTGGTTGGGATCAAATCAAATTTATAAATTTGTAATGGGGAAAAGTGACATCTTTACATTATTCAGTCTTCCCATAGAAGAACATGGTATGTCTCTTGATTTTTTGGGGGGTCTTATTTTAAAGATTTAATTATAAAGGTCCTTTTTATTTTTTGTTAGTTTTATTCCTAGGTATTTTATATTTTTATTGTTATTATGAATAGCCTCTTATTATGTTTTCTAATTTGTTATGTTACATTTTCTAATTGGTGTTTATTGATAAGAGAAACTGTTTTGTTTATATTTTTACTGGCTATTATTGATGTTCAGAAAAATATATTCACTTGTATATATTTATTTTGTTACCAGCCATATACTTAGTGTCACATATTTTTATTGTTGATTGTATTAAAATTTTCTAGGTAAACAATCATCTGTAAATGATAGAAAGTTGATTTCCTTTCTGATACTTACAATTTGGATTTATTTTCTTGTGTAATTGCAATGATAGAGCTTTCAGGATAATTTTAAATAATAATGATAATAGTGTACTTCTTTGTCTTCTCCCTAACTTGACTGGGAATGCATCTAGCCTTCCAAGGTTATATATGATTTTGGCTATTGGCTTGGGGTAGGTAGTATTTTTCATTTAATGGAGAATTGTTTTAGTTGTGATTAATAAGAATAAAAGAACAAATAGATTAAAAATTTTATAAGTAGTTTTTTCAACAGCTATTTTAATAATCACTACATCTTTTCCTTTGACTTATTAATGTGCTGGGTTATACTGATAAATTCCTCAACATTGAATTGTCTTTACATTCCGGGAGCAAATACTGGTAATGTAGATTTATTCCTGGATTCTGTGTGCTGGTGAATATACTTTTATATTTCTGAAGCTGTATACTTAGGCTTTTTTAATTTATGAAATTTTACTCTGTGGATTATAGTCAGTACTCTTAAATCTCACAGAAACTCAGCTAAAACTGAATTAAAGCATAGCAGGAAATTTACTGATTCAAACCACAGAATCAAATAAAGAGCTTTGGAACCCAGAATCTGAGATAATGTCCCTGTAGTTCTTTTCCTGTATCTTTCATTTCTTCTTCTCCCTTGTTGATCCCCTCTCCGCCCACCCCCGCCAAGCCCAGCTTTATTGAGATACAATCAATATGTAACATTGTGTAAGTTTAAGGTACACAATGTGATGATTTGATACACATATATATTGTGAAATAATTACTGCAATAAGGTTAGTTAACACATCTGTCACCTCACATAAATAGAACTTTTTTTGTGGTGAGAACATTTAAGATTTATTCTCTTATTACCAACTTTCAAGTATATAATACAGTATTGTTCACTATAATCACCATGCTGAATATTAGCTCCCCAGGACTTGTTCATCTTATAACTGGAAGTTTGTACCCTTTGACCAGTGACTCCCCATTTCTCCCCTTCCCTGGCCCCTGGCAACCACCCTTCCACTCTCTGTTTCTGAGTTCAGCTTTTTAAAAGATTCCACATATAAGTGAGATCATATGGTATTTTTCTTTCTCTATCAGACTTATTTCTCTTAGTCTGAATGCCCTGAAGGGTCCATCCATGTTGTTGCAAATGGCAGGATTGGTTGTTCGGGAATGTGTTGTTTAATTTCCATATTTTTGTGAATTTTCCAGTTTTCTTTCTGTTACTGATTTCTAATTATACCACTGTGGTCAAGATAGAGACCAGATGGGATTTCAATCTTCTTAAGTCTTGCTCTGTGGCCCAGCATATGATTTATCTTGTGGAATGGATACATACAGAATACCAAATATGTATTCTGCTGCTGTTGCATGGAATGTTCTGTCTATGTCTTTTGGTCCATTTTGGTCTGTAGTGTTCTTCAGGTCTGTTTCCTTAATTACATTTCTGTCTGGATCATCCATCCAATGTTAAAACTGAAGTCCCCTATACTATTATTATATTGTTGTCTATTTCTCCCTTTAGTCCTGTTATTTGCATTAAATATTAGATGCTCCAATGTAGGGTGTATATATACTTATAATTGTTATATCCTCTTGATGAATTGACCCCTTTATCACTATGCAATGACCTTCTTTGTCTCTTGTGATTGATTTTGACTGAAAGTCTATTATATGTGATGTAAGTGTAGCTACTTCTGCTCTCTCTTGGTTACCATTTGCATAGAATACCATTTTCCATCTCTTTACTTTCAACCTATGTATGTCCTTAAAGCTAAAGTGAGTCTCTTGTTGGCAACATATTGTTAGATCTTGATTTTTTAATCCATTCAACCACTTTGTGTCTTTTGATATGGGAATTTAGTTCATTTATGTTTAAAGTATTTAATTATTGATAGGTGAAGACCTAGTGCCTGTCAGTTTGTTAAGTGTTTGTTGACTGTTTTTTAGTTCTTTTGCCCCTCTCTGTCTTCTTTTGTGATTAATTTTTTTGTAGTGCATGTTTTAATTCCTTTCTCTTTATCTTTTGTGTTTAAGTTTTTTCCCTTTGTGGTTACCATGAGGCTTACATAAAATATTTTATAGCTATAACAGTCTATTTTAAGCTGATAACAACTTACCTTCAATTATATACACAGCTCTACACTTTTACTTCTCCTTTCCTTGTATTTTATGCTATTGATATCATACTTTACATCTTTTTATATTGTGCATCCATTAACAAATTATTGTACCTATAGTTATTTTTTTCATCATTTTTTCTTCCATTTTTATTGAGATATAATTGACGTACAGCACTGTATATGTTTAGGGTGTACAGCATAATGGTTTGACTTACATACATCATAAAATGATTATCACAGTAAGTTTAGTGAACATCCATCATCTCATATAGATACAAAATTAAAGAAATACTTTCTTCTTGTGGTGAGAACTCTTAGGATTTACTCTTGTAACAACTTTCATATGTAACACACAGCAGTGTTCATTACATTAATCGTGTTGTACATTCATTCCTAGTTACTTACTTATCTTATAACTAGAATTTGTACCTTTTGACCCCTTTCATCCAGTTCTCTCTCCCCCGAACCCCACCTCTGGTAACCACAAATCTGATCTCTTTTTCTATGAGTTTGTCTGTTTGTGTTTTGAAGTATAGTTGACCTACAAAACTATGTTAGTTCCTAGCGCACAACAGGGTGATGCAGTATTTTCAATTGTTACGAAATTATCAGCATGATAGCTCTGGTTACCGTCACCATACAAATATATTATGTTATTATTGACTATATTTCCCTTGCTGTACATTTCATTCCCATGCCTCATTTGGAGTTTGTGTCTCTTAATTTCCCTCACGTATTTCACTCATTCCCCCACCTTCTTCCCCTCTGGCAACCACCTATTTGTTCTCTTTATCAGTGACTCTGTTTCTACTTTGTTATGTTTGTTCATTTGTTTTGGTTTTTAGATTACACATATAAGTAAAATCATATGGTATTTGTCTTTCTCTGTCTGAGTTATTCCACTTCGCATAATACCCTCTGGGTCCATCCGCGTTGTTGCAACATTCTTACTATGGCTGAGTAATATTTCATTGTATGCATGTGTATGTGTGCGCGTGTGTGCATATGAACATAGGGGTGCATATATCTTTTTAAATTAGTGTTTTTGTTTTATTTGTAAAACTACCCAGAAGTGAAACTTCTGGGTCATATAATAGTTCTATTTTTAATTTTTTGAGGGACCTCCATATTGTTTTCCATAGCAGCTGCACCAATTTATATTCTCACCAACAGTGACCAGGAGTTCCTTTTTCTCCACATCCTTGGCAACACTTGTCATTTATTGTCTTTTCGATAATAGCTATTCTGACAGGTGTGAGGTAATATCTCATTGTGGTTTTGATTTGCCCGTTTCCCTGATTATTAGTGATGTTGAGCATCTTTTTATGTGATGCCTGTTGGCCATCTGAATGTCTTCTTTGGAAAAATGTCTATTCAGATTCTCTTCTCATTTTTAAATCAGGTGGTTTGTTTTTTGGATGTTGAGTTATACGAGTTTTGTGTGTGTGTGTGTGTGTGTGTGTGTGTGTGTGTGTATTTTGGATAATTTACCCCTTATCAGATATATCATTTGCAAATATCTCTCCCATTCAGTAGATGACCTTTTCATTTTGTTGATGGTTTCCTTTGCTATGCAAAAGCTTTTTAGTTTGCTGTAGTTCCATTTGTTTTCCTTCCCTGAGGAGACATATCCAAAACAACATTATACCTTTAGTTATTTTTGATTTTTTTTTAAAACTTTTATACTCGACATAAAGTGATTTACACACCATCATTACAGTATTAGAATATTCTGATTTTGACTATATATTTATCTTTACCAATGAGTTTTATAGTTTTTTATGTTTTCATATTGTTACTTAGTGTCCTTTCATTTCAACTTGAAGAAGTCTCTTTATCATTTCTTGTAAGGCAGGTCTAGTGGTGATGAAATCCCCTAGCTTTGTTTGTCTGGGAATGTCTTTAACTTTGCATTTCAGAAGGACAGGTTAGTACTGTGGTTGGCAATTTTTTTCACTCAGTACATTGAATATATCATCTCAATCTCTCTTGGCTTGCAAGGTTTCTTTAGAAAAATCCACTGATAGCCATACTGGGCTGCTGGTGGATTTCCCTAATATGGGATGAGTCATTTTTCTCTTGCTACTTTTAAAATTCTCTCCTTGTCTTTAACTTTTAACATTTTGATTATTGATTATAATGTGTCTCAGAGCAATCTTCTTTGGGTTGACCTTGCTAGGGGTCCTGTGAGCTTCCTGTACCTGAATGTCCATATTCTCCCAAGGTTTCAGAAGTTTTTTGCTATTAATTCTTTTTTTTTTTTTTTTTTAATTTTTGGCTGCATTGGGTCTTCGTTGCTGTGTGCAGGCTTTCTCTAGTTGCGGCGAGTGGGGGCTACTCTTCATTGCAGTGTGCGGGCTTCTCATTGCGGTGGCTTGCTGTGGAGCATGGGCTCTAGGCACGCGGGCTTCAATAGTTGTGGTGAGTGGGCTCAGTAGTTGTGGCTCATGGGCTCTAGAGTGCAGGCTCAGTAGTTGTGGCTCACGGGCTCTAGAGTGCAAACTCAGTAGTTGTGGCACACGGGCTTAGTTGCTTCGCAGCATGTGGGATCTTCCCGGACCAGGGATTGAACCTGCGTCCCCTGCATTGGCAGGCGGATTCTTAATCCCTGCACCACCAGGAAGTCCCTGCTATTAATTCTTTAAATTTTCTTTCTGCCCCTTTCTTCCTTCTCTTTCTGGGACTCCCATGATGCAAATGTTTGTTTCCTTGATGGTGTCCCGTAATTCACATTGGCTTTCTTCACTCTTTTTTATTCTTTTTTTCTTTTTGTTTCTCTAATGGGCTAATTTCAAGTGATCTGTCTTTGAGTTCACTGATTCTTTCTCCTGGGTGATTAAGTTGGTTGTTGAAGCTCTCTGCTGAATTTTTCATTTCTGTCATTGTATTCTTCTGTAGGGTTTCTTTTTGGTTACTTTTACTGGTTCCTATTTCTTTATTAAACTTCTCATTATGTTCATTCATTGTTTTCCTGATTTTGCTGGGTTGGCTACCTGTGTTCTCTCACATTTCATTCAGTTCCTTAATGATGATTATTTTGAGTTCTTTATCAGGCAAACTATAGATCTTCATTCTTTGGGGTCATTTATTGGAACTTTATTAGTTTCTTTTGGTGTTGTCATATTTGCTTGGTTCTTCCATGTAACCTTGCACTGGTGCCTGTGCATTTGAAGGAGCACCAGTCTTTACAGACTGGTTTCAGCTGGTAAACACCTCCTGTCTGTGCTGTGTGCTGATGGGATTACCTCTGGGATCTCAGTCTGCCTGGTTTGGAGCTGGTTACAAAGCTGTTTCTGGATGTGCAGCAGGGCCTGCAGTTGGTGAACTTTTTATCACAGACTTGGTAGGGCATGGGTGCTAACTGGTCCCTGGGTGGACTGAACTTTCTCCAGTACCTTTTTCAGGAGGTGGCCCCAGGACAGGGGTCTGCCTCAGGGTCCACAGTTGGGTCCTTAAACAGCAGGTCTATTACCAGTTGCATAGATGGGTGGGGCTCTCATCAGGTACCTAAGAGGGCTGCTGTCTGTTCATTAATCGGGTCCCTGGATGGGCAGGACTACCCCGGGACTGTGACTGAGATTGACTGGAATGAAATCTCAGAGCTGTTTCAGATTCCACAGCCAAAACTGAAGTCTGTAGGCCTAGTTCTTGAGGCATGGATGTGCATGTCCCCAGCCAGGTCCTTGGACGTGCTGCGCTGCTTCCTGACTGTGGCTTGAGGGTCTGGAGCTGAGTGTAGCACCAGTTCAGGATCTCATTAGGCACAAACATGAGTATCTCCTTTCTAGTGTCTCTACATATAAGGGCACTAATCCCACTGGACCAAGGCTTCACCATCATGACTTCAACAAACCTTAATTACACATCTTCAGATACCATCACATGTGGATTAGGGCCTCAACATATGAATTTTGAGGGGAACACAATCACTGAGTCTGTAACAGACAGCCACTAGAATGGACTTTAGTTAATTGAAGTTGGATAGTCATTCCTGCCTCATTGCCCACGTAGCTTTTGCTGTTGAGTCGTGCATTGTACTCGGTGTGCTAAAGTCTGGTTTACCTCAATATTGGTACATTTCAGTTGTTTTGGGTTGCTTATTCTTGGTTTGGGCATAAGGAAGAAATATTGGTCAGGGTTCTCCAGAGAAACAGAACCAAAAGGGCGTGTGTGTGTGTGTGTGTGTGTGTGTTTATATATATAAGGCTTTTTATGAGGAATTAGCTTACACAATTATGGAAGATAAGAAATCCCAAGATCTCAGTGGGCAAGTTGGAGACCCAGAAGAGCTGATGGTGTAGTTCCAGTTCAAAGGCTAGCGGGTTTGAGTCCCAGAAAGAGTTATGATTCGGTTTGAGTCCAGAGGCAGGAAAAAAACCAATGCCCACCTAGAGGGCAGGCAGGTAGGAGAAATTCTCTCTTATTTGGAGGAGGGTCAGCCTTTTCATTTTATTCAGACCATTAACTGATTGGACGAGACCAACATACGGACAATCTGCTTTACTCATTTGATCAACTTATGTATTAAGCACATCCAAAAACATCCCACAGAAACATCTAGAATAATATTAGATCAAATATCTAGGCACTCTGTGGCCCAGTCAAGTTGATACATGAAATTAACCATCACAGGTCCACACCTTGTCAGCTTGGTGTCCATATGCATCTCCTTAAACCATACATAATCTCCAAGACAAAAACAATCTTCAAAACAATCTTGAAGACAATAGCACAGTCATAATTCTGCCTAACATGGTAGAAAAACTGTGTACAACGATTGTATCCTGCTTACAACCAAAAATGAACTACTTTGAAGAGGAGATAAAATCTTTGGCCATTGTTTACTTTTCTTAATATCCTGTAACTTAAATCCTGTGATGTAAAGTTAACAATACTTAAAGTCAATACATTGTGAGTTACCTAAGGAACTAAGAGAGAGAAGAAAAAGATATTTGATACACATATACACACAAGCATATCATAACAAAATAAGGAGGAAATACTCATGATAATTACAGTTTTTGTTTCTGTAATATAGTTATAGCTGCTATTTTTAACTACCTTCTTCCCTACTAATTCTGTATTCTCTTTGCCTTCAGCAAGGACCTCAGCTGATTATGGTTCTTTACTTGGCAGGATGCCCTAAACCTTCATTCCCGAAGGCTCTGGGCTATTAGTAGTCCTGCCAGGATTGGGTTGTTGTAGTTTTCTATTGGTCTTTATCACAGGGTATGATAATATTAAGAAATGCCCTAAGGGATCTCCTGTATTCCAGACATACTCTTCCTTATTACCATTGTGGAGTAGCAGTCCAATTTCCCCTTGGGAGTCAGGATCAGTCACCCCAGCCTACAATAACTCCCTTCTTTGTTTATTCAGAGGCATGAACTTAACTGGAAGTCTTAACTTCCAGTTCAGTGGCGTCACTGTTGTGTCTCCTGATGGAAGCATAACTCCCTCTAGAGCTAAGACTTCTAGGCCAACAGAGCATAAGGTCCTGGGAGCAGTAAGCAAACATTTTGCTAGTGGGTCACAAGGAGAAATAGTAAATGGTGCCACTGCACTTCCACCCCTTCATTCCTGGACCCGTGGCTCCTGGCGCCCTCTGTCTCATATAGGTGGACACATAAAAGTAATCATCACAGTCAGTTATTACAAGTTATGAAGTTCAGAGTGAAAATGTGAATTGGAAAAAAAATCTGTAAAAGATGGTGGATTGTAATATTCATTTATCCTGTTTGCCTTGCCAATATCTCTCAAAATATAAAGAAACAAATTAGGGAATAGATTCCAAAGTTTGAAGTATATGAGATTTCATCAGTAGATAAAAACTTCAACACGTTTTGAAACTGAAAGAGGAGAGAAAGTATTGATAGTTTGACTGAGTAGTGGGACCTACAACTTACAGTGCAGACTGATAGGGTGTGAACAAAGAGCCTGTATCTTGGTCTGGCAGAACCCTAAACAGATTGGTGATTTGGAAACAGTGGTTATAGCTGAGAGGGGTTGGTGGAGGGAGGCATGGTATTGAAAATGGACTTAAATTTATTCTGCCAATGGAGAGGCTAGCTCTTCTGTCTGTCTGCTTCTCCTATCTTGTCAACAAAGCATCAGCAACCAGTTGCCTGTTCCCCTGGGAACAGGTTGGAGATGAGAAGATAAGATTTTTGATATTATTTGGTCCTCCTGCTAGGAGATATCTGTCTCCCTGTCCTAACCCTAGTATACTGTTCTCCTTCATGCATGTATAACTGGACTATAGATGGATTGTTACATAAACTTGGACAATTCTATGAGGAAGCTGAACAAAAAGACTGAAACAGAAAAATGAGAGAGAAGCTAAAAGCCTGCAAGGATCAACTAAAGATTTTAAAATCCAACTAATTTAAATCTCTAATTTAGAGAAAGAAAACAATGAAGCGAACTTGTGTCAGAGTACTTGTGAAGAATAGCTTCCAGAGACAAACCCCTGGCCCCCCCAAAACAAACAAAGGTCACATATAAAGGGATGAGATTGAGAATTGAAATCTGGGAACCAAGGGAGCAACACATTCATGTTTCTGAAAGATTCTCAACCTAGAATTCTATACACAGCCAAAGTAGCAATGAAGTGAGAGAGCACAATAAAAACATTTTAGACAATGTATCGTTTCAAATTTCTTTTCAGAAAATTTATCTTTATTTATCCTGTCTTAGGAAATCATCTAACACAATGTTCTAACAAATGAGGAAGTACACCAAAAAGAGAATTATAGTCTAGGACACAGAAAAATGTCAAAGAGAAATTCTAAAATTGCAGCTATGTACCAGGCCAGTAGAGAAATCAATTTAGATTGGAGCAAGTGGAGCAGGGAGGTTTCTAGAGAAAGAGGGAACTTGAAAGAGGAAAGGACATGAGAACTTTCTTTTTTTCTTTCTTTCTTTTTTTTTTTGTGAAGAGATTGAATACTGATATGACAAAGGCCAGTTGTATAAGAAGAAAGACAAGTATTAGCTGTAGTAAAAACAAAAGCTATATAAGAAGGAAAATACACTCTTAGTAACTCGCTTTGAAATCAACAGTGTTTTGTCCTAATTGTTGGCAAGGGATATTTATTCCCTTCTTTATTGTTTCCTTCTGGAGGAACTTCCATGATAATAACATTCCCAGGCTTTTAAGTGACTGGGAGGTGAGAAGAGGCTGGGAGAGTGGCACTTAAGACTCTCAGAGGATATTAAAGGAATGCAGATCCTACTGTGAGGTGGACTCCATCAAGAAGCCCACCCATGAGCGTCTGGGGATGCTTTGCCTGCAGATCCCCCCAAGTGGCCAACAGGCACCTCCAGCTTGCTGCATGCCTTACCCAGACACCCTTCACCCTGTGGCCAGCACTCTACATGCCCTCCCAACAGTGGTGCAAGAGTGAGCTTTTGCAGACAGCTAGTGAGCATGTGCAGAGAGCCAGCTAGAATCTGCTGGCCAGAGAGGGAACGCAGATTTGAGCTCCAGCTTTGGAAAGGGTTGTCAGCACTTGGTTTGTATGTTGCAGGATTGAGAGAAGAGAATAGGCTTAAGAATTCTTCCCTAAG
This sequence comes from Delphinus delphis, assembly GCF_949987515.2. NCBI lineage: Eukaryota > Metazoa > Chordata > Mammalia > Artiodactyla > Delphinidae > Delphinus > Delphinus delphis. The sequence goes on along the minus strand of NC_082703.1, from coordinate 5,460,800 downwards.
AGGGAGCAAGAAGTATGGAGCAGGCATGTCCTAGAGAATCTGAGAAAGCCTCAGAATCCCTAGCAGGACTGAAAGAAGGTATTTCTCTCATAAAGGTAGTTAGTAAAGACTGGAGGAGTTGACTGCTACTTCAGATGTGAAGAGAGTAATGCAGAACTTCCAGGAACATGAAAAGTCAAGCAAAGATGACAACACCAAAGGATCACAGTAATCTTCCAGTAACTGATCCCAAAGACATGATGACCTGTAATGTACCAATAAAGAATTCAAAGAGCTGTTTGAAGGATGCTCAATGAACATAGAAAAGACAATTTAATGAGATCAGGAAAGCAATGCATGAACAAAATGACAAGTTTAACAAAGAGATAGAAATCATAAAAAAAGAACCAAACAAATTCTGGAGCTGAAGAATATAATGGATGAAATGAAAAAAAATATAATAGCATCAACCTTAGAATGCATGAAGCAGAAGAAAGAATCTGTGAGCTGGAAGATAGGAACTTTGAAATGATCCATTCAGAGGAAAAGAATAACAGAAGAATGAAAAAGCATGAAGGAAGCTGATGTGATCTATGGCATAACACCAAAGGAAGCAATTTGTGAATGATTGAGTTCCAGAGTAAACTAGGGAGAAAGGGGCAGAAAGCTCATTTAACAGAATGATGGCTGAGAACTTCCCAAAGCTGAGGAGAGAATTGGATATCCAAGTTCGCGAAGCAAATGGGTCATCAGACAAGTTCAACTGAGAGATCTTCTTCAAGACACATTATAATAAATCTGTCAAAAATTAAAGAAAAAGAATTAAAGAAAATGCAGCAAGAAAACGCAAACTTGCAACTTACAAAGGAAACTGCACAAGGCTATCAGTGGATTTCTCAGCAGAAATCTTACAGGCCATATTCATATTCATATTCATTTATTCTGCTTAGTCCATATTCATATCTTTCTGTTTTTCTGTTGGGTTATCTTTGTTATTGTTTTTACAGGCTCCTCATATATAAAGAATATTAACTGATAGTTATGTCTATTGTAAATTTTTTTTTCCAGTTTGTCATTTGTTTTGCCATAAAAAATTAAAATATCATGGAATCATTTCAATTTTGTCTCTTAAAAAGAATGTCTGTATATGAATTAGTTTCATAATTAGTCATGATATTGGAAGACAGGTTTTGTCTTGTCACAAAGTATCCTTTTATTCTTATTTTGGAAAGAATTTTAAAAATTAACGTGAGTGTCAAATTTTATCAAATGCTTTTTTTTTTTTTTTTGCGGTACACGGGCCTCTCACTGCTGTGGCCTCTCCCGTTGTGGAGCACAGGCTCCGGATGCGCAGGCTCAGCGGCCATGTCTCACGGGCCCAGCCGCTCCACGGCATGTGGGATACTCCCGGACCGGGGCACGAACCCGTGTCCCCTGCATCAGCAGGCAGACTCTCAACCACTGCGCCACCAGGGAAGCCCTCAAATGCTTTTTTGGTATTTATTTTAATAATGACAATTTATGTAAGGTATTATAGTAACAGATTTCCTATCATTGATCCTTTTCTGTAGTAGTGGGATCATCTCTGACTTGAAAAAAATCCATTTGTGAATGTTTTACTTTGAATTTCACATCTATATATGTATGGAAGGAAAGATTATAGTTTTATCTTTGTTTTTGGCCTTTGTGTCATCTTTGATCATTAGTTCTATCTAAATTAGTTAATTTCACTTATTTTTCTAAATTTTCAAATATGTGATATGAGAATTAACTATTCCTGAAAAGTGTGAAAGAATTCACCTATGAAATAATCTACACCCAGGTCTGTTTTTTTCTGGCTAGTTTATTAATGTGTTCAAGTTTTCTTTACTCATTACTTCTTTTTTTTTCAGATCTGTAGAAATTTCCAATGTGTAAATGCGTCTGTTCTGAATTATGACTGTGATATTCAGAAAAAGTGTCATGGACATGGGGTAGGTAATAGCGTCTTTTGGTTTGTTCATGAAAGTAATGCTGAATAATGAGAATTCTTAGGATTCTCTGTAAGACTTCTTAGATTTTTAGATATTGGGGAATTTAGATACCTGATAAATTGTTCATTCTTAAAAAGTGTCTATGGATTTGCATGAATTTAGTCTTTTCTCTTGGTTTCTATTCTTGAGTTCATCATGTAGAGCAACATTCACAATTAACAAAAGTGGTGTTTTGTTTTGAAGGTATGTAACAGCAATAAGAATTGTCACTGTGACAGCGGCTGGGCTCCCCCCTATTGTGAGGCTACAGGGTACGGAGGAAGTGTGGATAGTGGACCTGCATACAATGGCAAGTAATGTGGAGGGAAGTTAGTGTGGTCTCTCAGTGGCCCATGTCAAAAGTGGGGCATCCTTGTCCCTTGCCCTCGCTTCCACATCCGTTAATCTATTTGTGTCTTTATATTTAAAGTTGGTTTCCTGTAGGTGGCCTAGAGCTGGGTCTAATCCATTCTGCCCATCTCTGCCTTTTTTTTTTTTTTTTTTTGCGGTACGCAGGCCTCTCACTGTTGTGTCCTCTCCCGTTGCGGAGCACAGGCTCCGGACGCGAAGGCTCAGCGGCCATGGCTCACGGGCCCAGCCGCTCCGCGGCATGTGGGGTCTTCCCGGACCTGGGCATGAACCCGTGTCCGCTGCATCAGCAGGTGGACTCTCAACCACTGTGCCACCAGGGAAGCCCATCTCTGCCTTTTAATTGAGTTGTTTTGGCCAATTATATTTAATTTGATTATTGATATGTTTGGCTTTAAATCTACCACATTGATATTTTTCTATCACAGTCTCCCTTCATGTGATACTGTGCCATTTCAGGATCCTTCCATGTCTCTCCTCTCAGCTTTTGTGCTATTGTCGTCATACTACATATGTTATAAACCTGTAATACATTGTGATTATTTTTGCTTTAAACAGTTGATTATTTTTAAAAGAAATTTAAATAATAGAAAAGGTCTTTATATTTACCCACATAGTTACCATTTCTGGTGCTCTTCATTTTTTTGTGTAAAGTCAGATTTCCATCTGGCATCATTCAATTTCTGCTTGAAGGTCTTTTTTTCACATTTCTGCTGGTGACAAATACTTTTACCTTTGTATATCTGAAAAAGTATTTTGCCTTCTTCTGGAATGATGACTGGGTAAAGAATTCTAAGGTGACAGTTTTTTCCCCCCCCTTTTACTTCTTCACAGATGTTCCTATGTTGTCTTTTGACTTGCACTGTTTTTCCTGAGAAATCTGCCATCATCTTTTTTTTTGTTTGTTTTCTGTTTATAGTGTGTCTCTTTTTTACCCTCTGGTTGCTCATAAGATTATCTCTTTATCTCTCATTTTTAGTATTTGATTATAATGTACCTTGGTGTGCTTGGGATTTCTTAAACTTTTTGGATTTGTGCTGTTATAGTTTTCTTCAAATTTGGAAAAATTTTGGTCATTATTTCCTCAAATATTTTTTCTTCCTTTTTCCTTCTTTTTCCTCTCCCTCAGGGACTCCCATTACATGTATATTTGGCTACTTGGAGTTCTTTCACATCTCAGTGATTTGCCTTGATTTTTAAAAATTCTTTATTCTTTGTGTTTAACTTTGAATAGTTTCTATTGTTATTCTTCAAGTTCACTCTTCTTCTGTGATGTCTGATCTGCCATTAATTCCATCCAGTGTATTGTTTATCTTAGACATTGAAGTTTTTATCGCTGTAAGTTCTATTTCTCCCTCCCTTTTCCTTTCGTTTTCTTTCTCTCTCTCTCCTTCTTTCTTCCCCTCTCTCTTTTTCTTTGCCTGCTTTCCTTCCTTCCTTCCTCCCTCCCTCCATCCCTCCTTCCCTCCCTCCCTCTCTCTCTCCCTCCCTTCTACTCTCTCTTTCTCCGTTCCTCCCTCCCTCCCTTCCTTCTTTCCTTCCTTATGTCTCTACACAGCATGTTCAATCTTTACTTATCTTCTTGAACATGTAGAATACATTTATAATAATTTCTAATGTCCTTGTCTACTAATTCTATCATCTGTATCATTTCTTAGTTTTGATTGATTGATTTTCTCCTCATTTTGGGTCATATTTTTCTGCTTCTTTGCATGCCTTCTAACGTTTTTACTGAATGCCAGAAATTGTGAATTTTGCCTGCTGTATATTAGGTGTTTTTGAATTTCTATTGCTGAACTTTGGGCTTAAGCTTAAGTGGGCTTAAGCTACATGGATGTAGTACGGTTCTTTTGAATCTTTTTTTAAAGCTCTATTGGGGGGACCTGAGCAGCATTTAGCCTAGGGCTGATTTTGCCCCATTACTGAGGCAAACCCCTTCTGTTTATTCTACTCAATGCCATTAACTATGGAGTTTTCCACTGGAAATGGCAGGAACAGGTATTCTTTCCAGTCCTGTGTGAGTTCTTGGGTTTATTCCCACTAATCCTTTCAGGAGATTCTTTCTCTGGCTTCAGGTGGTTTCCTTACATGCATACACTGATCAGTACTCAACTGAGTATTTGAGGGGAACCCTTTGCAGATCTTTCAAGTTCTATCTGTGCAGCTGCCTCCCTTCTGGTACTTTGCCTGTGAACTCTAGTTGTCTTGGCTTCTTCCTCAGACAACTAGCGTGCATTCCTCAACTCGAGGAGACCACTTGGTTTTGCTTGGATTCCCACACCCCTCATCACAGTCTGTTAACTTTCTCTAGGCAGCAAACTGGGATTGTTGTAAAGCTCACCTTATTTGCTTTCTGTCTCTCAGGGATCGTTGTTCTTTATTGCCTTATGTCCAATGCCATGAAAACCATTGCTTCATGTATTTTGCCTGGTTTTCTGGTTGTTATAGCCGACAGGATAAATCTGGTCCCTATTACTGCATCTTGTCTAGAAGCGGAAGTCAGAACTATGGATATTAATGGCTGTGTATCATTCCATTGATGGATGTGCCATAACTTGACTTAGCTGTTGTCTAATTATTTGACATTAGGTTGTTTCTAAGTTTTCGATACACATTGATAACATTGTAGTGTACATCTTAATACTCATGCATTTTTCCCAATTGAAGTATAAATTGCCAGTTATGGTATTATTAGATTGAAAGGTATAATCCTTTTCATGATTCTTTATTTTTAATTAATTTAATTTATTTTATTTTTTAATTTCTTAAAATTTTTGGCTACATTGGGTCTTCATTGCTGCCTGCGGGCTTTCTCTAGTTGTGGTGAGTGGGGGCTACTCTTTGTTGCGGTGCGCAGGCTTCTCACTGCGGTGGCTTCTCTTATTGTGGAGCACAGGCTCAAGGCGCATGGGCTTCAGTAGTTGTGGCACATGGACTCAGTAGTTGTGGCTCATGGGCTCTAGAGCACAGGCTCAGTAGTTGTGGTGCACGGGCTTAGTTGCTCTGTGGCATGTGGGATCTTCCCGGACCAGGGCTCGAACCTGTGTCCCCTGCATTGGCAGGCAGATTCTTAACCACCACTGTGCCACCAGGGAAGCCCTAGATATGACTTTTTTATGCAGGGAAGCCTACAGGTTTTTTTTTTTTTATGATTCTTGATAAAAATTCCAAATGAAGTTGTGTAATGCCACTGACAGTATGAAGGTACCAATTTTAACATAACCTGGCCAGTGTTGGATGCTTTAATTTAAATTTTGTCTACTTATTAGTGAGTATAAACTGATACATCAAGCTTGCTTTAATTTTTCATATTTTTATTTTTAATTGGGTTGAGTGTTTCATATAACTTTTGGAACAGAAAGTTTTGGTACTTTTACAAATTTAAAACTATGAGGATAATTTCACTGTTTACCACTCGTGTTCATATTTACTATATTCTTTCACTAAAGAACATGAAACAGACAAAATTAATGTTAATTAATGAATTTTTAAAATTATAATAAGACTTTAAATCCATAAGCCATAAAAAATAAGATTGATAAATTCAGCTACCTCAGAACAATAAACTTATGCATGGAGAAAAGCATTGTACCATAAGACAAATGACAAAATGGGGAAAATATTTCCAACTCACATACAGATAAAACTATTCTCCCTAACATATAAAGGCTTTTAGAAACTGAGAAGAAAAAAACCAATAGACCAACAGAAAAACAGTCAAAGGACTGAGAAGAAAAAGAAATACAATGTTTCCTTAAACATGAAAAGTTGCTCAAATCATAGTATAAAAAGAGAAATGCAAATTAAAATCATAAAAGATATAGTTTTTCACCTTCCAGGTTGGCAAACATGCAGAAGTTTGACTCTATAGGTGAGGCTGTGAGGAATTCTTGTATATTGCTGGCTGGCCTTCTAACTTCTAAAAGAAATTTATTTTATTGAAGTATAGTTGATTTACAATGTTGTGTTAATTTCTGCTGTACAGCAAAGTGATTCAGTGATACATGTATACACATTCTTTTCCATGTTCTTTTCCATTATGGTTGATCACAGGATATTGAATATAGTTTCCTGTGCTATATAGTAGTAGGACCTTGTTGTTTATCCATTCTATATATAATAGTTTGCATCTGCTAATCCCAAACTCCCAATCCATCCCCCTCCCTCCCCCCATTCCTCTTGGCAACTACAAGTCTGTTCTCTATGTCTGTAAGTCTGTTTCTGTTTCGTAGGTAAGTTCATTTGTGTCATATTTTAGATTCTGCATATAAGTGATACCATATGGTATTTGTCTTTCTCTATCTGACTTACTTTAATTGGTAGGGTAATCTCTAGGTCCATCCATGTGGCTGTAAATGGCATTATTTCATTCTTTTTTATGGCTGAGTAGTATTCCATTATATATATATGTACCACATCTTCTTTATCCATTCATCTGTCGATGGACATTTAGGTTGTTTCCATGTCTTGGGTATTGTGAATAGTGCTGTTATGAATATAGGGGTGCATGTACCTTTTTGAATTATAGTCTGAATATATGGCATGCTAACTTGTAACCATCACTGTGGTAGACAGGTTTATAGTGCCTTAAAAAAAATGATGAATGCATTCACCTTCTGATACAGCAATTCTACTTTTGGGAAATTATTCTACAGATATACCTGCACCAAAATGATATGACATATGTACAAGTTTATTCATTGTAACATTTTTTTTTGTAACAGCGAAGATTGGAAAAATAAAAGTATTAGTAGGGTACTTACTGACTGAATAAACTACGGGACATCCTTGCAATGGAGTTTTGTATAGCTGTATAGAAAATGAGGTGGTGCTGTATGTATAGTTTGGGAAGATATGTAGTATAGCTAAGTGATAAAAGTAATGTGTAGAATAGCATTTATGCCATGCTACCTTTTGTGTAAGAAAGGGTTAACAATAGAACATATTTTGTTCTTGCTTATATTTACATGAAGAAATACTGTAAGATTATATAAGAAATTAATAAAAGTGGTTATCTTCAGGGAGGCAAAAATGAAGTGGGTAAGCATGAGGAGTGAACAAGACTTCTCAATATATTTCAGTTTATATCAGTGTGACTTTTGAACAATGTGGAAATTAATGTAAAACGTATCATCACCTAGTATGTTCTAGTTAATATGAGTTAACTTCTAATTTAATGATCATTAATGTAAAATCCTTCTCTGTAGAAAAGAATACCGCCTTGAGGGACGGACTTCTGGTGTTCTTCTTCGTCATTGTTCCTCTTACTGCATTGGCTGCTTTTGTCTTCATTAAGAGAGACCAGCTACAGAAAAGCTACTGCAGAAGGAAGAGATCACAAACATATGAGTACTTAGATTATTTTTCTTTTAAATTCATATTAAAAATTTTAAAGTATAATAATTATTAATGATGATAGTCATACCATAGAAGCTGGTTTAAAAATAGGGTTCTAAGTTATCTCTCCATTCTTTTGACATGATTAGCAGGAGTTAAAGGGCAGTGGTGACTCAGCCACCTATTATAATGGTGAGGGGAAAGGATTATGGTGACCAGCCTGTATGCTACTGAAAATGGCTGCTAGGATTCATTTTACTTGACTCTGATTTCTGATAGTGGAGTAATTGGACTACAACTTCTGATTTGGGCTTCGTTAAAAAATTTTCATCCATGTCTATTTCAAGTATCAGTTCTCATAGGAAAAGAGTTCTTCAAGTCTGTTTTGAAAACAGATTTTGTGAATCATCAGCTTTTAAGAAATAAGCTTTGATGGAAGAAAGGGCTGTCATAATTCAGACAGCTGATATTTCTAGTCTGTGTGTTGGACTCTTATACAACTGTCTCTCAGCGATCACTTCTAACATGTTGGCATTGGAATGTAGCATATATTAGCCTGGGCCTTGTAGTCAGATCTAAGTTCAAGTTCCAGTTTGTCCTTTGCTAGAATTATGAACTGGAATAATAAAAAAAGTTTCTGAGCATTGGTTTACTTCCTTTAAAATGGGAATAATGATATTGCCTATCTCTTCGGGTTGATGTGAGGATTAAATGAGGAAATACTAACAAATAAAACCCATAGCACAATGTAATTACTTAATAACTAATCTTTCTTATGATAATGGTCCAAAATGTTCAAATCTTGCCTCGATTGCTCACTTTACTTCATTGCCCTATTTCTAACTTACCTCACTTACTGTATAATGTTTTCCTAGAGTATCCTGATGTTAGCTTTATTTTTCTTAATGTATTCTAAAACAGATTTATATTTCTTTTTTTAAAAAATATAATTTATTGAGGTGTAGCACCCTCGCCCACCCTTTTCTTTGGCCACACTGCACTTGGCCAAGCACTTGGCTTGGCGGGATCTTAGTTCCCTGAATAGGGGTTGAACCCAGGCCACAGCAGTAGAAGCGCCAAGTCCTAACCACTGGACTGCCAGAGACTTCCCCAGATTTATGTTTCTACCCTTTTTCTTAACTTCAGACTGACCAATCCCTATAGATAATTCCCCAGTCTGCATCTCTGAAATTTTAGTTCCATAGCAATAGCTATCTCCTATACACTTCTACCTAGCTGACTTACTGTCATTTCAGCATGTCTAAATCTTAGCTGACATCTTTCCAGCCAGCTTGTTTGCTCCTCTTGGACTTCCTAATATTCAGAGTGACTACTTCAAACCTAGGAATATGCTTTTACTCCTCTCTGATTTCAGGAAGACTTGAGGAGAGAAGTTGGAGAACACTGGCCCAATTGACCAAACTACATAATTTCTTAGAATTTCAGTTTATTTAATTGTAAAATGAGGTTAATAAAACTTTCTAGTACTCTAAGGATTAAAACTGGGTGAAAGCTAATAAAAATGCTGTAAAAATTTTAGTTGTCTTCATGATCATCATCACCACCACTACCAACAACATTGTTCTGTACTTGGGAAAATGCAAGGTCTATGTAATATATCATGTAGAAATGTTTTAATCTTAATTTAGCTCAAAAGTAATTGTATCTTTCAGGTCAGATGGCAAAAATCAAGCAAAAGTTTCTAGACAGCCAGTGAGTGTTCCTGGACATGCTTCTTCAGTGGCTCCTCCCAGAGAAGTTGTAAGTTTAAATGAAAAATTCTTTTTCTTTACTATATTATGATATCAAAGTTTTAAAGATTAAAAAAATTGTTACATCATATAGGAATAAACATAGATAATTTCCAAAGAATTTAGGAGTGTGGTCTATAGGTAGTCTCTGGGTTAGTTAATGGAATACCAGCAGGGTCCGTGGCTCAGAGGAGATGGGAGAAAACATCTAGTCATTGAGAATGTCTTGCCTTGAAACCAAGCTTGGGAAATGACGTGGGATTTATGCTGTCACTGTTTTCTCCTATGTCTGCTATCCTTCTGTTTTTAATGCCTGGCTTCCCCAGGGCATGTTACTGAAGATCTGGTGCTGAGCTCCTGGAATAATAGGCCTAGTTGTCTCAGCAGTGGGACCAGTAATCACTGTCCTTGGGAGTGTATTAGGGAATACTGGGATAATGATATACTTTTTCTAATATGCATATATCCCTAAGAAATATATAATATTACTTTATCTGCTTTTAAACATTATATGTTTTGCTTGCTATCTTACACATATATCTACAACTTGCTTTTTCCTTTAACATTGCTTTGTGATTTGTCCCTAGCAATACGTGTAGCTCTAATGCATTCATTTTCACTATTGATATTATGTTACATAAATACCACACAGTTTAAAAATCCATTTTTCTATTACTAGTTTCCAATTGTTCATTACTATGAACAAAGCTAAGGTAAACATTCTATATGTTTCTCATGCACATCTGTGAGTTCTAGGACTGTACTAGTACAGTGGTTACTATCCACATGTGGCTATTTAAATTTCATTTTAAATTAAATAAAATTAAGAATTCCATTCCTCATTGACATTTTAAACGCTCGATAGATCATATGTGGCCACTATTGTAGGGACACCACAGACATAGATTGTTTCCATCATTGTAGAAAATTTTGTTAGAGAGCTCTGATCTAGGGGCATACAGGAATTAAATTGCTGGGTTGAAAGGTATGTGAATATTTACTGGAAAATGCCAAATTGTTTTCCAAAAAGGTTACACCATTGGGTGTTGTACTGTCACTGGTGTATGAGCATTCCTGTCAAACTACATCTTTGCCAACACTTGGTACTGTCAGACTTTTAAAGTCTTTCCAGTTATGTGGAGGTAAGATGATTAGATATCCTTCTAATATGGAAGGATACATATGGAATCTCCCAGTTCTTCTCCCTTTTCCTTTATAAAAAAGAAACAAAACTTGTTATGCCCTTTTTCCCCCTTAACCATATATCTCAGAGATTTTTCCATATCACTACATATATAGGACGATCACACAGTCCCTACATATCCAAGTTAGAAATTATATATGTGTTCTTTTTCGTCTTTGACATATTTTTTTCCTTTTTTATTGTGGTAAAATATACATGCCATAAAGGTTGCCATTTTGACCATTTTTAAGTTTACAATTCAGCGGCATTAATTACATTCACAATGTTGTGCAATCATCGCTGCTACCTATTTCTAAAACTTTTTCATTACCCCGAACAGAAACTCTGTACCCATGAAGCAATAAGTCCCCATCCCCCACACCCTAGCAACCACTATTCTACGTTTTAAAAAATTGAGATATGGGCTTCCCTAGTGGTTAAGAATCCGCCTGCCAATGCAGGGGACACGGGTTCGAGCCCTGGTCCGGGAAGATCCCACATGCCTCGCAGCAACTAAGCCTGTGTGCCACAACTACTGAGCACGCATGCCACAACTACTGAAGCCTGCACACCTAGACCCTGTGCTTCGCAACAGGAGAAGCCCCACTTGCTGCAACTAGAGAAAGCCCACGCACAGCGATGAAGATCCAACCCAGCCAAAAATAATACATAAATTAAATAAATAAATTTATTAAAAAAATAGTGCGGCCTTGGGGCAGGGTCCTGGTTCCCCCTCAAGGGATATACATAACAAGATCTAGGAAAAAAAAAATTGAGATATAATAGACATAACATATAAGTTTCAGGTATACAACATGATTCAATATTTGTGTATGGTATGAAATGAGCACCACAATAAGTCTAGTTAACATCCATCACCACACATAGTTACAAATTTTTTTTCTTGTGATGAGAATTTTTAAAGTTTGCTCTCTTAGCAGCTTTCAAATATGCAATGCAGTGTTATTAACTACAGTCACCATGCTGTACATTATATCCCCAGGACTTATTCATCTTATGACTGGAAACTAGTACCTTCTGACCACCTTCATCTGTTTTCACCCATCTCCCTCTCCTGCCTATGTCATTCTGCAATCTGTTCTCTGTATCTAAGAGTTTGGTATTTTTTGTTTGTTTGTTTTTAGATTCCACATATAAGTGAGATCATACAGTATTTGTCTTTTCCTGTCTGACTTATTTCACTTAGCCTGAATGCCCTCTAGTCCATCCATGTTGTCACAAATGGCAAGATTTCCTTTTGTTTGGTGGCTGAATAGTATTCTTTTATATATATATATATATATATATATACGCCACAGATGGACACTTAGGCTCTTCCACATGTTGGCTGTTATAAATAATGCTGCAATGAACATGGGGGTGCAGATATTTTTACAAGTTAGTGTTCTCGTTTTCTTTGGATAAATACCAAGAAATAGAATTGCTGGATCATATGGTAGTTGTGTTTTTAATATTTTGAGGAACCTCCATACTGTTTTCCATGGTGGCTGTACCAATTTATTATACATTTGCATCAGCAGTGCACAGAAGTTCCCTGTTTTCCACATCAAAATCAAGGGTTGTAAATTAGTGGTATTTATAGTACCAGTTAGGTACTGTATAGGTTTGGCAATACATTTTTGAAAGATTTTATTTAAAATACATGGACATAGGAAATATGTTACCTTTTAACTAATGGAGTTGATTAGGGCCAAGATAATACTTCATTATTTTTGAATTTAAAAAAATATAATTTTGATTAGGGCCCAGGGAGCCTGCTGAGCTCCCAGGCCGGTCCCATGCCCTCCAAGGCCCCCACTTCCCTCCCCGGCCACATTGGTCCTGGGGACATAAGAGGGTAGGCCAGGGAGATCAGGAGAAGCAGATGGGAGGGGCCCTCCCAGACCCCAGACCAGAGGAAAAGGAGAGGAGGGGAGGGCGTTTGCCCTGCCCACACGAGCCCAGAAAGCCTGCTGGGCTCCCAGGTGAGGTCCCTTGCCCTCTGAGACCAGGGGTGGGGGGCACGCCTGGGCCCCTTCTGTTCCATTGAGCCTAAGCCCCACCCCCTTACCCCCATCTTTTACAGCCCTGTGGGTGCTAAGCATAGGCCCCGCCCACCACTCAAATCTCACCCTTGCTTAGGCCCCGCTCTCCACAGCCAAGGCCTTCCCCCCCGCCCCTTTTTTCTTTTTTTCTTTTTTCCTTTTCCCTCCTCCTCTTTTTTACTATTGTGATACTGATGTACCTTCTGGTTGTGGATTCATCTATATTTTTATTTTTACATTCTTTCTAACATAACTGTTAGTTTCCTAGCCTAATTTTATTTTTTGCTTTGTTATTGTTCTTTTTCTCTTTTTCTCCACCCCATGTGGCTTGAGGGATCCTGGTTTGCAAGCCTGGGGTTGGGCAGAAGCTCCTGCGGTGGGAGCTCTGAGTCTGCACCACTGGACTAACGGGAACCTCAGACCCCAGGGAATATTCACTGGAGTGAGGTCTCACAGAGTTCCTCATCTCATCACTAAGACCCAGCTCTATCCAATAGCCTACAGACTCCAGTATTGGGAGCCTCAGGCCAAACAACCAATAAAACAGGAACACAATCCCACTCATAAAAAAAAAGAGAGACAGCAAAAAAATATGTCATAGATGAAGGAGCAAGGTAAAAACCTACAAGACCAAATAAATGAGGAGGAAATAAGTAATCTACCTGAAAAAGAATTAAGAGTAATGATAGTAAAGATGATCCAGAATCTCAGAAACAGAATGGAAGCACAGATTGAGGTAATACAAGAAATGTTTAACAAGGACCTAGAAGAAGTACAGAACAAACAGAGATGAACAGCACAATATCTGAAATGAAAAATACATTAGAAGGACTCAATAACAGAATAACTGAGGCAGAAGAATGAATAAGTGAACTGGAAGACAAAATGGTGGAAATACTGCCCTGGAGCAGAATAAAGAAAAAAGAATGAAAAGAATTGAAGACAATCTCAGAGACCTCTGGGACAACACTAAACACACCAACATTCGAATTATAGGGGCTCCAGAAGAAGAGAAAAGAAAGGGTCTGAGAAAATATTTGAAGAGATTATAGTGGAAAACTTCCCTAACATGGGAAAGGAAATAGTCACCCAAGTCCAGGAAGCACAGAGAGTCCCACACAGGATAAACCCTAGGAAAAATACACCAAGACACATATTAATCAAACTAACAAAAATTAAATTCAAAGAAAAAACATTAAAAGCAGCAAGGAAAAACAAAAAATAACATACAAAGGAATCCCCATAAGGTTATCAGCTGATTTTTCAGTGGAAAGTGCAGGCCAGAAGGGAGTGGCAGGATATACTTAAAGTGATGAAAGAGAAAAAGCTACAACCAAGACTACTCTACCCAGCAAGGATCTCATTCAGATTCAATGAAGTCAAAAGCTTTTCAGACAAGCAAAAGCTAAGAGAATTCAGCACCACGAAACCAGCTTTACAACAAATGCTAAAGAAACTTCTCTAAGCGAGAAACACAAGAGAAGAAAAAGACCCACAAAAAAAAAAACCCGAAAACAATTAAGAAAATGGCAATAGGAACATACATATCAATAATAACCTTGAATGTAAATGGATTAAATGCCCCAACCAAAAGACACAGACTGGCTGAATGGATACAAAAACAAGACCTGTATATATGCTGTCTACAAGAAACCCACTTCAGACCTAGGGACACATACAGACCGAAAGTGAGGGGATGGAAAACGGTATTCCATGCAAATGGAAATCAAAAGAAAGCTGGAGTAGCAATACTCATATCAGATAAAATAGACTTTAAAATAAAGACTGTTACAAGAGATAAGGAGGGACACTACATAATGATCAAGAGATCAATCCAAGAATAAGACACAACAATTATAAATGTTTATGCACCCAAATAGAAGCACCTCAATACATAAGGCAAATGCTAACAACCATGAAAGGAGAAATCGATAGTAATACAATAATAGTAGGGGACTTTAACACCCCACTTACACCAATAGACAGATCATCCAAACAGAAAATAAATAAGGAAACACAAGCTTTAAATGACACAATAGACCGAATAGATTTAATTGATATTTTTAGGACATTCCACCCAAAAGTGGTAGAATACAGTTTCTTCCCAAGTGCACATGGAACATTCTACAGGATAGATCACATCCTGGGTCACAAAGAAGCCTCAGAAAATTTAAGAAAATTGAAATCATATCAAGCATCTTTTCTGACCACAACACTATGAGATTGGAAATCAGTTATAGGAAAAAAACTGTAAAAAACACAAATACGTGGAGGCTAAACAATACGTTACTAAGGAACCAAGAGATCATGAAGAAATCAAAGAAGAAATAAAAAAAATACACAGAAACAAATGACAATGAAAACATGACGACCCAAAATCTATGGGATGCAGCAAAAGCAGTTCTAAGAGGGAAGTTTATAGCAATTCAATCTCACCCCAAGAAACAAGAAAAATCTCAAATAAACAATACACTTTTAAAACAACTAGGGAAAGAAGAACAAAGAAAACCCAAAGTCAGTAGAAGGAAAGGTGTGGTGAAAACGGAACCCTCCTACACTGTTAGTGGGAATGTAAATTGATACAACCACTATGGAAAACAGTATGGAGGTTCCTTAAAAAACTAAAAATAGAACTACCATATGACCCAGCAATCCCACTGCTGGGCATATACCCTGAGAAAACCATAATTCAAAAAGAGTCATGTACCACAATGTTCATTGCAGCACTATTTACAATAGCTAGGACATGGAACCAACCTAAATGTCCATCAACAGATGAATGGATAAAGAAGATGTGGCACATGATATACAACAGAATATTACTTAGCCAGAAAAAGAAACGAAATTGAGTTATTTGTAGTTAGGTGGATGGACCTATAGTCTGTCATAGAGTGATGTAAGTCAGAAAGAGAAAACAAATACCATATGCTAATGCATATATATGGAATCCAAAAAAAAAAAAAAAAGGTACTGATGAACCTAGTTGCAGGGCAGGAATAAAGAGGTAGACATAGAGAATGGACTTGATGACATGGCGTGGGAGAGCGAAGCTGGGGCAAAGTGAGAGTAGCATCGACATATATACACTACCGAATGTAAAATAGTTGGCTGGTGGGAAGCAGCAGCATAGCACAGGGAGATCAGCTCGGTGCTTTGCGATGACCTAGAGGGGTGGGATAGGGAGGGTGGGAGGGACACGCAAGAGGGAGGGGATGTGGGGACATAGGTGTGCATATGGCTGATTCGCTTTGTTGTGCAACAGAAACTAACACGGTATTGTGAAGCAATTATACGCCAATAAAGATCTATTAAAAATATATACAATCTTAAAAATTAAATATTCTACACTCAGTAGCAAAGACATGTTGAATAAGCGAAGTATTTTAAAATGTCAACATTAATAGTCATCTATTCATAGATTTTTAAATAGATTGATTACTTTTATATGGAAAATAAACTTTATAGAAAATATATTTATGAGTGCACTGTGGTAATAACTTTTTTTTTCCTTTTTAGCCTATATATGCAAACAGATTTCCAGTACCAACTTATGCAGCCAAGCAGCCTCAGCAGTTCCCATCAAGGTCTGAAGTGAATTTGCTTAGATTACTTGACCAGAATAAAACCCAGGGTTAATGTCTAAATAGTTCTCTTGTATTTTTAATTTAATTTAGGACAAGGTATTTGTTGCTAACAGTTTAGATAGAACACAATTTGCAGAAAAACTTTTAAGAGCTTTTATATAAGTTTTGTCATATTAATGCAGTGTCGGAATGAAATTTTAAAGAAGCCCAAACGAGACATTCAACAGCTGCTGTAGCCTTTGGTGTCTGTAAGATTCAGAAGCAACGACCTTTAAAATAACCAGCAATGGGAAATCAGATAGGCTGGACCAGCCTTCTTATTAGGAACAGCTAGAAAAAAGCTAGACAATATAAGAAAATATGTATTTCAAGGCATCAGAAAACTACCAAGGAAGTGAGAGATTATGGGACTATGGTCCAGGAGAGGAAGGCAGTCCAGAGATAATCTCAGCTTTTGGGACCATTTTTCATCCTAGACTGTAAATATCTACCTATTCTGAACGTGAGAGGATAGGAAGCTGAGGAGAGCTTTCAACAAACTCATAGGGATGAGGGGACAAAGACTGGAGCCCTGTCAAGGAGGTGGTACCCTGGCAAATATCCCAGTCTTTGTGTTGGGACCCCGGGGTAAGGGTGAATCAGACCCTCAACTTATTTCCTGCAGTTTTATTATTATTTTTTTAATGTTTGGCCCCCAGTTTAAAAAGCTAGACATATAAGAAAAGAAAATATGACTAAAACCAAGAAAAGCAGACTCAGAGGGTATGCAATTAATATCAGAGATGGACTTTAAAGTAACTATGACAATTACATCAGTGAATTAATAGTCAAGATTGAGAATTTCAGCACAAAACTAGATGTGCTGGACTTAAAAACCTAAAAAAAGAATTAAATGGAAATTCTAGAACTGAAAACCACAAGAAAAATAAAAGACTCAGTGGATGGGCGTAACATCAGCAAGAAAGGAGAAAATTTATTATAACATTTTGCATCACATAAAATACATCTCACCCTCCCCACCCCGCAAAAGTCCTTCAAATTACAGTTGAATTGCACACTGGGTAGTATCCTCAAGTATAAACTTTATTATGCAGTGAGAGTGTACTGAAATCCACCCGAACCTCAGGAGCAGATTATATAAATAGTGAGACACATACTCACCATGTAAAGTTCTAGTATGTTATTGGAATAGAGGTATACTAGAATTGGATGAAGAAGTTAGGGAAGAGTATCCACAGGTTAAAGCATGAGAACTGAGAAGGACTGGTATAGAAGTCATAGCAGGTTTAATTATATTTGAGAGAGCTGGAATTTCAGTTCTATGTATGTATGTAAGGTTTATACTTAGTTGTGATTTGCTCCCCTTAAATCCTAACAGTACAGGAGGTAATTCACATAGTATCTTCAGTTGTCTTTTACAATTTGTCTTTTCTATTTCATGTACTGTCCTTTTTTTTTTTTGCGGTACGCGGGCCTCTCACTGTTGTGGCCTCTCTTCGTTGTGGAGCACAGGCTCCGGACGCGCAGGCTCAGCGGCCATGGCTCACGGGCCCAGCCGCTCCGCGTCATGTGGGATATTCCAGGACCGGGGCATGAACCCGCGTCCCCTGCATCGGCAGGCAGACTCTCAACCACTGCGCCACCAGGGAAGCCCCTCATGTACTGTCCTTTTTAAACACATATACACCAGCACCTTTGTACATTATTGGTTATATACTAGCATGACTTTAAGGTAGTTACTCCATTTTAGACTCCGATTGGAGACTTTTAACCATTACATATCCGATTCATAATGATCTCAGAATATAAGGTACCCTTAAGAATTGTCAGTGATGTCAAGAATGGTGTTATGTTGGGCTTGTAATGAAGGTAGAATTATTTCATATGGTTGAAACATACGATTAACTGTCTTTCTTCCCCCTCACAGGCCGCCTCCACCACAACCGAAAGTATCATCTCAGGGAAATTTAATTCCTGCTCGTCCTGCTCCTCCACCTCCGTTATATAGTTCCCTCACTTGATTGGTTTTTTTTTTTTTAACCTTTCATTTTGCAGACATCTTCAGGGAACTGAGCTAATACTTTTTTTTTCCTGATATTTTCTTGAAAAACCTTTCTTCCTGCTGCAATTATGAATGAAAACAAAATACCACCAAACAAACTTTGTTAATACAGAAAAACAGAACTTGAGTAGTGGGAAATGAGAAACAGAAGAAATGCAGTAAAGCCAGGGAATTTAGAATACATTTTCATTTCCATTACTGAATACATTTTATTCGGTCATCTGTGAGGTTAATGCACGTGACATGGATTATGTTATTTGAACATGTTACTGTAGTGATTTTCAAATTAACTGTATTGGTTTAAGTTTTGTCATTATGTGCTTAAATGTAATTCTGAATTTTGACCTTAGTTATCATTAATGTAGTTTCTGATTGAACATGTAATAATCTAATACCTGTGAAAACTAATTAGCTGTCAATTAATATCTAATATTTTTAATCTTGCACAGACTAATAATCATCACACACTAGAATTTTGTGTATCTCATTCACTACATGAATAAAGGAATACTCTGTCTTCAGAAGAATGCACAAAATACAGAATTAAGATACCATAATATAAATTTAAAAGTGCAAAAACACACTAAAAGTGTGTATGTGTATACTTACACACAGTTATTATCTTCCATTTTAATGAACATTCTATGGATATATGATTCTGTGGATTCTATGGCTAATAGATTCTGTGGGTCTATCAATGGATAATGAATATTAGAAAAGTTAATTTAATAATAGAATTTCTATTATGAATCATGTTAAAGCATAGCATCCTTTTACAATAGCATTATTTTAAATTAATTATAAACTTTAAGGTACGAAGTATTTAATAGAACTAATCAGATACGCTGTTGATTCTTGGCTGTAATAAAAAGCAGGAACAATTATAATATCTTCAATCAATTGAGCTATCATAAAACCACTTGAGAATTTCATAAGCACTTTAATTTTAAGTCCAAAATCTGAAACTTCAAAGATTGCTATTAATATAATTTAGAATGTTTACATTTACTAAGGTGTGCTTGATAATGTCTCTGTTGACACTAATATTTTTAAAGAAATTAGGCTGGAGAAAGGAAGGAAGAAAAAGTTTTCTTAGATAAGTGCAAAAAAGTTAGTGGTATCTGTGAGTTATTGTCCCAGCTATGATAAAAAAATGAATTTTTACTGTGGAAGAAATGGTATGAATGATAAAAATTTAAGCACCTAAATTTTTTTGGTAATTTTTCATAATAAAGTTTATTAATAAGTTTATTAACTGAATTTCTTTAGTTTTTAAAAAATTTTTGGTTTGTGTATACATACATATACAAACATAAGATTTACAATAAATAAAATACTTGAAATTCTGATTTGTGTTGCCCAGTAATTTCTTAAATACTCAGCTATTTATAACCTTATTAATTAAAACATTATACTAATTTTCCAGACTTCTGCCAAATTGTGAACAGTGGCTTTTTGTTAAAAAGAAAAACAGATTGGTTTTGAAGAAGACATATATCTGTCTTCTGAAGATGGTACATTAGTTTAACAATCAGGTACCTATTAAAAATTGTAAACAGTCCCAAATAAAGATTCTTCATTTCAATTTAAATCTCTGAATGAATTAATATACAACCAAAAATGTTTGTGTTTGTCACTGAGATAGTCCCACAGTTTTTGCACAGCTTTGCAATTGTCATTCATATCACTGAAATTTCACAGTTGGTAATATATTAACTATGCAACTTAAAACTTTTTTCAGAATTAGATAATTCCTTGGATCTTTGAATATTTAGAAAGTTTTTCTAAAAGACTGTTGATCAGTCTGAACTTCTTTTGCTTTTATATATATTTTTACATATTTTATATTCTTTTCACTTAGGTTTGTCCTTGATTTATCTTGGATTGTTATTAAAAATTGTAAAATTTCTTGGTCATAGATGCCACTTAAAAATTTGAAAATATTAAAGGTAGTCTTTGCCATCTGCTAAAGATGTTTTAATAATCAAGGATAAATTGTATGTAACTTTGGTGTTGCTGTGTGACTGTGTTCACAAGCTTATTACCTTGTTCGAGGTATCGCATTTTCCCTTTCTATCAGGCAGCTGCCTGGGTCTCTAACCATCTAGTAAAACATGATCTAGGTTTTCTAAGCACAGATCAGATTTTATTAAATTCTATAAATGTTTACTGAAACTCTACCATGTTGCAGGTACCACAGTACATCATTAGGTCCTGTGATATATAAGTTCTGGATGAGACATGCCTCCCATTATAGAGAGAGCCATACACACAAGTAAGAATGACATAAAGTCTGCTTTTTAAAAAATTTAAACAGGAAAGGTTGCGGAGAAGGAAATAACAAAGAAGTGAAATAACTGGAAATCCATTCAAAGTACTTACCACTAATTAACAAGTCTAAGCCTTTACTGTAACGGTTCTAATGCTGTGAAGCAAGATGAAACCAGCTTTTGGCTCAACTACCCCCTAAAAGAAGTGTTAGTCTAGCATTTGTTGTTCCTGTTGAGATGCAAGCTATGTGTATACAGTTGACCCTTGAACCACGTGGGTTTGAACTGCACAGATCCACTTACAAGCTTTTTTGTTTTCCAATAAAAATACAGTGGCACTCCATATCTGCAGGTTCACATCCGTGGATTCAACCAACCGCAAGTGGTAAATAGTTCAGTATCCATGGTTGGTTGAATCTGCAGGTACGGAAATCGGAGGGCCAACATCGGGACTTGAGCATCTGGGGATTTTGGTATCCACAGTGGGTCCTGGAATCAATCTCCCCGTGGATACCGAGAGGCCAGTTGTATTTTTGTTGCCGTGTTTATGCTCATGATATTCTTTTGCAGACTTAGATTACCCTGTTGAAATCCTATGCATCCATAAAATTACATCTCAACTGTGAGTTTAGATGTGGTGATTCCCCAAACGAACTTTTCTGTGTTACCACGGGACCTTTTAGTTTGTGTATCTGCCGTTCTGTTAATTGGTGTGAGAGATTAACTCATTCTTGGGGATTTGAAAAGAATTGAAGGATAGTGCATATACGTAGAGACTGGGAGGTGAGTCTGGGAGGGAGGAGGCATTGCAGTCCAAGGTAATAAGGCAATTTTCATTCAGGAAAGACAGGAAGTCATAAGTAGTCATAGCACTGGGGATAGAAGAAAAGAGGCAGCAGCCTGGGCTCCGAATTTAGAAATTTTTGAATACTATGTTGAGGAATTCGGCCAGAATTTTCTACTGGAACATATGTACTGTAATTATGGGCAAAAATCTTGTCCATTTCATTCATTACATGAATGAATGAATATTTATTGTACTGAGAAGTTACTGAACAAGAGCAGGCCATCACATGAATTTTAGCCAACGGTTTGGGGAGAACCTTTTTGATTGGAAAAAAGTAGACAGCCTGGTTACAAAGTGTATTTGGACAGTGGGTATGGAAAAAAACCATAGCAGGTACTTTCCGAAGATACCAAAATCTACTCACTTTTCCCTTTCTTGGAATCGTTTTAAAATCTATCTGGATTTTTGTTGTTGTTGTTGTTTTAATTAAAAGACCTCAGCTTTAGGAAATATGAATGTATAATTCGTGTGTGTGTGTGCGCGCGCGCGCGTGTGCGTATGCGCATAGTGTTAAATTCACCAAGTAGTGTCTGATACAAAACAGCGCACAATAAATGTTAGTTCTTTTAGGTCCATCCACACGAAGCAAAACGTTTGTGGGGGACGATGACCGCGACGGAGAGGGCTGGGGTGGTCGGGGACCTCCAGATAACTGGCCATCGGGTAGAGCGGACTGCTGGGAAAAGAACTTCCTGCGGATCCGGACGCGCGACTATAAAGGGAGGCGTGCCCTACAGGCGATTGGTGGACTGGGCGCTGAGTACCGGGCGCTCCGGTAGGTGCCGCAGCTTCGCGAGAACGGCGCTCACGAACGGCCAACGCAGTAGGGTTGAAGTCTCCGCTGGAAGACGGGAGTCACGAAATGTTCCGCCTAATGATGTTGCTAGCGGGGCTCCGTGGCTTGCTGACGTCAAGACCCGGTAAGCCCGAGGATGCCCTGTTTGTTACTCCGGTAGGGGGAGGAGGAAGATTTTTCTTTTCCTTCTTTAAACGCGTACCTGCTTGGGTCAAACGGCGCCTCGACTCGATTGAGAACTCGGCGCCCTTCCCTGCTTTTAGGTTTCTTTTGCCAGTCAGGAAACCGGGCAGTTTTTAGGCGCTCCGTAGGGATACAGAACTGACTCACGAGAGAGGAAGATACTTTTAATAAGCTTAAGGACTAAATCTCTGACGCCCTGACTCTCTGAATCTGGGTTTGGGGCAGCCGTTTATGGAGGTCTGTTACGCACTCACAAAACTACCTCACAATTTCTTGCGCTCAGAAGCACCCCAGAAACTTCATGAACTCTACTCAAACTCCAGAAAACTGTGTCTCCTCAGATATCATCTGTTCCAGTATAATTTGTCCTGCATTCAGTAACTTGTCCTGCAATACCAAAAAAATATTCTATTGCTGACATTGTGACAATACGGGGAACAGTTACAGAGAGTCCTCAAAATTTTAAAATATATTAGGGGGGGATTTAGATGCAAGTAAAATTTTAAGATATGTTCTTATTTTCCTTCCCTTTTTATACACTGTTCTGAATCTTCCCATTCTGTGTCAGTACATGGAATATCTTGTCTTCTCCTCCCCCATCTGCATAGTGTTCTGTGGCTTGGGGGTACCACAATTTAGCAGCCAGTTCTCTTATTAAAGGACTGTTGGATTGTTTCCAGTCATTTTGCTGTTACATGCTACACTGCTGAACTCGGACGCACCCCCCGTTCCCCCCACAAAATACCCTAGACCGGGTGGCTTAAACAACAGAGATTTATTTTCTCACAGTTCTGGAGGCAGGAAGCCTGAAATCAGGGTGCTCTCATAGTGGGGATCTGGTGAGGTCTCTCTTCCTGGCCAGTAGACCGTTCCCTTCTTGCTGTGTACTCACGTGACCTCTTCTTTGTGAGCAGAGAGAAGGAGCAAACTCACTTGTCTCTTCTTACAAAGGCGTGAAACCCATCATGAGAGATCCATCTTCATGATCTCATCTAACCCTGATTACCTCCCAAAGATCCCATTGCTGAATACCATCACATTGGGGGTTAGGACTTCCAATAGGAAAGCTGGGGCCTGGGGACACATCTTCACCATAACACCTGCAACATTTAAATACAGTGTTTCTGAAACTTTTCGGAATGTTTCTTTCAGTAAAGAAATGAACAAAAATGTAACAATTATCGAAGTTCTCAGAGAGCTTTTATGTTCTGCTTATATTCGTCAGTATTTGTCATATTAGAAATTAATGTAGAAATTTAAGAATTTTAATTAATTCATTAAAAAATAACAGTAATGTTACTGAACTCAGGTTTGGCTGCTCACGGCTCGAAAGCCAGTACTCGAGAGACAGGTATTGGTAGGAAAGGAAAGGTTGCTTCATTCAGGAGGCTGGCAACCTGGGGAGAAGGTAGACTTGTGTCCAAACACCAGCTTGGTTGTTGATCAGGGGGCAAGAGCTTTGAAAGGGGAGTTTCAGGGATGTATAGGCAGAGGGAGGGGGCTACGACTTGCAGAACAGCACAATCAGCTCCCGCAGTCATGAAATTGGTCATGTGGTGGTCTGATCAGCGTCATCTTGATTGTTTTAAGTTCAGTTAATCTTCAGTTCCAGGGTTGGTTCCCATTTCCTTGAGGCCAGTTCTTGGAATTGTGCAAGATGGAGCACCTTATGTCTTGGCTGCAGTCTGGTCATCACGTAGTTAACTTCTCCCACCTGGTGAGGGTTTCAGTGTCTGCAAAACAGCTCAAAGGACATGGCTCAGAATATTATCTATAGCTCTTGAAGAGGAACTAAAGGTCCTTGACTTTGTTTAATGGCTAAACTATTATTATTTTGTCTTGTTTGACTGCTTTCCTTTGGTTCTGCATTTTTTTTTCACTTCTCTGAATTTATTCTTTGACTAAAGTTTTTCTACAGACAAGAGGCAGGCAGAGGACATTGGATGTGTGTGGGGGGCTGTCCTGGGAAAGCCCCATAGGGTTCCACTCAATTACAGTAATAGACCTATTATATGTTAATGTAAGTAACACATTTAAAAAATAAAAACTATATTTTCCAAAACAAAGAATTTAGAGTGGCATTGTTTTACATTTTGTGAATCTCTTTAAGGTTTGGTTTAATAGATGACAGCTAGATTCTCATATCTACTTCTGCATTCAGTCTGTTGCGGAATGTTTTGTTTGAAGTATATGAAAAAATTCCAGCTTATGTAGTTGGAAAAGGGAGTAGTTTAGGAGCCTTTTCAGGTAATTACCAGTGTTCCTCTTTGGATGCTGCACCAAATACACACTTGATAAATGGTAAAGTTTAGTTGCAGTGTGGAATCTAAAACATATCAATGAATTTTTCTTAATATGTTATGTTAAAATCCATTGGTCTATTTTGAACTTTAATGGATATTTTACCCATTTGTTTTTTTTTTAATACATTACCTTTGTTTTTTTCTTTTTTAACATCTTTACTGGAGTATAATTGCTTTACAAAGGTGTGTTAGTTTCTGCTTTATAACAAAGTGAATCAGCTATATGTATACATATATCCCCATAGCTCCTCCCTCTTGTGTTTCCGTCCCACTCTCCCTATCCCACCCCTCTAGGTGGTCACAAAGCACTGAGCTGATCTTCCTGTTTTACATTTGGTAGTGTATATATGTCCATGCCACTCTCTCACTTCGTCCCAGCTTACCCTTCCCCACCCCTGTGTCCTAAGTCCATTTTCTACGTCTGTGTCTTTATTCCTGTCCTGCCTCTAGGTTCTTCAGAACCTATATATATATATATATATATATATATATTTTAGATTCCATACATATGTGTTAGCATGTGGTATTTGTTTTTCTCTTTCTGACTTACTTCACTCTGTATGACAGATGCTAGGTCCATCCACCTCACTACAAATAATTCAGTTTTGTTTCTTTTTATGGCTGAGTAATATTCCATTGTATATATGTGCTACATCTTCTTTATACCTTTGTTTTAAAATTATTTTAAATTGTGGTAAAATATACAAAACATAAAATTTACCATCTTCAACCATTTTAAAAATGAATAAACTTTATTTTTTAGAGTGTTTCAGGTTCATAGCAAAACTGAGAGAAAGGTACAGAGATTTCTCACATACCCCTGTCCCCACACCTGTACAATCTCTGCTCTAGGCGTCCTGCTCCACAGTGGTATGTTTGTTAGAATTGATGATCCCACACTGGTACATCATTATCACCCCAAATCTATAGTTTACCTTAGGATTCACTCTTGCTGTTTTACATTCTGTGGAATTTGACAAATGTATAATGACATGTATCCCCCAGAGTAGTTTTGCAGCCCTAAAAATCGTCTGTGCTTCACCTGTTCATCTCTCCCTTTCCCCTAAGTCCTGGCAACCACTGATCTTTTTGCTGTCTCCATAGTTTTGCCTTTTCCAGAATGTCATATAGTTGGAATCTTAGAGTATGTTGCCTTTTTCAGATTGGCTTCTTTCACTTAGTAATATGCATTTATGGTTCTTCCGTGTCTTTCCAGGGCTGCATAGCTTATTTCTTTTTAGCAGTGAGTGATATTCCATTGTCTGTATATACCAGTTTACTTATCCATTTACCTACTAAAAGACATCTTGGTTGCTTTCAAGTTTTGACGGGTATGAGCAAAGCTACCATAAATATCTGTGTGCAAGTTTTTGTGTGGACATAAGTTTTCAACTCCTTTGGGTAAATACCAAGGAGTGCTATTGCTGGATCATATGGTAAGGATATGTTTAGTTTTTAAAGTTAGTGTCTTTTTGCTTCAGTACGAAGAACTCTCTTTAACATTTCTTGTGAGGCCATTGTAGTGGTGATGGACTCTAACTTTTTTAAGGAAATTCTTTATCTCTCCTTCAATTCTGAAGGACATCTTTCCTGGGTATGGTATCCTTAGGTGGAATTTTCTTTCTTTCAGTACTTTGAATATACTATCCCACTCCATTCTGGCCTGCAAGGTTTCTGCTGAAAAATTCACTGATAGTCTTATGGGAGTTCCTTTGTACAAAACAAATTATGTTTCTCTTGCTGCTTTTTTTTTTTTTTTTTTTTGCGGTATGCAGACCTCTCACTGCTGTGGCCTCTCCCATTGCGGACCACAGGCTCTGGATGCGCAGGCCCAGCGGCCACGGCCCACGGGCCCAGCCACTCCGCGGCATGTGGGATCCCCCCAGACCGGGGCACGAACCCGCGTCCCCTGCATTGGCAGGCGGACTCCCAACCACTGCGCCACCGGGGAAGCCCCTCTCTTGCTGCTTTTCTTTTTTTAAATTTCTATTTTATTTTATTTTATTTATTTCTTTTAACATCTTTATTGGGGTATAATTGCTTTACAATGGTGTGTTAGTTTCTGCTTTATAACAAAGTGAATCAGTTATACATATACATATGTTCCCATATCTCTTCCCTCTTGTGTCTCCCTCCCTCCCACCCTCCCTATCCCACCCCTCCAGGCGGTCACAAAGCACCGAGCCGATAGCCCTGTGCCATGCGGCTGCTTCCCACTAGCTGTCTACCTTACATTTGTTAGTGTATTTATGTCCATGCCTCTCTCTCGCCCTGTCACAGCTCACCCTTCCCCCTCCCCATATCCTCAAGTCTGTTCTCCAGTAGGTCTGTGTCTTTATTCCTGTCTTACCCCTAGGTTCTTCATGACATTTTCTTTTAATCAGAACTACAATGAGATATCATCTCACACCAGTCAGAATGGCCATCATCAAAAAATCTAGAAACAATAAATGCTGGAGAGGGTGTGGAGAAAAGGGAACACTCTTGCACTGCTGGTGGGAATGTGAATTGGTTCAGCCACTATGGAGAACAGTATGGAGGTTCCTTAAAAAACTACAAATAGAACTACCATATGACCCAGCAATCCCACTCCTGGGCATATACCCTGAGAAAACCATAATTCAAAAAGAGTCATGTACCAAAATGTTCATTGCAGCTCTATTTACAATAGCCCGGAGATGGAAACAACCTAAGTGCCCATCATCGGATGAATGGATAAAGAAGATGTGGCATATATATACAATGGAATATTACTCAGCCATAAAAAGAAATGAAATTGAGCTATTTGTAATGAGGTGGATAGACATAGAGTCTGTCATACAGAGTGAAGTAAGTCAGAAAGAGAAAGACAAATACCGTATGCTAACACATATATATGGAATTTAAGAAAAAAAAATCTCTTGCTGCTTTTTAAGAGTTTCTCTTTGTCTTTAATTTTTGGCAGTTTAATTATAACCTGTCTCAGTGTAGTTCTCTTTAATTTTTTTTTTTTTTTGGTTTTCTTTGAGCTTCCTAGATTAGGATGTCTATTTTTCTTTTCTGTTTTTGCCAGGTGAGAGAAGTTTTTAGCCATTATTTCTTTAAATAAGCTTTCTGCCCTCTACCCCCACTCCTTCTCCTTCTGGGACTTCTATAATGTGGATACTGGTCTGCTTGATGGTGTCCCATAAATCCTTTAATCTGTCTTCACTCTTTTTCATTCTTTTTGTTAATTTTAATTTTTTGCTCCTCTGATTGAATGAATTCTATTGCTCTGTCTTCAAGTTTGCTGATCCTTTCTTTCACTTAATCTAGTCTGATGTTGAAACCCTCTATTGAAAGTTTCAGTTCAGTTATTGTATTCAGCTCTATGATTTCTATTTTGTACTCATTCTAACCATTTTTAAGTGTACAGTTCAGTGGCATTAAATACATTCACTTTGTTTTGCCATCACCATCGTCCATCTCCAGAATATTTTTTTTTATTCTTCCCAGACTGAAACTCAGTACCCATTTAACACTAATTCCTCATTCTTCCCTTCCCCCAGCTCTTGGCAACCACCATTGTACTTTCTGTCTCCATGGATCTGACTGCTCTAGTTTCCTCATGTAAGTGGAGTTATGCAGTATTTTTCTTTGTGACTGACTTCTTTCACTTAGCATAATGCCCTCGATGTTTATCCATGTTGTAGCATGTGTCAGAATTTTCTCCTTTTATTCTGACACATGAATAGCATTCCATTGTGTGAAATACATATGGGAAAATACATATTTCATTTTGTTTATCCATTCATCTGTTGATGGATACTTAGGTTGCTTCTACCTTTTGGATATTATGAATAATGCTGCCATGAACATGTATGTACCTGTACTTGTTTGAGTCCCTGCTTTTAATTCTTTTGGGTATATGTACAGAAGTGGAGTTGCTGGATCATACGGTGATTCTATTTTTAATTTTTTAAGGAACTGTTACATTGTTTTCCGTACTGGCTGTGCAATTTTACATTTCTACCAGCAGTGCACAAGGGTTACAGTTTCTCCACGTTCTTCCTAATACATGTTATTTTACTTTTATATTTTAATGATTATAGTCTTCCTAATGGTTATGACAGGGTATCTCATTGTGGCTTTGATTTGTATTCCCCTGATAGTTAGTGATGTTGAGCATCTTTTCATATGCTTATTGGCCATTTGTATATCTTTTTTGGAGAAATGAGTATTGAAGTCCTTTGCCCATTTTAAAGATTAGGTTGTTCATTTTGTTGAGTTACAAGAGTTCCTTTTATATTCTGGATACTAGACTTTCAGACAAATGATTTGCAAATATTTTTTTTCATGCTGTAGGTTGTCTTCACTTTCTTGGGAGTGTCCTTTGACTCACAAAAGTTTTAAATTATGATGGAATCTAATTTTGTTGCTCATGGTTTTAGTGTCATATCTAAGAACCCATTGCCAAATCTAAGGTCATGTATATTTACTCCTATCTTTTCTTCTAAGAATTTTATTGTTTTAGCTCTTATGTTTATGTCATTGATCCATTTTGAGTTAATTTTCGTACACAGTGTGAGGTAGGGTTCCAACTTTATTTATTTACATTCATTCTGGTTTCTTTTTATTAACTATATCCTGCCCCTGTTTATTCCTAATAATGCTTTTTTCCTCCTTTGAGTCTATTCATGCTAATGTTAACATAGGTATGTCAGCTTTCCTTTGGCTAATATTTGCTGTGAACATATTTTTTCCATCCTTTTATGTGGCAAAGTCCCCAGTGCTCACTAAGTATCCATCTTCTTGCCTACATTTCTGAGCCTTTTTCCATTTAGTGTGGGGCAGTTTAAATACTATTGCTCGTGGGGTTGAGAAGAAGTGATTTGCATCACTTTAGATCAAGGCAATTGAGAGCTGGTATTTCTCTTCTATATTTCTTTTCTGACGCCAGATTTACCTTAGAAGCTATGAGCTGAGTTTATGGTGTTACCACTTGGAGGGAGCTTGGATCTCTGAGTTACTATTTGAATGAGAGCTCCTGGTGACTCCCATCATATTTTGCATGAAAAACAAAGAAACTTTTATTGTGTTAAGCCACCAAGATTTCAAGGTTTATTTATTGCCATTCCATAGCCTGGTCAGCCTCAGTTGACTAATACAGAGATTGGAGCTTTGAAGTGGTGTGCTGCCATGATAAACCTAAAATATATGCCTTTGACTTTGCTGCTGGGTATTGATGGGTAGCAGGTGACAAGAAATGGAAACCACCTGGAGAAAATGGAAATCAATGACAAGAAGTGACAGAACATTTGGTAAAAACTGTAGGACAGACTACATTCTGTAGAAGTTAGATAAGAGATTGTTAGCCGTGGAAGTTGGTTTCATTACTCAATTTTGTCAAAGTGTTAAGAGAAAGAGATAATCTCAGGAAACAGTTGACCAGTTTGCAAATCGAATTAATAGGGAATAAATCCAGAAATTTGGGGCCTTTCAGGACTTTAAAGGGTGACCAGTTCCAGATTTCAAATAGTAAGAAATGGAATTTTAAAAGGTTTGAGCAGTGAAACGTCAGTAAAAACTCTCAGTTAGAGAAAATTACTCAGGTTAGCACTGCAATCAAGGGTGTGGCCTTACATTATATTTTTTTAGACTGACTTATGGTTGCCATCACTTAGTTGAGAGAGAGAGGTGAGAGAGGAGGGAAGGAGAAATAGGAGTTAGGCCAAGAAAGTACAGGATGAGAGAAAATATTTGTAAATGAATTGTCTGAAAAGGGTCTAGTATCCAGAAAATAAAGGGCAAAGAAATAAAGCAGATTTGAAAATTATGACTTTAAAAAGTTTTATATGTGTTTTAATTGCATGACAAAGTTACTGAAGACAACTAGATGAGAAACTTCTACGTTTTTGATGGTAGTGTACTGCCAAAGGAACTTCAAACTAGATTATACAAGCTTTTGACTATTTGAGAATTAACACAACTCTTGAGCCCTTTACTTCCAGGAAGTAAACTGGAAAAGCCATGCTACTTTCAAGGAGAGTATATTTGTATTTAAGTCTTTTATAATATTTTATGCTTTCTGTTTACTATACTTTTTATTTGATATCATTAAAAATCTTATTTCCTGTCTTATGTGTTTTTCTGATTTTAATGTAACATGTATAATTGACTTAGAGTCTACAATTAAGCAACATGTCTTCTTCTAAAAACGACAATGACCTTAGAAAGTTGTCAGACACTGCCTTTATCATCCTACATGTTACTGTTATTTAGTATTTACTGCCACTTTTATGTATTGTTTCCCAAATGAATCATCATCTTTATTGTTACTTAGATTTATCCACAAGTTTATAGCTTGACTTGCTTACCTTCTTTCTAGCACCCTACTCTTTCCTTCTTAGTATCTTTTTCGTCAAGAGTTTGAGTGGTAAATCGTCTGTTTACTTGAAAATGTCTTTATGTCTCCCTCACTGTTGAATGACAATTTAGTTTGATATCCAATTTCAGACTGACAGTTGTTTTTCCAGTAGCACTTTGAGAATGTTACTCCATTGCTATTTGGCCTGCATGTTATTAACTTTTTTTTTTAATTATGAGGATTTCAAATAAATGCAAAAATAGAAGAATAAAGAACTCAGGTTCAACAGTTATAAACTCGTGGTTAATTCTGTTTCTTTTCTACGTTCCCTACCACTTCCTCTATTCTCATATTATTTGGAGCAAATTATAGACTTTATATCATTTCGTGTCTAAGCATTTCAATATATATTGCTAAATGGCCAGAAAATATAACCACAGTATCATGATCATGGCTTAGAAATTAACGATTTCTTCTATCACCCAATATTCAGTCTGTGTTCAAATTTTCAATTGTTTCATGAGTGTAATAAGTTTCCTTACAGTTTGTAATCACCTAGAAAATAATGTCCACGCATTGTTTGAATCAGCATACAAAAGATCTGCTCATTGAATTGGCTCCTTCCCTACTCGATTTTATTTAGTCTATGGCTTTCAGTACCATGTTGATACTGATAACTCCAAATTTATATTTCTTCTCTTGCACTCTCTTAGGCAGCCTGTGAGATGGCTACCAATGTTTCCCACATCCTGGTAATCACGCCCTTGTGTAATCCCCTCCTCTTAAATGTGAGCTGTGTGTTTTTTGTTTTTTGGTTTTCTTGGGGGGGTACGCGGGCCTCTCACTGTTGTGGCCTCTCCCGTTGCAGAGCACAGGCTCCGGACACGCAGGCTCAGTGGCCATGGCTCACGGCCCTAGCCGCTCCGCAGCATGTGGGATCTTCCCGGACCAGGGCACGAACCCGTGTCCCCTGCATCGGCAGGCGGAGTGAGCTGTGTTTTATGGTTTGTTTTTAGTGAATAAAATGTGGTCAGGATCATGGGATGTCTCTTGTGAGATTAGGATACAGAAAAACTGTGTCTTTTGTCCTGGGTGCCCGCTTTCAGTCTCTCTTTTTCTGAGCCCTTGTTCTGAGGGAAGCAAGTTGTCATATTGTGAGGAGCCTTTTGGAGAGGCCTGTGTGGCATGGAGCTGAGCTTTCTCATTAACAGCCTGGAAAGCCCCAATGCCTGCCAACAGCTAAGTGCATGAGCCTTGAAGTGGATCCTATGCTAGTCAAGCCTTGAAATGGTCGCAGCCCTGGCCTACACTTTGACTGTCGCTTTGTGAGAGTCTGAGCCAGAGGCATTCGGTTAAGCTGTGCCCAGATACCTGACCTAAGGACACTAGTGATTAATAAATGTTCCCTATTTTAAGCTGCTCAATTTTGGGATAATTTGTTATGCAGCAATAGATAGCTAACACACCATCCTTCAGCCTATTCTCAACATAAAGTTTTCTTGTTAAAATCTAAGTCAGCTCATGTCCGCCCTCTGCTCAGAATCTTTCAGTGGTTTCTTATCTCACCAAGAATAAAAATTAAAGTGCTAACTCTGACCTGTAATGCCCTACAGGATCTCAGCAGCTTGTCTCCTCTCTGGCCTCACCCCTTACCCTCTTCCTCACTGCTCATGCTACTCCAACCACAGTAGCTCCCTTGCTGCTTTTCAGACATGCCAGGCAGTTCCTCCCAAAGACCTTTGCGCTTGATCCTTTTTCTTCCTGGGATGATCTGCCAGAGATATTCATTTGTTCCCCTCTTCACCTTCTTCAGTTCTGTGCCCAGATGCCATCTTCTCAGTGAGCCCTATTTAAGACTGAGCTTCACCTTCATCAGCCTCTGTTCTAGCACATGATTCTATGGGCTGGTGGGGCTGTTGCTCTGGTTTGGACTGGCTTAGGTAGTCTGTGGCGCATCGGTGCTCTTTCCTGGATCTGTCATCCGCTCCTGAGTTGGTTGGCAGCTGGATGATCCAGATGGTCTCACGCACTGGTCTGTCTGTTGGACTGTGTTCAGCTAGGGTGCCTTGGCTCCCTTTCACATAGTCTCTCACCCTCCTGCAGGACAGCTCAGGCTTGTTTACATGTGGTTTCAGGATTCCAAGGCAGTGAGAGGGCAAGCCACAGTGCACAGGCACTTTTCAGGTTTGCTTCTGTTACATTTGCTATTGTCTAATTGACCAAAGTAAGTTACATGGCTAAGTCTGGAGTTAGTTCCTAAGAAGTATACCAATGGGAAAGAATACTTTCTATTGTATCTATCACATCTGATTTCTGTTTTAGAGTTTTTCTAGAATCTCTCAACAGTGATCACACTTCCATCGTTAGCTTATCTTCCAGAAAATTGTTTGAGACCTCTTAGCTGATGGTAGCACCTTTCCTTTGTCTACTTTTAGAGGGTTTTCACTGAGAGAAGAGGTAAACATGTAGTGAATTAGCCACCTTTAATCATAAATCATATTATGGATGTTAATCCTTCGGCTTTTATACTTTGTATTTTCTTACAATCTTTCCTGCATCTTTAAAGATTTTAAAAAGATTTCTATGTATGCAAATATATTTATCTTTTCCTTTAAGACTTCTGGGCTTTGAATCTTAATCGATTTTGAATATATATGTATTTATGTACATATTATATATAGAAACATATAAATACATTTTATTTACTCTTTATATATATACATATGTATGAACCCAACTTAATTACTTTTCAAATGGATGTTCAGTCTTCCTGCCGCTATCCATTGGCTAGATTTCCCCCAGTGATTTGAAAGCCTGCCTCTTCATATATCCTATTTCATTAATTTTTTTGATGATGCCTATTTCAGTTGATTTAATTATAGTAGTTTAGAGTTTTTCTATTGATTCTCTAAGTACTTTTAAGGAGATAGTTATATCGTTTGCAAATAATGACATACTGTTTTTTACTTTCTAACATTTATGCCCTTCTTTCTTGTTATCATTTTATCATATTAACGAGGGCATTCAGAACATTTTTGAAAATGGCAGTGATAATAGACTTTGTTACCTCGTTTTATTTGAATTTCTCTGTAGTATTTCATAATTTACAATTTTTAATGTTTGCTTTCTGATACTTTTTCTAGTTAAGGCAATTTCCTTCTATTTCTAGCTTACGTCCCTCTAATTTTCTTTGTCAGAAAATTTTGGTCAATTTGTATTTTTTTTTTTTGTGCATGTGAGCTTTAGAATCATCTTATGTTGTTTCAAAAAACTCCTGTGGACTTTTCCCTTGGATTTCATAAAATTTATAAATTAATTTAAAGAAAATTGCTATCTTTATATTCCAAGAACTGGATATAGCTTTCAATTTATTTGACTTTTTTTATGAACCATTTTAGAATTTAAAGTTTTTTTTAAAATTTAAATTATATATATTCCTTTAGGAATTTATTTACATGGGTATTACACATTTTGTTGTTATTGTAAATGGTTACTTCCTAACTATTTTATTTGTGTATAGGGAAATGATTGGTTTATATATTAATTTTGTTTCTAGTCACATTACTAAATCCTCTTTTTAAAATAATATTTATGATGATTCTTTTGGGTTTTCCAGATATATAATATCACATACAAAAGAATGTTAGGATCACAAAACCTTAGACAGTACCAAAGAGGCAGGTTTAGATGCTACATAGATGCTACAATGTGACTAGGGTCACAACGCAGGGAAGAATATCTAGTGATACCGTGGGAACTATACCGGAAGAGTATTCTATTGAAAATACCACTGTGGTGTTTGGGCTAGGCAGCAGAATGTCTGTCCCAGTAGTCCAAAAGGACCAGATAATTCTATTACTACAAATGTCAGAAGGACCAGATATTCACACGTGGCTGCCATCTGACAATGCTCACTTCTGCAACTAAGTCTTTTTTGGGTGTATGAATAGCAGGAACTAGTAACATGCCAGCACCTTAATTGCAGTGGAGTCTGGTATAGAGTTGTTAGGTTTCCAACGTCTAATAGCACAGGGAGACAAGGTAGAAATAGTTTGAATGATTGAACCTCTCTACAGTATCCCACAGTTCACCTCTAGGTGGGATACTTAACATCCATATTCACCCTTCTTAAGGTTGGTAACATTCTTAAACTTTCAAGAAACAACATAATAACTTGCTTCTGCCTCATTTAATGTAATCAGTTCGTATACAGGAAAACTAGACATGTAAGTGTACCATGTGAAATTCTAGTTACCGGGAGAATTTACTTTGCTCTATTCTCTTTTAGGGCCAACTGTCTATGAGTTTTTAAGATTATACCCGTGGACTTACTTCTGTGTACTATTGGCATATCATACATCTACTTTCCCTCCTTCAGTTAGCTGGTCACAGGATACCATAAAAGTGGGTTTTAGGAAATGATGGAAACGTGATAGGAGTAGGCCTACTGGAGTATTAATCACCTGGTTATGCAACTTAAAGCTTTTAGGACCTGTTCAGACCCAACCATATATATATATAACACTTCCATTTGATTAGTACTCCTGTGAATGCCTGATGACGTCAGTCTGTGAAGCGCGGTTCAGGTTGCAAGATCATATAGTCTGAATATCCCATGGTCTGAATTTTAGGCTCTATCAGAGCCCAGTAGTGAGCTAAAAGCTTTCATAAAAGAAACATACTTACATACTATTTTAGATTCCTGTGGCTGCCATAACAAAGTACCACAAACTGGGTGGCTTAAAACAACAGAATTTTTTCCCCCTTCTGTTTCTGGAGGCCAGAAGTCCAAAATCAAGGTATTGACAGTGTTGATTGCTTTTGGAGGCTGTGAGGGAGAATCTGTTCCATGCTTCTCTCCTAGCTTCTGATGGCTGCCAGCAATCCTATGCATTCCTTGGCTTGGAGACATGTTACTCCAGCCTCTGCCTCTGTCTTTATATTGATGTCTCCTCTGTGTGTCTTTTCCCCTTCTCTTACTTATAGGATATTAGTCATTGGATTTAGGGTCCAGTCTAATCTGGAATGGTCTCATCTTGAGATCCTTAACTTAATTACACCTTGCAAAGACCCTTTTTTCTTTGCAAGGTTATAAGGTTATAGCCACAGGTTCTGAGTGGACATATCTTTTGGGGCACCGTCACTCAATCCACAGCATATACCAATGAGGGCGTGTCTTTGCTTACAAACCTCAGGAGCCTCTGCTGTGATTCTCCTAGAGGGGCTTAACACAGGCTCTGCCACAGACCCTAAGTCATAAAGGAAAAATAGTAGAGCTCCTTGCCCAGTAGACTCAGGTAGCTGAGGAGTCTTGTACTCTGGCATCTTACAAATCTGGCAGCCTATGTTTTGTTCAATAAAAATGGTCAAAGCAACATAGCTATATATGATATATATTGCCTCCAAAATCCAAAATGGTCTACCAAGTGTTCTGCCTCTTACTATTTATTATGGAGGACATTTTCAAGTGTGGTTTAGACCACTAGACCATTACAGGTGGATGTGTGTGTGTGTGTGTGTGTGTGTGTGTGTGTGTGTGTGTGTTAAGACTCTGGCACACCTGCTTCTTCAAGGCATCTAATGTACCTGCTACTTCAGGTCTTTCTCTTAGATGATATGTTAGTTTCCTATTGTTGCTGTAACAAGTTATCACAAACTTAATAGCTTAAACAACACAAATTCATTATCTTACAGTTCTGTAAAATGGGTCTCATTGGGTAAAATCAAGGTGTTAGCAGTGCCTGTTCCTTCTGGAAGCTGCAGGAGACAATCTGTTTCCTTGTCTTTTCCAGATTCTAATGGCTGTTGGCATTTTTTGGCTCATGGCCCCCTTCCTCCATCTTCAAAGTCAGTGGTATTGGGCTGAGGTCTTTACACATGGCCATCTCTTTGGTTTTCTTTTCTGGCTCTTTCTTCTACTGTTAAGAACCCTTGTGATTAAAGTAAGACCACAGATAACCCAGGATAATTTTCATATTTTAAGGTCAGTTGATTAGCAACCTTAATTCTGTTTTGCCATGTAACCTAACAGGTTCTGGGGATTAGGATATGGACATCTTTGGGGGCATTATTCTATCTACCACAGACAGTGAGATTTTTAGGGTCCAGGTAGAAGAAGAACCAGATGATAAAGATCTGAGGCATCTGAGGCAATATGATTAGTGAAGGTATGCTGGCATCACTACTAAGCAAAAATGGAAACTTGCTCCTGGCATCTCCTGCTTATTGGGATAGAGAAAACAGCACCTTTTTCTATTAATGGCTACATACAGGTGCCAATGCCTGTGTTGATTTAGTTCAGTAAAGAGACCATATTTGGAACAATATTAGTTATTGCAATCATTACCTGATTACACTTAAGACAACTCACTGTCATTCTCTATTGCTTATCTATCATGTGCACAGATCAAACAAGTAAAATAACAGAAATCATTGCCCTTGTATATACTTTCTTGGTATAGAAAGGTTTTTGGTTTAATGTTTTGGTGATGGTGCAGGTGATATTCAGAGGTTTCCATTTGGCCCTCCCTACCATAACAATCCTCATTCTATGGGTCAGGGAGACAAGATGGACATTCCACCAGTTACTGATTATATCTGTTTTGACACACTGTTCCATAATTGGGCAGATTATGATAGGATGAACTTGTAGACCCATGAGTGTGTTCATAGATGTGAACCTAATAACTTCCATTCATCACCTGACGACTTCTGCTAATCATATATCTTTTCCTGAAGTGGACCACAGTCTTACTTTAGGTACTCAGAAATCATCATTAGGAGACTTCTTCAGTGGTCCAGTGGTAAAGAATCCAGCTTCCAATGCGGCTGACGTGGGTTCGATCCCTGGTTGGGGAACTAAGATCCCACATGTCGTGGGGCAACTAAGCCCATGAGCCACAACTACTGAGCCCTCATGCCTCAACTAGAGAGCCCACGTGCTGTAAACTACAGAGCCCATGCACTCTGGAGCCCGAGTGCCACAACTAGAGATAGAAAATCCATATGCCACAACTAGAGAGAAGCCTGCACGCTGCAACTAAGAGCCCGAGCATCACAATGAAAGATCCTGCATGCTGCAACCCGATACAGCCAAAAAAAAAAAATATATATATATCATTATTAGTTTAAAGCCAGTGTTTAATATTCCACCAAAGGTCTGAGTAATTGGGTTTTGATTTTGTGGATCCAATCTGAGAATTTTTCTTTTTTTTGATAACAGAAAAATAGCTTATTAATGCATACAGCATGCATCATGGGAGAAACTTAAACCAAAAGTAACTCAAAATGGCAACTTTGAGTTCCAGCTTATCTTCAACAAAAAACATTAAATTTGCAGAGAAGTGACAGACACAGGAAGGCAGTTTTAGGCTTCCAAGGGCAGCAAACTGGAAAGGTAAATATATGGGTGAAAACTAATGAGGTAAATTTGTTCATAGATTACTCTGGTCCCGCCTCTGGGCTGATAAGAGTCTGTCTCCAGTATGAGTTTTTCTTTAGGTTGGTCACTTCATCCTACTCACATTTACTGATATGACTGAGATGTTTAATCTTAGTGCTTCTTATTTATATCATACTTTTCTGATTTCCTGCCTTTTTTTGATAAATGTTTTTCACCATAAAAATCTGTGACTTTTTCATTTATTTTCTGGATGCCTTGTGTTTGTATGCTCTTTTTTTTTCTTAATTTGGAATATTTATAATCTGTTTTATATAATAGATTTAATTTTTAATTTAGGTAGTAACTAGTGATTCCTCACTGTAAGTGTAAGGAAATTTATTTCTTACTACTTCTTTCCACCTCGTGCTCTCCTCTTTATTATATGACTATAGCTTTAAAAAATCTTAGTTCTTTTATACCATTAAACAATATGTTTCTACTTTTACCACTTAATTTTCAGCTTTTTAACATTTTTTGGAACCACACTGCAATAAATTTAAGGAAAACAGTATTCACATATGGTAATTCTCTTCTTCTGCTACCCTTCCTGACATTATTGAATATGTTGTTATGTCTTTATCATCATAGTTTATAACACTTGCATCCTATTAAATAGTGATGATTCCCACCATTGTTTTGGCCTATATTCTATATTTAAGTTTATTTTAATGCTCACAGCTAGGCCTTTTACCTCAACTCTATTGATGCCTTTATTGGGAGAAGTTTGTCTGCCTTTTGTGACAGGAACTTGTGAACTATTTTCCTTGATTTTTTGCTTGTAAATAGCTGTCCCTTGCCTGTATATTTGAATGACAGTTTTGCTGGGTATAAAATTCTTGGGTCCACACTTTCTTTTCCTGAATATTTTTTTAAAGACATAGTTCTTCAGTTTTTTAACATTGAATAATGTTTTTAAAGAATCTCAAGCCAACCTGCTTTTCTCTTCTTATGCCCAATATGATTTTCACTTTTCCTTTTTGCTCATATGCCCATAGGATTCTTTCTTTATCTTCGACATCCAATAAGTTTAGTAGAATATGTCTCAGTTTTAATTAATTGTTATCAGTTATTCCTGAAATGCAGTGTACTTTCTAGTCTATTGTTTCAAATCTTTTATTTCAGGAAAGTCTTCTTGAAGTATATATTTGATATTTTTTAATTCATTTGTTCGCTTTTCTTCAGGAACAGCAAATTTTGTATAAGTTGAATACCTCTCTGTGCCCCCTTTTAGTCTTTCATAGCTATCTTGTCTGTTTTTAAACAAAGTGTTTTCAAGATTTCTATAGGAGTACACAGTGATGACTCATGTTTGCATAAGCAAGTCTTATAAAAGAACCTGAACAAATATTTAGTCAAGTTTAAAACACAGTTATTAACTGTTTTTTTTTATTTTTTCAGGTTTTCAAAATTCATTTCTACAAATTATATTTCCAGAGAAAATCCAAGCAAATACAAGTGATAATTCAAAAGTAGAAAATGTAAGAGATTTTCCATAATGTTGTTATATGAAATTTCTTATTTTTATTACATAGCAGTGAAATACATCAATTCCATTATAGTATGACTATAACTAACCAATATTACTATTGATAAGGAATGTAAAGTTTTGATGGTAAAAGCAAACATATAAATCAGAATGTTTAATTTGTCTAACATTTGTCATTTCCTCATGGTAAAACCATTTTTTAAAGTTCAAAGAGAGAATATAATGTAAAAGAATTAGGGTATTATCTGAATGGTATCTAGATGATTCAAATGAAAGAATAATTTTCTCCAAAATGGTTAGGGAGAATCTGTTTTAACTAAAACCTGGTTCCTCAATCTCTACCCTTGTACCTACCAGTTCTCAGAGAGTATAAACCCTTTCTTCTGTTATTTTTGTTAGAAAGGGCAATATTTCATCCTATTCATTGATTTATTTAACAGATATTTCTCTGGACTTGTGTGCATAGCTACATGCTAAGATCCTTAGGAGATAAAAAAAGAAATACAAGAAAGCAAGCCTTGCTTATAAGTGGCCAATCTTTTGATAACACTTTATTTTTACCAGTTTTAATGAAGTATAATGTATACACCACAGAATTCACCCATTGTAAGTGTACAACTCAATGATCATTAGTACATGAATAGAATTATGTAAACATTACCACAAATCCAGCTTTACAACGTTTTGATTAAGTTCCTTCCTGCCTATGTGCAGTTTTTCTCTGCTTCCATCCCCAGCCCTTGGCAACTGCTGATCTGTTTTGTGTTTCTATAATTTTGCATTTTCTAGACATTTCATAAAAATGAAATATGTGATATGCAGGACTTTGCATTGAGCTTCTTTCACTTAAGATTATCCATCTTGCAACATTTATCAATACTGCATAAATTTTTTATTTCTTAATACATGTAGATAACACATTTTGTTTATCCATTTACCAGTTAAATTCAAGATTTTTTTCAGATATTGACTATTTTGAGTCATTCTGCTATGAGTATTTATGTATGGACATATAGTTTTCTTTCTCTTGGGTAGATTCTTGGAAGTGAAATTGCTGTGTCGTACGGTAGGTTTATGCTTATCATAGTAATAAACTGCCAAACTATTTTCCGTAGTGACTTATTAGTTTACATTTCCCATCAGCAATATATGATGATTCAGTTTTTCCACATACTTGTCAACACCTGATGTTGTCTCTTTTGATTAAATTTATTCTAACAGGTGTGTACTGATATCTCATTTTAGCTTATATTTGCATTTCTCTAATGAAAAATGCTGTAGAGCATCTTTCATGACCTACTAGCTATCTAAATACCTTTTTGGTGAAATGTCTATTAAATTATTTGCCCATTTTAATTTTTTAACCTATTATTATTTTTAACATATTTATTGGGCTATAATTAGTGTATAATATTATATTAGTTTCAGGTGTACTATGCAGTGATTCAGTATTTTTTTACCAGTATTTTCGGATTACCACAATAAGTCCAGTTACCATCTGTCACCCTACAAAGTTGGTATACAATTATAATTATTTTTTAAAATTTATTCATCCTGGTATATATGTATATACTTATTTACTGAAGTATAGTTGTTTTACAGTATTGTATTAGTTTCAGATGTACAGCATAGTGATTCAGTATTTTTACAGATTGTCCTCCATTATAGGTTATTAAAAGATAATGGCTATAATTTCCTATGCTATATAGTATATCCTGTTGCTTATCTATTTTACATATAGGAGTTTGTATCTGTTAATCCCATATCCCTAATTTGTCCCTACCTGTTTCCCTGTCCCCTAGGTAACCACAGGTTTGTTTTCTATATCTGTGAGTCTATTTCTGTTTTGCATATACATTCATTTGTATATTTTAGATTCCACATATAAGTGATATCATAAGTATTTGTCTTTCTGTGACTTATTTCATAAGCATAATACTCTCTAGGTTCATCCTTATGGCTAGAAATGGCAGAATTTCATTCTTTTTTATGGCTGAGTTATATTCCATTGTATATATATATATATATATATATATATATATATATATACTACATCTTCTTAATCCAGTCATCAGTTGATGGGCATTTGGGTTGCTTCCACGTCTTGGCTATTGTAAATGGTGCTGCTATGAACATTGGGGTACATGTATCCTTTCAAATTAGTGTTTTGTTTTTTCCAGATATATACCTGAAGTGGAATTGCTGGATCTTACAGTAGTTCTACTTTTAGTTTTTTTGAGGAACCTCCAACTGTGTTCCACAATGTCTGCACCAAGTTACATTCCCACCAACAGTATACAAGTATTCCCTTTTCTCCATATCCTTGCCAACATTTGTTATTTGTAGACTTTTTGATGATAGCCATTCTGACAAGAATGAGGTGATATCTCAATTTTGTTTGTTACAGTATTATTGACTAGATTCCCTATGTGTACCTTATATCCCCTGCTTGATTGATTGACTGATTTTTAAATTGTAGTATAGTTGATTTATAATATATTAGTTTCAGGTGTACAACATAGTGATTCAATATTTTTATAGATTATACTCCATTTAAAGTTATTACAAAATAATGGTCACATATCCCTGTGTTGATATAACCTTGTTGCTTACTTATTTTATACATAGTAATTTGTACTTTTTAATTCCATACCCTTATCCTGCCCCTCCCCACTTCCTTCTCCCCACTGGTAACCACTAATTTGTTCTCTATATCTGTGAGTCTGTTTCTGTTTGTATACATGGTACAATTACCATGGAATACAGTTGGAGATTCCTCAGAAAAACTGAAAATAGAACTACCATATAATTAAGCAATTCCAGTTCTGTATACATATACAAAAAAAAACCCCTGAAAACACTAATTCGAAAAGTTACATGCACCCCAATGTTCTTAGCAGCATTATTTACAATAGCCAAGATATGGAAGCAACCTAAGTGTCCATCAACAGATGAAGGGATAAAGATATACACACACACACATACATATACATACAATGGAATATTATTCAACCATAAAAAAGAATGAAGTTCTGACATTTGCAACAAAGCAGATGGACTTAGAGGGTATTATGCTTAGAGAAATAAGTCAGTAAGGTAAAGACAAATTCTCTGTGTTATCACTTACATGTGTAATATAAAAAGTAAAACAAATGAATAACTATAACATTGAGTGTATAACAATGATATCTCATTGTGGTTTTGAGTTGCATTTTTCTGATGATTAGTGATGTTGAACATTTTTTCATGTGCCTGTTGGCCATCTGTAGGCCATTTTTGGAAAATGTCTGTTCAGGTCTTCTGCCCGTTTTTTGATTGGGTTGTTTGGGGGTTTTTTTGCTATTGGGTTGTATGAGCTGTTTATATATGTTGGATATTAATCCCTTATCGCTTGTATCATTTGCAAATATTTTCTCCCATTTACTAGTTTTTTTTCCATTTTGTTGATGGTTTCCATTGCTGTGCAAAAGCTTTTAAGTTTAATTAGGGTCCATTTGTTTATTTTTGCTTTTGTTTCTTTTGCTTTAGGAGACAGATTTGAAAAATATTGCTATAATTTATGTCAAAGAGTGTTCTGCCTATGTTCTCTTCTAAAAGTTTTATGGTTTCCGGTCTTACATTGAGATCTTTAATCCATTTTGAGTTTACCTTTTCTATATGGTATAAGGAAATATTCTAATTTCATTCTTTTACATGTAGCTGTCCAGTTTTCCCAACACCACTTATTGAAGAGACTGTCTTTTCTCCATTGTTTCTTGCCTCCTTTGTTGTAACTAACTGGAAGTTCATGGGTTTATTTCTGGGCTGCTCTCATGCATTGATCTATGTGTCTGTTTTTGTGCCAGTACCATGCTGTTTTGATTAATGTAGGTTTGCAGTACAGCTTGAAGTCAGGGAGCATGATACTTCCCGCTCTGTTCTTCTTTCTCAAGGTTGCTTTGGCTATTTGGTGTCTTTTGTGGTTCCATATAAATTTTAGGATTATTTGTTCTAGTTCTGTGAAAAATGTCATGGGTATTTTGATAAGGATTACATTAAATCTCTGGATTACTTTGAGTAGTATGGACATTTTAATAATATTAATTCTTCTAACCCAAGAACACAGGATAACTTTCCATTTCTTCATATTGTCTTCAGTTTCCTTCAACAATCTTTTATAATTTTCAGAGCATTTTCACCTCCTTGGTTATGTTTATTCTTAGGCATTTTATTCTTTTTGATGCAATTTTAAACACAATTGTTTTCTTGCTTTCTCTTTATGAGTTTATTATTAGTGTGTAGAAAAGCAACAGATTTCTGTATGTTAATTTTGTGTCCTGCAACTTTACTGAATTCATGTATTAGTTCTAATAGTTTTTTGGGGGAGACTTAAAGGTTTCTTTATATAGTATCATGTCATCTGCAAATAGTGACAGCTTTACTTCCTCCCTTCCAATTTGGATGCCTTTTATTTCTTTGTCTTGTCTGACTGTTGTGGCTAGAACTTCCAATACTATGTTGAATAGGAGCGGTGAGAGTGGGCATTCTTGTCTGGTTCCTGATTTTAGAGGAAAAGCTTTCTGCTTTTCACCATTGAGTAGATGTAAGATGTGGGTTTGTCATAAATGGCCTTTATTATG
Organism: Delphinus delphis; assembly: GCF_949987515.2. Taxonomy (NCBI): domain Eukaryota; kingdom Metazoa; phylum Chordata; class Mammalia; order Artiodactyla; family Delphinidae; genus Delphinus; species Delphinus delphis. The sequence continues at coordinate 5,416,208 of NC_082703.1, read as the reverse complement.
TTGAGATATGTTCTCTCTATATCAACTTTGCTGAGAGTTTTTATCATGAATATATGTTGAATTTTGTCAGATGAATTTTATGCATTAATTGAGGTGAATATGTGATTTTTATGCTTACTTTTGTTAATGTGGTGTATCAGATTGATTGATTTTCAAATATTGAACCATCCTTGCATTCCTGGACTAAACCTTACTTGATCTTGGTGTTTGATCCTTTCTGTATATTGTGTTTGGTTTGTTTATATTTTGTTGAGGATTTTTGCATCTATGTTCATCAGCAGCATTGGGGTGTAATTTTCTTTTTGGTAGTGTCTTTGGTTTTGGTATCAGGGTGATGATGGTCTTGTAGAATTAATTTGTGAGTGTTCCATCCTTTTCAATTTTTTGGAATAGTTTGAGAAGGTTAGGTATTAACTCTTCTCTGTATGTTTGGTAGAATTCCCCTGTGAAGCCATCTGATCCTAGATTTCTGCTTGCTGGAAGTTCTTTAAAATTACAAATCCAATTTCACCAATAGTGATCTGTCTGTTCACATTGTCTGTTTCTTCCTGACTCAGTCTCGGAAGCTTGTATGTTTCTAGAAATTTGTCCATTTCTTCTAGATTGTTGAGTTTGTTAGCATATAACTGTAGTATTCCCTCTCTCTTATGATTTTTTGTATCTCTGTGATATTGATTGTTATTTCACCTCTTTCATGCCTGATTTTGTTTATTTGGGTCTCCTCTTGTTTTCTTGATGAGCCTGGCTAAAAGTTCATCAATTTTTTATCTTTACAAACACCAGCTCTTGGTTCCTTGATCCTTTCTTTTTTTTTTTTTTGATCTCTATTTATTCCCTCTATGATCTTTATTATTTCATTCCTTCTGCTAACTTTGGTCTTTATTTGTCCTTCTTTTTCTGATTCCTTTAGATGGTAGGTTAGGTTGTTTGTTTGATGTTTTTCATATTTTTTGAGGTCGGCCTGTATTTCTATAAACTTCCTTTTTAGAACTGCTTTTGCCACATCCCATAGATTTTGGAAAGTTATGTTTTTATTTTCATTTGTATTGAGGTATTTTCCGATTTCTCTTTGATTTCTCCATTGACCCATTGGTTTTTTAGTAGCATATTGTTTAGTCTCCTTGCGTTTGTTCTTTTCTCATTTTTCTTCCTGTAATTGATTTCTAATTTCATAATGTTGTGGTCAGAAAATATGCTTGATATAATTTTTATCCTTAAATTGTTGAAATTTGTTTTATGGCCTAGTGTGTGATCTGTCCTGGAGAACGTTCCATCTGTGCTTGAAAAGAATGTGTATTCTGATGATTTTGGATAGAATTTCCTGTAGATATATATTAAGTCCAACTGGTTATTATGCCATTTAAGGCCACTGTTCCCTTATTTTTTCTGTCTGGATGATCTGTTCATTGATGTAAGTAAGGTGTTAAAGTCCCCTACTATTATTATATTATTGTTAATTTCTCCCTTTGTGTCTGTTAATGTTTGCTTTGTATATTTATATAAATATAAAATAATAAAATATATAAAATTTATATAAAAACATATGCACCCAATACAGGTATTGGGTGCATATATGTCAATCAGTGTAATATCCTCTTCTTGTATTGATCCCTTTATCATTATATAATGCCCTTCTTTGTCTTTTGTTTTAGACTTTGTTTTAAGGTCTATTTTGTCTGATATGAGAATTGCTACCCCCCACTTTCTTGTTGTCACTATGTGCATGAAATATCTATTTCCATCCCTTCACTTTCAGTCTGTGTGTGTCTTTAGCTCTGAGGCAATTCTCTTGTAAGTAGCATGTAGATGGGTCTTGTTTTTTTTTTAATATAGTTAGCCACCTTATGTCTTTTGATTGGACCATTTACTCCATTGACATTTAAAGTAATTATTGATAGATATGTACTTATTGTCCTTTTGTTACTTGTTTTCTGGTTCTTTTTGTAGTTGTTCTCTGTATTTCTACTTTTTTTTGTTTCTTCCCATGTGGTTTGATGATTTTCTGTAGTGTTATGTTTGTGTTCCTTTTGCTGTAGTTTTTGTGTATCTGTTGTAGGTTTTTGATTTGTTGTGACCATGGGGTTCATATATGTTGACCTATAACTCTACCTACTTGCTTTAAACAGGTAGTCCTTTAAGTTCAAACACATTCTTAAAGAGCTACATTTTTTTACTCCCTCCCCCACATTTTTTATTATTGTTGTCATATTTTATATCTTCATGTTTATCCCATTACTGATTATTGTAGTTATGTTTGATTTTACAGTTTTGTCTTTCAGTCTTCATGCTAGCTTATTTAAGTTGTTGATCCTCAGCCTTTACTGTATATTTGCCTTTACTAGTGGGATTTTTCCTTTCCTGTAGATTCTTACTTCTTATTACAGCCTTTCTTTTTCACTTAGAGAAGACCCTTTAACATTTCTCTTATGTTATGTTTAATATTGATGAACTCTTAATTTTTGCTTGTCTAAGAAGTTCTTTATCTCTCCTCCAATTCTAAATGATAATTTTGCTCTGTAGAGTATCCTAGTTTGCAGGTTTTCCTTTTCAGGACTTTGAATATATCATGTCACTGCCTTTTGGCTCACAAGGTTTCCACAGAATAATCAGCTGATAGCCTTATGGGAGTTCCCTTGTGTATGACTCTACCTTTCTCTCTCTTTTTTTAAATTAGTTATGCATTTCATACATATTAGTGTATATATATCAATCCCAACCTCCCAGTTATCTTTCTCTTGCTGCCTTTCAAATTCTCCTTTTATCTTAACCTTTTGCCATTTTAATTATCATATATGTCTTGATGTAGTCTCTTTGGGTTCATCTTGTTTGGGGTCCTCTGTGCTTCCTGCATCCGAATTTCTGTTTCTTTTTCAGGTTTGGGAACTTTTCAGCTATAATTTCCAACCCCCAGTCCCTGGCCATAATCCCTTTATAATTTCAGTTTGGGTTGTTGGTTCCCTGGCTCTTGAGATACTACTGCAAGAGTTAGTAACCTTCTCTGGAGAATTGCCTTTCAGTTATTGAGCTGCCTGGGAGTTACTCGACCCCATCCCCCAGGGTAACCCTTCAGCCAGTGCCTAATTGTTACATGGGTCTAAAAGCCCAGCTCCACTGTCTCAGGTGGGAAAGACTCTGAGGCACAAGTTTTACTCTAGAGTTTCCCCGAAGTATCAGGCTAAGGCTAGAATTTACCTGAAATCATATTTTCTTTCTTTCTTTTTTTTTTTTTTTTGTGGTACGCGGGCCTCTCACTGTTGTGACCTCTCCTGTTGCGGAGCACAGGCTCCGGACGCGCAGGCCCAGCCGCTCCATGGCATGCGGGATCCTCCCGGACTGGGGCACGAACCCGTGTCCCCTGAATCGGCAGGTGGACTCTCAACCACTGTGCTACTAGGGAAGCCCTGAAATCATATTTTCTTTAGCTTTATCTTCCTCCCTATTTTGCTTCTCTTACTTCCTTGCAGGTTCCTCCAGAGAGTGCTCCCTAAATAAAGCACTGACAAAAGTATCCTCATTTCAGACCCTGCTTCTAGGAAACCTGACACTAACTGACTAGTCCATAGTTTTTATTAAACAGAAAGATAAATTCTCAATGTAGGTCACTGTAAATTCAGATAAATCTACTTCTTCTGAGACCCCCAATGCTTAAAGGTCTACAGGGTTTCCAGACCTTTACTAAAATATGTTTTGTGAAGATGAGTGATATTTTTTTTCCTGGAATCCTATGATTGTTTTTTGAAAATTAATTTTTATTGGAGTATAGTTGATTTAAAATGTGTTATTTTCTGCTGTACAGCAAAGTGAATCAGTTATACATATATCCTCTCTTTTTTTAGATTCTTTTCCCGTATAGGTCATTACAGAGTATTGAGTAACATTCCCTGTGCTATATAGTAGGTTCTTATTAGTTATCTATTTTATATATAGTAGTTTGTATACGTCAACCCCAAGCTCCCAATTTATCCCCCCCTTCCTCCTTGGTAACCATAAGTTTGTCTTCTATATTTGTGACTCTCTGTTTTATAAATAAGTGCATTTGTACCATTTTTTTAGATTCCACATATAAGCAATATCATGTGATATTTGTCTTTCAAGTATTTGTCTGATTTACTTCACTCAGTATGACAGTCTCTAGGTCCATCCGTGTCACTGCAAATGGCATTATTTCGTTCTTTTTTATGGCTGAGTAATATTCCATTGTATATATGTACCACATCTTTATCCATTCATCATCCATTGGTGGATATTTAGGTTGCCTCCATGTCCTGGCTGCAATGAACATTGGGGTGCATGTCTCTTTTTGAATTATGATTTTCTCTGGATATATGCCCAGGACTGGGATTGCTGGGTCATATGGTAGCTCTATTTTTAGTTTTTTAAGGAACCTCCATGCTGTTCTCCATAGTGGCTGTACCAATTTACATTCCCACCAACAGTGTAGGAGGGTTCCCTTTTCTCCACACCCTCTCCAGCATTTATTGTTTGTAGATTTTTTGATGATGGCCATTCTGACTGGTGTGAGGTGATACCTCATTGTAGTTTTGATTTGCATTTCTCTAATAATTAGTGTTGTTAAGCATCTTTTCATGTGTCTCTTTGCCATCTGTATGTATTCTTTGGAGAAAGGTCTATTTAGATCTTCCACCCATTAGATTGGGTCGTTTGTTGTTTTGATATAAAGCTGCATGAGCTGTTCGTATATTTTGGCAATTAATCCCTTGTTGGTTGCTTTGTTTGCAAATATTTTCTCCCATTCTGTGGTTGTCTTTTTGTTTCATTTATGGTTTCCTTTGCTGTGCAAAAGCTTTAAAGTTTAATTAGGTCCCATTTAGTTTTTTTTGTTTTTATTTTCATTACTCTAGGAGGTGGATCAAAAAGATCTTGCTGCGATTTATGTTGAAGAGTGTTCTGCCTCTATTTTCCTCTAAGAGTTTTATAGTGTCCGGTCTTACATTTAGGTTTTTAATCCATTTTGATTTTATTTTTGTGTATGGTGTTAGAGAATGTCCTAATTGCATTCTTTTACATGTAGCTGTCCAGTTTTCCCAGCACCACTTATTGAAGAGACTGTCTTTTCTCCATTGTCCATCCACTTTGTCATAGATTAGGTGACTACAGGTGTGTGGCTTTATCTCTGGACTTTCTATCCTGTTCCATTGAAGAGGAGTGATTTTGGAACCATATGAGTGAGTGAACAGGAAAAGTGTTTTCTGAAAGTGTTGAAATTATTGTAACACTTTACAAATAAAAGTTCCAGAAGGGATCGAATTTCTTAATCATTGAAAGTCTGTTATTAAAAATTAAAACACATATTTGCTGGTATTATTCAATAAATTCTCTTATGGCCTCCATTGACCAACCCCTCTACATTCTTTAAAGATCTAGCTCATTTTCTGTACATAGTCTGCAGAGAGAATGCGTGTCATGCTAGCTCTCACAGTATAGTTAGAGGGAGTATATCTGGTATACTAATATCTTAATAATTATTATGTTTTCATTTTGAGAAAAATATTCATCCCAGAACTACTTTGGGTGACTTGTGCATCAGGTCCACTTTAGAAAGAGATAAAAATTCTCCAGCATCTCTGTTCAGTTATTGCATTCAGATCTCTAAGGGGAATTTTTTTTCACTCATGTAAATTTTACAGCTAGGACATGTTGCTGCTTCAGTATCAGTATCCTATGTTTGGTATTTCTGCCTTATATCTGACATATACCTGTTTTGCTTCTTTCTTCAATTTATTTCTGGTTTTACTTAAAAAACCTTTAAAATTTTTAGAATGATTTTAGATTTATGAAGAATTCGCAAAGATGCTACCTTGAGCTCCCATATATGTTCACTCAGTTTTCCCTAAAGTTAACATCTTATATAACCATGTTGATACATTACATTTATCAAAACTAAAAAATTAACATTGATACCTTACTATTAACAAACTGTAGGATTTATTTGGATTTCACCAGTTTTTCCACTAATGTTCTTTTCCTGTTCCAGGATCTAATTCAGGATACTACATTGCTGTTAGTTGTTATGTCTCCCCAGTCTCCTTTGCTCTGTTTTTCTGTTTCATGACCGTGTCATTTTTAAAGAATATCGGTCAGATATTTTGTAGAACGTCCCTCAGTTTGGATTTCTCTGATGTTTTATCATGATTAGACTGAGGTTATGAGTTTTAGGGAAGATTACCGTAGAGGTAAAGTGCTCTTCTCATTACATCATAGCAGCAGGTACATGGTATCCACTTGACTTCATAACACCAGTGATGTTGACCTTTCTGTTTCATTTTTGATCATGTACTAGACCTTTTAACAACTTGCCTTATTATCTCTTGATTTGTATTGTCTCCTTGTTGCTTCTTATTTTCACAGATCTGGAAAGGCTTATCTTTTCTTGTGTTGTGCTATTTGTGTCTTTTTGGTTTTTATATGCTTTAACTAAGTTTTCTTTTTAATGATGATCTAACTCTGGCTTTTCACATGTTCTCTTTTGCAAGATGAAATCTCATCACTTAGGTTCACTGACCAACTGCTATTGCAACTCATTGCCATCCACGTTTTAACCTGAGAATAATTGGGATGGAGTAAAAAAACTATGCCAAATTTTGTTCAAGTGTCTTCTGTTTAAAAGTACAGGAAGCAAGCCATACATTTCAGGAAAATGGTTAAAATAAATAATTTTTGTGCCTAATGGATTAAGTTAAGCTTCACTGGTGTGTAGAGTACCTTATTATCCCAGTGATGCTACCTGAGTAGGCATTACAGCGTGGCATATCGCCTCTTCTTTTAGAAGAGTTTAAAATTCAGTCACATATGCTTTCTAGTGCTGTACAGCTCCTTAGATTGGGCTTCTTTTTGTGGATATAGTAAGAATGGATAATATAATAAATAAATATTATCATTTTTGATATATTATTGCAGATTTTAAATCACACATAGTCTGAGACATTTTAAGCATTATATGGAAGGATTAGTTGATGTAAAATTGTTGTTTCACTTCTTCTATTACATTTGTCTTCACTCTCAGTTGTTCTGGATTCTCTAGGAACAGGTATCCTATATTATTCCAATAGATGAGAAACCGTATACCGTGCACCTTAGGCAAAGGTAATTTTTTATTCTTTACTTTTAGATTTAATTTTATTTATATGAATTTATTTACTTATAATAAAAATAGAGTGTTAAAAATAATGTACTTGTTTATTAAAAATTTTAGTTGTCTCAGATGAACAGACAGATGCTCTCCTGTGAATTAATTTTTTGGTCTTAATGCCTCATAGTCTTTTGTGAATAGGGGGGTTAGGAACAGGAAAAATAGGGACTTGTCTCCTGAAGATTAATCTATATGATCTTAAGTTGGCAGAACCAGCAGGACCTGTATAATCAGGGCAGGATGTGATAAGAAAGAAATAAGTCTGTAACTGTATCAGTTAGGGTTTGATCAGGGAGGCAGGCTCACCACCAGGAAAATGAAATAAGGGATTTAATATAGAAATTAGATCATACAGTGTTCTGGAAACTGGTGAATAATTTATGGAAAATAGTACCAGCTATATACCATGCCTAAGAGAATTATGAACATATTTTAAATAACTTTCTGTAGGGTTTAATTCTCTCTTGGAAACCCAGTAGAGAAAGGCTGGCTTGGAAGCAATTTGTAACTTTCAAGAAGTAGATTTCAGTTAAATTTTGGGTGTAGAACTAGACTACATGGTATTAAGGAGAGGTGAATTGTGAGAAACTGAAAGTATTAAGTGAAAATGACTTTTTCAGAAATGTTCAGCAGAGAAAAAAAGAAGAATATGAATGCTTTTTAAGGAAGAAAAAGCGAAGTATTTTGGTTGAGAGGAAGTTTCTTAAAGAGAGAAGTACAAACAAGTGATTCATTGTGTTGTTAGATGCCACAAAACGGCACTGAGTAAAAGAAGTGTTAACCTACCTACTCCTTTAGACAGAAGGGAAGAATAGTAAATGACCACTCAAAGAACTTTTCAAGTGCATAAGAGGGAAAGAGAGAACTCATATTATATTTGAGTATCTTATTGAAACTATAAGCAGTCGTAAGAAATAGAGAGACTGGAGCTTGGGAGATGGATAGAGCATGTATATACTCTGTTTTTGGAAATCACCTGTATAATAATTAGGACACCATGACTATAGGAAGTCATAGGAAGCTATTGCAAGAAACTTATATGGGAAATAATGAGAAGTATAATTATGACCATGTAGGATTTATTTATTTTTTTTAAGACATAACTGAGGTGGCAGAAAAAAAGATTAGATAACAGATTGGACATAGTGGTAGCACAGATTTGGTGGGGCAGTGAAGGAGAAGGAGAGCACATCTGCGTCAGGGGATATCCAGGAGAAATGTCCAGTGGCAGTTTGATTGATAGATAGATAGATTGATTGATTGAAGTATAGTTGTCTTACAATATCATATTATTTTCAGGTGTATGATATAGTGATTCTATATTTTTATACATTACAAACCATATAATTACGTTATATTGACTGTATTACCTGTGTTGTACATTGCATCCCTATGACTTACTTATTTTATAACTGGTAGTTCATACCTCTTAATCCCCTTCACTTATATATTAAAGGCCATTTATGACAAACCCACAGCTAACATCATACTCAATGATGAAAAGCTGAAAGCTTTTCCTCTAAGGCCAGGAATAAGACAAGGATGCCCCCTCTCACCACTTTTATTCAACACAGTATTGGAAGTCCTAACCATAGCAATTAAAAAGAAATAATATGCATCCACATTGGAAGGGGAGAACTAAAATGGTCACTATTTACAGATGGTAGGGTAACATAGAAAACCCTACAGACTCCACCAAAAAGCTATTAGAACTAATAAATGAATTCAGTAAAGCTGCAGGATACAAAATTAATATACAGAAGTCTGTTGCATTTCTATACACTAATAATAAAATATCAGAAAAAGAAATCAAGAAAACAATCCCATTTACGATTGCATCAAAAAGAAAAAATACCTGGGAATAAATTTAACGAAGGGAGATGAAAGACCTGTACTCTGAAAGCTGTAAGACATTGATAAAGAAATTGAAGAGAACACCAATAAATGGAAAGATATACCATGCTTATGCATTGGAAGAATTAATATTGTTAAAATGTCCATACCACTAACCAAGGCAATGTACAGATTCAGTCCAATCCCTATCAAAATACTCATGCATTTTTCACAGGAGTAGAACAAATAATCCTAAAATTTGTATGAAACCACAGAAGACCCCAAATAACCAGTTGTATTTAGTTCAGGTCATGTGAGAGAGGTGTGGGTTTCAGAGCCATCTTTTTAATATAGGTACAAATGAGGCACCAGAAATGAACAAGATACAGAGGTGGGGGTGAATATTAATGATGAGAAGGAAAAAACCAGAATTGAAGGCCATGGAAGCATTTAAGTGAAGAAGTAAGGATCCAGATGAAGGGACTTATAAAAGTAGACAAAAAGATATGAGGGAAACCAGAGGTAAATGGTATGATTGAAGTTGAAGAGTAGATGTTTTAAAGAAGGGGAGTGTGGTCAACAGTGTGTTAGAGTAGCTTTACGTGACTCAAACTGCTTTTTGGATTTAACAACAAGCGGGTCATTAGTAATCTCTATGGCAACTGTTTTAATGGAGGATTCCCAGCAGAAGCTAGACTGGGTGGTCTAGTTACATTACATTGGATTGAGGAGTGAGCACCAGGTGAGAAAGCATAAGTAAAATAGCATAATAAGGACAGGGAATGATACCAGAGAAGGTTGAACTTAGACTTGTAGTTTCAACACCTATGTTCTGGTTAGTATGACTTTTACAGAATACTCTTCCACTTCATTATAGTAATATATATTTAATAGTAAAATTGAGAGAGAATGAAAGAATAGGGAATTCCCTGGTGACACAGTGGTTAAGGAACCGCTTGCCAGTGCAGGGAACACGGGTTCGAGCCCTGGTCCGGGAAGATCCCACATACTGCGGAGCAACTAAGCCCGGGCACCACAACTACTGAGCCTGCACTCTAGAGCCCGTGAGTCACAACTACTGAGCCTGCATGCCACAACTACTGAAGCCCACACACTTAGAGCCCGTGCTCCGCAACAAGAGAAGCCACCACAATGAGAAGCCCATGCGCCGCAACGAAGAGTAGTCCCCGTTCGCTGCAACTAGAGAAAGCCCATGCATAGCAACGAAGACCCAACACAGCCCCAAAAAATAAATAAATGAAGAAAAGTTTAAAAGAAACGAATGAAAGAATAGAAAACTCTCATAATCCTACACCCATTTCGTATCTTTGTAAATTTTTTTTTCTTTGTAAATTTTAAAATGCTTTTCTCTTGTCTTGTAGTCTCTTATTTTTTAAAGGAGTATAAGATAGGAAAATTATTTTGAGTAAATGCTTATTGCTTTGAATAAAGATTACATACAGGTCAAAAGAAGATACTACCTTTGTCAGGGATTGGCAAACTTTTTCTTTAAAGGCCCAGATAGTAAATATTTTAGGCTCTGAGGATGAAAATATCTTTGTCAAAATGACTCAGCTCTGCTGTTGTAGTGTGAAAGCTGCTGTAAACCATATATAAGTGAATGGGTATGGCTGTGTTCAAATAGAATTTTATTTACAAATGCAGAAGGTAGGTCAGATTTGGCTTGAGGGATTTAAGTTTGCTGACTACTGCTTTACATGTTTCAAAAAGAACAACTTAAAATTCTCTCATTCTTTTTTTATATTCAGATTTTTTTTAGCAGATAATTTCATGGTTTATTTGTATAATCAAGGATCTGTGAATTCTCATTCTTCAAATATTCAGGTAAGATTTAAATTTTGTATTTCAAAGATTTTTAAAACCCTTTTTACATTGAATACTTTCCTAATACAGAAGACTGTATTCACAGGGGATGTATTTAAGTGATCCACTTATGCCTCATTTCACCCATTATTAGGCTTTATTGAAGTCTTGGTAAATTAAAGACAAACTAGATTGACTTACCTTCTACTCTGCCTAGAACATAGGCACAATTAAATTAATTAATTTATATTTTGTTGAATAAATGAATATACATTAATAATAAAACAAGTACAAATCTTACTGAATCTGAAATCATAGATTGAAATCCTTTCCTTCTTTTTTAGTCCCTGTCTCATCCATCAGTGAATCATATTGACTCTACCTTTCAAGTTATGTACTAAGAATCCACCCTCTTCCTCTGTCTCTATCTGCTGGTACCACTGTAAACATCATATCTAGTTTGGATTATTGCTGTAACTTCCGGAATAATCTCCCTGCTTCCACACCTTGCTCACCTCCTCAGTTCCCAACATGACAACCAGATCAATCCTGTTAAAACCTGGTCAGATCATATCACTTCTCTGTTCAGAAGCCTCCATGGGATGATTTATCGTTCACAAAGTGAAAACCAAAGTCATTTTAGTATCCTACAGGCTTTACACAGTCTGGTTCTCTTTACTTCTATGACCTCATTTCCAGTTATTCTCTACCTTGCTTATTCTGTTCCAGTCGCCTTGGTTTCCTTGCTATTCTTCAAACATACCAGACATGTCCTCCTTTCAAGAAATTTTCACTTTCTATTTCTTCTGATCCAGATGTTTGCTCTTTCCCAAGATACAATGTTTCTCTCCCTCATTTCCTTCAGGTCTTTGCTCAAAACCATCCTGTTAGTCCTTGACTAACCCCTATTTTAAATGGCACTCTTAACCTTATTACTCTCTTAACTTACCTGTTTTGTTTTTCTCCATAGTGGTTATCAATACATGATGTACCATATATTTTATCGATTTATTTTCTGTTTTTTCAGTGCAGTATAATCTTCATTTCACCAGAGCTTTTGGTCTGTTTTTTATTCAATGATGCATCCCTAGTGCCTAGAAAAATGCCTGGCACATAGCATATAATAAAAATTTGTTGAATTATTGAAATATGTTACTTCACTTCTATTGGAAAGGACCATTACTTTCCTTTTATTGCTCCTTCCTTCTCCACATAGTTCTAACATAAAGGCATGTGTTAATAAGAAAACATACATTGATTTATACCAAAATTCATAGCACTATCTTGGAAATTATAAAATTTTCCTATTTTGTCTGTGATGATGTTTGCTGTGTCTCTGTGTTAATTGTACTGTGGTCAGAGACTGAACTTGGTGTGATTTCAGTCCTTTACAATTTGTTTTTGTGTTTCATGGCCCAGAATATGGTTTCATTTTGGTAAATGTTACATGTTCTTTAAAAAGAAAGTGTATTGGGCTTCCCTGGTGGCACAGTGGTTGAGAGTCCGCCTGCTGATGCAGGGGACACGGGTTCGTGCCCTGGTCCGGGAGGATCCCAGATGCCGCGGAGCGGCTGGGCCCGTGAGCCATGGCCGCTGAGCCTGCACGTCCGGAGCCTGTGCTCCGCAACGGGAGAGGCCACAACAGTGAGAGGCCCGCATACCGCAAAAAAAAAAAAAAAAAAAAAAAGTGTATTCAATGGAATATTACTTAACTATAAAAAAAGATGAAATAATGCCATTTGCAGCAACATAGATGGACCTAGAGATTATCATGTTAAGTGAAGTAAGACAAAGACTAATATCACATGATATCACTTATATGTGGAATCTAAAATAATTACATAAATGAACTTATTTATAAAATGGAGGTAGACTCAGAGACAGAAAACAAACTTATGGTTACCAGAAAGGATAGCGGCAGCTGGAGGGGGAGATAAATTAGGAGTTAGGGATTAACATATACACAAGACTACATATAAACTAGATAAACGACAGGGACCTACTGTACAACACAGTATATTCAGTGTCTTGTGATAACCTATAATGGAAAAGAATCTGAAAAAGGTTACATATATAGGTGTATGTATGTATGTATAACTGAATCACTTTGATGTACACGTGAAGCTAACACAACATTGTAAATTAACTACACTTCAATAAAAAAATGGTTAAAGAAAAGAACTCTGTGCAAAAAAAAGTATATTATATATAGTTTTTTTGTTTTTTTTTTTTTTTTTTTTTTTGCGGTACGCGGGCCTCTCACCGTTGTGGCCTCTCCCGTTGCGGAGCACAGGCTCGGGACGCGCAGGCACAGCGGCCATGGCTCACGGGCCCAGCCACTCCGCGGCATGTGGGATCCTCCCAGACCGGGGCACAAACCTGTGTCCCCTGCATCGGCAGGCAGACTCTCAACCACTGCGCCACCAGGGAAGTCCTATATATAGTTTTTAAGTAGGGTTTTACCTATATTAGGTTAACATTCTGTTCAACTCTTCTATAGACTCTGAATGCTAGATTTATCAGTTACTGACAGAAATGTATGTGCTTAAAAATCTTTTAGTATGATTATGCATTTATTTTTCTTTGTTTTGGCTTTTTGTAATTTGAAGCTATGTTATTAAATAAATACAAACTTGGAATATTTATATCTTCCTGGTGAATTGAAACTCATTATGAAATGTCCCTCTTTATCTCTAGTAATGCTTCTTGCCTTAAAGTCTACATTTTCTGTATTAGTATCGCTTCAGAATCATCCGTTTGGTTTGTGTTGGTGTGGTCTTTTTCTAGCTCTTCAATCTTTTTGTGCCCTTAAATTTTAGATGTTTCTTTTTAGCAGAATATCAGAATTTAAAGGAAATCCATGCTCACAATCTTTGTCTTTTAATCGATGACCTAAATTTATATATTGGAAAATAATTTTACCTAAAATATGGGATAAAACTTTGGAAGCAGGATGTAAAATAATAATCCCAAGTATTGATCTGAAAAGAGTAGTTAATATAGTGAAAGTGGCAAATATGGGGAGACTTTTTTTCTGAATGTTACTTTATCGATACTGATATAAACTGTATATAGCCTGTGAAAAATATTCAGAAAGTTCTATTAAGTATAAAAAGTTAAGAAATCATTAGAAAGTTTTGTCAACTCCTAGGTAACCACTTTATATTTCGCCCCCAGACTCAGTGCTACTACCAAGGATATATTGAAGGATATCTGAATTCTGTTGCCACACTTAGCACGTGCTCTGGACTGAGGTTATGTATTTTTTTGTCATTAATATGCAAACACCATGGTTATGATATTTGTCTGCAGAGAATTTGTTAGTTTATACTAAGTGTGGAGCTGGCAGAGGATTCCCATGTGGAGGTTATTCAGTGAATAATGATAATAATAATAATAATCTCTTCCTCTGAATATGTTTCTTCTCTGATTTCCCTTTACTTTCCCCACTGACCAGAGACATGTCTAACTTCTTGAAGGTTTAGATTTCCTGGTTTCTTTGCTCTGTATCTTGTTTCTTCTTTAGTACAGAAATGACAGTTGAACGTGTCTGACTATAGCAAGTTGGAAGAGCTGAGTTTTGGGTAGCTTATTTTTTCAGCACATAGAGTATTCTTGATACCTACCGTGTACCAGCTACTGGCCTAGTGTTTGGAGATGTAAAAATAAATAAACAAAGCATGCTGTTTCACAAAGGGAAATCATCTTCAGAGAGAGGAAGCCCTTCTATATAAACAAATAAGTATTATTATGGTACTCGTTTTTCTAGTAATATCACTATCTTAATCTCTCTAAGAACTGTAGGGTTTCCTCTTTAGTGCTTGGAGAGTTTTCCATTCAGTCAGGATATTCTTCACCTTCATTTTGTAGTGTAGGAGCCTTGTTTCCACAAACGAATTTTACTCAGTGCTTTTTACATGGAATTCTGAAATGTGTTTTTTAGAGAGTAGTCACTTGAACTGTTACCTGTATTCAAGAAAGAATACTTATAAAAGTTGTTTACTCTTTAAAATTTAGCTTTTAATTTCTTATTCAGACTAGGTACATAAACAAAATTCATAAGTGCCTTCTAATTACTGCTGAATTTTATTTTTATGAATAAAATTACTGATTATGTATCCTTTTTTTATGCAAGCAATGTAATCATTGCAGTGCAAAACAGAAAGAAATTTATACAGATTTCTATTTGCTATTGCTTTCATTAAATTACTGACTTCGGGAACAGGAGAATGACTTGATCACAGTAATGCTGTGTACTTGCTAGCAACTGATTACATAATTTGTGCTGCGTTTATAACTGTAAAGTAAATTAAATGGAACGTTACTTTTTTGGATTGGGGAAGACCTTTTTTTATCTCTTCAGAGTCATCTCCAAAACATAAAGAGTTTGGGTCAAAATACTGAGCTCAAAAACATTCTGTATCTTTCTTCTCACTCTCCTCCTCCCCCTCCTTCTCCTCCTTCTCCTCCTCCTCCTCCTTTTTTTAGGAGTTCTGTCAGAGTTTTATGATATAGAATTAATTAAAAGCACTTAAATTTTTAACCTTAATTTTACAGAGGAATATTGCAGTTTGAAAATCTTTCTTATGGAATTGAGCCTCTGGAATCTGCAGTTGAATTTCAGCATCTTCTTTATAAATTAGGAAATGAAAACAATGAATTTGCAGTTCTTACTGAAAATAACCAAGACACAGAACAAAACCCAATGGACTATAATATTTTTATAAGTGAAAAAGTGAGTTATGTATGCTTTATTACTCTTTCAAGGCAGTTATTGCTTTTATTTACTTATTAATTTAATTTATTTTTTAACATCTTTATTGGAGTATAATTTTTTCACAATGGTGTGTTAGTTTCTGCTGCATAACAAAGTGAATCAGCTATATGTATACATATATCCCCATATCTCTTCCCTCTTGCGTCTGCCTCCCTCCCACCCTCCCTATCCCATCCCTCTGGGTGGTCACAAAGCACCGAGCTGATCTCCCTGTGCTATGTGGCTGCTTCCCACTAGCTATCTATTTTACATCAGGGAGTGTATATATGTCCGTGCCACTTTCTCACTTTGTCCCAGCTTACCCTTTCCCCTCCCCACATCCTCAAGTCCATTCTCTACATCTGCATCTTTATTCCTGTCCTGCCCTTAGGTTCTTCAGAACCTTTTTTTTTCTTTAGATTCCATATATATGTGTTAGCATACAGTATTTGTTTTTATCTTTCTGACTTACTTCACTCTGTATGACAGACTCTAAGTCTATCCACCTCACTACAAATAACTCAAATTCGTTTCTTTTTCTGGCTGAGTAATATTCCACTGTATATATGTGCCATATCTTCTTTATCCAGTAATCTGTTGATGGACACTTAGGTTGCCTCCATGTCCTGGCTATTGTAAATAGAGCTGCAATGAACATTTTGGTACATGAGTCTTTTTGAATTATGGTTTTCTCAGGGTATATGCCCAGTAGTGGGATTGCTGGGTTATATGGTAGTTCTGTTTTTAGTTTTTAAAGGAACCTCCATAGTGTTCTCCATAGTGGCTGTATCAATTTACACTCCCACTAACAGTGCAAGAGGGTTCCCTTTTCTCCACACCCTCTCCAGCATTTATTGTTTGTAGATTTTTTGATGATGGCCATTCTGACTGGTGTTAGGTGATATACCTCATTGTAGTTTTGATTTGCGTTTCTCTAATGATCAGTGATGTTGAGCATCCTTTCATGTGTTTGTTGACAATCTGTATATCTTCTTTGGAGAAATGTCTGTTTAGGTCTTCTGCCCATTTTTGGATTGGGTTGTTCATTTTTTTGATATTGAGCTGCATGAGCCGCTGGTAAATTTTGGAGATTAATCTTTGGCAGTTGCTTCATTTGCAAATATTTTCTCCCATTCTGAGGGTTGTCTTTTCATCTTGTTTATGGTTTGCTTTGCTGTGCAAAAGCTTTTAAGTTTCATTAGGTCCCATTTGTTTAGTTTTGTTTTTATTTCCATTCCTCTAGGAGGTGGGTCAAAAAGGATCTTGCTGTGATTTATGTCATAGATTGTTCTGCCTATGTTTTCCTCTAAGAGTTTTATAGTGTCTGGCCTTGCATTTAGATCTTTAATCAATTTCGAGTTTATTTTTGTGTATGGTGTTACGGAGTGTTCTAATGTCATTCTTTTACCTGGAGCTGTCCATTTTTCCCAGCACCACTTTTTTTTTTTTTGTGGTATGCGGGCCTCTCACTGTTGTGGCCTCTCCCGTTGCGGAGCACAGGCTCCGGACGCACAGGCTAAGGGGCCATGGCTCACAGGCCCAGCCGCTCTGCGGCATGTGGGATCCTCCTGGACCGGGGCACGAACCTGCGTCCCCTGCATCGGCAGGCGGACTCTCAACCACTGCGCCACCAGGGAAGCCCCCAGCACCACTTATTGAAGGGGCTGTCTTTTCTCCATTATATATTCTTGCCTCCTTTATCAAAAATAAGGTGATCATATGTGCGTGGGTTTATCTCTGGACTTTCTATCCTGTTTCATTGATCTGTATTTCTGTTTTTGTGCCAGTACCATACTATCTTGATTACTGTAGCTTTGTAGTATAGTCTGAAGTCAGGGAGCATGATTCCTCCAGCTCCATTTTTCTTTCTCAAGACTACTTTGGCTATTCTGGGTCTTTTGTGTTTCCATACAAATTGTGAAGTTTTTAGTTCTAGTTCTGTGAAAAATGCCATTGGTAGTTTGATAGGGATTGCATTGAATCTGTAGATTGCTTTGGGTAGTAGAGTCATTTTCACAGTGTTGATTCTTCCAATCCAAGAACATGGTATATCTCTCTATCTGTTGGTATCATTTTTAATTTCTTTCAACAGTCTCTTATAGTTTTCTGCATACAAGTCTTTTGTCTCCTTAGGTAGGTTTATTCCTAGATATTTTATTATTTTTGTTGCAATGCTAAATGGTAATGTTTCCTTAATTTCTCTTTCAGATTTTTCATCACCAGTGTACAGGAATGCAAGAGAATTCTGTGCATTGATTTTCTATCCCGCTACATTACCAAATTCATTGATCAGCTCTAGTAGTTTTCTGGTAGCATCTTTAGGATTCTCTACGTATAGTATCATGTCATCTGCAAACAGTGATAGCTTTACTTCTTCTTTTCCAACTTGGATTCCTTTTATTTCGTTTTCTTCTCTGATTGCTGTGGCTAAAACTTCCAAAACTATGTTAAATAATAGCGGTGAGAGTGGGCAACCTTGTCTTGTTCCTGATCTTAGAGGAAATTGTTTCAATTTTTCACCATTGAGAACAATGTTGGCTGTGAGTTTGTCATATATGGCCTTTACTATGTGGAGGTAAGTTGCCTGTATGCCTACTTTCTGGAGGGTTTTTATCATAAATGGGTGTTGAATTTTGTCAAAAGCTTTTTCTGCATCTATTGAGATGATTATATGGTTTGACTCCTTCAATTTGTTAATATGGTTTATCACATTGATTGATTTGTGTATATTGAAGAATCCTTGCATTCCTGGAATAAACCCCACTTGATCATGGTATATGATCCTTTTAATGTGCTGTTGGATTCTGTTAGCTAGTATTTTGTTGAGGATTTTTGCATCTGTGTTCATCAGTGATATTGGCCTGTAGTTTTCTTTCTTTGTGACATCTTTGTCTGGTTTTGGTATCAGGGTGATGGTGGCCTCGTAGAATGAGTTTGGGAGTGTTCCTCCCTCTGCTATATTTTGGAAGAGTTTGAGAAGGGTAGGTGTTAGCTCTTCTCTAAATGTTTGATAGAATTCGCCTGTGAAGCTATCTAGTCCTGGGCTTTTGTTTGTTGGAAGATTTTTAATCACAGTCTCAATTTCAGTGCTTGTGATTGGTCTGTTTATATTTTCTATTTCTTCCTGGTTCAGTCTCAGAAGGTTGTGCTTTTTAAATATTTGTCCATTTTTTCCAGGTTGTCCATTTTATCGGCATATAGTTGCTTGTAGTAATCTTCATGATCCTTTGTATTTCTGCAGTGTCAGTTTTTACTTCTCCTTTTTCATTTCTAGTTCTATTGATTTGAGTCTTTCTCTTTTTTTCTTGATGAGTCTGGCCAATGGTTTATCAATTTTGTTTATCTTCTCAAAGAACCAGCTTTTAGTTTTATTGACCTTTGCTATTGTTTCCTTCATTTCTTTTTCATTTATTTCTGATCTGATCTTTATGATTTCTTTCCTTCTGCTAACTTTAGGTTTTTTTTGTTCTTCGTTCTCTAATTGATTTAGATGTAAGGTTAAGTCGTTTATTTGAGATGTTTCTTGTTTCTTGAGGTAGGATTGTATTGCTATAAACGTCCATCTTAGAACTGCTTTTGCTGCATTCCATAGGTTTTGGGTCATCGTGTCTTCATTGTCATTTGGTTCTAGGTATTTTTTGATTTCCTCAGTGATCTCTTGGTTATTTAGTAGTGTATTGTTTAGCCTCCATCTGTTTGTATTTTTTACAGATTTTTCCCTGTAATTGATATCTCATCTTATAGCATTGTGGTTGGAAAAGATAGTTGATATGATTTCAATTTTCTTAAATTTCCCAAAGCTTGATTTGTGACCCAGGATATGATCTATCATGGAAAATGTTCCATGAGCACTTGAGAAGAAAGGGTATTCTGTTGTTTTGGGGTAGAATGTCCTATAAATATCAATTAAGTCCATCTTGTTTAATGTATCATTTAAAGCTTGTGTTTCCTTATTTATTTTCATTTTGGACGATCTGTCCATTGGTGAAAGTGGGGTGTTAAAGTCCCCTACTATGGTTGTATTACTGTCTATTTCTCTTTTTATGGCTGTTAGCATTTGCCTTATGTATTGAGGTGGCAGCTTGCCAAGAACCATCTCTTCAGTTGCTTCAAGTCCTGTGGGTCTCATAAATGCAAGACCCCTAGCCACCAGAGCCAGGCATTGAAGGAGCATTCCCTAGGTGGTAGCTGCAAAAACTGGGGCACTTGTTTTAAAAACTAGGGCATCAATTGCATGTAAAATTCCCTTGCAGGAAAAACTGGATCTCTGGAGGGTAGCAGAGGGAGTTCTTGAAGATAGCACTCACCCTCTGAGGTGTCTGGAAAGCATGACACTTAGCCCATAGATGTGTGTTTAATTAGAAGTCTGCCTCTCAGGCTGCAGCCATGATGATTAGCTAATAGGCCTCTGTAACAGAAAGACTGAGGTCTTGGATCTTTTGCCTTTTGCTGGCTGGGGCCTGGTAGCTGTTTAAGAACTCTTTCTCTGTTAGCTACTGTCCTATGGGACCCACAAGTGTAAGCCCCACTGGCTGCCAGAGCCAGGTGATGTAGAGGTATTCCTGGGTAGCTGCCATAAAAATTGGAGTGCCTAACAGGGGTATGAGCTCCTTTATGATTATTACAATCCCATGGGGTTAGGAATGCAAGCTCCTTTGGCTTCCAGAGTCAGGCAGTCAAGTAATGTCCCCAGGGAGTCAGCTGCAACGATCGGTGCACCGGATGCATGTAAAAGCTCTCTTCTGGGAGATATAGTGCTCTGGAGCATGGACAAGGGAAAGCACGAAGATGGTACCTGCAGGTCTTCATCACTGGATGTGTGTGCTAATTAGATGCCTGCCTCTCAGGCTGACACCTTAATATAAGCAAGGGAATTTCCTTTACTTTAAGTCTGGGCATGACTAGCTCCCTCTGAGCTGGGCCCTACAGAAGGTAAGTCCAAGTGCCTGGGCCCTTGTTGACCTGGTTCCCAGAATGACACAATCTTGTGAGTCTGGGGACTCAAGCCCCATTGGTTTCCAAAGTTCCATATTTTGGGGGCTTGTCTCTCAGGTGCAGGTCCTAAAAGTTGTGGTGCCCAATGTGAGGTTCAAACCCTTCACTCCTCAGACAGAAGCTCCAGGTTTAGAATTTTCTCCAGGTTGTGGGTCATAGCACTGAGGGTGGCATTTACGGTAAGAGTGTGTCTCAGTACATCCTACCTGATTCACCATGCTTTTCTTCTCATTTTCCTGATGTATAGTTACCACTCAGCCAGACTTTAGGTTTTTTAAAAGAGGAAATTGTTCTGTATGTAGTTGTAGACTCAATAGGTCTTTGGGAGGAGTTGATTTCAGGATCTTCATATTTTGCCATCTTGAACTGGAACTCACATTAAATTTTTCCAAGAAAACATGAAATAATAACGGTCATCAGAAAGATAAATATATAGCAAAGGGAGTGGATTAATCAGTTACAAAGCTACTATGAAGGTTAAAAGACGAAAGTAGTAAAAATAGTAATAACTGTGATTATAATAATTAGTTAAGGTATACACAAGATAAAAGAGATAAAATATGACATAAAAAACATAAAATGTGGCAGGGAGTAAAAATGTTGAGCTTTTTCAAAAAACTTAAGTTGTTGTCAACTTACAATAGACATATATAAGTTATTTGTAAGCTTCATGGCTTACAAATAGCAAAAACCTATAGTAAATACACAAACAATAAAAAGAAAGTAATATATTACTAAAGAAAGTCATGAAACCACAAAGGAAGAGAGCAAGAGAAGAAGAAACAAACAGCCAGTAAACAATTAATAAAATGGCAATAATTACTTTTAAATTTTATTTGAGTTCTCTCATTTCTCTACCTATCAGTAATTACTTTAAATGTAAATTGACTGAGTTCTCCAGTCAACAGACATAGAGTGGCTATGTGGATTAAAAAAATAAGACCCATCTGTATGCTACATACAAGAGACTTTTGATATAAGGACACACAGAGACTGAGAGTGAAGTGATGGAAAAAGATTTCCAAGCTAATGGAAACCAAAAGAAAGCTGGAGTAGCTATAATTATATCAGACAAAATAGGTGTAAAAAAAAAAAAGATTGTAATAAGAGACATGGATGGGTGTCACATAATGATATAGGGGTCAATTTAACAAGAAGATATAACATTTGTAAGTATTTATGTACCCAACATAGGATAACCTAAATATATAAAGCAAATATTAACTGACCTAAAGGGAGAAATAGACAGCAATATAATAATAGTAGGGAATTTTAATATCCCACTTAAATCAATGGATAGATCATCCAGACAGAAAATCAATAAGGAAACATTGGCCTTAAATGACACATTGGAATGATGGACTTAACAGATATATACAGAATACTCCATGTAAAAGCAACAGAATACACATTCTTCTGAAGTTCTCATGGAACATTTTCCACGAGAGATCATGTTAGGCCACAAAACAATCTTAATAAATTTAAGAGGATTGATAACATACGAAGCATGTTTACTGACCACAGTGGTATGAAACTGGAAATTATTTACGTGAAGAAATCTGGATAATTCACAAATATGTGAAGTTTAAACAGTATGCTACTGAACAACAAATGGGCCAAAGAAAAATCAAAGGAGAAATTTTTAAAAATACCTTGAGACAAAAGAAATTGGAAATAGCATATACCAAAAATTTGTGGGATGCAGCAAAAGTAGTTCTACGATGGAAGTTCTTAGCGATAAATGGCCTACCTCAAGAAACAAGAAAAGTCACTAATAACCTAACTTTATACCTCAAGGAACTAGAAAAAGAACAAATGAAACCCAGGATTAGCAGAAGGGAGGACATAACAAATGTAGGGCAGAAATAAATGAAACAGATTCCAAAAGGACAATAGAGAAGGTCAGTGCAGCTGAGAGCTGGTTCTTTGAAAAAATAAAATTGACAAACCTTTAGCTAGGCTCACCCAGAGAAAAAGAGAAATCATAAAATAAAAAATGAAGGAGATGTTACAACTGATCCCACAGAAATATAGACTACTAGGAAGAATTATATGTTAACAAATTAGGCAACCTGGGGAGGGAAAACTTGGGAGCTTGGGGTTAACATATATACACAACAATATATGAAATAGATAACCAACAAGAACCTACTATATAGCACAGGGAACTATACTCAATATTTTGTAATAACCTATAAGGGAAAAGAATCTGAAAAGGAATACATATATATTATATGTCATATATATTAAATATATATATATATATATATATATATATATATGAATCACTTTGCTGTACACCTAAAAGTGACACAACATTGTCAATCAACTATACTTCAATTTAAAAAAATTAGGCAACCCAGAAGAGATGGATAAATTTCTAGAAACACCTAACCTACAAAGACTGAATTATGGTGAAATAGATAATCTGAATAGACCAATTACTGGTAAGCGCATTTAATCAGTAGTCAAAAATATGCTAACAAACAAAAGTCCAAGACCAGACTTATACAATTCACTGGTGAATTGTACCAAACATTTAAAGAATAATTAATACCAATCCTCAAACTCCTTTTCCAAAGAATAGATGAAGGGGGAACACTTCCAAATTCATTTTACAAGGCCAGCATACCCTGATACCAAACCCCAGACAAAGATACCACAAAAAAGAAAAGAAAAGAAAAGAAAATTACTGGCTAATATCCCTGATGAACATAGATGCAAAAATCTTTAAAAAGATAATAGCAAACCAAATTCAACATTAAAAGGAAGAAAACATTAAAAGAATCATACACCATGCTGAAGTGGGGTTTATTGCAAGGATGAAAAAATGGTTCAACATCAGCAAATCAATCAATGTGATATATACCACATTAACAAAATGAAGGATAAAAATCATGATCATCTAAATAGATGCAGAAAAAGCGTTTGAAAACATTCAGCATCCATGTATAATAAAAACTCAACAAAGTGGATACAGAGGGAACATACTTCAACATAATAAAGACCATATATGGCATGCCCACAGCTAACATTGTACTCAACGGTGAAAAGCTGAAAGCGTTTCCTCTAAGATCAGGAACATGTCAAGGATGCCTACTTTCGCCACTTTTATTCAACAAAGAATTGGAAGTTCTCACCACAGTAATTGGGTAATAAAACGAAATGACATGCATTCAAATTGAAAGGAAGAAGTAAAACTGTCACTACTTGCAGATGACATGATATTATATATAGAACACCCTAACTACTCCATAAAAAACTTATGGAGTACACACACACAAGATAAAAGAAAATGGTAACTGTGTGAGAGTGGATATGTTAATTAGCTTGAATGTGGCCGTTATTTCACATTGTGTATGTATATCAAAGCATCAAGTCTTATAGCTTAAGTATATGTATATATTTCAACTATGACTCAGTAAAGGTGGAAAACTATTTTAAAAGTTCAGAATAAACAATTTGTGAAAGTTTTTAAATACTGCTATTCTTTCTTTCTAGCCAGAATCAGCTGTTCCAGATTTAATTCCTCTTTATCTAGAAATGCATATCGTGGTGGACAAAGTTTTGGTATGTGTTTTGCTTTTTCTTTGCTTTTGAATATTTGATATGAATGTATGATTATCCCTAACTAGAAAGGAACTTAAAGATTCCAATCTTCTTACTTCCATGTCACTCCTAGAGAACAGTGAAGACATCTTCTATTTGAAGAATCGAATATTCAAAATTACATTAGTTCTATCAGAAATGTTTTATTTGAAATCTTTACATAACAAACCTGCATAACAAAATGATTTTTTTTTTTTTTTGCTGGTACTTCACATCTTTAGGGCCTTTCTCAATCCACAAAAATTTTTAACGGTGATTTTTTAAAGTGAAATTCTCTAAGCTTTAATTCTTGTTTTAGGGTACTTGAAGAGCAGCATGTAGTCTAGAGAATCTTTTTCCCTATAAGATATTTATTGGCACAGCAATGATGATAGTATAACTACTTATGATAACTGCTTACATTAAAATGTCAAGATTTTTTTAGTGGTTTTTAATGGTGCAACTGTTTGAGTCTGTTGACTCAAGTCTGATTGAGTCTAGTGTAAAGGCACCTCTAGATTCCTTATTCCCATAAACAATTTGAGGATCTCTGAACTTCAGACCCTTGAGGTGATAACTCAGTTTGTACTCAGTTGGGTGTGGTTTTATTTCTCCTATATTTCAAAGATTTCAGAAAACAGGGATAAAGTATACTTTCCAGGTTTTGTTTTGAAGATAAGTATTTGATTGTCACATCTATGGAATACTACAGAGAATGTGAATTTCCCTTTCTATTCATAGGATTGTAGAGCTTGTCAGGAAGCCAGAGTTGAGGGTCAGAGACAGGAGATATTTGGAGAAAGATATTAAAATACTTGACTTAGTAGAGTATTAGGAAAAAGGGCAAACGGAACATTTAAGAGAAAGTTGAGATATTTCTAGTAAAGATGACTAGATTTCCAGGGAATATTTGGGTTTATGAAAATTATTTTGTTTCAGGATTACGTTACAAATTTTGAGAGTTGTTTTAAAAGCGTCTTGTCCAAATTGCCAGGTTTGTCAGCCATATAATGCTCATTAAACATCTCTTTTTTATGTTCTTACAAATATTTATGTTTATGTATTCTTTAATAAAACAAACATTGAGCCAGTATGACATCTGTGTTACTAGATATTGGGCATATAAAGAAGAATAGTGATGTCTTCAATCACTTCACAAATTTTAAATCCACAGTTGTAGCCTAGTGAATTCAGTGCCAGATTGAGGGAAGATTATGGTACTATGAAAACACAGTACATTAATAGAGAAAGACATGGAGACACACAGCTGTAACCTGAGGTATTGTAAGAGCGTGTAAGTAGGTGTTTTAACATGTAGGTTTTATTATTATTCAGGTATGCTGATGCCAACAGATCAGGAGATGATTACTATTGGAAAGTTAGTTTGTTATTCACAGTTCCCAGGAGGAAAGGGCATACCACATCATGCCACATGGAGAAGCACCACAGTAGGTCAGGAGACAGAGGGAGCAATAGGAAAACACGGCAGGAGCCTTTATTGTGATTTCTGTGGGAGGGAACAGCAAAACAAGGTAAACAGGTTTAGCATTGGCTAACTTGAAAAATTGCAGTGGGTTCGGGAGAATAGAGGTTGTTTCACAATTTTTGGTACCATGCCCTTGGATGATTAGGGCAGGGGAATTGGAGTGTGAGAACCTGGTAAAGGAGATGGTTGCAGGCTGGGTTCTGGCTTGGTTGGTTTGGGCAATGGGGGGAGGATGGGGCCAGGGAAGACTCAGTGCGAAACCTTTCTTTGCAAGGGTGCATAAATATGAGAGATTGTTCTTTTCAGATCATTTTAAGAAGTTTAGTATGATTAATATACAGTGCTGAAGAAGGGAAAGGGAAAGAGATGAATTGAAGAATTGACATGATATTTGGATTTTATCCTAAAGGTAATAGAGAGTCAATGAAAGATTTTAAGCAGGGTAATGATGTGTTCATATTTACATTTAGAATCATTTCTGCAATAGCATAGGGACAGGAATGCTGGTGTAAAAATTGGAGTAAGATAAAGCATTTAAGAGACTATTCCAGTAATCAAGGTGAAGTTTTACAAATTAATAGTGTTAGGAATAGACAGGAAAGGACAATTTTAAATGTTACTAATGAGGGTGAATTAGAAGAGCTTGTAAATTGACTTGATTTATTCATTCATTTAATAATATATTAAGCATCACCTAGATGCCAGTTACTATTCTATTTATTGAGGATAGAGCAGTGAACAAAACAGAAAAAGTTTTGCTGTCACTGAACATATAGTATAATGAATGTGGGAGGTCATAAATGATAATAGCATTCACTAAAGAAGTAGAAATCTAAGTGGGAGCATATTTTTGAGGGAGGATAATGAGTGTAGTTTTGGATATGTTTAACTTGAGGGTCCTGTGTAATATCCAAGGGATAATGTACTTTAGAGAGTTTTTTTATAGATAAGGAATTTAACATTGACACATTCTTCAGAGCTGATTCAGATTTCAGCCATTATATATACACTCATTTGTGTGTATGTATGTGTGTGTGGTTTTATGTGGTAGTATCACATATGTAGCCGTTCATAACTACCACCACCACGACCAATACACTGAACAAGTACCATCACAAGACTCTCTGTGTTATCCCTTTGGAGTCACACACATCTCTCCCCACTTCCTCACTTCTCGACCTCTGGTAATCACTCATCTATTCTCCATCTGTGATTTCAGGAATATTGCATAAATGTTATCATATAGTATGTATCCTTTTGAGATTTGTTTATACTTAGCATAATTTTCATGAGGTTTACCCAGGCTGTTTCATATATCAGCAGTTCAGTTACTTTTTATTACTGAATCGTATTCCGTGTTATGAATGTACCACAGTTTGTTTAATCTTTGAACGACTGAATGACTTAGGAGTTGTTTCCACTCATGTATGGGTTTTTCTGAGCACCAGTTTTTACTTCTTTAGGATAAATGTCCAGGAGTACAACTTCTAGGTCCATTATTTGTTTTGAAAGAAGTTGCCAAGCTATCTTTCAGAGTGGCTATACAATGTTACATACTAGCATGTGTGAGTGATCCAATTTATATTCCTATTTTAATTGTTACTGTCTTATTTTGAAGTGTTCTAACCCCAAAGCAGCCTCAACCTGAGAGAGTAGATGGAGAGTAAATCTCAAACATATTACATAACAAATGATATTTAAATTTTAAATTAATTCTGTTTTTCAGTATGATTACCTGGGCTCTGATAGCATGATGGTAACAAATAAAGTCATTGAAATTATTGGCCTTGTAAATTCGGTAAGTATTTTCCTTTTCATACTAGTTAGGAAAATTCATACTAGTTTTGAAATTATAATTTGCATTGCCTTGACATGGCATTTCTTTTTTTAAAAAATTTATTTATTTTATTTATTTATTTTTGGCTGCGTTGGGTCTTTGTTGCTGTGCGTGGGCTTTCTCTAGTTGTGGTGAGTGGGGGCTACTCTTCGTTGCGGTGCGCGGGCTTCTCATTGCAGTGGCTTCTCTTGTTGCGGAGCATGGGCTCTAGGCGTGCAGGCTTCAGTAGTTGTGGCGCATGGACTGAGTTGCTCCGCAGCTGACGTGGCATTTCTGAATAAAGTTATCCATATAAATTGAGGGTGGATTTGTCAAAAGATTGAATTAATTTCTTGGTTATTATAAAATAACATAAAAATTATTTTTTTCATGTATTTATCTCTTCTGTTTTTAGATGTTTACGCCATTTAAAATTACTATTGTGCTGTCATCTTTGGAATTGTGGTCAGATAAAAATAAGATCTCTACTGTTGGTGAGGCAGATGAATTATTGCATGCATTTTTAGAATGGAAAAAGTCTTATCTTACCCTAAGACCTCATGATATTGCATATCTATTCATGTAAGTATAATGTTTCAGTCTTCTTAGAAATCAAAGATTTGTGATATTGATGTAGCTTAAATTAGGGAATTGTTGTTCATTTCTGACTATTCATACTTTGATTATCATGCACTCAGTCAGACCTCATGCTGTCTTTCTGGTTGTCAGACAATAAAAGAAGATTGCTAAAATTTATTTCTGTGCTTATCAACATTTACTATTGAGGAGACTGATATTTCAGGAAGTTAAACCAACTAAGGACTCTTGATGGTGTGTCTAGGTTTTGAATCCACAGTTTGTAACTCCAGAGCCCATAATCTTAATCATTACATAAAGAGATGGCATTTATCTTGTGAAGTTTATATCTTTGTTATGAGTTTTGATCAAAGCCTTGGTAAAGTAGGTTAAAATATTTTATCCTACTGAATTTTCTGCATTATTTTTAAATGTTAGTTTTCTAAACAATCAATTATAACTGTATACTTATAATTTTATTCATATAAAATTTACCAGCAATTATGATCAGCATGTCTTTCAATAAATCTGCATATACATATTTTTAAGTTGGCATGATAATATCAATATTTCCAGTTTATAATAGGGTCTAAAAGTTGTGTGTAGTTTATTTAACTAGTTCTTTAATAATTGGTACTTGGCTTGATTCCAATATTTTATTATTTTAAAACATCTTACAGTGAAAAAAACCTTATGTGTGTCATTTATATATGTGCATGTGTATCTACAAGGCAGATTCCCAGGAGTAATATTTCTAGGTAGTATAATTCTAATTTTGATAGCTAATACCAGATTTTGGCACTGATTTTAGTGCTTTGCACACTTATCAATAACGTATGAGAAGGGTCTGTTTCCCCACAGTCTAGCCACCAAAGTGTATGGTCAAGTTTTTCTTCACCTTTGGTACCTGAGAAATGATATATTGGTATAGTTTTAATTTTCATTTCTTTTTCATGAGCCTGATGGTAGATAGCTAGATATCTAGATAGATAGGGATAGATGCATTTAGATACCAATTTCAACACAGATATAGATAAAAAGATAAATTTCTTTGCCTTGCGATGAGAAGTAGTTTTCTTTCTTAATTTGTCTTTTGACTTGGCTTCTTGTGTGTGTGTATTTTTTAACTGCCATACAAAATACTTTTATTTTTAAGGCAGGATTCATGAGGTTTTTATTTGATGGTTTCTAGAGTTTGAGTCATAATTAGAAAGGCCTTCCCACTTCATGGGTGTGAGGGAAGTTTTAAATTTATTTTCCATGGAAATTTTAGAATCAACCTGTCTAGCTCCTATTTTTTAAGACTGTTGAATTTATAAATTGAGCTATAGAGAACTGTTTAGTCTTCACATCTCACATTTTGTCTTTCCAGTTTTTGGTCATTCAGAAGTTAATTTCTCATAGGTTTTATACATTTATTGATAACTTTTCTTAGGTATATTGTCTTTCTGGTTGCTGTTGTAAATGTGTCTTCTGTCTGCTAAATATATATTGTTTTGTTTGTAAGATTACCTTAATTTCATATTGATTTTATATCCTATTGCCTTACTAAATTTCTTTGTTTTTAATCATTCTTAAGTCTATTACATTGGTTTTTTCACTCATATAATTATACCATCTGCAAATACAGGTAGTTTTATCTCTTGCTATTTAATTTTATATTTTCAGTTTCTTTCTCTGTTCTTATTGCTTTGGCTAGTTTAATACAGTTTAAACTAGTAGTAGTAATAATGGTAACATGGGTCATGTCTGTTTTATTCTTTACTTTAGGGAATGTTACCTCATTGAGTAATACTTTTTAGCTTTGGGGGCTAAAATGTAGGTTTGGCTCTGTGTGTGTGCACAGGCATGTTTTAGAATTTGAATAATAGTAGGGCAATATTCATAGATTCATACTATACCAACAATTTGAAAAATAATCTTTCAGGGACTTCCCTGGCAGTCCAGTGATTAATACTTCTCCTTCCAATGCAGGGGTTGTGGGTTTGATCCCTGGTCAGGGAGCTAAGATCCCACATGCCTCAGGGCCAAAACACCAAAACATAAAGCAGAAGCAATATTTTAACGAATTCAATAAAGACTTTAAAAATGGTCCACATCAAAAAAATCTTAAAAAAAAGAACGAAAAATAATCTTTCAGCTTTTATAGGGATGACATAAGATACTCTTATTGGCATTCAATAGAAATAATTATAGTGATATATTTCCTAATCTTGAACCATCTTGCATTCCTAGAATAAATCTCAATTTTGACATGATGTATTATCCTTTTAATAGGATGTTGAAGTTTGATACAGTAATAAGTGAAATTGGTGAGAGCATTTATCCCATTAGAAATGTAGAAATTATGGTACAGTCAGTCTCCTTGAACTTGAATAATACCCCTTCTTGATCCCTTGATGTTATTTTAATGCATCAACATACTTTGCATATGAGTAATGTCCTAGAATAAATACTATAAAATTACGATAAATAACAGTAATTATCTATTATTTTCTGGTCTTTGTACTCCAGAAATTTGTACTCCAGAAATTTATAATCTGGTTTAGGCCCTACAGTAGGAACAATGAACATAGCAAGCTTAATTTTTTAACCGTTTACAATCTGTCCTTTATTCAACAAATGTTTATTGAGATAATATTGCATAGTGATTCAAATTTAAACTCTGGAGGCCAACTGCCTGCATTTAACTTCAGCCCTGTCACCTAGGGCAATTGATGCTCTCTGCCTCAGTTTCCCTATATTTGCTTTTATTAGTTTTATTCATTTACAGCTTTATTGAGGTATAATTGACAAATAAAAATTATACATATTTAAGGAGTACAATGTGATATTTGATATATGTATACATTGTGAAATCATAAGCTAATTAACATATACACCACCTTACATAGTTAACATTCTTTGGTGTGTGGTGAGAAATCTTAAGATCTTCTCTAGCAAATTTCACATATACAATGCAGTATTATTAACTATAATCATCATGCTGTACATTAGAACTCCAGGACTTATTCAGCCTACATAACTGAAACCTTGTATCTTTGACCATCTCCCCATTTCCTCCATCTCCCAACCCCTGGCAACCACTATTCAACTCGCTGCTTTTATGAGTTGGATTATTTTAGATTCCACACATAAGTGTGATCATACAGTGCTTGCCTTTTTATGTCTGGCTTATTTCACTTAACATAATGTCCTTCAGGTTTATCCATGTTGTAAATGTCAGGATTTCCTTCTTTCTTGAGGCTGAATTATATTCCACTGTATATATACATCACATTTTCTTTATCCATTCATCTCTCAATGGACGTTTAAAAAGTGGGCCTCTTTGGCATCATCTTGCATGGCTGGCAGTATTCACTGTACTCTCACCTTCCCTTGTGGGAGAAATCATGGCTGGAGGCAGCTCTTTTGGCACTGAGCTGTGCTGCCTTGGGGGAATGGTGACATGGGTAAAGTGAAACTGTTTTTACCTTCTTCAATGTGTCTCTTCTTGGATTTTTTGCTCCGGTGTGGCATGGGGCCTTTCCTTGGGTCTTGGGCCACATCTGTGGTTGTTTGTCAAAATTGTTGTTTCTGTGGAGAGATGAGGGCTAAAAAACTCCTATTCTGCCATCTTGCTGATGTCACTCCAGAAGATTAATGTTGGTACATTATCTCTACTTGTTTAGTTTACAGGAGGAAGAAACAATGAGAGTGAGAGCAAGAGCAAGAGTGAGAGAGAGACTCAAAGTAACATATAACAAAAGGGCCAAGTTAAAGACGTGCTAATCAAATTAGAAGTGAGAAGGCAGATTGAGGAATTTTAAAAAAATATTTATTGTTTTTACTTAATATAATTAATTTTTAAAAAATTTTTGGCTGTGACGGGTCTTAGTTGCAGCACTTGGGATGTTCGTTGCAGTGTGCAGACTTCTCTCTAGTTGTGGTGTGCTGACTTACTTGCCCCATGACATGTGTGATCTTAGTTCCCCAACCAGGGATCGAACCCTCATGCCCTGCATTGGAAGCAGATTCTTTACCACTGGACCACCAGGAAGTCCCAGGAATGTTTAAATTCAGTGAAAGGAGGTGGAAAGCATTCCAGGTTATGGAAACAATATGCCTAGAGACATGGGACTAAATAATAGTTCTTTTCAAAGAGTATGGAATTCATAGTTATAACTGGAGCTGAACCTCTGGAGGAGGGGAGGGATACAAGAAAAGTTGAAGGAGTAAAACAGTAAATCTTGATAACTGATTTGATGTGGAGACTGGGTGGCCGTATTAAGTAAAAAATAGCTATTATTGAATCCAGCTCATCAGGAGTATGCATAGAGTTAGGGGGAAAGTCTTATCTATTGGGAGAACTATCTTGAATGAAGAAAGAGTGTAAACAATATTTTCATATTGGAATGTAAAGCCAAAGTTGGGTGTTAAAGGCAAATACTTGGAAACAAGTGCTTATGTATAAGCAATATCAGTGAGGCAGAATAAGGGAGCAGTGGAGAGACAGTGCAATTGTGAAGTGCAGTGCAGTTGAGACTGAGGAGGCATTTCAAACTGAGAATTGCGTACCAAGCTTTTTTACACACGTCTTGGAATGTTCGTTTTGGCTGGGGCTCTAAAGATGGCAGAATATGTTTGGAGCATCTGTATCTTAGTGGTTGAGAGTATGGCTCTGCATTCAAACTGTCCAAGTTCATATCCTTCAGCAGCACTTACCTGTGCTGCCCTGAGCAAGTTACTTGTACTTCCCATCTGATGTTTGATTTGTTCAGTGGGGAAAAAATAGTATCTAATTCACTGGCTGGATTTGAGGATTAAATAGAATCGTTTATGTAAATCCATGAGAATAGTGCTATTATTATATGGCAGTTTATACGGACTCTTCTTCTCAAAGCAGAAAAAAATAATGGTAAGTTGTAGAACAATAAAATCATTCCAGTGAGAAAATGGTGAGCTTTTCTACATTTGAGTGAAAACTTTTAATCCATACATTAAAACTATTTGTCATTGTAATTCAGCAAAATGCTTTTGATTGAAGTGTTTGATCAAGGCTTTAGTAACCCTAACCACACGTCACAAGAACAGTAAAGTCATCAATAACTTGGATCCATTGGATACGTTTTAGGAACCCAGATTGCTTAATCTCATTTAATGAAGACTATTTTACAAATTTGAAGCAGTTAACTACATACGGAAAGATTGTACTTCAATTTGCTTCAGACTAGAAATTTATGAACTACAGACAAATTACTAGCAGGAGTTATCACATGTGAATTGTTGTCAAAATTAACTATAATTATATACTTATTTATTTAGCTATAGAGAGTATCCAGATTATGTGGGAGCAGCATTTCCTGGAAAGATGTGTGTTACCAGTTATTCTGCAGGAATTGCTTTGGTATGTAATTATTTAATCTTATTATTTGAAAAAAATACATTTAAAAATTACCCAGTATTACAGCATATATTTTATACACTTCACATTTATATCTACATTTAGAGATTGCATTTATATTCCATCACTCTTAGAACTTTGAAGTATGTAGAAGGAATAGTATTCTGAAGTACAAGTGTCTTATTGCAATTATTTGGAAGTTAAAGTGGAATAAAAATATAATAAATACACACGTATCCCTTATTATATAGAAGAGTGTATTATGAAAAATTATCTGTAAAGATATTTCTATAACCAAAATAGATTTTTTTCTTGTAGGTATAAAATTGGAAAAATAGTCTTATGATAAATTAACTTCAAAATCAAAGCAAATGATGAACCAAAACGTATGATAAAAATCTGTTAAAATGTTTCAAATTCTTC
Source organism: Delphinus delphis (assembly GCF_949987515.2). Lineage (NCBI taxonomy): Eukaryota > Metazoa > Chordata > Mammalia > Artiodactyla > Delphinidae > Delphinus > Delphinus delphis. The sequence goes on along the minus strand of NC_082703.1, from coordinate 5,382,378 downwards.
TACATAATATTTAAAAGAAACTTTTATGTCTATTTTAAATATTTATAGTTCTGATAAATATTTTATATTTAAATAAATTATTGGTGTAATTAGATGCATCACTGAAAGAGAAGTAATTCATTGAGCCTTTCCCCCACCTATTCATCCTTTTTAAAAATAAGTTTAAGTACTATATAGTATTTTTAAATTACAGAGTAATTTATGTTATGCATGTCCATTTTTAAAAGAACATATAGAAATATAAAAGGAAACATATAATCTGGCGTCTTCCCAGGGATGAAGCAATAATCACTGTTAACATTTTGATTAATATGTATCTCGTACTTTGAGTTTTTATCTGTTACTGTGGCTCCCCATTATATGTTTTTGCAAAAATGGGATTTTGCATACATATTTTTATTTCTGATACTCTTCCAATTATTTTTATTACAGAATTTATGCATGCATGCATGTATATGTAAAATTGTTTAAATTGTAGTTATACAAAGCAAAGTTTGTTAACAAAACTCTCTTCTTTATCCCCTTCATGAAGTCCTGTAAGAATTTATAATTTCTATTTAAATTCTCTGGTAGTTAAGTTTATTTATTTAAAAAATATATACTTTGACACCTACTTTGATTAATAAACTTTAGACAACATTGGTAATATTATCTTTGACATATTTAATCCACTCTATTTGTCATATATATTATGACGTTTTTATTACTTTATTAATACTTATAATAGTAATCTATATTAAACACATTCTTAAATATTATATGTATATGCATAATATATGTAATTATATATTATAGATGTTATACAATATATAATACAATAATATATAATATATTAAATATTATTGCATAATATATTACCATCTTAATGTATTTATGTTTTTATTTATATTATTTTAAAAATTCTTTTTACCTTATGCAAAGTCCATTGATTATTTGCTATGAAAAATGAGACATGTAAAATAGTACACTTCTCATAACCATTGTTAAGAGTTATAAAATTTATAATTTATTTTATAGAACTTTTGTGCTTTGTCTACAGGTTGATTTTTAAGTTAAATCAATAAATATTTTATGGTATTATGAATATAAAAATGATATTAACTCTGAATCAAGAAGTAAATATGTTGCTATTCTGGTAAAGCTTTGATGGCCAAAAGAGGTCTTGTCAATTTTTTTCTAACTTATTTTACTTCTGTGGGCGGAACCAACTGCCACAGAAAATTAAACTTCATCTTCCTTTTCTTGGAATTCTTTGCTCTTTTTCTGGAATAACTCAAGTTTAAAAAATTTTAGACACAGTGTATATAAGTGGCAAACACTGTTATTTTATTAATGAAAACACTTTTGCTTTCCCTCCACATTTGATTGGTAATTTGGCTAGGCTTAGAATCCTAGTTCTAACATCCTTCTCTCTCAGCATTCTGAAGATTGATGTATTGTGTTTTTGTCAACTCATTATGAAGTGAAAGGATGGCAAGGAAATTGAGGGTGTTTGTAAGAGAATCTGAACTGCTTAAAGGAGGAGAGAAGTCAGTAAGGAGGTTAGGAACAGTGAAAATGTAGGAACCATGGTTTGGTTGTGCTGATGGGTATGCAGATTGTTGTAGTTGAGGTGCTATTGGAGTTATCAGGGGAGACAGCAGGTGGTCAGGATGTGGGATGCACAGAGATGACGGAGGGCTTGCAGTTATTGATAAAAATCTGTTGACAGGGTCTAGTGTGTGAACCATAGGAATGAGTGGGTGAGGCAGGATGTAGGATAGAATTATTAGAGGAGTTGAATTCAAGGAATGATGCTTTTACAAAGCTTTCGTACTTATATTTTTATAAACCTTTATATTTCTTTGTTTAAAAGCTCTTATACTTTTACCACAATTGAATATGTCTCTGAACAAGAATTGTTTTTTATGCTTTAAACATAATATAAATTGTATCCTGCTGTATCATTCTGCAAATAGATTTTTTTGGTTTCCACTTAAAATTTTGAGATTTAATGGAATTACAGTTAATTTTTAAAAGGCTTTGTTTTTTAAGAGAAATTTTAGGTTCATAGCAAAATTAAGAGGGAAGTACAGAGATATCCCATGTAGTCCCTGCCCACCCCCACACATAACCTCCCTCACTGTTAACGTCCACACCAGAGAGGTGCATTTGTTACAGATGATGGACCTACACTGACACATTACAACCACCAAAAGTTCACAGCTTACATTAAGGTTCATTTTGGTGGTATACATTGTGTGAGTTTTGACAAATATATAATGACATATATCTAGCATTATAGTGTCATAGAGAGTAGCTTCACTGTCCTCAAAATCCTTTGTGCCTAGTAAATTTTTTGCATTGGTGCTTGATACTTTATTATATTAATGCCACACTGTATCCTTTATGATTTTCATGGGAATTTTGGTTGTTTCTATTTTTGCCATTACGAACAATATTTAATAAACATCTCTATACATAACTCTTCCAATTTCCATTTGATCTTTTTGTAAATTGAAATGTACTTGACGTACAACATTATGTTAGTTTCAGGTGTACTACACAGTGATTTGACATTTGCATACCTTACAAAAAGTCATGACAAGTCTAGTAATTGTCTGTCCCCATACAAAGTTAATATTATTGACCTTATTTTATATGCTGTATATTATACCCCCATGGCTTATTTATTTTATAACTGGAGGTTTGTACTTCTTAATCCACTTTACCTATTTCACCCCCACCCTACCCCCTCCCCTCTGGCGGCCACCCATCTGTCTTCACTACCTGAGTTTGTTTTCATTTTCTTTTGTTTGTTTGTTTTGTTTTTAGATTTCAAATACAAGTGAGAGCATACATATTTGTCTTTCTCTGTCTGACTTATTTCACTCTGTGTAATACTCTCCAGATAGACCTTCCATGTTTTTGCAAATGGCAAGATTTTTATTGGGGGGTGTATAGTTGTTTTACAATGTCTTGTTAGTTTCTGCTGTACAGTGAAGTGAATCAGCTGTATGTATACATATATCTTCTCTTTTGTGGACTTCCTTCCCATTTAGGTCACCACAGAGCACTGAGTAGAGTTCCCTGTGCTATACAGCAAGTTCTCATTAGTTACCTATTTTATACATATTAGTGTATATATGTCAGTCCCAATCTCCCAGTTCATCCCACCCCCCCACCCCCTTTCCCCCCTTGGTGTCCATACATTTGTTCACTATGTCTCTATTTCTGCCTTGTAAACAGGTTCATCTGTACAACAAATGGCAAGATTTTTAAAAATTTATTTTATTTATTTATTTATTTATTTATTTGTAGTACGCGGGCCTCTCACTGTTGTGGCCTCTCCCGTTGTGGAGCACAGGCCCCTGCCGTGCAGGCTCAGCAGCCATGGCTTATGGGCCTAGCCGCTCTGCAGTATGTGGGATCTTCCTGGACCGGGGCACAAACCTGCGTCCCCTGCATCGGCAGGCGGACTCTCAACCACTGTGCCACCAGGGAAGCCCTAAAATTTATTTTTTATGTTTTTTGACTTTTTATTTTATATTGGCATATAGGTGATTAACAATGTTGTGTTAGTTTCAGGTTTACAGCAAAGTGATTCAGTTATACATATGCATGTATTTATTCTTTTTCAAATTCTTTTCCCATTTGTGTTGTTACATAATATTGAGCAGAGTTCCCTGTGCTATACAGTAGGTGCAAATGGCAAGATTTTATTGGCTGAGTATGAATCTACTGTGTGTGTGTGTGTATACATACATGCATATATACATATATATGCATGTATGTATATGTATACACACACATGTCATATCTTCTTTATCCGCTCATCTAACAATGGATACTTAGGTTGTTTCCGTATCATGGCTATGGTAAATAATGCTGCAATGAACATTGGGGTACATATCATTTAGTATTAGTGTTTTTGTTTTCTTTGGAAAAATACCCACAAGTGAAATTGTTGGATTATATGCAGTCCAATTTTTAATTTTAAGAGGAACCTCCATACTGTTTTCCATAGTGGCTGCACCAATTTACAGTCCCATCAACAGTGCACAGGGGCTCCCTTTTCTCCACATCATTGCCACCACTTGTTTTTGTCTTTCTGATGACAGCCATTCTGACAGGTGTGAGGTGGTTTCTCATTGTGGTTTTGATTTTAATTTCCGTGATGATTAGTGTTTTGAGCATCTTTTCATGTGTCTGTTGGCCATCTGTTTGTCTTCTTTCGGAAAATGTCTATTCACGTCCTCTGCCCATTTTTAAATCAGGTTTTTTGGGGTTTTTTTGATGTTGAGATGTGTGAGTTCTTTGTATATTTTGAATATTAACCCCTTATTATATATATTGTTTGCAAATATTTTCTCCCATTTAGTAGTTTACCTTTTAATTTTGTGGTTGGTTTTCTTCACTATGCAAAAACTTTTTAGTTTGATGTAGTACCATTTGTTTATTGTTACTTTTATTTTCCTTGCTTGAGGAGACAGGTACAAAAAATCAGGGAACATGATAACTTCAACTTTGTTCTTTATCAAGATTGCTTTGACTGTTCTGGGACTTTTGTGTTTCCATACAAATTTTAGAAGTATTTGTTCCAACTCTGTGAAAAACGCCATTGGTGTTTTGTTTTTTTTTCCGATACGCGGGCCTCTCACTGTTGTGGCCTCTCCCATTGTGGAGCACAGGCTCCGGACGCGCAGGCTCAGCAGCCATGGCTCACGGGCCCAGCCGCTCTGCGGCATGTGGGATCTTCCCGGACCGGGGCACAAACCCGTGTCCCCTGCATCGGCAGGCGGACTCTCAACCACTGCGCCACCGGGGAAGCCCCCTCAGCTTTTATTCGTTTGGGAATCATGGTCTCTTCTTCATTTCTGAAGCACAGTTTTGCTGGGCATAGAATTCTTGGTTGACAGGTTTTTTTCTTTCAGTATTTTGAATATATAATCCCATTCTTTCCTCACCTGAAATATTTCTGTTGAGAAACCTGCTGATAGTCTTATGGGGGTTCCCTTGTATGTAACTTGGTTTTTTTTTCCTCTCTTCTTTCAAAATTCTTTCTTTGTCTTTACTTTTGACACTTTAATTGTAATGTGTCCTGGTGTAGCCCTATTCAAGTTCAACCTATTTGGGGTCCTTTGTGCCTCATATACTTGGATGTCCATTTCTTTCCCAGTTTTTGGAAAATTTCAGCCATTATTGCTTTAAATATACTTTCTGTCCCTTTTTCTTTTCCTTCTGGAATTCCCATGATATGGTTATTGGGGGGGGTGTGTGTCTCTGTGTGTGTGTGTGTGTTTGTCCCATAGTCCTGTAGGCTTGCTTTCTTTTTCATTCTTTTTTTATTTTTGCTCCTCTGACTGGATAATTTAAAATATTCCTGCCTTCTAGATCACTGATTCTTTATTTTGCCTGGTTGAGTCTACTGTTGAAGCTCTCTATTGAATGCTTCAGTCGTGTTTTTCAGCTCTAGGATATCTCTTTTTAATGGTTTCTGTTCCTTTGTTGAACCTATTTTGTTCATTCATTGTTTTACTACTTTCATTTGGTCATCTGTGTGTTCTTGTAATTCACTAAACTTCTTTAAGGAGATTATTCTAAATTATTTCTCTGACACTTCATAGATCTCCATTTATTTTGGGTTAGTTATTTTGCAGCATTTTTAGTTTGATTTGATGGTGTCACATCCACCTGATTTTTCTTGCTCCTTCATTCCTCACTTTGGTACCTGTGCATTTGAGTTATTGGTCTCCTCTTCCAGACTTTACAGGCTCACTTTGGCAGAGACAGTTCTTCACTAGTCAGCTCAGTTTAGGTTTCTGGACATGTCCTTGGACAGGCAGGATCTATTTTTGGGCAAGGCCACTGCCCAACCTCTGAGGTCAGGGGAGGGGGTACCACTGGCTATTAACTGTTGGATAGGACTGATAGTGAGGTTCCCTGCCCAAGAGAGGCAGTAGGATATACTCTGCGGTTGTTTAGATTCACTGGTCAGGCTTCCTAGAAGGTCAGGACAGGGAACTTTACTCAGCAGTAGCTGGGAGGTGAATTAGCTTCCGTGCCCTGACAGGGAGCACATGACCTGCATGGCTCATTGTTTGTGGACCCACATTAAGCAGACTGTGCCCTTAATTCCTTGGACACATGGGGCCACTGGGTTTTGCTCTGAAGATGGGGAAAACCATGGGCTGTGCTCTCTGTTCAAGTGCCACTGTAAGCAGGGTTGTTGGATGGGCAGCACAGCTTCCTGTGTGCTCTGGCTAGATTCGTTGGTTGGGCTTTCTGAAGGCTATATGTAGCAGTGGGAAGGGCTATGAATTTGTGTCCTTGTCCAGGTGTAGTGGGAAAACCAGCTTAGCTCTTTGTTTGTGGTCTTGACTCAATCTAACTGGCACTCCAGGTTTCCTGGCCAAACAGTGCCACAGGCTTTGCTCTGTGAACAATCAGTTCTGCCTGCCATACTCTCTGCTCAAGTGTTGCTGCACTATGCAGCTACCAGGTGTTCTGACCAGGCTTCTGGTCAGGGGGAGCCGGGAGCTATACTAGGCATTAGGCAGGGCTATGAACAACTCCCCTGACTGGGTGGAGGTGGGTAGTGGACCAGGTTCCAGGACTGGCAAAGCTTTTCATCTGAGGACTCAAATCAGGCATTCCCATACCTCATTGACTTCCCTTGTCATACTGTTCCACTGTCCTGGCTCTGCAGATGAGCACAGCTGCTAGTTGGCACCTACAGGTGCTATAGATGGGAACTCGGCCTGCCAAGATGCAAGCAGTGATTGCTGCAAGCCCTTCCTGCCTTCTCTGTCATGATCAGATTCCCAGGGGTCAAATCTCACTCATCCTTTGTGATTCTTATGAGGTAAGATCAGAGTAGGGGCTCCCAGAAGTGATCCACAATACTAGGGGATCTGGATGTCCACTCTAGGCTCTTTTCCCACTTGAGGGACCGTAGGCTCTGGGAAGACCTCTTGGTGTGGTGCTGCACCAGTCTTGGGGAGGGGCAATGCATTCAGTGTATATCTGCTCCTCCTAACCTTCTAATGAGGTTTGTCTTGGTCTCTGGTACAGGGGCTACTTCAGCCTCACCTCCATGTTCTAGAATTTTCTCAGTGACGTCCATGAGTAGTTGCTAGTTGTTCTTCTTGTGAGGGGGAGTGAAGTTGGGAAAGACCTATGTTGCCATCTTGGTGATATCACTCCTGTTGCAATTTAATTCTTACTATGGACCTGGAGACAATGAGGGGTGATGAGACAAATGTCCCAGGTATTGTCATTAAGTGTCATTTTTTTAAATGTAGGGGCTCTTTCATTGTTTTTTTTTAATTAATTAATTTATTTTTGGCTGCGTTGGGTCTTTGCTACTATGCATGGGCTTTCTCTAGTTGCGGCGAGTGGGGGCTACTCTTCGTTGTGGTGCATGGGCTTCTCATTGTGGAGCACGGGCTATAGGCACGCGGGCTTCAGCAGTTGTGGCACGTAGGCTTCAGTAGTTGTGGCTCGCGGGCTCTAGAGCTCAGGCTCAGTAGTTGTGGTGCACAGGCTTAGTTGCTTCACGGCATGTGGGGTTTTCCCGGACTGTGGCTTGAACCCATGTCCCCTGCATTGGTAGGTGGATTCTTAACCACTGCTCCACCAGTGAAGCCCTCTTTCATTGTTTAGAGGGAGGCTTACTCTACGGGCAAGGGACGTCCAGGGATATTTGTTCATGTCACTCCAGTTGTTCCCACCCCAAGTTTCAGATTCTGACCCCTTCCACACCAAACCTGGTAGGTTTGATAGTTAAATTGGAGCTGGAACCCTACAGTACTTATAGCTAGGCCCTGAGTTTGGTCCTCAGCTGTATCAAACCAACAAGTGCAGGAGGTGATAGTCACTACAGTGCTGCTGCAGAGGCTTTCTGATTGCCTATTTGCATTATCAGTTGTTCATTTACAGTTTTTCCTTTCTGCTTTTCATAATGTGCTTCCTCTAGCACTGCCATAAGAAGCCAGTTGACCCCAAAATATTTATTATGCTTGTCTTTATAACAGTGAAGTGCCTTGATGTTCCTCACAACTTGGCCTCTACCTACACCTTAACTTATGCCACATTTGGCAAAATTTGAGAAATTATGATGTCATTGCATATCATGAATTACCAGTGTCCCATTTCTCCTTGGCAAGGAAGATATTTATGCACTCATTAAATATGTGACAGCCTAATCACAAGAATGCTTTCCTGAGGGTCTGTTTTCCGTGGTTTCTCCTGATGCTAGTTACTGTGTCGTTGAAAATCTTGGTAGGAAGCAGATAGTGTACTTACAACTGAGGAATTTGGTTATGTGGCCACTTTGTGAGCTGAGGGGTGGAGTATCATGTGGACTCTCCTGAATGAACATGAGAGCTGTCCTAAGAAATTAGGTGAATGGAAGATCATGGTCCATATAGCCAAAAATCTAATGTAAAAATAGCTCTTTTATATAGTTAGGACAGTTATTTAAGAATTATCTTAAAAGCATTCAATTATTAAATCATGGCAAAGCTAGACATAGGCTCAATATGCTTATATCTCAATAAAATTTCATAAGAAGATCTTCAGCTTCTTACTTGTCCAATGAACTGCATTTCCATAATCTTAAGTATTTGATAAATCAATAAAATGTTCATAATTAGAAAAATATTACTTTTACCACCCTTCAGTGAATTGTCTTTTATTTGAATTTTCTTTGTTGTTAATGTAGTATCCCAAGGGGATAACTTTGGAGGCATTTTCAATTATTGTCACCCAGATGCTGGGACTCAGTCTGGGCATATCATATGATGACCCAAGGAAATGTCGATGTTCAGGAGCCATCTGCATAATGAGTCCAAAAGCCATGTAAGTTTTTAAAGAATAAGATTTATTTATTTGTTGTATTTATTTTGTTTTAAATAACTGAAGTGAAAAATTTTAGTACTTGCTTATAGCATGAATTAACTATAAATGGACCAAGGACCACAAAATATAAATATGAGATTTTAAGCCTAAGAATAGTATGGTGGGAGATTAGCATTAAGAACAGTCAAAGATAGCAAATCCAGTCTGCAAGATACATTAGCAAAGGAATTCTCCATAGGCTGTGTATTTTAAGAAATCACTTAATAAGGATCTTTAAAAATATGTCATAGGCCAAAACAAGTGACCTTTGTTTTTAGACAAAATTTTCTGTTTTGCTTTTAGAGTATATTAATGTTGTGGAAAAACTATGATCTAAAGAATATAATATTTGTGTGACTTTGGATAAATTACTAGGCCTTGCTTAGATTTATTTTTGTCATCTTTAAAATGGGAATGATTATGCCTGTTCTCCTACTTCACAGAGTGATATAAGAATAAAATGAGAAAATAAAATGGGAAGGTGTTTTTTAAATTGTAAAATCCTACAAGTGTGTGATGGATTAGTTACAGTGATTTCTAAATTTGCCAGTGTTCCCCACATAGTGTATCGTACAAGGGCTACAGCAGATGTCATTAGTGTTCTACAGTTTTTATTTGTAAAAAGGGCCTATGTTAAGTATGACCTATTCATAACTGAAGAACAATCAAAAGTCAAAAGTGAAAAGAAGCCATTAATTTCTGAAAACATGCTCTTTTTATAGTTACTTCTAAGCACCACCTAAGGTTAACACTTACTTTCTAAAAATAGCTCAAACACAAACATATATATTTTTATATACACACATTTTATTACAATTTAGTTCTCCATGGATTATATATAAAAACAATATTTTATATGTATAAAATATATAATTTCATTAAATTAAATGTATAATAAATTAAATATAACATTTATTAAATCAAATATAAAATTTATATAGCTATATAAGCAATATGAAAATTACCATTCTGGGCCTATTGTCCATTTGGCCAACTGTTCTCAAGTATGCTATGACAAGATGTTTTGTGTAGGTCACCCAGAGTCTGGGATTAATGATAATAAAAATAACAAATATTTACGTTGTGCTTGCTATGTGCCAGAGACTATTTCAAACACTTTACATATGTTAAGTCATTTGATCCTCACATCTCTTTAGGGTAGGTCCTGTTATTCTCATCTTTACAGATAAGAAACTGAATTATAAAAGGATAACTATCTGTGGTCAGAGAGCTGGTTGTGGTAGTCCTGAGTTTTGAACCCAGGCATTCCGGCTTTAGAATCTGTGTTAATAAGCCTTTGGATTTGTATGGTGCTGTATGACATTTAAACTGCTTTCATACATATTGTCCAGTTTCTTAAAAAACTTTTGTGATGTGTGTAGAGCAAGTATTATCTTAATTTTTACAAAATCTAACAATTTTATATGCATATATATGTAAGATATATAAATGAACATATAAGATCTATCTATCTATAAATGTAGATAGATATATCTTTTGCATTTCTAGAGTACATCTCATTCATTATTTTATGTAATTTTCAAAGAAGACATGTGAGTAAGTAAGGCAACTATGATTATTTCCATTTGTCTTTTTCCATGTGTTTTTTTTTTTTAAAGCCCTGGAGTACAGAGAGCCTAAGTGACTCTACATTGGATATACAGATAATAAGTGGCCAACTTCAGCTGATATCAGTAATGTCACCAATGATTTATTGGGTACTCACTATAAGCCAAAGAGTTGAATTAGGTACTTTACTTGTTTATTAACATTTAATCCTCATAACAACCCTAAGAAGTGGATGGGTACTATCCGTATCTTGTAGATGAGAAAACTGAAACTTGGAGAGTTTGATCACTTTGCTTAAAATCTCATAAGTCACAAGATTGGTACTAGTCAACAGGTTTATCTGACTCAAAGCTTTTGTTATTTTCTCTACTCCATATTGACTTCATATAGAGGACAGTTAATATATTGGAATTAATTTAAACCAAGTAGCAAAAGAACATTAAAATATATTCGTACAAACTTCATTCTTTAGTTCAATAATCCTTCTAGTATATTATTTTGATGATGCAATTTATATCTACTTTTTAAAAGTGGATAACTTTTAACATAGTCTGAACAAACAAATAGTTCAGAAGTGGAGGGAGGAAAGAGCATAGGAAGTGGCAAAAGCTATGAATGTAGGAACTTAGGGAAAACTCATGGTGAAGGTTTGCTTACCTATCCAGTTGCATCATTTTACAAAAAGGCAAAAACATTTAGAAGGAGTATGGAGTTATCAGTTATCCAAAGAAATTGAATTATTTTATTCTTATTGCTTTCTCTTAATTTCTTACTAAGACCAATTTTATTAAGCTATGGGAATTTGATTGGGGAAGAGGAGGTACCATCTTGGAGTAAGGAATACATTGAGGGGAATGTGGGCTTTGGAATCTTTCACTTGTTTGCTATTTTCCCTAACCCTTATTTTTCTCATCTGAAAAATGAAGATCATGATAGGTACATCTCACAGTTGTTGTGAGGATGCAATTAATCAAGTAAGTTACTTATCAGTGTGCTGGTATCTCTTCTTATTTGAGGAATAGAAAGACCTAGGAGGTATTAAAATGGTGGTGTAGGGATACACAAGAACAGTGAGAATATGGAATGTTGGGAAAGAAGTGTAGACAAGAGACAGACCCTGAAAGAAAAATGAAATACTGTAAAATGCTGTCAAGTGCTAACTCCAACTTCAGAAAAATGGTAGAGAGTACAACATTTTTTTTGCATAATTTCCTTCTGTCACATAATTTCTCTGTTCTTTGAATACAGAACTTAGGCTAGTTATATCATAGTTTCAATAAGCCTTTATAAAATAATTTGGGAGCAAAATAACATAGCATTAGAATTTAGAGTGCAAAATCGCAACCAAATGAACGTTAGGAAAAACTTCAGATAATTGATTCAAGTAAACTTTGGGAACACACATTCTTAGTTAAGAACTGCCATATGGGCAGCGAAAAGGTGAATAATTAGGGATTTTATACAGTTAGCTATAAATAGTTCCCAGATCAAAAATATTATACAGTTTTTTTATTTAAAAGTTTTCTTCACCGTTCAGTTTTGGTGCTAAGATCATCAAAATTTATGGTTTATAGTAAAATATCTATTAATATTTAATAGTAAATATTTTATTGAATTATTTACTGTTCAAAGATGAAATTTTGAGTAAAAAGTACCTGAATTTGGAGTCTTAGATAACTGTGTGTGAATACTGATCCTGCTAATGTACAAACTATCTGAGTTTGAAGAGGTTTCTAGCTTCTCTAAACTTTAATTCAGTTTCTATAAAATGTTGATGACAATACCAACCTCTCTGGTTTGTTGTGAGGATTAAATAATCAAGTGAATAAACTATCTGGCTGATAATAGGCACTCAATAAATGTCAGTTACCTCCTTACCTTACAAAGTTGTACTGCGTATGCAGAGTGACCCATCTTATGGAAATATTGTCTGAAGTTATTTTTATTAGTGGTATGTGGACATAATTATGTTAAATTTTGATTAATATACAATTTCTGTGAAATCTTTGAGAAAGCTCAGGACTAAGCACAGTACAGTCTGTTTAACGAAAGTTTGTTGTTATTAGGAAGAATCAACAGACAGTTGGTTCTATGTTTGCTTAGAACTGTGCAGGTAATAAGTGATACCAACCATAAAGATGACAAAATTCCTGCTTCAAACAACTTACAATTCAATGAATTATCTATCATATTATATATGTAGTACAAACCTATGAATAAACATTGAAAAACCATTGAAATAGAAGAGATTCAAACTTTCAAAGAGTTTGATTCTTAATTTGGTCAAGGGAAAGATAGAGGAAGTAGAAGTTTGAAGAGTTGTTGATATACATCTGGGAATTTACATAAATGGATATTTGGTTGTCTCCGTGCCATTATTTCAGTTGTATTTCACCTAGGCAGAGGTATCATACACATACATAACCATATTTTTTCTGTATATGCAAGAATTTACATACAACCACACCCATTAGCTCAAAACTTTCTCTTAGGTAGATTTAGTTTGTAATGCATATAAAAAATAAAATTTATCTATTCTGTCTTTTCTTCCAGTTTTACTGAAATATAACTGACATATAGCGCTGTATAAATTTAGGGTGTACAGCATAATGATTTGATTTACATCCATCATGAAATGATTATCACAATAAGTTTAGTGAACATCCATCATCTCATATAGATAAATAATTAAAGAAGTAGAAAAATTTTTTTCATGTGATGAGAACTTTTAGGATTTACTCTCAACAAATTTCATATATAACATAGAGCAATGTTAATTATATTTATAATATTGTACATTACGTCCCTAGTACTTACTTATAACTGGGAGTTTGTGACTTTGACTGCCTTCATGCAGTTCCCCTTCCCCCCACACATCTGATTTCTTTTTCTATGAGTTTTTTGTTTGTTTTGTTAGTCCTGTTATACAACATAGTGATTTGATATTTCTATACATTTCAAAATGATCACCATGATGTCTAGTTATATGTCACCATACAAAGATAATACATAGTTACTGTGTTCCCCATTTTATTTTAAATATTTTACTTGTATTTTTTTATTTTAAATATTTTATTTTATTTATTTATTTTGGCCGTGCTGGGAGGCATGTGGGATCTTAGTTCCCCGACCAGGGATCGAACTGGCACCCCCTGCAGTGGAAGTGCAGAGTCTTAACCACTGGACCGCCAGGGAAGTCCCCACAGTACATTTTATACCTGCGATTCATTTATTTTGCAGCTAGAAGTTTGCACCTTTTAATCTCCCTCACCTATGTCTTCCCCCCTCCCCCCCGGAAACCACCTCTTTGTTCTCTGATTCTATAACTGTTTCTGTTTTGCTCTGTTAGTTCATTTGTTTTGTTTTTTAGATTCCACATATAAGTGAAATCATACAGTATTTATCTTTCTCTGCCTGACTTATTTCACTTAGCATAATGCCCCCTAGTTCCATCCATGTTATCACAAATGGCAAGCTTTCATTGTTTTTTATGGCTGAGTAATTTCCACTGTGTGTGTATATGTGTGTGTGTGTGTGTGTGTGTGTGTGTGTGTGTGTATACACACACACACACACACACACACACACCACATCTTCTATTCCCATTAATCTATTGATGGGCACTTAGGTTGTGTCCATACCTTAACTATTGTAAATAATGCTCTAATGAACATAGGGATGCATGTATCTTTTCTAATTTGCATTTTTGTTTCTTCAGATAAATACACAGGAGTGGAATTGACAAATCATATGGTAGTTCTGTTTTGAAATTTTGAAGAATCTCCGTACTGTTTTTCATAGTGACTGCACCAATTTACATTCCCACCAACAGTGCATGAGGGTTTCCTTTTCTCCACATTCTCGCCAACACTCGCTATTTGTTTTCTTTTTTGATAATAACCCTTCTGACAGGTGTGAGATAGTATCTTCTTGTGATTCAGTTTCCATAATGACTAGTGATGTTGAGCATATTTCCATGTGCCTGTTGGCCATCTGTATGTCTTCTTTGGAAAAGGTCTGTTCAGGTCCTCTACACACTTTTTCAGTTGGGTTGTTTTATTGATGTTGAATTGTATGAGTTCCTTGTATATTTTAAATATCAACCTGTTATTAGCTATGTCATTTGCAAGTATCTTCTCCCATTCAATACGCCACCATTTCATTTTGTTGATAGTTTCCTTCACTGTACAAGAGCTTTTCAGTTTGATGTAGTCCCATTTATTTATTTTTGCTTTTGTTTCCCTTGCCTGAAGAGACAGATACAAAAAAATATTACTAAGATCAATGTCTAAAGAGCTTACTGCCTGTTTACTTCTAGAAGTTTTATGGTTTAAGTCTTACATTTAAGTCTTTAATCCGTTTTGAATTTATTTTTCTCCATAGTGTGAGAGAGTAGTCTAGTTTGTTTCTTTTGTATGTAGCTGTTCAGCACAATTTATTGAACAGGCCGTCTTTTCTCCATTTTATATTCTTGCCTTCTTTGTCATAGATTAATTGACCATAAGTGCGTGAGTTTATTTCTGGGCTTTCTGTTCTGTTCCACTTATCCATGTGTCTGTTTTTGTGCCAGTACCATACTTGTTTGTTGACTGGCACTTTGTACCATAGTTTGAAATCAGGGAGTGTGATACCTCCAACTCTGTTCTTTTTCAAGATTTCTGTGGCTATTTGGAGTCTGTTGTGCTTCCATACAAATTTTATAATTATTTGTTCTAGCTCTGTGAAAACTGCCATTAATATTTTGATAGAAATTGCATTGAATCTATAGATTTCCTTGGGTAGTATGATCATTTTAACAGCAATTGATAATGGGATTGTTTTCTTAATTTCTCTTTCTCATAGTTTGTTGTTAATGTATAGAAATGTATCACATTGTATCCTGCACATTTACTGAATTCATTGATCAGTTCTAGTAGTTTTTTGGTGGTGTCGTTAGGATTTTCTATATATAGTATCATGTCATCTGCAGAAAGTGACAGTTTTCTTTCTTTGTTTCCAATTTGGATTCCTTTTATTTCTTTTTCTAGTCTGATTGCTGCGGCTAGGACTTCCAATACTATGTTGAATAAAATTGGTGAGAGTGGAAATCCTTGTCTTATTCCTGATCTTGGAGGAAATGCTTTCAGCTTTTCACATTTGAGTATGATATTAGCTGTGGATTTGTCATATGTTTAGATCTGAAGTGAGTCTCTTGTAGGAAGCATATGTATGGATGTTGTTTTTGTATCCATTCAGCCACTCTGTGCCTTTGATTGGAGCATTTAGTCCATTTACATTTAAATTAATTATTGATATGTATGTACTTATTCCCACTTTGTTAATTGTTTTGGAGTTGTTTTTGTAGTTCTTTTTTGTTGAGGTCCTCTTCCTTTTTTCTCTTTTCTTATGATTTGATGCCTACATTTGGTGTTATGTTTGGATGCTTTTCTCTTTTTTGTGTGTATATCTACTATAGATTTTTGGTTTGTCGTTACCATGAGGTTTGTGTATAGCAATATATATATATGCTTGTTTTAAGTTGCTGATCTCTTAAGTTCAAACACGTTTTAACAACCCTGCATTTTTACTTCCCACCCCCAATGTTTACGGTTTTTGACATCACCTTTTTGTTTGTGTATCCCTTAACTACTTATTGTAGATGTAGATGATTTTACTACTTTTTTTTTTTTTTTTTTGCGGTACGCGGGCCTCTCACTGCTGTGGCCTCTCCCGTTGCGGAGCACAGGCTCCGGATGCACAGGCTCAACGGCCATGGTTCACGGGCCCAGCCACTCTGCGCCATGTGGGATCCTCCCGGACCGGGGCACGAACCCGTGTCCCCTGCATCGGCAGGCGGACTCTCAACCACTGCACCACCAGGGAAGCCCTGATTTTACTACTTTTGTCTTTTAACCTTCCTACTAGATTTATAAGCTGTTGATTTATTACCTTTGTTGTATATTTGCATTTCCCTATAAGATTTTTTCTTTTGTAATTTTCATGTTTCTAGTTTTGGCCTTTTCTTTTTCACATAGAGAAGCTCCTTTAACATTTCTTGTAAAGCTGGTTTGGTGGTACCCATTTATTAGCATTTGCTTGTCTGTAAAACTTTTGACCTTGCCATCAAATCTGAATGAAAGCCTTGCCAGCTAGACTATTCTTGGCTGTAGTTTTTCTTCCTTTCATCACTTTAAATATACGGTGCCACTCTCTTCTGACCTGCAGAGTTTCTGCTAAAAAGTCAGATGATAGCCTTACGGGAGTTCCCTTGTATGTAACTTGTTGCTTTTTCCTTGCTGCTTTTAATATTCTGTCTTTATCTTCAATTTTTGTCATTTTCACTACAGCGTGTCTTGGTGTGTTCCTCTTTGGGTTGATCCTCTTTGGGACTCTCTGTAACTCCTGTACCTGGATGTCTGTTTCCTTTCCCACCTTAGGGAAGTCTTCAGCTATTATGTCTTCAAATACAGTATGTCCTCTGCCCCATTTTCTCTCTATCTTCTCCTTCTGGGGCTACTATAATGTGACTGTTAGTATGTTTGATATCGTCCCAGAGGTCTCTTAAGCTGTCCTCATTTCTTCTTATACATGTTTCTTTTTCCTGTTCAGCTTTAGTGATTTTTCACTGCTCTATTCTAGCTCACTGATTTGTTCCTCTGTATCATCTAACCTATTGTTGATTCGTTGTGGTAGATTTCTTATTTCAAGTATTGTATTCTTCATCTCTCTTTGTTTCTTCTTTGAATTTTCTAACTCTTTGTTCATGGCTCGCTCTGTTCATCCATTCTTCTCCCGAATTTTTTGAGCATCTTTATGATTGTTACCTTGAACTCTGTATCAGGTAGATTGCTTGTCTCCACTTCACTCAGTTCTTCTTTTGGGGTTTTATCTTTTTCTTTCATTTGGAACATATTCCTCTGTTGCCTCATATTGCCTAATTTGCTGTTTTTATTTCTATGTATCTGGTATTTGGTTGTTTCCCAAACTTGGAGAAATGACCTTTTATAGATGTCCTATGCGTCACAGCAGCACATTCCTCTCTGGTCCCAGACCTATATGCTCTAGCGGTCCCCCTAAGAGGACTGTGAGGGTCCTTCTATTGTGATGGGCTGACTACTGTGGGTGGTCTGGTAGACTTGGCTGGACTGGCCCCCTGTCCAGTTGGTTGCCAGTCCCTGCCTTGTTCAGAGGCTGCCGGCCACTGGTGGGTAGAGCTGTGTCACAGGTGGCTGACTGTGGAAACTCATGGGGTCCTGGGGCTAGTGCTGGCCCAGTGGTGGGTGGATCTGGGGTTGGGGTGAGTGGCTATGGGCCCAGGGGTCCTGGATCTAATATCAGTCTGCTGGTGGGTGGGACCAGTTCCTGACATGGCTTACTGCATGGTCCAGTGTGTCCAAAGCTGTTGACAGCCTGCTAGTAAGCAGGGCTGGATCCCAGGTTGGCTGATGAAGGGGTCCGAGGTGTCCCAGAGCTGGTGTTAATCTACTCGTGTAGCTCAGAGGGTCCTGGGGCTGGTGTTGGCCTGCTGGTGGGTCAGCTGGGTCCTGACATGGCAGGCTGCAGGGCTCTGATGGTCCTGGTGGGACTGGTGTCTGCCCACTGGTTGGTGGGGCTAGAATCCAGGGGATACCAGGGTTGGTGGTATCCCCTGGTGGGAGAGGTTGTGCGAGTGTTGAGCTGGCTGCTGGGGGGAGGCTGGTCTCAGGGAGGCTAGAACTGGCTCACTGGTGGGTCACCCAGCCAGGGGTATGGGTCTTGCCTTTACTACGTCTCCACCCTTCCCACCCATCTACTTGTGGTTCCTTCTTCATATCTTTAGTTGTAGAAGATCTTTTCTGCTACTCTTCTAGTCTTTCTCATCAATAATTGCTCTTTAAATAGTTATAAATTTGATGTGACTATGGGAGGAGGTGAGCTTAGAGTCTTCCTACTCCAACATCTTGGTCATTCTCTTATCTGTTCTTAATTTTTTTTATTGTAGTTGAAATACTCAACAGGAATTGTCTTAACCAATTTTAAATTTATTACTTAACTATAGGCACTATGCTGAACAGCAGATCTCTATAATTTATTCATCTTGTATAACTGAAACTTTACACCCATTTTACAACTCCCCATTTGCCCCTCCTCCTAGCCCCTTGTCAACTCTGCATCTGTGAGTTTGACTGTTTTAAATATCTCATATAAGTGAAAGCATGAAGTATTTCACTTTCTGTGACTAGCTTATTTCACTTAGCATAATGTCCTCGAGGCTTTTCTGTGTTGTTGCGTATGTCAGGACTTGCTTCTTTTTTTTTTAAGGCTGAATAATATTCCATTGCAGATATGAACCACATTTTCTTTATCCGTTCATCTTTCAGTGGACATTTAGGTTGACTCCATATCTTTGCTATCGTAAATATTGCTGCAATAAATATGGGAGTGCAGATATAACTTATATATCCTGATTTCAGTAGTTTTAGATATATACCCAGAAGTAGGATTGCTGGATCATATGATAGTTCTAGTTTTAATTTTTTGAGGAACCTCACACCTGTTTTCAAAAGAGCCTGGACCAATTTACATTTCCATAAACAATATACTAGGGTTCCAATTTCTATCCATCCTCGACAGCACTGTTTATCTATTTTTTAAAGAATCATAGCCATCTTAACAGGTGTGAGGTCTTTTGTTTTATTTTTGCGTTTCCCTGATGATTAGTTATACTGATAACCTTTTAACATACCTGTTGGTTATTTATATGTGTCTTCTTTGGGGAAATGTCTATCCAAATCTTTGCCCATTTTCTAGTTGGGTTGTTTAGTTTTGCCTATTGAACTTAATTTTGTTTTGAGAAGATATGTATTCCAGTGAATGAAATCACATGACCTCCTGCAGAATGACTTTGGCCTCTGAGCACTTGTTATGAACATTTATCATTACCTCTTGAATTTAACATTTTGAAATTAACTTATGTAATATAGAGTTGTGTTTTCAGAAGTATACTGCCATGACATTATACGGATTCATCTTTAGGCAATCCAGCGGTGTGAAGACTTTTAGCAATTGCAGTTTGAGTGACTTTGAAAATTTCATTTCAAATATGGGTGCCCGGTGTCTTCAGAATAAGCCACAAATGCAGAGGGCTCCGGCATCAATCTGTGGAAATGGCAGAGTGGAGGGAAATGAAATCTGTGACTGTGGTACTGAGGAAGTAAGTCTGATAATTGGAAAATTGATAAATTTATTGTTTTAGTTCAACTCTTTGTCATATATGTTATATATCTCAAATATGACTGAGTACTGTGCAACATATTGGCAGTAATAAAATCAAGGTTGAAATACACACAAGAATATACCATCTAGATTTAATAGGTTGAAGAGTTTTGGACAAATATAAGAATATTCCCAAAAAATTACTGCTGACAGGAAAAAAGGGAAGTCTACAATGAGCTTTTGGTTCCAGACTAAATATGTAAAATCTTTCAAACCTGTGCTTAACCTTTGGACATTTGATAAGTGTCTTATTGAAGATCAATGTGGGAGCAGACCATCAAGTATCCTTTGGGGTATTGCCTCACAATGGAATCAGCAGTATGGGGAGGGAAGACTGTTAAAGTTACAGTCTGAACATTGTGTGAGTTTGATTACTCACTTGATAGAGAAGCCCTAGAGAAAATATAATGAATGCAAAAAGTCCAGGGTGTAATGCTTCTAGACAGTTCAGTTTTTGCAGCAGTACTGCAAATATGATAAATGTTCACGATCATAAGATAGAAATGATATTAGGATTGGATACATGCATGGGTCAGAACAAACTTGTACTCATATCACATTGTTTTAATACTGTGCCTTTATATTATGTTTCACCATTTGGTAGAACAAGTCCTCCCTTTTCATCTATTTTTAAATCAATTTTCTTGGAGGCATCATCTGCATACAATAGAATACAACAAATATAAGTATACAGGTGGATGAATGTTTGCAAATGTACACAAGCATTGGTACAATTCAGGTAGAGATTTTTTTTCATTTTTTAAATTGACCTACAACACTGTGTTAATTCCTATTACACAACATAGTGAATCAATATTCTATACATTTCAAAATGATCATCTTGATAAGTCTAGTTATGATATGTCACCATATAAAGATATTACATAGTTATTGACTATGTTCCCCACACTGTACATATTATACTCCTGACTCATTTATTTTGCAGCTAGAATTTTGTACCTCTTAATCTCCCTCACCTAGTTCTTTCCTCCCCCCAAACCCCTTCCCTCTGGCAACCACCGGTTTGTTCTTTGTATCTATAACTCTGTTTCTGTCTTGCTATGTTTGTTCATTTGTTATATTTTTAGATTCCATATAAAAGTGAAATCATAAGGTATTTGTCTTTCTCTGTCTGACTTATTTCACCTAACATAATACCCTCTAGGTCCATCCGTGCTTTTACAAATGGTAAAATTTCATTCTTTTTTTTATGGCTGAGTAATATTCCATTGTATATATGTACCACATCTTCTTTATGCATTTATCTATTGATAGGCACTTAGTTTACTTCCATATCTTAGTTATTGTAAATAATGCTGCAGTGAACATATGGGTGCATATATCTTTTTCCTTTATTGAGTATCAATGATTTTAAATATTTTGTTAATTTTAGGCATACAACATAGTGATTAAATATTTTTATAGACTGTACTTCATTTAAAGTTGTTATTTTAAAAAGGGCTATATTTCCCTGTGCTGTACAATGTATTTTTGGAGCTTATTTATTTTATGCATAGTAGTTTGTACCTCTTAATTCCCTACCCCATCTTCCCCTTCTTCCCTTTCCCCACTGGTAACCAGTAGTTTGACCTCTATATCTGGGAATCTGTTTCTGCTTTGTCATATTCATTCATTTGTTTTATTTTTTATATTCCACATATAAGTGATAACATAGAGTACTTGTCTTTGTCTGTCTGACTTATTTCACTAAGCATAATACCCTCTAGGGCCATCTATGTAGTTGCAAATGGAAAACTTTTATTCTTTTTTATGGTCGAGTAATATTCTATTGTATATGTGTACCACGTCTTCTTTATCCATTCATCTGTTGATGGACACTTATGTTGCTTCCACATCTTGGCAATTGTAAGTAATGCTGCTATGAACATTGGGGTGCATGTGTATTTTTGAATTAATGTTTTTGTTTTCTTTGGATATATATTCAGGAGTGGAATTGCTGGATCATATGGTAGCTTGATTTTTAGGGGTTTTTTTGAGGAACCTCCATACTGTTTTCCATAGTGGGAAACAGTGTACAAGAGTTCTCTTTTCTCCACTTACTTGCCAACATTTGTTATTTGTGATCTTTTTGATGATAGTGATTCTGACACGTGTGAGTTGATATCTCATTGTGGTTTTGATTTGCATTTCCCTAATGATTAGTGTTGTTAGCATCTTTTCATGTGCCTATTGGCCATCTGTATGTTTTCTTTGGAAAAATGTGTATTCAGGTCTCCTGCCCATTTTTAAATCAGGTTATTTGTTTTTTGGATATTGAGTTGTATGAGCTGTTTATATATTTTGGATATTAACTCCTTATCAGGCATATTATTTGCAAACATTTTCTCACATTCAATAAGTTGTTTTTTGCTTTGGTCAGTGGTTTCATGTGCTGCACAAAAGCTTTTAAGTTTAATTAGGTCCCATCTGTTTATTTTTGTTTCCTTTGCCTTAAGAGACAGATCCAAAAAATATTGTTGCAGTTCATGTCAGAGTGTTCTGCCTATGTTTTCTTCTAGGAGTTTTATGTTTTCTGGTCTTATATTTATGTCTTTAATCCATTTTGAGTTTATTTTAATATATGGTTTAAGAAAATGTTTCAGTTTTATTCTTTTAATGTAGCTGTCCAGATTTCCAGCACTACTTATTAAAGAGATTGTCTTTCCCCCATTGTATATCCTTGCCTCCTTTGTTGAAGATTAATTGACCATAAGTGCGTGGGTTTATTTCTGGACTCTCTACTCTGTTCCATTGATCTATGTGCTGTTTTTGTGCCTGTATCATACTGTTTTGATGACTGTCTCTTTATACTATAGTTTGAAATCAAGGAGTATGGTACCTCCAGCTCTGTTCTTCTTTCTTCAGATTGCTTTGGCTATTTGGACTCTTTTATGTTTCCATACAAATGTTAGAATTATTTGTTACAGCTCTGTGAAAAATGCCATTAATATTTTGATAGGAATTGCATTGAATGTATAGATTGCCTTGGGTACTATGGCCATTTTAGCAATATTAATTCTGCCAGTCTATGAACACTGTATATCTTTCCATCTGTGTCATCTTCAATTTCTTTCATCAGTGGCTTATGGTTTTCCAAATACAGGTCTTTTACCTCCTTAGTTAGATTTCTTCCTAGATATTTTATTCTTTTTGATGTAATTCTAAATGGGATTGTTTTCTTAATTTCTCTTTTATTAATTCATTGTTAGTGTAAAGAAATGCAACAAATTTCTGTATATTGATTTTGTATCCTGCACTTAACAAAATGGCAGTAAGTACATACCTACCAATAATTACTTTAAATATAATTGTACTAAATGCTGCAATCAAAAGAAACAGAATGGCTGAATGGATAAAACAACAAGACCCATATATATATATATATACTGCCTACAAGAGACTTACTTCAGATCTAAAGACACATGCAGACTGAAAGTGAGGGAATCAGAAAAGGTATTCCATGCAAATGGAAATCAAAAGAAAGCTGAGGTAGCAATACTTATGTCAGACAAGAGAGACTTCAAAACAAAGACTGTAAGACAAAGGACATTATATAATGATTAAGGGATCAATCCAAGAAGATGCAACATTTGTAAATATATATGCATTTAACATAGGAACAACTAAATACATAAAGCAAATATTAACAGACATAAGGGGAGAAATGGACAGTAACACAATAATAGTAGGAGACTTTAACACCTCACTTACATCAATGGACTTACCATCCAGACAGAAAATCATTAAGGAAAGACTGATCTTAAGTGACACATAGGACCAGATGGAATTAATAGAAGTAAATATAGAACATTCCACACCAAAACAACAGAATACACATTGTTTCAGGTGCCCTGTAACATCTCCAGGGTAGATCACATGGTAGGCCACCAAACAAATCTCAGTAAATTTAAGAAAATTGAAATCATATCCAACATCTTTTCTGACTAGAATGCTATGAGACTAGGAATCAACTACAAGAAAAAAAGTACAGAAAACAGAAATATGTCAAGGCTAAACAATATACTGCTAAACAACCAATGGATCACTGAAGAAATAAATTAGGAAATTAAAAAAATACCTGTAGGCAAATGAAAGCAAAATGCAATGAACCAAAATCAATGAGACAAAGCAAAAGCAGTACTATGAGGGAAGTTTTTTAGTGATACAAGCTTACCTCAGGAAACAAGAAAAATCTCAAATAAACAACCTAATCTTACACCTAAAGTAACTAAAAAAAGAAAAAACAAAACCTAAAGTTAGTAGAAGCAAAGAAATAATGAAGATCAGAGCAGAAATAAATGAAATAGAGACTAAAAAGGTAGATTAATGAAGATAAGAGGTAGTTCTTTGAGAAAGATAAAGAAAATTGATAAACCTTTAGCCAGACTCATCAAGAAAAAGAGAGAACCCAAATCAATAAAATCAGAAATGGAAAAGAAGCTACAACTAACACCACAGAAATTCAAAGGATCATAAGATTACTGCAAACTATATGCCAGTAAAATGGACAACGTGGAAGAAATGTACAAATTCCTAGAAATGTGCACTCTCCTAAGACTGAACCAGGAAGAAACAGAAAACATGAACAGACCAATTGCCAGTAATGATATTGAATCAGTAATAATATTTTTAAAAACTACCAACAAAAAATGTCCAGGACCAGATGGCTTCACAGGTAAATTCACCAAACATTTAGAGAACAGTTAACACCTGTTCCTATGATAATAAATGACCATATATATGCATCTTTCCCTGAATTCTTTTCTGTTTATTTGTCTGTCCTTATGCCTATTCCACACTGTCTTAACTAATGCACTTTTCAGTAAGTCTTGAAAACATTGTGTGTAAATCAGCCAACTTTGGTCCTCTTTTCCAAAATAGCTTTACTATTCTGGGACCATTTTATTTCCATGTAAATTGGAGAACAGGCATGTGAATGTAGGGACTTTGATTCGAATTGTGTTGTATTCATACATCAATTTGGGGGGAATTACTTTTCTCACCAATATTAAGTCTGCCAATCTGTGCACATTGTGTATCTCTCCACTTATTCAGATCTTCTTTAGTTCTTCTATAGATTTCTTGTTTTGATAGTGTTTAAAAATTTTATTTAACAATTGTATCATTTATTTAACAATTGTATACAATTGTATCACAATTGTATTAACAATTGTATAACAATTAACAAATAAAATTTAACAAATTTTATTTAACAATTTCATACTAACAATAGTATAAAAATTACAGTGGACTTTTCTGAATTCTAGTGCTGATTAGAAGTGCTGAGAGTGGCCTTCTTTGCTTTGTTCTTATTTTTAGGGGGATAGTTTTCTGACTTTCACCATTAAATATGATATTAGATAATAAGCTTTTTTCAAAAATAGATGCCCTTTACCATATTGAGGAAATTTCCTTCTATTTCTAGTTAACTAAGAGTTTTTTTAAATTGAATAAATTTAAGTGTAATATTGTAAGCTTAAGTTGTACAGTGTGTTACTGTGATACATTTATATATTGTTATATGATTGCTGATGTAGTGATATTTATTACATTACATAATTACAGTACAATATTAGTATCTATATTCATTATATTGTGCATTAGATCTCTATGGCTTATTTATTGCTCGATACAAGTGTGTACCCTTAAATACCATCACTCTTACTCCTCTGCCTCCACAACCTCTGGTAACGAGTACTTTACTCTGTTTTTCACAGGTTTAAACATTCCACATGTAAGTGATATCACACAGTTCTTGTCTTTCTCTGTTTGACTTATCTCGCTAGCATAATGTGCTCAAGATTCACATATGTTGTTGAAAATGGGAGGATAGCTTCCATTTTCATGGCAGAATAACATTCCATTGTGTATGTGTACCAAATTTTTTTATCCATTAATCCATTGATGGGCATTTGGGTTGTTTCCATATCTTGGTTTTTATAAATAGCCAAGATTTATTGTGATAAATGCATATATCTCTTTGAAATTCTGTTTTCATTTCCTTTGGGTATATACCCAGAACTGGAATTGCTGGATCATATGGTAGGTCTATTTTTAATTTTTTGAGGAACCTCCATATTGTTTTCCATAGTGGACCAATTGGTTGGACCTATTTACGTTCCCACCAACAGTGTATAAGGCTTCCTTTTTCACCACATCCTTGCCAGCACCTGTTGTCTCTTGTCTTCTTCGTGATAGCCATTCTGACAGGTGTGAAGTGGTATCTCATAGTGGTTTTGATTACCATTTCTTGATGATTAGTGATGTTGAGCATCTTTTCATGTGCCTGTTGGCCATCTGTATGTCTTTAGAAAAAATGTGTATTTAGTTCTTCTGCCCCTTTTTAAATTGGAGTGTTTTTTTGTTGTTGTTAACAAATTGAGTAAGTTCTTTATATAGTTTGAATATTAACCCCTTATCTGATATATGGTTTGCAAAAATTTTCTCCCATCATGTAGGGGTTTTTTTCTATTTTGATAATTGTTTCTTTTGAGGTGCAGAAGTTTTTGAGTTTGATGTCCCATTTGTTGTTTTTTCTTTTGTTGTTTGTCCATTTGGCATCACACTCCAAAATTTATACCCAAGACTAGTATCAATGAGGTTTTTCCCTACATTTTTTTCTAGGAGTTTCATGGTATCAGACCTTATGTTTAAGTCTTTGATCCACTTTGAGTTAATTTTTCTGGGTAATGTGGGATAGTAGTCATTGTCATTGTTTTGCATGTGTTTCTCTAGTTTTCCCAGTTGTTGAAGAGAGTATCCTTTCCTCATTGGTTATTCCTGACTCGCTTGTCGAATACTAGTTGACCATATATGCCGTGGTTTAGTTTTGGGCTTTCTATTCTGTTTAATTGGTTTACATGTCTATTTTTGTCCCAGTACCATACTGGTGTTTGTTTGTTTGTTTTATTATATAAGTTTCAGGTGTACAGCACTATAATTCAACATCTGTATACACTACATAGTGATCAGCACCACAAGTCTACTTACCATCCATCACCATATAGTTGACTCCCTTCACCTGTTTCTCTTACCTCCGAACCCCCTTCCCTTCTGGTAACCACTAATCTGATTTCTGCATCTATGAGGTTTTTTGGTTTTATTTTGTTGGCTTTTTTGTGTGTGTGGTTTTTTGTTTGTTTGTTCATTTGTTTGTTTTGTTTTTAGATTTCAGATATGAATGAAATCGTATGGTATCTGTCTTCCTTCATTTGACTTATTTCACTTAGCATAATACCTTCAAGGTCCATCCATGTCGCAAAAGGCAAGATTTCATTATTTTTATGGATGAGTAAGTATTCCACTGTGTATGTATACTAGGTCTTCTTTGTCCATTCATCCATCAGTGGACACTTAGGTTGTTTCCACATCTTGGCTGTTATAAATAATGCTGCAATAAGCATAGGAGGGCATATATTTTTCCTAACTAGTGTTTTTGTATTTTTTGGATGAATACCCAGAAGTGGAATAGCTAGGTTGTACGGCAATTCTTAATCTTTTGAGTAATCACCATTGTTTTTCATAGTGGCTGTATTGATTTACAGTCCCACTAACAGTGTACTAGGGTTCCCTTTTTCCATATCCTCTCCAACGTTTGTTATTTTTTCTTTTTTATAATAGTTATTCTAACAGGTGTGAGGTGATATCTCATTGTTGTTTGATTTGCATTTCCCTAATAATTAGTTATGTTGATTATCTTTTCATGTGCCTGTTGGCCATCTATATGTTTTCTTTGGAAAAATGTCTGTTCAGTTTCTGTGCCCGGTTTTTAGTCAGGTTGTTATTACTTTGTTATTGAGTTGTATAAGCTCTTTATGTATTTTGGATATTAAGCCCTTATCAGTTATATGATTTGCAAATATATTTTCATTCAGTAAGTTGCTTTTTCATTTTGAGATGGTTTTCTTTGCTGTGAAGAAGAATTTTAGCTTGATATAGTCCCGTTTGTTTATTTTGCTTTTGTTTCTCTTGCCTTTGGAGTGGGTTCCACAAAAACCTTACTGAGACTGATATCAGTGAGATTATTGCCTATTTTTTCTTCTAGGAATTTTATGGATTCATGTTTTATATTCAGATTAATCCATTTTGTGTTCATTTTTGTGTATGGTGTAAGGTATTGGTCTAGTTTCTTTCTTTTGCATGTGACTGTACAGCTTTCCCAACAGCAGTTGTTGAAGAGACTCTCCTTTCTCTATTGTATATTCTTTGTTCCCTCATTGTAAGTTTATTGTCTGCGTATGTATGGGTTTACTTTTGTACTCTCAGTTCTGGTCCATTGATCTGTGAGTCTGTTTCTGTGCTAGTACCATCCTGTTTTGCTTATTGTGGCTTTGTAGGAAACAAAATATACTGTTTTGATTACTGTAGCTTTGTAGGAAACAGTCATCCCTTGATATCTACAGGGGATTGGTTCTAGGACCCTTAAGGTATACCAAAATCCATGGATGTTCAAATCCCTTTTATAAAATGCCATATAACCTACCCACATACTCCCATATACTTTAAATCATCTCTAGATTACTTATAATACCTAATACAATGTAAATGATATGTAAATAGTTGTAAATAAAATGTAAATGCTATGTAAATAGTTGCCAGAATGCAGCAAATTTAAGTTTTGCTTTTTGGAACTTTCTGGATTTTTTTCTGAATATGTTCAATCTAAGGTTGGTCGAATGCATGGATTGAGCACCCACAGATATGGAGGACCAGCTGTAATTTGAAATCAAGGAGTATGATACTTTCAGCTTTGTTCTTCTTTCTCAAAATTGATTTGACTGTTGGGGATCTTTTGTGCTTTCACACACACTTAGTTTTTATTACTATGGCTTTGTCAGAAGCATGATACCCCCAGTTTTTTTTTTTTTTTTTTTCTTCTCAGAATCACAATTTGGAGTCTTGAGTTTCCACACAGATTTTAGGATTGTTTTCTCTATTACTGTGAGAAATACCTTTGGCATTTTTACAGGGATTATGTTGAATCTGTAGGTGGCTTTGGGTACTATAGCCATTTTAACAATATTAATTCTTCCAATCCATGAACATGGGGTATCTTTCCATTTCTTCATGTCTTCTTTGATTTCCTTCAGCAGAGTTTTGTGGTTTTCATTATGCAGATCTTTCGCTTTCTTGGTTAAAATTATTCCTAAATATTTTATTGTTTTTCATGCTATTGTGAATGGGATGGTTTTTTTTTTTTTAATTTCTCTGTCAGACGCTTCATTATTAATGTAAAGGAATGTGATTGATTTCTGTATGTTGATTTCGTATCTTGCCACTTTACTGAAATCATTGGTTAATTCAAAGTTTTTTGACTGGTTCTTTGAGATTTTCTGTATGTAGGATCATATCATTAGCAAATAACCACAGTTTTACTTCTTCTCTTTTTATTTGGATGACTTTAATTTTTTTTTTGTCTTGACCAGTTGCTCTAGCTAGGTCTTCCAGTACTAAACTGAATAGGCATATTGAGAGAGGACGTTATTGCCGTGTTCTTGATCTTAGGGGAAATGCTTTCAATTTCTCTCCATTAAGTATAATCTTAGCTGAGAATTCTTAATGAAGAATTAATGTTGAATATTGCCAAGTATTTCTGTGTCTATTGAGCTGATCATAAGAATTTTCTGTTTTTATTCTATTATTATTATTATTTTTGTGTGTGTGTGGTACGTGGGCCTCTCACTGTTGTGGCCTCTCCCATTGTGGAGCACAGGCTCCGGATGTGCAGGCTCAGTGGCTGTGGCTCACGGGCCCAGCCTCTCCGCGGCATGTGGGATCTTCCCAGACCGGGGCATGAATCCGTGTCCCGTGCATCGGCAGGCGGACTCTCAACCACTGCGCCACCAGGGAAGCACTTATTCTATTATTAATATGATACGTTTCATTCATTGGTTTTTGAGTGCTAACCCAGCCATCATGCAGTCCTGAAATTAGCCTCACTTGGGTTATTTAATATATATAAATTTATATGTATATATATAAATTTAAAATTTGCCAATGTTTTGTTCAGGATTACGGCACTTATTTTAACAAGGGAATTGTCTGTAGTTTTATCTTTTCTTGCAATCTTTTCTTCTGGTTTTGGTGTCAGGGTAATTCTGGACTCATAAAATGAGTTGGAAGGTGCTCCCTTACCCCTACTTTCTGAAAGAATTTGTTTAATATTGGTATTATTCCTATTTATTTATTGTGGAAGAGCACTTAAGAGGAGATTTACCCCTGTAAATCTAAGCCCCTAGAAGTTTTATAGTTTGGATTTTAGTTTTAGGCTTATGACCCATTTGAGTTATTACTTTTTTGTGTGTGTGTGAGAAAGGTGTAGGGTCAGTGTCTAGAGTCATTATTTTCCTTGTGAATGCCCAAGTTGTTCCAACACCATTTATTGATAATTCTCCATTGAGTTGCATTTACTCCATTAACAAAGGTTTTGTTATCTCTATGTAGTTCTGTTTCTGGGGTCTCCATTTTGTTCTAAGCTCGTTGTCTATTCTTTTGTGCATACTACACTGCCACTATTATAGTTTTTATTAAGTTTTGAAGCTGGGTATTTTTGGTCCTTCAATTTTCCTCCTCTTCCTCCTCCTCTTCCTCTTCTGCCTCTTCTTTTTCTTCTTCCTTCTCTTCCTCAGCATTAGGTTGTCTACTCTGAGTCTTTTGCCTTTCCATATAAACTTTAGAATCAGTTTGACTATGTCCACAAAATAATTGCTGGGTTTTTTTAATTGTAATTGCACTGAATCTCTACATCAAGTTGTGAGGAACTGACATTTTAACAATATTTAGTCTTCTTATCCATGAACATGGACTATCTCTCCATTTATTTATACCTTCTCTGATTTTCTTCATCAAGTTTTGTAGTTTTTCTCATATTGATCCTGTAAAATTTTGTTAGGACTATTCCCAAGTACTTCATTGTTTTGGTGCTAATGCAAATGGTATTGTGTTTTTTATTTCAAATTTTTATTTTTCATTGTTGGTATAAAGGAAAACAATTTCCAGCAACCTCACTATAATTGTTTATTAGTCACAGGAGGCTTTTACTGTTATTGTTCTTTGGCTAATTATTTGGTATTTTCTTTACATAGGCAGTCATGTAATCTATGGATAAAAATAGTTTTTGTTTCTTTCCCACCTGTATATTTTCACTTCATTTTCTAGTCTTATTGCATTAGCTAGGACTTCCAGTAAGATGCTGAAGGGAGTGGTGAGAGGGGGCATCCTTGCCTTGTTTCTTTTTTAGGAGGAAAGCTTATAGTTTCTCACCATAACTGTGATATTAGCCACAGATTTTTTTCTAGATGTTACCAAATTGAAGAAGTTCTCTCTATTCCTAGTTTGCTAACATTTTGTATAAGTGCGTTTGGATTTCGTCAAGTGCTTTTTCTACAGCAATTTTTATGGTCACTGATTTTTATTCTTCAGCCTGTCAGAATGATGGATTATATTAATGGATGTTTGCATAATAAACCAGCCTTGCATACTTGTGATAAATCCCATTTGGTTGTAGTATATAATTATTTTTGCACATTGTTGGATTCAATTTCCTAATTTTTTGTTGAGGATTTTTGCATCTATGTTTATGAGATCTATTTATTGATTGATTGATCTGTAGATTTATTGATGAGGTCTACAGATTTATTGATATGTAATGTTACTTTGTCTGGGCTTGATATTAGGCTAATACTGACCTCATAGAATGAGTTAGGAAGCATCACATATCAGTGCTGGGAGAGTAATATGGCTGCGATTCCATGGCACAAAAGCAGTAGAAGCTCCATGTTTAATGCTTCTCCTGGATTCTGTCCTCAGTGCTTTTTCTCTTGACTGATTTTAGTTTGTATCCTTTCCATATAATAAACCATAACTGTGAGTATAACAGCTTTCAGTGAGTTCTGTGAGTTCTTCCAGTAAATTTTATAAAACCTGAGGGTGGTTTTGGGAATCCACTGAACTTGAGATTGGTGAAAGAAATGAGGACAGTCTTGGGGACTGTTCTCTCTAACTGTGCAGTGGGTCTAAACTCTACCCACCCTTTTTTCCCCCAGCTTTACTGAGGTATGATTAACAAATAAAAACTGCATATATTTAAGGTGTACAGGTATACAATGTGATGTTTTCGTATATGTACACATTGTGAGATGATTCCTGCATCAAACCAGTTTACATATACATCATCTCACACAGTTATCATTTTTTGGTTTGGTGAAAATACTTCTACTTCTTAGCAAATTTCAAGTATGCAATACAGTATTGTTAACTGTAGTCATCAAGCTGTACATTAGATCCTGAGAAATAACTCATCTCATAAATGAAAGTTTGTACCCTTTTTTTTTTTTTTTTTTGGCGGTACGCGGGCCTCTCACTGTTGTGGCCTCTCCCGCTGCGGAGCACAGGCTCCGGACGCACAGGCTCAGCGGCCATGGCTCACGGGCCCAGCCGCTCCGCGGCACGTGGGATCTTCCCGGACCGGGGCACGAACCCTCATCCCCTGCATCGGCAGGTGGACTCTCAACCACTGCGCCACCAGGGAAGCCCTGAAAGTTTGTACCCTTTGATCAGTGTCTCCCCTTTCCTCTCACCTTTCAGGCACTGGTAACTACCATTCTACACTCTGTTCTATTATTCAGTTTCTTTAAAAAGTTGTTTTATATGTTTTGCCCAGTTTTCTAGTTGAATAAGAATTAGTAAGGTACCAGTTACTCTGTTGTGACCTGAAGTAAAAATGGCACCTTAGTATTGTAATTGTTTAGAGATGCAAAAATCTGTAAATGTTGACAGCATGCTTATTTTTACCCCACAAATAAAAAAATAAGCACAGCTCCTGACAAAGTTTATATTACTTCCATGATGTATTTTTACTTGTGCCTTCCACTCATTTATAGCAATGTGGACCTGATAGCTGTTGTAATCCTCGAACTTGTGTGCTGAAACCAAATACACAGTGTGATAGAGGCTCATGCTGCAACAACTGTCAAGTAAGATTTTAGTTTATTACTATCTTCTAAGTATATAATGAATTATGTCTTGGATACTTTAGAATACATAGACACTTAGCTGTTAAGTCAAAGTAAATGACCTTTCATGTAAAGAAAAAAATACTAAATTCAGCATGATGTTTCTGATTTTATGAGTTATAGTTGGATGTTGAGGCCTCCTTATAATGCCATTATTCTCCCTAATGATGCTATTGTTTTTAAGTCTTTTTTTCTTTTACTCTAGTTCAACAGAATTCCTTTATTCTATTTTTAAAATGTCCTACTGTTTTTAAGTCTTGACTGAGAGCTATTACAGAATTTTTTGATACAGAAGATCACCACTAAAAAGGACTGTTTTCATTTATTTTATCCTTTTTTTTTTTTTTTTTTTTTTAATGGTACGCGGGCCTCTCACTGTTGTGGCCTCTCCCGTTGCGGAGCACAGGCTCCGGACGCGCAGGCCCAGCGGCCATGGCTCACGGGCCTAGCCGCTCCGCGGCATGTGGGATCTTCCCGGAATGGGACACGAACCCTCATCCCCTGCATCGGCAGGTGGACTCTCAACCACTGCACCACCAGGGAAGCCCCCAATATTTATATTTTTGTGAATAAAAGTTATATTTTAGGTTGTAATGGGTATCTGTAAGTATGTAACTGAAAGATACAGCAATTTTCCATAAATGCATAAATAATGAAACTCACTAGATGTAACACTTTCCAAATGCTACGTGTTAGCACAAAATTTAAACTATGAATTTGTTATACAAAGATCATTTGACTTAAATGTCACATTTTAGCTTATATGGTGAAGATGTTGATTCCTGTCCCCTGTTTTACTTTTCAGCTCTTCCAACATATGTGTGACAGATTCGTCACATGAGAACCCCTCTATTGAACAATCTGCCAGTGTTCTGTGTTCTTCACTATCCTTTGACTGATGTGGTTTTATGTTATTTTTCTCCTAGAATCTTATCGTGGTTAATTCTTACCTCCATAATCTTTTTAGTGTGAACTGGAAGTCATCAATTAAGAAGTATGAGATAAATGCCCAGTTAAGATTCTTTATATAAAATTTCAGAATAGTATACATGAAAGTGTTAATTAACCATAGGATAATTCAGGAGAAAAATTACAATTGGGTTCCTTTTTTTCTGAGACTTCAGTAGTTGACCTGCCTCTTTTAATCACTCTTTGGTTTCCCACTGTTCATTCTCAGTTATTTAGGTTTCACATTTTCATAGAATTACAGATATTCCATACTTAAAAACTATGGTTTGAATAAGTATATTTTATTTGGAAATTATCTAAATTTCATAATTTTTGCCCCAAAGGAATAATTATCCCAAGCTAAAAGCTACTTTTTCTCCCTTCTACCAAAGCACAAACAAAACTTGGGCTCTCATTATATCATATTTGTGTTATCCTTTTCCTTGTACATATGTCTTATCTCCTGTTTTGGTTGATAACATTCAATTTTTTTCAATATGATTATCATAAGACTTTATAACAAGAAGATAGAGACATTAATGAATAAGTACATCATCAAATTATAAATAGAATTAGAGCAATTTTAAAATAAATATTGATGAACACAACAACCTTATATATAATGCTTTAATTTTTATGTTTTAATTTCTATTAGCTTATGCAAGCAGGTGCTGTATGTAGGCCCATTGCGCATCCTGAATGTGATGTTCCTGAGGTTTGTAATGGAAGCTCAGGAAGCTGTCCGGCTGATATAACTATACACAATGGACACAAATGTAAAGGAGGAAAAGCTTTTTGTTTTGATGGAGGCTGCCAAGATCTTGATGCACGTTGTGAGAGCATATATGGAAAAGGTATTGTATTGTAACATCTATGTAGTTGGCGCTCAGTATTTTTATTAACATTACCAAGACAATGGACAATTATATATATTTAAATTCTTTATTCTGTTTAACTCTCTATTTTTAGTTTTTTGAGCTTATTAAGGTATAAATGAGAAAAATATGTTTAAGGTGTACAACGTAATGTTTTGATATACATATACGTTGTGAAGTAATTGCCACAGTCATCTACTTAACATACTCATTGCATATGTATACCCAGGAATAGGCTTACTGGATCATAAGGTAGTGCATTTAAATTTTTGAGAAGGCTGTCTACTGTTTTCCATAATGGCTGTACCAATTTTCATTCCCACCAACAGTATATAAAAGTTTCCTTTTCTCCACATCCTTGTTAATACTTATTATCTTTTTCTTTTTGATAACAACTATCCTAAAAGCTGTGAGTTGTGGTTTTGATTTTCATTTCCCTGATGATTAGTGATGTTGAGCTCCTTTTCACGTATCTGATGGTCATTTGTACGTCTTTTATTTCAAGAAATGTCCATTTAGGTCCTGTGCTATTTTTATTTTTATTTATTTATTTATTTATTTATTTATTTATTTATTTGCGGTACGCAGGCCTCTCACCGCTGTGGCCTCTCCCGTTGCGGAGCACAGGCTCCGGACGCGCAGGCTCAGCGGCCATGGCTCACAGGCCTAGCCGCTCCGCGGCACGTGGGATCTTCCCGGACCGGGGCACGAACCTGTGTCCCGTGCATCGGCAGGCGGACTCTCAACCACTGCACCACCAGGGAAGCCCCTCCTGTGCTATATTTAGATCTCATTATTTGTCTTTTTTATTGAGCTGTATGAGTAACATATATTTTGGAGATTAATCCCCTATCAGATATATGGTTTACTAATATTTTCTCCCATTCTGTAGGTTTCATTTTTGCTTTGTTGATTGTTTCCTTTGCCGAGAAGTTTTTTAGTTTTATGCGTCCCACTTACTATTTTTGTCCAGTTTAGTTTCCAAGAGCTTTCTCCCTATGTTTTCTTCTAGTAGATTTGTAGTTTCAGGTAAGTTTAAGTCTCCTCAACCACCTGCTTTATTGAGATACAATTGGCATATAACATTGTGTAAGTTTTAGTTGTACAGCGTATTGATTTGGTACTTTTATATATTTCAGGATCATTACCTCCATAGTGTTAGCTAAACATCCGTTATGTCACATAATTACCATTTCTTTTTCATGGTGAGAACATTTAAGATCTACTGTCTTAGCAACTTGGCTAATTCTTGTCAAATATTAGTTTGAGAACCCCTCTATTGAATAATCTGAGAGTCTTAATGCATTTCTATGGCTTTATGGGAAGTTTACTATAACTAGTTGCTGGAGGAAGAAAAAATTAAGGCCTGGTACAGATGAGTCTGCTCAGTATTTGACACCATTTGGAAGTGGATTCCCTCCGCATAATTATAACCTCTCTCAGAGGTGTTTTTGAAAAATGATGTAGGAAAATTCTCTTATTGTGTAGAATCCTAGCAGTGTATGTGGTTTCCTACTTTGTCCGAAAGAGAGAAATTCAGAGGCAGTATTGATATTTGACAGTGACTAATCATGTGCAATTAATTAGGACTTGAAAAAAATAATATTAAAAAATTAATAACAAGAAGTTCTAGAGAAGGTGTATGTGGTTGTGCCTGTCAGGTAAAGCAGGGAATGTGAAGATTTTGTGTTGCATGTAAAGTTCAACACAGGGCATGCCACATAGAGGAGGCTATGTATGATCAGATAAATAACATTATCTGTCCTGTGAATGCTAGCATTTTTTCCCAGGTACCCTAGTACTTTCATAGCGAATCCACGTACAAAGAGTTTATGGCTGCAGGGATGGAGACCATGTGTGGGTTCAAAAATAGAATTTCCCTCCGCAAGATGATCTGATTACTTTTGTTGCTTGGTTAACAACCATGGGCTAAGTCAACAGCAATGGGCCAAAATTCAGATTCTGATATAGCACAATGCTGTGACAGACTGGCCAGCCACTGTGCCAACTTGATGACGTTAGATCTCTCCCAACATATAAAGGGCAGCAGTTTCCTCTCATTGGAATAGAGACATAACGTGGATATGGATTTACCTTTCAGGTATCATATTTCTACTAGCAGCATTAACCACGAACTTTTAAAAATTGGGATATAATTATGTAAAGTGAACTTCATAGATCTGAAGTGTATATTTTGATGTAATCCTCACTTCAATTAAAGAGTAGAAAATTTTCATCAGCTCAGTAAGTTCTTTTCTATCTCTTTTCAGTCAGTTCCTTTAAGGCAATAATGGTTATCTTTCCTATTATCATATGTTAATTTTACCTGTTCTTGAACTTCATATAAATGAAGTATTTTATCATATGAGTATTCTACAGATAGTTTTTACATTCTCATATTTATGGACACTTGGATTGTTTCTAGGTTTCTTTTCTATTATGAATAGAGGTGTTATGAGGCTTCATATATAAGTCTTTTTGTAAATATATGTTTCTGTTTCTCCTGAGTAAAGATTTTGGAGTGGAACTGCTGTCTTAAGAGTAGCTGTATGCTTAATTTTATGAGAAACCTGCTCACTGTTTTCTAAAGACATTATACTACTTCTTATCTCTACCAGCAACATGAGAACTTCAGTTGCTCCATGTTCTTGGTGACATTTGATGTTGTGAGTCTTTTTAATTTTAGTAAAATGTAAATGTAAATGTAAATGTAAAATGGTAGTTGATTCTGGCTTTAATTTGCATTTCTATCATGATTGATATCAAAGATGTTGAGCACATTATTTGCTGCTTATTGACTACATATATGATATATGGAATATATATATTTTCCGTTTGTAGTGTTCGTTCACATCTTTGCCCATTTTTAATTGGGTTTTTGCCTTTTTATTATTTATATGTGTAATTTATACGTTCTATATTCAAATGCATTTTAAGATATAAGTATTGTATTTTTTCCCAATATGCAGTTTCCCATGTACATTTTTAATGGTGATTTTTGATAAGAAAACTTTAATTTTGAGGAAGTTTAGTTCATCAAATTTTTTCTATAGTTTTTCTAAGAAGTATTTGCCTACTCCAAAGTCATCCACATATTTTCCTGTTTTTCTCTGAGGTTTTGATTTAACTTTTATTTTTATTTATTTAAACTTTTCAAAAATTTTTATTGGAGTGTAGTTGATTTACAGCATTCTGTTAGTTTCACGTGTACTGTAGAGTGAATCTGTTATACGTATATGTATATCTACTCTTTTTTAGATTCTTTTCCCATATGTGCTATTACAGAGTATGGAGTAGAGTTCCTTGTGCTATTCAGTAGGTCCTTATTCGTTATCTACTTTATATATAGTAGTGTGTATATGTCTGTTCCAATCTTCCAGTTTATCCCTCCCCTGCCCCTTACCCCCTGGAAACCATAAGTTTATTTTCTACATCTGTAACTCTATTTCTGTTTTGTAGATAAATTCATTTGTAACCTCTTCCATATATAAGTGATATCATATGACATTTGTCTTTCTGTGTCTGACCCACTTCACTCAGTATGACAATCTCTAGGTCCATTTTTGTTGCTGGAAATGACATTATTTTGTTCTTTTTTATGGCTGAGTAATATTCCATTGTATATATGTGCCACATCTTCTTTATCCATTCCTCTGTTGATGGACATTTAGGTTGCTTCCATGTCCTGGCTATTGGCTATTGTGAATAGTATGCTGCAGTGAACATTGGGGTGCATGTATCTTTTTGAATTATGGTTTTCTCCAGATATATGCCCAGGACTGGTATTGCTGGATCATATGGTAGCTCTATTTTCAGTTTTTTAAGGAACCTCCATACTGTTCTCCGTAGTGGCTGTACCAGTTTTCATTCCCGCCAACAGTGTAGGAGGGTTCCCTTTTCTCCAGACCCTCTCCAGCACTTATTGTTTGTAGATTTTTGATGATGGCCATTTTGACCTGTGTGTGGTGATACCTCATTGTAGTTTTGATTTGTATATCTATAATAATTACTGATATTGAGCATCTTTTCATGTGCTTTTTAACCATCTGTATGTCTTCTTTGGAGAAATGTCTATTTAGATCTTCCACCCATTTTTTGATTGGTTTTTTTTTTTTTCTGATATTGAGCTGCCTGAGCTGTTTGTATATTTTAGAGATTAATCCCTTGTTGGTGGCTTCATTTGCAAATATTTTCTCCCATTCTGAGGGTTGTCTTTTACTTTTGTTTACCATTTCCTTTGCTGTGCAAAAGCTTTTAAGTTTAATTAGGTCCCATTTGTTTATTTTTGTTTTTATTTCCATTACTCTAGGAGGTGGATTGAAAAAGATCTTTCTGCGATTTATGTCAGAGAGTGTTCTCCCTATGTTTTTCTCAAAAGTTTTATAGTATCCGGCCTTACGTTTAGGTCTTTAATACATTTTGAGTTTATTTTTGTGTATGGTGTTCGGGTGTGTTCTAATTTCATTCTTTTACATGTAGCTGTCCAGCTTTCTCAGCACCACTTATTGAAGAGACTGTCTTTTCTCCACTGTATATTCTTGCCTCGTTTGTTGTAGATTAGGTGAACATAAGTGTGTGGATTTATTTCTGGACTTTCTATCCTGTTCTATTGATCTATATATCTGTTCTTGTACCAGTACCACACTGTTTTGATGACTGTAGCTTTGTAGTATAGTCTGAAGTCAGGGAGTCTGATTCCTCCAGCTTTGTTTTTCTTTCTCAAGATTGCTTTGGCCATTCAGGGTCTTTCCTGTTTCCATACAAATTGTAAAATGTTTTGTTCTAATTCTGTGAAAAATGCCATCGGCAATTTGATAGGGATTGCATTGAACCTGTAGCTTGCTTTGGGTAGTATAGTCATTTTCACAATATTGATTCTTCCAATCCAAGAACATGGTATATCTCTCCATCTGTTTGTGTTGTATTCTATTTCTTTCATCAGTATCTTATAGTTTTTGGAGTACAGGTCTCTTGCCTCCTTAGGTAGGTTTATACCTAGGCAATTTGTTCTTTTTGATGCAATAGTAAATGGGATTGTTTCCTTGATTTCTCTTTCTGATCTTTCGTTGTTAGTGTATAGGTGTGCAACAGATTTCTTTATATTAATTTTGTATCCTGCAACTTTACCTAATTCATTGATGAGCTCTAGTAATTTTCTGGTAACATCTTTAGGGTTTTCTGTGTATACTATCATGTCATCTGCAAACAGTGAGAGTTTTACTTCTTTTCCAAGTTGTGTTCCTTTTATTTCTTTTTCTTCTCTGATTGCTGTGGCTAGGACTTCCAAAACTATGTGGAATAAAAGTGGCGAGAGTGGACATCCTTGACTTGTTCCTGATCTTAGAGGAAATGCTTTCTGCTTTTCACCATGGAGGATGACGTTTGCTGTGGGTTTGTCATATATGGTCTTTATTATGTTGAGGTAGGTCCTCTCTCTCCCCATATTCTGGAGTATTTTTTTTTTATCATAAATCACTGTTGAATTTTGTCAAAAGTTCTTTCTGCATCTATTGAGATGATCATATGGTTTTTATTCTTCAATTTGTTGATGTGGTGTATCACATTGATTGATTTGCGGATATTGAAAAATCCTTTCATCCTTAGGGTAAATTCCACTTGATCATGGTGTATGATCCTTTTAATGTGTTGTTGGATTCTGTTTGCTAGTATTTTGTTGAGGATTTTTGTGTCTATGTTCATCAGTGATATGGGTCTGTAATTTTCTTTTTTTGTGATATCTTTGTCTGGTTTTGGTATCAGGATGATAGTGGCCTCGTACAATGAGCTTGGCAGTGTTCCTTCCTATGCAATTTTTTGGAAGAGTTTCAGAAGGGTAGGTGTTAACTCTTCTCTAAATGTTTGATAGAATTTGCCTGTGAAGTCATCTGGTCCTTGCCTTTTTTTTGTCGGAAGATTTTTTTTTTCCAACAAAAGGTTTCACATATTTATTACTGAGCTACACAGTGAGCAGTGATGAGGAAAGATCAAGAAAAGAGGAGAGAGCCATTCCATTTTTCCCATCAAACACAGGCAGCTGTTCCAGACACTAGTGATGTTCTGATACGTTAAGATGCAATTGACCTTGATCACATAAATGTGTGACACTTCACGTGCGGTTCCTTATAGACCCAGCTTAGTTCTTCTCCAGTGTCTTCTCTTGGAGTTGTATCTGATTTTATTACCAGTTTTTATTCGAATTCATTGGGGAATGGGACGATTCTGCTTTCATTTTTGGCCAGGAATCGCTTGATCCTGAAAGTCTTGTGAGAAGACATGGCGAGGAGCAAATTCAACCACACATAGGATGGCAGACAAGAGAAAAGAGGAGGAAGTGAGTGGAAGGACATATTTAGAAGGCCTGTTGGAAGATTTTTAATCACAGTTTCAATTTCAGTACTTGTGGTTAGTCTGTTCATATTTTTTATTTCTTCCTGGTTCAATCTTGGAAGGTTGTATCTTTCTAAGAATTTGTCCATTTCTTCTAGGTTGTCCATTTTATTGGGCTATGGTTAGTTGCTTGTAGTAGCCTCTTACGATCCTTTGTATTCTGTGGTGTACGACTTCTCCTTTTTCATTTTTAATTTTATTGACTTGAGTCCTCTCCCCTTTTTCTTTATGAGTCTGGCTAAAGGCTTATCAATTTTGCTTATCTTTTCAAAGAACCAGCTTTCAGTTTCATTGGTCTTTGCTATTGTTTTTTTTTGTCTCTATTTCATTTATTTCTGCTCTGATATTTATGATTTCTTTCCTTCTACTAACTTTGGGTTTTGTTTCTTCTTCTTTATCTAGTTGCTTTAGGTATAAGGTTAGGTTGTTTATTTGAGATTTTTCTTATTTCTTGAGGTGAGATTGTATTGCTGTAAACTTCCTTCTTAGAAGTGCTTTTGCTGCCTTCCATAGGTTTTGGATGGTCGTGTTTTTGTTGTCTCTAGGTATTTTTAGATTTCCTCTTTGATTTCTTCAGTGGTCCATCGATTGCTTAGTAACATTGTTTAGCCTCCATGTGTTTGTGGTTTTTATAATTTCTTTTCCTGTATTTAATCTCTAATCTCATAGCATTGTGGTCAGGAAGCATACTTGATATTATTTCAATTTTCTTAAATTTACCAAGGCTTGATTTGTGACTCAAGATCTGATTATCCTGGAGAATGTTCCATGTGCACTTGAGAAGAAAGTGTATACTGCTGCTTTCAGATGGAATGTCCTGTAAATATCAGTTAATCTCTCTGAACTAATGTTTCATTTAACACTTGTGTTTTCTTATTAATATTCTGTCTGGATGATCTGTCCTTCGGTGTAAGTGCGATGTTAAAGTCCCCCATAATTATTGTGTTACTGTCGATTTTCCCTTTTATGGCTTAACATTTGCGTTATATATTGAGGTGCATGTTAGGTGCATCTGTATTTACAACTGTTACATCTTCTTCAATTGATACCTTGATCATTATGTAGTGTCCTTCCTTGTCTCTTGTAACAGTCTTTATTTTAAAGTCTATTTTGTCTGATATGAGTACTGCTACTCCAGCTTTCTTTTTATTTCCATTTGCCCCTCACTTTCAGTCTGTGTGTGTCCCTAGGTCTGAAATGGCTCTCTGGTAGACAGCATATATATGGGTCTTGTTTTTGTATTTATTCAGCCAGTCTGTGTCTTTTGGTTGTAGCGTTTAATTCATTTACATTTAAGGTAATTATCAATATGTATCTTTTTATTGCTATTTTCTTAATTGTTTTGTGTTTGTTTTTGTCGGTCTCTTTTCTTCCCTTCCTCTTTTGTTCTCTTTTCTTGTGTTCCCACTTAGAGAAGTTCCTTTAGCATTTGTTGTAAAGCTGGTTTGATGGTGCTGAATTCTCTTAGCTTTTGCTTGTCTGCAAAGCTTTTGATTTCTCCATCAAATCTAATGAGAGCCTTGCTACATAGAGTATTCTTGGTTGTAAGGTTTTTCCCTTTCATCACTTTAAAGATATCATGCCACTCCCTTTTGGCCTGCAGGTTATCAGCTGAAAAATCAGCTGATAACCTTATGGAGATTCCCTTGTGTGCTATCTGTTGCTTTTCCCTTGCTGCTTTTAATATTTTTTTCTTTGTATTTAATTTTTGTTAGTTTGATTAATATGTGTCTTGATGTGTTTCTCCTTGGGTTTATCCTGTGTGGGACTCTGCACTTCCTGGACTTGGGTGACTATTTCCTTTCCCACGTTAGGGAAGTTTTCAACTGTAATCTCTTCAAATATTTTGTCAGTCCCTTTCTCTTTCTCCTCTTCTTCGGGGACCCCTATAATTTGAATGTTCTTGCAATTAATGTTGTCCCAGAGGTCTCTGAGACTGTCCTTCTTTTAATTGTTTTTTCTTTATTCTGTTCTGCAGCAGTGATTTCCACCATTCTGTCTTCCAGCTCACTTATCTGTACTTCTGCCTCAGTAATTTTGCTATTGATTCCTTCTAGTGTATTTTTCATTTCAGTTATTGTATTGTTCACCACTGTTTGTTTGTTCTTTAGTTCTTCTAGGTCCTTGTTAAGCATTTCTTGTATCTTCTTGACCCGTGCCTCCATTCTTTTTCCGAGATCTTGGATCATCTTTACTATCATTATTCTGAATTCTTTTTCTGCTAGATTGCCTATTTCCTCTTCATTTAGGAGAGGCCTTTACCTTACTTCTTCATCTGCAACATATTTCTCTGTCATCTCATTTTATCTAACTTACTGTGTTCGAAGTCTCCTTTCTACAGGCTGCAGGATCGTAGCTCCTCTTGCTTCTGGTGTCTGCCCCCTGGTGGTGGAGGTTGGTCCAGGGGCTTGTGTAGGCTTCCTGATGGGAGGGGCTGGTGCCTGTTCTCTGGTGGGTGGAGCTGGGTCTTGTCCCTCTGGTGGGCAGGTCCTTGTCCAGGGGTGTGTTTTGGGGTGTCCAGGAGCTTAGTATGACTTTAGACAGCCTGTCTGCTGATGGGGGGGCTGTATTCCTGTCTTGCTGGTTGTTTGGCCTGAGTAGTTCTAGCACTGGAGCTTGCAGGTTGTTGGGTGGGGCTGGGTCTTGGTGCCAAGATGGGGATCTCCAGGAGAGGTCATGCCAATTAATATTCCTGGGCGGTCCTGCAGCCATAAGTCAGTGCTTCCCCCCTGGGGGCTTGGGTTTGACCCCTGTTTGGAGAACTAAAGTCCTGAAAGCTGTGCTGTGCAACCAAATAAACAAAATAAAACAGAGAAACTAAAACCAAGAAAAACCATAAAAACAATCCAAAAAAAATCCCCAATGAAAACAAAAAAAAACCAATTAAACAACCAAACAAAAAACCAAAACAAACAATAAATAATAAACTAAGAAAACAAACAACAACAACAAAAAAAAACCCCCCAAAACAAAAAATACCCCAGAAAATTTTTAAAAAAAGAAATAAAACAACAACAACAAAATTCTCTGGGGCCTCTGATACCAGTGTCCTTGCCCACATGGTGAGCTACAGCCAACCTCCACCTCCCCAGGAGACACTCCAAGACCTCTAGGTAGGTCTTTGGACCCGCTGTGGGCACTGTGGAGGCAGCTCAGACTTTGACCTGGCCCAGCTCCTGCATGTACGTGCCCACAAAGTCCACAGCTGCTAAAGCTGGATCCGTCTCAGCCGTGGGAGCGCTCATTGTCCCTTCAGATGTTCTATAGGTGCTGGGTTTACCAAGCTGATCGTGGTGGTTAATCCGTGGCTTGTGCAGCTGCAAGGAGAGATTTCAGTTCTTCTTAGCTGCACAGCCCCTGGGGCTCAGCTTTGGTTTCGGCCCCACCTCTGCATGTGGGCTACCTCAGGCATCTGCTCACTGCCCAGGCGAGTGGGAGCGAAGGCAGCAACTGGGGGCATGCTGGCCTGTTTCGGCGGGAGGGGGTGGGGCAGCGACTGACTGTGGCGTGCGTGCTCACTCAGGTGGGAGGGGGATAAGGTGGAAACAACTGGGGCA
The DNA here is from genome assembly GCF_949987515.2 of Delphinus delphis. Taxonomy (NCBI): domain Eukaryota; kingdom Metazoa; phylum Chordata; class Mammalia; order Artiodactyla; family Delphinidae; genus Delphinus; species Delphinus delphis. The sequence continues at coordinate 5,337,915 of NC_082703.1, read as the reverse complement.
CGCATGCTCACTCTGGTTGGAGCCCCTCCTAGTGCCTGTGGTGGCATGGGCTGGCGTGTGGGGAGAGAGGCTGTGATGGCAGACCCGCCCTTCATGCATCACTCAACAGTGGCTCCTCACTTCTGTGGTGTTCCAGGCTTCTTCCAAGAGCATTCCCAGTTGCAGAGCTCCTCACTTCTGTCCCCTCAGGCTGTCTCCGAGCAGCCAACAGCCCTCCTCTCCCTGGGTCTGCTCTCCAAACCCCATGTTCTGGCACTGGCAGACACCCGTTTCACCCTGGGGCTTGCAGGCTGTGGCATGGACCATCTGTGTAAATCTCGCTCTGTCTTGCCTGCCACAGACTGGTTGCTGCACTTTCCTCTGATAGCCCTCGCAGCTCCCCTTCTATCTCAGCTAATTGCCCTGCCAGTGAGGGGGCTTCTCCAGTTGCGGGAACCTCTCCTCTCCTTCAACTCCTCCCAGGAGAGCAGGTCCCATCCCGTTTCCTCTTTTCTTTTTCTTCCTTCTCTCTCTTTCATCCTACCTGGTTATGCGGGGATCTTTTCTTGTCCTTTTAGGCGTCTGAGGTCCTCTGCTAGTGTTCAGCAGGTGCTTTGTGTGAATTGTTCCATTTGTAGATGTATTCTTGATATATTTGTGAGGAGAGCTGAGCTCCAGTTCCTCCTATTCCACCATCTTCACCTTGAACCTAACTTTTCTTTTAAATCATTATTTCTTGGAAAGATTATTATTTTTTCATTCCATTGATTTGCTATCTCTGTTTAAAATGAGTTGATAATATAATATAGTTCCATTTCTAGATTTCTTCTACATCAATCTGTTTATCCTTATGCTATTAATTACTGTAGTTTATAGTAAACCTTTATATATTAGGTAATATAAGTCATTCAACTTCATTTATTCTTTTTCAATACTGCTTTGGATTTTCTGAGTCCTTTTCATCTCCATATAAATTTTAACATCAGCTTGCCAATTTCTAAAAAAAAAAATTGCCTCCTAGAATTTTGATTGAGGTTGTGTCAGATTTATAGATGAATTCTGGATTATTAATATCTTAACAATATTGTGTTTTGCAACCCATGATGCTTTAAGTAGCATTTTGTAGTTTAATGAACATATTTTTAATATCTTTATTTTATATTAATCCTAACTACATTTTAGGTTTTGGTACTATTGTAAAAAGTGTTGTTTTTATGAAGATTGGTTTTCCAGTTGTTTGTTGCTAATATGTAGAAATACAATCGATTTTTGTATCTTGACCCCTTATCTGTGATCTGATATAGTAAGTCATAATGATGCCTACTAAATATAGAGAAATCTTATTCTAACTGGTCATCACAGAATAGAGAATTATACCATGATGTAGATGAACAATTGTTAAATGGAAAAAATATTCTATAATAAGAATTCAGAGTACTTGCTCAGAGTGAATCATCATAAGAAAAAAAATTTACATTTTGTATATTGCCTGGTAACTAATCAAACATCTAGCGCTTTCCGAGTTATTTCTTCCTATACAAATGCTGACAAAGATGATATGAAATTTACTGCTAGAAGCAAACTGACTGTATACTTTTTTGTCTAAAAAGCTATATTTCGCAGAGATCACTGGAATTTGATAATGACCCACAATACCTACCACACTGGCTCTACTAGTATTTTTTGTTGACTTTCTTGGATTTTCTACACACACACACACACAATCATGTCTTCTGAGAATAAAGAATGTTTTACTTTTTATTTTCCAGTTTGTATGTTATTTACTTCTTTTTATTTCCTTACTGCACTGTATAGGGTCAACATTGAATGAAAGTAGTAAGAAATTAGTAAAACATTGTTGTGATTTAGCGATGTTCTCTTAGATGGAGAACGCTTAATATTACACTTAGTTAGATAAGTATAGTATTAGCTGTGTGATAGTACCTGTAGGCTTTTCCTGCTGTCTCAGGCATGGGCCCACGTGGAGCATCCGTGGAGGCAAGGCCTGGAAAGCATGTGCTTGCTGAGCAACAGTGGATCCAGGGTCTAAGGCTCTGGGCAGCACACAGGACTGGTGACTGGGTGCCCATGGAGCAGCTCTGGCTCTGGGGTCTGGGGCATATGCAGCGTTTGGGGTGGAGGGGCAGCCCTGGTCTTTGGCCAGAACACTAGCAGCTCTTTCTGGGTGGGGTGCAGCAGCATCTTCTTATTTGGGTGGAGATGGCTCTTGATAGCCTCATGGAGAAAGCTGCCAGTGTCCTCTGTGGAGCGGGCTGCTGGGGTCCTCCTGTGGTGAGCCCTGTGGGGTCCTCGACTGTGAAAGCTGTGGGGTGTCCATGGCTGTTGTGGAGGCCCTCCTGGCAAACTCTGCCGTGTCCTCTGGAGAGCAGGCCACTGGGGACGGTGGTGGCATCCACTGCATGACAGATGCTGATAGTCCCCACCCTTCTGTGTTCCTGCCGCTCTCCAAGTATGTCCCCTAAGTCATCTACCCAGTGGTCCTTTCTGTCCAGTTAGTCTCCTTTTTTGCTCCGCTGTGTTGCTATAGGTTCTTCTTTTTTTTTTTTTGCGGTACGCAGGCCTCTCACTGTTGTGGCCTCTCCCGTTGCGGAGCACAGGCTCCAGATGCGCAGGCTCAGCGGCCATGGCTCATGGGACCAGCCGCCCCGCGGCATGTGGGATCTTCCCGGACCGGGGCACGAACCCGTGTCCCCTGCATTGGCAGGCGGACTCAACCACTGCGCCGCCAGGGAAGCCCACTATAGGTTCTTAATCGTACCCTTGAGCCCCTCCCAGGGCTATTTTCGTTTGTAGAGAGCTAACTGTTGTTTTTGTGTGTTGCGGGGGAGGGAACGAAGGCTGGAGAGATCTCTTACTCTGCCATCTTGCTGATCTCTTCCTTAATGAGAGTTTTTTAAATGTCAGAGAAGTAGATGTGTGTCCTAGTCTAGTTCTTGATAAAATGTCCAGGATAATTTTACCAAGAGAGATCAAGGCCTCAAAAATTCTTTACCAATAAATTACCAATAAATTATTTTCTTTACCAATAAATTACCAGTTAATTACCAATAAATTATTACCAATAAATTATTTTCTGAAAGTTAGTATCCCCAGGGAGTCAATTCATTTAATTAATATTTGGCCCCAAACACCTAGACTTAAAGTCTGTCGCACATTTCTAATTCTGGTATAGAGGATGGCCCACTGTCTTTGGCCCCTAGAAAATTTTTTATAGGTAGTGCATTTATTGGTATGACAGATATAAGGGAGATAGGGAGATAGGAACTGTGGCTCTCTGAATATAGTGCTTGTACCTTTATCTGAGGAAAAAATAAAGTGTCTTAGAACTCAGAAGAAGTAGTGCTATGATAGAATCTCACAGAAGTGAGACCAAGATAAATAGGAAGTTTCAGGAATTATGTAATGGAAACTACAAGTATTCAAAGTGGTCATTCAACTGAGCTTAATTTGTTTGATCTCATGAATGGTAATAATTGCTTCTAAAGTGTCTAGGATTGCCTATGTTAACAGCTGATCCCACTGGACTCAGTACTGCAAACTCTTCAATGACTGCAGTGCAGATATTGGGTAGAGCTGACCACCTGTGCTCCCACTGGTCCTCTGAACACTGTGGATCAGTTTGGAGCTCAGTCTGGATCAATCTGGTCTCCCTGTTACTAGTGAACCGTGGCACCTGGTGTAATACATTTTATATGGGACACCCATTCCTAAAGCATTTGGTTTACTATAATGGCAATCCTCGTTATTAGTTAGAGAATAAACTTATAATACAGATACCTAAAAATACAATGGTTCAGAAGAGATAGACTTTATTTTCTCTCTCATATAGTATTCCAGAGATAGGCAATTCATCAAAGATGGTTCAGCAGCTTTGCTCTGTGACATTTTTCAGGAACCTGTCGCCTTTCTTTTTGCTCCGTCATCCCTTGTGTCTCTGGTAGAAGGTAGTTTTCCAGCACAAAACGTGTATACTAGCCCATGGAATGGAGAAAAGAAGAAATGGAAGTGTAACCAGCTTGCGCTTAATGCCATTAACTGGATGTTTTGCATATAATTTCTACTCATAATCCACTGATCAGAACCTAGTCACGTACCATATCTAGTTGCAAGGGAGTCTGAAAAATGTTTTCTCTAGCTTGGTGTCTATGTGCCCTGCTAATAACAAGAAAGTTCTATTACCGAATGGAAGAAAGAAGGAATGGATATTGGGGGACAGTTGCCCCCCAATTGCCCACAGTTAGCCAAAGTTGAGGTTATGGGAACAGTTTATGCTTTCTAGTAGTCATGTTTTTCTGGAGTACCAAAGTTTATATAGAGAAGGCAGAGGTTAGTATAGATCAGAGTATCATAAACTGTTTTATTGATGGTAAGAGGCAAGATTTCACAGTAGGCTTCTAGATTCATCTTTTTCTGCAGAGGCCTCGGGTAGGATTTTCCTCTTAATACCACTTTCTAAGAACTGCTTAATATCCACATGGTTACTGTGGGAAATATGTTCTTAATATAGTTTGGTCTTATACCCCTGTTTATACTTGGTTGGACAGTAGCGGGTACCTAACCAGACCCAGTCTAACTGCAGTACTCTTCAACCTTGCTACATTTGGTGGGTTTTGAGCTGAATGTCTAAGTCATGCTAAGGGAGTTGGGGAGGTTCTGAGTTTCTTTTCTGGGACTTTTAGACAGTTAAACAAGAGAGTTTTCCCTCTAAGGACTCAAAATTATCATAAATAAAGCTCCAGAGTTTTGGACAGCTATGTTTTTGACCATGTGGAAAAGGATGGGCCTCAGTGAGACAGAAGAATGAAGCTGGAGTGTAAACATAAATGAAAACAAGAGATAGAGAGATAATCTTCACTTACATTTCTTCCTTGAGTGCCAATATAATAAATATTTCATTTAATCTGTCTCTTGTTATTCTCATAATTAGTGATGAATTTCCTGGACTTCTTTGAAAATAGTTATTTCTCCATTATTTCAGCTGGTGTTACAGTAATAATCTATAGTTTATTGGAGATGGAAAAGAATTATATAGCTCAAGTGGCTTCAGATTGTATAAGTAAGTTTATGCTTATTTATCTTAAATATCTCTTAGGACTGTTTTAGGAGCCATGAGGAAAAAATTTCAACTCTTACTTCGTATCATGAATTTGTGGAAATTTTAAATTGGTTCTATCTACAAGTTATTTGAAAAATGTAGAATCGATATTGCCTCTTTCAATAAAAAATATTTAGAAGGCCACAGAACAGAAACTAATGAAATTAGTGAGGTGACATTGGAAACATAATTTGGGAGAGATCACTAAGGAGTTTGTTTCAAATGTTAATCTTTAAAAATCTCTATTGCTTCAAATAGAATAGGTATAATTCCTATTGGAGGTTTTGATTTTGGATGTCAAACTCCATAAGAAAGACAGATCATGGAATATGTTCCCCAAGGTGTTGATTTTTTTCATTCATTCAATAAATATTTATTTATCACCTTAATTGGGTGAGGCATTCTTCTAGGACTGGAAACCCAGGGATGGGAAAGACAAAAAAAAAAGATTCCTATTCTTATGGAGGTTATATTCCAGTGAAGGGTTCAGGCATAAACAATAAAAAATTAGTAAATAAGTAAATAAATATAATCATTTCCATTAGTGGTGAATGGTATGATAACAACAGCAAAAAAATCCCCCAAACAAAGCAACAGCAAACAGAGTGATAGGAAAAAGACTGATGATGAAGGTGAGGCTGTTCAGACAGGGTGTTCAGAGATGGTTTCTGTGTGGAAGTGAAATGTGAGTAGAAACTTTAATATTAAGAAGAAGTCAGCCAGAAGATGATCTTAGGAAAGAGCATTTTGGGCAGAGAAATGCAGCAAATGTTATGGTTCTGAGTTAGGAATGAATTTGGTGAGTTCAAGGATGAAAAGAAGGGCAGTGTGGCTGAAAGGTAGTGAACCAGGCTGAGTAAGGACCATGGCAAGAAAATTGGATTTTATTCTTAATGTAATGGGAAACCACTAGAGATATTTAAGTAAGAGGCTGATGTATTTTTATTTTTTAAAAAGATCACTCTGACTTACGATATGGAGAATGTACTATGGAGAGTGAAAGTGGGGAGTCGTTTAGAAGCTATGGTAGCATATTAGAAGAGAACTGATGATAGCACAGGCTAGAGTGGTGACTGCGCAGCAGATGAGAAGTGGTCATGCTCAGGCTGTATTTAGGGGCAGTGTCCATAATACATGGATTAGATGGTGGAGGCAGGTAGTGAGGGGGGGAAAAAGAAATCAAGAATTCTTCCTAAGTTTTCGCCTGAACATTGGTTGACTAATGGTCCTATAAAGAAGCCTAGGGTGTAAAACAATTTGGTTTTAGGATATGTTAAGTTGCAAATGCCTGTTAGTCATGAGATGAGGTGAGAAAGATGTCAGGTTATAAAAGATAAAACTTTAGCTAACGTTTCAATGGCTCCCTTTATTACAGTTGAGATGGGGTGGCCTTCTAGTCCATCTAACTGGAAACGTAAACTAGTCGTCTCTAATAGTGGTCAAGGGAGTAAAACCTCAGACTCCCTACTCTGCAGTGCTATTTATGAGTCTTGCCTAAACTACTTGTAGTAGTTTTCCAGCGCCCACATTTACTGACCTAGTACCAGCCATGCACATCTGTCTATGAAAGTCCATCTACTATTTTGTGGTACCTCATAGCATTTGATAATAGGTTAGAGGGAATCTAAATACACTATTTGGACTATAGAAGAGAAAATTCTCTTACTTTGTAGACTTCATCAGTATACTGGGTTTAAGGAAATATTTGACATGTGATTTCACATTTTCAAAGTGTTGCCCTTTTGGTGTTTCCATATCACCTTGGAAAACCCAGACTGAGCTGAAAGAAAGTCCCTAACACTAATGAGAGAAGGTATTCAAGGGAGAAATTAAATACAGGGCTCATTGGTACCTTTAGAAGCACTATTTGAATGAGTAAAAATTGGCCTGGATGAAGAGCATTCCTAACCTGGTATTCTCAGATTCACAACTGAGCTAATAAACATTGTGAATACTCAGAAATACCATTACCTGTCCTCACGGTACATATACAAGCACCTTTGATGGACCAATGTTTAAAAATGGTGGAAAGAGATAGAATTAGGAGAAGGTAAAAAATTAAAGGGAATAGTGGGAAAAATGTAAATCATAGAAGGAGCTGGTAAATAGGAGAAACCTTCTTAATCTCAAAAGAAAATGGAGAAGGATTAGATGGGAATTAAGAGTGACTAAATATGGGACTTCCCTGGTGGCGCAGTGGTTGAAAATCCGCCTGCCAATGCAGGGGGCACAGGTTCGAGCCCTGGTCCGGGAAAATCCCACATGCTGTTCAGCAACTAAGCCCATGGCGCCACAATTACTGAGCCTGCGCTCTAGAGTCTGTGAGCCTAGAGCCCGTGCTCTGCAACAAGAGAAGCCACTGCAATGAGAAGCCCGTGCACCGCAGTGAAGTGTAGCCCCCGCTCGCTGCAACTAGAGAAAGCCCATGCACAGCAACGAAGACCCAATGCAACCAAAAATAAATTAATAAATTAATAAAAAAAAAGAGTGACTAAATAAGCATCATCTTAATTAAGTTTCATAACAATCCACTGAGGTAGATATTATTACCTACTTTTATATTTTATAGATGGGCAGTTAGACTTAGCAAGGTTCATTTTGGAGACGGTGACTGTGCTAGGTGGAATTCTAAGATGGCCCCCAATATTCTTCTGGTGTACATTTCTTGGATAATCCCCTCTCTGAGTTGGGGGAGAACCCGTGAATATATGATGGAATATCATTCCTATGATTAGATTACATAGTAAATATGAAGGAATTTTAAAGATGTAATTAAGGTCCATAATTAGTCAACTTTGAATTAATCAAAAGGGAGATCATTCTGAGTGGGGCCTCACCTAATAATGTGAGCCTTTAGAAGAAGGAAGATGTCAGAAGATTCTCTTGCTGGCTTGGCAGAAATAAGCTGCCATTGTTGTGAGAGGGCCGTGTGACTAGGACCCGAGGGGCCAAGAGCAACCCCTGGCAGATAGTAAGACAATGGAGCAATGGGTGCAAAAAAATGAATTCTTCCAACGACCAGTGAGATTGGAAGAGGACTCCAGCCTCAAATGAGACTGTAACCCCAGCTAAGAACTTTATTTCAGCCTAGTGAGACCCTGAACCGAAAACCTGCTTGTGCTTTGCCAGGCTCCTGACTTACAGAAACTGTGACGTGGGTATTGTTTTAAGGTGCCAGTATATTGGTAATTTTTTATACAATGATAAAAAAACTAATATAGGAATGAAGGAAAAACAGGTAAATTTATAGTTTGGCAATTTTGGTCCCTTCACTTCAGACTTTCTGAAGATACGAGGTTTCTTTAATGAGATTTTTTTATACACCTGGCTTTTTATAAATTCCTACTCAGAATCTAGGAGAACAAGTATAGTTTTCTCTCTCTTGTCTTCTTTCACAGAGCCCTCTCAAGGTTTACACTTCTGTAGCTCTCCCCATCCTCATATCTTTTGTGATGGAAATGACTGAAAATGAAGTAAAAGGAGAAATAACCATGAGCGTTACTTTTCACTTTAATCATTTCTTTTTTCTTACAACGTCACTAGGAAACTTTTGAATAGATGATAATAATAGAGAAAAAAACATAAGAAACATAAATATATGAGGAAATTGAGGAAGATGGAAAAAAAGGAAGTTTTAATCCAAATATATTTCTAACTTTGACAGGTTCAAAAAATGCTCCATTTGCCTGCTATGAAGAAATACAGTCTCAAACTGATAAGTTTGGGAACTGTGGTAGAGAAAGAAGCAAATATAAATTTTGTGCATGGAGGTATGCTATGCAAATATTAAAGATAACCTCTCGTGTTCTGTAAGATTCTGTTTTTAGTTTTTCTCTATATATGTCATTCATTCCAGTGGTTTCAAGTATCACATGTGTATGGGAGTAAATCTGAAATCAAAATCTCTAGCCTTGGCATCTTTCTTGTGCTACAGGCTTATTAAGCCTGTATCAATGGCTTTACTTTTTACTTTAAATGTTAGCATTAAAGTGTTACATTTTCCTTAGATATATTGCCATAAATGGAGAACCATTGTTTATTTTTTACTTTTTTGTCAAAGAAACCAATCTGATGCATTCCTAATAAATGCCTAATGCATAATAATCGTATAATTTATTATGTTTGCAGGAATCTTATATGTGGCAGATTAATTTGCACCTACCCCTTTCAAACTCCTTTCCTTCGAGACGGTGCTTCTGTGATTTATGCTTTTGTACGAAATACTGTATGTATAACTATGCACTACACAACGAAAGGTGGAGAAGATCCAATGGTGGTCAAAAATGGCTCTATTTGTGATACTGGGAGGGTAAATGACTTAAAATCTATTTTTAAAAATCTAGTTTTATTAATTCCTTTAATAAATAGTACAGTTAATTACTAGTGCTTTGTAAACTTAAATATTTGGTTAAGGAGAAAATGAATAAGCTTCAATTGGTATCTGAGGGAAATGAGAATTGTTTGATCCCCATTAGAATTTCAGTGTTGTGAGCAAGGAAAATCCAAGTGTTCTGGGGCTGGAGTGGGGAAGAGAGAAATCTTGGGAATACTTGTACTTGTAGTTAAATATTCCATAACATGGAAATTCACTTTTCTTCTTGGAGAAGAAAGAAGAAATCCCACATAGTAATATATGTCTCTTTGCGGCCCAGTAGATAAAAGCACAACTTAGATGGGGCTGCTAAGAATCAGTCTTTACCTCTTAGTTTTTGACATTTTGCAAGTTACCTAACCAGTCTGAGATATCACAACTGTATGTAAAGTGGGGATAATAATAACATTTACTCTATGGAGTTATTGCAAAGATTAAATGAGATAATAGTATAAAGTGCTTAGCACAATGCCCAGCACATAGTAAGAGCTAAATATAGGTTGGCTGTTATTTATTGTTATTATAATTTGTTATCTATGAGACCAACCAACCAAATCTGGAGAAAACATAGAGGAAATAAATTTACTTCAAAATCTCTACATTCTAAAAGGAGTTGTTAGACACACCACGGAGGCCAAGAACTAATGAGAAGACGGAACACATTAAAGGCTTAAAAGGGTTAGGGTGTTGGGGTTTAGAAAGGGTTTTGTGAGGCCATTTCTCTGAAGAGTGTTGTGATTTCATGTGTGAAAGGAAATCATTTTCACATACATTATTTCATTTTACCTTGAAACAAATCTCAAATAGTTCAGAAAAAGTATTATTGTACTCATTTAAGAAAACTGCAACTTAGGGAAGTTGATATTGCTAGAAATAAGGGAGTTGGGAATGTATCCTTAATCCTCTGATTATTATACTTTATACTTAAAAGAATTAATATTTGGATGTTTAATACATTCCATAATAGAATGTTAGATATCTGTAGTATATTTTAATGAAAACTTCTAATATATTTTCTTAGGAACTCGAATAATAGCGCATATTTAGTGAAAACTCCTGATTATTGAATTGATTTTCTTTCTATGCAAACTTTCAATATGTGCAGTAATACAGATTACTATTTAAACTGTGCTCTTAGGGATGGTTTTGTTAGATTTCAGGCTATTGTAATTAAAAGTGATTTTTTGATTCTGATTTTTTTTTATGTCAGTCTTGTTTTATTTGTTTCTCCCATTTCCCTGCCCTGAATCATTTTTTTGGACTGTTTTTAAAGAACAATTTTAGAATCACAATAAAATGGAAAGGATGTTAGAGAGATTTCCTACACGCCCTCTTGGCCCCACACAGGCATGTCTTCCCTGTTACTAACATCGCCCACCAGTGTGGTACGGTTGTTACAATTGATCAACCTACATTGACACATGCTTATCACACAAAGAAAATAGTTTACGTAAAGCTATTGTACATCCTGTTAGTTTCTGACCTATGTTATTTTCCTTCTCTCTTAAGAACTTCTTTTAACATGTCTTGCAAGACAGCTCTCTTAGCGAAAAATTCCCTCCATTTTTGTGTGTCTGAAAAAGTCTTTATCTCTCTTTCACTTTTGAAGGATAATTTTGCAAGTATATAGAATTCTATATTCTAGGTTAGGGATTTTTTTCTGTCAATACTTTAAATATTTTACTCTACTCTTCTGACTGCCTGGTTTCTGAGGAGAAGTCAGATGTAATTCTTATCTTTGTTCCTCTATAGGTACGGTTTTAAAAAAAATTTTTGCTTTTTTCAGGATTTATTCTTTGATTTTCTGTTTGAACACAATATGCCTAAGTGTAGGGGTTTGTTAGTTTGTTTGTTTGGCATTTATCCTGCTTATTGTTTTCTGAGATTCCTGGAACTGTGGTTTGGTGTCTGACATTAATTTGGAGGAAATCCTTAGTCATTATTGTTTCAAATATTTCTTCTGCTCCTTTTTCTTTTTCTTCTGGCATTTCCATTACATATATGTTACACCTTTTATAGTTGTCGCGTAGTCCTTGGATATTCTGTGTTATGTTTTTGTCTTTGTTCTTTTTGCTTTTTCATTTTCAACGATTCTATTGATATCCTCTAGCTCAGAGATTCTTCCCCCAGCTATTTCCAGTGTACTAATAAGCCCGTTAAAGGCATTTATTCATTTTTGTTACAGTGGTTTTTTTTTTCATTCCAGCATTTATTTTTATTTTTTTCTTAGGATTGCTGTCCCTCTGCTTCCATCTCCCGTCTGTTCTTGCATACTGTCTACTTCATCTATTAGAGCCCTTAGCATATTAATCATAGTTGTTTTAAACTCCTGGTCTGATAATTTCAGTATCCATGACATGTATGGTTCTGATACTGTCTCCGTTTTTCCAATTGTGTTTTTTAGCTTTTAGTATATAACCTTATCTGTTTTCTTGAGAGCTGGACATGATGAACCAGATAAAAGAACTGCTGTAAATAGATCTTTAGAAATGTGGTGGTGAGGTGTTGTGGGAAGGGGAAGTGTTCTTTAGTCTTATGAACAGGTCTGAGTCTTTCAGTGAACCTGTGCCTCTGGACTGTGAACTTCACAAGTGTTTCTCATGTTTTTTCTCCTCCCTTAGATGGGACAGGATGGCTGGAGTGGGCTGGAGTTGGGTATTTCTCTTCTTACACATGGAAGGTTAGAGCTGACTGAAATTGGGTATTTCCCTTCCCTCAGACCAGTTAGGCTCTGATAAGACATCACCAGATTAGGCTCTAGTTAACTGGTTTCTCCTGAGGGCAAGTCTTGTTAAGAACAGAGTGCTCTGGCTACTTCAAAATGGTTCCTTTTCCCCTCCTCCTGCCAGAATACAAGAAATGTTTTTCTCTAATATTTACTGTGAGAACGTTGGCTGAGCTCCTGGATGTACATCTCACAAAATTGTGGGGCTCTCCTGGAGTTCCTGACTCTCAGAGGTGTCTGTATTGCGCCTCCAGCAATTCATCAATTACAGTTCAGGCTTTCCGACGCTGGGATGGGTACCTGAGGAGGTTTCCGCTTGTGAATCTTTTCTCTGGTAAGCTGTGACTCCCTGTGTTAGCTCGTCTGTCTCTCCAATTTGGGGGCAGTGGTTTGCCCCCAAGTCACTTCTTTTATGGATCCTAAAAGAGTTGTTGCTTCTTCAGTCTGCTCAACTTTTTACTTGTTGTTAGGATGGAGTGTCAACTTCCAAACTCCTTAAATGGGGAACCGAATACCAGAAGCCTGAATCATTTCTTTAAAATTTATTTTAAAAAATAAACTTTATTTTTTAGGGAAGTTTTAGGTTCACATCAAAAGTTGCAGAAAGTACAGGGAGTTCCCATAACCACTTACCCCACAGAAGTGCAGACACCTACACTATCCACAATCCTACACTATTACATCATCCTCACCCAAAGTCCATAGTTTACATAAGACTTATTGGAAAAATCCCCAAATATTTGTAGCTTACACTACACATTTCTAAATAACACTTATGCCAAAGGAGAAATCTCAAGAGAAATTGAAAAATATTTTTAATTAAATGAAGATGAAAATACAACATATAAAAATTTGTGGGTTACAGCAAAAGCAGTACTTAATGGAAATTACTGCATTGAATGTCTGTGGTCTTATGCTATAAAATTACTGATGGTAATGTTACAATAACTGGACTGCTCTAACTCAGAAAAAAAAATTTGTATGTGTTTTTCTTTAGATTTGTGTAAATCGTGAATGTGTAGAATCAAGGATACTTGCAGACAGATCATATGAGTGTTCACTAAAGTGCAATGGACATGGAGTAAGTAAGCACATGATTCGTGTTTTCCCAAATCACCTCTCTTGGACACTTTTCAGCATCATTCGTTAATTTATTCAATGTTTATTGGGTTCCTACTGTGTGCTAGGACATGTATCTACTTAAAATGTGGGGCTGAATTGGGTTACTAAATTTGTAGCCATATGTTTTAGAGGACATTGTACAGAATTAAATTGCTGATGACTCTAACAAATTTATTATTACAGTTGGGCACTTTTCAGAGGTATTAAATATTCCAATAAATACATTAACCTGTTCGTTACGGGAAGATAATTAAGCTAAAGTTTGTGTGTCTATGAATATATAGGGTGAGGGAAAACTATTGGTTTTATCCCTCATTTTGTAATAGACTTTTTTTTTTTTGCCCAATGAGGCCAATTTACTTCCCATACCAAACAAGTAAAAGTGCAGTGGATAGAAGGTTGGATTGTCAATCTCAAGTGATAGTAGAACACCCCTATTTTTTTTTTCATTTTTTTTAAATTGGAGTATAGTTGATTTACAATGTTGTGTTAGTTTCAGGTGTACAGCAAAGTGGATCAGTTATACATATATCTGTTATTTTTAGATTTTTTTCCCATATAGGTTATTATAGAATACTGAGCAGAGTTCCCTGTGCTATACAGTAGGTCCTTCTTAGTTATCTGTTTTATATACAGTAGTGTGTATATGTTAATCCCAAACAATTTATCCCTCCCCCACCTCCTTTCACCTTTGGTAACCATAAGTTTGTTTTCTACATCTGTGACTCTTTCTGTTTTGTAAATAAGTTCATTTGTACCATTTTTCAGATTCCACACATAGGCAATATCATATGATATTTGTCTTTCTCTCTCTGAGTTACTTCACTTAGTATGATAATCCCTAGGTCCACCCATGTTGCTGAAAATGGCATTATTTCATTCTTTATTATGGCTGAGGAATGTTCCGTTGTATATATGTACCACATCTTCTTTATCCACTCCGCTGTTGATGGACATTTAGGTTGCTTCCATGTCTTTGCTATTGTAAATAGTGCTGCAGTGAATATTGGGCTGCATGTATTTTTTCTTTCTTTTTAAAACTTTTAATTTTATATTGGAATATAGTTGATTAACAATGTTGTGTTACTTTCAGATGTACAGCAAAGTGATTCAGTCACACATATACATGTATCTATTCTTTTTCAAATTATTTTCCCATTTAGGTTGTTACATAATATTGAGCAGAGTTCCCTGTGCTATACAGTAGGTCCTTGTTGGTTATCCATTTAAAATATAATAGTGTGTACATGTCAATCCCCAACTGCCTAACTATCCCTTCCCCCCACCCTTCCCCACCGGTAACCATAAGTTCATTTTCTAAGTCTGTGAGTGTCTCTGTTTTATAAATAAGTTCATTTGTATCATTTCTTTTAGATTCTGCCTATAAGCAATATCATATTTCTCTTTCTCTGTCTGACTAACTTCACTCAGCATGACAGTCTCTAGGTCCATCCATGTTGCTGCAAGTGGCATTATTTCATTCCTTTTAATGGCTGAGTAATATTCCATTGTATATATGTACCACATCTTCTTTACTCCTCTTTTGATAGACATTTAGGTTGCTTCCATGTCTTGGCTATTGTAAATAGTGCTGCAGTGAACACTGGGGTGCATGTATCCTTTTGGACCATGTTTTTCTCCAGATATATGTCCAGGAGTGGGATTGCAGGATTGTATGGTAGCTCTATTTTTAGTTTTTTAAGGAACCTCCATACTGTTCTCCATAGTGGCTGCACCAATTTACATTGACACCAACAGTGTAGGAGGGTTCCCTTCTCTCCACACCGTCTGCAGCAGCATTTATTATTTGTGGATTTTTTTGATCATAGCCATTTTGCCTGGTTTGAGGTGATGTCTCTTTGTAGTTTTGATTTGCATTTCTCTAATAATTAGCGATGTTGAGCTTCTTTTCATGTGCCTCTTGGCCATCTGTATGTTGTCTTTGGAGAAATGTCTATTTAGGTCTTCTGCCCATGTTTTGATTGGGTTGTTTTCTTTTGATGATATTAAGTCGCACGAGCTGTTTATAAATTTTGGAGACATCCCCTGTTGGTCACATCATTGGCAAATATTTGCTCCCATTCTATGGGTTGTCTTTTTGTTTTTTTTATGGTGTCCTTTGCTGTGCAAAAGCTTTTGAGCTTAATTAGGTCCCATTTGTTTATTTTTGTTTTTGTTTCCATTACTCTGGGAGACAGATCAAAAAAGATATTGCTTTGATTTATGTCAGAGACTATTCCACCTATGTTTTCTTTTAAGAGTTTTACAGTGTCCTCTCTCACATTTAGGTCTAATCCATTTTGAGCTTATTTTTGTGTATGGTCTTAAAGAATATTCTAATTTCATTTTTTTACACATAGCTGTCCAGTTTTCACAGCACCATTTATTGAAGCGATTGTTTTTCCTCTATTGTATAGTCTTGCCTCCTTTATTGCAAATTAATTGACCATAGGTGCATGGGTTTATTTCTGGGCTTTCTGTCCTGTTCCATTGATCTATAAGTCTGTCTTTGTGCCAGTACCATACTGTTTTGATGACTGTAGCTTTATAATATAGTCTGAAGTCAGGGAGCTGATTCCTCCAGCTTTGTTTTTCTTTCTCAAGCTTGCTTTGGCTCTCCAGGGTCTTTGTGTTTCCATACAGATTTTAAGATTTTTTTGTGTGTTCTAGGTCTGCAAAACATGCCATTGGTATTTTGATAGGGATTGCATTGAGTCTGTAGATCACCTTGGGTAGTATAGTCATTTTGACAATCAAAGAACATGGTATATCTTTCCAACTGTTTGTGTCATATTCGATATCATGACTCAGCATCTTACCGTTTTTGGTACAGGTCTTTTGCCTCCTTAGGTAGGTTTACTCCCAGGTATTTTATTCTTTTTGATGTGATGGTTAATGGAATTGTTTCCTTA
This sequence comes from Delphinus delphis, assembly GCF_949987515.2. NCBI lineage: Eukaryota > Metazoa > Chordata > Mammalia > Artiodactyla > Delphinidae > Delphinus > Delphinus delphis. Next base: position 5,321,689 of record NC_082703.1, on the reverse strand, counting down.
TTTTCTCTTTCTGGTCTTTTGTTGTTAGTGTATAGAAATGCAACAGATTTCTATGAATTACTTTTGTATCCTGCAGCTTTACTGAATTCATTGATGAACTCTAGTAGTTTTCTGGTAGGATTTTCTATGTATGGTACCATATCATCTGCAAATAGTGACAGTTTTACTTCTTCTCTTCCAATTTGTATTCCTTTTATTTCATTTTCTTCTCTGATTGCTATGGTTAGGACTTCCAAAACTATGTTGAATAATAGTGGTGAGACTGGACATCCTTGTCTTGTTCCTGATCTTAGAGGAAATGCTTTCAGCTTTTCACCATTGAGTATGATGTTAGCTGTGGGCTTGTCATATATTGCCTTTATTATGTTCAGGTATATTCCCTCTATGCCCACATCCTGAAGAATTTTTATCATAAATGGGTGTTGAATTTTGTCAAAGGCTTTTTCTAGATCTATTGAGATGATCATATAGTTTTTATTCTTCAATTTGCTAATGTGGTGTATCACACTGATTGATTTGTGGATACTGAAAAATCCTTGCATCCCTGGGATATATCCCACTTGATCATGGTATATGATTCTTTGAATGTTTTGTTGGATTCGATTTACTAGTATTTTATGAGGATTTTTGCATCTATGTTCATCAGTGATATTGGCCTGTAACTTTCTTTTTATGTGATGTCTTTGTCTGGTTTTGCTATTGGGGTGATGGTGCCCTCACAGAATGAGTTTGGGAGTCTTCCTTCCTCTGCAGTTTTCTGGAAGAGTTTCAGAGAGTATGTGTTGACTCTTCTCTAAATGTTTGGTAGAATTTGCCTGTGAAGCCATCTGGTCCTGGACTTCTGTTTTTTGGGAGTTTTTTACTTACAGTTTCAATTTTAGAATTTGTGATTGGTCTGTTCATATTTTCTATTTCTTCCTGGTACAGTCTTGTCCATTTCTTCTAGGTTTTCCATTTTATTGGCCTGTATACTCTCTTATGATCCTTTGTATTTCTGTGGTGTCAGTTGTAACTTCTTTTTCTTTTCTAGTTTTATTGATTTGAGACCTCTCCTTTTTTTTTTTACTTTTCCTTGATGAGTCTGGCTAAAGGTTTATCAATTTTGTTTATCTTTTCAAAGAACCAGCTTTTAGTTTCATAGATATTTTCTGTTGTCTCTTTGTTCTGATTTCATTTATTTCTGCTCTGATCTTTATGATTTATTTCTTTCTACTAACTTTGGGTTTTGTTTCTTCTCCTTCCTCTAGTTGCTTTAGGTGTAAGGTTAGGTTGCTTATTACTTGAGATTTTTTTTTCCCTGCTATATGACTGTATTGCTATAAACTTTCAATATTTAGTTTTATGAGCTGTTTGTATATTTTGGAAATTAAGCCCTGTTGGTCACATGGTTTGCAGATATTTTCTCCCATTCTGTAGGTTTTCTTTTCATTTTGTTGATGGTTTCTTTTGCTGTGCAAAAGCTTGTAAGTGATTAGGTTTCATTTGTTTATTTTGTTTCTATTTCTATTGTCTTGGGAGATTGACCTAAGAAAACATTGGTATGCTTTATGTCAGAGAATGTTTTGCCTGTTATCTCTTCTAGGCTTATGATTAAGTGTTTAAGGCATTTCAAGTTTAATTTTTTTATGGTTTGAGGCTGTGTTCTAACTTCATTCATTACATGAAGCTGTCCAACTTTCCCAGCACCACTTGCTGAAGAGACTGTCTTTTTTCCCATGGTATATAGTCTTGCCTCCTTTGTCAAAGATTAATTGACTGTAACTGTGTGGGTTTATTTCTGGGCTCTCTATTCTGTTGCATTGATATATCTGTTTTTGTGCCAATTCCACACTGTTTTGATTACTGTGGCTTGGTAATATTGTCTGAAGTCTGGGAGGATTATGCCTTCCGCTTTGTTCTTTTTCCTTAGGGTTGCTTTGGCAATTCTGGGTCTTTTATGGTTCCATATAAATTTTAGGATTATTTGTATTTTCTTAATATATGCATTTACTGCTATAAACTTCTAAGAGCTGCTTTTACAGAACCCCAGTTTTTGTCTGTGTTGTTTCCATTTTTATTTGTTTTAAGATTTTAAAATGTCCTTTCTAATTTCTTTCTTGACCTATTGTTTGTTCAGGAGTGTGTTGTTTAATTTCTACATGTGTGTGAATTTTCTAGCTTTCCTGCTGTTGATTTCTAGTTTCATATCGTGTTGGTCAAGTAGATACTTCGTATGTTTTCAATTTTCTTAAATTTGCTAACATTTGTATTGTGGCTTATATGACCTATCCTTGGTAATGTTCCATGTACACTTGAGAAGAATATGTATTCTGCTGCTCTTGGGTGGAATGTTCTATATATATCTGTTAGGTCAATTTGGTATAAAGTATAGCTCAGGTCCAGCATTTCTTTGTGATTTTTTGTCTGGATTATCTTTCCATTGTTGAAAGTGGAGTATTGAAGTGTCTTACTATTATTGTCTTGTTGTCAATTTCTCCTTTCAGTATTTGCTTAGTATATTAGGTGCTCTGTTGTTGGGTGTGTATATTCACAATTGTTATATCTTGCAGAGTTGACCACTTTATAATTATATAATGATCTTCCTTTTGTCTTGTTACCATTTTTTGGCTTAAAGCCTTTTTTTGTCTGATATAAGTATAGCTACCCCCTCTTTCTTTTGGGTTCCATTTACATGGGATATTTTTACATCTCTTTGAGGCTATGTGATTCTCTTGAAGGCAGACTTAGTTGGGTCTTGTTTTTTCATCCATTCAGCCACTCTGACCTTTGACTGATTAATTAATTTCATGTATTAGGGTAACTATTGATATGTAAGTGCTTAGTAATGCCATCTCTTTCATTACTTTTTGGCTGTTTTTTTGTTGTTTGTTTCAGCTCCCTTATTCTTTTTGTCCTTCTCTTTTTGCCTCTTTATGAATTCATGATTTTCCATGGTGGTATGCTATGATTGCCCTCTGTTTATCCTTTGTGAATCTACTATAGGTTTTTGCTACATGGTTACCATGAGGTTTACATAAAGGTTTACATAAAGCATCTTATAGATAAAACAGTCCATTTTAAGCTGATTGTAACTTAACTTGGATCACATACAAAAGCTCTACCCTACTATCTCCCCCTTTTTTGTTTTTGATGTCAAAATTTACCTCTTTTCATATAGTGCATGCATTAGCAAATTATAGTAAGTATAGTTATTTTAATACTTTTTCCCTTTAACCTGTATACTGTTGTTCAGTAGTTAACACACCATTCCCTTACAGATTTAGTTTTTAAAATCTGTGTATTTACCTTTATGAGTGTGTTGTATGTTTTCATGTTACTAATTATCATGTTTTTATTTCAGGTGGAAGAAATTCTTTCAGCATTTCTTGTAAGGCAGGTATAGTGGTGATGAATTTCCTCAGTTCTTGTTTGTCTCGGAGAGTTTTTATTTCTCTTTTACTTTTGAAGGATATGTTTGCCAGTTAAAGTATTCTTGACTGACTTTTTTATTCTTTCAACACACTGAATATATCATTTTTTTCTGTCCTGGCCTGTACCTACTGGGTTTCTATTTGTAGGTTACAATCATTTTTTTTCTCTTGCTTTATTTTACGATTCTCTCTTTGTCTTTGATTTTTGTCAATGTAATTATAATACATCTTGGAGAAGGTCATTTTGCATTGAGATAATGGAGTGATCTATTTGCTTTGTGACTGGATGTTTCAGTCTCTCCCAAGTTTGGGAAGTGCTCAGCTATTATTTTTTTAAATAGACTTTCTGCCCCCTATCCTCTCTTTTTTCCTTTTGGAACTCCAGTTATTCTAATACCTGTATGTTTGATGGTTTCCCATAGATCACATATGATTTGTTTTCTCTTTTTCAGTATTTTTTCTTTGGCTACACTGACTGGGTTATTTAAAAATTCCTGTCCTTTAGATCACCAGTTCCATCTTCTGTTTGGTCTATTCTGCTGTAGATGACCTATTGCATTTTTCTTTTTATTTATTTCATACTTCATCTCTAGAATTTCTTTTTGGTCCTTTTTTATCATTTCTACCTCTTTGTTAAATTTCTCATTTTATCCACGTGTTTATCCTGATTTTATTGACTTGTATGTCTGTTGATTCTTGTAGGCAGTTGCGTTTGTAAAAACAGCTAGTTCGAATTCTTTATTAGCTAAATTGATAAATTCAGTATCTTTGTGTTCAGTTACTGGAGTATTACTATTACCTTTTGGTAATGACATACTTCCTTGATTCTTTATATTCCTTACAGTTTTGCATTGCTTTTTTTATATTTGAAATAGTAGTCACTTCCTTAAATCTTTACTAGTGGTCTTCAGGTGGGAGATTTTATTACTGGTCTTGCTTATGTCTAGGTCTTTCTCCAACTTTATGGATATCTCTGCTCCACATTTCTTGTTCCATTTTGTGGCAGAATTTTAAGTTTGTGTGTCTTCTATGATTCTTAAAAACTCACTAAACCAGCTACTGGAAACCTCTCTTTTGTTTTCCAGAAGGTGTGCTACAGCTCATGTTTGTGCTTTCTCCTTTGCCCAAGGACACTGGCCCGATTTTCTGAGGGCACCCCATGTCTACCAGACCTTGCTCTTGCCACTGAACTCAAATTTGCATACAAAGAGCAGGCCAAAAAGTGGGGGGAGTTGTTGGTTTAGCACTTGGGGCATTGGAGGTGCCTGTGGGTCAGGTGGTGGTGGGATCCTTGGGTGAAGTTCTCACAGCACCTCATGGGCAGGCTTTCTGCCAGAGTACTGAAAGCATTCATCAGGAACCATGTCCCTTTAATGCCCTTTGATATTCTTATCTGCCTGTTTCCTGATATCTGTCCCCCAGTCATAGAGGTGCTGTCTCGGTACTCTGGGTGCTATGGGAAAGAAATAGATTTCTCCAGCTATGTCCTGTATAGCTGGGTTAGCTTTGCACTCACTCACTGCTTTCCCTTTCCCCTGAGAGGTCACTGCTGGCTAGTTCAGCCCCATGCTGTGTCACATTGAGGGAGGGGTGGTGCTGGCAAAGTTGCTCTTACCCTTTCCAATGTTTCCAAACTTATTTATTTATATATTTGCTCCAAAGGAATTCAGGCATCTATTACCAGGAAGGTCAGACTTCTGCAAGGCTCTCTTGTCCATGAGTGTCTGCCCAAGTCAGCACTCTCCAAGTTTTCCCTGACTACAACCAAGAGAGGCTGAGCCCTATTCACTGGCTCCTGCTTCTTCCACAGCCTATACTGAGGTCTATGTGCCTATTACCTGATGCACAGGTGGGAAAGACTCTTCCTGGGTCCCTTGGTGTATGGTGCTTGATCCTACAACTTCCACAGAGGTGCTTTTGTTCATAGATGGATGCCAAAATTTAGTTGTTGAACAGAGGAGCCAAAAAGAGAGACATATTATGCAATCATGATGCTATCATTATGTCAGTTTTATTTCTTCCTTTCCAATCTATGTACTTTTTATTTTCTCATCGTTTCTTCCAATATGATGTTAAAAAGGAATGGTGAGAGGGGACTTCCTTGCTTGGTTCCCGATCTTAGCAAGAAGGCTTCTAATCTTACCATTAAGCATAATGTTATTGTAGGTTTTTTTTTTAAAGATACTCTTTATCAGGTTGAGGAAGTTTTATTTTATTAACAGCTTTCTAATGGTCTTTTATCATAAATGGCTATTCAATTTTGTCATATAATTTTCTGTAACTGTGGTATGATCATATGATTTTTATTCTTTAGCCTGTTGGTTTATGATGGATTACATTAATTGATTTTCCGAATGTTGAACAACTCCTCCATAGTTGAGACAAAATTCACTTGGTTGTGGTGTATATTTCTTATATGTTTTTGGAATTGATCTGCTAATACTTTGTTGAAGATTTTTGCATCTTCATTCATGAGAAATATTGGTCTGTAGTTTTCTTTTCTTGTAATGTCTTTGTGTTTTGTATTAGTGTAATGCTGGCCTATAAAATGTGTTAAGAAGTATTCACTCTACTTCTAACTTCTGAAAGAAATTGTAGAGAATTAGTATGATTTCTTTCTTAAATGTTTGGTAGAATTCACCAGAAAATCCAGCTGGACCAATGCTTTTTGTTATGGAAGGTTACTAATTATTGATGCAATTTATTTAATAAATATAGGCTATTCATATTGTTTATTTTTGTGTGAATTTTGTCGTATTTTGTCTTTCAAGGACTTGGTTTATTGCATCAGTGTTATCAAATTTGTTGGCATAGAGTTTTTGATATTATCCCTTTATTATCTTTTTAATGTCCATGGGATCTGTAGTGATGTCCCCTCTTTCATGTCTGATATTAGTAATTTGTGTCTTCTCTCTTTTTTCTTAGCCCAGTTAGAATCTTCTCCATTTTATTGATCTTTTCAGAGAATCCACATTTGGTTTTGTTGATTTTCTCTATTGATTTTCTGTTTTCAAGTTCATTGATTTCTGCTCTGTTAATTATTTTTTCTTTTCATATTGATATTAATTTACTGTTCATTTTCTAGTTTCATAAGGTAGAAGTTTATATGATTGATTTTAGATCTTTCTTGTTTTCTTATGTATGCATTCAATGCTAGAAATTTTCCTTTAAGGACCTCTTTTGCTGCATCACATAGATTTGATAAACTGTATTTCCTCTTTCATTTAATTCAACATATTTTAAAACTTCTCTTGATATTTCTTCTTTGACTCATGTGTTATGTAGAAGTGTGTTGTTTAATTTTCAAGTATTGGGGAAGCTTCCAGCTATTTTGCTAGTGCTGATTTCTAGTTTAAAGGCATTGTGATCTGAGAGCAGACATTGTATGATTTCTCTTCCTTTAAATATTGGTAAGGTGTGTTTTATGGCCCAGAATGTGGTCTATCTGGGTTCCAGGTGAGGAGAGAAGAATGTATATTCTCCTGTTGTTAAATGAAGTAGTGAGTAGATGTTAATTATATCCAGTTGATGGTGTTGTGGATTTCAACTGTGTCCTTACTGATTTTCTTCTTCCAGCTGGATCTGTCCATTCCTGACAGTGGGGTGTTGAAGTCTCCAACTATCACAGTAGATTCATCTGTTTCTCCTTGTAGTTTTATTGGTTTTTGCCTCATGTAGTTTGGGGCTCTTTTGTTAGGCTGCCCCTCAGGGTGAAGCTTCAAGAAAAGCAAATAAGCCTGTTCTATAGAAAGGCCTGTGGTATATTTCAGTCTTCTGTCTTGGTGCTATGCCCTGGGGGTGGTTGCCAGCTCAAAACTGTCTTTCTGTTTATTACAGCCCCCTGGGAATCATGAATGCAAGTCCCACTGGCCTCCAGAGGCAAGAGATCAAGGGGTATCCCCTACGCGGGAATTTCAGAATCCTGGGTGCTACATGCTTGCACAAGCTCCTTCCTGGGAGATCCCAGTGACCTGTAAAGAGGCAGGGATAGGACAAAGTAGGTGTCCACTGGCCTCTGTCTTTGGAGAGTATTTCAGTAGGCCCCTAGATGTATTAAATTATATGCCTGCCCCTTAGGCCAGAGCTTTAAGATAAGCAAATATGCCTCTTTACTGAGCATTTCAGCTTGCTGCCTCTGAAGTAGGCCCTGGAGAATACCGAGGTGAGTCTGCACAATCCCTTTAAACTGTTTCTTACTTCACTATACCTTTGTAATTTTCTTTTTGTGTACATGTGTTGCCAGTTTTTCTGGTTTTGGTATCAGGGTGATGTTCGCTTTGTAAAATGAGTTAGGAAGCATTCCCTCCTCTTCAGTTTTTTGGAAGAGTTTGAGAAGGATGGGTTTTAAATCTTCTTTGAATGTTTGATAGAAATCACTTGTGGAGCCATATGGTCCTGGATTTTTGTCTTGGGGAGCTTTTTGATTACTGTTTCAATTTCTGTACTAGTGATCGGCCTTGCAGATTTTCAGTTTTTTCATAAATCAGTCTTGAAATATTGCATGATTCTAATATGTCCATTTATTTTATTTTTATTTATTTTTTAACATCTTTATTGGAGTATAATTGCTTTACAATGGTGTGTTAGTTTCTGCTGTATCACACAGTGAATCAGCTATATGTATACATATATCTCCATCTCCCTTCCCTCTTGCATCTCCCCACCACCCTCCCTATCCCACCCCTCTAGGTGGGAACAAAGTACCAAGCTGATCTCTCTGTGCTATGCGGCTGCTTCCCACTAGCTATCTGTTTTACATTTGGTAGTGTATATATGTCCATGCCACTCTCTCATTTTGTCCCAGCTTACCCTTCCCCTCCCCATGTCCTCAAGTCCATTCTCTACATCTGTGTCTTTACTCCTGTCCTTCCCCTAGGTTCTTCAGAACCTTTTCTTTATTTTTAGATTCCATATATATGTGTTAGCATACGGTATTTGTTTTTCTCTTTCTGACTTACTTCACTCTGTATGACTGACTCTAGGTCCATCCACCTCACTACAAATAACTCAATTTCATTTCTTTTTATGGCTGGGTAATATTCCATTGTATATATGTCCCACATCTTCTTTATCCATCCATCTGTCAATGGACACTTAGGTTGCTTCCATGTCCTGACTATTATAAATAGTGCTGCAATGAATGTTGTGGTGTTTTTTGAATTATGGTTTTCTCAGGGTATATGCTCAGTAGTGGGATTGCTGGGTCATATGGTATTTCTATTTTTAGTTTTTTTTTTTTTTTTTACATCTTTATTGGAGTATAATTGCTTTACAATGGTGTTAGTTTCTGCTTTATAACAAAGTGAATCAGTTATACATATGTTCCCATCTCTCTTCCCTCTTGCGTCTCCCTCCCTCCCACCCTCCCTATCCCACCCCTCTAGGTGGTCACAAAGCACCGAGCTGATCTCCCTGTGCTATGTGGCTGCTTACCACTAGCTATCTATTTTACGTATGGTAGTGTATATATGTCCATGCCACTCTCTCGCTTTGTCACAGCTTACCCTTCGCCCTGCCCATATCCTCAAGTCCATTCTCTAGTAGGTCTGTGTCTTTATCCCTGTCTTACCCCTAGGTTCTTCATGACATTTTTTTTTCTTAAATTCCATATATGTGTGTTAGCATACGGTATTTGTCTTTCTCCTTCTGACTTACTTCATTCTGTATGACAGACTCTAGGTCCATCCACCTCATTACAAATAGCTCAATTTCATTTCTTTTTATGGCTGAGTAATATTCCATTGTATATATGTGCCACATCTTCTTTATCCATTCATCCATTGATGGACACTTAGGTTGTTTCCATCTCCAGGCTATTGTAAATAGAGCTGCAATGAACATTTTGGTACATGAGTCTTTTTGAATTATGGTTTTCTCAGGGTATATGCCCAGCAGTGGGATTGCTGGGTCATATGGTAGTTCTATTTGTAGTTTTTTAAGGAACTTCCATACTGTTCTCCATAGTGGCTGTACCAATTCACATTCCCACCAACAGTGCAAGAGTGTTCCCTTTTCTCCACACCCTCTCCAGCATTTACTGTTTCTAGATTTTTTGATGATGACCATTCTGACTGGTGTGAGTTGATATCTCATTGTAGTTTTGATTTGCATTTATCTAATGATTAATGATGTTGAGCATTCTTTCATGTGTTTGTTGGCAGTCTGTATATCTTCTTTGGAGAAATGTCTATTTAGGTCTTCTGCCCATTTTTGGATTGGGTTGTTTGTTTTCTTGTTATTGAGCTGCATGAGCTGCTTGTAAATTTTGGAGATTAATCCTTTGTCAGTTACTTCATTTGCAAATATTTTCTCCCATTCTGAGGGTTGTATTTAAGTCTTGTTTATGGTTTCCTTTGCTGTGCAAAAGCTTTGAAGTTTCATTAGGTCCCATTTGTTTACTTTTGTTTTTATTTCCATTTCTCTGGGAGGTGGGTCAAAAAGGATCTTGCTGTGATTTATGTCATAGAGTGTTCTGCCTATGTTTTCCTCTAAGAGTTTGATAGTTTCTGGCCTTACATTTAGGTCTTTAATCCATTTTGAGCTTATTTTTGTGTATGGTGTTAGGGAGTGATCTAATCTCATACTTTTACATGTACCTGTCCTGTTTTCCCAGCACCACTTATTGAAGAGGCTGTCCTTTCTCCACTGTACATTCCTGCCTCCTTTATCAAAGATAAGGTGACCATATGTGCGTGGGTTTATCTCTGGGCTTTCTATCCTGTTCCATTGATCTTTCTGTTTTTGTGCCAGTACCATACTGTCTTGATTACTGTAGCTTTGTAGTATAGTCTGAAGTCAGGGAGCCTGATTCCTCCAGCTCTGTTTTTCGTTCTCAAGATTGCTTTGGCTATTCGGGGTCTTTTGTGTTTCCATACAAATTGTGAAATTTTTTCTAGTTCTGTGAAAAATGCCAGTGGTAGTTTGATAGGGATTGCATTGAATCTGTAGATTGCTTTGTGTAGTAGAGTCATTTTCACAATGTTGATTCTTCCAATCCAAGAACATGGTATATCTCTCCATCTATTTGTATCATCTTTAATTTCTTTCATCAGTGTCTTATAATTTTCTGCATACAGGTCTTTTGTCTCCTTAGGTAGGTTTATTCCTAGATATTTTATTCTTTTTGTTGCAGTGGTGAATGGGAGTGTTTTCTTGATTTCACTTTCAGATTTTTCATCATTAGTGTATAGGAATGCCAGAGATTTCTGTGCATTACTTTTGTATCCTGCTACTTTACCAAATTTATTGATTAGCTCTAGTAGTTTTCTGGTAGCATCTTTAGGATTCTCTATGCATAGTATCATGTCATCTGCAAACAGTGACAGCTTTACTTATTTTCCAATTTGGATTCCTTTTATTTGCTTTTCTTCTCTGATTGCTGTGGCTAAAACTTCCAAAACTATGTTGAATAAGAGTGGTGAGAGTGGGCAACCTTGTCTTGTTCCTGATCTTATTGGAAATGCTTTCAGTTTTTCACCATTGAGGATGATGTTGGCTGTGGGTTTGTCACATATGGCCTTTATTATGTTGAGGTAGGTTCCCTCTATGCCTACTTTCTGCAGGGTTTTTATCATAAATGGGTGTTGAATTTTGTCGAAAGCTTTCTCTGCATCTGTTGAGATGATCATATGGTTTTTCTCCTTCAGTTTGTTAATATGGTGTATCACGTTGATTGATTTGCATATATTGAAGAATCCTTGCATTCCTGGAATAAACCCCACTTGATCATGGTGTATGATCCTTTTAATGTGCCGTTGTATTCTGTTTGCTAGTATTTTGTTGAGGATTTTTGCATCTATGTTCATTAGTGATATTGGCCTGTAGTTTTCTTTCTTTGTGACATCCTTGTCTGGTTTTGGTATGAGGGTGATGGTGGCCTTGTAGAATGAGTTTGGGAGTGTTCCTCCCTCTGCTATATTTTGGAAGAGTTTGAGAAGGATAGGTGTTGGCTCGTCTCTAAATGTTTGATAGAATTTGCCTGTGAAGCCATCTGGTCCTGGGCTTTTGTTTATTGGAAGATTTTTAATCAGAGTTTCAATTTCAGTGCTTGTGATTGGTCTGTTCATATTTTCTATTTCTTCCTGATTCAGTCTTGGCAGGTTGTGCCTTTCTAAGAATTTGTCCATTTTTTCCAGGTTGTCCATTTTATTGGCATAGAGTTGCTTGTAGTAATCTCTCATGATCTTTTGTATTTCTGCAGTGTCAGTTGTTACTTCTCCTTTTTCATTTCTAATTCTATTGATTTGAGTCTTCTCTCTTTTTTTCTTGATGAGTCTGGCTAATGGTTTATCAATTTTGTTTATCTTCTCAAAGAACTAGCTTGTAGTTTTATTGATCTTTGCTATCGTTTCCTTCATTTCTTTTTCATTTATTTCTGATCTGATTTTTATGATTTCTTTCCTTCTGCTAACTTTGGGGTATTTTTGTTCTTCATCTCTAATTGCTTTAGGTGCAAGGTTAGGTTGTTTATTTGAGATGTTTCCTGTTTCTTAAGGTAGGATTGTATTGCTATAAACTTCCCTCTTAGAACTGCTTTTGCTGCATCCCATAGGTTTTGGGTCATCGTGTCTCCATTGTCATTTGTTTCTAGGTATTTTTTTATTTCCTCTTTGATTTATTCAGTGATCACTTCGTTATTAAGTAGTGTATTGTTTAGCCTCCATGTGTTTGTATTTTTTACAGATTTTTTCCTGTAGCTGATATCTAGTCTCATAGCATTGTGGTCGGAAAAGATACTTGATACAATTTTAGTTTTCTTGAATTTACCAAGGCTTGATTTGTGACCCAAGATATGATCTATCCTGGAGAATGTTCCATGAGCACTTGAGAAAAATGTGTATTCTGTTGTTTTTGGATGGAATGTCCTATAAATATCAAGTAAGTCCATCTTGTTTAATGTATCATTTAAAGCTTGTGTTTCCTTATTTATTTTCATTTTGGATAATCTGTCCATTGGTGAAAATGGGGTGTTAAAGTCCCCTACTATGAATGTGTTACTGTTGATTTCCCCTTTTATGGCTGTTAATATTTGCCTTATGTATTGAGGTGCACCTATGTTGGGTGCATAAATATTTACAATTGTTATATCTTCTTTTTGGATTGATTCCTTTATCATTATGTAGTATCCTTCTTTGTCTCTTGTAATAGTCTTTATTTTAAAGTCCATTTTGTCTGATATGAGAATTGCTACTCCAGCTTTCTTTTGGTTTCCATTTGCATGGAATATCTTTTTCCATCCCCTTACTTTCAGTCTGTATGGGTCTCTAGGTCTGAAGTGGGTTTCTTATAGACAGCATATATATGGGTCTTGTTTTTGTATCCATTCAGCCAGTCTGTGTCTTTTGGTGGGAGCATTTAGTCCATTTACATTTAAGGTAATTATCGATATGTATGTTCCTATTCCCATTTTCTTAATTGTTTTGGGTTCGTTATTGTTAGTCTTTTCCTTCTCTTGTGTTTCTTGCCTTGAGAAGTTCCTTTAGCATTTGTTGTAAAGCTGGTTTGGTGGTGCTGAACTCTCTCAGGTTTTGCTTGTCTGTAAAGGTTTTAATTTCTCCATCAAATCTGAATGAGATCCTTGCTGGGTAGCGTAATCTTGGCTGCAGGTTTTTCTCCTTCATCACTTTAAATATGTCCTGCCAGTCCCTTCTGGCTTGCAGAGTTTCTGCTGAAAGATCAACTGTTAACCTTATGGGGATTCCCTTGTGTGTTATTTGTTGTTTTTCCCTTGCTGCTTTTAATGTGTTTTCGTTGTACTTAATTTTTGACAGTTTGATTAATATGTATCTTGGCATATTTCTCCTTGGATTTATCCTTTATGGGACTCTCTGTGCTTCCTGGACTTGATTAACTATTTCCTTTCCCATATTAGGGAAGTTTTCAACTATAATCTCTTCAAATATTTTCTCAGTCCCTTTCTTTTTCTCTTCTTCTTCTGGAACCCCTATAATTCGAATGTTGGTGCGTTTAATGTTGTCCCAGAGGTCTCTGAGACTGTCCTCAGTTCTTTTCATTCTTTTTTCTTTATTCTGCTCTGCAGTAGTTATTTCCACTCTTTTATCTTCCAGGTCACTTATCCGTTCCTCTGCCTCAGTTATTCTGCTATTGATCCCATCTAGAATATTTTTAATTTCATTTATTGTGTTGTTCACCATTGCTTGTTTCCTCTTTAGTTCTTCTAGGTCCTTGTTAAATGTTTCTTGCATTTTCTCTATTCTATTTTCAAGATTTTGGATCATCTTTATTATCATTACTCTGAATTCTTTTTCAGGTAGACTGCCTATTTCCTCTTCATTTGTTAGGTCTGGTGGGTTTTTATCTTGCTCCTTCATCTGCTGTGTGTTTTTCTGTCTTCTCATTTTGCTTATCTTACTCTGTTTGGGGTCTCCTTTTTGCAGGCTGCAGGTTTGTAGTTCCCGTTGTTTCTGGTGTCTGTCCCCAGTGGCTAAAGTTGGTTCAGTGGGTTGTGTAGGCTTCCTGGTAGAGGGGACTAGTGCCTGTGTTCTGGTGGATGAGGCTGGATCTTGTCTTTCTGGTGGCACCTGTATTTCTGTGGGAAGATTACCAGGAGTGTGACTACTTGGTTGAAGGGTATATATGTTTAAAATTCTAATATAAATCTGTTAAAGCCATATTTCTTTCCCAAAATGCCCAAACACTTTTAAATTTACTTGCAATGTAAACAAATACCTCCTCTACTTCATCTCTCTCCCTTACCCCCAATCTTCTTGAGCTTGAGATCTAGAAATATTCCTTTGAACACTCTGGGCATGTCAAATAAAACTTATCTGGAGCGTAAATTTGTCCAACAGGGCAATTGTTGACCTGCTAACAATCTTAAGTTCTCACTCCTTCAAATTCATGGCCATTGCTTATTCTTTTCTTCCCCATAAAATAACTAGTACTTACTCATCATTGAGGACTTTGAAAATTTAGAAATCTAAAGTAGAAAGCAAGAAATTAACCATATTTTTTTTACAATACAGAGTTAACTCTTCTCCTGCAAGCTTTGTTTCTTTGTCAATGTATGTACATGTGTACATATGTATAAATTCATTTATTCATTCATTCATCAAATGTGTTTGTTTGTGTGAGTATGCAAATTTTTCCATTGAGTCACTGATTCAACAAAGCAGACATGGTAATATATATAAAGGGAAATAGCTTGCTTTTTTAATCCCACGCATTTCTCTCTTAAGAACTTTTCCATGTTTTAAGTATTGCCTAAAAATCGTTATAAGAAACAATATTATTTACAATTGGCCCTCCATATCCATGGATGTGGAACCTGCAGATATGGAGGGCCAACTGTACTATGCAGTTTATATAAAGAACTTTGATATCTACAGGGGTCCTGGAACCAATCCCCATTGGATACTGAGAGATGACTGTAACTTTTTTATTTTAACCATTCTGTTATGTTAAATGTCATATGATATTTGATTCTTCATTATTACCAAAATTTGCTTTGATGAACAAACTTGTACATAAATATTTGTAAGCATTCTTGCTATTTCTATAGGATAGATTCCCAAAACTAGAATTATAGAGTATAAGGGGGTTAATCCTCTTTAAGATATTAACCTACAATTTTTAAATGCTTTCCAATAAGTTTTATAAATTTATTCTATGGGAATAGGCATATGAGAATGCCTCTTTCATTTCTTCCTCTCAAGTCTAAGTACTATTTTATTTTTGATATTTGCCAACTTGATACACAAGAGAAAGTTCTTCACTATGGTTTTAATTGTCTCCTCTGTTAGTGAGATTGAACACATATTCATATGTTTAATAACCATGTGTTGATCAGTAAATTATCTATTCCTACCTTTTGCCCATTGGTGTCTAAGATGTGGTTCCATGTATATTATTCATTTGTCAAATATGTATAATGGCTGTTTTATTTTCTTTACCTATCTATTCTCATACCAGTATAATACTTTTTTACATTTATAGCTATTGGTAAAAATCAAATATTTATATTGATATGGCAAATTTTCTAATTATCCCGTTTTTGGATTATTTATTCAAGACTTTGTTATTTTCAGGATAGTTTTATGTTTTCGTCACATGATGTTGCATATTCCTTGTTAAAATTATTTCTACGTATCACATAGTTTTGTTACTGGTGTGATTAGGGATCTTTCCTCATTGCATTTACTGTAAGAAAGTTAATGATATTTGCATATTCATTTCTATTCAGGCAACTTACTAAACTATAGAAAATTTTTGAGGTTTTTGGTAGACAGTCATCTCTTGAAAATAACAGTAAAATTACCCATTTATTTCTAGTGGCTGTACTTTCAGTTCTTTCTATTGCTTTATTATATTGACTGGATCTTAAAGGAAAATTGAAAATAATAGTGGTTATTTCCTATAGGTACCTTGGAAGTCAACCTTGCCCTCTGATGCAATGTGTCTCAGATTCTTCTTGAGTTATCCAGCCCTATTTATGTAATCAATCACTCTGAGAAGCTCTGGTACTTTTGAAAAGGGGATGATATTCAAGGCCATAATTAGATCCCTAGGGGTACACACTGTATTTTTTTTCACATGAGGAGAGAGACAGTGGAGAAACAGTGAGGCTACTATCTGCTGTTTTTAAAAGAATTACCCTTTTCTCAGAAGTTCATGGATTTTTTGGAGTATGGAAGAATACATGGATCTTTAATCACAGTTTTGCCATAAACAAGTAGAAAGCTGGAAAGAAATGTATGAAACAACAGTTTTCAAATATTAGACAATAGGCAGCATAGGGCTTTATTCCTTGAGAGAAGGGAAACAAAAGAGATGTGATTTCCCTGGCTCTCCTCCTATTGTCAGGTTTTGGACTGCAGCGCCTTGGGTGGGATCTGGACTGAGTGCAGGCTCAGTAGCTTGAGGAGAAGGAGACTGGCATTATGAGATATTAAAGTGGTTGGAATCTGTGAGGCAGTGTTCCAGGGAAGAAGCATTGATATGCAGGAAGAGGTTCAGAAATTTGCGTAGAGGTCCTTATGGGTCTATCGATGAAGATCAAACCACACAAGACCAGGGAAAGAATGACAGAACTGTTAAGCTGAACAATTATCAATGTTTACAGAAAGCTGAGAGTTAATGTGAGTTACAATTAGTCAGAGTGAAGAGGTGTTTTTGAAAACCTGGGACATTCACTAGAGATCCCAGAAGAGTCATGCTTTACTAGTAGCACTAAATTAGCCTTAGAGAAAAGAATATTCTAAATCTGCCCTATCAAAGTTTAAAAACAAGCCTTAATTATACCCCAATAAAGACGTTAATAAAAAAACAAGCCTTGATCAAGCTGTTCTGCAAGTAACTTAACTGCCTGCCAGCACCAATGTGGCAATCTTTAAAGGAAAACAACACATTCTACAATATGATATTCACAGTATCCATCATAGCATTTTAGAAAGTAACAAACATACGAAGAAGGAGAATTATGTGAACTATACCAGGAGAAAAATTTAGTCAATAGAAATAGACCCGGAAGTGTTAAAAATGATGTAATTAGTTGACAGGGATTTTAAAAAGCTATTACAAATATTCTCATGGATTTAAAGTAAAACATTAACACGGTAAGAAGAGAACTGGGAGATATAAAAAAGCACATGGAATTTATAGAAATAGGAAAACACCATAACTGAAATGAAAAATTCTTTGGATGGTATTAACAGCACAACTGACACAGCAGAAGAAAATGTCAGTGAACCTAAAGATAAGGCAATAGAAACTATTCAAACTGAAACAAAAAACGTAAAAAAGACTGAAAAAAAAATGAATCAGTGACCCATTAGATGCTGTCAAATGGTTCAGCATACGTGTAATTAGTGTTGCAGAAGAAGAGAAAGAGGGGAGGCTAGAAAAAATTTTAAGGAATTTTCAAAATTTGATAAAGCATGAACTCAAAGTTCCAGGAAGTTCAATAAATCTCAAGCCAGAAAAACACAGATATATACCAAGACACCTTATAATCAAATTACTGAAATCAACAGTAAAAGTAGTTTTTTTTTTAGGCTGAAGAACAACTTTTATTTATTAAGAATGAATAATGATATATAATAATGAAAATAATAATCAAGAACTAATAATGTATCAAGAAGAAGGATTATTACTGACTGATACACATAACTGAAAAGCCCAAGCATGGCTAGATTCCAAGACTCAGATGATGCTGTCAGGATTCTGCCTCCCTCCATCCCTCGATTTGGCTCCCTTCCCTCTAGGATTCACTTTCATGCAGACTTCTCCACACGTGGTAATACAAGTGGCATTCAGCAGCTCTAAGTTTAAATCCTACCAGCAGTAACTCTGAGACAAATAGCTTCTCTTTCTAAAGCGTTCCAATACATTGACTAATTGGCCTGATCCGGTTCATGCACCAACCTCTGGGCATGGAAAGTGTGATGCATGGAAGCGGGGCAGGGTCATGTCCCACAGTAACCACTCTGCCGATTTATAAAGAATTCATTTCCCCCAAGAAAATTTCAGATACTGTTGCCAGCTGAATAGTGTAGATTCTGGGAAGAAAAAAATAGCAGATGTGTTCATTACTATTATCTTAAGACCATAACCACTTAACCATATTTCTCAGATAAAGAGGTTTACTGAAATAGCTATGTGTGTGATGGTTAAACTATTACATTGAAAAGGGACATTGAGTGATTAAGTCTACACCAATGTATTCATGAAGGTAGTCTCAAATGCCCACAAACAATACTGAACACAAGAACAAATGCTCAACTTTGGCTTGTCACAATAATAAATGACAAAAAATATACAAAGGACCAAAAGCAGAGATTTGAGGCCTAAAATCCATATCTATACTATGATTTCTACTCACCCAAGGTTGATTGAAACAGGTAGCTTCCAATTAATAAAAGAGGTGGTTGCTTTAGTTATGAAAAGATAAATTATTAGTGTTCAGTCAGTCCTATTCAATCCGAAACAAACATGAAAGCAAAATATGTTCTTTTGTCCCCATTTTTTCCCCTAACAATTTCAAAGCTACAGAAACACTGAAGACTATTCCAATGAACATCCACATACCCTTCACTTAGATTTACCAGTGATTAACATTTTGCTGTACTTGCTTTCCCTAATAAAGGGAATATTTTAAATGTAGTCGGAGGAGAAAGATACATTGCATCTGGAGGAACAATGATAAGAATGACTCCAGGCTTCTTATCAGAAAATATGTAAGACAAAGAGATCTAAATGACGTCATTTAAGTGTGAGAAAAAACCTGTCATTTAGTGTTCTATATCCAATGAAAATATTTCAAAAATTAAGGATATAAAAGAATTTTTTCAGATATATACATCTGAGAGAATTTGTTGCTAGAAGATATGCACTAAAGGAAATATTAAACTGTGTTCAGATGGAAGGAAAATAATGTCACATGGAAATGTGGATCTACACAAAGCGATGAAGAGTGCTGGAAATGAAACAGATGGGGATAAATATAAAATAGTGTATCTCATTTAAACTTTTAAGAAGACAATTGACTTTTTAAAGTAAACACAATAATAATGTATTCTGGCATTTATAGCATATTTAGGCAAAGTTGTCTGTCGTTTCTATTGCTGGGATTTTCATTTGCATTTCTCTTACGGTTAATGGTGTTGAGCATCTGTTCATATTCTTGGTGGCCATTTGTATACCATCTCTGGAGAAATATCTACTCAAGTCCTTTGCCCATTTTAAAGTTAGGTTGTTTGATTTTTTTTTTGTTGACTTGTAGGATTTCGTTGTATATTCTGGATATTAACCCTTTATCAGATATATGGTTTGCAAGTTTTCTGTTCTATAGGTTGCCTTTTCACTCTGTTGATTGTTTCCTTTGATGCACAAACATTTTTAAGTTCGTTGTATAGCCATTTGTCTATTTTTACTTTTGTTGCTTGTGCTTTTAGTGTCATATCCAAGATATCATTGTGAAGTCCAATGTTACGAAGCTTTCCCCCTATGTTTTCTTCTTGGAGTTTTATAGTCTTAGGTCTTATATTTAGGTATTTAATCCATTTTGAGTTAATCTTCATATATGGTGTGAGATAAGGGTCCAACTTCATTCTTTTGCATTGGGTATCTAGTTTTCCGAGCACCATTTGCTGAAGTGATTCTCCTTTCCCCATTGAGTGGTCTTGGCACACTTGTCAAAGCTCCTTTGACTATATCAGTAATATGTTTACCAATAACAGTAACTGAATAGATAAATGGAGATATGGGAAAACTTTTTTTATAGTATAAACAATATAGAAGGAATAATGGAGTTAAGTAATTGTCAATGGATGCTAAAACTAGTGGGTGAAAGTTTTACGAGGACCCAGATACTTTCATAATCTCACAAGTATCTCCTCACAAATTGCTTATTAATTACAAATGGAGGCATGGTAACTTACAGTGGAAAAAACTTGGAAGACAGCACCTTAACCAAGTGATCCAAAGGTAACAACACAGTATTATGACAAAGTGACAACATGGTGTCTCCTGAGAAGGACGAAATATTTCTGTGAGGTATTTCACAGTAGACATACATATACACACACAACAACATGAAGGTGATGTGATAGAGCTAAGGCAATGGATAACCCAAACAGAATACTTTTTTCCTGTACATTTAAGCCATGAAATTAGATTCATGTTCTTAAATTGAGATCTTAGAAATTGAGAGATGTTTTATATGATTTTGAGAAGTAGCATAGCATAGTGGTCAAGGGCAGAGACTCTGAAACCAGATAGCTTCAGTTTAAATCCTGTCTCCATCACTTACTAGCCATGTGACCTTTGGCAAGTTAAACATCTATGCCTCAGTTTATTCATCTGTAAAGTAGGAATAATAATAGTCCCAACTTTATAGGGCTATTGTGAGGATTTGATGAGTGAATCTATATAAAGTGCTCAGAATAGAGACTCACACATAGCACCATAAAGTTGTTTGCTATTATTAATTAATTAATTACAGAAATTAATTATCTGATGCCCTCTTAGAATACAAAAAAACCTTTGCTTAAAAATCAAACAAACAAAAGCTAACAAACAAACCTGATGCTGGTCAAGGGCAGTATTATGCTAGTAAATGTTTACCAACTAGTGTGAGGAAGGGTAAAGTCCTCATTTGTAAGTACAAATACTTCAAACTACCCCATGATGTCACTGAACTTGAAGATGGGAAGAGATGTTACACACTCAGCCCTGGGAGCTGATACTGGCTGGCTCTAACACACCACTGGAATGGTCTCATTTTCATTAGAATTTATGTAGGTGTTTCTGAAATTGCACACTAAATTTTCTGGTGAACATTTGAAGGTGTTAAATTTTCCAGGTGCAAATATTGTGAGTCTCACGTTACAGCGGCTTTTTAGCGTGTGTGTGTGTGCGTGTGTGCACTTTAGGCTAAAAAGCCAAGCATTCAATTTGTAGAATTCTCTTTCTAAATAAATCAAATAAAATTACACTAGATGAAAATAAAAAAGTAAGCTTGATGATCCATCTGATAATTTTACTTTCTATGAGAAAATATTTTTAAATGATCATTTGAATTAAAAAAATGATTCTAGGTGTGCACTTCTGAGATGACGTGCAACTGTTCTAGTGGCTACAGACCTCCAGATTGCCGAGCACTCTCCGGAATACCTTCCAGATTGCCTGAGGGACAGGGCAAGTATCTCTCTCTTCTTGTATCCAGTTAATAAAATTCTCAAATTGCTTACCTTCGCAAAGACAAAGTTCGATTTTTGACACTTTGAAAGAAACCAGTATTTGTAATTAAAAGGTAAATAGGCTGCCTCAAGAACTAGATGCCAAATATGCTTCTTAATCCTGCTTTTTGTCCTAATATTAATTTTGAATATGATTGAAGCTGAGGGTATCTCTTAAAATTTTTATTTACTTATGTCTGACTTTCTCCTTTAAACTGTCTTTCAAACTTTTCCCCCTTTTATGCCTGATCCTGTGGTCTCAGCTCTATACAAACAACACACCCTGTGTCCAGCACTGTTAATGTGTCTGTTATAGAAGAAATAAAGGAAATAGAAGATAAGTTTTTAGTCTGGCGTTTATAGTTTAAATGATAAAAATCTATTAATTGCTGCTAAAGAGATGACAGAAGGGGCTAAAACAATATTCTGTTTGTTCACCATGACTTTAGTTTTCGTCATTCATTCATTGATTTAGCAAATATTTATTGAATTCCTAATATATACCAGGTGCTCATCATACGGCACTAGGCATGTACAGTAAGCAAAACAAAGTCCCACTCCTCATGGAATTTAAAGAATACCCGGTGCTAACTAGCTGCAGAATTAGGATTAGGAATCAAGTCTCCTATTTTTTATGGCAGTGACGTTTTAGTAGCACTGCAGTGACTCCGCATGTAAAAACAGATCCCTAAATGTCAAAGAGCCAACAATCTAATAAAGAAAAACAGGATATGCACAGATATAGTGGAATTCTGTGATAATGCACCTTGTAACAATGCAAGTTTGTTGGATAACCTTACAAGCAGATTATATATCACTGAAGTTTTGGGGTCCCACTTATAGTGGGATTTTGCTGTAGCTACTGTATAATGTAGAACACATTGGAACTTTCTGGAACTTAGTTTCTGTTCTTTTAGAATGAGAGTTTATAGAGATAGTCTCAAGTATTATGATTCTATTATTATTTTTCCATGTTCCTTGAATAACAATAAAAATTAAGAACATTGTAATTAGTTTGCTGTAACTTGAAAGTAAAAGTAGGCAGCTTAATTTTTTTACTCTGATTTTTTAATGTATTTTTATTTTTAGGTTTAATCAAGGAAAGAGGTTTTGAGAAGGCTGGGGAGAAGCAGTGGCTTTTGGGTACCTACATTGCTTTACCTGTTCTCGTCGTAGCAACCATAGTAGCTGTTTCATGGAAGCCTTTGAAAAAGTGGTTCAGCAAGAAAGAGGAACCCCAAAGTAGCGAGTAAATTGAATTTGTGTTCTGAAGTTAAACTTTAGTACCATTTAAATCTAGTCACATATAAGGAAATATTATGAGCAGCCATAATACTTTACATTTTACAAGAATTTTGTATGCTACATCAGTATCTCATTTAATTATTTGAGATAGTTTTGAATATCCTTATTTTAAAGATGCAAAAATTTTGGAATGTGGTTTCAATGACTTGCCAATGTCATCGCCTTGGTAATTGAGAGAGGAAGAACTAAAATGTATCCATATCTATTGCTTTCAAATGCCCAGTGATCTGTGTCACCTACAGGAGAAGTACCAGAAGTATTTATTTGTAATGCAGATTTATGAGCCATATCACAAATGAAATGTTTCAATTTGCATTGCTGCCTCATGTAAGAAATAATTTTAAAAATATTCTCTGGGAAAAGTCTTCAGAAAGCAAATTTATAATTTAGTATGTAAAATATTTTTATTTAAAAATATAGTTCAAAAGCAAAGACAGAACAAGGTGACAAACAACCATTTGCCCACCCCTGGAAATAAACATGAATATTTTGTTTCTCTTATGAAATAAACCACTGTATATACAGCTGCAATCCCCATCTCCCTCTCTGTGGAGAACAACCTCTGCACTGAAAGCTGGTGTGTATCACATATTTTTACTACACATGGCTACATCCCTGTGCCATATCTAGAATTATATATAATTTTAAATATTTATACTTTATACATATGTTTACCCATCTAATTCTAAGTTTGTTTTTCCTTTTTTATGAGCAGTCTTCTCAGAGGTTTTCTATTTTATTAGTAATTTAAAAATATAATTTGTCGTTCTGTTGAGATCCATATATTTCCTTGTGTTTATAATCCTTAACTTACGGTCTGTTCCTCTTTGCTACTCTCTTCACCTTTGCTATGTGTTTGTTAATTCTACCTTTGTGGAGTCTAATGCTTTGTTTATTAATTTTCAATTTTTCTTATTTTCCTAATATGCTTTTAAAGTGAAAACTTTCTCCCTTATATATCATTTCATCTACATTCTCCAGTTTTTAAGATACAGCTGATATTCAGTTTAAAAAATTAGAAACTTCCAGCACGATTTCTTATTTAAATCATGAAAAACCATGGTCTTTAGTTTTCAGTTATATGATTTATTTTTGTTGCTGTAAAAGTTATTTTCCAATTTTATTACCTTATTGGGAAAGCTTTGTCTCTGATTTAGACTCTTAAATGTTGGAACCAGAAAGGAAGTCAGTTTTTTGTAAAAATATATGCTTGATATGCATGCTTCAATTAATGTGATACAGTATGTTTTTTTCTTTGTTTTTAGAACAAACTTTTTAATTGTGCTGTTTCAAGTCATCTTTATACTTACTGGGTTTTTAAATTTTTTCTCTACTTGATAATTCATTTTCTATGAGAGGCAAATAAGGTTTACCAATATGTCACGGCTTTCTCTTCGATTGTTGAGACTTCTGCTTTATATACTCTGAGGCAGTGGCTAAATGGATAATGTTCAACATAGTTATATATTCTTGGTGTATTTTCTTTTTATCATTAATAATTGTATCTTAAATTCTATTCTCACTCTTACATTGCTATATGTCAACTTGCTCTTTGAAATTTAGACTTACCTATTACATATTTTTCATCCCTTATTTTCAACCATTCTTTGATTTTAGTTGGTACATTATAAACAGCCTTTATATGAAATGCAGTAGTGGAGTTTGTTACATTTATATGCTTAATATATGATGATATATATTCACATTGAAATTTACCATCTTATTTTCTTCCTACTTACTATCCTCTCTTTTTTTTTTTTGCATTTTTTCCTTCTCTCAAAATCCATTTTCTTGGGCTTCCCTGGTGGCGCAGTGGTTGAGAGTCCGCCTGCCGATGCAGGGGACGCGGGTTCGTGCCCCGTTCCGGGAGGATCCCACATGCCATGGAGCGGCTGGGCCCGTGAGCCATGGCTATTGAGCGTGCGCGTCTGGAGCCTGTGCTCCACAACGGGAGAGGCCACAACAGTGAGAGGCCTGAGTACCGCAAAAAAAAAAAAAAAAAAAAAAATCCATTTTCTTGATTGTGCTTTTTCTTCTTTTCTTTTTCTCTTCTACTATTTTGTACATTTTTATATTCTGTTTTTATTGTTTTAATGATTTTTGTTAACTTTTAGCATTTGTAGCTAATGTTGTATAATGTCTTAATTTAATCATTGTATATAATCTTCTGAATAACTCAAGGATCTTAGCCCTTTAACACTAACCTATCTTTTTCAATCTGTTTGTCATTTGGCTTTTCAGTTCCCTCCAAATAAGTTTTGTGTTATTGTGTTCTTATCATTATTATGTTTAGTTAATACTTATTAGGATTTCCTAATATATTTTCCAGATTCTTTATGATTCCCTTTTTTTTTTTTTTTTTTTTTGGCGGTACGCGGGCCTCCTACTGCTGTGGCCTCTCCCGTTGTGGAGCACAGGCTCCAGACACACAGGCCCAGGGGTCATGGCTCACGGGCCCAGCCGCTCCGCAGCATGTGGGATCCTCCCAGACCGGGGCACGAACCCGCGTCCCCTTCATCGGAAGGCGGACTCTCAACCACTGAGCCACCAGGGAAGCCCTATGATTCCCTTTTTTTAAACTTAGTTTTGAAATAATTTAAGAAATATAAAAAGTTGCAAAAATAGCACAGAATTCCATTGTACTCATCACTTAGGTTTTCTCAATAATAACATCTTACATTAACATAGCACATTTTCACAGCCAGAGAATTGGTATTGGTACAATATTATCAATTAAACTATAGACCTTATTCATATTCACCAGTGTTTACATACATACACTCATTTTTGAGTATGTGTGTGTATATATTATGAAATTTTGTCACATGGTTTGTGTACCAATGCCATAATTATCGCCATTCTTTTTGGAATCCTGCTTTTTTCATTCTAGGTTCAATCTTCTTGGAGAAGTACTTGCTTTGGTAGTTATTACAGTGATGGTCTATGTGTAATCACTTGTTTGCCTTATATGCCTGGAAATGGTTTTATTTCACTTTCACTCTTGAAATTCTATATGGGTATAGAATTTTAGGTGGACAGTTATTTCTGTCAGCCCTTTTATGATGCCATTGAATTCTGGCATTTACTGTTGTTGAGATGTCTGCTGTCAGATTAATTAATTCATTTTTACCTTTATACTTGCACTTTTTTTCTAAGTTAGCTTCTCAAGTTTTCTTTTGTCCAAGGTATTATGTTACTGAATTATTACTTGTTCTGATATGAGTTTGTTTTTATTTTTCCAGCTCTGAATTCACAATCATCTTCAATTATCATGTCTTTCTTCAGTTCTGGAAGGTTCTCAGTCATTATCTCTTTAATGATTGACTCTTCCCCATTCTATCCCTTTTATTTTTCTGAAATCCCTATATTTTAGGGTCTTCCATTCTAGCCTCCATGGTAGATGTGATGGTTGTTCTCTTCCTCATCTTTATACTTCTCCTCCTTTTGCTTCTTTTCTTTTGACACTAAGAATGAAGCTTTTAAAAGCTGAGATACAATTTACATGTAGTAAAACTAATCTCTTTGGTTTATGTAATTCTATGAGTTTAACAAATGTGTACACTTACTACAACCTCAATAAATCATAGAACAATTTCATCACCTCAGAATTCCCTCTCACCCCACCTTCAGCTCCTGGCACTGACAGATGTCTTCTTTGCTTATAGTTTTGCCAATTCCAGAACTTTGTATAAATGGAATCGTATACTGTAGTACGTAATCTTTTGAGTCTGTCTTCTTTCCCTTGGCATAATGCATTTGACATTCATCTGTGATGTTATGTGTATCAATAGCTTGTTCTTTTTCTAATGTATAGTTCTATCGTGGTATAATTGACACACAGTAAATTACATATATTTTAAGTGTATAATTTTGTATGTTTTGATAATCTGAAAAGTAACACTGATGAAACCATCATCATGATCAAGATTATGAAGGTATCTGTCATGCCCCAAATTTCCTCGAGCCCCTTCGTAAGCCCCACTCCTGCCTCTTCCACCTGCTCTATCCCCATACTGCTGCTGATCTGCTTTCTTAGTTTGCATTTCCTAGAATTTTATGTAAATGGAATCATACAGTATGTACTCTTCTTTTTGTTTGATTTATTTCACTCACCATGATTATTTTGCAATCCATCCGTGTTCTTGTGTGATCATTTTTTTTCCTTTTATTGCTGATAAGTATTCAGTTGTATGATTATACCATAATTTGTTCATCCATTCCATCTATTGATAGTTATTTGGATGCGTTCCAGTTTTGGGCTGTTATAAATAAAGCCATTATGAACATTTACATACAAATTTCTATGTGAACATATGCGTTCTTTTTCTTAGTTAATACCCAGGACTGGAACAACGGGGTAATATGGTAGGTATATGTTTCACTTCTAAAGAAAGAGCTAAACTGTTTTGCAAAGCAGTTCTTCTATCTTATATTCCAACCACTAGTATGTGAGAGTTCTAGTTCCTCCACATTCTCAACAACACTTATATGGTCATATATTTTTTTAATTTTAGCAATTCCGATAGTGTGCAGTGGCATCTCATTATGGTTTTAATTTGCATTTCTCTAATGACTAATGATGCTGACAGTTTCATGTGGTTATTTGTCAGATGTACATCTTCTTTGGAGAAGTGTGTATTCAAATATTTTACCCATTTTAAATTAATTAATTAAAATTACAATCCGGAGGTCTTTTATTCATTTATTTTTACACCTATTATGGCATGATTTCATAGGGAATGGGTTCCAACTCACTGGTTCTCACAAAGTGTGCTTCTCTGGATGGAGCAGGCTGGTGCTTCAGTCAAACCCATGTTCCTTTCCCTTTGGCTTCCTTCTTTTTCTGATCATATTTCCTTCATTTCAGGGAGCTATCTTGGTTCTTAGAGTGCTTAATATCCTCAATAAGTACATTAATTCTCTTGGCAAGAATCTTGCCCTTAATTCGTTTGTTTTCAACAATGCCAACAGCATGCTGGGTAACATTGTAGACTCCCAGTTTTTGTAACATTTGTGGGACATTTCTTTTTTAAATAGTGCCAGTTCCCTTGCTGTCTACAATATCACTTTTTTGTAAATTCCCATGTATGTGACCAAAGGAACAACCCCATGTTTTCTAAAAGTGTAGCAGGTGCCTCTTCTCTTTTCATTTGTGTTGGTCTTTTTGACAAATTACTGGAAGATGGCGGTTTCAGCTGAAAGACCCCATTTTTTGATTGGGTTGTCTTTTTATTATTGAGTCAGTCAGAACTTTTTGATCATTTAAAAAATGGATTGTTTGTTTTCTTATTATTGTATTTTGAGTGTTCATTATAAATGCTGGATACAAGTGCTTTATTATATATGTGATTTGCAAATATGTTCTTCTACTCTAAGGCTTTTCTTTTCACTCTTTTAAAGAGCAAAAGTTTAAAATTTTGATGAAATCCAGTGTATCAGTATCTTCTTTTATAGATCATGATTTTGATGTTGTAGCTAGGAAATATTTGCCTAACCAAAATTCATGAAGGTTTTCTCTCATGTTTTCTTTTAAAAGTTTTATAGTTTTAGGTTTTGCATTTAGGCTTATATCTAATTTGAACTAAGTTTTGTATGGGTATGAATTGAGTGTTTTTCTTCTCCTGCATAAGAATATTCAGTTTTTCTAACACCATTGCTTTTAAGCTTCGTTAAGTAGGATCAGAATGGTTAGCACTACGGAGGCAGTACCCTTCCATGTAACTCTACCAAACTCACTGTGAATTATGAGATTTTTCAACTCAGATGGTGGGAACACAAACTATTCCTGTTCCTATATGAGCACAAGAGATTGCTTCCTTTATTAGTTTCTAATCATTTTTCTCTGGCTCAGGGAGTTTCTTCACTTGCGTTCAGTGATTGGTACTCTGCAGAACACTCAAAGAGGACCCTCCACAGACATCAGGAGCTCTCTGTGCACCTCCTTTCTTCTCTGGTGTTCTGCCCTGAGAAGTGTAGCTGCCTTGGCATCCGCAGACCCTGTTACCTCAATTCAGGGAGCCTTCTGGCTTTGCCTGGGTTTCCCTTGCTGTGCTACAGGATGGCAACTCTCCTCAGGCAGTAACAAGGGGCAGTCACAGGTCTCACCTTTCTTCCCTTCTCTCATATATCACTATCCTGCCTAATATTCAGTGTCTGAAAACCAGCATTTAATGTATTTTGTCCAGATATTCATTTGTTTCAGGCAGGAGGGTAAATCCAGTCTGTTGCTCCATCTTGACCGGAATTGGAAGTGTGTCTTTATGGTTTGTAACTGCACTTTCATAGCTCTCTCTCCATCTCACATTCTGTTTGATTTCCTGAGATCACTCTCATTTCACCAATTCTTCCTTCTCTGTCCTGTTCTAGACTTATGGATTCTATTCTTGCAGAAATCTCTATGGAGATTCTAAATATTCTCCAAGTTTTTTCATCATTTGTATTTCTTGGTGTGTGAACTCATTGTTTTGCTCTGGCTGTTGACATTATCTATTAGGGGTTTGTAATCGTACAAACCTCTTTTCTCTTCAGTGTCTTTTCCTTTCAGTGTCTATGCTTTTCCCATGAGAATTCTGCATGCCCTGTGTTGAAGACATAAACATGTGGGTGGTTTCATTTTTGCTTCTTTTAAAGCAAAAATATTTGGAACAACTGCTATGCATGGTGTTCAAGAATTTGTAGGCCTGTGACTGGGGCCCTGAAAGTACATTTTTTGTAGGCTTGGGACTCTGCAGTGATGCATTTTCCCCCGTCTATTCCTGTTGCGTATCCCCTTTTCCCTGCTGCATTCCAAAGGCCACTGGTCAGAATTTTTACTATCCCTGTGTAATGGGTGGTATGGACATTCATGGCTCCCAGGTTAAATGGCTCCAGTTAAGGAGCTCACTTAGTTTCCTTGCATGCAAAGGCCTCATAACTTCTAAGGAATGGGTATTAAATCTCTAGTCCCAAAGTCATATCGCTGGTTTAGACACCCCTGCAATCATTCACTTTTATCTCCTGTTTACCCTTTGAACTCAGTTTCTTCATTTTTTACTAGCACCGGGAGAATTCTTTTCTTGTTGTTAACCTCAGTTATGTATTAACTGTTTGTCTTATTTTTTTTCAGCACTCCTCTTTGAGGAATGGAAAGGGGAATTGTCCCACCAGCTCATTCTGTCAGATTGTCTAGAAGTCAATATGGGTTTTAACTTATAAAATGTAGCATTTCTTTATCAATGAATAAAAAATTAAAAGTTGGAGTATAAAGGTCAGAATCAGGAATTCAGGGTCAAACCTATATTCTGTGTTTAGAAGTGATAAGGGAAAAGAAAATTTGTGCCTTCTTGATAATTTCTTTAGTACAAGTTTGAAATGCACTCTTTGTGGATGAGGTATATAAGTAAATAAGAATGTTATTTATTTGCATCTTTGTTCAGTGACCTTGGACATGATTTTCTTTTTTGGTAACTTACCTTATAAAAGAGATAATACTGCTTATAAAATGGCCTGACTTTTATTTATGCAGTTGGCAAGCGCTCTTAAGACTAACTTTGGACACTATTTTCCTTTTTTTTTTAATATCCAGATCAGAAGGCAGCACTCACAGAAATGCTAGCAGGTAGGTAAATTGGAAGGCATCTTAAGATACATGTTGAAAATTAAGAATGAATAATTCACAATGTCTAGATACTGTTCGAACAGCTAAGTTTGGTAAAGTAATCCACTGAAAACCAGGCTACTAGTATATAGTAATTTAGTTTCTAGTAAATTAGTCTTTTATTCATTTAATAAATACTTATTGGAAGTCTACTCTGAGGAAACAAGGAATAAAATGGCTGACTCTAATAAAAGATAGGATATGTATAATTAGTAAAGAAAAAGGATGTATAGTGCCTGGAAATTACCCAGCTTGGGTTATATTTATGTACTGCTTGGGTAAACAAACAAGCAAATGCTTGACATTTGATAGATTGTCCATGACAGAACTCATGTATAAATTTCTATAATAATTTTGGGTTGATGAGAACTAATTACACTGACTTAGCTGTGCTTTTCTTTTAACATTAATAAATAGCATATTGTCCCCGTTAATATTTCTTAACCATAAATTCTGTCCTTACTGTTTTATAACTGCTATACCAACATTCTATTCTATTACATTATCTAATGTAACTTTTCATCCCCTTACTTTCAACCTTTTATTTAATTTGGTCTCCTGAAAACAGCATGCCAATGGAATTTTAAAATATGTAACCTCAAGAGTTTCTCAATAGTTGAATTGAATATGTTTATATATTTATATGTGTGCTGATATGTTTAGACTAAATTCTACCATTTTGTTTTTTTTCTATTTATCATGCGTTTTCAGTATTTTCTCTTTCTACTTTCATGTATTCCATCATATTGATTGTGCTTTCATTGTTTTTTCTTTCCTTCTATCAATTTGGTCATTATATGTTCTAGTTATATTCTTTAATTCTTTAATTATTATATTATGGTTTATTAAATTATTAAAATTAAATGTAGATGAAGTTACAATTTTAGATATAAAAGTACTTATAATCTTCTAACAATTTATGGATCTTAGACCATTAAACCTTATACTCTTTTCTTCACTCTTCCATAGCATTATCATTTGGCTTTCAGTTACTCCTGAATTTTAACCTGATACAAATAAGTCATCATTATCATTATTATATTTAATCAAAACATACTAGGATTTCACTACATATTTGTAACTGATTTACTCACTATTCTTTTTTGAATTTAATTCCATTTTTTTAATGTTCAATCTCCCTTTTGGTGAAGTACCTCTCTTAGAATTTCCATCATTGAGTCTATGTGTAGTAAACTATCTTATCAACCTAAAATTATCTTTATTTTCACTCTTGAGTATGAGTTTATGTAGTATAGACTTCTATGCTGAGTTATTTTGCCTTCGCTATTTGAAGATATGTCAGTGTAATGTGGCATTTACTATTGATGATGATAAATCTTCTGTTAGTGTGTTGATTCATTTATTCCTTTATGATTAATAGGAGTTTTACCTAGTCATTGCATTCTTATTGCTGCATAACAAATTACCACACACTCAGTGACTTAAACAACATTCATTTACTATGAGCAAGTTCTGTAAGTCAGAAATCCAGGTGGATTTGGCTGGGTTGTCACAAGTCTGACCTGAAGGCCTGAAGGCCAGGCTGGGATCATAGCTCATTTGGGTTGTAAGAAAAATCCAATTTCTTGCAGCTGTAGGTCTGAGGTATCTCTTTCCTTGTTGCCTGTCTGCTTGGAGCCCCTCCGTCTCCCAGAGGCCACCTGCATTGCTACTCATGTACCTCCCTTCACCTTTAAAGAAACAAGAGTAATATAAGTATTCCTAAGGCTTTGACTCTCTCTTAATTTCTTTCCTCTACCAGCAGGAGAAAACTCTACTTGTAAAGGGCTGACCTGATTGGGTCAGGCCCACCAAAATAATCTCTGTATTTTAAGGCCAACAGATTTGGAGGTTTAATTACATTTGCAAAATCTTTTCAGAGCAGTACTTTGAAAAGTGTTTGAATAACCAAGGAATGGGAATCTTAGAATTCTGCCTAACATAGCCATTGTTAGAATTCTGCCTAACATAGCCTGTACATGTATTCCTTGTCCTTAGAGTTGTTATTTTGTTATAATGTATTCTGGTAGAGATTTTTTTAAAAATCATGAGCTGGACCCAATATTTTCTTTCAGTGTGAAGACTCATACCTTTCTTCAATTTTGGAAAAGTTCTAGACTTTTTCTCTTCAAATACTGACTCTCCCCCATTCTAAATATTCTGTGTCTAAATTGTTCCATGTTTCTTAACTGGACTTTTATGTATATTTTATATTCTGTTTAGTGTTCTAGGTGATTTCCCTAAACAATTCAAAATCAACAATTCTTTTTTTTTCAGTTCTGTCATGTGTTTTTTAATTGAGGTATAGTTGATTTATAAAATTATATGTTTCAGGTATACAACATAGTGATTAATAATTTTTATAAGGATTATGCTACATTTATTGTTATTATAAAATATTGGCAATATTCCCTGTGCTGCACAATATACCCATGTAGCTTATATATTTTATACATAGTAGTTGATACCTCTTAATTGCCTATCCCTCTCTTGTCCCTCGCCCCCTTGCTATCTCCACTGGTAACCACTAGTTTGTTCTCTACATATGTGACTCTACTTTTGTTATATTCACTAGTTCATTTCACTTTTTATATTATACAAGTAAGTGATAACATGCAGTATTTGTCTTTTCCTGACTTATTTCATTAAGCATAATACCTTCCAAGTCCATCCATATTGTTGCAAATGGCAAAATTTCTTTCTTTTTAATAGATGAGTAATATTCTATTGTGTGTAAATATACCACATCCTCTATCCATTCATCTGTTGATGAACACAACTTTGCTTCCATATCTTGGCTATTGTAAATAATGCTGCTACAAGCATTGGGGTATGTGTATCTTTTCGAAGTAGTATTTTCATTTCTTCAATATATACTCAGGAGTGAAATCACTAGATCATGTGGTAGTTCTATTTTTAGTTTTTTGACGAACCTCGTACTGTATTCCACAGTGTTTGCACCAATTTACATTCCCACCAACAGTGTATGAGGGTTCCCTTTACTTCACATCCTCACTAACATTTGTTATTTGTGGTCTTTTTTTTTTTTTTAAGATGTTGAGGGTAGGAGTTTATTAAATAATTAATTTATTTTTGCCGTGTTGGGTCTTAGTTTCTGTGCGAGGGCCTTCTCTAATTGTGGCAAGCGGGGACCACTCTTCATCGCAGTGCGTGGGCCTCTCACTATCGCGGCCTCTCTTATTATGGAGCACAGGCTCCAGACGCGCAGGCTCAGTAGTTGTGGCTCACGGGCCCAGTTGCTCCGTGGCATGTGGGATCCTCCCAGACCAGGGCTCGAACCCATGTCCCCTGCATTAGCAGGCAGACTCTCAACCACTGCGCCACCAGGGAAGCCCCTTTGTGGTCTTTTTGATGATAGCCATTCTCACAGATGTGAGATGATAGCTTGTTGTAGTTTTGATTTGCATTTCTCTGATGATTAGTGATGTTTAGCATCTTTCCATGTGTCTGTTAGCTTATGTATATCTTCTTTGAAAAAATGTCCATTCAAGTCTTCTGCACATTTTTTTAATCAGTTGTTTGGTTTTTTGATTTTGAGTTGGATGTGCTATATATTTTGTATATTAACCTCTTTTCGGTCATATTACTTGCAAATATTTTCTCCCATTAAGTAGGTTGTCTTTTTGTTTTCTCATTGGTTTTCTTTGCTCTGCAAAACCTTTTAAGTTTACTTGGGTCCCATTTGTTTACTTTTGCTTTTGTTTCCTTTGCCTTAGGAGACAGATCCAAAAAGCTATTGCTACAATTTATGTCAGAGTGTTCTGTCTACATTCTCTTCTAGGAGTTTTATGATTTCTGGTTTTAATTCATTTTGACTTTATTTTTGTATATGGTGTAATACAATGTTCTATCTCATTCTTTTAGATACAGATGTACAGTTTTCCCAGCACCACTTACTGACAAGACTGTCTTTTCTCCACTGTATATTCTTGCCTCCTTTTTTGTAGATTAATTGACCATAAGTGTGTGGGTTTATTTCTGAGCTCTCTATTCTGTTCCAATGATCTACATGTCTGTTTTGCTGCCAGTACCAAACTATTTTGATTACTGTAGCTTTGTAATATAGTCTGAAATTAGGGAGTGTGATACCTCCAGTTCTGTCCTTCCTTCTCAAGATTGTATTGGCTATCAGTGGTCTTTTGTGTTTCCATACAAATTCTAGAATTATTTGTTCTAGTTCTGTGAAAAATGCCATTGGTATTTTGATAGGGATTGCATTGAATCTGTACATTGCCTTAGGTAATAGGATCATTTTAACAATATTAATTCTTCCAATCCAAGAACATAGTATATCTTTCCATCTGTTGTGTCATCATCTGTTTCTTTTATTAGTGCCATAGTTTTCTGAGTACAGGTCTTTTGCCTCCTTAGGTAGGTTTCTTCCCAGGTATTTTCTTCTTTTTGATGGAATGGTAAATGGGATTGTTTCCTTAATTTCTCTTTATGATAGTTTGTTGCTAGTGTATAGAAATGCAACAGATTTCTGTATATTAATTTTGTATCCTGCAACTTTACTGAATTCATTGATGAGAATTTTCTATGTATAGTATCACTTCATCTGCAAAAAAGTGACAGTTTTACTTCTTCCTTTCCAACTTGGATTCCTTTTATTTCTTTTTCTTGTCTGATTGCTATGGCTAGGAATGCTGTTACTGTGTTGAACAAAAGTGGTGACAGTGAACATCTTTGTCTTCTTCCTTTTCTTAAAGGAAATGCTTTCAGATTTTCACCATTGAGTATGATGTTAGCTGTGGGCTTATCACATGTGGCCTTTATTTTGTTGAGGTGTGTTCCCCCTATGCCCACTTTCTGGAGAGTTTTTATCAGAAATGAAAGTTGAATTTTGTACCCAGAATCTTTTTCTGCACCTATTGATATGATTATATGATTTTTATTCTTCAACTTGTTCACGTAGCATATCATATTTTGATATCATGAGGATGCTGGCCTTGTAGAATGAGTTTGGAAGCATTCCTTACTCTGCAATTTTTTAAAATAGTTTGAGAAGAATGGGTGTTAACTTTTCTCTAAATGTTTGGTCCAATTCACCTGTAAAACCATCTGGTCCTGGACTTTTGTTTGCTGGGAGTTTTAAAATCACAGTTTCAATTTCATTACTGATTATTGATCCATTCACATTTTCTATTTCTTCCTGGTTCAGTCTTGGGACATTGTACATTTCTAGGAGTTTGTCCATTTCTTCTAGATTGTTGATTTTATTGACATATAGTTTCTCTTAGTAGTCTCTTATGATCCTTGTATTTCTGTGATGTCAGTTGTAACTTCTCTTTTATTTCTGATTTTATTGATTTGGATTCTCTCTTTTTTTCTTGATGAGTCTGGCTAAAGTTTTTATCAATTTGGTGTATATTTTCAAAGAGCCAGCTCTTAGTTTCATTGATCTTTTCTATTTTTTTTTCTCTCTCTATTACATATATTTCTACTCTGATCTTTATGGTTCCTTTCCTTCTACTATTTGGGGTTTTGTTTGTTCGTCTTTTTCTAGTTCCTTTAAGTATAAGGTTAGGTTGTTATTTGAGATTTTTCTTGTTTCCCTAGGTAAGCTTGTATAATTATGAACTGCCTTCTTAGAACTGCTTTTGTTGCATCTCATAGATTTTGGATGGTTGTGTTTTCATTTTCATTTGTTTCCAGGTATTTTTTTTTAATCTTCTCTTTGATTTCTTCAGTGATCCATTGGATATTTAGTAGAATATTGTTTAGCCTCCACGCGTTTGTGCTTTCTGCAGTTTTTTTTTCTTATAGTTGATTTCTAGTCTCGTAGTGTTGTGGTCGGAAAAGATGCTTGATATGATTTCAATGTTTCTTAAATTCACCGAGGCTTGTTTTGTGGCTTAGCATGAACTCTGTCCTGGAGAATTTTCCTTGCACACCTGAAAAGAATGTGTATTCTTCAGCTTTTGGATGGAATGTTCTATATATATCTATTAAGTTGATCTGTTGTAATATGTCATTTAATATTTCCTTATTGATTTTCTGTCTAGATGATCTGTTTGTTGATCTAAGTTGGGTGTTAAAATTCCCTACTATTATTGTGTTATTCTCGATTTCTCCATTTATTTTTGTTGAAATTTGCTTCAATTATTTGGGTGCTCCTATGTTGGGTGCATATATATTTACAATTGTTATATCTTCTTGGATTGAACCCTTGATTGTTATATCATATTCTTCTTTGTCTCTTCTAACAGCCTTTGCTTTAAAGTCTATTTTATCTACTATAAGTAATGCTACCCAAACTTTCTTTTAATTTTTCTTTTACATGGAATACCTTTTCCATCCCCTCACTTCCAGTCTGTGTGTTTCTTTAGCACTGAATGAGTCTCTTGTAGGCAGCATATATACAGGTTTATTTTTGTATCCATTCAGCCACTCTGTGTATTTTGGTTGGAACATTTAGTCCATTTTCATTTAAGTAATTATTAATATGTGCATACTTATTAATAAATATGTACTTATTAATATGTATGTACATACAAGGGAGTTCCCTTGCATGTACCTTGTTGCTTTTCCCATACTGCTTTTTATACTCTCTCTTTATCTTTAATTTTTGCCATTTTAATTATAATGTGTCTTGTGTTGCTCTTTGGGTTGATCCTTTTGGAGACACTCTGATTCCTGGATTTGTATTTCTGTTTCCTTATAGTCATCTATTAGGACATATTGTACAATACAGGGGGAAAATCCAATATTTTATAATAACTATAAATAGAGTATAACCTTTAAAAATTATGAATCACTATACTGTACACCTGTAACTTACAAAATATTGTATACCGACTGTACCTAAATTAAAAAAAAATTTTAGAGCTTCCCTGGTGGCGCAGTGGTTAAGAATCCACCTGCCAATGCAGGGGACACATATTCGAGCCCTGGTCCAGGAAGATCCCACATGCCACGAAGCAACTAAGCCCATGCACCACAACTACTGAGCCTGCGCTCTAGAGCTCACGAGCCACAACTACTGAAGCCTGTGCGCCACAACTACTGAGCCTGCGCTCTAGAGCTCACTAGCCACAACTACTGAAGCCCATGCGCCTAGAGCCCATGCTCCACAACAAGAGAAGCCACAGCAATGAGAAGCCCGTGCACCACAATGAAGAGTAGCCTCCACTCGCCACAACTAGAGAAAACCTGCGCACAGCAACAGACCCAATGCAGCCAAAAAAATTAATTAATTTTTAAAAATTTTTTAAAAGGAGAAAGGAAAGAAAAAGCAACCACTTGCAACCCAATGATTAAGACTACAGTTATCTATCCTGGTTGTGGGGTTAATGAATTAATGTTTTGTTAACCTTTAAGGACTGATGTTTTATTTCAAATAAAAATTTTTAATGAGTTTTTTTTTTTTTTTTTTTTTTTTGCGGTACGCGGGCCTCTCACTGTTGTGGCCTCTCCCGTTGCGGAGCACAGGCTCTG
The DNA here is from genome assembly GCF_949987515.2 of Delphinus delphis. NCBI lineage: Eukaryota > Metazoa > Chordata > Mammalia > Artiodactyla > Delphinidae > Delphinus > Delphinus delphis. The sequence continues at coordinate 5,284,184 of NC_082703.1, read as the reverse complement.
GACGCACAGGCTCAGCGGCCATGGCTCATGGGCCCAGCCACTCCACGGCATGTGGGATCTTCCCGGACTGGGGCACAAACCCGTGTCCCCTGCATCGGCAGGCGAACTCTCAACCACTGTGCCACCAGGGAAGCCCTGAGGTTCTTTTTGACGTAACTGAACAGCATCAGGGAAAGAGTATGCCAAAACAACTTATTCCTTTTTTTCTTCCCTTTGAACTTATTTATTTTTAGACTATTAAAATGACCAAACCAGGATGAGATACCCAATAAATCTTTATATCATTATGACTTGGTTTTGATTGCCATTCTCATAAAGCTGTACATAACTGTGACATTTATTTCTTTTTAAGAGAACTTGTAGTCTAGCCAGAATGATCCTTGAAAAATGCAAATTTAAACTCTTGATGAATTACTTTATCTAGATGTTTGATCATCAATGGATGTTATCATAAAAAGACAAACAACCAGGTATTACGTCCCTTCCACTGGAAGTGCACAATACCACCTAAGAAATATTCTTACCAAAAGAAGTAGTTGAATCTCTTTATGATTCTGTATGTAATCACCAATGTATAACTAATATAGAGGTCATGTAACTGTCACCTGGGCCTTTTGGAATGCTTGCTGTTGCATTCCTCTATCTTGGAACCCACCTGCCATGCTGCAAGATGCTCCAGTACGTGGAGAAGCCACATGCAGGCACTTTGGGTGACAACTCCAGCTGAGCTCCCAGCTGATAGTTGTCATTAGTTGACAGCGTGTGAACATCCACCTATCTTAGATATCCATCTGACACATGACTGCAACTGCATGAGAGGCCCCAAATGAGAACTACTCAGCTGATCCCAGTGAACTCACTGAACCAAGAGAGTTAATAATAAATGTTTTGAGGTACTAAGTTTTGGAATGATTTTTTAAGTAGTCTTATGGACTGAATGTCTCCTCTTCCCGAATTCACATGTTAAAACCCTATCCCCCTATATGATGGTATTAGGAGTTGGGGCGTTTGGGCTGAAATTAGGTTTAGATGAGGTCATGAAAGTGGGGTCCCCATGACGGGATTAGTGTTCTCATAAGGCAAGGAAGAGAGACTAGAGCTCCTTCTCTCTCTGCACCACGTGAAGACACAGCAAGAAAGCAGCCACCTGCAAGCCAGGAAATAGGTTCTCGCCAGGAACCAAATTTGCTGACACCTTGATCTTGGACTTCCCAGCCTCCAGAATTTTAAGAAACAGATGTCTGCTGTTTAAGCACCCAGTCTGTAATTCCTGTACCTGGATGTCTACTACTTTTCCCAGGTTAGGGAAGTTTTCAGCTACTGTGTCTTCAAATATGTTCTCTGCCCCTTTCTCTCTGTCTTCTCCTTCTGGGACTTCTATCATGTGAATGTCAATATGCTTGATGTTGTCCTGAAGGTCTCTTAAACTGTTCTCATTTCTTTTTTTTTTATGTTCAGCATCAGTGATTTCCAGTACTCTTTCTTCCAGTTCCCTGATCTATTCCTCTGTATCATTTAGTCTACTATTGATTCCTTCTAGTGTATTTTTCATTTCAGTTATTATATTCTTCATCTCTGTTTGGTTGTTCTTTAACTTCTTACTCTGTTCATCCATTCTTCTCCTGAGTTCTTTGATCCTCTTTTTGATCATTACCTTAAATTCTTTCCTGGGTAGATTGCCTGTATCCATTTCACTTAGTTCTTACGAGTTTTATCTTTGTCCTTTGTTTGGAACTTGCTCCTCTGTTGCCTCATTTCACCTAACTTTCTAGTTTGATTTCCATGTATCTGGTATGTTGATTATGTTTCCCAATCTTGAAGAAGTGACCTTTTGTAGGAGATTTCCTATGTATCCCAGCAGCACACTCCCTGTTCATTACCAGAGCTATATGCTCTAGGGTTGCTCCCTATGTGGGCTGTGTGGGTCCTTCTGTTGTGGCAGGCTGGCTACAGTAAGTGGTTTTATAGGCTTGGCTGGTCCCTGGTCTGGTTGGTTGCCAGGCCTTGCCTTGTGTGGAAGCTGTGGGCTCCTGGTTGGCAGGGCTGGGTCGCAAGACAGCTGGATGTGAAACCCTGCAGGGGTCCGAGGCTAGTGCTGGCTCACTGGTGGGTGGAGTTGGGGTCTAGGAGATCCTGGAGATGTTGCTAACTGCCCCGTGAGTGAAGCCAGTTCCTGGGGCTATTGTTGACCCACTGACAAAGCTAATCCTGGGGTCTGCCCACAGTGCCCAGGGGTCCCAGAGCTGGTGTCAGACCACTGGTGGGTGGGGCTAGATCCTGACACAGCTGGCTGCAGGGCCCAGTGTGTCCTGAAGCTTGTATTGGCGTTCTAGTTGGGGGGGGGGGGAACAGGCTATGGGGCTGCCCTTGTCCTGGGCCTGGTGTCCACCTGCTGGTGGGTGAGCCTGGTCCTGAGTCTAGAGCAGGCTCTCTAGTGGGTGGGATTATGGATTCTGGGGCTGGTGCCCGCCTACTTAGGAGTCGAGCTGGGTCCCAGGGTCTCTGGCTGCAGAACCATGGGGGTCCTGGGTCTAGTGCCTGTGCACTGCTGTTCGGGGCCTGGCCCTGCATGCTCTGGTGGGCCGGGCCATAACCAGGGGCAGCCGTGGGCTCAGGGAGTCTTAAGGCAGCCTGTCTGCTAGTGGGTGAGGCTGTGTCCCTGCCCAATTATTTCCTTGCCCTGAGCTGTCCCAGTACTGGTGCCTGTAGGATGTTGGGCGGGCATGGGACTAGTCCTGGGGCTAATAGGCTAGAAAGAGGATTCCAGAATGGTACTTGCCAGTACTGGTGTCCACGAGGTAGAATGAGCTCCCCAAAATGTCTGCCGTCAGTGTCTGTGTCACCAGGGTGAACTCTGGTTGCCTCCTGCCTCTCCGGGGGACTCTCCAAGATCAGCAGGTGGGTCTGACCCAGGCTCCATTCAACTCACCGCTTCTGCCCTGCGTCCTGGAGCGTGTGAGATTCTGTGTGTGCCCTTTAAGAATGGAGTCTATTTTCCACAGCTCTCTGGTCTCCCGAAAGTGAGCCCCATTAGCCTTCAGCAAATGTTCTGGGCACTCATCTTCCCAACACAGGACTCCTGGGCTGGGCATCCTGATGTGGGGCACCTCACACCTTGGGGAGGACCCCTTCAATTGTAATTATTTTCCTATTGTGGATCACCCATCCAGGACGTATGGGTCTTGACTGTATTATGACTCTGCCACTCCTACCCATTTCGTATGGTTCCTTCTTTATATCTTTAGCTGTAGATCTTTTCATGTAGGTTCTGGTCTTTTTCATCTATGGTTGTTCTGCAAATAGTTGTGATTTTGGTGTGAGAGAAGGTGAGCTCAATATCTTTATTCTGCCGTCTTGGCCGGTCTCATTCTGTCATTACTTGTTTAATGAATTCTGTTCCTTTATTGATCTCTATGGAAGTCCTAAGCATTCTTTTTTTTTGAAGTTTTTCCTGTTACCTATAATTGTTAGTGTATGAATTCATTAGTTTACTCCGCGAGAGGTGGACATTACCTCTTACTGGCTTTTTTATTTGATTGTAAGTCCATCTTAAGCAGCAATGATTGTCTCATGAGAATTCTGCATATCCTGCTTTGTAGAATCCTCCTTGTCAAGATTATTTTGTTTTACCCTCCTAAGTCATAAACTTTTTTTAAAAGCTTTTAATTTTTTGTTGGAGTATAGCCGATTAACAATGTTGTGATAGTATCAGGTGCACAGCAAAGCGACTCAGCCGTACGTATACATGTATCCGTTCTCCCCCAGACTCCCCTCCCAGTCATAAACTTTTGAGGTGTTTAGTACACATGGAATTCATAGATGTTACACATCTAGAATTCATAGGAAACATGAATTAGTATCCTGAACCTGTACAGTAAAGGCTTAAGATTCCTCTTTCTGTATTTGATGTTTTATCCCATCCATATCCCTAAAGCATTTTAAGCACCTAAGATTCCTGTGTCTCTAGGTGATCCTTTTCCGCCTATACTTCTGAAGCAATCTCCCTGCAGCATCTCTAAGACTCATGATAATACTATCTCCACTTAGTGGGTGGTATGGCCTTTCATGGCTTCCAAGGTTAGAGGAGGTGGTCAGCTCCAGTTTTCCAGGTGGGCTCCACTCCCTAACTGATTCCCCGACCTCTAGGGTCATTCAGCTTTAGTTCCTATTTACCTTTCGTGCTTTCTATATCCTCTTTTTTTTTCAGACTATCATTAGAAATGTCGCTTCCTTCCCTTAAATTTTCATTAGCATTTTTTGTTATTTTTTTCACTATTACTCTGTGTGTTAAATAGGAGGTGGAAATTACCCTGTCAGCCCAGTCTGCCTGATTGTTTAGAAGTCAGTGAGGGTTTTAAATCACCTCCTGCAGTAATTTGTTTACTAGTGGGTAAAACATTAGGTTAGAACCTAAAGGCCAGAATCAGGCATTCAAAATCAAGCATATATTCTGAGCTGGGAAGTGACAAATCTGTTTTCCTTCTCCTCTGTTTGAGAACTTGACATTTATATTCTCTATGGACATGATATATTGGTAAATAAGAATGTTACTTATTTGCATACTGTAACTTAGTAATCTTTTGAAATGATGCATTAGTGGTAGTTAGTGGTATAAAAGTGTTAATACAGGTTACAAAATGGTCTGACATTCATTTGTTATGAAGGCACACTTTTTTTAAAGTATTAACTTAGAAGCATTATTTTCACTTGCATTTTAGGTCCACATCAGAAAGTAGTAGCCAAACAGATACTGTCAGGTAAGTAAATTAGAAAGAATTTCTTAAAATAAGTATGTGTTAAAAAATAAGATGAACAAATGGAATCAACAAGTAATTGCTAAGTATTAATTGAGCAGCAACAATTGATAAGGTACTACACACAAAAAAATTCCTCTTAGTATTTGCCAACTTAGTTAAGTAGTGAGTATTTGTCTAAATAAATCAATGTCTTCTTTTCTTCAGTTTGTTAATGTATGTTGGGAGTTTATTCTGGAGAAACAGAGGAATAAGTGATTGGTGAAATGTTTATGGTGCTAACTCATAAATGGGGAAGTTTACTTCTTTAATTGGAGACTCTAGAAATCCAATATGTATGCTCATGAACAACTGAATGAGGGCTTACCCTGGTCACATAGGAAAAATTTGCTGAAGAAAAAGATTGTAAAGGAATAACAATTCTGTGTGTTCCATAGCCTTTCAAGATTACCAAGTAGTTTTAATTAGGTCTCCTTCCATTTCCTGAAAGGTGGATATGTCTGTATAATAATACAATAATTGTTTAGTTTCCTACATCCAACAATTTTGGATGGTGTTATTCTACCTAGGTCTCTCCAAAGTACACTTAGCAGACACACCCAAATCTACAGAGTAAGCTGTCTAGGCTGCACAACAGGGTTGTTTAATTTCTTTTATTCCAGGAGAGGTCTTCCTCTTCCATTACAATGCCTGCTTTTCTTATCCTTTATCTCTCTTTTGACATTATGGTCTTCTCCTTTTACTGACACTTATGGAGTCATAAGTTACTCTCACCAAACTAAAAGAATTGATTTTCATTATTATGTCCTCTCAGTATCAGGGAGTTAACTTATGGTCCTGAAACACAGTTACTTTTTCCTCACCTTGGACGTATGTCTTATTATACTCTGTTATCGTAGAGGATAGCACTGTATAGCCAGCATGTAGCAGAGTTGTTGGTTTATGGTAAGTGCTCAATAAATATTTGTTGAATGAATGCATGATTACTTAATCTTTTCCACACACAGGCAACCAGACCAAAAAAAAATCCACAAACACAAAGGTACATAGACAAATACACACACACACACACACACACACAAACTATGTATCTATAATGTTATAACTGCCCCCTTTTCTCCCTCTCTTATTATATTATCTCTCATCCTGAAACCTTGTCAACATAATTCATCTCTCCTAGGATATTAATTCACCTACATTGGGTAAGGGATGATAGAATTACCCATAGGTAAATGCACATTTCAACTAGAGTAGTATAATTTGGAATGTTAATCCACTGTTCTAGCCTTCAGGCTTGGTATATACCAGGGAAACATTTTTAGGATAATTTTATTCATTTATATTTAAAGAATGTCACTTGACTCTACTGCTATGTTTTACTAACATAACATCCACTATAGTTTTCAGGTCATTTATTTTTGGAATAATCTTTTTCTGGTAGAAAGTCAGTGGGAAAGACTGTTGAGGTCAAAGAATGCAGGGAGGTGGGATGAATCCCAGTATATGTTATATTAGTACCACTTTAGGTCTAATTAATTTTTTAAATACCTAAAATTCAATATTTTCATTCTTCTTCTAAACAACAGAAGGATATTAGATCACCTACACAACTCCCCCTCCATTTGTCAGTTATTATTATTACTATCATTTTATATTAAATGAATACTTACTAGGGCTTAACAACATATTTACCAATTGCTTTGGTCACCATTCATTCTTTTTTTTTAATGGTATTTAACCCTGGATTTTATTTTGTTTATTTATTTTAGATTTTTGGCCGCACTGCGTGGCTTGCGGGGTCTTAGATCTCCATCCAGGGACTGTACCTGGGCCACAGCAGTGAAAACACTGAGTCCCGACCACTGGACTGCCAGGGAACTCCCACTATTCATTCCTGAGTCCGTTTTTTTTTTTTTTCATTTTAATTTCAATTTCTTTCTTCCTGAAGTACAACGCTTTTAATTTTAGTTAGTTTCTGTGGTTATAAGCATTTGATGTTAAATGTCTGAACATGTCTTTTTCACACTCATCTTTGAAAGGCAACTTAGATGGTTACAGACTTGTGGTTGGGAGTCACTTTCCACAGCTCTTTTAAAGTATTGTGTTGCTGTAATGTGACATTTACTGGCATTGATGAGACCTCAGTTGACAGTCTGATTAACTTATTTATTCCCTTTCAATTAATGTGTTTACTCTAAGTGACTTCTAAGATTTCCTCTTTGTCCTGAACGTTTTGTTATTTTATTATGATATGTTCTGATAGAATTTGTTTTTATTTACGCTGCTCTGGATTCCATATAGTATTTAGATACCAGCATTCAGGTCATTAATTCTGGGAAAACAATCAGTCATTTCTTTAATTATCACATCTTTTCCATTCTTTGTCTTTTCTGCATCTGAAATGACTATATTTGGGAGAGTCTTCTCACTTTCTCCTCCATAGTTGTTAACCGGGCTGTTCATATGCTATGCTTTTTCATGTCTCTCTCTGCCACTGATTTCCTCATATTAGTTTCCAAATCACTCCTTCTCTTAACAGCTATCCTTTTCTTGCCTTACTTCTGCCTGAATCTCTGTGGAGATTCTAAATGTTTCTATTAAAGGTTTTTTATATTATCCATCTATCTCAATATGTGAATTTTTTGTTCTGCTGTGCTGTGCCTGTGGGCACTTAACACACAGTTGTTTGTAATTTAGACTTGTAAGCTCATCCTCAGGGGCAATGATTGTTCTCATGGGAACTCTGCACACCCCGAGTTGTAGAGGCGTACTTTAGGAAGAGGGAAATGTTTCAGCTTTCCCTGTCTTGGGGCATGAATGTTTTAATATTTTCTATGCTTGCTAGTTCAAATTTGTGGGTAATGAAATTGAGGAATTGTGGTCCTGCCTCTATAGATGGTAGAGGTCTGGGGTCCTGCATCTCTAGGTGATCCTTTTCCATCCACATGGCTGAGACAATTTGCCTATTGCATTCCCAGTGGCCATACCTTTTGTTAACTCCATTCAAGACTACCAGGCTTGGGCTTCACTCTAGCTTTCTAACATTTAAATATCTGTACCCTAAACTCCTACCAAGCTAGGGTTATTAAAATCATATCCCTTAGGGTACACGTAATTCAGAGTCCCTTGTAGTCATTCAGATTTTGCTCCTGTTTTCTCTCTGAATTTCTAGTTTCTTCATTTTTTACTGACAGACAAAGAGCCTTTTCTGGCTGTCAGTCTCAGTTCGGTATTAAATTTTTGCGCTATTATCTTCAGCTTTTCTGCAGAGTAGAAACGGGAAACTTTCCTTGTGGAATAGAAAGGGGAACTTATTCTGTCAGTTAAGTCTGATAGTTTGCCCAGAAGTAAATGTGAATGTTAATTTGCAAAATGTGGCAATTTACTTGTCAACAAATGAAAAGCTAACTTGTAGCTGGAAGGCCAAATTTAGGCAGAATCAAACTTATATACTGTGCTTAGAGGTGATAAAGAAGCAAATGCATCTCTGCTGTCTTGATACGTTTCCCCACTGGAGGATTTAAATTTTGCACTATGTGTTGCACTTGGTGTTGGGTAAATAAGATTGCTACTTATTTTCCTGCCCCAGGTGTTAAAAGAGTTAGTTTTGGTATGAAATGGCTTGATCTTCATTCTTAAAGTAGGCAGGTTTCTTAGTATTAACTTTCAGACATTTTTATTTTTATTTAGATCAAGTTCGGAAAGTAGTGGCCAAACAAATACCAGCAGGTAAGTGACATAAGAAATGTTTCTTATAAGTATATGTTGAAAATAAGAATGAACAAAAGATTGTTTAATATTTTTTGAGCAGCCACAATTGATAAAGTACTACACTAAAAACAACTTATTAATATTTTCCATTCTGGGAATGAGTATTAATTAACTCAGTCTTTTCTTCAGTTTATTAAATTTTTATTGATTGCCTCCTCTTTTGATGCCTAGGGAAAAACTAGTTGTCTAATGAGAGACAAGATATTTATAATTATTTTGTGAAACTAACTCATAGAGCATTTTTGAATGTTTTATGATGAAATACAAAGGGAAATATTACTTTTTTGTTTAGATTATATTTATACTCACAAACTCAATATGAACAATTGAGTGAATTATTACCCCAATCAGGAGGAGTTTATCTAAGAGACAGTTATCATAAACACACTAAAATTCTACGTTTTCCACATTCCCCATCTCAGTCCAACAGCCCTCAATTGTGTTAATAAGGGTTCTCTGAGTTTTCAGTTTCCCATGTGGCCTTGTGATCCTTCTGAAGTCATCTAATATATACTGATTTGCTAATCTTCTTTTCTCCCTTGTAGAGTTTTAGTTTTCTTGTCCTGCCTGGTGTTTTTCCTTAAAGTGTCTTCTTTTAGTTACATTCAATCCACTGATATTCCAGAATATCCTTCATACCCACAGGTTAAGTTTTCAGGCTACACTGCACCACATTATATAGTTTCTGTCGTCCCTGATGAAGTCACCCCCTCCATTTGGGAGCTATTGGCATTTCTCTATCCTTTATTCTGTTGTTTTTGTATGTTTCCTAACATAATTACCTTTTTATAGATATTATTTTCTCCAAACAAAGTATGAAGAAAAAAGCCGATTTTCTTTATTGCCTCCACTCTGTCACCATTACCAGGGGATTTGTGATATAGTGCTCAAACACTCTAATACTTCCAAACTTCTGCTTACCTAAATAAAGCATTACTTTGCCGATACACTCTGAAATTGCTTGAGGATAATGGCCACGTGTATTTTGCGAACTAATTTGTAGTTAGCACCTAGCAGAGTAAATGCTCAATAAATACTTGCTTAGTGAATGAACATCACATCCATCTTGAACTTCATATACACACATAATTGACGTTATAACTACTCCAGTTGTCCCCTCACATTCTCTCTCATTATAGAGTATGTCATTTGCACAGTCATCCTCTTCTAGAAGTGGTGTTCAAGATTGAGGGATAGTCATCATCCGTGGGACAATATATATTGCATTTGAAGAGTGTAATCTGGAGTGTTAACCCATAAGTCTAGCTTGTGTTTAGCATATACCAGAAAAAGCATTCTTGGATTATTATTTCTTTTAAATTTAATAAGCTAGGCAGACGTAGTTGCTCTGCTGTACTGTTATAGCCCCCATTATATTTTCCTTTTTTCCCTGTTTTAAAAATTTTGAAAGCCAGTGGGAGGTGTTGGTAGAACCAACTCCTTGGGTAAACACTACCACGACAAAAAAAATTTTAAAGCCAGAAATACGACAGGTTATGTATCCAGTAGACTCACAAATCTATATATATAAATCCCTTTATTGGTTTGGGGAGAACTAACTATATTAAATAGGGGAGTTTCATGGTCAGAATAGTAGGAAAAATCTAGTATAAGTTTTGAAGATACAAAATAGCAGAGGTAGGGAAGGGATAGGAGGGGTAAAATTATGCCACTCCTAGCACTGAATTCTCTCCCTAATCTTACTACCTATATTATCTTCTTTGTCAATTAAACTCAATTAGTTTGTCTTCAATGTATTCTTTTTCATTCTTTTGGTTGGGGGATCAGAAATAAGAAATCTGTGGATATAAAAATGGAAAAGAGGCTTTAGAATTTGATTTTGGCTTCTGGTAATAATGAGTATAAAAATAGAAATGTGGCAGATACTTCTTTATTACCACAATTTTGAAGGGAAAGAGGAAGAAACCGCCATAAAAATATATCTTTGTCAGACTGTATTATATCATGATAAAAGCATTATTTCCTTATTTATTTAGTTCCAAGTCACAGAAAAGCAGTGAAACACTTAACAGTAGGCAAGTACATTAGGAAATATCTCTTAAAATAACTTGCTTTAAATTAAAATGAAATTTATAATCCACAACTAATTCCTAAATATTTATTGCTTAGATGAATTCATAAAGTACTGCACCAAAAATAATGTTTTAATCTTTACTAATCTTGTTATTAATGAGTATTTAAATCAGTTTTTAAAGACTTTTAGTCTTTTTTCCTCAGTTTAGTAAAATTCTCTTAAGTTTGTTGGGAACTTGCTCTTGTGGACAGAATGGAATTAGAGTTGACTCTAATAAGATATATGATATGTAAATTAGTCTTTTAAATGAATTCATAATCAAGCCACTTTATCCAGTAGGCACTGTAGCCAAAATGCTTAAGGCCTATGAGTTTCCAAGTGCCCAAACCAAAACACTGTTTACCATATGAAACAATTTAAAAATGACTGGCTCCAAGATATGGAAAAAGTAAAATTGATATGTATTTAAATTTCTAAAAACATACAAAGATTTGACTTGTTATATTCAAGAACATTTCATTGCATGTGAAAAAAATATTAGATTTTCTCATTTGCAAGTACTTCTGATTAAATACGATGGTTTCCCAAAAATCACAATTGATAGTAAATAAGTTACTCACAGCTAAATAATTTCACAAGCAAAATTGTAAAAATTCTTCTAGAATTCTTTTTCTTTTTCCATATGAATTTTTCACTTGGCAGTATGCCAACTGTATGTTTTGCAGTGGAAGGTAATTTATTTGTTACACCTAAGTACCTAAGCACATGTGTCTTTGTTCTCTTCCACAGTAACTAATAATTCCTTCAGAAGGCAATGGATATTACTGGGGATCTCACTGAGAAATGAAAATGCAGCCTTTTCTCCCCTGGTCACAACTGAAGGAAGCAATAAACCAAGATGGACCAATCTGCAGGAGCGTCTGTTTTTATTTCCTTCTCCACCCCTGAGGCGCAGGTTTGCCATTTCAGGGCCCTTGACTGCAGATAGTCAGTCACAACTCCCACTGACTCCCTGAGCTCTTCTCCACAGCTCTCTCCACCACCCACTCGGATTTACTGCCTGGGGCCCCAGATGCTGGGGATCTGCATCAACTGCTCTCACTCAGGAAAGGGTCTGGGCACGGACTGTGTTCCTTCTCCGGGTCCTTCTCACTGGACTTGGCTGGCTGCATGCAGATCTCAGTTAATGCAGTCATTTGACCACCTCACCCTCCCCACAACCACAGAACCAGGGCTTCTCAGGGAAGCTGTGCTCCTTCTGGGGACTGTGCTTTACCTTCCAGGCCTCTCCCTCTGTTTACCACCTTTCTCTTGCCCCTCGGCTGGGTGACCTGCAGCGTGAATCCCAGAAGGCAGAAGGACCCAGAGAGCTTGGGCTTGGGTCTCAGGGGCAAAGATTAATCCCTTATCAGAGTTTGGTATGAAGATTGATAAATCGAGTTGGGAAAAATATCTCTCATTTTCCATTTTCTCAAAGAGTGTATAAAATTGCTCAGTTTTTCAATTAAATATTTGGCCAAATTCATCAATGAAGCTAGAGTTTTCTTTGTCGGAAGATTTTAAATTATGGATTCAATTTCTTTAACAGATAAAGAACTATTTAGATTTTCCATTCTTGTGATATTTTTTCACAAGTTGTATTTTTAAAGGGGTTTATTTCATTTAGTTTTAATTAATTTGGTAGTGTATATATGTCCATGCCATACTCTCACTTCGTCCCAGCATACACTTCCCCCTCCCCATGTCCTCAAGTCCATTCTCTACGTCTGTGTCTTTATTCCTGTCCTGCCCCTAGGCTCTTCAGAACCTTTTTTTTTTTTTAGATTCCATATATATGTATGGTATTTGCTTTTCTCTTTCTGACTGACTTCACTCTGTATGACAGACTCTAGGTCCATCCACCTCACTACAAATAACTCAATTTCGTTTCTTTTTATGGCCAGTGTTTTTTAAATTGGAGTGTTAAAATGATTTACATTTAATATAATTTCTGATACTGTTGGTTTTAAAAAGTCTGTCATTTTGTTACATGTTCTCTATTTGTCCCACATTTCTTTGTTCTTTTGGGGTTTTTTTTTCCCCTCTGTTTTTCTTTTAGGTTAATTGAGCAATAAACTACTTTTTCTTTTCTATGGTTTTTAGCTGTCCTTTTTTATATTAACCATTTTTGGTAGCTCTTCCAGAGGTTACAATGTGTATCCTTAATTCATCACAGTCTACCTTGAATTAGTATTTTCCTACTTAACAAACAACAAAAGAACTTTGCAACAGCATGGTTCCTGTTACCTCCTCCTGCCCTTGGTGCTACTACATTTAATTCTACATATTTTATAAATTCCATGTATACATTGCTGGGTTTTTTTCACCTGAAGCAGTCAATAGTGTTTTCAAAATTTTTATATGGCTTTTTATATTTACCCACATGTTTACCCTTTCTGTTGCTCTTCATTTCTTCTTATCATCTGTGCTTTCATATGGGATCACTTCCCTCAGCTTGGATAACCTTCTCTAGTATTGCAGTGTGCTTCTGATGGTGACAATTTCTTTCATCTTTTTTTTTTCTGCTTGAAAAGTTTTTTTATTTTCTTTTCAGTGAGATACAATTATTGCACACAGAATTCTAAATTGCCATTTTTTCCCTTTCAGCAGCATTTAATCTCTTATCTTCTGGGTTTCATTATTTTTGATGAGAATTCAGTTATTATTCTTTTTGGTATACTGGATTGTAATGTGTCTCCTCACACACCCAGGCACTCCTAAGATATTTTTCCATGTCTTTGGTTTTTGGAAGTTTGATCATGATATGCTTAAGGTGTTTTTCTTTGAATTTACCCTAACTTATATTCAAGTAACTTCTTGGATCTATTACTTAATGTCTTTCAGCAATTTTGGAAAATTCTCAGCCATTAAGTATGTCTTCATATCTTTCTTTTGACCCATTCTCTGTTTTCCCTTAGGGAACTCCAGTTACACATTTTCCTTATTAGATACTGTCTCATAATTCTTTGAAGTTCTGTTTTGTTTTTTAAATGATTTTTCCTATTTTAATTCAGTTTGGATAATTTCTGATGCCCTATCTCAAGCTCACTGATTCCTTCTGCTGTGTCCAATCTTCTGTAACCTCATCCAATGATTTTTTTAAGTCTTAGAATTTCCATTTGGTTCTTCTTTTAGTTTCCCTTCTTCTGTTGAAATTATTGATTTTAAATCCTTTTTGTCTATTTTGTTCTTCGCATGCTGTAACATGTTTATAACAGTTATTTTAAAGTTCTGATCTACCAAATCAAATACTCCCATTTTAATGTGCTTGATACATGCCCTTGGATATGTGTTGTTTGGTATGTGTTTTTATCATGATAATGTCCTATATATTTGATGCATTCTTTTTTACTATTTTCAATCAATACTAATGTTTGTAATATTTAATTCACGTGGGTATATACATATTAACATAAAATGCATTATTTATAATATTTATAAATATATATTTATAAAATATTTCATTCAAACTGCTACACAGTATTTCATATTGTACATCTATTAGAATTTTTCTCCATTTTCTTTAGTGATTAATAAGTAAGTTGCTTACAGCTCCCACTATCACAGATGATACTGCTGACAGCCTTGTACATGTTCCTGATAGTTCTTTGCAAGAGTTTCTCTGGAGTATTTTTTATGTACAGATGGATGTATGTTGGCTAATTATTCTGTCATGTGATCACCACTACATCCAATAAATAGCATGTTTCCATCACTCCACAGAAATTCCCTTGTTTTTGTTTGCAGTCAGTCCTTCCTCCACCTTTAGTCCCAAGGCAACCAATGATCTCTTTCTGTCAATATAGTCTTGCCTTTCACAGTATTTCATATACATGACATCATGTATATGAGGGCTTTAAGCTGTCTGCAGATCCATAGCTTTCAGAGTTCCCTTCTCCTTTAATTTCCAGTTTCTTTGACAGCCCCAAGTTTTGACCTTTGGGTTTTTTTTGTTTGTTTTTTGTGGTATGCGGGCCTCTCACTGTTGTGGCCTCTCCTGTTGCGGAGCACAGGCTCCAGACGCGCAGGCTCAACGGCCATGGCTCACGGGCCCAGCCGCTCTGCGGCATGTGGGATCCTCCCGGACCGGGGCACGAACCCGCGTCCCCTGCATCGGCAGGCGGACTCTCAACCACTGCGCCACCAGGGAAGCCCAAGTTTTGGCCTTTGAAACCTCAAGCCAGAAAGCTCCTACTTTCTGCTGCCTGAGCCTGTGTGAAGGCTGGGGAGTAAATTGAGTCAAAAGTGCAGAGCACTCACACATCCCACCAAGAGCAGTTCTGCCCTTTTTAAGAGTAGACCGCCATCTTTCTTCTTTTTTGTTTGCCTTTTTTTGTTTTGTTTTGTTTTTTGAGGCAAGGAATATGACTTTATTCGGAAAGCCCACAGACTGAGAAGATGGCAGACTAAAGTCTTAAAATAACCATCTTCAACCCCTATCCTTCTGTTTGCTTTTTTTGCCAGGCTTCCTGGGGTCTTTTGCATACAGACCTAGTTTAGTGGTCAGCCAGGGATTTAGATAAGTTTATTCTCAAATTTTGGATCTCAGCCTTTCTCTTGCTTCCAGAATTTCCTGCTTTATATTTTCTTTTTTTAAAATAAAAATTGTATATATTTAAGATATACAACATGATGATTTGATACACATATACACTTGACTATTACTGCAGTCAAGCTAACTAACATATCCATCTCCTCACATAGGTACCAATCTTTTTTGGGTGGTGAGAGCACCTGAAATCTAGTCTCTAAGCAAATTTCCAGTCTTTATTATAGAATTACTAACTTTGGTCATCATGTTGTATATTAGATTTCTAGATTTACTCCTCCAGCATAACTGCAACTTTGTACCTCTTGACCAACATTTCCCCATTTCCCACACCCTCCAACCCTGGTAACCACCAGTCTACTTTCTGCTTCTATATATTTTAGGTTTCACATATAAGTGAGATTATACAGTATTTATCTTTCTGTGTCTTATCTCACTGAGCAAATGTCCTCTAGGTTCATCCATGTTGTCACAAATAACAGGATTTCCATGTTTTTCATGGCTGAGTAATTCTATCACATTTTCTTTATCCATTCATCCTTTATGGACACAGGTTGTTTCCATATCTTGGCTATTGTGAACAATGCTGCAAAGAACATGGGTGTGCAGATATGTCTTTGAGATACTGGTTTCATTTACTTCTGATATATGCCCAGAGGTAGGATTGCTGGATCATATAGTGTTCTATTTTTAATTCTGAGGAACTGCCATATTGTTTTCCATAATGGCTGTACCAGTTTATATTCTCTCCCACAGTGTACCACAGTTCCAATGTCTCCACACACATACTGGATGATACTTGTTCTCTTTATCTTTTCAGTAATAGCCAACAAATTGGGTATACAGAAGGACCATACCTCATCATAATAAAGCCATATATGACAAGACTACAGCTAATATACTCAACAGTGAAAGGTTGAAAGTTTTCCTCTGTGATCAGGAACAAGACAAAGGCGTCCACTCTCACCACTCTTAAGTACTGGAAGTCCTAGCTAGAACAATCAGGAAATATGAAGTAATAAAAGGCATCCAAATCGGAAAGGAAGAAGTAAAATTGTCTTTATTTGTAGATATGCCCTTATACAAGAAAATTCTAAAGACTCAACCAAAGAACTGATCAACAAATCCAACAAAGTTGCAAGATATAAAATCAACATACAGAAATCAGTTGCATTTCTACATACTAAAAATGACATAGCTGAGAAAAAAGTAAACAATCTCATTCACAATGCATTAAAACAATAAAATAATTAGGAATAAATTTACTAAGGGAAGTGAAAGATCTGCACAAAGAAAACTGTAAGACTTTGATGAAAGCAATTGAAGAAGACATGAATAAATGGAAAGATATCCCATGTCTATGGATTGGAAGAATTAACATTGTTAAAATGTCCATACTACCCAAAGCTATCTATAGATTCAATACAATCTCTATCAAAATTCCAATGGCATTTTTCATAGGAACAGAAAAAAACTAAAATTTGTATGGAACCACAAAAGACCACAAGTAACCAAAGCAATCCTTAGAAAGAAGAACAAAGCTGGAGATATCACACTTCCTGATTTCAAGCTATATGACAAAGCTATAGTAATCAAACAGTGTAGTACAGGCATAAGAGTAGACACAGACCAATGGAACAGATCTAGAGCTCAGAAATAAATCTTTGTACATATGGTCCACTAATATTTGACAAAGGAGCCAAGAATACTCAATAGGGAAAGAATAGTCTTTTCAATCAATGGTTTTGGGAAAACTGGATAACCATATGCAGAACAATGAAATTGGTCTCTTGTCTTATACCACTCATAAAAATTAACATGAAATGGATTAAAGGATTAAATATAAGACCTAAAACTATAAACCTCCCAGGAGAAAACATAGGGGAAAATCTCCTTGACATTGGTCTTGGCAACAATTTTTTGGTTATGACACAAAAATAAGTGGGACTGCATCAAACTAAAAAGCTTCTGTACAGCAAAAGAAACAATCAATGAAATAAAAAGATAACTTAGGGAATGGGAGGAAATGTTAGCAAATCATATACCTGATTAAGGGGTTAATATTCAAAATGTATAAAGAATTCAAACAACTCAAAAACAAAATATAATATTTTAAAAATATTATAAGATGGCAGAGTAGAAAGACCCTGAGTTCTTTCACCTCCTCTCACGAGCACACCAAAATCACAACTATCTGCAGAATAACCATCGATGAAAAAGACCAGGACCTACCGGAAAAGATCTTCTACAACTAAAGACATGAAGAATGAACCACAACAAGACAGGTAGAAGGGGTGGACTCATGATATAGTCAAGTCCCGTACCCCCGGGTGGGTGACTCACAAACTGGAGAACAATTATATTGCAGAGTTTCTCCCACAGGAATGAGAGTTCTGAGCCCAACTTCAGGCTTGCTAGCCCAGGGGTCCAGCATCAGGAAGATGAGCCCCCAGAGCATTTAGCTTTGAAAGCCAGCAGGGATTAATTTTGGGAGTCTCACAGGACTTCACTCTCTATTTAAGGCTGCAAACTTGTTAAATTTTATAATCGTTGGCTTCTCCAAGTGAAACTCAGAAATACTTAAAAAATAGCTGTAATGTCTGCCTTAAGAGAGATGGTGTTTATTCCAGTTTGCCTTTTTATGGTGAAATAAAATCCTTTACCAATGAACTAATGTTTCCCATAATAAATTTTTTAAAAAAGGGACTTCCCTGGTGGTGCAGTAGTTAAGAATCTGCTTGCCAATGCAGGGGACATGGGTTCGAGTCCTGGTCTGGGAAGATCCCACATGCCGCAGAGCAGCTAAGCCCGTGTGCTACAACTACTGAGCCCACATGCCACAACTACTGATGCCTACATGCCTAAGAGCCCGTGATCCGTAACAAGAGAAGCCACTGTTGTGAGAGCCTGCACACCGCAACGAAGAGTGGCCCCTGCTCTCTGCAACTAGAGAAAGCCCACATGCAGCAATGAAGACCCAACGCAGCCAAAAATAAATAAATAGATAAATAAATAAATTTATTTTTTTAAAAAAAGGCTTAAAAGTCTCACACAAAATCTTTTGTGCACCAGGACCTAGGGCAAAAGAAGTAATTTGATAGAAGCCTGGGCCAAACCTACCTGCTGGTCTTGGAGAGTCTCCTAGAGAGGAAGCGGGCAGCTGCAGCTCATCCTGGGGACATAGACACGGGAGGCAGCCATTCTCAGGGGCTCCTTCTACCGCATGGATGCTGGTGCTGGCAGGTGCCATTGTTGAATCCTCCCTCTACCTCATTAATGCCAAGATCTGGCCCACCCGACAGCCTGTAGACACCAGTGCTGGGATCCCTCAGGCCAAGCAACTAATTGGGGGAGGGAGCATAGCTCTACCCATCAGCAGACAGGCTGCCTTAAGATCTCCTGAGCCCACAGCTCCCTCTAGACACAGCCCTTCCTACCAGAGGGCCCTGGACACAGCTCCACGAACCAGTGGGCAGGTACCAGTCCCAGAAACCCCTGGACCCTGGTCCCACCCTGCAGGGAACCTGTTCTAGCCTTTGGACCAGCCTCACCCACCAGAGGGCAGATACTAGATGCAAGAAAACCACAGTCCCACAGACGGGGGATCCAGCCCTCCAAAAGCAGGCCAGACCCTGCCCTGGGACTAGCTGGGCCCCAGCCCTGCCCACTAGCAGGCCAACACAAGCTTCAGGATACTCCAGACCCCACACTGAACTGTGTCAGGAACAACACCCCCGACCCCACCCCAAGGAATCTGACACTAGCTCTGGGATCCCTGGGCCCTGCAACCAGACTCCAGGATCTGGCTCTACCTGCCAGTAGACTGGCACTAACTACAGGACCTGGCTTCACCCACCAGTGAGCCAGCACTAGCCCTGGGGCCCTCTGTGGTTCTGCAGTCAGCTGCCTTGTGACCTGTCCACACCAACCAGCAGCTAACAGCCTCTGCACAAGGCAGGGCCTGACAACCAACTGGACCAGGGGCCAACAAAGCCAAACAGACCACCCACATAATCAGCCTGCCACAACAGAAGGACCCACGCAGCCCACATAGGGGAGAGCCCCTAGAGCTTGGGTGACGAGAAGGAAGTGTGCTTCTGGGACAAAGAGGACATCTCCTCAGAAGGCCATTTCTCCAAGGTCAGGAAGTGTACACTCTCCCAAGACTGAACCAGGAAGAAATAGAAAATATGAACAGATCAATTGCCAGTAATAAAATTGAATCTGTAATTTAAAAACTCCCAACAAACAAAATTCCAGGACCAGTTGGTTTCACAGGTGAATTCTGCCAAATATTTAGAGAAGAGTTAACACCTACCTTTCTGAAACTATTCCAAAAAATTACAGAGGAAGGAACAGTCCCAAACTCATTCTTTGAGGCTTCCATCACCCTGATACCAAACCAGACAATGATATCACAAAAAAGAAAATTATAGGTCAATATCACTGATGAAGATAGATTCAGAAATTCTCAACAAAATATTAGCAAACCAAATCCAACAATATATTAAAAGAATCATACACTGTGATCAAGTGGGATTTATCCCAGTGCAGTGATGCAAGGATTTTTCAATATTCGCAATTCAATCAATGTGATACACCACATTATTAAATCAAAGAATAAAAACTGTATGATCATTACAAGAGATGCAGAATAAGCTTTTGACAAAATGCAACATTCATTTACAATAAAAACTCTCCAAAAAGCATAGAGGGAACATACCTCAACATAATAAAGGTCATTTATGACAAACCCACAGCTAACAACATACTCACTGTGAAAAGCTGAAAGCATTTCCTCTAAGATCAGGAACAAAACAAGGATGCCCACTCTTGCCACTTTTATTCAATGTGGTATTGGAAGTTTTAGCCACAGCAATCAGAAGAGAAAAAGAAATAAAAGGAATCCAAATTGGAAAGGAAGAGGTAAAACTGTCACTGTTTGCGGATGACATGATACTATACATAGAAAACCCAGAAAACACCACCAGAAAACCACTATAGCTCATCAATGAATTAAGTAAAGTTGCAGGATATAAAATTAATATACAGAAATCTGTTGCATTTCTGTATACCAACAATGATCTATCATAAAGAGAAATTAAGGAAACAATCCCATTTACCATTGCATCAAAAAGAATAAAATACCTAGAAGAAATCTACCTAAGGATGTAAAAGACCTGTACTCAGAAAACTATAAGACACTGATGAAAGAAACTGAAGACAACACAAACATATGGAAAGATACACTATGTTCATGGATTGGAAGAATTAATGCTGTTAAAATGACCATACTATCAATGACTATCAAAACACCAATGGTATTTTTCACAGAACTAGAACAAATAATTTAAAAATTTGTAGGGAAACACCCAAGACCCCAGCAGCCAAAGTAATCTTGAGAACAAAGAACAGAGCTGCAAGAATCTGGCTCCCTGACTTCACACTATATTACAAAACTACAGTAATCAAAACAGTATGGTACTGGCACAAAAACGGAAATATAGTTCAATGGAACAGGATAGAAAGCCCAGAAATAAACTCACACAACTATGGTTAATTAATCTACAACAAATGAGGCAAGAATATACAATGGAGAAAAGACAATAAGCGGTGCTGGGAAAACTAGACAGCTACATGTAAAAGAATGAAATTAGAACATTCTCTACACCATATACTACAAAAAAAAAAAAGCAACCCTCAAAGTGGAGTAAAGATCTAAATATAAGAACAGAAACCATAAAACTCCTAGAGAAAAACATAGGCAGATCACTCTTGACATCAATCATAGCAATATTTTTTGGGGTCTGTCTCCTTAAGCAAAGGAAATAAAAGCAAAAAGAAACAAATGGGACCTAATTAAACTTAAATCTTTTGCACGGCAAAGGAAACCATCAACAAAATGAAAAGACAGCCTACTGAATGGGAGAAAATATTTGCAAATGATATGACTAATAAGGGGTTAATATCCAAAATATACAAACAGCTCATACAACTCAATATCAAAAACAAACAACTCAACTAAAAAATTGGCCAAAGACCTGAAGAGACATTTTTCAGAAGACATCCAAATGGCCAACAGCTATATGAAAAGATGCTTAACATAGCTAATCATCAGCGAATGCAAATTAGGGAACGCAAATTGAAGCTAAAGTGAGACTTCACACCTGTTAGATTGGCTATTATCAAAAAGAGAAGAGATAAGTGTTGGCACAGATGTGGAGAAAAGGAAACACTTGCGCACTGTTGGTTAGAATGTAAATTGGTACAGCCACTATGGAAAATGGTATTAAGTTTCTTCAGAATATTAAAAATAGAACTACCATATGATCCATCCGTCTACCTCTGGGTATATACCCATATAAAAGGGAAACAGGATCTGGAAAAAATATCTGCCCTCCCATGTTCATTGCAGCATTATTCACAATAGGCAAGATATGGAAACAAATTGTGTCAATCAATGGATGAATGGATAAAGAAGATGTGATTGAATGAATGTATACCACCCGCCCCCCACACCTTCAGGGAGGGGAGAGGAGCTGAAGATTGAGTTGAATCACCAGTGACCAATGATTTAATCAATTATGCTTATGTAATGAAGCCTCCATAATAACCCAAAAGGATGGGGTTCAGAGAGCTTCTGGGTTGGTGAACACCAGATACAATGGAGATACAATGAGAGTGGTGCACTTGGAGAAGGCAAGATGGCTTTTGACTTTTTCCCATACCTTGCCCTATTCATCTTTTCTAGCTGGCTGTTCCCGAGTTAAGTCCTTTCATAATAAATAGGTAATCTAATAAGTAATGTGTTATCTCTGAGTTCTGTTGAGCCACTGTAGCAAACTCAAGGAGGGCATCGTGGGAACCTGCAGTTGACAGCTGGTTTGTCAGAAGCACAGGTGGCAACGTGGATTTGGGATTGGTATCTGAAGTGTGAGGGGAGGGGGCAGTCTTTTGGGGTTGAACCCTTCATCTGTGGGGTCTGGCACTATCTCCACATAAACAGTGTTAGAATTGAGTTGAATAGTAGCACACGCAGTGGGTGTCAGAGAATTGCTTGCTGGTGTGGGTAAACTTCCCCCCTTCCCACATTGGAAATGGGTGCAGAAGCTTAGGTATCCAATTTTGTTTTAAAATGAAACCACCAAACGTATATGTAAATACACTAACCAGTTTTTAAGGAAGAGGAGAAAATTATTGTCAATCCATTTTCCTTAATTTCAGTGACGAAGAGTTTATCTTGGAGCTTGGCACGTTTGTAATATTCACTCTGAGGAGGGCTGCGTTCTTTTCAATTGGCAAAGACGGCCGTGATAATTTCTTAAATGTAATAAGTATTGTAGAAGGATTTGCTTATTGTTTTCAGATCGCTGGAGATCTAGTAAGCTTTATAACTTCATAATATCCAAGATCTTGTCTTCTTTTCAAAAGTTCAAGCAAGGGCTTCATGGGCTTTTGGGATGCTTATGAGCAGGCTGGAAAAAGGATCAGGATCCTTTCTAGTCTGTTTTCGGCTGGTCTCTCTAACCCCAGAAATGCTTTCTGTAAGAATCTGTCCAAGTATATATTTAAAAGATGAAAGTCTAAGGTAGGCTTTTTGAATCTTGGCCTGTTACATTTCTACCAGTTTTCTAATTATTTCTCTCTGTAATTAAACAGTGACAGAAAATTCTGCTTATAGGATCTGAGTATTTAACTAAGGTATCATGGAAGTAGCTTCTTCACAATCCTTAACTGAGTCATCATATTTGGTTTTAATTTTAACTTCTTTGGAGAAGTTCTGGAATATCCAATCGAATAGTTACGTGCATCTGTGTGAATGCGCAGGATGTGATATTTCACACAATACTCTTTCAAATGATTGAATCAGTTGAGTTCCATAGTCCTTAACCTGGCCATATTAGGTTACAGCACCGATGGCCTCTGTGAATCCTATAATTGGGAACACTACCACTTAATTACAAGGTGATTTTTAATTGAGGCTTTCTTTTAGCCAATCGGATGTAACAGTACCTTCTTGGGTTTTTGGTTCAGGGAATTGTTAAACACAAAAAATTCAATTAAATCCCTGTGCTCTTCTAGCTTCTCTGTGTCTTCTTTGGCCAAATATGCCAACAGGAAATTTGCTCCTATTCCAATATTGAAGCTCACGTACAGTGGTTTATATGTTCTCCTTGATAAATTATATTGGAATATCCTCCATAATTCTGGGCTTACTGAACTTTTCCAGGGTTTGGGGGTCATTTCTTTTATCTTTTTTTCTGTTTTCACCTGAAGTCTAGAAGAGATTTGGAGGCAGGAATGGTGCTTCTCCTATTTGGTTGCTCAAGGAAAAATTAATTTAAATTTCATGAAATAGGCCCACCACAAGTGTGATCTAAAAACTGTTTGGATACCTAGCCGACGTTTCCCAAGAAGCTGAGAGAAAAACTTTAACCTAGAAGGGAAAATTCTGACTACATAACTTTACTTCAAAGTTGAGAGAAACTTTGAGTACTGGGTGCAAGTTAGCATTTGGCTTTTGAGAGACACTTTTTCTCCTGTCTTGCCTGTGCCTACCAAGTCCCACCATTACAGAAAGCTTTATGTAGTTCTCTTTGTATCCAGAAATGTTATCATTAGGAGGTTACAGTTTTTTGTTAGAAGGTGTCTTCAGATGCCAAATCACGTGGTTTGGGATCATTTTTGCCAACTCAAATACTTTCTTTTGATGGCAGGTGACTAAATTTGTACTGTACATATTATTTTCATTCTCATCCATAGAGATGTTTAAATTGGGCCTTCTCTAAACAGTCTTGTACTACAGGTTGTTCTCTTTGAAAAATAGACTACTGAAAGCTTGACTGAGCAGAAATAACTTGTGTGATACCTGCATGTTTTTCTTTGATTGTTTTGGGTATTTGGGCTTCTTGAGATTCCGAATGAACTTTAGGATGGGTTTTTTAATTTCTGCAAAAAATGCCATTGGGATAATAACTGCATTTAGCTGGTAGAAAGCTTTGGGTAGTATTGATCTTAACAGTAATAAATCTTCCAATTCACGAAAATGGGATATTTCCACTTATTTATATCTTCTTTATTTTCTTGCATGTCGCTCTGTGGATCCTGATGAAAGGCTATTTCACAATCAATAATATAAGCGGCTAGTGCATGGCTAGAATACAACACATTTCAGCCAGAGTGACAACTACTTGCAGTAGGTCAGCTCCAGGAAGATTTGAAGAGAAGCGTTGTGGCTTTTCCAGCCATTACATTTGCAAATCTCCCTCTGCAGTTTATTGGCTTGTGGAATAGTTTCCTGAACCCAGCTGAGCTGCCTAGACCCTTGGTCCAGCCTTGCCAACCTCAGACATGGATATACCATGTGAAAGCTAGAGAGCAGGTGCAAAAACGTGTTTTCTGAACATGTACTATGGAATCAAGGATAATGTAGCTCCTGCAGAGTTGCCTGTAAATGGCAGAAATAGAGACACAGATGTAAAGAATAAACATATGGACACCAAGAGGGGGAGGGGGGGCAGTGGGATGAATTGGGAGATTGGGATTGACATATATACACTACTATGGATAAAACAGATAATTAATGAGAACCTGCTGTATAGCACAGGGAACTCCACTTCGGTGTACAGTAGAAACTAGCACAACATTGGGAAACAACTATACCCGCCCCCCAAAAAATAAGAATTAGCTCAAGTGAAAATTTACTTTTTCCTTAATGATTAGGTGAGTGAGTGACCCACTGCAATCTCTCTGCAAGTGACAGGCAGTGCCAATAGGAACAATAGGTACCTTGGGCAAGAGCTACTTTGTAGCTAACTCCACACTCATGAGTTTCTTAAAGATATTCTTACACTGCTTTAGCCCAGATCCATACAAAGGCAATATCCTTTATCTGTGTCCATTTTAAGCACACACTTATTTGTTTTCAGGGTGTTTGATGTGTCAGAGAGGCTATAGGCTTTGCATGCACACCAACAGCATTGTCCAGTGTTAATGTACACTAGAAATCTGGTCGGTATCCACAGAGGAAATTAGTTTTGCAATAGTGACAGAACTGTCAGAAACTCAAGTGTACAGAAATTTGACCAAATCAGTGGTCTGATTTTAGCTGTAGAGTCCAGGTAAATTCCAAGAGTACTGTCTTCAGTGATGCCCACTTGACTCAGTTCTTTGGCCCTCCTCTAAAAGTGTATGCAAGAGGCTGGCTTAGTGTGACTGCCATCCTTAGCTGTTTGGAAGTCAACACTTTAATAACCCACTGATTTCATGCACCTAGTATGGCTGTTAATGTCAATCTGACTCTTGTCCCTTGATAGGTGCTCTGTTCTTTTCCTCTGGAAGATTTCAGAATCTTTCCTGTCATTTAAAATTTCAAATTTGTTTTTCCTCCAAAGCCCAGTTTTTAACACTTGGGTCCTTTCTTAAGTCATTCTCTTATTTTTCAAGTTAAGAGAAACTTTCCCCATTATCCCTTTAAATATTTCCTCCTAATTATTTAAATTTTTCTCTTTCTGGAAAATGCTATTATTAACAGTTCTACTTCTATTCTCCTTACCTCTTAATTTTATTTTGGTATTTTCTATTTTTAAAAATCCTTTCTTGTTCCTTCCTGGGAGAGTTTGTCGATCGGATATTCCAAACTGCAAATCCACAAAGCAGTAAGTATCCATTCTACTATTTATTCCAACACTTGTGACTTTATTTCCTGCCACTTGATTCTTTTTAAAGATTGTTACTGTTCTATTCTGCTAATAACTTCTCTTGGTTTTTCAGGACTGCCAAGCAGTTTCAAAGTGAATTTATAGACATGATTTCAACATTTGTTAAAGCAAACTTAGAGTCAGGATCGAGTATGGCTGTATTTTAATGTATTTAATGTGATGTGGGCTAGGATCTGCGAAGGAAAGAACGCCTACAGACGTCAAGAAATCAAACTGTTCTTGGTCCTAATAGACGCAGAACGTACAAAGGGCTAGGTAAACACGTAAAAACTAGGGGCTGCAAGATTACAGAGTGTGGCAATAATAACTTAGGGTACTAAGGAAGATTTTTTGGAAGAGTCTATACTCGGACAAGGATCGTATATGGGGTCTTCTGCATTCCATGGCTGTCTAGCAATGGCATATCCAACCATGAAATGTAGAGAAGCCACCGTGTTCGCACCAGTCTTTGCAAATACACGCATTTTGCCGCCTCCTGCGGTAAGTAATGTACTAGGAGGAACCTTGTTTGCTGTCAGTAACTTGAGCATTTTCATCCTTGCTCCTTCTCTTCACTGGGATTAGAAATTACTTCAAAAACCGCCGGCCTGGGCTCCCCTGGTGGTGCAGTGGTTGAGAGTCCGCCTGCCGATGCACGGGACATGGGTTCGTGCCCCGGTCCGGGACGATCCCATATGCCGCGGAGCGGCTGGGCCCGTGAGCCATGGCCGTTGAGCCTGCGCGTCCAGAGCCTGTGCTCCGCAACGGGAGAGGCCACAACAGTGAGAGGCCCGCGTACCGCAAAAACAAAAACAAAAACTAAAACCGCCGGCCTAAGGAAAAGACGCAAACAAAACCAGGCACCCGCTTCATCTGAGAACTGGAACTCGCGCGGCTTTTCCTTCCTTAACTAGGGAGCGAAAGTTTCCCCCACACCCTACCGGCCCATCCGCGGCACGCTGGGCGCGCGCGCCCGCCGCGGCCCGAGGCCGCCGAGCGCTCCGCCGGCTTTTTCCTTCCGGCGCTTTCCCCGTGCGCCCCCTGCTGGCGCGCGTCTTGCTCCCGCGCTCCGCCCTCAGCGCAACGGACGTCGCTGTTGCGCCAGGGCGGCTCCAAGTCAGCGGAGCCATGTTCCTCCTGCTGGTCCTGTTCACTGGCCTAGGCGGGCTGCACGGGGGCCGCAGTGAGTCTAGAGACCGTTCCCCTCGTTTTGTTCTGTCGGGGGGCTGCCCTCGTTGGTCCAGGATCCAGGCTCAGTACTCCCTCCCTCCCCTCGCCCCTCGCCTTCACCCCCCACAGCCTCCCGACCCTTGGCCTCGAGGTCTGCAGCTAAGGAGGCAGAGAGGCAGACTCCGGGGGAAATCTTTTCATTTCCGTGGGGTGGTTTCCTTGTCTGTAAAACGGACAGAAATGAAAGGTGTGGCCTTTTTCTACCTACAGCAGTCTGACTTTGTGTGTGTGTGTGTGTGTGTGTGTGTGTGTGTGTGTGTAGCGAATAAAAAGTTAAGATTTGACAAGGCTTAAGAAATTTATCGGTAAGAATGACCGAAGGACAGCAGAAAGGAAAAGTAGATGCATAGATTATAAGAAAAACTTGGTAATGTAGAGAAACAAATGAATTGGGTTTAGAAATGAATAATGCAAGATTACAAGTATCACAGTAACTGCTTATTTTTTGTTTTAGATCCTCATAAAACCTTTCTGCAGACCACAGTTCCTGAAAAGATTTCAACATCCGAGGCAATAGAACATCCAGAAACTAATGTAATTGGGAAAAAATATTTTTATTTCTTAAATTGTGTTAAGTTGCTTTTAATATCAAGACCCTAGTAGCTGAAGGTGGGCTCCAGCTCTTGGAGGCACAGCTGACCACTCAGGCCAGGTTCACAGGGAGGAGCATTTTGATGTGTATTTGTGTGTGTGACCCTGTGTGTGTGTGTTTCTGTTGAGGATGAAGGATTCTAAGGAGGATCCACCGGGGCCAGCACTAGGGAAAGGCAAGCAAAGTGCTTGACTCAGGTGCAGAATTTAAGGGAGTAGCAAAGAACTGGGATTAGGATGAGGCTGAATGAGGTTAGACCAGGTCAGATCCTGTCTTCCTTGAAGGTATTGATATTTTTTTCCATCACGGAAGTTTTGCATTAATTTTGATTGTTTAAAGTATTGCATTGAAATAGTACTTATCTTGATTACTGAGTTTTCTGGGCCCCACCCCAAGTCCTAGGCCTGCGGATTTGCCCGCAGCTACTTACCTCAACTTTCAGTTAGTCAGGGAAGAGCTGAAAGTGACCAGTGAGTGAAAGTGAGAAAGATGAGCTGATTTTTCAAGTTAAGAGACAGTCTGGGTCAGCTTTTCAGCCATAGCTTGGAGGGGAACAATTTTCTCCGTGTTGTGTTTAGAGGCTCTAGATACCAATTAAATAAGCTTCCCACTCATTTTGCCTAGTTGTTACACTTTTTTTTTTTTCCCAATTGCATGTGGAGATAAACTAATTTGGGAATGTCAAAAGTTCTTCATTTTGGCCAGTGTAATTTTAAATCATCTTGGGTAAAATGGACCCATTTAGATAGATATTTACAGGATGAGGGTCCACAGGTGTTAAACATAGGGCCAGCTGGTGTTACTTCTTTGATAGTGGCAGTGGATTTTAACTTGGCACTTGAAAATTTGCTTGCAATTTTGGAATCAAAAGGTATTTCTGGTAGTTGTGCATTCAGCTAGACGTTTGGGCAGAAAGACTGCTGATACACAGAGTGGAAAACCAGTACAGTGCCTGCTACAAGTCTTACATCTTCTTCCTCTGAATTTTTCTTAATCCCCCAAATTTGTTATATGACCTTCTTTGGTACTGTAGGAGGAAACCATTTATTTTTTTTGCCTAGCTGTTAGTATGTGCTGGTTTATATTTGACTTTCCACCATTTTTGATGTTTAGTGAACAATTGCAAACTGCACAAAGAGCTTCAAAAGGACTTTTTCCTCAGTTGAGGAGTTTCTACTGTTAGCAAATTCATTACAAAATTTGCACTTGCCTTTTGACATTTTGGGGTTTAAATATACACATATAAAAATATAGGTAGTAGTTCCAAAACATTTCAAAAAGAATTGAAAATATTGAATTTGAAAATCTTGCAGCTGTGTCAGTGAAACTCACACGTTCAAACTCATAACTAATCATAAATGAGCTGAACTGTTGAAAAGATTGTGAACCTGTGAACAAACTATAAACTGAACTTGATATGTTATTTTAAAAAATGGGGAACTTCCAATTTGCCTGTAAGGGCCAGTTGTAAACACAGTCTTTCTGAAGAAAGCCAGAGTTAATGTTATGTAAGGTTTTGGGAAGCCTGGTGTCAGGGAGCCATGGGCTTTCTGAAGTGAGAGTGTTTAGGTGCTGTCAGGCTTTCAGCTGTGTTAGTGCAGTTAGTACAGGAAGAGTACTTGCTGGCCTTCTCACTTTCAGAATCCTCATCAGTGCAGTGTCAGAGGAGAGAGGCACTTACTCCTATCTAGAAGCTGTGGCTGTCACTGATTGGCTGACTTTCAGAAACTTTGGGCTGTCATTGATTTGCTAACTTGCAGAAGCTAGTTATTTGAGTATGGCTCTTCTAGCCACATGCCATTGGTAGTTTGATAGGGATTGCACTGAATCTGTAGATTGCCTTGGGTAGTATGGTCATTTTAACAATATTAATTCCTGGAATCCATGAACACAGTGTATCTTTCCATCTGTTTGTGTCATCTTCAATTTCTCTCATCAGTGTCTTATGGTTTTCTGAGTACAGGTCTTTTACCTCCTTGGTTAGATTTATTCCTAGGTATTTTATTCTTTTTGATGCAATTGTAAATTGGATTGTTTTCTTAATTTTTATTTCTGATAGTTTATTGTCAGTGTATAGAATGCAACAGATTTCTGTGTATCAGTTTTGTATCCTGCAACTTTACTGAATTCATTTATTAGTTCTAATAGTTTTTTGGTGGCCTCTTGACGATATTCTATATATAGTATCATGTTGTATGAAACAGTGACTGTTGTAGTTCTAGCATTTCAATTTGATTTTCTTTTATTTATTTTTTGTCTGATTACTCTGGCTAGGCTTTCCAGTACTATGTTGAATAAAAGTGATGAGAGTGAGGATCCTTGTTTTTTTCCTAGTCTTAGAGGAAAAGCTTTCAGTTTTTCACCATTGAGTATGTTAGCTGTGGGCTTGTCTGATATGGACTTCATTATGCTGAGTATCATAAATGATGTTGAGTTTTGTCAAAAGCTTTTTCTGCATCTATTGAGATGATCATATGATTTTTACTCTTGAATTTGTTGATGTGGTGTATCACAATATTTGATTTGTAGATATTGAAATATCCTTGTGTCTTTGACATAAATCCAATTTGATCATGGTGTATGGTCCTTTGAATATATTGTTTAATTTGGTTTGCTAATATTTTATTGAGGATTTTTGCCTCTATGTTCATCAGTGATGTTATCCTATAATTTTTTTGTGTGTGTGATGTCTTTGTCTGGTTTTGGTATCAGGCTGATGTTGGCTTCATAGAATAAGTTAGGGAGTGTTCCTTCCTCTTTAATTTTTGGGAATAGTTTGAGAAGGACAAGTGTTAACTCTTCTTTTAATGTTTGGTAGGATTCATCTGTGAAGCTATCTGGTCCTGGACTTTTGTTTGTTGGGAGTTTATTTAAATTACTGATTCAGTTCATTACAATTCTGTTCATATTTTGTATTTCTTCTTGATTTAGTCTTGGTAGATTGTACATTTATAAGAATTTATCCATTTCTTCTGGATTGTCCATTTTATTGGTGCATAATTGTTCACAGTACTCTCATGATTTTTTGTAGCTCTGATGTGTTTGTTATAACTTCCTTTTTATTTCTGATTTTATATGGGCCCTCATTTTTCTTGATGAGTGTGGCTAAAGTTTTATTGATTTTATTTATCTTTTCAAAGCACCAGCTCTTAGTTTCATTTTTTTTTTAAAGTCTCTATGTCATCTATTTCTGCTCTGATCTTTTCATTATCTTTCCTCATACTAACTTTGAGTTTTGTTTGTTCTTCTTTTTGTAGTTCCTTTAGGTGTAAGGTTAGGTTGCTTATTTGAGATTTTGTTTCCTGAGATAGGCTTGTATCACTAGAAACTTCCCTCTTAGAACTGCTTTTGCTGCATTCCATAGAATTTGGATCACTTTGTTTCCATTTTCATTTGTCTCCAGGTATTTTTTGATTTCCTATTTGATTTCCGCAGTGACACATCAGTTGTTTAGTAGCATATTGTTCAGACTCTACGTGTTTGTGTTTTTTGCAGTTTTTTTCTAGTTTTGATTTCTAGTCTCATACCTCTGTGGTTGGGAAAAGAAATGCTTGATGTGATTTCAATTTTCTCAAATTCACTGAGACTTGTTTTTAGCATAATATGTGATCTATTCTGGAGAATGTTTCAAGTGCATTTGAAAAGAGCGTGTATTCTTTTGCTTTTGGATATAATGTTCTGTAAGTATCTCTGAAGTGCATTTTGTAATGTGTCATTTAAGGCCAGTGTTTCCTTATTAATTTTGTGTCTGTATTATTTGTCCGCTGATGTAAGTGGAGTGTTAAAAACCTTACTGTTATTGTGTTACTCTCAATTCTTCCTTTTGTGTTTGTTAGTATTTGCTTTATGCATTTAGGTGCTCCTGTGCTGAGTGCATATACATTTACAATTGTTATATCTTCTTGTTGGCTTGACCCTTTTATCATCTGTGCCATTGGACTGTTTTTCCTATTTTGACCCATATTCCACTGCCTTAATTACCGTAGCTTTATTAGAAGTCTTAATATAAGTTAGTATACGTACTCCTACTTTTCTTTCAAAACTTTAAAGGTGTCATTCCATTGCCTTCTGGTGTCCATTGTTTCAGTCGTAGAGTTACACATTATTTATTTATTTTTTAAATTTTATTTAATTTATTTTTTATACAGCAGGTTCTTATTAGTTATCCATTTTATATATATTGGTATATATATGTCAATCCCAGTCTCCCAGTTCATCCCACCACCACCCGCCCCCCGCCACTTTCCCCCCTTGGTGTCCATACGTATGTTCTCTACATCTGTCTCTATTTCTGCCTTGCAAACTGGTTCATCTGTACCATTTTTCTAGATTCCACATATATGCGTTAATATACAAAATTTGTTTTTCTCTTTCTGACTTAACTTCACTCTATATGACAGTCTCTAGATCCAGCCACACATAATTTATTAAGAATTATTTTGAAAGTAATGGGTCATTTTTCTCTTACTGATTTTTGAGTATGTTCTCTTTGTCTTTTGTTTTAAATGTTTGAGCATGACATGCCTAGGTTTACTTTCTTTGTGTTCATCCTGATTTGGAATAATAGAATATTTTGAGCCTGTGGGTTGATACCTTTCATAAGCTTTGAAAATATCAGCCATGAATTTTTAAAATGTCATTTCTTTCCTAGTCTTATCTTTATCATATTTTTTTGGACTATAATTACATGAGTGTTAGACATTTTTCATTGGTCACATTTCTCTTGTTTTCTTTTTCATATTTTTCTCTCTGTGTTGCAATCTGGATATTTTCTACTGACCTATATTCCTGTCACCAATCTTATCCCCTGCTATGTCTAATATTCTCTTATACCCTTTTATTGAATTTTTAATAATAGATACTGATTTTTTCTTCTGTAAAATCAGAAATGTCTTTCTGATTTTAATTCCTTTATTAAAGATTCTATACTTCTACTGAAATTCTCCATCTTCTCATTTTAATCACGGTTATTTTATAGATATTACTGTGGCTTTGTTATTATTCTCTATTTTTTATTTGTATTTTTAAAAATTTGATCTTGTTCTTTAGCATTTGTTGTAATTTTTTAATGGAAAAAATGGTGTATTCATTTACTAGAGCTTCCATAACAAAGAAACATGAACAATGTGGCTTAAACAACAGAAACTTACTGTCTCATAGTTTTGGAGGCTAGAAGTCCAAGATCAAGGTGTTCACAGGGTTGGTTCTTTTAGGGACTTTGAGGGGTGGTTCTGCTCCAGGCCTCTATTGTTAGCTTATAGATAGATGTCTTCGTATGAATCTTCATGTGGGATTCTCCTGTTGTGTATGTCTGTGTCCAGATTTACTTTTTTTTACAAGGATACTGCTCACATTGGATTAGGGCCCACACTAATGACCTCTCCTGAACTTGATTACCTCTGTTAAGGCCCTGTCTCTGAATAAGGTCACATTCTGAGGGACTGAGGTTAGGAATTCACATGTAAATTTGGATGGAGGGGGACACAATTCCAAACAGTTGGATGCTGTGTATGAAAAGTTGTAGAAGCTCTGGATGATGTCTTTTTTGAGTTTTTCTCTCCTGTCAGTTTTGTACATTTCTTGTTAATTGCATCCTAGTTTTGTTGTTGTTTTGCTTTGTAAGACATGTGGATTTAAAACTTTATTGGTGCTATCATATTCTCCTTTATTTTTTCATCATATTTATTTAATAAGAAGGCATTTTTAGAGGGTGCAATTTTCAGGTCCCCTCAAGAGTCCACTTAGACTTTGTAGAGTGCCATTCAAATGATTCTTCTCAGAACATTTATCTGCTGCAATGAATCTTGCTCTTTTCTAATAAAAAGTTAAAGAACTGAAAACTTCTAAATGGCTACTTCTCTTGCTAAAATAAGTTTTTTAAATTAACCAAATAAATAATTTAATGAATCTTATATTTTCTGTTATCTTCTAGAGGGTTCTCTAGACATGTCTCTGCCCTTCCTCTATCCTCTCCTACCTTCTATTTCAGAGGAATTTCATTGTTTGCATTCGATAAACAAAGTGCAATGGTACTTATTGTGTTATCTTGCTAGAGATGTAGTAGGTTTCTTGTAGTTCTATCTTTTAGGAGTGTCTCTTCCAATGAGCGGGAAAATTTACTTCCCAGGAGGTCTGGGAGTAAGCAAGCAAAGGTTTCTCTCAAGTGAGGTGGGCATCTTGGCATTTGCCTTGGGCATGGTGAATTGGTGGTGTGTGTCTAAGCCAAAAGGTAATTATCAGCAAGCTTGTCCCTCAGATATGTGAGTAACGGTGAATAGGAGGCAATTCAATTCAGAATCCTGAAGATTCCAACATCCACATGGGAAGGGAAGCACATATGATAGTTATATATTGTTCCTAATTTTGTCAGTTTTAAGAGCATAACTTGAAGAAAACATTTTTTGCATATATTATTTACACGTGTTATTGAAATTTTTTTGGATGCTCATATACAGGTTGCTTATATCATTACAATGGAAGGAAAACCATATTTTATCCATCTCAAAAAGCAGTAAGTATTTTATCTTTTCAAATTTTAATTTTTTGGTTTCTTGATTTTTAAAAATAATTACAAATAGGATTATTTCAATTCAAATGTATATTTGATACCTATTGTATATCAGTTATTGGGTAAAGTCATAGGCATACAAAAGGCAATAAAACATGGGCACAGGTAAATAATTTATAATATAGAAAGATATATTCAAACACATCAATAGAGAAATGGAGAACTGTTTTATAATGCATTATTAAGATAAATGTGTAGATAGTATTCTTTGGAAATCAGAGAAGGCTTTTTGGAAAGAGATGACTTGAGCGAAGACAGTTAGCTCTGTGAAGAAGTGAGGTAGTGTTGGGGGACATTCTGTTTCAAGGAAATCATGTGCAGGTGTGAGACAGACTGGATTTTCGTGGTGTGCAAAAAGTAGTGTGAATGACTGAAGGACATGTTTATTGAGGATAGAAGTAAAACATCTTGGAAAAGTAGGCAGGAGCCGGACTGTAGAAGATCTAGAATGCCATGATAAGGGTATTAGAAGCCAAAATGTTTTTAAGCATGTACTTATATAGGTCCGTTGAGTCTTTATAGGCTGTTTCTGAGGGGGTAAAAGTGGAGGTAAGGTGTCTAATTGTATGATTATATAATAGTTTGGGTGAGTGATGATAGTGGCTTGAACAATGATCATAGCGCTGGAAAGAAAAATTCAGTAAACCTTGAGGATAGATTTGGTAGAATGATTGGGAAACAGTGAGGAATCTTGGATAATTTAGTTGTTGCTTAAGAAAATTGGTAGGTTATAGTGTAATAAAATGAGGGATATTAATGAAGGAGATATTTATGTGAGGAAGGGGTGAGTTTGGTTTGCATTGCTTATAAGATATTCAAGTGGGTTTTTTTTTTCCCTTAGGTATATGAATGTAGAAATTTGAATCTCTAAGGAGAGATTGGCAATAGGGATATAGATTTAGCAGTAATCAATAGTTTGGTGTAATTTTTTTTAAATGAGAGCTTACAGAGTGCTTACAAATATACTGTGGCTAAAGACGGAATCTTGGGAAAGACCAATATTTCTCTTTTCGGTTCTACCGAAAGAGATCAAGCTAGAAGGGTCAGGGAGGTAGGAAGAGAAGCAGAAGAGTGATGTGTGATGTAAATTAAGTGATTAGAGTGAGTGGTCACAGTTTTCAAAATAATGCTAGAAGTCCAGTGCAATGATAATTTTAAAACTGTCTCTTGGATTTGACATTCTGGTGGTTATGAATCTTTTCCAGAGCAGTTCAGGGTGAGTAAGAATTGACAAAGCAAAGAAACTGTGTGTAGACCACTCTTTTGGTAAAATCTGTTGAGAATTGAAAATATGTAGGGAATAGCTAGAGGAGGACACAGGGCCAAGGGAGAGTTATTTAGGATGATAATGACTTGACAATAAACTTTTCAATAGTGTTAAGATAAAAACCAGTAGAGAGGAAGAGTTTGAAATTACAGTACCAATAAAGTATGTATCTTCAATACATGGCGCAGAATAGGATGCATAGCACAAGTGTTTGCTTTGAGCAAAAGAAGTAGTCATTCTCTGGGAATAAATATAAGGAGTGAGGATGGGTACAGGTGATCTGATGAGGTGACATGGAAGTTATTGAGATGATTGACAGGAGCGGTGTCAAGTTTCTGAATAATTACTGAGGAAAATGAAAGAAAATTCAGACCCAGGTTATTGGGAAGAATTGGTACTTAGTTAAGCTTAGTGAATATGAATTTGTAGTGATGCTAAAAAATCTTTCAAAATTCTGTCCTAACCCTACATTTTAATTTTGAGATTCAAGTTTAAAATCTGGAATTAATGAGCAATAATGACAGAGAATTGAAAGTTCTTTGTTGGAAATTGAGACCTATGTTATTTCGCTATTTGATATTTCTAGCAATTTAGGCCGTTCATTATCATGCATTTTAGTATTATGTGTCACTATAATTAAAATGCCTCCCTCTGCCCCTAATTTATTGTAAATGACAAGCATTGGGGCAATAGGATATGCCAAGGTAATGCACTACTTTAAATTTCTCCCTCAAAAGGAAAATTTGTATTATGAAGAATAATTTTTCTATGTCTTCTGTTCACAATTTGACCATGTTTTGGGGATTTCTTCCTAGATCATTTTTATCTTCAGCTTCTGTTGTTTATTCTTATGACAAAGATGGCACCCCACATTTTCAGCCTTTGTTAGCTCAGGTAAGACTTAGGTATTTTGTTACAGATTTCTTATTCTGGATTTTCTTTAAAAATACAAATATTATGAAAGTTTAGAATATTATTTTACACATTCACTGAAATCGAATAATGTGGACTAGTTCTTATTTCTACCTGGCACAACTTCATTGGGTAATGGCCACTCATATTAAAGTACTAAGGTAGTGAAAGTAAAAAGTATAAGTGAGATATCTGGGATGTCCATTTCAAAAAGAACTTATCCATTTGTTTTTCTCTGTGTATTTTTTTCAGATGGATTGCAATTATCATGGATATGTTGCAGGTTTTCCAAATTCTCTTGTATCACTCAACATTTGTTCAGGACTCAGGTTGTAGCCTGTTTAAAGGCATTCCATTTGCCAGTACTAGATCTTGCTAGTCTATAAGTTGATCCTTTATGTATCTTTTCTAGTTTTACAGTCACCTTTGTTATTTCAATTCCCAAAGGCGTGAACCAGAATTACTGATAAAATAAAGTGTGTCACCCTGGCAGCATCCATTCCAGATGGGAGGCTACTTGTTGATTCTAACAGGATATGCTGCTTGAGGCTTTGAGCAATCTTGAGTGTGGGAGGTGCTGATTGGGTCTCTCCATACTAATCTAGTTTTCCCAAATTCTTTATGTTTTAACTCGTGTCTTAATTTCCTAGAATGGTTGACAGTGTGGAATGCCTGAGTCTGACAGGTACTTTGGCTCTGCTCATAGTCATTCTTAGGCGCATAGCACCTTTAACTCAGCCACACAGATAAATGATTTAAGACGTGAAGTGTCAGAGGAGAGGTAGAGATTTCAAAGAGAAGAAAGGGACCTAAGACCAAGGAAAAGAGTGTCTATGGCTCCTAAAGGTTGGCTTAGAAAATCAACACCCTAGGTAGAGGTCTTAACCCCTTTAGCACATGGATGCGTGCCACTGACCTTCTTTCTTTAAGATAATCAAAATACTTTTATTAGAATATTTGTAATAAAAAGCCATTCATATCCTGTGTTATTACTGGTCCAGTTCTGGAGCAACACCTCAAAGAATAAAGAGATAAGTAGAAAAATAAAGTGACTTTAAATGTAAAAAAATTTTTGGCCAACATCAACATTTCTCATAGTTTCAGTAGAATCATATCAGATTTGTTTTGATTATTTTAACATTCAGGGGAATATTGCAGTTTAAAAACATCTCATATGGAATTGAACCAATGGAAGCTGTATCAGGATTCATGCACATGATTCATGAAGAAAAAAATGATATAACTAATATTCCTCTGTTATGGGAAAATGACACTTATATCTATGATAGCTCACAGTATCAAGTCAGAAAAAGTTCAGAAGTAAGTGTGGACTGTTTAATTTTAAATTTTTCAGTATAATTTTATGAAATGAAAAATACTTTCAGAGCAAAATTTGGTGATATGCAAATTTTAAATTTGTTTTACTTTTTCATGATGGCTCTACATGACTTTTCAAATGGATGGAGAAAGAAATTAAGTTCTTTGTTATGCTTGTTATTAGATGAAAGTTTAGCAAAAACTTAGGTAATTAACCTTGGAAACATATGTGAATATAAGATTAAATAAAGCAAAAAACTAATTTTCTTGTGTGGGCATTTGGATAATTAATGTAAATTATTCCTTTTCCTCAATTATTCTGGTAATTTAGGTGAAAATAATATGTGATCTAGATTTCTAAATGAGTCTTTGTTAATGTGAGAATTCAGAAATGAATAGTATCAGTGGCTTACATAAGGTACATGTAAAGCAAACTGATGAATTCTTCCTCCACAAAGACCTGTAAGCTGCCATAAATAACTTTCCTGGCTCTAGTGAACTGCCTATGATTGTAAACTTTAGTAACATTTTTCTAAACTACATTGTTTGTCAAAAGTAGTTTCTAATAATTGGTGGCAGAAAATCTGCGCACATGGAAGATTACTATGAAAAATTATCACAAGGCTAAGGAAAGGAAACTTAATATTTCTAATTTCAGCTACTGCAAAAATCGAAATATACCTGGGTTCTTGTATAGCTTGGAGTCTCATTGAAAATTCTTATTAATCACAGCATGCTTTGGACTGGAATTTTCTGAATAGTACATAAATTTTGTAGTTGAAAATCACCTTAATATTTAATCAATATCAACTCGTCTCTCAGTTTATCTCTGAACATAATTTCAATAGAAGGCAAATTTTTGGAAATTTCTCAAGACTCATGTTGTATGTTTTTCAGACACCTGGCTATTTCAAGTTATTTCCCCAATATCTTGATATGTATATTGTTGTGGATAAAAATCTGGTAGGTTCTTTTTTTTGCATTGTTATTTTTAAATGATTTAACAATCGTCTTTAATCTGATTTCAAGGATATAATAAAAATTTTAAAACCATTTTTTGATAAGAGTTTATTTTGCTTTTGCAATGAATGCTTAAAAATTATGAATACACCAAGTTTTTGTTAATTCATTTATTTTGTATTCTGGGCTCTCTAACTGCTTTTGTAAAGTGAACTATCATTTTCTGAAGCTTGCCAGCTATTTTTCTTGTTTTCAAAAGGACTACATCCTCAATGGAAGCATAGATTAGAACTCCTCCAAACCCTACCCCTACATACAATAATATCTAATTGCCTCAGCCTAATTGGAAGGGTAGTCTACAAAACAAATATGCCACTCCTTCTAAGCAAAGGGAGAAAGCAAGTTATATGTTTTGTTCTAGCTAAGTTCTAGGGAAACAAGTTATGTTTTGTTCTCCTAAGTTCAAGGTAAATGAAATGACAGAAAATGAACAAAATTCTCATATTGAGGATGCATGACTGTACTTCAGGTCTTGTATAGGTTTGGGTTTTGAATTTATACAGCATGGGCAATTAGTAGATTCTAAGCTATGAGGCTACATTTGTCCCAGGTTGGTAGATCTGAGGGCAGCTGATGGAAGCGAGTAGTATTTCTCTCTGGAGGAATGCAACTTCAAGCAGGATTCCTGCAGATTCATGTCAGCCGTATATGAGCTCAAAATCCATAAGAGACTTAGCCACCATGTACAAGGGTTAGCAAAACAAAAACTCATAGATTAGACCCACAAAATTTTGAGATATTAAAGTTTTAAGATATAAGTTATAAAATAAAGATATTTTTTCCCATAAGGAAGTCATTGGTTCTGAAGAGGTGAATATGAGGCAGGGAAGCTGAGCTAACTCTTGGCAGAGGTGACAAAAATTGAAGTGTATGACTCATTAAAGAGTTGATAGGTTTTTTAGTGTGGCTAAGCTGACCCAGTACAAAGTCAACACATACACTAAAATCACATTCTTACAAAATTACAAGGCAATTAGAAGTAGGAAAGCAGAATTTTAAGCATAATCAACAAAAGGAAAGCAATAAAGGGAAAGAAAAACGTACATTAAACTTTTGTTTCATAAATGTGGAACAAATTAAAAGCTAATTAAGATAAAATATTTCAACTCAGATATGTAAGTAATTATATTAGATGCAGAGGGACTAAGTACAGCAGTTAAAATCCAAAGATAAAGTTTAATTAAAAGCAAAGACAGAGTGTGATGTAAGACACACACACGTACATACTCGCTCTGCTTACAACTGACGTCAAAAACATGTCATGAAAGTAAAAGATTATAAAAAATATACCATAAAAATATTCTAAAATCCTGTTTAGCTAGATTAATATCAAAGTAGACTTTAAGATAAGTGTAAGTTATCTCTTACTGTGTAGCATACCACTCCAAAATTTAGTGGCCTAAACCAATAACCATTTATTTATTTGGTTGGTAGCCCAGAGATGTTTTTGGACTTTTATCAATCTCAGACCCTTTTTATCTAATCTGGTGGCCTTTTATTGATACAGTATCTTAAAACCTTTGTAGTCTTCTTTCTTTTCTCTTCTCTTTTTTTTTTCGTTTTACAGGATTACTTTTTAACCACCTGTTTTTCCTCACACAGAAAATGTTCTTTACTAAGATTTCAAAGGCATAGAAATACAGTTTAAAAGGTTTCAACAACTTTTTTTTTTTTTTTTTTTTTTGCGGTTCGCGGGCCTCTCACTGCCGTGGCCTCTCCTGTCACGGAGCACAGGCTCCGGATGCACAGGCTCAGCGGCCATGGCTCACGGGTCCAGCCACTCCGTGGCATGCGGGATCCTCCCAGACCGGGGCACGAACCCGTGTCCCCTGCATCAGCAGGCCGACTCTCAACCACTGTGCCACCAGGGAAGCCCCTGAACAACTTCTTTTAAACAAAATATACGTTGCTATGTGGTTACCAGTGGCAGGTATGAGGATTAACTGCGACCTTTGTGAAGCCCAGTAGGGAGCTTGCAAAAGAAGTTCTCCTAGTGCCTTTCCTTGAAATAGCCCACCAGTGTGAAATCACCTATTTCTTGAATTGTTTTCTAATGAAGGAGTACAGAGTATTATGTTTTCTTAGCATAATGTCCTAAAGTTTTATCCATGTTGTAGCATGTGACAGCATGCCCTTCTTTTTTAAGGCTGCATAATATCCCACTGTGTACCTATACAATATTTTCTTTATCCAGTCACCTGTTAATGGACCTTTAAGTTTCTTCACCTTTTGGCTATTGTGAATAATGATGCAAGGAACATGAATGTGTAAATATTTCTTTGGGATCTTTCTTTTTTAAATGTTTGATAGAATTTTTTAGTGAATCTACCTGGTCCAGGATTTTACTTTATTATGTGGTTTTTGATTACTGATTCATTTTCATTACTTACTCATTATTGATCTAGTAATATCTTTAATATTTTTGTATATTTCAGTCTTGGTAGGTTAGATTTCTAGGAATTTATGTTTTTTATGTTATCCAATTAGTTAGCATATAATTATTCATAGTAGTCTCTTATAATCCTTTTTATTTTTGTGGTATCAGTTGTAATGTCCTCATTTCATTTCTAATTTTAGTTATTTGTATCTTCTGTTTAAATTTTTTTTTTATTTTATACTGAAATATAGTTAATTTACAATGTTGTGTTAGTTTCAGGTGTATAGCCAAGTGATTCAGTTATACATATACATATATCTGTTCGTTTCCAGATTCTTTTCCTATATAGGTTATTACAAGATACTGAATATAACTCCCTGTGCTATACAGTAGGTCCTTGTTGATTATCTACTTTATATATAGTAGTGTGTGTATGTTAATTCCAAACTCCTAATTTATCCCTCCCTACCTTTCCCTTTTGGTAACCATAAGTTTGTTTTCTAAGTCTATGATTCTGGTTCTGTTTTCTAAATAAGTTCATTGGTACCATTTTTTTTAGATTCCACATATGTGTGTTATCATATATTTGTGTTTCTCTGTCTGACTTCACTTAGAATAACAATTTCTTCGTCTATCCATGTTGCTGCAAAGGGCATTATTTCATTCTCT
Organism: Delphinus delphis; assembly: GCF_949987515.2. Classification (NCBI taxonomy): domain Eukaryota; kingdom Metazoa; phylum Chordata; class Mammalia; order Artiodactyla; family Delphinidae; genus Delphinus; species Delphinus delphis. Next base: position 5,242,384 of record NC_082703.1, on the reverse strand, counting down.
TTATGGCTGAGTAATATTGCATTGTATATATGTACCACATCATCTTTATCCATTTATCTGTTGATGGACATTTAGGTTGCTTCCATGTCTTGACAATTGTAAATAGTGCTGCAGTGAACATTGTGGTGCATGTATCTTTTTGAATTATGGTTTTCTCTGGATATATACGCCGAGGAGTGGGATTGCTGGATCAGATGTTAGCTCTCTTTTTAGTTTTTTAAGGAACCTCCATATGTTCTCCATAGTGGCTGCACCAATTTACATTCCCACCAGCGATGTAGGAGGGTTCCCTTTTCTCTACACCCTCTTCAGCATTTATTGTTTGTAGACCTTTTGATGATGGCCATTCTGACCGGTGTGAGGTGATACCTCATTGTAGTTTTGATTTACATTTCTCTAATAATTAGCGATGTTGACCATCTTTTCATGTACCTTTTGGCCATCCGTATGTCTTCTTTGGAGAAATGTCTATTTAGATCTTCTGCCCATTTTTGATTATGTTGTTTATTGTTTTGATATTGAGCTGTGTGAAGTGTTTGTATATTTTGGAGATTAATCTCTTGTCGGTCACATCATTTGCAAAAATTTCCTCCCATTCTGTGGGCTGTCTTCATTTTGTTGATAGTTTCCTTTGCTACACAAAAGCTTTTAAGTTTAATTAGGTCCCAGTTGTTTATTTTTGTTTTTATTTTCATTACTCTAGGAAGTGGATCAAAAAAGATCTTGCTGCCATTTATGTCAAAGAGTGTTCTGCCTGTGTTTTCCTCTTACATTTTAGGTCTTTAATCCATTTTGAGTTTATTTTGCTGTATGGTGTTAGAGAGTGTTCTTATTTCATTCTTTTACACATGGCTGTCCACGTTTCCCAGCACCACTTATTGAAGAGGCTGTCTTTTCTCCGTTGTGTATTCTTGCCTTCTTTGTTGTAAATTAATTGACCATAGGTGTGTGGGTTTATTTCTGGGCTTCCTATCCTGTTCCATTGATCAATGTTTCTATTTTTGTGCCAGTACCATACTCTTTTGATTAGTATAGCTTTGTAGCATAGTATGAAGTCAGGGTGCCTGATTCCTCTAGCTCCATTTTTGTTTCTCAGTATTGATTTGACTATTCAGGGTTTTTTGTGTTTCCATACACATTTTAAGATTTTTTGTTCTAGATATGCCGAAAATGCCATTGGTAATTTGATAGAGATTGCATTAAATATGTAGATTGCCTTGGGTAGTATAGTCATTTTGACAATATTGATTCTTCCAATCCAAGAACATGGTATATGATTCCATCTGTTTGTGTCATCTTTGATTTCGTTCTTCAGCATCTTATAGTTTTCAGACTACAGGTCTTTTGCCTTTTTAGGTAGTTTTATACCTAGGTATTTTCTTTTTAATGAGATGGTAAATGGGATTGTTTCCTTAGCTTCTCTTTCTGATCTTTTGTTATTAGTGTATGGTAATGCAGTAGATTTCTGTGTATTAGTTTTTTATCCTGCAACTTTACCACATTCATTGATGAGCTGTATTAGTATTCTGTTAGCATCATTAGGATATTCTATGTATAGTATCATGTCATCTGGAAACAGTGACAGTTTTACTTCTTCTTTTCCAGTTATGATTCCTTTTCGTTTCTTTTTCTTCTCTGATTCCCATGGCTAGCAACTATGTTGAATATAAATGGCAAGAGTGGACATCCTTGCCTTGTTCCTGGTCTTAAAGGAAATGCTTTCAGTTTTTCACTGTTGAGAATTGTGTTTGCTGTGGATCTGTCATATATGGCCTTTATTATGTTGAGGTATGTTCCCTCTATGCCCACTTTCTGGAGGGTTTTTGATCATAAATTGGTGTTGAATTTTGTCAAAAGCTTTCTCTGCCTCTATTGAGATGATCATATGTTTTTTATTTTCACTTTGTTGATGTGGTATATAACATTGATTTGTGGATATTGAAGAATCCTTACATCCCCGAGATAAATCCCATTTGACCATGGTGTATGATCTTTTTAATGTATTGTTGGATTTGGTTTGCTAGTGTTTTGTTGAGGATTTTTGCATCTATGTTCATCAGTGATATTGGCCTGTAATTTTCTTTTTTTGTGGTATCTTTGTCTGATTTTGGTGATGATGGCCTCATGGAATGAGTTTCAGAGTGTTCATCCCTTTGCAATTTTTTGGGAATATTTTCAGAAGGATAGGTGTTAACTCTTCTCTAAATGTTTGATAGAATTCTCCTGTGAAGCCATCTAGTCCTGGACTTTTGTCTGTTGGGAGTTTTTAAATTACAGTTTCAATTTTGGTACTTGTGATTGGTCTGTTCATGTTTTCTATTTCTTCCTGCTTCAGTCTTAGAAGGTGGTACCTTGTCCATTATAGTGATATATACTTTCTTTTAGTAGTCTGTTATGATCCTTTGTATTTCTGTGTTGTCATTTGTAACTTCTCCTTTTTCATTTCTAATTTTATTGATTTGAGCCCTCTCCTTTTTTTCCTCATGAGTATGGCTAAAGCTTTATCAATTTTGTTTATCTTTTCAAAGAACCAGCTTTTAATTTCATTGATCTTTTATTGTTTTCTTTGTTTCTATTTCATTTATTTCTGCCTTGATCTTTGTGATTTCTTTCCTCCTATTAACTTTGGGTTTTGTTTGTTCTTCTTTCTCTAGTTGCTTTAGGTATAAAGTTAGGTTGTTTATTTGAGATTTTTCTTGTTCCCTGAGGGAAGATAGTATTGCTATAAATATGTCTCTTAGAACTGCTTTTGCTCTGTCCCATAGGTTTTGGATCATCGTGTTTTCGTTTTCATTTGTCTCTAGGTATTTTTTGATTTCATCTTTGATTTCTTCAACGAACCATTGGTTGTCTAGTAACATATTGTTTAGCCTCCACGTGTTTGTGGTTTTTGCAGTTTTTTTCTTGTAGTTGATTTCTAATCTCATAGTGTTGTATTCAGAAAAGATGTTTGATATGATTTCAGTTTTCTTAAATTTACTGAGGCTTGCCTTATGGCCCAAGATGTGACCTGTCCTCAAGAATGTTCCATGTGCACTTGAGAAGAATGTGTATTTGCTGCTTTTCGATGGAACACTGTATAGATATCAATTAAGTCCACCTGATCTAATGTGTCACTTAAGGGCTGTGTTTCCTCATTTATTTTTGTGTCTGGATGATCTCTCCATTGATGTAACTGGGGTGTTAAAGTCCCCCACTATTATTGTGTTACTATCAATTTCTCCTTTTATATCTTTTAACATTTGCCTTATATATTGAGGTGCTCCTGTGTTGTGTGCACATATATATATGTACAATTGTTATATCTTTCTCTTGGATTGATCCCTTGATCATTATGTAGTGTCCCTCTTTGTCTCCTATAACAGTCTTCATTTTAAAGTCTATTTTGTCTGATATGAGTATTGCTATTGCAGCTTCCTTTTGATTTCCATCTGCACGGAGTACCTTTCTCCATCCCCTCACTTTCATTCTGTACAGGTTTCTAGATCTGAAGTGAGTCTCTTGTAAACAGCATATACATGGGTCTTGTTTTTGTATCTGTTCAGCCAGTCTATGTCTTTTGGTTGGAGCATTTAATTCATTTACATTTAAGATAATTACCAATATGTATGTTTTTATTGCCATTTTAAAAATTGTTTTGGATTTTTTTGTAAGCTGTTTTTCTTCCTTTTCTGTTTTGTTCTCTTTTCTTGTGATTTGATGACTATGTTTAGTGTTGGGTTTGGATTCCTTTTTATTTTTTGTGTGTATATCTAATGTAGTTTTTTGGTTTATGGTTTCCATGAGGTTTTGATACAGTGGTCTATATATATAAAAGTTTGTTTTAAGTTGGTTGACTTAATTTCAAATGCATTTCCAATATCCTGAATTTGTATTCTCCTCTTCTCATGATTGCTTGTTTGGATATCATATTTTTGTGTGGATGATATCTTGACTATGCTACATGTTTGCCTTTACAGGTGAGCTTTCCCATTTGTTTTCTTTTTTCTAGTTGTTGCCTTTTCTTTTCCGCCTAGAGTTTTTCCTTTAGCATTTGTTGTAAAACTGGTTTGGTGGTGCTGAATTCTTTTGCTTGTCTGTAAAGCTGTTGATTTCTCTGTCAAGTCTGAATGAGAGCCTTGCTGGGTAGAGTATTCTTGGTTATAGGTTTTTCCCTTTCATCACTTTAAATACATTGTGCTATGCCCTTCTGGCCTGCAGAGTTTCTGCTGAAAAATCAGTTGATAATTTTATGGTGATTCCTTTGTATGTTTTTTGTTGCTTTTCCTTTGCTGCTTTTAAGATTTTCTCTTTGTCTTTAATTTTTGTCAGTTTGATTAATATGTGTCTCAGCATGTTCCTCCTTGGTTTTGTCCTGTATGGGACGCTCTGCCCTTCCTGGACTTGGGTGACTTCTTTTCCATATTAGGGAAGTTTTTGGCTCTTATCTCTTTGAATATTTTCTCAGGACCTTTCTCTCTTTTCTCCTTCTGGGACCCCTATAATGCGAATGCTGGTTTGTTTAATGTTGTCCCAGAGGTCTCTTAGACTGTCCTCATTTCTTTTCATTCTTTTTTTCTTTATTCTGTTTTGTGGCAGTGATTTCCACCATTCTGTCTTCCAGCTCACTTATCTGTTCTTCTGCGTCTTTTATCTTGCTATTGATTCCTTCTAGTGTATTTTTCTTTTCAATTATTGTATTGTTCAACTCTCTTCTTTAGATCTTCTTGATCTTTCTTAAACATTTCTTGTATCTTCTCATTCTGTGCCTCCATTCTTTTTTGAAATCTTGTATCATCTTTACTATCATTACTCTGAATTATTTTTTCAGGTAGATTGCCTATCTCCACTTCACTTAGTTGTTTTTCTGGGGTTTTATCTTGTTCCTTTGTCTGGAACATATTCCTCTGCCATCCCATTTTGTCTGACTTTATGTGTTTGTGGTCTCTGTTCCAGAGCCTACAGGATTGTAGTTCCGCTTCCTTCTGGGGTCTACTCCCTGGTGGGTGAGGCTGTTCTAAGAGGCTTGTGCAGGCTTCCTTGTGGGAGGGCCTGGTTCCTGCCTGCAGGTGTGTGGAGCTGGGTCTTTTCCCTCTGGTGGGCATGGACATGTCAAGGGGTGTGTTTAGAGCAGCTTTGGGCTCAACACTACTTTAGGAAGCCTGTTTGCTGATGGGTGGGCTGTGTTTCTGCTCTGTTGGTTGTTGGGCCTGAGGCATCCCAGCACTTGAGCCTACAGGCCATTGGGTGGGGCCAGGTCTTGCTGTCAAATGGCCGCTTCCAGGAGAGCTCACCCCAATGAGTACTCCCAGGTACCTCTCTCACCAGTGTCCATGTCACTGAAGTGAGCCAAAGCCATCCCCCACCTCCCCAGGAAATGCTCCAAGACCAGCAGGTAGGTCTTGCTCAGGCTCTTATGAAGTCACCGCTTTTTCTCTCAGTCCCAGTGCACACAAGAATCTGGGAGGAGAGGCTTCCTTTTCCTGATGAGTAACTCATTGAGACTGCTGGGCTCATCCATCCATCATACTCCATGAGGGCCATGGGAGCCTTTCAAATCTGTATCTTCTCTTTTTTTTAAGTAAGTAAATGTGGCTGTTTTCTTAATTTCTCTTTCTGCTAGTTCATTGTTACTGCATAGAAAGACTATAGATTCCTGTATAATGATTGTGTACCTTGCAACTTTATTGAATAGTTATAACAGGTTTTGGTGGGGTCTTTCAGATTTTCTATATGTAAAACTATGCCATCTGCAAATAGGTCAGTTTTACTTCTTCTTTCTGATTTGGATGCCTTTTATTTCTTTTTCTTGCCTGATTGCTCTTCTGCAAACTGTGTGGAATAAGAGTGTGATAGTGGGCATCTTTGTCTTGTTCTCGATCCTGGAGGGATAGCATTCTATTCTTCAGCATTGAGTATGGTGTTTGCTGTGGGTTTGTCATATACGGCCTTTATTATATACATTTTACTGATAGTTTTTATCATACGGATGTTAAATGTTGTCAGAAGCTTTTTCTGCATCTATCGAAATGATCGTATGGTTTTTATTCTTCAGTTTGTTAATGTGGTGTATCATGCTAATTGGTTTCTGGATGTTGAACCATTTTTGTGTCCCTGGAATAAATCTCACTTAATCATGGTGTATGATCCTTTTAACGTGTTGTTGTATTTGGTTTACTAATGTTTTGTTGAGGATTTTTGCATCTATGTTCATCAGAGATATTAGGCTTTAATGTACTTTTTTGTGTGTTGTACTTCTCTAATTTTGGTAAAAGGGTAAGGTTGGCCTTGTAAAATAAGTTAAGAAGCATTTCTTCCTCCTTAATTTTTTGGGAACAGTTTGAAAAGATTGATACTAAAGCTTCTTTGACTGGTAGAATTCACCTATGTGGCCATTTCACCATGGACTTTTGTTTTTTGGGAGATTTTTAAAGTTACTGATTCAATCTCCTTACTAGTGATTAGTTTATTCAGATTTTCTATTTCTTCATGGTTCAGTCTTGAAATGTTGTATAATTCTGAGAATTTATCCACTTGTATGTTGTTAAAGTTCTTGGCATATAGCAGTTCATTGTATTCTCTCATAATCCTTGTATTTCTAAGGTATCTGTTGTAACTTCTCTTCTTTTGTTTCTGATTTTCTCTGAGTTTCTCTCTTTTTTCTTAGTCTAGCTAAAGGTTTTTCTTTTTTCCAAGAACCAGCTCTTAGTTTCATCTATCTTCTCTATTGTTTTATTAGTCTCTTTCATTTATTTTTGCTCTGATCTTTATTAATTCCTTTTTTGTCTACTGACTTTTTGCTTCACTTTTTCTTCTTTTTCTAGTTACTTTAGATATGCGTTAGGTTGGTTCTTTGAGATTTTTCTTAATTTCTTGAGGTAATCTGGTGTTGATATAAACTTTCCTTTTAGTACCGCATCCCACAGATTTTGATATGTGGCATTTTCATTTGTCTTCAGGTAATTTTTGACTTCTCCTTTGATTTTTTCTTTGATCCAATAGTTGTTCAAAGAATGGTGTTTAGTCTACACACATTTGTGATTTTCAGAGCTTTCTTCTTGTAGTTGATTTCTTGTTTCATAACATTGTGGTTGGGATAGATGCTTGATATGATTTTAATTTTCTTACATTTATTGAGACTTGTTTTGTTTCTCAACATACGGTCTGTCCTTGAGAAAGTTCCATGTGCACTTGAGAAGAATGTGTATTCTGATGCATTTAGATGGAATGTTCTGTACAAATCTATCAAATCCATCTTGTCTAATGTTTCATTTAAGGCCACTGTTTCCTTTAGGTCTGTTAATAATTGCTTTATATATTTTGGTTCTCCTATGTTTGGTACATACATATTAAATAACTGTTATGTGTTCTTGATGAATTGTTCCTTTTATCATTATATACTGTCCATTTTTGTCTCTTGTTACTCTTTTTGGTTTGAAGTCTATTTTGTCTGTTATGTGTATGGCTACACTCATTTTCTTTTGGCTGCCATTGGAGTGTCCTCTTCCATCCCTTCACTTTGAGCCTGTGTTTGTCTTCAGAGCTAAGATGTATCTTCTGGAAGCAGCATATTATTGGGTCTTGTTTCTTAATCCATTCAGCCACTCTGTGTCTTTTGGTTGGTAAATTCAGTCCATTTACATTTAGGGAGATTATTGATAAATGAGGTCTTCATAATGCTGCTTTTGTTTTCTGGCTGCTCTGTATCTCCATTGTTTCTTTTTTCTTGTATTTCTGTCTGGCATTTTGGTTTGGTGGTTTTCCATGTCTTTGAATTTTATATTTTCTGAAGGTTGAATTTTTTCAGAATATAAAGTAAGTGCTATTTTTCAAAATTAATGAATCCTTAAAATGGGGGAATTTAATTGTATATATATTATACCTCAATAAATTTGATCTAAAAATTTAAGAGTTGGGTAGCACTAAAAAACACACACTTCAAAACAATTATATATACCAACTTTATCACTAAGTCAGAAAGAAAGAGAAAGGCAGTGTATGCATTCAGTCAGTTGGCAGGATGTAGTAGTGCCTTATTTATATAACCATATTCAGCCTCGTCCTAGTAAGAGTTAATATGCATTTAGGAAAAAAGAGTTGAACCCTGATGAATCCTCAAAATTTTTGATTTTCACCTCATAAGGGGTTAAGGCCTTTTTATATAGGTGAGTCCAGTTGATAAAAATGGAGAAACTTGTTGCACAATGTTTAAACATATCTGAATATAAAATCCTGAAGATATAACCTTGAAATATAGAACCTCCCCCCTCCAAATGTTCTCTTATAACATAGCAAAAATCAAAAGGAAATACCATGAAGACATGAATAGGAAAAATAGAAAACTGTAAGTCAGCTTCATTGATTACAATAATGGAATGGATTAAATATTCCCATTAAAATGTGCAAAGGATCTCAAATTAGATGACATTTATGACACAGCTTAACATAAAATGACACTGTTAGGTATAAAACGTTTCTTAAAAGACCAGCAAAAATGTGCAAGATTTACCATAAAAAAAGAAAATCAGGGGCTTCCCTGGTGGCACAGTGGTTGAGAGTCCGCCTGCCGATGCAGGGGACGCGGGTTCGTGCCCTGGTCCGGGAAGATCCCACATGCCGCGGAGTGGCTGGGCCCGTGAGCCATGGCCGCTGAGCCTGCGCGTCTGGAGCCTGTGCTCCACAACGGGAGGGGCCACAACAGTGAGAGGCCCGCATACCGCAAAAAAAACAAAACAAAACAAAAAAGAAAATCAGGATGATATTACTAATAGGTAAAGTTCAGGGTAAAAAAAATGTAGATAGAAGAATTAAAGAAGTATTTTATATTGAATGTTACAGTTCAAGTTAAAGATGAATTTCTAATAATAAGCATTTAGTGCTAAGTGAATTATGTTGAAAGTATAAAAAGAAAACCTTTGGAAGTGATCAGAAGAATTTAACAGAAACCAAAACTATACTGGAGTACATTCAATCATTTCTGTTAGCCTTTAACAGATAGAAAATAAGTGTTAACATATAAAGATCAAATTATTTATCAGCTTGTTTTACTAAACACTTATTGACCTTTGTATCTTATGAATGGGTACCACATACATTCAAATGTCTATAGATATATATAGAAAATACATGCAAATGTAGTCATCTATAGGTCACAAGGAAAACACCAATAGTTTTGTAAAAGCAGAAACCAATTTGCCAGGGGCTTCCCTAGTGGCGCAGTGGTTAAGAATCCACCTGCCAATGCAGGGGACATGGGTTTGAGCCCTGACCCGGGAAGATCCCACATACCGCAGAGCAACTAAGCACGTGTGCCACAACTACCAAGCCTGTGCTCTAGAGCCTGCAAGCCACACCTACTGAGCCCACGTGCCACAACTACTGAAGCCCGTGCACTTAGAGCCTGTGCTCCACAACAAGAGAGGCCACTGCAATGAGAAGCCCACACACCGCAACAAAGAGTAGCCCCTGCTCGCCGCAACCAGAGAAAGCCCATGCACAGCAGCGAAGACCCAACGCAGCCAAAAAGAAAATAAATAAATTTATTTTAAAAAAACATTTTGCCAGAGCTTTATCACAGTATATTAAAAAAAAGAATAAAAAGAGATAAGGCAAAAATAATAAAATTAAAAAATTAAATACAATTATGAGTAATTTTTCAAGGCAGAAAAGGAAAACTATAGTCTTTAGCTATTTAGAAATTAATGAATTGTATATAGTGTTTTAAAAATTAGGTGGATGTGTATTAATCAGAAGAGGCTAGGTTATGCTCTCATAAGAAACACTCCCCAAATCTTAGTGGCGAAACACAGTTTAAGTTTCATTGATTCAATCAATGCCAACCATGCTCCTGGCTGACTCTCCAGGGCAGCAGTCTTCCATGTGTTGGCTCAGCACTAGAGAATGCTTAGATTTTTTGGCACTTCTAGATTGATAGTTTCTTTTCCAATTGCCAAACCGATAGAAGTGCAGACCAGAGAGACGTGAGCTACAATAAGGAAATACTTCTCAGGAATGGCATGCATCACTTTTGCCCTCATTGCATTGGCCAAAGTGAATCACCTGCCCATGCCTACCTTTAAAAGAAGGGTTCCTGAGTTAGAAGAGAACTGAATATTGGTAAATACAGATAATACCTGTTGCAGAGGATAGTATAAAAACTAAGCAGAGAGGAAATTCATATTCTTCAAATAAGTTGATATTAGAAAAATAAGGAAAAATACTTGATATTTGTTAAGTTGATGATAAACGGAAACATTAAAATGGATAAGTAAATTCACAAACTGTTGAAAAGGCAAATAAGTAGGTAGAAAGTGTAATTAAGCAAAAAGGAAGAAAACAAGTTATGGTGTGAAAAGGGTTAAGATGGTGTAACTGTGTCCTTGGGGGAGATTAAAACAAACAAACAAATGCAAATTTCATGATTTCTCCATTGGAGATAAGAATTTAAATGAAATCATCTCATTGTACACTTTAAAGTTAACGCAATCTTATATGTCAATTATATTTCAAAAAACTGGAAATAAAAAGAATTTGAATGGGTCAGTTGTCAGTGTTAAGTATAGATAGTTTTAAAGGAGAGTTTTAAAAAATGTTTCAGGAAGATATAATTCATAAGCTAATACAATTCTAGGATGTAGAAAAAACAAGCAACTTAATTTTAGGTAGTGCTTTAATATTTAGTAAGCAACACTCATTTGCTCAGTTATGACAAAGGATGCATGCATGCACATATGACCAACAGGCCCATCGTTCTGAAATCTACAAACTTCTAAACAAAATATTATATTAATTTTGATAGTATATTCATAGAATGTAATGTTTTGATCAAACAGTATAATGATGGTTTAATATTAAGTAAAGTATTAATGAAATGTATTCCATCAGTAGGTCAAAAGACAAAAGTCATTATCATTTTGGGTATGCTTCAAAAAGGCTTTGGATAAAAATTCAACTTCATTTTTAACAAAAGTTTTATAAGTAGGAAGATTTATAAGTAGGTGTTTCTCAACATGATCTAGAATACTCATCTTAAACTGAACACCACTTAATGGTGAAATATTTGAGATTTTCCAGTGAAAACTCAGGAGCAAAGCTCACATTCCTGATATCACCATTGTTTTTTAATATTGTCCTGGCATTTTTAAGCAGTTAGAAATAGAAAGAGCTTATTGGAATTAAGAAGCATGAGTAACATGAGTTAACGTGGTGATATCAGAGGATGTAACCTAACACAGTATCCATGATCACTTCAACAGTGAACCTTTTATTAAAGATTTTTCCCTCTTTATGCATATATTTTTTGGTTTGTGATTATATGTATTATTTTAGAAATAAGTATATTTTGAAATAACATTTAAAAAATTTATGATTCAATTTTTATAAATAATGCTACAAGTGCATTAAACATTTAAATATTTTAAATGTTATCAAATATTTTTATTTATCTCATATAGATAAAGTTATACATTTAATTAATTTACTTAAATAAATTATTATTTATACATTTACACATACAAATGTAGATATGCATTTCCTGGATTTCAGTTGGAATGTAGCCCTCTGGCTAGTTTAGTATATAGCATATTATAGATATAAAGGCTGTGTGGTATATTAATGGTATCCACTATTTTTTAATAATAATTTATCTTTTTCAGTTTGATTACATGGGCTCTGATGTAAAAATTGTAACACAGAAGGTTATTCAGATCATTGGCTTTGTTAACACTGTAAGTATTTTAAAACTACTTTTTAAATATATTCTGTAAGAGTATAGGTAATATGTATTGATATATATAGTATTTTGCTGTGCTGTTGAAGAGTTTCCACATTCAAAATATTGAATTAAAAAAAAATTTTAAAAATATTGAATTAAATGTCTTAAATATACCTTTACAAAAATTTAATATAATGTTCAAATTTATTTTTAAAATTTTATTTATTTTCTCCATTTAGATGCTTACCCAGTTAAAACTGACTGTTAGAATATCTTCCATAGAGATTTGGTCAAACAAAAACAAAATTTCTACTACAAGACATCCTAATCATATATTATATAAATTTTTAGAATGGAAAACCGAATTTCTCTCCCAACCTCATCATACTGCATACTTATTTGCGTGAGTATAGTATTTCATATTTGTATAAAGAAATAACCCAAAGTGATTTTATATGTTAATTATGAAAAACAAGCATTTACTTAATGTATACTGAGTTCTGTAAATTTGGTAGACACCATGGGATGGGAAGAAAATGTAGGTTAACCTCTTTGTCCTCAAGTAGCTAATGTGAGGTAAGACTTAAAATCTTTTATCAAATGACATAAAATTACCTGAAAGAAGTAAAATTACATAAAAGTTTTGAAATAACTAAAGGAGGTTAATTATGAGTGATACAATTTTTTGATGTCTCTTGGCTAGTAAACTTTTACTACCTATTATCTCTACATTCTTGTGTCTGATCTGATTATCATTAATAATACCACTGAAATGTAATTATGAGGAAAATTGTTATTTTTTTAGCTTCCAGAAAAGTCCTACTTTTATAGGAGCCACACATCCTGCAAAAATATGTGATAAGAATTTTGCTGGAGGAGTTGCTTTGGTATGTAATTACTATCAAATTTGCTCTCATTATTTTCATGTTTCAAAATTTCCTAAATATTTTAAAGCAAGAATATATATATATTACTTAGTTTATTCTTCCTTTAATAGTATTTTTATTACTAATTAAGAGTATAAAAATTAAACTGTATATATTTGCTTTAAAAATCAGAATATTTTTAAAGTCAACTGATCATAATTTCATATTGTTTTAAAAAACATTTGGCCTTTGTAAGTCTGTTTAATTGTTTTGAGCAGTGGTATGCTTGCATCAGTAGTTATTATATAATCAGTGTGATTTTAATTATTAAACATTTTCCTCAAAATAAATAAAAATAAATAAAAATAAATATCAAAATATTAAATAAATATCAAATAAAAAATAAATATCAAAAAAATAAAATCAGTATTTTCCTCAAAATTAATAATTGGTATACATTCATGTACTTTTTGTTAAGTGACGTTCATTGTATTATTGTTTCAAGGTAACTTTTATTATTGCATTCAATTCTTTATTATGTTTGTGAGGAGCAGACTGTTGTAGGAAGGAACAGCCATCAAATATTCATAATCTACTGTTTTCTGGAAAGTGGGAATGACCTTTTTCTACAGTTATGTTCTTTTTACAACAAGCTATATAAAATGTAGCAAGGGGAGCGAACTTGACAGTGTTTCAGAAAAATAAGGCTACACTATGATTTTTATACTGACCCATTTGTATATTTAGTTGACTTTTAGTAGCATGTACAGTGATTCAAATTGTCATTGATAGATTAGACAGAATTAAAATCTGTACTGGTGTGTACTTGCTACCATTAGTATAAAAGACATATTGATTGATTAGATAAATCTAAAACCATTTCTAGGGGTTATTTGTCACCATGGCTAAAGAAGAATCAGATATTCCCTAGGAATTTGTTTTATTCTCAATCCTTGCTGTTGGTCCTCTTTCAGCCAAAGCCTCAGGAAAGACTGTCAGCAATTGTCCAGGTCTTTGTCACTATTGTGAATCCTCCTGAAAACAATGTTTCTTTGCTGAGAACTAATGTTTAGATCATGTGTGTGTGAAGAAAATAAAGCAGATGATAGGAATTATTGAATATAAGTGGTTAGTATGTGTTTTCCTGGTGCCATTCTTCAGACTTTAAGTTTGATTGGAATTTTTGTAATAAAAATTTGTAAAGGAAAAATATATAAAAAGCCAGTATAAAATTAAAATACAACTATCAATATAAAAATACATTTTTTGTTTATTCCAACAACAAAGAGTATGAAGATTAAATTTTAAAATGATAGACACCAATCATAATATTGTAAAATTTTCTTTTTAGGTTAAGAATCAATTCCTTGAATATGGTAGCTTTGTTAAATATTTTGAAATCAGGTAGTTAAAGCTATCCAACTTTGTGCTTTGTCAATACTATGTATGTCTATATATAACTTTGCATTTTCTTATAGATTTTAGAATCAGGTTGTCTAGTTCTACACATACACAAAAGCTTACTTAGGTTTTGATTGGGATGGTGTGTAATTTATGAATCAATTAGGGGAGAATTGATATCTTAATAATGTTGGATCTTCCAGTCCACCAACATGATTTATCTCTCCGTTAATTCAGGTCTTTTAAAAATTCTCTGTGGAGGTTTAATACATATACTGCTAAAATTATTCTTAGGTATTTTATATGCTCTGATGCTATTGCAACTGGTCTTGATCATTTAAGTTCATCTTCCAGTTTCTCACTGCTAGTGTATATCAGTATATGGCCAGTTTTTATATATTTTTGTAAATATCCAGTAACCTTGCTGAACTTACATTATGAGATTGTTGATCTAAAACAAATAGACTGCCAGATTTCTCCAGAAATGATGGGTTTACTCAGAATCAGCAGAGAATTATGATTTGGGGTCTGCAACCATGTTTAGCCAGGTGCAGATCCTCTCATGGCAAGGGAAACAACACTTTTATAAAGGGGAAAAAGAAAGTTGAAGGGAGCTATAGTAAACAAAGTGTCCATGGCTTTTTATTGGCTGAGTCCTTGCCAGGAAAGGAGAAGAGAAGTCTTTCTTTTTCCTGTTGGGTTCTGCTATCCTCCAGGCTGTGAGAGTTCCCCTTCTGGTAGCCCGACTCTAATTGAGGTTTCTGTTTATTATTTTTTACAAGACCCACTCTTTTTTCCAGTTTTACTGAGATACAACTGATATATAACATTGTGTAAGTTTAAGGTGTACAGTGTAATGATTTGATATATGTATATATTGCAGAATGATTGCCACAATAAGGTTATATATATATGTATATATTTGATAATCCGTCATCTCACATGGTTACCATTTGTGTGTGTGTTGAGACACTTTAAGACCTACTCTTTTAGCAGCTTTCAAATATTCAATACAGTATTGTTAACTATAGTTACATTGTATCCCCAGGTTAGAAATTTGTACCATTTGACCACTTTCACTCATTCCCACCCCCAACTCTCGCCCTGGCAACCACCAATCTGTTCTCTGTTTCTATGAGTTCGGTTGTTTTAGATTCCACCTACTGAGATCATGTAGTATTTGTCTTTCTCTGTCTGACTTATTTCACTTAGAGTAATGCCCTCTGACTTCATCCATGTTGTGTCAAATGACAGGATTTCCTTCTTTTTTTTATGACTGAATAATATTCATATATACATGATTATTAAACACACACATCTCACAAATTATCTGCTCATTAGTCAGTGGACACTTAGGTTGTTTCCATATCTTGGCTGTTGTGAATAATCTGCAGTGAACATGGGGTGCAAAGACCTATTTGAGACAGTGATTTCATTTCCTCAGATATATACTTAGAAGTGGAATTGCTGATTCATATGATAGTTCTATATTTAATTTTTTTCAGGAAACTCCACACTGTTTTCTATAGTGGTTGTACTGATTTACATTCCCACCAACAGTGCACATGGGTTCCAGTCTCTCCACATCCTTGCCAGCATTTGTTATCTCCTATCTTTTTGATGATAGCCATTCTAACAGGTGTGAGGTGATCTCACTTGTGGTTTTGATTTGCATTTCTCTGATGATTAGTGATGTTGAGCATCTTTTCATGTACCTGTTGGCCACTTGAATATCCTCTTTGGAGAAATAGGTCCTCTGACCATTTCTTAATAAGATAATTTAGTTCTTGCTAGTGAGTTATATGACTTCTTAATATACTTTGGATATTAACCTCTTATCATATATATAGTTTGTAAATATTTTCTCCCATTCTGTAGTTGCCTTTTCATTTTGATCAGTTCTTTTGCTGTGCAGAACCCTTATATTGCTGTAGTCCCACTTGTTTATTTTTGCCTTTGTTTGTGGTTTTGTTGTCATAGTTATAAAATCATTGCCAAGACCAATGTCAAGAAGATTTTTCACTGTTTTCTTCCAAGAATTTTATGATTTCACTTCTTACCTATAGGTGTTTAGCCCATGTTGAGTTAATTTTTGTGAATAGTGTAATACAAGAGTCCAGTTCATTATTTACGTGTGAATATCCAGTTTTCCGGACACTTGCTTTTATGCCAGGACCATACTTTTTGATTACTATAGCCTTTTAATATAGGTTGAAAACAGGAACTGCGATGCTTCCAGCTTTGTTTTTCTTTCTCAGGATTGCTTTGGCCACTTGGAGTCTTTTGTGGTTTCATACAAATTTTAAGATTGTTTTCTGTATTTTTATGAAAAAATGTCATTAGAATTTTGAGAGGGATTGCATTGAATCTATAGATGGCTTTGGGTAATATGCATATTTTAACAATATTAATTTTTCCAGTCCGTGGGATATCTTTCCATTTATTTGTGTCCTTTTCCCTTCCTTCCTTCCTTCCTTCCTTCCTTCCTTTCTTTCTTTTCTTTCTTTCTCCTTTCCTTCCTTCCTTATTTTCTTTCTTTCTTTCTTTCCCTCACGGCTCATGGGATCTTAGTTTCCTGACCAGGGATCGAACCCAGGCCCCCTGTAGTGGAAGCACAGAGTCCTAACCACTGGACCACCAGATAATTCCCTCTTTTTCACTTTCTTTCATCACAGTCTTATAGTTTTCTTTGTGCAAATCATTTTGTTGTTTTATTGCTGTTGTAAATGGGATTGATTTATTTCGTGTTATTCTGTTAATTCATTGTTAATATATCAAAACACAATATATCAGTTTGTACGTTGGTATTGTATTGTGAAACTTTATTGAATTTGTTTATTCTAATAGTTTTTTTGTGAAGTCTTTAGGATTTTCTCCATAAAAGATTATGTCATCAGCAAACAGAAATAATTTTACTTCTTCCTTTCTGATTTGGTTGCCTTTTATACCCTTTTCTTTCCTGGTTGCTCTGGCTAACTATGTTGAATAAGAATGGTGAGAGTGGGCACCCTTGTCTTGATCTTTATCTTAGAGGAAAAGATTTACCTTTCACCTTTGAGTATGATGTTAGCCATAGGTTTGTTGTATATGATCTTTATTATGTTGAGGTACATTCCTTCTATTCCCAATGTTTATCATGAAGGAATGTTGAAATTTGTCAGATGCTTTTTTGGCATCTGTTGAGATGATCATATGATTCTCTTCTTTCATTCTATTCATGTGGTGCCTCATATTCATTTATTTTTATATGTTGAACCATTTTTGCATTGCTGGGATGCATCCCACTTGACCTTGGTATATGATCCTTTTAACATGCTTGAATTTGGTTTGCTAGTAGTTTGTTGATAATTTTTGCATTTGTATTCATTAAGGATATTGGCCTATAGTTTTCTTTCCTTGTAGTGTCCTTATCTGGCTCTGGTATTAGGGCAGTAATAGACTCTTAAAATGAGTTTGGGGGTGTTATGTCATCTTCAATTTTTTGGAAGATTTTGAGAAGGATTAGCATTAATTATTCATTAAATGTTTGGTAGAATTAACCAGTGAAACAGTTTGGTCCTGGGCTTTTCTTTTTTTGGGGGGCGTTTGCTTACTGATTCAACTCATTAGTGGTCTGTTCAGATTTTCGAGTTATACAGGATTCAGTATTGGTAGATTGTATGTTTCTAAGAAGTTACCCGTTTCTTCTGGGTTATCCAGTTTGTTGGTGTTTGATCATAGTAGTTTCTTATGATTACTTGTAATTTTGTATTATAAGCTGTAATTCTCCTCTTGCATTTATAATTTTATTTACTTGAGTTCTCTTTAGCTAAAGTTTTGTCAATTTTGTTTATCTTTTCAAAGAAAAAATTGTTAATTTAAAATTTTTAAAATTGATTCCCTATTCTCTATCTCAGTTATTTCTGTGCTAATCTTTACTATGGTTTTGCTTTTGCTAATTCTGGGCTTGATTTGTTCTTTCTTCTACTTCCTTGAACAGTAGAATTAGGTTATTCAAGATCTTTCTCTTTTTTTAAAAATTAATTTTTATTGGAGTATAGTTGATTTACAGTCTTGTGTTTCTGCTGTACAGCAATGTGAATCAGCTACACGTATACATATATCCACTCTTTTTTAGATTCTATTCCCATATAGGTCATTACAGAGTATTGAGTAGAGTTCCCTGTGTTATACAGTAGGTTCTTATTAGTTATATATTCTATATATAGTAGTGTGTATATGCCAAGCACATATTCCCAGTTTGTCACACCCCCGTTTCCTGCTTGGTAACCATAAGTTTCTTTTCTACATCTGTGACTCTCTTTCTGTTTTATAAACAAGTTAATTTTTACCATTTTTTTAGATTCCACATATAAGCGATATCATATGATATTTGTCTTTCTGTGTCTGACTTACTTCACTTAGTATGACAATCTCTAGGTCCATCCATGTCACTACAAATGGCATTATTTCATCCTTTTTATGGCTGAGTAGTATTTCGTTGTATATACGTACCAAATGTTCTTTATCCATTCCTCTGTCGGTGGACATTTAGGTTGTTTCCATGTCCTGGCTATTGTAAATAGTGTTGCAATGAACATCAGAGTGCATGTATCTTTTCGAATTATGGTTTTCTCTGGATAGATACCTAGGATTGGGATTGCTGGGTAGCTCTCTCTCTCTTCTTTTTTTAAGGAACTTCCATACTCTTCTCCTTAGTGGTTTTACCAATTTGTATTCCCGCCAACAATGTAGGAGGGTTCCCTTTTCTCCAAACCCTCTCCTGCATTTACTGTTTGTAGACTTTTTAATGATGGCCATTCTGACTGGTGTGAAGTGATACCTCTTTGCAGTTTTGATTTGCATTTCTCTAATAATTTGCAACGTTGAGCGTCTCCTCATGTGCCTGTTGTGCCTGTATATCTTCTTTGGAGAACTGTCTACTTAGATCTTCTGCCAATTTTTTGATTGTGTTGTTTGTTTTTTTGATATTGAGCTGCCTGAGCTGTTTGTATATTTTGGAGATTAATCCCTTCTCGGTTGCTTCATTTGAAAATATTTTCTCTCATTCTGTGCATTGTCATTTAGTTTTGTATATGGTTTCCTTTGCTGTTTAAAAGCTTTTAAGTTTAATTAGGTCCCATATGTGTACTTTTGTTTTTATTTTCATTACGCCAGGAAGTGGATCAAAAAAGATCTTGCTGCGATTTGTGTCAGAGTGTGTTCTGCTTATGATTTCCTCCAAGAGTTTTATAGTATTTGTCCTTACATTTAGGTCTTTAACCCATTTTATTTTTGTGTATGATGTTAGGGAGTGTTCTAATTTCATTCTTTTACATGTAGCTGTCCAGTTTTCCCAGCACCACTTATTGAAGAGACTGTCTTTTCTCCATTGTATATTTTTGCCTCCTTTGTCATAGGTTAGGTGACCATAGGTGCATGGGTTTATCTGTGGACTTTCTATCCAGTTCCATTGATCTATATTTCTGTTTTTGTAGCAGTATCATTACTATAGCTTTTTTTGTATAGTCTGAAATCAGGGAGGCTGATTCCTCCAGCTCCATTTTTCTTTGTCAAGATTGCTTTGGCTATTCAGGGTCTTTTGTGTTTCCATATAAATTGTAAAATTTCTTGTTCTAGTTCTGTGAAAAATGCCACCGGTAATTTGTCTAAGTTTCTCTGTGGTCTCCTTTCCACAGGCTGCAGGACCCTAGTTTCTGTTGCTTCTGGTGTCTGCACCCTGTTGGGTGAGATTGGTCCAGGGGCTTTTGCAGGCTTCCTGGTGGGAGGGACTGTTGCCTGCCCTCTGGTGGGTGGAGCTGGGTCTTGTTTCTCTGACGGGCAGGGCCATGTTAAGGGGTGTGTTTTGAGGTGGCTGTGAGCTCAGTACAACTTTGGGCAGACTGTCTTCTGATGGGTGGAGCTGTGTTCCTATCTTGATAGTTGTTTGGCCTGAGGCTTTCCAGCACTGGAGCCTGCAATTTGTTGGATGGGGCCGGGTCTTGTTGCTGAAATGTGGACTTCCGAGAGAGCTCACTCCAGTCAGTATTCCCTGGGGCTTCCACTACCTGTGTCCTTGCCCTCACAGTGAACTATAGTCGACCTTGCCTCCCTAGGAGACCCTCCAAGACCCCTAGGTAGATGTAGCCCAGATTCCTGTGGAGGTACTGCTTTGTGCTGGGTCCCAGTGCACTTGAGACCTTGTGTGCCCCCTCCAAGAGTGGAGTCTCTCTTTCCCGCAGCCCTGTGGGGCTCCTGCACTCAAGCCCTGCTGGCCTTCAAGGCTAGAGGCTCTGGTGGTTCTTCCACCCGATGCCAGACCCTCAGACTGTGTTGGAGGGCTATTTTACATGGGAACGTCCCTGTGTAGCCTGTGTGGATTTAATATTTTTTGGTGCGAGGGTTGTTTTTCATATAGATGTCTTCCATCTCTTTCCTCAGTGTATGCTGGCCATGTTCCCCTTTACAGGAGGTGTGACTGGTGTTGTGGTGACCAGAGCCTGCACTGGATATTGTGCAGGGTCTCCCCTTTGCTCTGTGGTTGCCACTGCCCTGGTAGGGCAGGGTCTGCTCCCTAGTTGTTAGGTAGAGCCCCCAGATCTGCTTCTTAGCTGTGTTTCTGATCCATGATGTGAGGTAGGCAGGTTTGGAGCACTCCTGCTGGGAGGGAAGCCACTGAGTATTCCTCCTCTGTAGCTGTTCACCTGCGGGTGTGATCTGTTGTGTCACCTTTCACCCGTTGTGCGAGCTCACGAGTTACACTCTTGTTGGCACTGCTCTCGGCCCCACCTTAACTGTGGGTGTGCCGGCAGTTGGCCCTGGTGTCTCTCGGACGTTGTTTTCACCAGGCCACCCGAGTAGATCCACTGAAGTCAGGCCCCAGGACTGCAGTAATCATGGATCTGGACCAGCTGTGGGTGCTACGGGGACAGGTCAGATTCTGGCCTGCCCCAGCCCCCCACGTGTACGTGCCCACAAAGCCTACAGCTGCTAAAGCTGGACCCGTCTTGGCTGCAGGAGCGCTCGTCCATTCAGATGTTCTGTAGGTACTGAGTTTGCAAAGCTGGTCACAGGAGAGTCAATTTGCAGTTTGCTCAGCTGCAAGGAGAGATTTCAGCTTTTCTTCCTTAGTTGCACAACCCCTGGGGTACAGCTGTGGTTTCAGCCCACCTCTATGTGTGGGCCACCCACAGGGGTCTGCTCCTGAGACTGCCCTGGAGCACACGAGTTCACCCCAGTGAGAAGGGGGCATGGAGGTGGCAGCAGCTGGGGTCGCAGGAGCCCTTGTGGGGTCCCTGCAGGGACGGGGCCAGCAGCGATGGGATGTGCGGGGGAGCCAGCGGCCGCAGGTGTGAGAGAGCTGGCCCTGGCAGGGGCCCTTCCTAGTGCCTGGGGAGTCAGGGCCAGCACGTGGGTAGTGAGGCTGCAATGGCGGCCCTGCCCCTTGTGAGTCACTCAACAATGGCGCTTCGCTTCCACGGCCGTTGGTGTTTTCTCCACAAGAATTACTGGTTGCAGACTTCCTCATTCCCACCGCTCAGGCTATTTACTCACAGCCGGAGCAGTGCCCTCCCCCGGTCTGCTCTCCAAACCCTGTGTTCCAGCACCTATCCCCCATCTGCACCAGCGGACACATGTCTCAGGCTGGCATGCGCAGGGCTGTGGCATGGACCATCTGTGTAGGTCTCACTCTGTCCTGCCTGCCACAGACTGGTTGCTGCACTCTCCTCCAGTAGCCCCCGAAGCTCCCCTTCTGTCCCAATGATGTCCCTGCTGAGGGGCTTCCCTTGGATGTGAGAACCTCTCCTCTCCTTCAGCTCCCCTCACAGGGGTTCAGGTCCCATCCTGCTTCCTCTCCTCTTCCTTTTCCCTTCTTTCTTTTGTCCTACCCGGTTACACGGGGATCTTTCTTGTCTTTTTAGGTGTCCGAGGTCCTCTGCTAGTGTGCAGCCAGTGCTCTGTGAGAATTGTTCCATTGGTAGATGTATTCTTGATGCATTTGCAGGGAGAGACGAATCCCACGTCCTACTGCTCCTCTACCATCTTGACTCTCTAGAGATCTTTATTTTTTCTTGATGTATGCATTTATTGCTATTAACATCCCTCCTATAATTGCTTTTGCTGCATCCCTTAAGTGTTGATATATTGTCTTTCCATTTGCATTTGTCTCAAGATTTAAAAAAAAATTCTCCTTTCCTCTTTTTTTTTTTTTATCAATTTGTTATTTGGAGTGTGTTGCTCAGTTTCCATGTATTTGTAAGTTTTCAAGCTTTCTTCCTGCTATTAATTTCTAGTTCATTTCCATTGTGTTCATAAAAGATACTTGATATAATTTTGATACTCTTGTTTTGTGGCCTAACATGTGATCTAATCTAGAAAATATTCTCTGTGCAATTGAGAAGAATGTGCATTCTGCTGCCAGATTGAATGTTCCATATATATGTCTCTTAGGTCGATGTGGTGTATAGTGTTGTTCCAGCCCACTGTTTCCTTCATGATTTTCTGTCTGGATGATCTGTCTACCATAGAAAGTGAGGTATTAAAATCCCTGACAGTTATTGTATTACTGTTTGTTACCCCTTTTAGTTTTTTGTATTTGCTTAATATATTTAGGTGCCATGATATTGGGTGCATAAATAATTACAATTTTAAAATCTCCTTGATGAATTGATACCTTTACCATTATATAATGACCTTCTTTGTCTATTTTGGCCATATTTAGCTTAAAGTCTATTTTGTGTATTATAAGTATAGCTCTCCCTCCATTCTTCTGCTTACCATTTCCTTGAATATTTTTTCCATCTCTTCACTTTATGTATATATTCTTAAAGCTAAGTGAGTTTCTTGTGGGCAGCATATCATTGGATTTTCAAAAATCCATTTAGCCATTACGTGTCTTTTGATTGGAGAATTTAATCCATTTATGCTTAAAGTAATTATTGATTGGTAAGAGCTTACTATTGCCATTTTGTTAATTGTTTTCTGACTGTTTTGCCTATTTCTTGTTTCTGCTCTTGCTGTCTTCCTTTGTGACTTGATGAGTTTTTGTAGTGGTATGGCTTGACCTCTTTTTCATAATATTTTGTGTACCCACTACAGATTTTCCCTTTTTGGTTACCATGAGGCTTACATAAAATACATTGATAGCATCTTATATTCAGCTAATAACAACTTAACTTTAATAGCAAGCAGAAACTTTATTCTTTTACTTTCCCGCAATCGCATTTTAAGTTTATTGGTGTTAAAATTTACATCTTTTTTATATTGTGTATACAATAATAAATTGTTTTAGTTATGGTTATTTTTAACATGTTTGTAAACTTTTAAATGAGAGTTGTAAGTGAATTATGTATTTCCATTACCATATTAGAGAATACTTTGACTCTATATTTACCATTACCACTGAGTTTTATACATTTGTATGTTTTTATGATGTTACTTAGCATCCTTTTATTTCTGCTTGAAGAATTCCTCTTTGCGTTTCTTGTGAGACAGGTCTAGTGGTGATGAAATCCCTCAGCTTTGGTTTTTGAGAAAATCTTAAATTTCTTAAGGACAGCTTTGGCTGGTGTAGTATCTTGGTTAACAGTCATCTTTTCTTTCAGTGTTTTGAATATATCATCCCACTCTCTGTGGACTTACGAAGTTTTTGCTGAGAAATTCAGTTATGGAGATTCCCTTTTCATGTGACAAGTTGCTTTTCGTTTGCTGCTTTCTTTTGACAATTTTATCATGATGTGCCTTGGTGTAACCCTTTTTGGATTCAACATAGTTGGTCCTTTTGGGCCTCGTGAATCTAGATGTCTGTTTCTCTCCCAATGTTGGTAGTGTCATGGATATGCGGGGCTTGCTACTATGCGGGGCTCTCTATTTGGGTGAGGGCACTACTTGTGCTCTGTGGTCAGCAGACTTGTCACTGGCTAGACACTGTGGCTGAGTGAGCCTGCTGGCTGGGCTCTGCATTCAAGCAGGTCTACTGGGTGTGCTCTCTGATTAGGTTGGGCTGCTGGCTCTGCTGCATGGTCAGGTGGGCCTTCACTAACTGTGCTCTGCAATCACATCTGGTCAGACGAGGTCATAGGCTGTGTTTCCTTTTAAGGTGGTGCCACTGTTTGGACTCTGCCATTGGATAGGGCCATGGCTGGGCTCCACAATCATTCCTGGTCTGATGAGTTGTAAGTGTCTGCTCAGTGACTGGATCGTGCCACTGGCAGTACTTTGTAGAGCTCTAGGCAAGGCTTTGTGGTTGACAAGGCCGTAGGCTGTGCTCTGAAATTAGGTGAGGCCCAAGCTATACCCCTAAGTTTGCAGGGCCCCAGGTTAGACCTCATGATCAGGTAGGTCTCTGGCTGTGCTGTGCTGTTGGACAAGGTCCCTGGGCAGGCACTCTTGTCAGGAGGGGCTTCCAGAGTGCAGCCTCTAGAGACTGCACTGCGCATCAGAGCAGGGTCATTGTCTAGGCTTCTGCATTGGGTGGGCCTGTAGGCTATGTTCCACAATTGGGCAGAGTCACTAGCTAGGCTCCCTGCCTGGTTGAATCTGCAGGCTTTGTTCAGCAGTCAGGCAAGACGATAGGCTGGAGCTGGCCATTAGGCTCTGCTTTGCTGCTAGCAGATACCATGGGCTGGGCTTCAAGGATATCTTTGGTCATTGTTCAGGCTCTCTTATTATACAGGGCCATAGGCTATACTTAACTGTTGGCAGGACGGCTGACTTGGCTCTCTGCTCAAGCATGGCTATAGGATGGGGTCCAGGGCTGGTATGGTTTGGCTTATTGCCTGGGCACTCAAATTAGGCAGAACTGCCAACCAAGCTCCCTGGCTAGACAGGGCCACTGGCTCAGCTCTAAAGATGGGCAGAGCCACTGGCTGGGATCTCTGCTCAGGCACTGCTGCAAGCAGAACTGTGATCTGCCAAGATCTGTGCACTGGTTGCTATACACCTGTCCCCCCTCTTCTCCCATCTCTAGCTAATTACCAGTGGTCAAGCCCCACAGATTCCCCCAGTGATCCTGTGAGGTTCGACCTCATTGAATCTCCTAGGAAGTGTTCCACAATGCTGTGGGAGCTGGATTTCCAGCTTGGGCTCTTGTTTCCTCATTGGAGGATTTGTAGGTCTGGGGGGCCCTCTTGGTGCAGTGCCTGGGGAAGGCAATGTAGTCAGAGTGGAGCCATTCCTTTTTTCTTTCTCATGCTCCGCTTACCCTTCTAATGTGGTCTTTCTTAGTCTGTGCTCCAGGGACATGCTTCAGCCTCACCCCCAGGTTCTGGGATTTTCACAGTGGTGTCTTATTTAAGGATAGTTGTTAGTTGGTCTTCTTGTGAGGGGGACTGAAGTCAGGGATGTCTCCATTTTGATGACATCACTATCTTTCTGGGGGGCATATTCCTTTAGGTTTTCATTAAACGCCCTCATGTCTGTGAACAGTTTTACTGCTTCTTTCGCATTCTTTATTTACCTTGCTTGGACTTCCAGGGCAGTGTTTAATAGAAATGATGAGAAAGGACATCCTTGTGTTGCTCCTGAACTCACCAGTGAAACAGTGTAGGAAAGGAGCTTTCTTTGTGGGAAATTTTTAAATTTAGAAATCAATTTATTGCACGGTTATGGGTATATTCAATTTGTTTATATATTCCTGTGTAAGTGCTCGTGAGTTATGTTTTTCAAGGGATGTGTGTATTTCATCTGTGTAATCAACTTGATCGGTATACATTGCTCGTAGTATTCTCTTATTCTGTGGTTGGATCTGTAGTGATATTTCTCCTCTTCCTCATCCTACTTTTAGATTGGTTTCCTGGAGGTTTATCAACTCTTTAATTTTTTCAAAGGACCAAATTATGACTTTGTTGATTCTTTCTGATGTTTGTTTTCTACTTAATTGACTCTTTCTCTTTATTAATTTCTTTCTTCTAATTTGTTTGGATTTATAATGTTTTTTTTCCTGGCTTTTAAAAACAGAAATTTAGATTATAGATTTATTTTAAATCTTTAGAAACTATAGAGATTTAAAGCTATGAATTCTTTTTTGTGTAAAATTAACTGTATTCTGGATATTTTGATGCTTTCTAATTGTTCAAAGTACTTTCTTATTTCCCTTTCATTTCTCATTTGGCTTATGAGATTTACATGTGTGTTGCTAAATTTCTAAATATTTGTGCATTATCTTTTTGCTGACTTTTCATACTTTAATTCACTTGTCAGAGAATATACTTTGTACTACTTTAATCCTTTTTCATTTATTCAGACTTGCTTTATGCCCTAGCATATAGTGTATGTTGGCCTGTTTTTTCAACTGTGCTTGAGAAAAATGTGTATTCATCCTGCAGTTGTTAGGTATAGTATTCTAGAAATATTTACTATGTCTAGTTGGTTGACAGTGTTTCTGACTTTTGTCAACTTGTTCTCTCAACTAGTGAGATATTAGTGTTAAAGGCTCTAATTAATGTGGATTTACCTGTTTTTCCAATTAGTTCTCTCAATTTCTGATTCATACTTGGAAGCTTTAATTTTAAGTGTATAAATATTTAGGATGGCTACATATTCTTGATACATTGACTCTTTTTTTTCATTGTGAAATGTAACATCAGTACAACATCATCAACTTTATGATGCTTGCATGGTATATAAATATTTTCCACCTTTTTACTTCTAACTACCACTACCATTTACCACTTTATACTTAGAGTGCCTCTTCTATAATCAGTGCATCTGTTTTTATTGTTACATTTGTTTTGTCAAATCCATCCTGACAACCTTTGCTTTCAATTGGAATATTTAGCCCATTCACATTTAATATAATTATTAAGTTTGGGTATAGGGCTACCATCTTGTTATTTGTGTCCCATTTGTTGCTTCTGTTTTTCTCCTTTGATCTTCCTTTCCTACCTTCTCCCTTTTAGTCCTAGTAAAATAGATGTCTTTACCATATGACTGTCTATTGGATGTGCTCTTATATCACTAAATGTAAGGGTTCTACAGTACTATAATTCCATTTTACACCTTTCCTTTTTTTGTTGAATTTCCATATATTTACTACTACATATACATAATCCCTGTAATACAATTATGATTTTTCCCCCTTTATATTGTCAAATGCTTTTTGAAGGAATTAGGGAAAGAAATAATAGTATTGTATATTTCTTTTACTCATTTGCCATTTGTAGCATTTTGCAATCTTTGTGCAGATCCAGATTTCCATCTGGAATCATGTCCCTTCATTCTGAGGAATTTACTTAATGATTTTTTTTGTAGTATTAGATCTACAGACATTGAATTCTCTTAGCTTTCATTTATTTGACAATGTCTTTATTTTACTTTATTTTTCAGATTATTTTCACTGGACTATAGAACCCTAGACTACCAAAATTTTTCTTTTAGTACAAATGCCACTTTACTGTCTTCTGGTTTGCAGTATAATCTGAAAAGTTTTATTCTCTCATATAATCATCCATCATCCCATTTCATCAGATTCTTATGAAATTTCTCCAATGTTTCTTATGGAAATATAGGCATATACTTATGTTTTACTTTTACAACAGACCATGGCATAGGCTATACTGTATTTTGCCTTTTTATACTGCATAGTTAAATTAAATAATGTATCTGATAGTTTAAATACGTGGAGCCCCTTTTGGTTTTCTGCTGTCTGGCACTCCTGTTAATTCTCATTCATGCTGTATTTTTTTTCTTTGTGGATATGGTTATTTGTAATTGCATTTTGGCCATTTAAAAATTATTCATGTAAATAATTTAGAGTCTAGTTGCTCTTACCTTCCATCAGGGAATTTTTGTTTGTTTCAACCAGATGATTGAGGGCGCTAAACCAAGGTTATTTTTGACAGACTCAAGGTCGAGAGGAGCAAAAAGTGGGAGATCAAGGCCAGTCAATGTTAAGCATCATTGTGACACTTTTCACTGAGAATTAGAAGAACTACATCCTAGAACAAGGATGAGCTGGAAATAAGACAGTTCTTGCAGAGACATCATGGACCTAGGCTCATTTTTCTTTGTATTTCTCCTTTAGTGTTAGTAGGGTTTCTTGAAAATATTGCCTGATGTCTTTTATTAGTGTTGGAAAATTCTCAACCATTATAATTGTACTTCAGATATTATTTTTGTCCCATTATCTTTACCTTTTCTTGTTAGGCTCTAATTAACATACATTAGTCCTTTAAAAGATGTACCATATGTCACTGTTGTTCTTTTTTTTTTTAATTCTTTTTTTGTTCAGTTTGTTTTGTTCTTCAGTTTGAGTATTTTCTATGATCTTTAATTCTGTTCAGTAATACTCTATTCTGCTATTTCAGATATTCCTTTTATTCCAGTTCTACAGTTTTTAATTTATTTTGTTTATAAATTCCAATGCTTTTGTGAAATTTTTCATTTTTAATCTACTTTGTCTTCCATTTATTTTATGTATATCTTATTTTCAAGCTTTACTGAAAAATAAAAAGTATATACATTTAGGTTGTATGACATGATTTTTATCAAGATGTAAAATGTGAAGATTTAATCTTTGTATACGTTTTGAAATGATTACCACAATCAAGTTAACACACACATCAACTCACATAGATACCATTTTTTCGTTTGTTTTTTGGTGAGAAACTTAAGATTTACTCACTTACCAGATTTCAAGTATACAATAAGTATTATTAATTATAAGCACATTGCTGTATATTATATCCCCAAACTTATTCATCTTATAAAGATGAAAGTTTATACCCTTTGACCCATCCTCTGGTCACTGCCAATGACCACTCTAACTCTCTGGTTCTATGAATTTGCCTTTTTTAGTTTCAACATGTAAGTGAGATCATACATATTTATCTTTCTGTATCTGGCTTATTTCACTAAGAATGATGATGTCTTCCAGGTTCATCCATGCCGTCTCAAAGGACAGGATTTCCTTCTTTTTTTTTTTTGTCTTTTTTCTCTTTATGCATGATTGAACATTTAGGTTGTTTCCATATATTGGCTGTTTTGAATAATGCTGCAGTGAACATGGGAGTGCAGATATCTTTTCAAGATATTGATTTCATTTCCTTTGGGAATATACCCAGATGTTGAGCATCTTTCCATGTAGCTGTTGGCCATCTATATGTTTGCTTTGGAAAAATGTTTATTCAGATAATCTGCCCATTTTTTAATCTGATTTTTTTTTTTTTTGCTATTGAGTTGTATGAGTATTGTATTTTGCATATTAACCCCTTTTCAGAGATATGATTTGTAAATATCTTCTCCCACTTAGTAGCCTGCCTTTTCATTTTGTTGATGGTTTCCTTTGCTGTGCAGAAGAATTTTAGTGTGCTGTAGTCCCACTTGTTTATTTTTGCTTCTGTTGACTTTGCTTTGGAGTCAGATCTAAAAATTCATCACCAAAATTAATATCAAGGGGCTTATTGCCTATGTTTTCTTCTAGGAGTTTTATGGTTTCAGGTCTTGCATTCAAGTCTCTAATACATTTTGAGTTAATTATTGTGTATGGTGTGAGATAGTGGTCCAGTTTCATTCTTTTGCATGTGGCTGTCCAGTTTTTCCCACCACCATTTATTGAAGAGACTGTCTTTTTCCCATTTTATATTACTGCCTCCTTTGGCATGGATCAGTTGACCGTGTAAGTGTGGGTTTATTTCTGGGTTCTATATTTTGTTCCATTGATCTATGTGTCTGCCTTTGTGCCAGTACCATATTGTTTAAAAAAATTTTTTTAATTCAGGTATAATTGACATACATTATATTAGTTTCAGGTGTAAAACAGAGTGATTTGGTATTTGTATATATTGCAAAATGATCACCACAAAAATTCTAGTTAACGTCTATCACCATAAATATAGAATTTAATACTGTTTTGATTACTACAGCTTTGTAGTATAATTTGAAATCAAGGAGCATGATACCTCCAGCTTTACTCTTATTTCTCAAGATTGCTTCAGCTATTTGGGGTCCTTTGTGCTTTCATTCAAATTTTAGGATGTTTGTATTATTTTTGTGAAAATTGCCATTGGAATTTTGAAAGGGAGTGCACTGAATCTGTAGATGGCTATGGGTAAAATGGACATTTTAACAATATTAATTCTTCCAGTCCATGAGTGTGGAATATCTTTCCATTTATTTGTGTCTTCCGCAATTTCTTTCATCACCATCTTCTAGTTTTCAGTGTACAATTTTTTCATATCCTTGGTTAAATTTATTCCTTGGTATTTTGTTCTTTTTAATACAATTGTACATGGGAATGCTTCCTTAATTTCTCTTACTGATAGTGCATTATTAATGTACAGAAACACAACAGACTTCTTTGTATTGATTGTGGGTCTAGAAACTCTACTGAATTCATATATTAGTTATAACAGGTTTTTGTGTGTGTGTGTAGTTTTAGGATTTTTCTCTGTATAATATCGTTATCTGCCAATGGTGACAGTTTTCTTCTTTTTTCCTAGTTTGGATCTCTTTTATTTATTTTTTCTTGCCTAATTGCTCTGGCTAGGAGTTGTATAAAAGTGGTGATAGCTCAAATTCTTGTCTTATTCCTGACCTTGGAGGAATAGCTTTTCTGCTTTTTACCATTGAGTGTGATGTTAGCTGTGGGCTTGTCGTATATGGCCTTTATTATGTTGATGTATGTTTCCTCCACACCTGAGAGTTTTTAAAAATCATAAATGGATGTTGAATTTTGTCTGTTTTCTATTCATTATCCTTGTTTCTTGTTTCTTCTTGAAATCTTCCACACTCCTTTTTGTTTTTTCTGCCTTCTGTGGTTTTAATTGCCTTCTGTGGTTTTATATTATTCCATTTTCTCTCCTTTCTAGAACATCAATTACATTAAAAATCTTTAAGCAGTTACCCTAGAGTTTACAGTATACATTTACAACTAATTTTGTTGTAATCTAGTTTGAATTGACTAGAGTAAACTAACTTAACTAAAGTAGGGGAAACTAATCTAGATTGAAAGATTTTTTTAAGGTTACCTGGGATGTGTTTTCATCAGGTATGGAAATACATGCAGACATGAAAATGACTGTCATTCAGGAAGAAATTTATCATACAGTTCCCTAGAAATAAGAAATATGCCATGCCATGCGGAGGCCACATAAGGAAGCACCAGGTTTGGTCAGGAAGCATAGGAGATAGGGGGCAAATGTGGGCAAGAGCCTCTATTGTGGTTTTTTTGGGAAGAAACAGGAGAGACAGGGTAAGCAGGTCTAGGGTTGGCTAGTTTCAGCAGTCCATGATGCATAGAGGCTGTCCTTAGTTGTCTGGTACCTAGCCCTGGTGTGATTTTGACAGGTGGATAGTGGCCTGGTGTATGTGAGTCTGATAAAGCAGACTTTATCAGACTGTCAGGTGGTAGGGTATATGGGCTCTGGATTGATTGGTTTGCATATGAAAGGTGAGTTGTCTACTATCTGAAGTAATTGGATAACCCTAAGAAGGGCAGTCCTCTAGGTTGGTAAGGCCCTAGATATGAAAGCTTCGGAATACAGAAAATGGTGATGTTAATAAAGTTAGTCTTGTTGTGGTTTGAAATATGATCAAACCTTTGGCATAATAAGACACTTTTAGAGAGTAGAGCATAAGTTTAGCTAAACAGCATAGAGAACATTTTATTATGAGAGTAAAAAGGAGAAACAGAAGTAGACGTATAAGGAATTCTTGTAGACCAGCTCATAACTAAATTTCCCATTTGTATAACATTAGCCAAGGAAATAGATCTGAAATTTCTGGAGTCTCTAAGAGCATCTTTGTGCAGTTGTAAATTGTGTTAAAAATTCTATATGTGTGTTTCTTGACAATAATATCCTGGTGTATTTTGGGGTAAAAGTGGCAAGTCAGGCAGTTTATGTTGTTGGAGAGTATCAGCTGATTAGTTTGGTAAAGTATATATAAAGATTGATGGTATTTGTATGTACCCAAAGGGAAGAGGTGGTTGTAGTCATGGTCAGAGATGCAGGGTGGGAGTAGTAAGAGAAGGGACTGGGGAGTGAGTGCTCCTCTCCCTAGGGTCCAGGGGTTCATGATACAAGGCAGGTGACTCCTAGGGAAAGCAATAATCTCCACCAGTGTTTAGAATGGCACAGAGAGACATGGAGTGTAGGGATATATGGTTTGATAGAGGACAAAAAAGTATACCCTTGTCATGGGCTACACAGACAGCTGCTCAGGAAACACAATAGAGTCCCTAATATCGAAGTAAGAAAACCAGTACATTTCTGGTGTGCAATTTGTGCCTTGGGAGAGGCAGTCCATGAGCCTGCCTGGAGTGGAAGTTTTAGTGTCTGAGGGGAAGTTGTCTCCGTGCAGGATGCAGAGTCATCTCCAACAGGCAGGTCTTAAGCTGGAGTGATGTCATCTGAGGTAATAACATCTCTAGCAGCGAGTTCCTGGGCCAGGGCAATGTTGTTTGGGGTGTGGTGCTAGGATATCCTTTTTAAGCTGATCCCCACTTGAATGAACGCAGGTTTTATCTTTGTGGCTCTGTGGTATTAAAATGGTGCTGAAGTACTTGTGTAATTTGAAGGCAATGTTGGGCCTGTGACTTCAATTTATAAATATCTGTTAACTCGAGGGGCTTGTGGGTGCACAGCGAGCAGAAGTGATATTGACATCTGTGCAGAGCCTGACTGGCACAGCCCAAGTTAGCTGTGGCTGGATCTGAAAGTGTCCAACAGTCTAGGGTTTTGCCTTATTAGGTGATGAGAAGAGTTCTGTTATAAATAGGTTTTAGATTTTATGACCTGATTTTGGTGTATGTGGTTAATAGGAGGTCAGGTTGTTTGCCATTTAAAATATTTATACCCGTGTTTAGGGCTCCATAATTATGCTGGAGGCAGGCACCCTAATTTGGCCAGCCAGTATGGGCCTTTTGCCTCAGTTGTTGGTTTGGTTGTTGACAGGCAAGCTGGTGAAGTCTTTTGGTTGTAAGGTTTGTATTATCCAAACTCAGTGGCATGTGGGCCTCAGCATTTGCCACGTCTGGCTGAAATAATGGCTTACTTGGAGGATTTGGGCCTCCAGATTGCAAACCAATAAAAACACTCAGATCAATGGTAATGAGATGAACAGTCAACAGAATGTTGTACAGCTGCACTTGAGAGGTTTTGTTTTTGTTTTTCATTTGTTTTTGTGGTGGTGGAAGTTTAGGCTCAAATGGGTCTCATGTCAAATTAGCAGCTGCCTGGACCAGGAGGAAATCTATGGTTAATAGACCTCAGGATGGTATGTACCTGGATCTGGTCTCCAACCCTTATGGGGTGGGGCAAGATAAAATATTTACAGCAGTAGGGGAGACATAGTTAAAGGGGCTCCTATACAGTGAGTCTTCATATACATGGAGGCCAGACATAAGCCCCTTTAAATATAGGGAAGGAAAAGGGAAAAATGTTTTAAAGTTTGTGTGAAGTGTGTGTCAGACAAGGGTCCTTGAATTAAGAGACATTAATAGCTTGGCCAATATAGACACCCATTTAAGGGTCCATTTGTTGGATTTGAAAAGGAATTATTTAAGGAAACCGTTATGTCTCTCAATTGAACCAGCTATCTGAGACCTGTTGGGGACAATGAAAGTTATATTGAATGCCTTTTCCAATAGAGTGGCATTGTGTCTTCTGAGAAACGAAATGTGTTCCTTGGTTACTATTAATATTGTCTGTAACTATGAAGGGAATAAAGTGTGTCCTGGCAAGGGCTTCTGTTTGGTCCTAAGAACTGCTTTTGATCAAAAGCTGGGGTGCAGGAAGGAGGGATTGCTTGAGTTCAAGCAGTCTTCCAGTAAACAAAATTGCTCTCTACGCTCTGAAGGTGGACTGAAGTGTCTGATGCGTCAGCTGATTGTTGTTTTCTACCTCTCAGTGGCTGTGGTTGAACAACAAGCAACCCAGGGCAATATGCGGAATGGAAACTTAGAAACATCTTCATGGGTCAGTTAATCTTCTCCCCTGAACTGTGCTTTACTTGCCGCTCCCTCACAATGCCATCTTGCTCTTGGTCCATCAAGTACCAACAACTTTTTAAAAACTACTATTTTTAGAGCAGTTTTAGGTTCACAGCACCATTGAGAAGAAGGTGCATAGATTATCAATGTATCCCTTGCCCCTACACTTGCATAACCTTCTTCGTTATCACCATCACTCACCAGAGGGTTATACTTATTGCAATTGATAAACGTACATTGACCCATTAAAAATCACCCAAAGTTCATAATTTGCCTTAGGGTTCAATGTTGGTGTTGTACTTTCTACGGATTTGGTCAAATAATGATATGTGCCCATCATTATGGTATCATACACAGTATTTTCACTGCCTTAAAAATCCTCTGTGCTCTCTGCCAATTAATTTCTCCCCTCCTCACCTGCAGCCGTGGATCTTTTGTCTCCATAACTTTTTTTCCAGGATGTCATATAGTTGGAGTCATATAGTATATAGTCTCTGCAGGTTGGCTTCTCTCGCTTAGTAACATGCATTTAAATTTCCTCGGTGTCTTTTCATGACCTTGTAGCTCATTTCTTTTTAGTGCTGAATAATATTCTATTGTCTGAAACATGCCACAGTTTATCTGTTCACCTGCTGAAGGACATCATGGATGCTTGCAAGTTGTGCCAGTTATGAATAAAACTGCTATAAACTTCTGTGCAGATAATAGAAATGTTTCAAAGGAAAACAGCAATACCTATTGAGGGTGTATTAGTTATCTATTGCTATGTAACTGATTGTACCAAACCTTAGCACATGAAAACAACACAGTTCTGTGGGTCAGGAATCTAGGAGCAGCTTAGTTGGTGAAAACAAGATGTCAGCTAGGGCTGTAATTATCTCAAGGTTCAACACAGAGGGGATTTGCTTCCAAGCTCAGTCATGTGACTATTGGAAGACCTCAGAAAAAGTTTCCAAGCTCACTCACGAGGACCTCTCCACAGGCCTACTTCATGACAAAGTAGCTACCTTCCCCCAGAGCGAATGAGAGAGAGAGAGACATAGAATCCAAGAAGTCAGTCTTTTAATAACTTATCTTGGAAATGATGACCCATCACTTCTGCTATATTCAGTTAATTAGAAGCAAGTCAGTAAGTCCAGCCTACACTCAATGGAGTGGGGATACACGGGATCATAAATACCAGGAGGCAGGGACCCATTTTAGAGACTGTATACTACAAAGAGAATGTAGGATTGATTATTAAAATAAAAGATTAAAAGCATCTTGTTTAAAATAATTCAAAGAAGCGATATAGTGTGGTGTTTAAACTCTATTAGATTTGCTAAGATAGCTGGTATTGTCATTATGTAATAGTATCTTGAAATTAAACTGTAGTGTTACTCATCCATCCGTGTTTAATAATACTTACATAACTAGTACAATTGTGTCTACGTTAAGTATCTTGGCTGCATTAATGAATTTTAAAAATGAGTTTTATGTTTGGTAGTGTATATATGTCCATGCCACTCTCTCACTTTGTCACAGCTTACCCTTCCCCCTCCCCATATCCACAAGTCCATTCTCTAGTAGGTCTGTGTCTTTAATCCTGTGGGAAGCAGCCACATAGCACAGGGAGATCAGCTCCGTGCTTTGTGACCACCTAGAGGGGTGGGATAGGGAGGGTGGGAGGGAGGGAGATGCAAGAGGAAAGAGATATGGGAACATATATATATGTATAACTGATTCACTTTGTTATAAATTAGAAACTAACACACCATTGTAAAGCAATCATACTCCAATAAAGATGTTTAAAAAATGAGTTTTATGTATGAATTTTTGATTATAGTAAGTAACGTTTTATAACTGAGTAAGATTCTTAGCTAACTATTTTTCTTTTCTTTTCCTTATATTTAGTATTCAGAGGGTTTATCCTTGGAGTCATATGCTCTCAGTATTGTGCAGTTGCTTGGCCTTAACATGGGAATGAATTATGATAATACTGAGATCTGCCATTGTTCAGGAGATGTTTGCGCAATGTCACCAAAAGCTGTGTAAGATCATTTTCTTTATTAAACACACAGTATACTTAGAAATTGTTTTTTGGTTAGGGACTTTATATTTCTATAACCAAACTGAATTAATTGACAATTATAGAACACTATATCCTACACTAGGATGCGCATTCTTTTCAAGTGCAGGTGGAACACACGCCAAAATAAGACCCAGCACTCCCTCAGGCCTCTCCATGCCTGGGGACATTCTCTTCCTCCTTCCTACCTTCCAGAGTCTGGCTTGTATTTTTCTCTGCTGGCTAGATTGAAGGTGCCCTCTGGGGACAAGCCATATGAATTGTGTGATTTTAGTGATTCTATTTAAAGTTAAGTGCCTTGATACTGGCATTATACAATATAAGGATGAACAGTACAATTCAAGTTAAAAATGTATCTTTTTTTAATTTAGAAAGACATCAAGTCACAAATAAGTAAAACTATGCCCCACTGAGAGAGAAACTACTGAAGAAAAAGGCTTTTTTAAAATTTTAGTATCACTGATGATACTTTAAAAACAATTTTGAAATCAGGTAGTACAAATCCCCAAGTTTTTTCATCTTTTCCCAAATTGTTTTGTTTATTCTAGGTCCTTTGTAGTTTCATATATATTTTATTATCAAATTTCCAATTTTTATGAAAACTGTTGAGAGTTTTAAAAATTGAAGTATAGTTTATTTACAACATTATGGTAGTTCCAGGTATACAGCATAGTGATTCAGTATATTTACAGATTATATTCCATTATAAGTTATTACAAGATAATGGCTATAATTCCCTGTGCTATATATTTACTGTATCCTTGTTGCTTATCTGTTTTATACATACTAGTTTATATCTCTTAATGCCCTACTCCTAACTTGCTCCTCCCCTCCTCCCTCTCCCCTTTGGTAACCCCTTGCTTGTTTTCTATATCTGTGAGTGTACTTCTGTTTTGCATATGTGTTCTTCTGTACTATTTTTTAGTTACCACATATAAGCGATACCATATGGTATTTGTCTTTCTCTATTTGACTTACTTCACTTAGTATGACAAATACCATACAGTATTTGTCTTTCTCTGTTTGACTTACTTCATTTAGTATGATAGTCTCTAGATCCATCCTTGTTGCTGCAAATGGAAGAATTTCATTCATTTTTATGGCTGAGTAATATTCTATACCATATCTTTTTCATCCATTCATCTGTGGATGGGCATTTGGGTTGCTTCCATATCTTGGGTATTATAAATAGTCAATTTTGGGAGAGTTACCATCTTAACAATACTGAGTCTTTTAATTCTTGAACCTGGTATATGTCTTCATTTATTTAGGTCTTTAATTTTCCCCAGCAATGTATGGTATTTTACAGTTTACATGTCTTGTACTTGTTTTGTTATATTTATTCTTAAACATTTTATTCTTTTTTGCTATTTTGAAAAGAACTGTTTTCTTAATTTCATTTTCAGAGTGCTCATTGCTAGTACATAGAAATATAATTTTTGTATGTTGACTTTGTGTGCTGCAAACTTCCTAAACTCAACAGAAATTCCAGGAGATTTTATTTGTTGATTACTTAAGATTTTCTGTAAACAATATCTTGTTGTCCATGAATAAGAACAGCTTTATGTTTTCCTCTCCATCTATTTTTGTGTAATTCCTTTTTCTTGCTTAATTGCACTTGAAATAAATTCAGCCCAATGTGAATCGACCTGGTGAGAGTGGGTACCCTTGCCTTGTTACCAATCTTAGCTATAGTTTTTTTTTTTTTTAAATAAATGTCTTCTCTTCTAAAACAGTGTCTTTTATTCCCTGTAAATTGTGTTGTTTTATTTTTCTTCATCATTCCAATAACTATCTGACTTATTTCATATACCTATTTCCTGATGTTTATACTTTTTGCCCCTAGCAGGCACTTGGTCTACGTTTCACTACACACCAGTTGCCTAGAAGAGTGCTTGGTAAATGTTTCCAATAATGACCTTTTAGCTCAGTATTCTTATTATTTCATTTTGTCCTGTGATGACTGAATCTATGTTATCCCAAATATCTGTGAAGGCACAAAGTAGATAATAACTAAATTACTTCTTCTCTGTGTGAAATTGTTTCTCAAAGGAATATTCTTTCATCATCTTTTTGAGTGTTGTATTTATATACACTATAAAAAATCAACTTTTGAGGTACGATTTGTCTACAATAAAATTCATACACTTTAAACTTTAAGTGTACAAGTTTATGACTGATAAATATATACAAATTACTGAACCAGTGTCAATCAGGCTATGCAACATTTCCATTTCCACAGAAAGTTCTTTTGTGATCCTTGGCTGTCCTTTTTACCTTCCATCCTGCCCCAGTCAACAGCTGATCTGATTTCTATCACTACAATTGGTTTTACTGGCTCTAGAACATTAGGTAAATTGGATGATATGCACTCTCTTTTGAGTGTTCACTCTGTAAGGCTGTAATTTCTCTGAATTATTTAATTAATTAATTGAATATATTTATAATGGTTCCTTTCAAGTATTTGTGTGCCAAATCTAACACCTGGGCCATCTCAGTGTTGCTTACTATTGACTGCTTTTTTATTGACTATGGTTTACATTTTCTTATTCCTTTGTATGATTATTATTAGTAGTAGCATATTGGATATTGTTTGATAGTACAATAGAAAGCCTAGATTCTCATTACCTTCCTCTGAAAAGCATTGATTCTTTTTCTACCAGGCAATTCAGTTATTGGGTAATCATTTTAAATTTTATGTGCTTGGTTTTATACTTCATTAACATGAGTCTATAGAAAACTCAAGGCATTTCCAAACCCCTCTAAAATGGCAGGCCTGAACTTCCAAACTTGGTTTCCTCTGGGGATGTTGTCAGGGCTTGAGTTTAGGCTCTAACTGTTAGGACTGATACAGAGTAGATTTTAGTATAGGGCAGAGGTCAGCCAACAATGATCTATAGGCTAAATCTGGCTGCCCGCCTGTTCTGTACATTCATTTTGTAGGCTTTACTGCTTTATGTGTTCTTCATGGCTGCTTTTGCACTACAGTGGCAGAGTTGAGTAGCTGCAACAGAGCATATGGCATATAAGCCTGTAATATTTACTGTGTGGCCCTTCACAGATAAGTTTGTCAGCTACTGGTCTAAGGCATAGTCTTTACTCTTAAATTGTATTCTTTCTAGGGTTTTAGTTGGATGCTGATATATTAGCAGACTACTAACAACTTTCTCACTCCATTAGGACAGGTATTCCTCTTGTCCCTCCCATGGTATAAATCAAACAACAGATTCTTGTTTGAAAAATGCCTAATTACAGAGAGCAAAAGTTCTAAAATATACTTTTAAAGATAATACAGACATGTTCATATTGATATTTACAGAAAAAATACAAAAATGATATTAAATAAATAAAAAGTATATTAAATACCTAGGCCAAAAATTTTAAATTCAGTTGTTTGGCACTAAGAAGGTAAATAAAGAGTAACACAGTTCCTATGTTTAAACAATTAATAAAGATTTTAGGACAGGTAAATAATTGGTCTTCTTTAAAACAGGATGAATGGCAAAAGATTTTGGAATTTTTTTTTCATTACAAGAATTTTCTTGGTGAAATTTAAAAAGTGTGTTAAAAATGTTAGTATTTTTTAAATACTTTTATATTTTTAAACGTGTGCTTATTGTTATCCATGAGAATAATGCTCTTTAAATCTCTCTTGAAAACATCATACATTAGGAGAAATGTAGAGTTAAACAGCAATAATTTTTGTCATACCCTTTTTTTTTTTTTATATTTTAGGCTATCTGAGGGTATAAAGGATTTTAGCACTTGTAGCTTGGATGACTTTAAATATTTTGCTGCACATTCTGGCCTTGAATGTCTTCATAAAATCCTTCCTGTTGAGCCAGTTTACAAACAGAGGCAGCAGACGTGTGGCAATGGAAAGTTGGAATCGGGTGAAGAATGTGATTGCGGCACTTCACGGGTTAGTGGAAATTTTTTCAAAAATATTTTTTACTTCCTGTATATGTGAGTACGAGGTGGAAAAGAAGACCTTGTCTTTTAGAAGAAAAATTTTGAAAAATACCTTCTTTGGGGAAGATGGAAGCCTTTAAGCTTCCTAATTTTGCCATTTTTTGAAGTGGGGAGCAAACATCCTTTAGTTAATATTTGTCTTCAAATATTGTCTTCCTAAATTCTTTAGTGTATGCATCAGCTCTAATCTTATAATTAGTGACCACGAAGAGTGTATAAGGAGTTGCAGAAATATGCCTTTAACTACAAGCAGTAACAAAAAGACAAGAACATCTAAAGACTATAGACTATATAGCAAATTGCATCGTTTGCTATTATACGGAAAAAAAGTTTTGTATGGACAGGTTATGTTTCCCTTCAACACTGCAGTGGATGCTCCTGCCATTGCAGTAAGGGAAGATAAAGAAACACAAAGAAACACACAGTGAAACTGCAGTAAGGCACGAAAAAGAAACAGTGAGTGGAAAGGAAGATTAAAACTGTCTAATCAAATTCAACTTGGCCACGTGATTGGAGAATCCTAAACAATCCACCCCCGAAGTCTGCTAAAGCTAATTAATGAATGCACGTGAACCCAAATTCCATGGAGTTCTATGTATAAACAATGAACAAATGTAAAATGAACTAAAATGTACAATTCCATATACATTGTTTCAAAAACATGAAATAGAGATAAATTTAACAGAATACGTGCAAGACCTGTACAATGAAAACTCACATTGCTCAGAGAAATGAAAGAAGATCGAGAGGGAGACATATCCCACTTTCATGGATTGGAAGACACAATATTGCCAAGATGTCAGCTCTACATCAACACTCCACACAATCCCAATCCCAACCCCACCATCGTTCTGTGGAAATTGACAAGCTGATACTATAATATATATGGAAATGCAAAGGACCTAGAATAGACAAAGCAATTAAAAAGAACAAAGGTGGAGCACATACACTAATTTTCTGTAAATTTCAAAATTTTCTATAAAGCAGAAATAATCAGTATAATGTGGTATTGGCCAAAGCATAAATATATCCCTTAATGAAACAGTATAGAGAATCCAAATATAAAATATTTATAAGGTCAGTTGATTCTCTGCCAATCAGAGATGTTAAGGCAGTTAAATGGGTGAAGAAAACCTTTCCAACAAAGGTATTGTATGAGCTAGATATCCACGTACATAAAAAGAAAACTTTGACATCTCACCATACACAAAAACTAACTTGAAATGGATCAAAGACCTAAATATAAAAGCGAAAATCCTAAAGCTCTTAGAGTAAAACACAGGAGACAGTCTTTTTGACTCTGTGATAGGCAGAACTTTCTTAGATAAGGCAAATAAGAATGAGGTTTTAAAGAAAAATATGTAAGTTGTACTTAATCAAATTTAGAAACTTTTTCTTTTAGGCTCTGTTAAGAAAAATAAAATGATAGACTCTGAAATGGGAGATTCAAAAGCCAATTCAAAGGACTTTTATTCAAATACATGAAATACAATTATGGTTTCTGGTCTGACATGTGAGAAGTTTAGAAGTCACCACTTAGTCCTTACAAGTAAAAAGCTAACCAACTTGGAAAAGGAATAGCTCTTCTTGCATCCATCAGAGATGTGAGGTCACAGAGCAAACCACTGCCCCACAAATTGGAAAAACCAACAGGTGGATGCAGAGAATCACAACTTAATAGAGTAGCAACCCACAAGCTAAAACCTTTTGGGAACCAGTATCTGGGTAGGAAAACCTGAACTGGAATTGACAAATTTCTGGAGTCTCAGTGTGTAGAACTCTGATAGTTTAAAACTCCAGGGGAACCCGATCATAGGAAGGTCCCCACACTTTTATGAGTTGTACCTGCAGAAACTTGAACTGTTTGTCACAGTGAATACTAGAGAGAAGTCTAATGCTTCTGACAGAGGGAGGGGAAAAGGAACCATTTTGAAATAGCCAGAGCATTCTATTCTTAAGAAAGTCTGCCCTTACAAATGGAGTTGTATTGAAAAAGAAAAAGAAAAAAACCCAAACTAGAATAACCAAACATTTGATTAAGAGATACAATAAGAAAAAAAGCTAACAAAGGAATATTTAAACTTTGAGTACATGAATACACGAGTCAATAGATGAAATAAATAGCCTTTTAAAAGTATAATATTGCTGCCTGTGGTGAAGCTGTTCATTGAAAATACCAATTAAAAATACCAGTAAGGGGCTTCCCTGGTGGCGCAGTGGTTGAGAGTCCACCTGCTGATGTAGGGGACACGGGTTCGTGCCCCGGTCCGGGAGGATCCCGCATGCCACGGAGGGGCTGGGCCCGTGAGCCGTGGCCGCTGGGCCTGCGCGTCCGGAGCCTGTGCTCCGCAACGGGAGAGGCCACAACGGTGAGAGGCCTGCGTACTGCAAACAAAAACAAAAACAAACAAAAAAATACCAGTAAGAAAAAACACAACACCAGGAAACTCAAACTTCTAATATTGGTAAATTACAGAGTTTAAAACAAACTTGCTACTGAAGACTGGAAAAGTTGATTGAAGGCACTGAATCTTGTAAAATACAAGTACGTATGGGGCCAGCATCCCAGTGAAATCTGGACAGACCAGACTGGCTTCTGGGACCACTTTTCTGGGGGCAGAAGTTTGGGGGTTTGCCATTTCAGACAGAAGCTGAGAGTCTGCCTGCTGGCAGTGTGTAAATAGATTTATTATGAAAGCAAGAATATAGGAAGAATTTAGAAGAGAATGGTAGCTAACAAGAAATCTAATAACTATTTCCTCTAAGTTTTTGGCTCCACAGTAGTATGTTAATATTGTTCAGATTATATGGAATGTAGTGAAATGACACATTTCTTTTACAACCTACTGGCTGAGATGTTGATTTCAATAAGTCTCATGTAAAGAGTGGAATTACAGAAACTGGTTTTTAAGAAATGCTCATACTTCGTAAATAAATTCTGTATTGTAGTTTTATTTGATTGTACCTAATCATGCATGACTGAGTAACAAAGCATTTGTTTCCAGAATTGTACACATCCAGCCTGCTGTGATCCTAAAACATGTAGAAAGAAAAAAAATAAAATATGTGGTTCGGGGGAATGCTGCACACGAAATTGCAAGGTAGGAGGCAATCTGTATTTTATATGTTAGCATTAAATTTCT
The DNA here is from genome assembly GCF_949987515.2 of Delphinus delphis. Lineage (NCBI taxonomy): Eukaryota > Metazoa > Chordata > Mammalia > Artiodactyla > Delphinidae > Delphinus > Delphinus delphis. The sequence goes on along the minus strand of NC_082703.1, from coordinate 5,199,333 downwards.
TTTTCTTAAAAAATTTATTTATTTATTTATTATTTTTGGCTGTGTTGGGTCTTTGTTGCTGCATGCGGACTCTCTCTAGTTGCGGCGAGCAGGGGCTACTCTTCATTGTGGTGCGCGGGCTTCTCATTGCAGTGGCTTCACGTGTGTAGAACGGGCTCTAGGCGCATGGGCTTCAGTAGTTGTGGTGCCTGGGCTCAGTAGCTGTGGTGCACGGGCTTAGTTGCTCCAGGGCATGTGGGATCTCCCTGGACCAGGGCTCGAACCTGTGCCCCCTGCATTGGCAGGCGAATTCTTTTTTTTTTTTTAAATTTATTTATCTATTTTTGGCTGCATTGGGTCTTTGTTGCTGCGTGCGGGGTTTCTCTAGTTGTGTCGAGTGGGGGCTACTCTTTGTTGCGGTGTGTGGGCTTCTCATTGCGGTGGGTTCTCGTTGCAGAGTACAGGCTCTAGGTGCGTGGGCTTCAGTAGTTGTGGCTTGCAGGCTCTAGAGCACAGGCTCAGTAGTTGTAGCGCATGGGCTTAGTCGCTCCACAGCATGTGGGATCTTGCTGGACCAGGGCTCGAACCCGTGTCCCCTGCATTGGCAGGTGCATTCTTAACCACTGCGCCACCAGGGAAGTCCCATCATTAAATTTCTTGAAATACTTGTTCCAGGGAGATGGAAAACATGTCACTACTCTATGCAGTCCTTCCCATCTTATTATATGCAAGCAGCATTGGAGCCCCTGTCACACTTCAGTCCACTCTGTAATCTGTCATTTCTAGGACTCTCCTGTACATAATGCCTGATGCTTCTCTCTCCTGATTTGACTTCCCATTCCTATACCACATTACAAATCTTTCCTGTACCCACTGGGATTTCTCTGTGATCAACATACACCTTGGGCAACCTTCTTAAATTCTTATTTTATAAGACCATACTTAACATAGGGACAGGAAGTTAGACTAGTTCTTTTTGCTGGCTAACTTCTCTTTACTGTCTTCTGGTAAAAATCCTCTCTACCTTCACAATTCATTCAGTTACTGTTACAACCATTCAGTTCCTTTTAATGAAAGCATTTAACGAACCCCTGAAAATTGCCCAACACCCAGCACAATCCATTGGAACCCTAAGGAGAAAGAAACAAACTCTTGAACAAAGGTAAATGCACATATTCTTAAGACAGGAGGAAGAGCATGATTTAATCTTTAAAAAAAATTTCCCCCAGGTTTATCGATATAACCAACATATAATTCTTTAGTTTAAGATGTACAACGTAATGATTTGCTCTAAGTATGTATTGTGAAATGATGACCACAATAAGGTTAGTTAACACATCCACCACTTCACATACTGAGAACATTTAAGATTTACTATCTTAGCAACTTTTAAGTATATAATAACATTATTGTTAACTACAGTAATGCAGTACATTAGATCCCCAGATTTTTTTCATTTTATAGCTGAAAATTTGTACCCTTAACCTACATCTTCCCATTTTCCTCACCTAGCACCCACTGGCAACCACCAATCTACTCTCTGCTTTGAGGAGTTTGACTTTTTTACATTTCACATGTGAGATTATATAGTATTTCTCTTTCTCTTGTCTGACTTATTTCAATTAGCATAATGTCCTCCAGGTTCCTACATGTTGTCGCAAATGGCAAGATTTCCTTATTTTTTATGGCTGAATATTATTCCACACTACATTTCTTTTAATACATTAATCTATTGCTCGACACTTAGGTCATTTCCATATCTAGGCTATTGTGAGTAATGCTGCGATGAACATGGGGGTACACCTGCCTCTTCAAGACACTGTTATTATGTCCTTCAGATATATATCCTGGATCAAAGTAGTTCTATTTTTAATTGAGAAACCTCCATATAGTTTCCCATAGTGACTGTAACAATTTACATTCCCTCCAATAGTGTGCCAGGGTTCCCTTTTCTCCGCATCCTTGTAAACACTTGCCATTTGTTGCCTTTTTGACTATAGCCATTCTGACAGGTGTGAGGTGATATCTCATTGTGATTTTGATTTTCATTTCCCTGATTAGTGATGTTGAACATCTTTTCATGTGCCTGTTGGCCATCTGTGTGTCTTTTGAAAGATGCCTATTCAGGCTCTCTGTCCATTTCAAAATCAAGTTGTCCATCTACGTCTCTACAAATGACCCCATTTCGTTCCTTTTTATGGCTCATTAATATTCCATTGTATATATGTACCACATCTTCTTTGTCCATTCGTCTGTCAGTGGACATTTAGGTTGCTCCCATGACCTGGCTATTGTAAATGATGCCACAGTGAACATTGGGGTGCATGTGTCTTTTTGAGTTATGGTTTTTCTGGGTATATACCCAGTAGTGGGATCGCTGGGTCATATGGTAATTCCAGTTTTAGTTTTTTAAGGAACCTCCACACTGTTCTCCACAGTGGCTGTATCAATTTACATTCCCACCAACAGTGCAAGAGGATTCCCTTTTCTTCACACCCTCTCCAGCATTTATTATTTGTAGATTTTTTGATGATGGCCATTCTGACCAGTAGAGACTGTCATACAGAGTGAAGTAAGTCAGAAAGAGAAAAACAAATATCATATATTAAGGCATATATGTGGAATCTAGAAAAATGGTACAGATGAACCTATTTGCAATGCAGAAATTGAGACACAGAAGTAGAGAAGAAACGTGTGGGCACCAAGGGGTGAAAAGGGGGGGTGGGATGAATTGGGAGAGTGGGATTGACATATGTACACTAATATGTATAAAATAGATAACTAATGAGAACCTGCTGTATAGCACAGGGAACTCCACTTCTCTGTACAGTAGAAACTAACACAACATTGTAAAACAGCTATACCCCAATAAAAATTTTTTTTTAATTTTAAAATAAAAATTAAGTTTAAAAAAAGGGAAAAAAATAAAATCAAGTTTTTGTTTTGTTTGCTTGTTTGTTTTTTTAATATTGAGTCATCTGAGTTCATTTTATATTTTGGATATTAACCCCTTAACAAACATATTTGCAAATATCTTCTCCCATTCAGTTGGTTGCCTTTTTGTTTTCTTGATGGTTTCCTTCATTGTGCGGAAGATTTTGTTTGAATGAGTCCCATTTCTTTATTTTTGCTTTTTATACCCTTGCCTGAGGAGACAGATCCATTAAAAATATTGCTAAATTCAAAGTCAAAGAGTGTACTGCTTATGTTTTCTTCTAGGAGTTTTATGGTTTCTGGTCTTGCATTTAGGTCTTTAATCCATTTTGAGTTTATTCTTGTATATGATGTAATATACACACATGATATACAAAAATTTCATTCTTTTAGGTGGAGGTGTCCAGTTTTCCCAACATGGCTTATTAAAGAGACTGTTGTTTCACCATTGTATACCTTCTTGCCTCCTTTGTCATAGATTAATTGACCATATGTGTATGATTTATTTCTGAGCTCTCTATTCTGTTCCATTGATTTATACCTGTTTTTGTGTCAGTAGCATACTGTTTTGATTACTGTAGCTTTGTAAAATAGAAGTCAGGGAGTGTGATAACTCTAGTTCTTTTTTTCTCAAGATTGCTTTGGCTGCTAGGGGTCTTTTGTGGTTCCATACACATTTTAGAATTCTTTGTTCTAGTTCTGAGAAAAATGTCATGAGTATTTTGCTAGGGATTGCATTCAATCTGTAGATTGCTTTGGGTAGTACAGTTATTTTAACATTAATTCTTCCAATCCATGAACATGGTATATCTGTCCATTTATTTGTATGTATTCATCAATGTCTTATAGTTTTCAGAGTATAGGTCTTTCACTTCCTTGGTTAAATTTATTCTTAGGTATTTTATTCTTTTTGATGTGATTGTAGATGAGATTGTTGCGTATGTATTTAGCTCTGAGTTGAGTCTCTTATAAGTAGCTTATAGATGCGTCTTGTTTTTTTTTTTTTTTTATCCAGTCAGCCTTTTGATTGCAGCATTTAGTTCTTTGACATTTAAAGGGGTTATTGATAGCTATGTACTTACTGATATTTTGTTTCTTGCTTTCTGGTTGTTTCTGTAATTCTTCTCTCTTTTCTTTCTCTTTTAGTTTCTTCCCTTGCAGTTTGATGATTTTCTTTAGTGTTATGTATGGGCTCCTTTCTCTCTAATTTTTGTATATCTATTGTAGTTTTTGATTTGGGTTACCATACACCATCATATATGTTGACCTATAGCTACACCTATTTGTTTTAAACTGATAGTCATTCAAATTCAAACACAATTCTAAAAGATCTACATTTTTTACCCTCCCCCCATATACATTTTGTGTTTTTGATGTCATATTTTACATCTTCATGACTATCCCTTATATGTTTATTGTAGCTATAGTTGATTTTTACAATTTTTGTCTTTTAACCTTGATACTAGATTATTTAAGTGGTTGATCCACTGCCTTAACTATGTATTTGCCTTTACCAGGGAGATTTTTCACTTCCTATATTTTCTTATTTCTTGTTGTAGCCTTTTATTTTTCACTTAAAGAAGATCCTTTGACATTTCTTGTAAGGTTGGTTTAGTAGTGATGAACTCTTCATTTTTGCTTGTCTTGGAAAAGCCTTATCTCTTTTTCAATTCAGAATGATAACCTTGCAGGGTAGAATATTCTAGGTTGTAGATTTTTTTTTTCTTTCAGCACGTTAAATATATCATACCACTCTCTTCTGTGGTGGAAAGTTTCTTTAGAAAAATAAGCTAAGAGCCTTATTTGGCTTCCCTTGTATGTGACTTTGTCTCCTGCTGCCTTTACAATTTTCTCTTTATCTTTAACTCTTGCTATTTTAATTATGATAATTCTTAATGTGGGTCTCTTTGGGATCATCTTGTTTGGGATTCTCTGTCATTCCTTTACCTGGATACCTGTTTCCTTCTTTAGGTTAGGGAAGTTTTCAGCCATAATTTCATCATATAAAGTCTAAAAGTTAAATTTATTCCCAAGTAATATAATGTTTTTGATACTATTATAAGTGGGATTTAAAATTTTTCTTTTTCATATATTTTGTTATAAATGGATAGAAATGATTTTAGTAGTTTGATTGTGTACCCTGCAACTTTACTCAATTTGTGTATCAGTTCTAATGGATTTTTTTTTGTGGTTCTTTAGGATTTTCTGTATATAAGATCATGTCATGTGAAAACAGCGACAATTTTACTTCTTCCTTTCTGATTTGAGTGCCTTTTATTTCTTTTTCTTGCCTAATTGCTTTGGCTGGAACTTCCAGTACTGTGCTGAATAGGAGTGGTGATAGTGGATACCTCCGTTTATTCCTGATCTTAGAGGAAAAGATTTCAGCTTTTCACTATTGGGTATAATGTTAGCTAAAGTTTGTCATATATAGCTCTTATTATGTTGAGATATGTTCTTTCTATACCCAATTTTTTGAGTGTTTATCATGAAAGAGTGTTGAATTTTGTCAAATGTTTTTTTCTGCATCTCTTCAGCAGATTTATGAATTTTACTCTTGATTTTATTAATGGGGTGTATTGCATTTATTGATACCTGTATGTTGAATCATTCTTGTATCTAAGGTATAAATCCCACTTGACCATGGTGTTTGATCCTTTTAATATGCTGTTGAATTTGGTGTGCTAGCATTTTCTTCAGAATGTTCTTCATCTGTATTCACCAGGGATGTTGGCCTGCAATTTTCTTTTCTTCTGGTGTCCTTATCTGTCTTTAGTACTGGGGTAATGCTGGCCTTGGAAAACAAGTTTGGAAGTATTCCCTCCTTTTTAATTTTTTGGAAGAGTTGGAGAAGGATTAGTATTCTTCTTTAAATATTTCATAGAATTCACTTGTGAAACCATCTGGTCCTGGGCTTTTCTTAGGAGGTTTTAAAAACAAATTTAGTCCCTATAGTTACGATTAGTCAGTTCGAGTTTTCCATTTCTTCATGATTCAGTCTTGGTAGATTGTGTGTTTCTTGGAACGTATACATTTCTTCTAGGTCACACACTTTGTCAGCATATAATTCTTCATAGTAGCTTCTTATGATCCTTTGTATTTCTACAGTATCAGATTTAGTGTCTCTTCTTTCATTCATAATTTTATTTTATTGAGGCCTGTCTTTTTTTACTTGGTTAGTCTAACTAAAGTTTTGCCATTTTGGATTTCAAAAATCCAACTCCTAGTTTTATTGATCTTCTCTATTTTCTTTTTAGTCTCTATTTCATTTATTTCCCCTCTAATCTTTGTTCTTTTCTACCTTTTGCTAACTTTGGGTTTACTTTTTTCCTCCTTTTCTTATTCCTTTAGGTGTAATGTTGGGTTGTTTATTTGAGATATTTCCCTTTTTTAATGTGGACATTTATTGCTATAAACGTAACTCTTATAACTGCTTTTGCGGCATCTCATATATTTTGGTATATTGTTTTTTTTTGTTTTTCTCTGTTTCAGGATTCTTTCTGATTTTTCTTTTATTTCTCCTTGATCTATTGGTCGTTCAGGAGTGTTATGTTTAATTCTGCATTTTCCGAATTTTCCACTTTTTCCTCTTTTATTGGTTTCTAGTTTCATAGCACTGTAAAATACACAAAATATTATTTCAGTCTTAAGTTTGTTAAAACTTGCCTGTGACCACCATATATCCTATTGTAGAGAATGACACATGTGCTTTTGAGAAGAATTTGTATTTTTTTCCATTGGAAATAATGTCCTATATATGTCTCAAGGTCTATTTGATCTATAATGTTATTCAGGTCTGCTATTTTCTTACTTTCTTTCCGGTTGATTTATCCAATGTTAAAAGTAGGGTATTGAAGTCCCCTTCTGTTATTGTATTGTTGTCTACTTTTCCCTTCAGTCTGTCAATATTTGCTTAAAGTTTTTAGGTGCTCCAATATTTGTTGCATGTATAGTTACAAGTGTTATGTTCTCTTGATGGATTGATCCCTTTATCATTTTATAATGACCTTCTTTGTCTTTTGTGACTGATTTGACTGAAAGTCTATTTTGTCTAATATAAGTGCAGTAAACCCTGCTTTCTTTTGGTTGGCATTTGCATGGAATATCTTTTTCTTCCTTTCACTTTCAGCTTAGGCATATTCTTAAAGCTAAATTGAGTTTCTTGACTGTTGAATCTTTTTTTTTTTTCTCTATCCATTTTCCATTCTGTATATTTTGATTGGAGAATTTAATCTGTTTACATTTAAAGTAATTATTGATGGGCAAGGACTTTCTATTGCCATCTTGTTAGTTGTTTTCTGTTTTTTAAAGTTCCTTTTTCTTTTCTGTCTTCCATTTTGATTTATTTTTTGTAATGATATATTTTAATTTGTGTATCTATTATAGATTACCTCTTTGTGAATACCATGATGCTTATAAAGATATTTTATAGATATAACAGTATATTTTAAGCTGCTAATAACAACCCATCTTCTATAAATACAAAAGCTTTGCATTTTTAATTCTCCTCCTCCTATATTTTATGCATTTAATATCACACCTTGTATTTTTTATATTGTGAGTCCATTAACAAATTATCATAACTATGTTTATTTCATAATACTTTTGTAGTAGAGATAAATGTGATTTGTCATGATTACAGTAGTAGTATATTCTGAATTCGACTATATATTTACATTTACCAGTGAGTTTTACACTTTTATATATTTTCATGACTTAATGTCCTCTTATAATTTGATGAACTCCTTGTTGGATTTCTTATAAGCAGGTCTGGAGGTGATGAACCCTCTTACCTTTTATTTGTCTGGAATTGTCTTTATCTCTCCTTAATTTTTGAAGGTCACTTTGCTTTGTATAGTTTTCTTGGTTGGCAATTTTTTCTTTTAGTATTTTGAATGTTTCATCCCCCTCCATCCTGGTTTGCAACATTTCTGCAGAGAAATCCACTGATAACCTTATGGATTCCTTTATATGTAATGAGTAATTTTTATCTTGCTGCTTCAAAAATTTTCTTTTGACTTTTAACATTTTGGTTATAATTTGTCTTAGGGGAATATATTTTAGGTTTTTCTTGTTTGGAGACCTTTTAGCCTTCTGTTCCTAGCTGTCCGTATGTCTCCCAAGATTTGGGAAGTTTTCAGCTATTATTTCTTTAAAAATCTTTCTGCTCCTTTCTCTCTGTTTTCCCCTTCAGGAGCTCTCATGAATGTTCATTTGCTTGATAAGCTACCATAATTCAGGTAGGTGTTCTTTACTTTTTTATTATTTTTGGTTGTTGTTGTTTCTCTACTAGATAATTGGAAATAAACAATATTCAGGTTCACTTACTGTTGCTTCTGCATGATTGATTCTGCTTTTGAAGTCTTTTATTAAATTTTTATTTTTATTATTGTTTCTTCAACTCTACAATTTCTGTTTGGTTCTTTTTGATGGTTACACTTTCTTTATTCCTCCATTTTGCTCTTGCAGTTTTTTCAATTTCCTCTGGTTATCTACCTATGTTCTCTTACATTTCTTCATCAAGGTTCTTTAAGATGATTATTAAAAAATCTTTCCACAAATTAAAGCCCAGATTTAGATGGCTTCCCTGGTGAATATTACCAAACATTTAAAGAAGAAACAATAGCAATATACCACAATCTCTCCCAGAAAATATAAGAGAAAGGGATACTTTAAAACTCATTTTAGGGCTTCCCTGGTGGTGCAGTGGTTAAGAATCCACCTGCCAATGCAGGGGGCATGGGTTTGAGTGCTGGTCTGGGAAGATCCCACATGCTGTGGAGCAACTAAGCCTGTGCACCACAACTACTGAGCCTGTGCTCTGGAACCCGTGAGCCGCAACTACTGAGCCTGCGTGCCACAACTACTGAAGCCCATGTACCTAGAGCCCGTGCTCCACAACAAAGAGTAGTTCCTGCTCACCACAACTAGAGAAAGCCCACACGCAGCAACAAAGATCCAACGCAGCCAAAAATAAATAAATAAATAAATTTATTTTAAAAAAATAAATAAGAAAAATAACTCATTTTAAAGGACAGTATTACCCTGACACCAGATGAAAGCCTCACAGGGAGACTACAGACCAATATTCCTCATGAATGTCAATGCAAAAACCCTTTTAAAATTACAAACAGAATCCAGAAACATGAAAAGAATGCCACCATGACCAAGAGGGATTTATTTCAGTACTGCAAGTTTGTTTAATTAATGTAGCACACCATATTATTTAAATAAAGGAAAAGAAAGTACATGATCATCTCAGAAGATTCAGTGAAAGGATATAACAAATGTAATAACCACTCATTTATAAAATTATCCACAAATTATAAATAGGGAGAAACTTAACCTGATACAGGTCATCTATGAAATACCTACAGCTAACATCATACTAATATCAAAATTCTGAGTACTTTCCCCCTGAAATCAGACACAGAGCAAGGAGGTGTAGGCTCTCATCACCTCTATTCAATGCTGTACTAGAGACTGTAGAAAGTATAGTCAGGTAAGAAAAAGAAATAAAAGTCGTCCAATTTGGAGGGAGGAAGTACACGTCTCTCTGCAGATGACATGATCCTGCATGTATGTAATAATCCTAAGGAATTCATCAAAAATAGCTTTGAAAGCAAATGAGTTTATAAAAGTCACAAGATACACAGTCACTATACAAAAATGAATTGAATTTCTATGTAATTGCAGTGAACAATCTGAAAATGAAATTAGAAAAGCAATTCCATTCACAGTAGCATAAGAATACTCTTAATAAAAGAAATGCAAAACAGATTCACTTAACACAATTTTGAGGAAAAGAAAAAATCTAAGTGAAGTTGGAATATTCCATGTGAATGGATTGGAAACTCAGAATTGTTAAGATGGCAATTTTTTCCTTTCTCGGTGGTCCCCAGTAGTATCTCTAGGTTTAATGAATCAGTAGAGAACTCACAGTTCTCAGCATATAGCTTTCTTGTGACTGTGATTTATTAAAGCCAAAGGACACAAAGAAAAATCAGCAAAGGCTATCTTTCCATTTACTTGTTTTTCATCATGGATTTCCTTCATCAATGTTTTATAATTTTCAATGTGCAGATCTTATATATCCTTAATAAAAATTATTCCTAAGCATTTTATTCTTTTTGAGGCTATTGTAAATAGGATTTTTTCTTAATTTGTTTTGTAGATAGCTCATTTTTATTGTAAAGAAACACAACTATTTTTGTATGTTGATTTTGGATCTTGCAACTTTAAATAATTAAGTTATTATTTTTAACAGTTGTTTTGGTGAAGTCTTTAACCTTTTCTATATATAGCATAATGCAAACAGAGACAATTTGACTTCTTTCCTTCCAATTTGGATGTCTTTTATTTCTTGCCTCATTGCTCTGGCTAGGACTTCCAGTACTAAGTTGAACAGGAGTAGTGAGAGAGGGCATCCTTGGCTTGTTAGCTATGGGATTGTCATATATGGCCTTTATTATGTTGAGGTGCATTCCTTCCTATAGGTAAGTTGATAGTTTTTCATCATGAAAATATATTAAATTTTGGCAAATGCTTTTGCTGTATCTGTTGAGATAATCATGTTATTTTTATCCTTAATTCTGTTAATGTAGTGTATGGCATTTATTGACTTGGGTATGTTCAGCCATCCTTGCATCCTAGGGCTATATCTCATTTGATGATGGTGTATGAACATTTTAATGTGCCGTTGAACTTGGTTTGCTAGTATTTTGTTGAGGACTTTTGCATCTATGTTCATCAGGCTGTTCATCAGGTCAAAACTACTTTGGCATATAGTTTTCTTTTCTTGTGGTGTCCTTGTCTGACTTTGGTCTGAGGGTAATTCTGGCCTTGTAAAATGAGTTTGAAAGTGTTTTTTCCTCTTCAATTTTTTGGAAGAGATTAAGAAGGATTGGCCTTAATTTTTCCTTAAATGTTTGATAGAATTCAACTGTGAAGCCATCTGATCCTGGGCTTTTCTTTTATGGGAGGTTTTTGATAACTGACTCACTCTGTTTGCTCATTATTGGTTTGTTCAGATTTCCTATTTCTTCATGATTCAATCTTGGAAGATCATTTCTAGGTTTCTTCTAGTTTATAAACTTTGATTATAATTGTAGTCTCTTATAATCCCTTGTATTTCTGTGCTATCTGTTATAATGCCACCTCTTTCATTTTTAATTTATATGAATTGTCTCCTTTTTTTTTTCTCAGTTAGCCTAGCTAAAAGTTTGCCAATTTTATCTTTTCAAAAACCCAGCTCTTAGTTTTTGTCACTTTTTAAAATTGTTTTTCAAATCTCTATTTCACTTATTTCTGCTCTAATATATATTATTGCCTTCCTTCTGCTAACTTTGAGCTTAGTTGGTTCTTCTTTTTCTAGTTCCTTGAAGTGTTAGGTAGGTTGTTTGTCTGAGATCATTTTTTGAATATAGGTGTTTATTATTATGAAAGTTCTACTCAGAAGTAAATTTCCTGCATCCCTTTGGTTTTGGAATGTTGTTATTTCCATTTTTCATTTTCTCAAAGTATTTTTGCTTCCTTTTAATTTCTATGTTGACACAATTGTTTTTTTCAGTAGTGTATTATTTAATTTTCATAAATTTGTGAATTTTCAAGTTTTCTTTCATTGTAGTTGGAAAAGATGCTTGATATGATTTCAGTCTTTTTAAATTTGTTAGGACTTGTTTTTGGCCTATGCTGTATCTTGGAGAATGTTCTATGTGCACTTGAGGAGCCTATATATTCTGCTGCTATTGGATGGAACATTCTGTGTATGTTTGTTAGGTCCATTAGGTCTATAATATGGTTAAAGTCCATTGTTTTCTTATGGATTTTTCTGTTATGGATGATCTAACCGATATTGAAAGTATGGTAATGAAGTCACCCATTATTATTACTGTATTTGTGACTGTTTCTTCAGTTCTGTTAATGTTCACTTTGTATATTTAGGTATTCTAAGGTTGGGTGCATATGTATTTGTAATTGTTATAAATATTGTTTATTTAAGTTCTTAAAGTCTATGTTATCTGATATAAATGTGGCCTCCCTGCTCTCTCTGATTGCCATTTGTATGAACTAGTTAATTCCATCCCTTCACTTTCAGTTTATGTGTATCCTGAAGGCTTAAATGAGTTTCTTATAGGCAGCACATAGTTGAATTTTGTTTTTTATTCATTCATCTACTCTATGTCTTTTGATTGTTGAGTGTAATTCATTTACTTTCAAAGTAATTATTGATAAGGAAGGATTTGCTGTTGCCATAGTGTTTTCTGTTTGTTTTGTAGTTCTTTTGTCCCATTTTTCCTCTCTCACAGTCTTACTTTGTGATTTTTTTTTTGTGGTGGTATGCTTTGATTCATTTCTCTTTATATTTTGTGTTTTGACTAAAAGTATTTTCTTTGTGATTTTCACAAGGCTTACACAAAACATTTTATAGTCATAACAGCCTATTTAAGCTGATAATGTCTTCAATTTCATACAAAAACTCTAAGCTTTTACTTCTCTCCCCCCACATTTCATGCTATTAGTCATATTTTTACATTTAAAACTATTGTGTATCCATGAACAAATTGTTGCAGCTACAGTTATTTTTAATGCTTTTGTCTTTTAACTTTTATACCAGAGTTAAAAGTAATTTACTATACCACCATATTATGTATAGTATTGGAGTATCTGAATTTTATTGAATACTTACTTTTGCCAGTGGATTTTATCCTTTCATATGTTTTCATGATGCTATTTGGCATGTTTTCATTTTGACTTGAAGAACCTTCTTTAAAGAGCCTTTTTTTTTTTTGGTAAGACAGGTCTAGTGGTGATGAACTTCCTCAGCATAGGTCTTTCTGGGAAAGTCTTATCTCTTCTTCATTTCTGAAGGGCAGCTTTACCAGGTACAGTATTCTTGGTTGGCAGAGTTTTTTCTTTGAAAATATCCTCCCACTTTCTGAACTGCAAGGTTTCTGCTGAGTAGTCTTACAGTCTTATGTGGATTCCCTTGTGATAAGTTTCTTTCTTCTTCTGTCAGTATTTCTTTATTAAGTAAGCTTTCTGCCCTTTCTCTTTGCTCCTTCTGGGATTCCCATGTGCATAGGTTGTTTCTTTCGACAATGTTCCATATGTACCATAGAATTTATTTTTTTTCTTCTTTGTTCTTCCAACTGGATAATTTCAAATAATTGTCTTTGAATTCACTGTTTCTTCTGCTTGATCAACTGTGCTTTTGCAGCTTTTTTATATGAAAAATTTCAGTTCAGTCATTTCATTCTTCAGATCCAGAATTTATTTGGTTCTTAAAAAAATTTTTCTCTCTTTGTTAGATGTCTCATTATGTTCATGTATTATTTTCCTGATTTTTATTGATTTGCCTATCTATTCTCTCTTATATTTCACTGAACTTATGATGAATATTTTTAATTTTTTTTGTCAGGCAATTTGTGCATCTTCATTCCTTTGGGGTCTTCCACAGAGACATATTTCAGTCCTTTGGTGGTGTCTTATTTCCTTGATTCTTTATGTTCCTTGATGCCTTGCATTGCTGTCTTCACATTTGAAGAAGTCACCATCTCCTCCAGTGTTTAGTAACTGGCCTTGGGAGAGAAAGAAGTCAGGCACCCGTCAGCCCAGCTAGAGTTCTGAGGGTCTCTCAGACCTTTTCTATGGGTGTGTATACTCCATTCCTCTTATTCCCTCGTGGTGCGAAAGTTTAGGATTGTATGCTTTCTCTCAGTCTTGCAAAGCCAGTATGAATGTGGAAAGCCTCCTATTTATTTTCCTTAAGGCTGTGCCCTGAAGTGTTCAAAGTTGTGCACCTTCCCCCACTTCAGCAGAGTCCAGGCAGCTGCTAATATCCATGTGTCCTCCGCAGCATTCTGCACCCTGTTGGAGGCTTACGTGCACCATCTGCTGGAGATTGTGGGTGCTGGCTATGCGGGTGTGTGTGGAGTGCTGTAGGTGTTCTCTGGCTAGTTGTGGGTGTCCTCAGGTGAGGCATCCTATTGGTTCATATCGAGGGCTCTTGCAGGAGCTTGCGAGCCAGTTATTAGGATACATGGCTGGTTGCTGTGATCCATACACTATTGCTGTGAGCACCCATCCCTTTTCCCTACTCGTATGTGTCTCCAGACTGCCAATCCGCTCAGTGTTCTGGGTGGGGCAGGACAAAAGTGGGCCTCGTGGCCATTGTCTCACAAGGCTGGGGAAACCAGGCTCCTTACATCGCTTTCACTTTCTTCTCTTGGAGAAGTCACAGGCCACCTTGGAGAAGGGGTGATGTGGGTCAAGAGAAACTGTTGTTCTTACCCACTTCAATGCATCTACTCTCAGATGTTTTTACTCCAAAAGGGGACTGGAACCTTTTTGTTGGATTCCTGGACTCCCATAAAGGTATTCTTATCCATGGTAGTTGTTTCTGTGTGAGTATGCAGCCTGGAATCTCCTATTCTCCCACCTTACTGATGCCACTCTCCTCTTCTTTCCCATTATTGGACATAGTGTAGGATTAGTTATTGATATTAATAGTAACTTTAAAAATTAACCAACCTGGGGACCTTCAAGATGGTGGAGGAGTAAGCCATGGAGAAAGATCACCTTTCTCCCCACAAATACATAAAAAATACATCTACATGTGCAACACCTCCTACAGGAAACCTACTGAACACTGGCAGAAGACCTCAGACTTCCCAAAAAGCAAGAAAATCCCCACGTACCTGGCCATGTGCTTGACAGGGTCTTGGTGCTCCGGTTTGGTGTCAACCAGAGCCTCTGAGGTGGGAGAGCCGAGTTCAGGACATTGGACCACGAGAGACCTCCTGGTCCTATGTAATATCAATCAGCGAGAGCTCTCCCAGAGATCTCCATCTCAGTGCTAAGACAGAGCTCCACCCAGTTGCCAGCAGGCTCCACTGCTGGACGCCCCATGCCAAACAACTAGCAAGACAGGAACACTACCCCACCCATTAGCAGAGAGGCTGCCTAAAATCATACTAAGTTCACAGATACTCCAAAACACACCACTGGACACAGCCCTACCCACCAGAACACAGGCACCAGTCCCCTCTACCAGGAAGCCTACAAAATCCACTGAACCAACTTTACCCACTGGAGCAGACACCAAAAACAATGGGAACTACAAACGTGCAGCCTGCAAAAAGGAGACCCAAACACAGTAAGTTAAACAAAATGAGAAGACAGAGAAATATGCAGCAGATGAAGGAGCAAGGTAAAAACCTACCAGACCAAACAAATGAAGAGGAAATAGGCAGTCTACCTGAAAAAGAATTCAGAGTAATGATAGTAAAGATGATCCAAAATCCTGGAAATAGAATGGTGAAAACACAAGAAACATTTCACAAGGACCTAGAAAAACTAAAGAGCAAACAAACAATGATGAACAACACAATAAATAAAATTAAAAATTCTCCAGAAGGAATCAATAGCAGAATAACTGAGGCAGAAGACCAGATAAGTGACCTGGAAGATAAAATAGTAGAAATAATTACCGCAGATCAGAATAAAGAAAAAAGAATGAAAAGAATTGACCACAGTTTCAGAGACCTCTGGGACAGCATTAAATGCACCAACATTCGAATTATAGGGGTCCCAGGAGAAGAAGAGAAAAAGAAAGGGTCTGAGAAAATATTTGAAGAGATTATAGTTGAAAACTTCCGTAACATGGGAAAGGAAGTCGTCAATCAAGTCCAGGAAAGGCAGAGAGTCCCATACAGGAAAAATCCAAGGAGAAACACGCCAAGACACGTATTAATCAAACTATCAAAAATTAAATACAAAGAAAAAATATTAAAAGCCGCAAGGGACAAGCAACAAATAACATACAAGGGAATCCCCATAAGGTTAACAGCTCATCTTTCAGCAGAAATTCTGCAAGCCAGAAGGGAGTGGCAGGACATATTTAAAGTGATGTTAGGGGAAAACCTACAACCAAGATTACTCTACCCAGCAAGGATCTCATTCATATTCGATGGAGAAATTAAAACCTTTACAGACAATCAAAAGCTAAGAGAATTCAGCACCACCAAACCAGCTTTGAAACAAATGCTAAAGGAACTTCTCTAGGCAGGAAACACAAGAGACGGAAAAGACCTAACAAACTGAAAACAATTAAGAAAATGGTGATATGAATATACATATTGAGAATTACCTTAAATTTAAATAAATTAAAATGCTGCAACCAAAAGACATAGACTGGCTGAATGGATACAAAAACAAGACACATATATATATGCTGTCTACAAGAGAGCCACTTCAGACCTAGGGACACACACAGACTGAACGTGAGGGGATCGAAAAAGGTATTCCATATAAATGGAAAACAAAAGAAAGCTGGAGTAGCAGTTCTCATATCAGACAAAATGGACTTTAAAATAAAGACTATTACAAGAGACAAAGAAGGATACTACATAATGATAAAGGAATCAATCCAAAAAGAAGATACAACAATTGTAAATATTTATGCACCCAACATAGGAGCACCTCAATATATATGGCAAACACTAACAGCCATAAAAGGGGAAATCGACAGTAACACAATAATAGTAGGGGACATTAACACCCCACTTTCACCAATGGACAGATCATCCAAAATGAAAATAAATAAGGAAACACAAAGTTTAAATGACACATTAAACAAGATGGAGTTAACTGATATTTATAGGACATTCCATCCAAAAACAACAGAATACGCTTTCTTCTCAAGTGCTCATGGAACATTCTCCAGGATAGATCATATCTTGGGTCACAAATCAAGCCTTGGTAAGTTTAAGAAAATTGAAATCATATCAAGTATCTTTTCTGACCACAATGTTATAAGACTAGATATCAATTACAGGGAAAAAAAACTGTAAAAAATACAAACACATGGAGGCTAAACAATACACTACTAAATAACCAAGAGATCACTGAAGAAATCAAAGGGGAAATCAAAAATTACCTAGAAACAAATGACAATGAAAACACAATGAACCAAAACCTATGGGATGCTGCAAAAGCAGTTCTAAGAGGGAAGTTTATAGGAATACAATCCTACCTAAAGAAGAAAAATCTCAAATAAACAATCTAACCTTACACCTAAAGCAATTAGAGAAAGGAGAACAAAAAAATCCCCAAAGTTAGCAGAAGGAAAGAAATCATAAAGATGAGGTCAGAAATACATGAAAAAGAAATGAAGAAATGATAGCAGAGATCAGTACATCTAAAAGCTGTTTTTTTGAGAAGATAGACAAAATTGATAAACCATTAGCCAGACTCATAAAGAAAAGAAGAGAGAAGACTCAAATCAACAGAATTAGAAATGAAAAAATAGTAACAACTGACACTGCAGAAATATAAAGGATCATGAGAGATATTAGAAACAACTATATGCCAATAAAATGGACAACTTGGAAGAAATGAACAAATTCTTAGAAAAGCACAACCTTCTGAGACTGAACCAGGAAGAAATAGAAAATATAAACAGACAAATCATAAGCACTGAAATTGAGACTGTGATTAAAAGTCTTCCAACAAACAAAAGCCCAGGACCAGATGGCTTCCCTGGCGAATTCTGTCAAACATTTAGAGAAGAGCTAACACCTATCCTTCTCAAACACTTCCAAAATATAGCAGAGGGAGGAACACTCCCAGATTCATTCTATGAGGCCACCATCACCCTGATACCAAAACCACACAAAGATGTCACACACAAAAAAAATCCTCAACAAAATACTAACAAACAGAATCCAACCACACATTAAAAGGATCATACACCATGATCAAGTGGAGTTTATCCCAGGAATGCAAGGATTCTTCAGTATATGTAAATCAATGTGATACACTATATTAACAAATTGAAGGATAAAAACCATGTTTTTAATAATCTCAATAGATGCAAAAAAAGCTTTTGACTGAATTCGACACCCATTTATGATAAAAACTCTCCAGAAAGCCATAAAGGGAACCTACCTCAACATAATAAAGGCTATATATGACAAACCCAGAACCAACATCATTTTCAACAGTGAAAAACTGAAAGCATTTCATCTACGATCAGGAACAAGAAAAGGATGTTCACGTTCGCCACTTTTATTCAACATAGTTTTAGAAGTCCTAGCCTTGGCAATCAGAGAAGAAAAAAATAAAAGGAATCCAAATTGTAAAAGAAGTAAAACTGTCACTGTTTGCAGATGGCATGATACTATACATAGAGAATCCTAAAGATGCTCCCAGAAAACTATTAGAGCTAATCAAAAAAACTATTAGAATGGCAGGATACAAAATTAATGCACAGAAATCTCTTGCATTCCTATACACTAATGATGAAAAATCTGAAAGAGAAATTAAGGAAACACTTCCATGTACCATTGCAAAAAGGAGAATAAAATACCTAGGAATAAACCTACCTAGGGAGACAAAAGAGCTGTATGAAGAAAACTATAAGACACTGATGAAAGAAATTAAAGGTGATATAAACAGATGGAGAGATATACCATGTTCTTGGATTGGAAGAATCAATATTGTGAAAATGACTCTACTACCCTAAGCAATCTATGGATTCAGTGCAATCCCTATCAAACTACCAATGGCATTTTTCACAGAACTAGAACAAAAAATTTCACAATTTGGATGGAAACAAAAAAGATCCCGAATAACCAAAGCAATCTTGAGAAAGAAAAATGGAGCTGGAGGAATCAGGCTCTTGGTCTTCAGAGTATACCAGAAAGCTACAGTGATCAAGACAGTGTGGTACTGGCACAAAAACAGAAATATAGATCAATGGAACAGGATAGAAAGCCCAAACATAAACCCATGTACATAGGGTCACCTTATCTTTGATAAAGGAGGCAAGAATATAAAATGGAGAAAAGACAGCCTTTTCAATAAGTGGTGCCTGGAAAACTGGACAGCTACATGTAAAAGAATGAAATTAGAACACTCCCTAACACCATACACAAAAATAAACTCAGAATGCATTAAAGACCTAAATGTAAGGCCAGACACCATTAACCTCTTAGAGGAAAACATAGGTAGAACACTCTATGACATAAATCACAGCAAGGTCCTTTTGACCCACCTCCTGGAGAAATGGAAATAAAAATAAACAAATGGGACCTAATGAAACTTAAAAGCTTTTGCACAGCAAAGGAAACCATAAACAAGACGAAAAGACAACCCTCAGAATGGGAGAAAATATTCGCAAATGAAGCAACTGACAATGGATTCATCTCCAAAATATACAAGCAATTCATGCAGCTCAATATCAAAAAAAACAGACAACCCAATCCAAAAATGGGCAGAAGACCTAAATAGACATTTCTCCAAAGAAGATATACAGATTGCCAACAGACACATGAAAAGATGCTCAACATCACTAATCATTAGAGAAATGCAAATCAAAACTGCAATGAGATATCAACTCACACCAGTCAGAATGGCCATCATCAAAAAATCTGCAAACAATAAATGCTGGAGAGGGTGAGAATGTAAATTGATACAGCCACTATGGAGAACAGTATGGAGGGTCCTTAAAAACTAAAAGTAGAACTACCATATGACCCAGCAATCCCACTACTGGGCATATACCCTGAGAAAACCATAATTCAAAAAGTGTCATGTACCACAATGTTCACTGCAGCACTATTTACAATAGCCAGGATATGGAAGCAACCTAAGTGTCCATCAACAGATGAATGGATAAAAAAGTGGCACATATATACAATGGAATATTACTCAGCCATAAAAAGAAATGAAATTGAGTTATTTGTAGTGAGGTGGATGGACCTAGAGTCTGTCATACAGAGTGAAATAAGTCAGAAAGAGAAAAAGAAATACTGTATGCTAACACATATATATGGAATCTAAAAAAAATAAAAAAGTTTCTGATGAATCTAGGGGCAGGACAGGAATAAAGACGCAGATGTAGAGAGTGGACTTGAGGACATTGGGAGGGGGCAGGGTAAGCTGGGATGAAATGAGAGAGTAGCATTGACATATATACACTACCAAATGTAAAATAAGTAGCTAGTGGGAAAGCAGCTGCATCGCACAGAGATAGCAGCTCCGTGCTTTGTGACCACCTGGAGGGGTGGGATGGGGAGGGTGGGAGGGAGAGGCAAGAGGGTGGGGATATGGGGATATATGTATATATATAGTTGGTTCACTTTGTTATACAGCAGAAACTAACACAACATTGTATAGCAATTGTATTCCAATAAAGATGTTAAAAAAAATTAACCAACCTGTCAAATACAACTAGTATAGTTACGTAGTGTCATCCGTGTGCCAAAAGGAAATATTTTTCTGCTGCACAAACAAGATTCACATGTCCACAAGGATACCTGAACAACTGCTGTTGAGACTGGGATAGTATTTATGATTCTAATTAGTTCCTGGGCCCAATTATGGAAAGGGACATAGCCCAGACGATGATTTTTCTGAAATACACAGTAATTTTTTTACTATGCTGTTAAGGCTGATATGATGGTCAGAAGCAGTAAATTAACTCACTCATCCCTGGTTCAGTTGTGTAAAGGGACACAGCCCTGTATATGAATTATACATTACACATGCAGACTGATAGTCTTGGCAAGAATAAAAATAAATTAAAAATTACGAGGAAAAACAAAATAAAAATATTTTAGGAGAAAATAATGTGGAACAAGGAGCCAGAAGGTTTAATGTTTTAGGGTCGTCTGGGAATTAGAGAGCCGTGGAAAGGAAAATAAACACACTTTAATGGAGGAGCAAGTACAGTGATAAAGCTTGGTTCAAAGGGCATTTAAGGATCTGGGTATTTAAGTATTGAAAAAGAAGTTGGGTGAAAGAAGGCACTCTAATAAGGCTATATACTGTATGATTCCAACTATATGACATTCTGAAAAAGGCAGAACTATGTAGACAGTGAAAAATCAGTGGCTGCCAGGGAGTGAGGGGGAGATGAATAGGAAGAGCATGAAGGATTATTAGCGTAGTACGAATACTCTGTATGATACCACAACAATAGATACATGTCGTTATACATTTGTCTAAACCTGTAGAATGTAAAACACCAAGAGTGAACTTTAATATAAACCATGAATTTTGAATGATTATGATGTGTCAGTGTAAGTTCATCAGTTGCAACAAATGTACCACTCTAGTAATACCTGCTTTGCATGTGTAGGGCAGGGGTTATATGGGAAATCTCTGTACTTTCGCCTCATATTTTCCTGTGATCCTTAAACAGCTGTAAAAAATAAAGTTTTAATGGTAAAAGAAATTAGAATAAAAGGAAGATTGCCATTTATACACATTTGTAAAAGAAAGTATATTCTGAAGAAACAAATATTAATACTTTCTCATTATATGTATTTTCTTTTGAAAACAATTTTGATTATTTGTTTTGATTTGAATGCTAACTCTATAAGCTTGGGTAACACAAGTATTGTTTTGTCTTCCCACCCATCTCTTGGAGAACTTGTGTCAGATTTGCTGCAGGTAGCAGGTACTTGTTGTAAATGAGAAAACTATCTAGAAACCCTCTTTCAGAGGCGGGGCAGTGAATGTTATATAATCTGGGTCTCTAGGACCTTTGAAGCCAGAACAAATTTGACTTAGTTTGTGTACGATAGTGATGATAGCCGTAAGGAATTGGGACTTGTGTTGAGGAAAGGGTTTGCAGTCATGGTATTTATATGTTTGTTTTCAAAAGCAGATATGCATAAAGGGAACCCCGGAAGCTATGAGCTAACAGTGAACACTGAAGAGATCAGAGATATATAATTGGACAAGTTACTTTTTACAGTTGTTTCCAATGTGGTACATGAAACAAACCTTCTCTTATGTGTCCTGCAAACTTTTTTCGAAATGTTTATGAGGCATATTTATTGTTTTGTAAATGGTTGCTGATTTCTGCTTTAAGGATGGCATATGGAGAAACCAGAGTCTGCCCATGTGAGCATATCCTTAGTGGGTTGAAAGTAATTTTTATAATAATCATTTAGCTCTACTTTCTTTTTTATAATTATGGTAGTCTGCCTATCTTTGAGTTTCTCATATCTCTCACAAGCAATACCCACTCCTTTAGCACAGAAAATTCAATCACCTAATTGTCTGTGCAATGCTTAAGTAGTTAACAAGAAGACAATGTCCTCACTGCTCTTAACGACTTAGAAAAAATGGATGGAAACTTCAAGCCTGAAAGAGAAAGAAAACTTGGGTATCATTTATATGTGAGTTTTTTCTTATGTTTCTTTTCTCTTCCAGATAAAACCAGTTAATACACTTTGTAGGCGATCAGTTGATGAATGTGATTTTGACGACTTCTGTGATGGGACTAATGCACACTGTGTGCCTGACACTTACGCACGTGATGGACAGAGTTGTGATTCGGGCAACTCCTTCTGTTATAAGGGACAATGTCGGTCGTTTACCAGACAGTGCAGAAAATTAATTGGAGGAGGTAATGACCACTATTTTCTTCTTAGTTCCTAAATCCTGATGATCCCAAGCTCTGTTATTTAATGCTATAAAACAAAAATGTAAGTGTAATTTTAAAATAAGTGTATCCTATTTGTAGGCCTAATGTATATTAGTGTTAAAGGAAGTAAAGTTTTTTTGATTCTGAGAAAAAACTTCTGAATTTATAAGGAATCCTTATTTGCACAAGGGAGAGACCTCAAGTGGAAATGCATCTTCTTGGAAGATTATATTGACAAAATAATTAAGTAATAGTCAACCTAAGAAAGAAATAGAGAATTTTATTCAAGCCAATCTGAGGATTATAACCCAGGAGATAGTCTTCCAAAAAGCTCTGAGAACTGTTCTGCCCATTAGAGGTCAAGGCACAGTTATATATGTTTTCAAGACAAAGGGTTATACATGAAAGTAACATACTGACAGTATACATAGTCCAGATCTGCATGTAGAAGACAAGTAGTGGTTCATCGTAAACCCTTACAGGATTGAGAAAGGAATGTTATCTCCTAAGGAGTTATCTTGCTGATGCCAGGAGAACATTGCTCTTTTTGTTTTGACACATAAAGCAATGTGAGTGCAAAACGAAGTTACGTCAGGGTT
The DNA here is from genome assembly GCF_949987515.2 of Delphinus delphis. Lineage (NCBI taxonomy): Eukaryota > Metazoa > Chordata > Mammalia > Artiodactyla > Delphinidae > Delphinus > Delphinus delphis. The sequence goes on along the minus strand of NC_082703.1, from coordinate 5,176,380 downwards.
TCTCCACCTCAGCACTGTGAGTATCTTAGGCCTGGCAGTTCTTTCTGTGAGGGCGTGTGGGATCCTGTGTACTTTAGCATTTTTAGCAGCACCCATGACCTTTTCCTTCCAGACACAACGCCTGCAGGCCTTTGTGGTTTTCACAGCTGGGGTGGAACTGATGCTGGCTTCTAGAGGGTGGAAGTCCGGGTTGCTACTAAATATCCTGCCATGCACAAAACAGCCCCTATAAGAAGGAATTATCTGACCCCAAATATAAGGACTTACCAGATGCCATCTCATTAATTGCTTTCTGGCTGTTTTGTATTTCCACTGAGAGAAAATATTTGCAAATCGTACATCTGATAAGAAATTAATATCCAGAATATATAGAAAACTCCTAAAACTCAGCAACAGAAAACAAACAGCCCGATTCAAAAACAGGCAAATGATGTGAATAGATATTTCTCTAAAGAAGACATGCAGATGGCCAATAAGCACATGAAAAGAAGCTCAACATCACTAATCATTAGGGAAATGCACATCAAAACTATGAGATACCACCTCACGCCCATTAGGATGGCTGCTGTCAAAAAAAACAGAACACAGCAAATGATGAGGATGAGGAAAAATTGCAACAGTTGTGCACTGTGGGTGGGAACGTTAAATGGCATCACCACTATTGTGTGCATGGAGATTGCTCAGATTATTAAAAATAGAATTACCATATGACCCAGCAATTCCTCTTCTGGGTATACCCAAAAGAATTGAAGGCAGTGTCTGGAAGAGATATTTATGCACTCATGTTCATAGCAGCATTATTCACAATAGCTAAAACTTGGAAGCAACCCAAATGTCCATCAATGGATGAATGGATAAAGCAAACTGCTGTGTATATACACAATGGAATATTATTTAGTCTTAAAAAGGATGGAAATTTTGCAACAAAGTACAACATGGAGGAACCTTGAGGACATTATGCTAAATGAAGTAAGCCAGTTACAAAAAGACAAATGCTGTATCATCCACTGAAATGAGGTACTTAGTAATCAATATCACAGATACAGAAAGTAGAATGGTGGTAGCTGGGGCTTGGGGAAGGGAAGAATGGAGAGTTGTTATTCAATAGGTATAAAATTTCCATTTTAGAAGATAAAAAGAGTTATGGAGATGGATGGTAGTGATGGTTGCACAACAGTGTGAATGTACAATGAACCACTGAACTGAACACTTAAAAATAATTGGTAAACTTTATGTGTATTTTAACACAATAAAAATTGTAGAAAACAAAACCCAATTTATTTGATATATAGTACCTACCTCTTTTAAAATTTCTTTAAAATAATCCAGCTCCATATTTTTTAAAGCTTCATTGCATAATTTCCTTACTCTGAAGCCCATTAGCAATTAGTGTTTTACCATTTTATCATCATATTTTGTATAGTTAGATCTAAATCTTTAATTTCTTGAAGCTTGGGAACTATTTCCTCCCATCCTCTGCTTTCATGAGCATCTAAAATAGAATTCATAGGTAGTAAATATATGTGGATTTTTTTTAAGCGGGGGGACAAAAAGGAAGGATCCCTTCTGCCAACACAGTGCTGATGTCACTCACTTCCGCACTTCATATATGGCAAGTCTAGTGATCATCAACTTCTTCAGCTTTTGTTTGTCTGGAGAGATTTTGTCTCTCCTTTATTTTATTTTATTTTATTTTTTCCCGGTACACGGGCCTCTCACTGTTGTGGCCTCTCCCGCTGCGGAGCACAGGCTCCCGATGCGCAGGCTCAGCCGCCACGGCTCATGGGCGCAGCTGCTCCGCGGCATGTGGGATCCTCCCGGCCCGGGGCACGAACCCGTGTCCCCTGCATCGGCAGGCGGACTCTCAACCACTGCGCCACCAGGGAAGCCCCTCTCCTTAATTTTTTAATTGAAGTATAGTTGATATACGGTAATAATAGATGTTACAGGTGTACAATATAGCAATTCACACTTTTTAAGTTTATACTACTTTTATAGTTACCATAAAATATTGGCTATATTCCCCACGTTGTACAATATATCCTTGTAGCTTATTTTATACCTAATTTATACCTCTTAACCTCCTACCCCTATATTGACACTGTCCCCTTGCCTGTCCCCCTGGTAACCACTAGTTTGTTTTCTGTATCTGTGAGTCTGCTTCTTTTCTGTTATATTCACTACTTTGATATATTTTTTAGATTCCACATATAAGTGATATCATACAGTATTTGTCTTTCTCTGACTTATTTCAGTTAACAGTGACCTCCAAGTGCATCCAAGTTGTTGCAAATGGCAAAACTTCATTCATTTTTATGTGTGAGTAGTATTCCAGTGCGTGTGTGTGTGTGTGTGTGTGTGTGTGTGTGTACTCGTACACCACGTCTTCTTTATCCATTCATCTGTTGATGGACACTTTGGTTGCTTCGACAATTGTAAATAGTGCTTCTGTGAACATTGGGAGGCATGTGTCTTTTTGAATTAATGTTTTTGTGGGGGTTTTTTTGGATATATATCCAGGAGTGGAAATGCTGGGTCATATGGTAGTTCTACTTTTAGTTTTTTAGGACTTCCATACTGTTTCCCGTGGTGGCTACCCCAGTGTACTTTCCCACCAATAGTGTACGATGGTTCCCTTTTCTTCACATCCTCCCCAACAGTTGTTATTCATTTTCTTTTTGATGATAGCCATTCTGACCAGTGTGAGGTGATGCTGTAGTTTTGATTTGCATTTCCCTCATGATTAGCGATGTTGACCATCTTTTCGTGCACTTGATGGCCATCTGCATTTCTTTTTTGGGAAAATTTCTATTCAGTTCTTCTGCCCATTTTTTAATCGGGTTGTTTGTTTATTTGTTTGTTTGTTTGTTTTAATGTTGAGTTATCTGAGCTTTTTATATATGTAGGATATTAACCCCTTATCTGTCATATCATTTGAAAATGTTTTCTCCCAGTCTGTAGGTTGTGTTTTCATTCTGTTTATGGTTTCCTTTGCTGTGCAAAATCTTTTAAGTTTAATTAGGTCCCATTTGTTTATGTTTGCTTTTATCTCCTTTGTTTTAGGAGATGAATCAAAAAAAAATATTCCTGCGATTTATATCAAATAGTGTTCTCCCCCTGTTTTCCTCTAGGAGTTTTTTGGTATCTGTTATACATATATATTTTATTTACAGTCATCCATTGCTGAAGACTTAAATTGTTTATATATTTTGGATATTGTGAATAAAGCTGCAATGAACATGGAAGTGCAGATATCTCTTTGAGATCCTTATTTCAATTTCTTTTGATGTGTACCCAGAAGTGGGTTTGCTGCATCATGTGGTAGTTCTATTTTTAAGATTTTGAGGAATCTCATAGTGGCTTCACCAATTCACATTCCCCCTAACAGTATACAAGTTTTCCCTTTTCTCAACATCCTTGTCAACACTTGTTATCTTTTTGATAATAGCAAAAGTAAAAGGTGTGACGTGATGTCTCACTGTGATTTTGATTTTGATTTTCCTGGTAATTCATAATGTTGAGCACCTTTTCATGTACTTATTGGTCACTTGCATGTCTTCTATGGAAAACATCTATCCAGAGCCTTTGTGCATTTTCGAATCTTTGTTGTTGTTATGGAGTTGTAAGAGTTCTCTATGTGCTTTGGATATGAATGCCTTATCACATATATGATTTTCAAATATTCTCTCCTTCTGTAGGTTTCTTTTTATTTTATTACTTGTTTCTTTTGCTATGCAGTAGCTTTTTAGTTTGATGTAGTCTCACTTATTTTTGCTTTTGTTGCTTCTGCTTTTGGTGTCACATTCAGTAAATTGCTGCTGCCAAGATAAATGTCAAGGAGCTCTTTCCCTGTTTCCTCCTAGAAGTTTTACTGTTTCATGTCTTATGTTTGAGTCTTTAGTCCATTTCAAGTTCATTTTTCTGAGCAGTGTAAGATAGAGGTCCAATTGCATTCTTCTGCATGTGGTTATGCAGTTTTCCCAACAGCATTAATTGAGTAGACTCTCCTTTCCCTATTGAGTTTCTTGGCTCCCTTGTCAAATCTTAGTGGACTGTGTGTAGGGGATTATTTATGGGCTCTCAACTATGTTCCATTGTTCTATGTGTCTATTTTTGTGGCAATACCATATTGTTTTGATTACTAAAACTTTTAGTGTAATTTGAAATCAAGAAGTGTGAAGCCCCTGGATCCTTATTTTTCTTTCTCAGGATTGCTTTGGCTATATGGGGTCTTTTATGGCTCCACAAAAATGATAGGATTGTTTTTTCTATTTCTGTTGAAAAATGCCATTGGAATTTTGATAGGGATTGCATTGAATCTATAGACAGCTTTGTGTAATACAGACATTTAAATAATATTAATTCTTCCAATACATGATAATGGGATATATTCCCATTTGTTTGTGTCTTCTTCAATTTCTTTCATCAAAACCTTGTTTTCAGTGGACAGATATTTCACCTCCTTGGTTAAATTTATTCCTAAGTATTTTATTCTTTCAAATCCTTTTGTAAATTGGATTGGTTTCTTTGTTTCTTTTTCTTTTTCAAATGTTTAGTTATTAGTGGGCAGAAATGCAACTGTCTCATATATGTTTTGTATCCTGTAACTTAAACAAATCTGTTTATTCTAAGAATTTTTTTGTAGAGTCTTAGGATTTTCTGTATATAAGATCATATCATCTGCAAACAAGGACAATTTTATTTCTTCCTTTCTGATTTGGATGCTTTTCAATTTTTGTCTTTCCGAATTGCTCTAGCTATGACTTCCAGTGCTATGTTGAGTAGGACTGGTGAGAATGGGCCCTGTTGTCTTTTTCCCGATCATGGAAGAAAAGTTTTCAACCTTTCACCACTGAGTATGACGTTGGCTGTGAGTTTGTCATATATGGCCTTTGTTGTGTTGCAGTATGTTCCTTCCAGTTCCAATTTGTTGAGAGTTTTTACCATGAGAGGATGTTGTATTATGTCAAATGCCTTTTATGCATTTATTGAGATGATCATATAATTTTATCTTTCGTTCTATTAATGTGACATATCACATTTATTGATTTCCATTCGTTGAACCAACCTTGCATCCCAGAGATAAATCCCACTTGATCATGGTGAATTATTATTTTAATGTGATATTGAATTTGGTTTGCTAATATTTCTGAGAAATTTAGCATCTGTATTTATTGGGGTTATTTGGGTTACTGGTCTGTAATTTTCTGTATTTATTGGGGTTATTGTGTTATTGGTCTGTAGTATCCTTACACTTTGGTTTTCGTAGCAGGATAATGCTGGCCCCATAAATTGAGTTTGCAGGTGTTTCCTTCTCTTCAATCTTTTGGAAGAGTTTGAGAAGGATGGACATTCATTCTTCTTTAAATGTTTGATATTCACCTGTGAAACCACCTGGCCCTGGGCTTTTCTGTGTTGGAAGTTTTTTGAACCTCCTTATTTGTAATTAGTCTGTTCAGATTTTCTATTTCTTCATGTTTCAGTCTTGGTAGTTTGTATGTATTTGAAGATTTTATCCATTTTTTCTAGATTGTCCAGTTTGTTGGTTTATAATTGTTGACAGTAGTCTCTCAAGATCCTTTGTACTCTGTGGTACCAGTTGTAATATTTTCTCTTTAAATTCTCATTTATTTGAGCCCTCTCTTTTTTCTGATTTAGTCTAGCTAAAGTTTTGTCAAATCTTTCTTTTCAAAAAACTAGCTCTTCATTTCTTTCTATTATTTTCTGGTCTCTATTTCATTTATTTCTGCTCTGATGTTTGTTATTTCCTTCCTTCTGCTAACATTTGCCTTAGTTTGTTATTTTTCTACTTCCTTGTTAAGTAAAGTGAGGTTCTTTATTTGAGATCCTTATTTTTCCTTAATGTACCATTTGTTGTTGTAAGCTTTCTTCTTAGAACTGCTTTTGTAGCATCCCAGAGATTTTCATATGTTATATTTTTGTTTGTTTTAAGATATTTCTTGATTTCTTGTTTGATTTCTTCTTTGACCCACTGGTTGTGCAGGAACATATTGTTTAATATCCATATATTTGTTAATTTTCCAGCTTTACTTCTCTTATTGATTTCTAGTTTTATACCTTTGTGGTCAGAAAATATAATTACTATGATGTCAGTCTTCTTAAATTTGCTAAGCCTTGTTTTGTGACCTAACACTGCTCTATACTGGAGAATGTACCATGTGTGCTTGAGAAGAATGTGAATTCTGCTGCTGTTGGATGGAATCTTCTGAATATGTTTGTCAGATCCCTTTGGTTTAATGTATGGTTCATGTCCAACGTTTATTTGTTGATTTTCTGTCTGAATGAACTATCCATTGTTGAAAGTGGTGTGTTGAGTTCCCCTACTATTATTGTATTTTTGTCTATTTCTCCCTTCATATCTGTTAGTATTTGTTTAATATAGTTAGGTGCTCCATTGTTGAGTGCATATATATTTATGATTGTTATATCTTCTTGATGAATTGACCTCTTTATCATTACATAATGACCATCTTGGTCTCTTGTTTCTATTTTTGCCTAAGTCTATTTTGTCTGATGTAAATATAGCTACCTTTGCTCTCTTTTGGCTTCCACTTGCATGGAATATATTTTACCATGTCTTACTTTTGACATTCTGTGTGTCCTTAATACTCTACTGAGTCTCTTGTAGGCCGCATAATAGGGTCTTTTTTTTTTTCTATCCAGCCACCGTATGTCTTTTGACTGGAGAATTCAGTTCATTAATGTTTAAAGAATTACTGTTACTTAACAGTCAACTAATGCCATCTTATTTGTTGTTTTCTGGGTGTTTTGTGTTTTGTAACTCTATTTTTCTTTTATTCTTTTCTTTTTACCTTCCTTTGTAAATTAATGATTTTCTATAGTGGTATACTTTGATTCCCTTCTGTTTATCTTTTCTGTATCTACTTTAAGTGTTTGCTTTGTGGTTACCATGAGGCTCACATAAAACATATGATAATTTATCTTTGATCACATTAAAAACTCTATCCTTTTATCCCCTTTCATATTTTCGATGTCACCACTTACATTTTTTTAAAATTGAGGTATAATTGAAATATGATATTATATTAATATCAGTTGTGCAACATAGTGATTCAATACTTTTAAATATTGCAAAATGATCATAATAAGTGTTGTTAACATCTGTCGCCATGTATAGTTACAAACAATTTTTCTTGTACTGAGAACTACATCTTTTCATATTGTGTACCCACTAAAAGTTGTTGAAGCTATAGCTATTTTTAATACTTTCTTCCTCCAACTTTTATATTAGAATCAAGGAGTTGACACATCACCATATTACAGTATTAGAGCATGCTGAATCTGACTATATGCTTGTTTTTACCAGTATGTTTCACATTTTCATTTGTTTTAATGTTACTAATTAGCATCCATTTACTTCAGCTTGTAGAACTCTTTTCAACATTTCCTGTAAGACAGGTTTAGTGGTGGTGAATTCCCTCCATTTTTGTTTCTTAGGGAAAGTCTTTATTTCCCCTTCAATTCTGATTAACAGCTTTTCTGGTTAAAACATTCTTGTTTGACAGTTTCTTTCTCTTAGCAGTTTTAATAGATCATCCCATTCTCTCCTGGCCTACAAAGTCTCTACTGAGAAATTTAGATATCCTTATGGGAGTTTCCTTGTATGAGAAAATTTTTTTCTGTTGCTGCTTTTATAATTATCTCATTGTCTTTGGTTTAGACAGTCTTATGATTATGTGCATTGCAAAAGATTACTTTGAGTTGAATTTTGAGGTGATCTATTAGCTTTATAAACTTGGATATCCAAATCCCTCCCAGGCGTGGGACATTATCATCCATTATTTCTTTAAAGAAGCATTCTATCCCTTCCTCACTCTCTTCTCCTTCTGGGACTGCAATGATGTGTTTGTCATTTCTTTGACGGTACCCCATAGGTCAGGTAGGTGTTCTTCGTTCCTTTTCATTCTATTTTTTGTCTCCTCTAATTCAGTAATTTATTTTATTTTATGGAAGTATAGTTTATTTCCAATATTATGTTAGTTTCAGGTATACAATATAGTGATTTTATTTATTTATTTATTCACTCATTCATTTATTTTTGGCTGCACCATGTGGCACGTGTTATCTTAGTTCCCAAGCAGTGATCAAACCCATGCCTTGTGCAGTGAAAGTGCAGAGACCTAGCCACTGGACTGTCAGGGAATTCCTGATTTTATATTTTTATAAATTATACTCCATATAAAGTTATTATAAAATATAGGCTACATTTCCTGTGGTGTATGTTATATTCATATATTTTATTTATTTTTATACCTTGTAGTTTGTAACTGTTAATCCCCTTCCTATAATTTGCCACTCCTAAAATCCTCTCTCAACTGGTAACTAGTTTGTATCTGTGATTCTGCTTCTTTTTTGTTACAGTCATTTGCTTGTCTTATTTATTTAGTTTTTTGATTTCACATGTAAGTGAAAACATACAGTATTTTTCTTTCTCTATATGACTTTCACTAAGCTTAACCATCCAGGTCCATCCATATTGTTGCAAATGACAAAATTTCAGGAGATAGAGTGAAGTTTATAGATCATGTTCTCCAACTATAAAAATCTGTGAAATTGCTAAGGAGAATTCCCTTGTCAATTAAACGTAGCGACAACAAAAGATCTCAGTTCTTATTACATGTGATTAAAATGAGCAACACTGCCTACCTCTAAATCATCAAGTCAAAGTGATGGGGCAGCTTTAAATATCTTCTAATTTTTCATGATCTTAAAATTAGATAGAACTATTTTAAATGGCCAAAGTAGATGAACATTCACATCCTTCCTAATTTTAAAATTCAATAGTTCTTGTTTAGTGATTGTTAGGTTACTAGGGAACACAGCTGAGGACTCTAGTGTGGAATAGGAAGAGTTAAATGAAATGCTCTTTGGGCTTCTTGTCAGTATCGCATTATAAATCCCGTCTCTTTCCTCTTTTTTTTGTAGTAAGAGCAAACTTTATTTTCACATTTGGTAGATAACTAAGGCAGAGCATAAACAGTTTAGAGGAATAGAGAGGCAATGACTGCTTATTTTTCTAATAGTATATAGCCATTTGAGTAATTAATCTTGATCTATCCCCAGCAACTTTTTAATGCGAGGTAGTTATAAACCTTCCTAGGGATAACATTATAATTTCCAGACTGGGTCTGTTATTTCTATCATGATAATTGGAATTGTGTGTTGTAATTTACTTACTTAAGTTTCTTTTTTTCTTTTAGCATCTACAGGTGCTCCATTTGCTTGTTTTGAGGAAATAAATTCAAGAGGAGATAAATTTGGAAACTGTGGCCGAAATTTTTGTAATTACCCGTATGTATTTAGAAAATTATAATTTTGTTTGGAATGTAGGTTGTATATTGCTAAGATTCTGGAACATATTATGTACAAGCTAAGATGCCATTTTATAACAAGTTTTCTCTTGTTTCATGATCTGAGCTGAACAGTATTACCTATTTCCTACAAACAACATGTTTTCAGTGTCTATAATGTTAGAATAATGACCATAAAAATCACCTGTGTTTATTGATGGGCTGAGGTAGGCATTGTGTTAGTTCCTTTATATTCATTATATATTTATGCTATATATTATAAATATATGTTTATATACATCAAATATTTGTAGTTAGAATTATTTATCCCATTGTACTAATGAAAAAAATCAAAGACCAATGATCATTTGCTCAAATTTCAGAAGCTAATATAGACCAGATCATGGCTGTCAGATTGCAAAAATGATTAATTTTTCCCTTGCTACATTTCTGCACAAAACAAAAAGAGCCACATCATACATGAGTCAGTGTGCTCAAAAAAATTTACTTAGAGAAAATTTTTGAAATGTGGATTTAAGTTAGTAAAATACTTTAAAAATTTAGCTATATCAGCAATCTACATTATTTCTGTAAATAATAAGAAACTTTTCTTCTTCATTATGCTTCTAGCCATGTGTTATGTGGAAAATTAGTTTGTTCCTGGCCTCACAAAGCTTTAGTAAGACGCCGAAATTTATCTGTGATTTATACACATGTACGAGATGACCTGTGTACATCAACATTTCTAACCACAGGGAGGCCACCTAGAAATACACTGACCACAGTTGAAAGCCCTGAAGACAGAGATCAAACATTTGTAGAAGATGGCACTGTGTGTGGTCCTGAAATGGTAATTATAACTAAATATTTTAAGTGTTTTAAAAATTATTTTTTATGCTTGTACTCATTTTGCCAATATACCAACCAATGCATTTTAAAACAGCCTTATTGAGGTATCATTTGCCATAAAATTCACCCATGGTAAGTGTACAATTCATTGCTTTTGATTAATTTATAGAGTTGCACAACCATCACCACCATGCTATCGACCCCCAGATTTCCCTGTTGCCCATATTGAACACCTCACCGCTAAGCAACACCCCTATTATTAACATCTAACAACAGTATGGTACATTTGCTATAATCAGTGAAGCAATGTTGATACATTATTTTTAACTGAAGTCCATGCTTCATTCGGATTTCCTTGGCTTTTTACCTAGTGTCCTTTTGCAGGATTCCACTCAGAATACCACAGGACATTTATTAAGCTCCTCTTGACAATTTCTCAGAATTTCCTTGTTTTTGATGGCCTTGACATTTTGGAGTAGAACTGGTTGATATTCTGTAGAATGTCCCTCAATTTGGATTTGTGTAATGTTTTTCTTGTGATTAGATTGGGTTTATGTGTTCTTGGGAGGAAAATGCACAGGTAAAGTGCCCTTTCATCATATCAAGTATATGTGCATGTTGACATTAACCTTGATTACCTGGCTGAGGTAATGTTTCCAGATTTCTCACTGTAAAATTACTCTTTTCCCCCTCTTTCCATTTTGCACTTTATTGAAAAAGTCACTATGTATATACCAGACTTAAAAAGTAGGAAGTTATGTTCCGTCTTATCGAGGGCTCGGGATCTACATACATTTTTTATTGAGGTGTAGTTGATTTATGATATTATAAAAGTTTCACGTATGCAGCAGAGTGATTCAACATTTTTATAGATTATACTCTAAAGTTATTATAAAATATTGGTTATAGTCCCTTTGCTTGTATAATATATACTTGTAGTTTATTTATTTTACATATATTCTTAATCACCTGTGCCTCTCTTTCCCCTCCCCACTTCCCTATCCCCACTGGTAACCACTAGTTTGTTTTCTATACCTGTTTCTGTTTTGTTATGTTCACTCATTTCATATTTTAGATTCCATATATGTGATAATATATAGTATTTGTCTTTCTCTTTCTGACTTATTAAGTGTAATACCCTCAAGGTCCATCCATGTTGTCACAAAAGGCAAAATTTCACTTGTATTTATGGCTGAGTACTACTCTATTGTATATATGTACCACATCTTCTTTATCCATTCATCTGTTGATGGACACTTAGGTTGCTTCTGTATCTTAGCTATCATAAATAATGCTGCTATGAGTACTGGAGTGCATATATCTTTTTGAATTAGTGTTTTCATTTTCTTTGCATGTATATTTAGGTATGGAATTGATGGATTACATGGTAATTCTATTTTTAGTTTTTTGAAGACCCGCCATACTGTTTTCCACAGTGGCTGTAGCAAAATACATTCCCACCAACAGTGCACTATGGTTTCCTTTTCTCCACACCCTCTCCAGCATTTATTATTTGTAGACTTTTGATGATAAACATTTGACGGGTGTGAGGTGATAATCTCATTGTGGTTTTGATTTGCATTTCTCTGATCATTAACAATTTTTTACATTTATTTTTTAATTTTAATTTTATGGGAGTATAGTTGATTTACAATGTTGTGTTAATTTCAGGTGTACAGCAAATTGATTCAGTTATACATGTACATATACTCATTCTTTTCTTAGATTCTTTTCTTGTATACGTTTTCCCAGAATCTTGAGTAGAGTTCCCTGTGCTACACTGCAGATCCTTGCTGGTTTTCTATCTTATATATAGTAGTGTGTGTATATTCATCCCAAGCTCCTGACTTATCACTCCCCACCATGTTTCCCCTTTGGTAACCATAAGTTTGGTTTTGATACCTGTAAGTCTGTTTCTGTTTTTCAAATAAGAATTTGTTTCATTTTAAAAATTAGATTAGACATATGAGTGATATCATATGATAGTTATCTTTCTTTGTCTGACTTAGTTCACTTAATATGAAAATTCTCTAGGTCCATCCATGTTGCTGCAGATGGCATTATTTCGTTCCTTTTTATGTCTGAGTAATAGTCCATTGTATATATGTACTACATCTTCTTTATCCATTTTTCTCTAGATGGACATTTAGGTTGCATCCAAATCTTGGCTATTGTAAATAGTGCTGCAGTGAACATTGGGGTACATGTATCCTTTCGGATTATGGTTTTCTCTGGATATATGCCCAGGAATGGGATTGCTGGATCATATGGTAGTTATACTTTTCATTTTTTAAGTAGCTTCCATACTGTTCTCCACAGTGGTTGTACCCATTTACGTTCCCACCAACAGTGTAGGAGGGTTCCCTTTTCTCCACACCATCTCCAGAATTTATTGTTTGTAGACTTTTTGTTGATGGCCATTCTGACCGGTGTGAGGTGATACCTTTTGTAGTTTTGATTTGCATTGCTCTGATAATTAGTGATGTTGAGCATCTTTTCATGTGCTGTTTGGCCATCTGTGTGTTTTCTTTGGAGAAATGTCTATTTAGACCTTCTGTCCATTTTTTATTGGGTTGTTTGCTTTTTTGACATAGAACTGCATGAGCTGTTTGTATATTTTGGAGATTAATCCCTCATTGGTAGCTTTGTTTGTAAATATTTTCTCCCATTCTGTGGGTTGTCTTTTCATTTTGTTTATGGTTTCCTTTGCAGTGCACAAGCATTTAAGTTTAATTAGGTCCCATTTGTTTATTTTTGTTTTTATTTCCATTACTCTAGGAGAGGGCTCAAAAAATATTTTGCTCTGATTTATGTCAAAGAGTGTTCTGCCTGTGTTTTCCTCTAAGAGTTTTATAGTATCTGGTCTTATATTTAGGACTTTAATCCATTTTGAGTTTATTTTTGTGTATGATGTTAAAGAATGTTCTAATTTCATTCTTGTACATGTAGCTCTCCAGTTTTACCAACACCACTTACTGAAAAGACTGTCTTTATTCCATTGTATATTCTTGCCTCATTTGTCGTAGATTGACCATAGGTGTGTGGGTGTATTTCTAGACTAAAGGAGACAGTAGAGAAAAATGTTCCAGACAAAGGAGCAAAATAAAAACCCACAAGAACAACTAAATGAAGTGGAGATAGACAAACTACCTGAAAAAGAATTCAGAGTAATGATAGTAAAGATCATCCAGGATCTCAGAAAAAGAATGGAGGGACAGACCAAGAAATTACAAGAGATGTTTAACAAAGAGCTAGAAGATTTAAAGAACAGACAGAGATGAACTATACAATAAGTGAAATGAAAAATACACTAGAAGGAATCAATAGCAGAGTAACTGAGGCAGAAAAACGAATAAGTGAGCTGGAAGACAGAATGGTAGAAATCACTGCCACAAGACAGAATAAAGAAAAAAGAATGAAAAGAAATGAGGGCAGTCTAAGAGACCTCTGGCGCAACATTAAATGCACCAACATTTGCATTAAAGGGGTCCCAGGATAGGAAGAGAGAGAGAAAGGGCCTGAGAATATTTTTGAAGAGATTATAGCCAAAAATTCTCTAACTTTAGCAAGGAAACAGTCACTCAAGTCCAGGAAATGCAGAGAATCCCATACAAGAGAAACCCAAGGATTAACACACTGAGACACATATTAATGAAACAAATAAAAATTAAAGGCAAGAAAAAATATTAAAAGCCACAAGGGAAAATCAACAAATAACACACAAGGGAACCCTGATAAGGCTATCAGCTGATTTTTCAGCAGAAACTCTGCAGGCCAGAAGGGAATGGCTCTGCATATTTTAAATGATGAAAGGGAAAATCCTACAACCAAGAATATGCTATCCAACAAAGCTCTCATTCAGATTTGATGGAAAAATCAAAAGTTTTCCAGACAAGCAAAAGCTAAGAGAATTCAGCACCACCAAACCAGCATTAAAAAAATCCTAAAGAAAATTCTCTAGGCGGAAAAGAAAAGGCCACAACAAGAAAAAAGAAAATTATGAATGGAGAAGCTCACCATTAAAGGCAAACATAAAGTAAAGGTAGGAATTCATCCACACACAAATATGATATCAAAACAAGCAATTGTGAGAAGAGGGGAGTACAAATACAGGATATTGGAAACGCATTTGAAACTAAGAGATCAACAATTTTAAACAGTCTGGTATACATATAGACTGCTATATCGAAACCTCATGGGAACCACACAACAAAAATCTACAATAGATACACAGACAAAAAAGAAAAAGCAATCTAAGCACATCACTAAAGATAGACATCAAATCACAACACGAGAACAAAAGACAAAGGGAGAAAAAAGACCCCCCAAAAATCTAAAATAGTTAATAAATGGCAATAAAACATACATATCAATAATTACCTTAAATGTACATATATTAAATACTCCAACCAAAAGACCTAGAATGGCTGAATAGATATAAAAACAAGACCTATATATATGCTGTCTACAAGAGACCCACTTCAGATCTAAGGACACATACAGACTGAAAGTGAGGGGATGGAAAAAGATAATCCATGGAAATGGGAATCAAAAGAAAGCTGGTGTAGCACTATTCATACCAGACAAAATAGATTTTAAAATACAGAATGTTACAAGAGGCAAAGCAGGGACAGTACATAATGATCAAGGGATAAATCCAAGAAGAAGATATAACAATTGTAAATATATATGCTCCCAACATAGGAGCACCTCAAAATATAAGGCAAATGCTAACAGCCATAAAAGGAGAAATCGACAATAATGCAATGATAGTGGGGGGTTGTAACACCCCACTTTCATCAATGGACAGATCATCCAGACAGAAAACCAGTAAAGACACAGACCTTAAATGACACATAGACCAAAGGGACTTAATTGATATTTATAGAACATTCCATTTGAAAGCAACAGAATAAACTTTCCTCTCAAGTGCTCATGGAACATTCTCCAGGATAGACCATACCTTGGGTCATGAAGCAAACCTCAGTAAATTTAAGAAAATCGAAATCATATCAAGCATCTTTTCTGACCACAATGCTATGAGACAAGATATCAATTACAGGGAAAAAAAACTGTAAAAAATATAAACACATGGAGGCTAAACAATATGCTACTAAATAACCAAGAAATCACTGAAGAAATCAAAGAGGAAATCAAAAAATACCTAGAGACAAATTACAATGAAAACATAATAATCCAAAACCTATGGGATGCAGCAAAAGCAGTTCTAAGAGGGCAGTTTATAGCAATACAAACCTACCTCAAGAAACAAGAAAAATCTCAAATAAATCTAACCTTACACCTAAAGGAATTAGAGAAAGAAGAACAAACAAAACCCAAAGTTAGTAGAAGGAAAGAAATCACAAAGATCAGAGCAGAAATAAATGAAATAGAGACAAAGAAAAAAATAGCTAAGATCAATGAATCTAAAAGTTGGTTCTTTGAGAAGTTAAACAAAATTGATAAACCTTTAGCCAGACTCATCAAGAAAGAAAAGCAGAGGACTCAAGTCAATAAAATTAAAATTGAAAAAGGACAAGTTACAACTGATGATTATGAATTTTCAGCATCTTTTTATGTGCCTGTTTGCCTTCTGTATGTCTTCCTGGGAAAAATATGTATTCGGGTCTTCTGTTCATTTTTTAATTGAGTATTTTGGGTTTTTGATATTGAGTTGTATGACCTGTGTATATATTTTGCATATTAATCCCTTGTTGGTCATATCATTTGTAAATATTTTCTCCCCTTCAGTAGGTTTTCTTCATTTTGTCAATGGTTTCCTTGCTGTGCAAAAGCTTTTGAGTTTAATTAGGTCCTGTTTGTTTATTTTTGCTTTTGTTTCCTTTGCCTTAGGTTACAGACCAAAAAAAATTATCGCTACAATTTATGACAAAGAGCATTCTTTTATGTTTTCTTCAAGAAGTTTTATGGTTTCCAGTCTTACATTTAGGTATTTAATCCATTTTCAGTTTATTTTTTGTCTATGGGATGAGAAAATGTTCTAAATTAATTATTTTACATGCAGCTGTCCAGTTTTCCCAACATCACTTATTGATGTCTTTTTACCATTGTCTATTCTTGCTTCCTTTGTGATAGATTAATTCACCATAAGTGTGTTGGTTTACTTCTGGGCTCTCTATATGGGTCCATTAATCTTTGTGTCTTTTTTATGCCAGTACCATATTGTTTTGATTACTGTTGCTTTGTGATATAGTGTGAAATCAGGGAGAGTTATACATCCTGCTTTGTTCTTTTTCTCAAGATTGTTTTGGCTATTTGGGGTCTTTTGGGGTTCCATATACATTTTAGAATTATTTGTTCTATTTCAGTGAAAATATGTCATGGGTATCTTGATAGGGCTTGCATTAAATCTGTAGATTGCTTTAGGTAGTATGGACATTTTAACAATATCCTTCCAATCCGTGAACACAGTACATCTTTCCATCTGTTTGTATTGTCGTCAGTTACTTTCATCAGTGTCTTACAGTTTTCTAAGTACTGGTCTTTTACCTCCTTAGTTAGATTTATTCCTAGGTATTATATTATTTTGATGCAACTGAAATTGGAATTTTGAAAAAAAATTCTCTGATAGTGTATAAAAATGGGGCAGATTTCTGTATATTAGTTTTGTATCATGCATCTTTACTGAATTAGCTTTAGTAGTTTTTGTGGTATTTTTAGGGTTTCCTATACATAATATCATGTCATCTGCAAACAGTGACAGTTTTATTTCTTCCTTTTCAATTTGGATTTCTTTTATTTTTTTCTTGTCTGATTGTTCTGGCTAGGACTTACAATACTATGGTGAATAAAAGTGGTGAGAGGGGGCATTCTTGTCTTGTTCCTGATCTTAGAGGAAATGGTTTGAGCTTTTCACCATTGAGTATGATGTTAGCTGTGGAATTAGCATGTATGTCCCTTATTACATTGAGGTATATTCCTTCTATTCCCACTTTGCTGAGAGTTTGTATTATAAGTGGCATTGAATTTTGTCCATAGATTTTTCTGCAGGTATTGAGATAATCATATAATTTTTATTCTTAAATTTGTTAATATGTGTATCACATTGATTGAATTGTGGGTATTGAACCATTTTTGTATCTCTGGATTACATTCCCACTGCACCATGGTGTATGATCCTTTTCATATATTGTTGGATTTGGTTTGCTAATATTTTGTCGAGGATTTTTGCATCTATGTTTGTCAGTGATATTTCCTTGTAATTTTCTTTTTCGTGTGTGATATCTTGGTCTGGTTTTGGTATCAGGGTGATACTGGCCTCTTAGAATGATTTTGGGTACATTTCTTTCTCTGCAATTTTTTAGAATAATTGAGCAAAATAGCTGTTAACTCTCTTACAAATGTTTGGTAGAATTTTACTGTGAATCCATCTAGTCCTGGACTTCTGTTTGTTGGGAGTGTTTTTAAATTACTGATTCTGTTTCATACTGGTAATTGGTCTGTTCAGATTTTGTTTTTACCCCTTATTCAGTCTTGGGAAATTGTACATTTCTAGGACTTTGTCCATTTCATTGTCATATAATTTTTGGAATATCTTTTATGATCCTTTGTATTTCTGTTGTATTAGTTGTAACTTTTTTTTCCATTTCTGGTATTATTGATTTGGGCCCTCTCTCTTCTTTTTCTTGATGGGTCTGGCTAAAGGTTTATTAATTTTGTTTCTTTTTCAAGGAACCAGCTCTTGTTTCATTGGTCTCTCCTATTGTGTGTGGGTTTTTTTTTTTGTCCCTATTTTAGTTATTTTGGCTCTGATCTTTATGATTTCACTCTTTCAAATAACTTTGGATTTTGTTTGTTCTTCTTTTTCTAGTTCCTTTAAGTAACTAAAGGAGTTTAAGTTGTTTAAGTTAAGTTGTTAAGTTGTTAAGTAAGTTTAAGTTGTTTGAGATTTTTCTTGTCTCCTGAGGTATGCTTGTATCATTATAATTTTCCTTCTTAGAACTACCTTTGCTGCATCCCATGGATTTTCAATTATAGTGTTTTAATTTTCGTTGTCTCCAAGCATTTAAAATTTCTTATTTGATTTCTTCAGTGATACATTTTTGTTGTGCAGCATATTATTCAGGCTCCACATTTGGTTTTTTTTTTTCCCTCATAGTTAATTTCTAGTCTCAATCACCTTGTGGTCAGAAAAGATGCTTTATATGATTTCAACTAAATTTACCCGGACTTGTTTTGTGGCCTAGTATCTTTTTTTTGTGGCATGTGATCTGTCCTGGAGAATGTTCCCTGTGCACTTGAAAAGAATGTGTATTCTACTGCTTTAGATGGAATGTTCTATATATATCTATGAAGTCTCTTTGTTTTAATGTGTTATTTAAGGCCAGTGTTTCCTTACTGATTTTCTGTCAGTATGATCTCTTCATTGTTGTAAGTGGGCCGTTAAAGTCCCCCACTATTATTATGTTACTGGCAATTTCTCCCTTTATGTCTGTTAATATTTGCTTTATGTGTTTAATTGCTTCTGTGTTGGGTGCATGCATATTTAAAGGTTTTCATATCTTGTGCTAATCCTTTTATCATTGTCATCATTTATATTATCATCTCTGTTTCTTGTAACAGTCTTTATTTTAAAGTCTATTTTGTCTGGTATAATTATTGCTATCCTGGCTTTCTTTTTGTTTCCATTTGTATGGAATACCCTTTTTTATTCCCTCACAGTTAGTCCATGTGTGTCTTTAGCTCTGAAGTGAGTCTCTTGTAGGCAGCATGTATATGATCTTGTTTCTGTATTCATTTAGCTACTCTGTGTCTTTTGATTGGAACATTTAGTCCACTTTCCTTTAAAGTAATTATTGATAGTCATGTACTTATTGCTATTTTATTATTTGTTTTGGGGTTGTTTTTGTACTTCTCTTTTTTGTTACTTTCTCTTTTTGCTCTCTTACCTTCTGATTTAATGACTATAGTTAGTGTTATGTTTGCACACATCTTTTTTTGTGTGTGTGTATCTATTATAGATTTTTGGTTTGTGGTTAACATGAAGTTTATATAAAACTATATATATATATATATATATATATATAATTTTAAATTGCTGATTTCTGAAGTTCAACCACATTTTAACAATCCTGCATTTTACTCCCCTTCCCCCACATTTTTGACATCATATTTCACATATTTTTGTTTTTCATATCCCTTTACTATTCATTGTGGATATAAGTGACTTTACTGTTTTTGTCTTTTAACCTTCCATGTATATAAATATGTGGTTGATTTACTACCATTACTATATATTTTCATTAACCAGTGAGATTTTTTGTTTTGTAATTTTCACGTTTCTAGTTGTGGCCTTTTCATTTTCATTTAGAGAAGTCCCTTTAACATTTTTTGTAAAGGTGGCTTGCTGGTGCTGAACTCTTTTAGCTTTTGCTTGCCTGTAAAACTGTTGATCTTACCATCAAATCTGAATGAAAGCCTTGCCAGCTAGAGTATTGTTGGTTGTCGTTTTTCTTCCTTTCATCACTTTAAAAATATTGTGCCACCCCCTTCTGACCTGCAAAGTTTCTGCTGAAAAGTCAGCTAATAGTCTTATGGGAGTTCTCGTGTATGTAATTTGTTGTTTTCCCCCTTTTGCTTTTAATATTCTTTGTCTTTAATTTTTGCCATTTTCACTACAGTGTGTCTTGGTGTAGTCCTCTTTGGGTTGATCCTATTTGGAACTTTCTCAGCTTCCTGTGCTTGGATGTCTGCTTCCTTTTCCAGGTTAGGGATTTGTTTCAGCTATTACGTTTTAAAATATGTTTTCAGTCCCTTTCTCTCTCTCTTCTCCTTCCGAGATCTCTATAAAATGAATATTAGTGCACAGAATATTGTACCAGAGGTCTCTTAAACTTTCCTCATTTCCTCTTACTCTTTTTTCTGTTCGGCATCAGTGATTTCCACTACTCTGTCTTCCAGCTCACTGATCCACTCCTCTGTATCAATTAGTCTATAATTGATTTCTTCTAGTATGTTTTCTATTTCAGTTATTGTATTCTTCATCTCTGTTTGGTTGTTCCTTATATTTTCTAACTCTTTTTTAGAAACTTCTAACTTTTCACTTTTTTCTTCCAATCTTCTCCTGAGTTCTTTGATCATTACCTTCAATTCTTTGTTGGGTAGACTTGCAGATCATTTTAAACTTTCAAGACTTGTTGTTAAGCTCTTTGAAGGCATAGAGTAAATATTTTAGGGTCTAAATTTTACTTTAGGCTAAATTTGCCCCAGTTCTGAGTTGTGACCCTTCTATGGTCTCTATTGAATATTCTGTTCATTCAACATGGCCTGTACATTCACGCTGATAGGACCTTGTATGATTTCCATGTTGTATGATTTCTGGAACTATTCATCTTATAGTTCCTTGCTAATTTTTTTCCTCTGGAAGTAGTTCTTGTTCAGTCTTATGGATGTTAGCCCTGTGCAGGTGCAGATTGTATTCAGCCAAAGACAGAAGGCAGTTCCTATGTAGGTTTATAGAACTCTTTCATTTGTAGTTCTCTCCTCTAGAATAGTCTTCCCAGCAAATTCTAGGTTCCACAGCCTCCTAACCTTCACATACTTGAATCCCTATCTCCTTTACTCAACAAGATTTCCCAACTGTGTTTGGGTTCCTCCTCACTACACCTTAATCAGGAAATTGCCTCCAAGCAAAGAGCCTGGAAAATAGGAGGGCTCACCTCATTTGTTTTTTATTTTTTTCTCAGAGATCATAGTCTTGTTCTGCCTATAGTCCAATGTGTAAAAATAGTTGTTTTCTATAATTTGTCTAGTTTTCTAGTTATTTATGGTAGGAGGGTAATGGTGGACCATTATTGAGCCTATAAATAATTGCATTGCCATAAAAAGTGAAGGAACAGTAAATGTATTGTTTCTGAATTTGAGGGCACTAGTGAGAACCAGTTCCTAGTTTTAAAATGTTTCATTTCAGTTTATAAAAGCATAGCTAATAAACTGAGGATTAGAAATGCATCAAGAAGAAAGAAAAAGGGCTTTCTGATATATCATCTGAAATGTATAACCACAGTTAATTTTTCTCATTATTTAATTTAGCCCTGTATAATTGATTCTTATTCCCCTGGATTTTGAGTTAGCAGTTTGCTTTCATATGGCATTATATTCCTGGATATAAAGGATTCCAATAAAGCCTAATTCAGCCATATGGTGTGTTCTGAAATTGTCTCCTCAGTATCAGCTTAAGCACCGTATCCTGTACCTGTGAGTCTAATTCTTGAATTCAAATAGTGTAGAATACCTGATATGATCCTTTCTACATGTCAGTGAAGACCTAGTTTCTATCCTGTACCTGAAAGCAGAAACTTTAGGTAAACATTAGAGAAAAGCACAAACTACCAGTTGATCAAAAGCCTGAAAAGTTTGAATGGTTCATTTATTAGAGTCATCAATAGTATGGGAATGGAGAAAAGCAAAATCTCTTATTTTGCAGACAGGGGTGTGATAATAACTATTTATTAAGAGTTTGATCAAAGTTTCTCTTGAGGATAAGAAAATATTATGAAGAGAAGTGGACTTGAGTTTCTACAAGCATTCAATCCATTCTAGTTACATGTACAATATATGAAACATTTATGCTAAGAACATTAGTTATGCTTATATTAATAACACTTAAAATTAACCTAGGGAAGGCTGGCTGAATTTCTTTGACAGTTCTTCCTATGCAGCTCTTACATTGCTATCTGTTAGGAAATAATGGAGAATATCATAAATTAGGAGTTTGGGATTACAGTATACACACTACTATGTATAAACTAGGTACACAACAAGGACCTACTGTACAGCACAGAGAACTATATTCAAGGTCTTGTAACAACCTATAATGGAAAAGAACCTGAAAAAGAAAACATATGTATATATCTGAATCACTTTGCTGTACACCTGAAACTAACACAACATTGTAAATTAACTACTTAAATTTAAAAATGAATTAAAAAAAGAAAGATATTGTAAAATTCTTCCCAACTGCAATTAGGAACAATAGTTTCTCTTATTTTGTAAAAAGCCATTACAATATGATGAGTTTTCATTAAAAAACTAATATCTTACAAAAATAAATAAATAATGGAGAATACCAAACAAATTGTAATTATTTCTAGCATTCTTATATTTATGAGATAAGAGAACAAATCTGTTATTTTCTGATGGCAATCTCAGAAACCTCAAAGATAGTTTTAGGTATTATTAAAATCATGAAGAAAAAAAAATATTTTTGACTTTAGACTCTGACCTTGGTAAGGTAAAGTCACCAGAGTTGTCCAAGGTGGTTACTTAATTAAAAAGGATTATTGGTTATCTAGTAAAAATTGCTTAACTCCCTGTTAATCAAAGTGACAGTGCAAGAGCTTGCATAAAATAGGAAAAGGTACTAAAATTATAGGGAACTTTAGCTCTTTCAAAAAACAGGGAGGTTTTTAAAAATAACCATTTACATAATACAAAGCATAGAAAATTATTCTGGTGAAATATGGAATCTCTGCCATCCAGGTAAATTTATAGAAAGTAAACAAAAACCTTGGACTACCACTGTAAAGAGCAAACTGAATACTTCACAAGCAATTTCCATGTATACAATTTTTAAAAACCCAAATTCTAATTTTGCATCAATATAGTATGAGGCTTTATGGTATTCACAAGGATATTTGTTAAATTATCTTATGAATGACCCCACCAAAATTGAACAATTGTTGCTAAATTTTTTTCAGAATCATTATTTTCTTGTGCATAGGTATTATCAACAAAACCAAGGTTACCTTGCACAAAATGTCTATAATTTTCCATATTCATTCAAGCCTTGACATTCACTGTCCTCTTTCATATTCTGAAACAACCAGATATAGCATTAGGATAAAACAGTTTTGTCTTTTGAGAAGCAATTACACATCCTATTATCCTGAGACATAATTGTCTTCTGCCATTATTGCTACTGGCATGTCCTAATTGTAGTAATTATAATTTTTAAACCAATTAAGTTATATTTCAGAAAGATGTAAAGGTAGATAATTTATTTCTGCCTCTCATACAGAAGCTAGTTAGCAGCCTAAAAACTCATACACACCTAATACAATCCCTTACAGTCACACTCATTTTCTTTTTAAAGTGACAAAAATGAACAAGTTAATACAACCCAAAGGTATAGCCATTCTGTAATATATAAACTAAGCAAAATTGTATGTGTATACACATGTGTATATGCATATATACAAGCACTCACAAATATATACACATCATGAGCAGACTTACTGACTTGGTCAAGAATCAGAAACAAAAACAAAGCAACAAAAAACCAAAATGAGAAGAAAAAAACTCAGAGAAATGGAGAATCAGCCAAGTTAAATTTTTGATGCCACTTGGGAATCACCCTACTTTAGAGGCATTAGGTGAAAGAATGTTGAAATACAGTTGTTAGGTTCGAAGTAAAATCTGCTAATGTCCTATAGAGTAATAAAACCGTAATTTCGGGTTATCATTTCAATCAGACAAAACTCATTTACATACCGGCCAGACAAAAACTATGTTAACATATAAGTTCACAAAATCTAGGCTCTTATCAGTACTGACTAGCAAGTTATACAAAGTACATTCCTTAAATAATTAAATAACCTTTAGGTTTCCCTTAGATGGGTCCTTTAATGAATGTTCAGAAATGACATTGAAAAGAAATGTGGTTCTCCAATTTTCTCTATTTACAAGTGTGGACAATTTTTAACAGGTATATTAGCAATATTCCAGCAATATTTGTTTTTAATGACCTCCACACCTCTTTTTAACAGCAACATTACTTTTAAGTAATTTTTATACAGCTCATTTTTTTATGTTCGGCAATATGTAATCAAGTGCTCTTGCATGCACTATAGGGAGTAATTTTTAGCTAACATTTGAAGATCTCATGTGAATACTAGTTTGGGGTGAGTAAGTTATTATATGATCAAGCATTTTTCCTCCTTTGGAATGTTTTTGCAACAACTTTCTTGAATTGTATTCATTGTTTCAATAGAACCTTCAAAGTTACACTGATTTTAACTTCTTATAATCAACTCTGATTTTTTTCTGATTGGTAGATGAATGTTTTAATTAAATTGAATACTATTTTTACAATATTATATTCTGCTGTAACATATTATAGTTATCACTTATGTTATACATAAGAACAAGAGAACAGTATTAACAGTTAATAATATAGCATACTATAGTTTTAGAATGTTTTAGAATGTTCTAATATCCTATAAACAAACAATATATCTAACAACCATTTAATGTTCTAATGAATCCTAGAAATTATTAATCCCAAGAGCTACTCTGGAAAATTAAATAAATTTACATTTCTTTTGAGAGAAAGTCTCAAGGTTTGCTTGCTCAATTCAAATTTATTTTTATATAATGCTCTTTGGTAATAGTGCAAGAAAATAATCCAAGTATCTGTCACATCTTGCTCATTTGGAAACATATAGATACAAATAAGACCTGAGATCTCTCTCCCCTTGAAATGTAAATGATATTGGCTCAAATCTCTATTTCAGAATTCTGATCCTCTTCTTTCTGCATACCCTGTTATTATGATCCAAAGACACAACTCACCAAAGAACAAAACTCTTTCGTAAAGTATTGAGTTTACTGAAAAATTTTGTATAATTGGGAAAGGTCACACAATTTAATGCCATAAATTAGGACAATGTAATTCACACATTAAACATTCCTTTTCTTAGAAGGCCTTTTAGCCATCTCACCCATGGGAGTCTCTCATTGTCCTATTACCTCATATAACTACCTGTTATCCTTGCTTCTCATTTTTTTCCCCATATGGAATAGTAATTTACCTTCCTTTGCTCCTCATAGCAATGATTTTAGTACCTCAGCCTCCCACTCGATGCTTCTTAACCCTGACTGCACATGATAATCACCTGGCCCCTGGCCCCAGAGATTTTAATATAACAGTCTCAGGAGGTACCCAGGCCCGTGTATTTTTTAAATGCTTCTCAGATAATTATTGAACTGAAGGGACTAATCAAATTATTTTTCCAGATATTTCTCTTTCTAAGAGGACTTCTGGTGCTAGATGGTAAGAAAATAAAAGTTTCAACTTCTTATATAAGACTATACATTTACAATCTGAAAGCATATAGCTTATTTCACATTTATTTCAATGCAGTCACAATTATTACTTTATGTTTTGGATTTTTATGCCAATTCTTGGTAATACAAATTCTTGAATTTTCTTGAATTTTTTCTTATGTATTATCTATGCACACAATCTGATGGTTTGACTGAATTTGTTTTTCACTTCTTTTGCTTTCTTTCAGTATTGTCTGGGATTTCAGTGTGTAGAGCTTAAATACCATGTCAATTTTCGGAGCTGCAGTTCTTTCAGGGATTGTAATTCAAATGGAGTAAGTAATTTCAGTTTTCATTTTAAGCAACATGCTTTGAACAATTCAATAAACAGTTTGGAGATTTAAAGAAATCATTGGAATAATTTTTTTGATCACTTTCATGCTGCTTGGTGTCATTTAACAGTTTGTACATTATAACTTCAATCTTATCTTCTTGAGAAATCTTGCCAAACTGTTTATTAGAGAAGATAAAGTAGAAACATTTAAGATGATTCTGGATGTATAAGATGTTTGGTAAATATGTGGGCTGGATGTGCTGTAAGCACTATGTGTTACCATCTAACCAAAATGATCTTATTTTTACAGAGAGAAGGCAGGAAATGGTAAATAAAGGTCATTAGGATTTTCTTGCTGGTCTTGCTCATTAATTTAGTGTCTGGGCTGTTCTGTGAAGCTAGGAAGTAAATGATAATTAGAGGCATGTTACTGGTGATTGACAGTAGTTTGGTCTGGCTGTGGGGAGAGTTGAAAGAATTTATTTGGCAAAAGAATTTATTTGGCAAAAATTGATTTGGCAACAGAAGCCAGATATACTTTCTAAAGTATGGGAAATGTCAAGAGAAAATTTGTTGAATTTGTCTATTTAAGGTAAATTCTCTGGAATGGATAAATTCTCTGGAATAAATTCTCTGTTGAATACGTGTAGAATATTAATTGGCCTCTATTGAAAACCATCTTTGTACATAAAAATTGTTCTATTTTCTGATTATTCTAGATCTGCAACAATTTTAACCATTGCCATTGTAGAATGGGGTTTGCTCCTCCTCATTGCAATCCGATGGCAAAAGATTTTGGAAGTATTGATGATGGACACAGGAGGAAAGTTGGTTAGTGTCTTTAAAACTTTATTAATCAAAGACAATATGTAAGACAATAAATTACGGTTGTACGTTCCAAGTCACATTGCAAAGCAACTAATGTCAACAAATACGGTTTTACTTTACTTGTAAGATTTTAAAAGACTCTAAGACAGTTAAGTTTGAACTCTTCTTTATATATCAACACTGACATTGTCTAACAAAAAGTGTAACTAGTGGTAGGAAATTTTAAAAGTAGAAATTCCCGTGCATATAATTTGATTAGTTAATTTAGATTATTCACTTTGTATTGTCTCATATATTCCTAGTTTTAAATGATGTTAGTAGTCATTGTAATATTAATGCCACCAGAATCTTTCAAGGCTACTCCTTTCTCCTGCATTTTAGGGGCTACAATCTCATCTTTAGAAATTTCCCTTTAGGATATCCCCTCTAGGGTTCCTGAGTAGTATTTTGAGATCAAGCAGGCCTGGATGAGACTGGGAACAGGTGGGGGATAGTCCCTGGTTCCAGAAGGTTATTGGAGCCCGCCTAAACTAACCTGGGAGAAGAGGAGGTCTGTCTACCTTTACAAACCCTTTTTCTTTTGGGGCAATTAAATGGTGAACTCCTGGGCAGACTTATGTGTAGCTTGACTATTAGTGGGGGGCATACCTAGGGTGAGTAACTTTTCAGACAGCTAAAACACAGCTGTATCAGACTGTGTATCAGACCAAAAAATAAACATAATCATTTAACATATACAACTACACGTATATTATTATTTTCACATAAATATGTTGAAAGAATAGGCATTTATTTGAAATTGTATATTATTCTGTACTGTGTACTTTTGTTACATAAATTGCTATTATTTAAGTGAAATAGCAATAGAACTAGTAAACAGTGCTGATCAATAGTAGTTTATAGAACAACCAATTAAAAAATAAAATATGTGAGCAAAAACAGCAATGCTTTATAATGAGAATATTTTATAATGTAACCTCTGATACAGCAATTTATTTTACCTCTTTTTAAAAATTCTTTACTAGATATTTAAATTTTGCATGGTTATCTTATTGTTTATTCTTAAGATACATAAACATAGGACTTTTAGAAAGGAGAAAGAATATAAATATGATAGGAATGATTAAAGATATGCTCATATTTAATGAAAATAGCATTGACATGCTTCCTTCTGTGCCATAATACAGTCGGACATATTTTTGATTTTTGGTTTCATTTTCCAGTTATACTTTTCTGAACTGCTTGCAGCCTATAAGACATTCTTCTTTTAAGTAGTAGCAAAATGGAATAGAATCAAATGTAAAATTCATTTTGACTTGAAGCTCTGTTTTAACAAACCCACATTTACTGAATTCTGCTGTCAGTCCATCATGGTGGCATTAAGCTAAGTATCTTGACAAAAGCATTTGAGCATGGGATACTTGGGTCTTATTTACTAGATACAGCAGGTTTTCAGGCTTGGAAATATTATTTTGCAGCTCTTCAAAACTCATTCTCTTTGTTTCTACAGGCTTATTCTAGTAAGCCACCTCTCTGTCAATCAGCTCCTTTGCATATTTAAATTCATCTTATAGGCTGTCCATGTCTATAAGGCCCATCATATTTATACACTCCAAAGCACATTGGATGTCATGTGTTAAATCTCTCTTTCTCAGGGAGCATGCTTTAAAGCACAGAAGTAATCTTAATTAGTGAAATCTAAGTTGAATTCCACATAAATTACAGTTTTAATAAAGGAACTGAGAAGGTCCTTCTTAACTTGCTTACCCATTTCTGGTTACATTTTTTTGAGTTCTGAAGCAGTCTTATTTCCAAAAATATGAGTCATTTTTTCATTGTATGAGTTGTCACAACCTGTGCAAATCATAGAACTACCCAGGTGCAGTCAGTGCATCCTTTTCTATAATCCTGATGGCCCCTTCACAGGTCATCAGATTGTTTTGGAGAAATAGCACATAAATTTCTGCTTCACTACACACTTTTTTTCCTATTCTCATCCTCTATGAATTTCAAAATTAGAGAAGTACATTCTTCTTGTCCAAACTTTTAAAAATAAGATTTTACATCTTAAATATTTTAACATATCTTTTATGGTCAGTAAGGAGTACAGTCGTCTTCTACACTTGTTTAAGGAAGCAATTTCTTTCCATTTTGTGAAGTTAAAAAAAAAATTCTTGGTAAGTGCTTATGCGTTTTGAGGAAACTGAAACTGACTGAAACTTTCATTATGAAAGCCTTTATATCACAGGAAAACAAATCACACTCCTTTTGGTGTTGTGTACCAGGTGTACAGGACATTTGGCAAGTGAGATCTTTTTCTTTTCTTCATTAAGAAAATTATAGACTGAACGGAACTTGCAAAAATTTACATTTGCCCTGTCTGCTAACTACACATATAGATGAGCAAAGTCTAGTTTGTATTTGAGCAAGATAGCAAAAATCTTTTTGTTTTATATGGTTTTATTAAAATTTTCGTAGAAATTCAGAAGCCTATTTGAAACTCTGTTCTGGAAACCAAATTACCTAAGAGCTGGGGGCAATATTTTGCTGCCACATTCACTTGGTAAAATGTGACAGAATCATTACTTCACTGTGAGGAGTCAACAGATGTTATCAAAATAACTCTTTTTTCTCCCGTTGGGCATTTTAGTCGCAATCTATGAATCTGGAAATGTAATTTCACTCAGTTTTGTAGAGCAATCAAGAAACTGAATGAATAGATAAAACATTTTTGTTCTTGTGGTGTACCCAAACTAATTCAGTGGTAGCTATTTTTATTTGAACATTGCTATCTTTTGGGAAGACAATTTGTTTTTTTCATTTAGGAAACAGAAAAATATGATTGACTTAGAAATACTTGCTTGTCTCACTGCAGACATTTGAGATTCCATCTCCATATGTAGCTTTCACAGCTCCTTCTCCACCATACCCAAATCCAAATATTTTTAATTGAGATATAACTGATGTATAACATTACATTAGTTTCAGATGTACAACATAGTGATTTGATATTGTATACCTTGGAGAATAATCACTGTAATGCGTCTAGGTAACAGCTGTCACCATGCATAGTTACAAATTTTTTTTTCTTGTGTTGAGAACTTTTAAGTTCTAATCTCTTAGCAACTTTTAAATAAGCAACACTGTATTATTGAATGCTTCTGCACACTAAGCGGAGATGTCGGCACAGCCGTTTCACACTGGGCACTCTGGTTTGAAGTGTTGGGTGCAAAGCCTCTGCACTCGACACCTTATGAGGGAGTGAAACAAGACTAAGCACAAAGGGAAAAAAAAGGAGGCAGAGAAAAGATGGCTGGGTAGAAAGACGTTAGTTACCTCACCCTCTCTCACAAAAACACCAGAATCACAACTAACTGCTGAACAACCATCAACAGAAAAATACTGGAACCTACCAAAAAGGATACCCTACATCCAAATATAAAGGAAAAGCCACAACAAGATGGTAGGAGGGGCACAGTAGTGGTAAAATCAAATCCCATACCCATCGGGTGGGCAACCCACAAACTGGAAAATAATTATATCGCAGAGGTTCTCCCAAAGGAGTAAAAGTTATGAGCCCCATGTCAGGCTCCCCAGCCTAGGGGTCTGTCATTGGTAGGAGGAGCCCTCTGAGCATCTGGCTCTGAAGGTCAGCGGGGTTTGATCACAGTAATTCCACAGGACTTGGGGAAACAGAACCTCCACTCTTGGAGGGCATACACAAGGTCTTGTATGCACCAGGTCCCAGGGAAAAAGCAGTGACCTCACAAGAGCCTGGACCAGACCAACCTGCTGGTATTGGAGGGTCTCCTGCGCAGGCTGGGGGTGGTTGTGGCCCACTGCAGGGACAAAGACACTGGTGGCAGTAGTTCTGGGGCGTACTCATTGGCATGAGCCCTGCTGGAGGCTGCCATTTTCTCACCAAGACCTGGCCCCACCTAACTGCCTATAGGCTCCAGTGCTGGGATGCCTCGTGCCAAACAACAAACAGGATGGGAGCATGACCCCACCTATCAGTGAACAGGTTGCCTAAAGTCTTCCTGAGCCCACAGCCTCCCACTAAACACACCCCTTGACATGGCCCTGCCCACCATAGGGACAAGACCCAGTTCCACCCACCAGTGGGCAGGAACCAGCCCCTCCCATCAGGAAGCTGGCACAAGTCCCTTAGACCAGCATCATCCACCAGGGGGCAGACAGCAGAAGCAAGAAGAATGACAACCCTGCAGCCTGTGGAACAGAAACCACAATCACAGAAAGTTAGACAAAATGAGATGGCAGAGGAATATATCCCAGAGCAAGGAACAAGATAAAACCCCAGAAGAACAAGTAAGTGAAGTGGAGATAGGCAATCTACTCAAAAAAGAATTCAGAGTAATGACAGTAAATATGATCTAAAATCTTGGAAAAAGAATGGAGGCACAGACTGGGAAGATACAAGAAATGGTTAACAATGAGCTAGAAAATCTAAAGAACAGACTAACAGAGATGAACAGTAAAATAACTGGAATGAAAAATACACTAGAAGGAATCAATAGCAGAATAAATGTAGCAGAAGAACAGATAAGTTACCTGGAAGACAGAATGGTGGAAATCACTGCCAGGGAACAGAATAAAGAAAAAAGAATGAAAAGAAATGAGGAGAGTCTAAGAGACCTCTGGGACAACATTAAATGCATCTCATTATAGCAGTCCCAGAGGAGAAGAGAGAGAGAAAGGACCTGAGAAAATATTTGAAGATATAATAGCTGAAAAATTCCCTAACGTGGGAAAGGAAACAGTCACCCAAGTCAGGAAGCGCAGACTCTCAGGCAGGATGAACCCAAGGAGAAACATACTGAGACACATAGTAGTCAAATTGATAAAAATAAAAGACAGAGGAAATATAAAAAGCAACAAGGGAAAAGCAACAAATAAAATGCAAGGGAATTTGCATAAGGTTATCAGCTGATTTTTCAGCAGAAACTCTACAGGCCAGAAAGGAGTGGCATGATATATTTAAAGTGAAAGGGAAGAACCTGCAACCAAGAATACTCCACCCAGCAGGGCTCTCATTCAGATTTGACAGAGAAATCAAAAGCTTTACAGACAAGCCAAAGCTAAGAGAATTCAGCACTACCAGACCAGCTTTGCAATAAATGCTAAAGGAATTTTCTAGGTGGAAAAGAAAAGGCCACAACAAGAAACAAGAAATATATGAATGGAAAAGCTCACCAGTAAAGGCAAATATATAGTAAAGGTAGGAAATAATCTGCACGCAAATATATCAAAACCGGCAATTGTGAGAAGATAGTACAAATGCAGGATATTGGGAATGCATTTGAAATTAAAAGACTGGCAACTTAGAACAATCTTGTTTATATATACACTGCTATATCAAAACCTCATGGCAACCCTAAACTGAAGATCTACAGTAGATACATGCACAAAAAGAATAAGGGATCCAAACACAACAGTAAAGTTAGTTATCAAATCACAAGAGAAGAGAACAAAAGAGGAAGGGAAGAAAAAGACCAAAAAACCCCAAAACAATTAAGAAAATGGCAATAAAAACATATATATTGATAATTACCTTAAATGTAAATGGATTAAATCCTCCAACCAAAAGACAGAGACTGGCTGATTGGATAGAAAAACAAGACCTATATATATGCAGTCTACAAGAGACCCACTTCAGATCTAAAGACACATACAGATGGAAGTGAGGAGATGGAAAAAGTTATTCCATGAAAATGGAAATCAAAAAAAAGCTGGAGTGGCAATACTCATATCAGACAAAGTAGACTTTATAATAAAGACTGTTATAAGAGACAAAGAAGGACAGTACACAATGATCAAGGGATAAATCTAAGAAGACATAACAATTGTAAATATATATGCACCCAACACAGGAACATCTCAATATATAAGACAAATGTTAACAGATATAAGAGGAGAAATTGATAGTAACACAATAATAGTGGGGGACATTAACACCCCACTTACACCAATGAACAGATCATCCAGGCAGAAAATCAATAAGGAAATACAGGCCTTAAATGATACATTAGATCCTATGGACTTAATTGATATCTATATATCATTCTATCTGAAAACAGCAGAATACACACTGTTTTCATGTGCACCTGGAGTATTCCCAGGATAGATCACATCTTGGGCCACAAAGTAAGCCTCAGTAAATTTAAGAAAATTTAAATCATATCAAGCATCTTTTTTGACCACAGTGCTATGAGATTAGAAATCAACTATAAGAAACAAACTGTAAAATACTGTATTATTTACTACAGTCACCATGATGTACATTAAATCCTCATGATGTATTTATTTTGTAAGTGGAAGTTTGTACCTTTTGACCCCCTTCAGCCAATTTGCTCATCCCCCACCCCAATGTGTGGCAACCACCAATCTGTTCTCTGTATCTATGAGCTTGTTTTTTGTTTTGTTTTGTTTTTTAGATTCTACATGTAAGTAAGATCATATGGTATTTGTTTTTCTCTGTCTGACTTATTTCATTTAGCATAATGAAATATATGAGCCTTGAGGCTCATCCATGTTCTTGCAAATGCCAAGATTTTATTCTTTTTATGGCTGAATAATATTTCATTATATATATATATACATATATCACATTTTTGGTCAGGATGATGGATGATTGTTTCCATATCTTGGCTGCTGTAAATACTGCTGCAATGACCATGGAGGTATACGTATCTTTTTAAGTTAGTGTTTTCATTTCCTTTGGGTATATACCCAGAAGTCGAATTGCTGGATCATATGGTAGTTATATTCTTAAATTTTTTGAGGAACATGCATGCTGTATTCCATAGTGGCTAACCCAATTTACATTCCAACCAACACTGCATGAGGGTTTCCTTTTCTCTACATCCTCACCAACACTTGTTATTTCTTATCTTTTTGAGAATAGCCATTCTGACAGGTGTGAGGTAATATCTCATTGTGGTTTTGATTTGAATTTTCCCAATGATTTGTGACGTTGAGCATCTTATCATATACCTGTTGGCTATTTGGATGTCTTCTTTGGAAAAATGTCTATTCAAATCTTCTGCCCACTTTTTAATTGGATTTTTTTTTTGTTTTGCTCTTAAGTTGTATGACATCTTTGTATATTTTGGATATTAACCGCTTATCAGATGTATGATTTGCAAATATATTTTCCCATTCACTAGGTTGTCTTTTCATTTTGTTGCTAGTTTCCTTTGCTGTGAAATAGCTTTTACATTTGATGTTTTGCTACTTGTTGATTTTTGCTTTAGTTGCCTTTGCTTTTGGTGTCAGATTCAAAAAATCATCACCAAGATTAAAGTCAAGGAGTTTACTGCCTATATTTTCTTCTAGGAGTTTTATGGTTTCAGGTCTTACATTCAACTCTTTAATCCATTTTGAGTTAATTTTTATGTGTTGTGTAAGAT
This sequence comes from Delphinus delphis, assembly GCF_949987515.2. Classification (NCBI taxonomy): domain Eukaryota; kingdom Metazoa; phylum Chordata; class Mammalia; order Artiodactyla; family Delphinidae; genus Delphinus; species Delphinus delphis. The sequence continues at coordinate 5,142,541 of NC_082703.1, read as the reverse complement.
AGTGGTCCAGTTTCACTCTTTTACATGTAGCTGTTCAGTTTTCCCAACACAATTTATTGAAGAGACTATCCTTTCTAGATTGTATATTTTTGGCTCCTTTGTTATATGTCAATTGACCATATATGCATGGTTTATTTCTAGGTCCAAATTATTTTTGGCATGTTGTACAATATGCTATGTTTTGGTTACTTACATATCTAGTCTAGTTGTATACGTTCCTCCATCTGTCACTAGGAACAGTCATTTAGCCTTCTTGTTCAGTGATGTCTGGGTCATGCTGGTGTTAGTATTGTCGTCATTCTGATTTTTATTATCTGAGCTCTTAGAAAAGATCACAATATTGACAATATGAAAAATTAGTGCTATCTTGACACAAAGCACAACAGTTAATCCACAGACTAAGTCAAAGATGTACTGTTCACATGAATGATTTCAATACCCTTAGGTTGCACACTTAAGTCACATCACTCAGAGTGAACATCAGTAGTCAGAGTTAAAAACAGCAACAGCAACTGCAGATAATCTATGCTATATTCACTTGACACCAAAACAATGTTGCTCTTAGTTCCTGGGTATTTTTTTTAAGCTTCTGTATGAATTTTGTTTTGTGCTTCCAAACTTCCAAGCCAGTTTCTAAAAATCAGAAAATTTCCCATCCTGTTAATGGATGCCCCGGTATATAAGGCTTTCCTGACAACACTTGGAACAGTGCCAGGCCAACAGTCATGGTTAGTTACCCTAGGCCACTTTAGGTCCAAATGGCAGTACTGTGGTTGCACCTGAGCCTGGGCTCAGAGGAAACCTTCCAATACAACTAGTTTCTTTTAGTCAGCTGCCGTAGGCTGTATTCATCCCCTCTATTCTGGGGCCTGTAGGTCTACCCCGAAAGCCCTGGGCTGGTATGCCAGCTGACTGCCTGTTCTGTGCCCAAATTATCTCCTTGGGGCCCTGTACCCAGTCAAGGAAACCCTGGGCTGCTGATGGGCCTGGACTCCATGTGGGAGACGCCCTTGTGATGCTGAATGCATTTGGGGGCATAAAGAGTTTGAGAGGCAAGGTGATCCCAAGGAATCCAAGTTTGCTTTATATCCTCATTTTATTTATTTTGAATATCACTGACTTATGTTAACAGTATGTGGCCTGGAAAAACCTCAAATTATGGAATTTATCCTGGCCTTATTTGTAACCAGTATCTTATTGTCTTTTGTTAATATTTCATGGATATTTTCAAAGAATGTGTAATCTGTTTTTACAGCATTACATACAAAGATATAACATATGTACATAATTAAATATAATTAAATATATATGTGGTTGTGTGTATGACTTACTTGTTTGCATATTCTAGAATCTAAATCCTCATATATTTTTGTTAACTTGTCTACTTGGTATATAAAATTTATACATCAAGTTTATTTAATCTTATATTATAATTTTTCTTTTAATAATTTTTATATAATCTTAACCCCAGAAGTTAACCACTGCTAATATTATATATTATTATTGATTTTTCAGGTGTTATTATCAACCTTTTAAATCTATGACAAGCCAACAGTAAAAAAATTTCCACTCGCATTTCTTTAATTTCATGAGGCTTCCCAATTATCTTACGGTTGTAGGAAATTTATAATTATTCTGCATATTTTTCTTTCATTACCCTTGACAATCACTTCTAGTGATATTTTTGACCTTTTCTAACACACATACATTTTTGTATGTATATGTTTAATTGTTAAACATGCATAACATAAAATTTACCATTTTAACCATTATTAAATGTATGGATCAGTGACATTAAATATATTGGTGTACACTGTTGTAAACCCACCATCCATCTCCAGAACTCTTTCATCTTGCAGAACTGGAACTCTATATTCATTAAACGATAATCCCCCATTCCTCTCTTCCTCAACCCCTGGAGGCCACCATTCTACTTTCTGTTTCTATGAATTTGACCACTTTCACATACCTTATAGAAGTGGAATTATACATTATTTGTCCTTTTATTTGTGGTTTGTTTCATTTAACATAATGTCTTCAAAGTTCACCCATGTTGTAGCATGTCAAAATTTCGTTCGATTTTAAGACCATATAATATTCGGTTGCATGTATATATCACATTTGGTTTATCCATTGATCTGTTGATGGATACCTGGCTTACTTCCGCATTTTGACTATTGTGGATAATGATGCTGTGAATGTGGGTGTACAAATATCTGTTTGAGTCCATGCTTTCAATACTTTGAGTATATACCTAAATGTGGAATTGCTGGATAATATAGTAATCCTATATTTAACTTTCTGAGGAACCACCAAACTCTTTTTCATAGAGGCTGAATCATTTTACATTCTCATCAATGAGTTTTCTAATTTCTCCATATCCTCACCAACTTTTCTTTTTATAGTAACCAACCTAATGAGTGTAAGGTGATAACTCACTGTGGTTTTGATCTCTCTATGGGTATATCAGGATCTATGGATCAAAAATTGCCAGTTTAATTTTTAAGAATATCATCATTTTGTTGAACGTTGTTATCGGAAGATCTGTTGTATTTTATTATCTTTTTTTTTTTTTTTTTTTTTTTTTGCGGTACGCGGGCCTCTCCCGTTGCGGAGCACATGGATCACGGGCCCAGCCACTCCGTGGCATATGGGATCTTCCCGGACCGGGGCACGAACCCGTGTCCCCTGCATTGGCAGACGGACTCTCAACCACTGCGCCACCAGGGAAGCCCGATCTGTTGTATTTTAAATTGCTACTTTTTATAGGAAACCTGATTTTTTGTGTGTACATTTTATCAATGGACTATCATCATTTTCAAAAGGCTTTTAGTTGATTTTTTTAGGGGGTTGATATTTTTTAAATGATATGAACTGAAGTTAATAATTTTGCCACACCTTTTTAATAATAATTTTCCTTTCTTTCCTCTTCTTCAGTTAATTTCACCTTATCTCTCTCTCATTTCATAATTGTATTGGGTAATCCATTCAGAATAACAGGAAATCATCATGAAAGAGGCTATCATTACTTCTTAGGAATACTTCTAATATTGTCTCATGAAAAGGCTGCTCCTTTTGATTCAATATTTATCTTGTTGAGAAAATATTTATCTCTCCCAATTTTATTTAAAATCAGGAATGTATTTTGGGCTTTATTAGATATGTGTAAGGCATCTATTGAACTGATTATATTGTCTTATATTGCCTTTGAAGATTTTCTAATACTAAACCATCTTGTCTTCTAGTCTGAAGTTCTCTAGACTATTAGGTAATGAATATCGCTAGGAAGGAAAGTGTTTTTTTTGAAGTACAGTCAATTTACAATGTATTAGTTTCACGTTTACAGCATAGTGAGTCAAAGTTTTTATAGACTATAGTCCATTTAATGTTATTAGGATATTGGCTCTATTCCCTGTGCTGCACAAATATAACCTTGTAGCTTATTTTCTACATAGAAGTTTATACCTTTTAATCCCTTTCCCCTCCCCCCTTCCCACTGTCCACTGGTAATCACTTGTTTGGTGTTCCACAGCTAGTTCTCCCTTCAATGGATGGCCTAGGGAATAAATGACCTCATCCATTCTTTCATGAAAATACACTATTAGTCTGCTTGGTTGCCATAACAAAATGCTACAGACTGGGTGTCTTAAACAATAGAAATTTATTCTCTCACAGCTGTGGAGGCTGGGAACCCATGATCGAGGTGCTGGCAAATTCGGTTTCTGGTGAGAGCTCTCTTCCTGGCTTGCATATGGCTGCCTTCTTGCTGAGTCCTCTGTGTGTGTGGAGAGAGAAAGCTCTCTGGTGTCTCCTCCTCCTCTTATAAGAACATCAGTTCCATCAGATTAGGACCCCACCCTTATGATCTCAACCCTAATTACCTCCCAAAGGCCTCATCTCCAAATACCATCACACTGGGGTTTAGGGATTCAAATCAGCATATGAATTTGGGGGAACACTATTCAGTCCATAACATTCCATCGTATGGCTCCCCAAATTCATGTCCTCCTTTTATGCAGAATATGTCCACCCCATCTCAGTAGCTCCAAAAGTCTTAACCCGTTTCAGTATAAATTCCAAATACAACGTCTCTTCTAAATATCATCTACATCAGGAATGGGTGAGACTTGAGGTATGATTCATCTTGAGGGAAAATTCTTCGCCATTTATGAACGTGTGAAATCAGACAAGTTATGTGCTTCCAAAAAACAAAGGTGAGACAGGCATAGGATAGACATTCTTGTTCCTAAAGGGAGAAATTGGAAAGAAGAAAGGGGTGACAGATCCCAGTAAATACAAATAAAACCTAGCAAGGCAAATTCAATTCGATTTTAAGGTTGGAAGATAATCCTCTTAGGTTTGATTTTCTGCCCTCCAGGCCCATTGGGGTAGCAGCATAACCCCAGAGCCTGCAGTACAGGCTACCCTACTCCTTCAGCTGTGGATAGAGGCCCCATCCATACTGCTCTTTGGAGTGGCCCTGCCCCTCTCAACCACTGGGCGGGGGAGCTTGGCCCAGCAGTGTTTCTGCTGGTGTAATCTCATCCTTATTCCTGAGGTGGTTCACATGCACAGTCTCTTTATCAGATGATTTTCCATCCACACTTTTGGTATGTTCTCTCTAAACATGTTTTCCCATTTTTTGCAATATGGATGGACTGAGAATTCTCCAAATCTTTAAGTTCTGGTACCTCCCTGTGTCACGCTTACTTCTTCAGTTTATCTCCTTCTCTCACATATTACTATAAGCAGTCAGGAGTACCCAGACTACATCTTCAACATTTCACTTAGAAATCTTCTCAGCTATTATCCAGTTTCATGGCTCACAAGTTCTATCTTCCATAAAACACGAGGTTACAATTTAGCCAAGTTTTTTGCCACTTTACAGCAGGAGTTGCCTTTTCTTAATCATTTTCCTTTTCTGTCTAAAATCTCACCAGAAACAACTTTCATGTACATATTTCTACCACCATTCTGTTCATGATTATCTTTTTACTCTCTAAGAAGATGTAGGCTTTCTCTTCTGCTCTCCTCTTTTCTCCCTGAGCCCTCACCAGAGTTGCTTTCACCGTCCATGTTTCTACCAACAGTCTCTTCAGATTAATCTAGGAGTTTTCTAAAATGTGCCTCAAAATTCCTCTAGCCACTACCCATTACGAGTCCCAAAGCCATTTCCACATATTTAGGTATTTATTATAACAACACCCTGCTTCTTGGTACCAAAATCAAAATTCTCCAGAGAAACAGGATCAATAGTATGGAGAGAGAGAGAGAGAGAGAGAGAGATGTTTTAGAAGGGACTGATTGGCTCATGTGATTACGGAGGCTGACAAATCCCAAGATGTGCAGAGTGAGTCAGTAAACTGCAGCTCCAGGAGAGCCAATGGTGCAATTTTTGTGTGAAGGGCAGCAGGCCTGAAGGTCAGGAAAGCTGATGTCTCAGTTTGGGTACCTCAGGCAGGAAGGATCTTCCCATATCCACTGGAGGGTCAGTGTTTTTGTTTTATTAAGGCCTCCAGGATGAGGCCCACCCACGTTAAAGAAAGCTACTGCTTTACTCAGTCTACTGATTTGAATGTTAATCTCATTTGAAAACACCCCATAGAAACACCCAGAATAATATTTGACCAAATATCTGAGGTCATCGTGGCCCTGTCAAACGGATGCATAAAATTAACTGTTACATATATGAACAGTGTTTGCTAGAGAAAGATAACAGGAGTCCCTCTCTATAAAATGTTTTTGGCAGGATATACTTATCCGTATATATAGATTATTCTATGTAAACCTGGACTTATGGTGGAATAGCTGGCTGGAGAAACTTGGTAATCATGTAAACTGTGTAACTAACAGTGCAAAAGTGAAATGACTATTTATGAGCAATCTTGTGTCTACTTTACACAAAGCTCTCCATCTGTGTTTTCTGTAATCAATCTGAATGTGGCACAGGGTGGAGGATAGGGAAGCTTTGGGAGCTGCCGCTGATGCATGCTGGCTCCTCCAGGGAAAAATCTTTTATTTCTATACCTGATATTTACCCATGAAGTTTGGTATGGGTAAGATCTATGTTTTGGGGAGTTTGATATGACAGTTAAACGCTTGAGTCATAAAGGCTAAGACACTTTGGGGTCATAAAAGGAAGGAGGTGAAAAACCATGAACAATAGTTAAATGACTGGATGATTCCCTGAGGCATCTTTAGAAGGAGGTAGAAGCCTTGAGGCAGACTACTGGGGACTAGTTTAACCAATGGGAAATGGAGATTCCGAGTAATTAACTTAATGAAGGTCACCAAACTGAGAGGAGAGTTAGTAGAAAATATTCTTTGTTGGCTGGTATAAATAAGTAGTGCTTGTTAAAACTAGACAGTATAAGCGAAAGAAGTGAGACCAGTTTTTCCTACTTAGACTTCCAAGGCCACCTGGGCATATATTACATTCATTTTCAAATAACCCATGTGGTATCACTGATTACCCGGAAGACTATACACATAGCTGAGAATCAATCTGCAGTATATGGCCAGAGAGGCTGATCTCTTCATCTGATTCACTTGTTTTCTAATTACAAATATCACGTAATCTTTGTCTCGAAGATACTGGGAGCCCCAAGCGCATGCACAAAGCTGACTGAAAAAGAAAATGTTGCTCCTACCTTGAACTTGCTTAAAACAAACACATGGGGGAAAAGGGAGAAGTGCTGGGACAGTAGTAGGAGAAGTATTTTGAGCCTCAGCGGTCATCCACACTGTAGCTGGGGAGTTGCTCTTCTGACCGTCAGCTCCTCCAGTGCGGCGAAGTGATAGAGTCACAGTTCATATCAAATAAAAGGAAGCATACCAACAAATTGTGGAGAAAGCAGAACTCGATACGTTATGAATCCGGAAAGGTGAATGCAGATGTCAGCTGAGAATCTACAAGAACAGATGAGGAAAATGTAGATATTAGCACTAGTCAGTCAGAAGTGGGTCAAAGCCAAGCTTAGCCATGCATTCTATAAAATAATTCTAGAGCCATTTTAACAATTTCCTATTGCTGCATATTTGATTAACGAACTTAAGTTTAGAGACTACTGATTTTTAATTTTTAGGAAAAAAATTGTAGTAATGTAAGAGAAATTAAATGCCAGATACCCCAGATTTAATTCTCACATACAGGTACAATCCAATACTCTTTGTGATATACATGTTTGAGCCTCGGAAACCCTGTATCAGAACAGAATTGAAGAAATATTTGCAAGTATTAAGTATGTGGTCCATGAAAGAACATTACTACCTTCAATCAAGGAAATCACCATTGGGTGGAAGTTTGAAAACTCAAAAACATCAGAAAAGCGCTAGTAACAGCCCATTTTATATATTAGTTTAGGTTTTCAGATTTTATTATATTCACAGTCTATGTGAATGAAATTTTTAGTTTTGGGGAATATTGTTGGTAATGATACCCCTCCACCTTTTGATTTGGTTAATAAAATCTCTGACATAATTTGAAATGGATGCTTTCCATTCTAGGTAAAAAGTTATTGCTGCAGAGATCTCTCAGTCTTCCAAAACACAGATTTCAACTGATTTTCTACGCTTCTCTACCTGTGTTCATCATTATTATTGCTATTATAATAAAACAGAGTAAAATAAGGGAGCTATGCTACAGAGGAGAACCTGAAAGTGAGAGGTATATATATTTTAATTCTTATTAAATTAAATAAGTCAAGCAAAAAGTAGTCAGGTTTCATCAGGAATAAGCTAAAACTGTAGGTAAAACAATATGAGTATGGCCCAGGGATACATTTCAAACTAGCTTGGTGTTTTCATGTTTTCTCTGGTTTTACTCATTACTAAAACCATTCATTTTACCACCAGTATCACTTGAGGAGGAGATATGGGTGCCAAGGGTATTGTGGAGGTTTATTCGTCCTCTTAATCCACTGATTCTGTCTAAATAGTCAAATTGTCCATGAGCTTCATGAGAATAAATAACACTGCATTTAAAAAGTAAATAAATAAATAAAATTTTAAGATATAGATCCTCAGACCAGTGGTAAATAACTTTATCAGAACAGCCCACTCAACTAGATATAATACCTATGAACCTGCCTGCATAATATTTATTTTCCTAATTATTGCTGATTTGTCCAGTCACTTCTCAGCTAGAAATTACATGTGTAATTCATACTAATCAGGTTAGGAAACAGGAGGAAGCATCATGGAGTGGGGAGAAAATTATATTTAGCCTCAGAAAACCTGGTTTCAACTCCTAAGTCTTACATATCTTGCTAACTATGATATCTTGAGCAAGGGATTTAATCTTTATGTTCTTAAAATTATTCTCTATAACTCTACAAAATGTGAGATAATAGCTTTCCAATGTATCATAAACTTTTGGGTACACCAAATTAATAAATGAAATCACCATATTATCTGTAATCAGTTACACAACTATTTAAACATCATTATTGAGCCCCTTAGTCATAATTTACTGTATTCTTCCAGAGAGGTATTTACCTCTAGTTTTACCTTCCAAGAAGTGATATGAAGAGAAGATCTGAGTATGTTACGAGAGGATGAAAGAAATCTGTAGAAATATATGGAAAAATTAACTGAAATTTTTGACTGCTACTTTATGGTTTTGGTTTAATTTGGCCTGAGGAGTTAGTGATATCATAGAATCAGGGGGCCTATCTGTAAAATTGAGTAAATGTGAAATGAGGATGTGAGGATTTTGTCAACAAAGCAAGGTGGCTGATGGCATTTGTTCTAATATTGAGATGGTACCAGTTTTATTTTATTTTGCTGGAAGGAGACATTTTATGTAGTGAATCACTCTGTTTCTTTGAAGAACATTTTTTGTTCAAATAGTCACTTAATTGTTCAACATTTTTAAATTCCCCCACTTATTTAAAATAAACTTTATCGATGTTATAGGTCTGTGTCGGAAGAAAGCAGCAGTAACAGCAAGTTGTCACTCAGTGTAAGGTGAGTGTAGAACGAGTGATTGATTAACCATTTGGCATCATACCTTTTGATCATTATTGAAGGAGCACTTAAAAATTGTTAGCTTGAAACCAAAACATTTGTTAATAATATTCTTTGTGGTTCCCATTGTAGGTGATTTTATAATGCTAAACAATAAAACTTGATTTCATTATGTCTCAACCTCTCCTCCCTGACCTACACCAAAGGAGTGATTTTTGTGCACCCACACTAACATTTATGACCACATAAGTTTTAGGATTCTTTTTTTTTTTTTTGAGGTTTGGTAAGCAGCACTTATATGTTGATGACATTTTACTGCCACATAATAAGAGGACTGATATTATAAAAATGTCAGATGTGCTTATAGTTATAATATTATCTCAGAAAAAAATTATTGCTAATAAGATAGAGCCTTGGAGTTTTCATTCATTTTACTGTCTTAAGATCCCAAATAACAACCGAACTTTACACATCAAGGAATGAAGAAAAGAACAAACTAAGCCCAAAGTAAGTGAAAGGAAGGAAATAGTAAAGGTCAGAGGAGATACGAACAAAATGAAGAAGAAAAAAGCAATTTTAAACATCAACAAAAGTAAGCATGTTTTTTGAATAAAGAAAGAAACCTTTAGCTAGACCATCTAACACAAAAAGAGAGAAGACTAATATAAATAAAACCAGAAATAAGAGGGGAGACATTACAAATGATACTATACAAATAATCTTTTTATAGTTTATAGTTCATGAAAGATTACTGTGAATATTTGTATGCTAAGAAACTGAAGAACCAAAAAGAAATGAATACATTCCTGGAAACATACAACCTGCCTAGATTAAATCATGAAGAAATAGAAAGTGAGCAGATTAAAAACTAGTTAAGGAGATTGAACCAGTAACTAAAACCCTCCCAACAAAGAAAAGCCCAGGACAGATTGGCTTTACTGGTGAATTCTGCCAAACATTTAAAGATGGATTAAAGCCAATATTTCTAAAATTCTTCCAAAAAGTAGAAAAGGAGGTAACACTCATTTTATGAGGCCAGCATTACTCTGATACCAAAATTGATAAGGGCACTACAGAAAAAGGAAACTACAAGCTAATATCTGTGATGAATATAGATGCAAAAATTCTCAACAAACTACTAGCAAAGCAAATTCAACAGCACATGAAAAGGATCATGCACCATGAGAAAGTGACATCATGGGAGTGCAAGGATGGTTCGACATATGAAAATCAGTCAATGTGATAACCCACCACATTAACAAAATGACGAATGAAAATGACAAGATCGTCTCAATAGATACAGAAAAAACGTTTGACAAAATTCAAAATGTTCTTACGATATATTCTTTCCACAAATTAAGAATAGAAGGAATTTACAGCATGATAAAGGCCATATATGAGAAGCTAACAGCTAATATCATAGTCAAACTGAAAACGTTGAAGCATTTCCTCTAACATCAGGGACAAGGTAAGAATGCCCACTGGCACCATATGTATTCAACCTAGTACTGGAAGTATTAGCCAGAGCAATTAGGTGACAAAAGACATCTACATCAGAAAGGAAGAAGTGAAGTTGTTTTTGTTTTCAGATGTCATGTTCTTACACATAAAAAACCCTAAAGATTCCACAAAAAATTATTAGAACTAATAAACAAGATTAATAAAGCTGCTGGCTCCAAGATCATTGTACAATAATCAGTTACATTTCTATATACTAAAAATAAGCTATCTTAAAATGAAGTTCAGAAAACAATCCCATAGATAATTGGATCAAAAAATAAAATACTTACAAATAAACTTAACTAAGAATGTGAAAGACTTGTGTACTGATAACTACAAGAAAGCAGTGAAAGAAATGGAAAGACATCCTGTGTTCATGGGCTGAAACAATTAATATTGTTAAAATATCCATACCACTCAAAGGTATCTACAAATTCAATGAAACCCCTCTCAAAATTCCAGTGGCATTTTTCACAGAGATATTAAAAAAATTCTAAAATTTATGTGGAACCACAAAGGACCCTCAATAGCCAAAACATTTTGAGAAAGAACAAAGCTGGACGCATCATACATCCTGATTTTAAAATATATTGCAAATCTACTGTAATCAAAACAGTATGGTACTGTTATAAAGACAGATAAAGACCAATGGAACAGAATAGAGAGCCCAGGATTCAATCCCCACATAGATGGTCAAATGACCTTTGAAAGGGTACTAAGAATATGCAGTGGGACATGTTGGTGGGAAAACTGGATAGCCACATGCAAAAGAATGAAATTGAACCCTTACATCATACACAAAAATCAACTCAAAGTGGATTAAAAGTGACCCCAAAGTGTAAAACTCCTAGAAGAAAACATAGGGGGAAAACTTCATATCATTGGTCTTCACAATGAATTTTTGGGTTGATATCAAAAGTACAGGCAACAAAAGCAAAAAATAGACAAGTGGGGCTCCATCAAACTAAAAAGGCTTCCGCACAGCAAGGGAAACATTTAATAGAGTGAAAGAGCAACCTATGGAATGGGATAAAATATTTTTAAACCATGTATCAGAAAAAGGGTTAATAACCAAAACACATAAGGTACTCCTACCATTGATACAAAAAAGAAAATAAAACCTGATTTTAAAATGGGCTAAAGACTTGAATAGATGCTTCTCCCAAAATACCATACTTAGGGCCAACAGATATAGGAAAAGATAGCTCAGATCACTAATCATCAGGGAAATTCAAATCAAAACCATATGAGGTATCACCTGTTAGAATGGCTATTATAAAAAAAAAAACCCCACAAAAGTCAACAAGTGTTGGCAAGGATGTGGAGAAATTGGAATCATTGTACAATGTTGATGGGAATGCAAGATATTGTGGCCACTGTGCAAAACTGTTGGAGATTCCTCAAAAAATTAAAAATAGAACTACTGTATGACCCAGCAATCCTACTTCTGGATATTTTTCCGGAAGAATTGAAATCAGGATCTCAAAGCAGTATTAGCATTTTCGTGTTCATTGCAGCACCACTTACAATAGCCAAGTTGTGAATACAAGCTAAATGTCCATCATTGGATGAATGGATAAAGAAAATGTGGTATATACATATAATGGAATGTTGTTCAGCCATTAAAAAGAAGGAAATCCTGCATTTATGACAACATAGATGAACCTTGAGGACATTATGCTGAGTGAAATAAGCCAGTCACAGAAGGACAAATAACTGCATGATTCCACTTAAGCTATCTCAAATAGTGAAGCTCGTAGAACTGAGAGTAGAATGGTTGTTGCTTCAGGCTGGGATGACAGTAAAGTGGGATGTTGCTAATCAATGAGAATGACGTCTCAATTGTGCAAAATCTAGAGATCTGCTGTACAACGTTGTCCCTATTGTTAAAAATGTATGCTTAAATTTTTGTTAAGAGAGTAGATCTCATTTAAATGTTCTTAAGCACAGTAGAATAAAATTTTTAAACCTTGAGGAAGTTTTGCTTCACAAAAGACACCCTTATGAAGGGGAAAAGGGAAGCCACAATGTGGGAGAAGATGTCTGTAATACATATTTCCAATGAAGAACTCATACTCAGAATATATACAGAATCCCTGTAAACCAGTAACTAAACACGGGAAAGCCTAATAGGCAAAATATTTGAAAAGACGCTTCACAAAAGATGATATCAAAGGAGCTCAAAACATGAAAAATTGCTCAACATCACTAATCATCAGAAAGAGACAAATTAAAATAAAAACGAGTGTCCCCTACACACCTATAAGAGTGGCTAAAATTAAAAGAACAGGCAACCTCAAGTGTTGGTTAGAATATCAAGCAACAAGGACTCTCACACACTGCAGGCAGGAGCATATATTTTATCACTTTAATACTTTTATTACAGTTCAGCAGTTTAGCATCTTCTAAAGTTATCAGGTTTCAGTTGTTTACAATTTTCATTTTTAAAACTATCATGCTTACATTTTATATTTACTTTATATTATAACTAAACTTTTATTTCCTAGAATTTTGCAAAGGAGATTTTCCATAAATTTTGAGTCTAATTACCTAAAATATTTTTTTCCTTTTCCATTTAATTTGAATCTGCTTGTCTTTACTTCTGTTTTTATACTTTTAACTTTAAATCTTATTCTTTTCTTTTCAAATATCAATAATCTGTATATAGGTAAGCTTCTGTATATTTAACATAAATTCACTATTTTTTATATAAAAGGGTAGGAAAAATTGAGAAAAAGATTCTGAAATTCATATGAAAGGAAAGTAGGGATAACCAGGTAAACTTTAGAACTAACAATTAGTTAAAATTTAGATCTTTTTATTTTCAGAAAGCGTCTTTCTGATTTTTAATGATTATCAAGTATTTATTAAAATATCTAAAATACCTTGGTAGGTATATGAATTAAAGATAAATTTCTCATAATCACAATACCCAAAGAAAAGTTCCATTAACAATATAGATGTATATATTCTTAAAAATTTTTTCTAAAGAATAAACATAGGGCTTCCCTGGTGGCGCAGTGGTTGAGAGTCCACCTGCCGATGCAGGGGACACGGGTTCGTGCCCTGGTCCGGGAAGATCCCACATGCCACGGAGCGGCTGGGCTCGTGAGCCATGGCCGCTGAGCCTGCGCGTCCAGAGCCTGTGCTCCGCAACGGGAGAGGCCACAACAGTGAGAGGCCCGCGTACCGCGCAAAAAAAAAAAAAAAGGAAAAATAACATTTAAAAAATCCATTATTATGAATATGTAAACTACTTCCAGTTTTTCTGTATTATGAACACCCTCTAATAAACATCCTTATATTATTATATAAATTATAATAGTCTAAATAATAAACTAAAGGCTATATAAATTATAGCCTCAGGGTAAATCCCTAGAAGAGAGCTTGATCAAAGCATAAATATAATATTTACACTCTTGCTTTTTGATATCTACTGCCAAATTACCTGATTGTAATGATGACCACCAATCCATTTGTGTCAGGTTGTAACCTTCATAAGTTATTTTTAGTCATTTGTACATTTGAGTGATGTGCTTTCTAGTTTATCTTAAATTTTACTTTTTCACTATTGTATTGAATTTTCTTTATTTTCCACTGTGTCACTTAGTAATAAGCTGTTTCTTAAATGAGTATGTAATAGAAAGAAAAATATGTAATATAAAAGTAAGGGATTAGAGGCATTTTTGAGACTTCCTTTAGTATGAGGGATGCTTAGTGTACGTTTACCTTTTCCCATCTCTCTCGCTCCACTGATTTTTTTTGTTATGTAAGTTGGGAGTTTAGACCTAGCCTAATGTTAATAAATTCCTGTTTTTTAAACATTATTTTCTTGGTTCCAAAAACACTTTATCATTTTCAGTTTTGTGCTGAGGTTTACAACAAACATTTGACTCTATTTTATGCTTAACTGTTTTCATCATTCATAATTCTGATGGATTATTTTCGATTTTAATGACAATAAGATTCTTTTTAGTCCGGAGAGCTTGGGATACCCAAATCTTGCCTTGACTCTCCTCTCTTGATTTATTCAATAAAATTGCACGTGCTTGTGAGTAGGTGAATCATTCTGTTTCTTATTATAGCAGTACAAGTAATAAACGTTCATTTAAAAATATTCAAAAGAATAAAAAAATTATCATCATTAATCTTAGCACCTAGGATGATCATTTTAAAATATTTCAATATATATAGATGTATATATGGTGTATATGTTGGTGTTTTATCTTTTATAAAATGTGATTGTACTTAGAAACATCACAATTTTTCATTTTTATTCTAAACTAAAATCCGTTTATATACTTAGAATGGAAATTTAAAGGCACTTTGCTTTATTGACCTAGTTACCAAAAATAGATAAACACTTAGGATATTTTAGGAAGCCACTCTAGTAGAAGACTAAGAATATTTGCAGTTGAAGGTAACAGATGATTTTTTTTTCTGGAATCAATTTTTATTTTCTTCATCCTTTCTCTTCAGTTTTCCATGCCTTTTAAATAAATTCTTGTGTTAGAAATATGTGGGCTCCAAAAAAAATAATAAATAACTGGTATTTTGTGGTGTGCTTTGTCTTGTTTTCCCTCACAGTAACAGTCTCTAACAATCTTGGCCTGAAGAGAGGATGGTACCAAATAAATCACCAGAAACTGGCCTAAACCAAGAAGGAAAAAACATATTTCTCGCTCGCCTCTGTTGTCACTGCTGAGGGTTAAATTATGAAATAATAAATCATCTGCCCCTGAATCACCTGAATTATGTCTGGTGTTTTCTCTGTATTTTCAGTTCCAACTTCCAACCTATCTACTCTAACTTGAATCCAGAAAAGGCTCTGAATTAGGTAAAAGCAGCCAAAGACCCTCACCCCATAAAGCCCTGAGGGCCTGCCAGTTGTGCCTCATGACCCCAGGGTAGAGAGCATCCCTTTTCCTTTCTGCTCTTTAGGTTGACCTGAATCTCCTCCCCACCCCCAGAAGTCTTAACCTTCCTCCTTCCTTGCAGAGCTTCTAAACTTCAGCTAGCCTGTGACTTGTCCCAGTGGCATTTACTCAGCTAGGAGTTGAATCCAGTGTTTCTCTTGTTACTGCTTCTCCTCTTTGAAAGCTGTGTACCCACTTTAGTGTATTCAGATTCCTTTTTTTTAATTATTAATTTTTACTGGAGTATGGTTGCTTTACAATGTTGTGTTAGCCTCCACCGCACAACAAAATGAATCAGCCATACACATACAGATATCCCCTCCCTTTTGGACTTCCCTCCCATTTAGATTACCACAGTGCATTAGGTAGAATTCCCTGTACTATACAGTATGTTCCCATCAGTTGTCTATTTTATACATAGTATCAATGTATGTGTGTCAGTCCCAGTCTCCCAATTCCTCCCACCCCACCCCTTTCCCCCTCTATTCCTTATTATAGATTCATTATTGATTATTTGTGTCAGCAGTTTTCAGATGGCTTAGATTCCCGCTAAGCAAGACCTACCTATGTCATGGATTTTACTTTAGTATTTTTATAGTATGTACCAAAGAATATTTTAATTTTCATTGAATTTTCCTCTTTGATCCATGGATTAATTAGAAAAGTATTACATCAAATATTTGGGGATTTTTATATATTTATAATATATTTGTCTTAAATTAACTTTCGTTAGAGAACATAATCTGAAATATTTCAGTCATGAGAAATTGGTTAAGAGTTATTTTATACCTAAGCATGTGGTATATATCATTAAAACTTTTATACATATTTAAAATGTATACATAAAAATGTATATTTAAAATGCAGAGGTTGGGTATACTGTTCTCTATATGAGGTAGGTCATGTGTTTTCATCATATTTTTCAAATCCCTCACATATTTGTTGATTTTTCTAATTTTTTTCTGATAATTTCCTTTTGTGTACTGAAGTTATACTAAGATTTATAAAATATTATAATTTTTGTGACTTTTAATTTTATGTGTCACCTTAACTGGGCTAAGGGATGCCCAGATAGCTGATTAAAACATCATTTCTGAACGTTTCTGTGAGGGAGTCTCTGGAAGAGGTTAGCATCTGAGTCAGAAGACTGAGTAAAGACCACTCTCAAAGATGCTGGTGGGCAGCATCTAATCCATTGAGCTCCTGAACAGAATAAAAGGACAGAGGAAGAGTGAATTTGCTCTGTGCTTGATTTGAGACTTCTATTTTCTCCTGCTTTCAGACATTGGCACTCCTGCTTTTCAGACTGGGACTTATACTGTCACTACCCCCATTCCCATTCTAGACTTTCAGACTTGGGCGGAATTCATCATCAGCTTTCCTGGTTCTCCAGTTTGTAGATGGCAGATCATGGGATTTCTTGGCCTCCATAACCACATGAGCCAATTTCTATAATCTCATGTCTCTCTCTCTCTCTCTCCCCCCCCCCATATATATAAATAATCTCCTGTTCTGTTTCTCTGGAGAACCCTGACTGATACAGATTTGGGGACTTAAAGGATGAGTTTTCTGAATTGGTTTTGGGATTCCTGGAACTGGCTTTGTAATCTGATTAAGTTTTAAGATGCTGTTGACTCAGGAACTTCCCTGGTGGTCCAGTGGTTAAGACTTTGTCTTCCAATGAAGGGGTGTGCATTCAGTCCCTGGTCAGGGAGCTAAGATCCCACATGCCTCGTGGCCAAAACTCCAAAACAGAAGCAATATTGTAAGAAATTCAATAAAGACTAAAAGAAAAAAGTTGCTGTTTACAGAGATATGCAAAATATCTGCTTTGGATACTTCTAATCAACCACTTATAGGAAGAAAGGAGCCACGTGACTCTATATGATATTTTTGAACATTTTTGGAAAATGAAGGAATATAATGACATTGGTTGATTTCTCCTAATGTTGCTGGACAACATAGGGAAAGGAAAAGATAAGTTCAGAGACCTGAATTCCCAGGTCAGGTGTTGCGTAAATGACCTAAAGGCTTCCAGGTGTGCCCTGAAGAAAGGACTTATCTCCTATAGCCCCAGGGCTGAAATTGCTGAAAATTAAATGGAGAACTTCGTCCTGGCTGATTTATAATGCAAGTTGACCTCCTGGCCTCACAGGGTGTCTGTTGTCAAAGTGAGGGCATTCATTGGGAAAGAATGAGACCCTATAAGGTGGGATGGAGATGTGTTGGAATATGCTGTTGAAGCCAGGGACACTGAGCCCCTAAATCCTGATGAGTCCTCATTGTGGAAGAGGCCTCCCAGCCTCAGCAAAAGTATTCTCCCCAACTCCAGTGGAATTGACCTTCTCACCCACAGTGCTGTCTCCACCCACAGTGGTTTCAGCCTTTCCACCTCAATTTGAGGGAATTAACCTTGAGGAAATGGTCTTGGACTCAAGACACTGCTGATTTTCCTCAGGACTGACCCCCACCATCCATCTTTGCTTCTAGACCTATAACTAGACTCAGTCTAAGCAGATTCCTGAAGGTGAGGTGAACTACACTCCAAAAGAACTAATTGAGTTCTCTGATTTATATAAGCAGACATCGAGAGAAGCTCTGTGGGAAGGGATATTAAGGGTGTGGGATAACAGTGGAAGGAACATAAACTTGCATCAAGCCAAATGTATTGACATAGGCTCACTAAGAAGAGATTCTGCATTTAATGCTGCAGCTTAGGAGTTAAAAGTGCTCTAACAGTTCGGTTGGTTGGCCAAAACATAGACCAAAAATAGCCATGATGAGCAAATTGTAAATGTCCAACCTCCTCTGATTTAATTTAGAGAAAGAGATTCAGAGGTTACTGTCACCATCAAGGACTTGAAAGATGTACAGGTGGTGGTTCCCACCACATACTCATTCAACTCTCCTATTTAGCCTGCAGAGAAGACAGATGGATTTTGGAGAATAAGCATGGATTACATTAAGCTTAACCAGGGGCTGACTCCAATTGCATCTGCCATACCAGTTGTGGTTTCATCGCTTGAGCAGATTAGCACGTCCTCTGGTCCCTGGTATGCAGCAATTTTTGTCAGCAGGCAAAGTCAGCAATACACCTTCACTGTCCTACCTACCGGGGTCTATCAACTCTCTAGCCCTATGTCATAATATAGATCTTCATCACCTTTCCCTTTCACAAGATATCATACTGGTCCATTACATTGATAACATGATGCTGATTGCACCTAGTGAGTGAGAAGTAGCAACTACTCTAGACTTATCATTAAGACATTTGCTGTCAGAAGGTGGGAAATAAATCTGACTAAAATTTTGGGGCCATCTATCTCGATTTCTAGTGAAATTTCTAGGAGATCGGTGGTGTGGGGCTTGTTGAGATACTCTTTTCTAAGGTGAAAGGTAAATTTTTGATTCTGGACAGTCCTATAGCCAAGAAAGAGGTGCAATGCCTAATGGGCTTCTTTGAATTTTGGAGACAGCATATTCCGCATTTGAGTGTGTTTCTTCAACCCATTTGCCAAGTGACCCATAAAGCTGCTAGTTTTGTATGGGGCCCAGAGCAGGAGAAGGCTCTGCAACAGGTCCAGGCTGCAGTGCAAGCTGCTCTTCCACTTGGGCCACATAAGCCAGCAGATCCAATGGTACTTGAAGTGGGAAGTGGCAGATAGGGGTGCTGTTTGGAGCCTTTGGCAGGCCCCATATGTGTATCGTGGTGCAGGCCATTAGGACTATAGAGAAAGGCCCTGACATAATCTAAAGAGAACTATTTTCCTTTTCAAAAACAACTTTTGGTCAGCTACTGGTAGAGCCTTAGTAGAGACTGAACACTTGACCATAAGCCACCAAATTATACTGCGGCCTCAGCTGTTGATCATAAACTATGTTTTCTGACCACCAAGTCATAAAATCGGGCTGCACAGAAACATTCCATCATCAAATGGAAATGGTAACTGTGATCAGGCCCAAGCAGGCCCTGAGGCACAGGTAAGTTACAAGAAGAAGTGGAATAAATGCCTATAGTCCCAACTACCACCACAGTGCCTTCTCTCAGCTTGCATTTATGGGCTCATAAGGAGTTCCCTATAATCAGTTGACAGATGATTCTGCCTGGTGTGCAGGCATCACTTGGAAGTGGAGAGCAGTAGCACTACAGCCCCTCTCTTGGACATCCTTGAAGGATAGTGGTGAAAGGAAATCCTATTAAAAGGGCAGAACTTCAGGCAGTGTACCTGGTTGTGCAATTTGCTTGGGAGGAGAAATAGCCAGACGTGTGATTATATACCAATTCTGGGCTGTAGCCAGTGGTTTGGCTGGGTGATCAGGGACTTGGAAGGAACATAAATGGAAAACTGATGACAAAATTATTTGGGGAGGAAGTATGTGGCTAGACCTCTCTGAATGGGCAAGAAACATGAAGACGTTTGTGTCCCATGTGAATGTTCACTAAGGGTGATCTCAACAGAGGACAATTTTAATAATCAGGTGGAAACGATGACCCATTTTGTGGATACTAGTCAGCCTATTTCCTAGCCATGCCTTTATCGTCAAATGGGCTAGTGAATAAAGTGATCGTGGTGGCAGGATGGGCTTAGCAACCTGGCAGCACCACTGCTGAGTGCCTAATCTTCCAGCAGCAGAGGCCAACACGGAGCCCAGGATACAGCACCGTTCTCAGGATGGTCAGCCACCTACCTGGTGGTGGGCTGATTACCATCAAGGAAGGGACAGTATTTTTTCCTTATTGGAATAGACACTCTGGGTTCAGGTTTACCTTCCCTATATGTAATGCTTCTGCCAAAACTGCCATCCATTGATTGACAGAATGACTTACCCACTGTCACAGTATTCTGTGCAGCATTGCTTCTGATCAAGGAACTAAATTCACAGCAAAAGAATTGCAGCAGTGGCCCTGGGCTCATGGAATTCACTCGTTCCCCACCATCCTGAAGCTGCTGGCTTGATAGAATGGTGGCATGGCCTTTTGAGCACTCTATTACAGTGCTGGCTAGGTGGCAGTGTTTTTCAGGGCTGGGGCAATGTTCTCCAGAAGACTGTCCAATATATGATGCTGTTTCTCCAGTAACCAGGATTCATGGGTCCAGGAATTGAAGGGTGGAAAGAGGAGTGGCACCACTCACTATTACCCCAAGTGACCCACTAGCAAAATTTTTGCTTCCTGTTTCCCAACTTTAAGTTCTGTTGGCCTACAGGTCTTAGTCCCAGAGGGAAGAATGCTTTCGCCAGGGAACACAACAGTGATATCTTTAATTGGAATTAAGACTGCTGCATGGTTACTTCGGTTCCTCATACCTCTGAATCAATAGGAAAACAAGGGAGGTAAGGTATTGGCTGTGGTTAGTGATCTTGACTACCAAAGGGAACTGGACTACTCAACAACAGAGGTAAGGAAGAGTACGTATGAAATACAGGCAATCCTGTGGAATGTCTCCTCATATTACCATGCTCTGTAATTAAGGTCAATGAAGAACTACAACTCCATCCAGAAAGGATTACTAATGGTGCAGACCTTTCAGAAATGAAGGTTTGGGTCAGCAAAGCAGCTCAGGTGCTTGATGAAGTCAAAGGGAATGCAGAGTGGAGAATAGAAGAAGGTAGTTATAAATACCAGCTACAACCATGTGACTAGTTACAGAAATGCACACTGTATTTTCACAATTATATTCTTCTTATTTTGTTATGAATACATTTGTCTGTATATAAACATATTGAGCAAATATCTTTGCTTTCTTTCCTCTCATTCCTTTATCATGTATCGACTTTGTATAAATATTTTAAATTTTACATCGTAGTATTTAAGTTATAAAATATCAGGAGGAGAGTAAACATCACGCAGGGGCTTTATCTTCCTCTTCTGGAAAGGAATTAGGGCACCTTTGGTTGTATGCAGGACAGTTATATCACTTTAGGCAGAGTTATGACCTTTATTTGGAGATTAAGTATGGCTTAAGGAGATGCATATGGGTGCGAAGTTGACAAGGGGGAGACTTGTCATGGTTAATTTCATGTGTCAACTTAGGGATGTCCAAATGTCTGATAAAACATGATTTCTGGGTGTGTCTGTGTGTCTTGGGAAGAGATTAGTATTTGAATCATTAGACTGAGTGAAGGAGAGACTACCCTTACCAATTGGAGTGGGCATCATTCAATCTTTTGAGGGCTTGAGCAGAACAAAAATGTAGAGGAAGGTCAATTTGCTTTCTCCTATCCTGGGACACCCACTGGCACTCCTGGTCCTCAGGGTTTTGGACTCAGATTGGGACTTACATCATTGGCCCTGCATTTCTCAGGCCTTCAGACTCACACTGAATGACGCTACCAGTCGTTTCCCGGCTCTCCAGCTTGCAGATGGCAGATCTTGGGACTTCTTTGCCTCCAGAACCATGTGAGCCAACTCCTTTAATAAATTTCCTCATCCCTCCCACCCCCCATCTATCTATATAACTCCTATTGCTTCTGTTTCTCTGGAGAACCCTGACTCACACATTTATATTATTGTAGCTTCTTCTTAGATTTACCTTTTGCACTATGATATGTTCTTCTTTATATCTACTAATGCTTTTTGTGTTAAAGTCTACCAAGCTTTCTTTAGTTTAAAGTTCCATGGTATATCTGTCTTTTACTTTGAACCTTTATATAACTGAAATTGTCTTTTTTTTGTGTGTGTGGTATGCAGGCCTCTCACTGTTGTGGCCTCTCCCGTTGCGGAGCACAGGCTCCGGACGCGCAGGCTCAGCGGCCATGGCTCACGGGCCCAGCCGCTCCGCGGCATGTGGGATCTTCCCGGACCGGGGCACGAACCCGTGTCCCCTGCATCGGCAGGTGGACTCTCAACCACTGCGCCTCCAGGGAAGCCCTGAAATTGTCTTTTATAAGCAGCGTATAGTTGAAATTTTTTTCTAAATCTTTTTTTTTTAATTTTTATTGTTGTCTTTTGATTGGTTATGGACCATGAGACTATAACACAACCACACACCATTGCGGCTTAAAATATAACAGTGGCCTTTAATCATGGTATTGCATGTATTATACACTTTCCTTACCTCATGCCTACTCATTAACAGAGTTAATGCTTACTAACAGAATTAATATGAGGTAACTTTAAAAATAAGAAATATGTAATACAAAAACTCATAAACATGCATTCCTTGCAAATAAGTTATTTGTGGTATTACGTTATATATGAAAACTTTTATCTTTTCTTGACAGATGAAAGACATAATGCACAGGTTTTGAATCCCAGGTAATTAGGCAAGGCATGTACGTTTTCTTTTCCATTTTTCCTGTCCATCAGAGATAATTACTCTGGTAGAATAAATAAAGGGGGAAAAGTCACCTGTATGATCAATCAAGTTAAAAATGATGATTAATTCAACAAATGGCATGAGGGTACACTTATTTTGAAGTAGAGTTCTATCATGTATCAATAATTTATTTGTAACCAACATTTTGAATACACAAATGCTAAAGAATTAAGCATTATTAGAAAAAAAGAGAAAAGATAGCACTCTAAGACATATTTTAGGTGACAGATTTACCATGTCTATGATATAGCCTCAATTTGATTTTTATTATATGCAGCTATATTACCATCTTCACTTAATATACATTTATATTATTTCTATCTATCTAATACATTGAATTTTCTGTTTGTCTGTTTCTTCCTCTCATCCTAAAATAGTTGATACTTACTGTGATACCATGGATTCTTTGTTTTCCAGGCTAGTCTTTGGTCTCACTCTCACTTTCCACTTGCCTATGTATTTAAAAATAAAAATAATCATTTAAAATTGTATTTTCCTCAAAGATGGTTCTGCAAAACTCTGTACCATTTATCAGTATTGAAATAGTTTTGAATCCCTATCTGAGATCTGGGAGCAGTCACTACTTAAGAATATCTTACCACCGAGAGCACCTCTTAACTGGTAAGAAAGACTAATATGGGAAAAAGCAAAGTAATATAAGTTTATCTGGAAATGAACTCAGATCATATTTATATCCATGACATTATTAGCTAAATAGTTTTACACTTTTTTTTACCATTCATATTCTGCCCAGTTTTTCCACAATAAAGTCATCTAATATAAGAAAATTCCTTTAATATGTTTATATATTATCTGAATTATGTGACTATTTTATGTGTTACATATTACTTCAGCAATTTTACATAAACTTTTCAAAATATTTCTGTGAAATATATTCTCTTTTAATTAGTATTATCTTATCAACTTCAAATACTTCAATAAAATTCTTTAAATATTTGAATAAAATTCATTTCATTTTAATTAAGATGGAGGTCATAGATGTAAAACTCAAAGGCAGAAATTATTTTATAGCGATTTCCATGAAAGGAAATAAACCAATTTTAATATTTATTTTATTCTTGAAGCATATTTTCAGATATTTATAAGGTTATTTAATTTAAAAAAGTTTTTTCTGTAGATTAGCCATGGCTATATCTAGATTTTTCAGTTTTACTATTATATATTAATTTCTAACCTTTTCCAACTCTGCCTGCCTCTCAATTTATTTAAGTGCCTTAAAGCTTAACTACTCTCCTAAATTTCCATGCTATGTTTTAATAGAATAGTGTATGCAAAATTCTTTGAAATATGTAAATATTAAAAAGTAAAGTAATAATATTTAATACATATTTAATAATTAAGATCAAATAGTAAAAGGAGGTAGATAAACACTAACTAGAAATCATTTCTACTTAAATTTACCCTTAACACAGTCCAAGTTATTTTAAGATTAAAGAAATTTATTATTCATTATATTGATCATTAATATATTACATATTAAATTTCCATATAAAGATAAATATATAATCGGAATTATTACTAGTTATATCACCATAATGTTATTTATTGATAAGTTACTATGTAGGCCAACTAATTACAAAAGTAATGAATCTTAAATATGAAATTAATATACTCATCGCTTGTATAGTCCTCAGTTCTCCAATTTTCATTTTGGAAATAAACTTTTACCAGTGTAGCAATCAGTACACAGAGAATAATGAAAAAAGGAATGAGTAAGAAAAATGGCCATCTCACAGGCGTGGAATAGTAAACATTCTCAATATAGCGCCTGTCTAGGAGAGAAAACACCAGTGATTTGAAAGCAATTACCAGGAATATAGCAAAACCATTTCTGCATTTTAATATGACTATTAGAATAAAATGTTTAAACATTTAATAATTTTATAATTAACATATTTTATATGAAGTGGATAAGTTGACATCATAAGTGCTCAAAGTTAGACTCTTCTCTTACATAATAGTCCTATATTCCTTGCTTGTTTATTAAGAACCTTCTATTCCATGTAGTCTCTTTTCAGATCTGTCTCATAATACAGACGAAAGGGATTATAGTGTGATCCCAGGAAGAACTGAATTTTCCCTCAATACTCAATTTTTTTTTGTAAGAAATATTGCATATGTCATAGCATTTCAATGAAGTCCAAATTCTTTTCTTTTATTGCATTGGTATTTATTTTCATGTTTCATCTAAGAAATTAATTGCTTAGCTCAAGGTCATGTAGACATTTCCTGTGTTTCTTTCAAGAATAGTTTTAGCTTCTACATTTAGATTTATCGTCTATCACACATGAATTGTGAAGTAAGTTGTAATTTTGAGATTCATTTGGCCTTATGTGGATATCCAGTTGTTAGAATACAATGTTTTGAACTCACTTTCCTTTCCCGTTGAACTATCTTTGTACTTTTCTTGATTACTGTAACTATATACTAAATCTATATTATTCTAAATTTAATATAAGGCAAATAGACTAAGTTGTCCTTCTTTGTTGTACTTTTTCAGAGCTCTTTCGCTATTCTAAGCACTTTTGTGTGTATTTTAGAATCAAATTGTTGACACCTAAAATGTTGCATGCTTTTATGATTGGTTATTTTTATCTATAGATTTAATTTGTTGAGAATTGACATCTTGGCAATAATAAACTTTCCAATAGGTGAGCATGGCATATTTCTCCATTTACTTGTATGTTTAGCATCTATCTGCATTTTTGTTTTAGTTTCAGTCTTGCACATCTTTTGTTAAACTTATTCCTAATATTTTATATTTTGATAGTATTGTAGGTGGTACTGATTTTAAGTTGGTTTTCATTTACTGCTGCTAGTATATAGCAATACTATCCACTTTTAAACATTTCCTTTGACCTTTCGAAAGGTTTTTATTACTTCTAGAAGTATTTTTGTAGAGTCCTTAGGATTTTTGATGTAATTAATCATATCATGTTCAGTCTAATTTCATCCTTTCTAATCTTCATGCTCCTGATTTTT
The DNA here is from genome assembly GCF_949987515.2 of Delphinus delphis. Classification (NCBI taxonomy): domain Eukaryota; kingdom Metazoa; phylum Chordata; class Mammalia; order Artiodactyla; family Delphinidae; genus Delphinus; species Delphinus delphis. The sequence goes on along the minus strand of NC_082703.1, from coordinate 5,116,836 downwards.
TTGTTCTTTACTTATTGCACTGGCTATGACTTAGGGTAAAATATTGACATGGTGAGAGCAGACTTCATTGCCTTGCTCTCAAATTTTGGAAAAAACAATGTATTTTATCATAAGATATATTGGCTAAAATTTTTTTGTTGATGCTTTTTATCGTATTGATGAAGTTTGCTTCTGTTGGTAGTTTGTTGCCTTTAAAAAATTCATAAATACGTGTTGAATTTTGTCAAATGACTTTTATGCATCAAAAGAGAAAATGATATACACTTAAAATATTCTTAATTTGGTGAATTGCACTGATTGACTTTCAAATGAATGCTTACATTTATGTTTATGAAGTATATTGTTCTGTAATTTTTTCTTTGTTAACTTTCTTTCTGGATTTGGCATCAGGGATATGTTTTCCTCATACAGCGAGGTGACAGGAGTCACTTCACTGCTACTTTTTAAAATGGTATTTCTTCCTTGCAAAAACTTGCCAGAATTAACCTGTGAAACCAAATACATCTGTATTTCTTGTTGCTGTTATTTTTGTTGGTGGTGATTTTCAAAAATCACAAATGCACACATCATGAAGTTTGGGCTTCTGATTTCTTGGTTATACCCTATGATTTATAATTCCTTTTCCATAAGGAGTAGCCCTTATAACACTTTTTACATTAGAGTAGCTTTATCAGTCTACTTTTACCCGTAATTGATTAGGACTTGAAGAACATATGTATTATCTTGACCGTTTTCAGTCTGACTGAGGTAATTCCTTAAAAATGTATGGATTTCTTGTGTATTAAATAAAAAATACACCCCATTAAATGAAACCACACCCACAAATCTTTTTAACATAAATCTGTCTATATTGGACTCTGGTGAGGCTGCTATAAAATAACCTATTTAACATTCATAGTAGCCTTACTGTTTAAGAGTTTTTAAGAGGCAGTCCAGTACAATACTTAGAAGGCTTTTTGTATATTGATAGATGAAGGTGTCTAAGAGGCATCACTTTAAGTTTTCCTGAGGTCTTAACAGAGGGGTTTACATACGCTTGACAATTTTTATCTGAGATCAAATTTTATTGCTCAGTATCTCAAATTTAGCTGTTAGCCATTTCTCACTTTAAGAATGTTTTGCTGGAAGAATTCAGGAATAAAAATTAATTTTATTTTCAAACCAAATAAATTCTAGCTCTTTTCAAGTAAAATAGACATTTTACTTGAAAACTGAACTGTTCCTTTATTAATAATTACTATCATCTTATATTTTATCATAGGTAACTTAAGTCACCCAACTTGGAAATCTTGCTGACCAGAACCATGAATTCTACTTTCCACATTACCACAGGCAGCAAGGATGCCACACAATTCACTACTTCATAATAAATGTCCTCATTTCTCCAACTTCTAATAACATGTTTTTAAGCTGTCTTTGAATTGCTCACCAACAGTCTTCTTGAGACAATGTCAACATATATCAGTAGTCATCAACAGTTTCCTGTTCTACCTTCCATGCACCACCCAATTCCAAAGCTAATGGCACATGTTTTAGATTCTTGTTATATAAATATAAATGCACCATCTGGTACCAAATTGTGTGTGTGTGTGTGTGTGTGTGTGTAGGGAGAGAGAGAGAGAGAGAGAGAGAGAGAGAGAGAGATTGTGCAAGAAAGTATCCCTAAATTTGGTAACTTAATCTTTTAATTTTGTGTGTCATGAATTTGGGGAGGGCTTAGTTGCATGGTTATATTTTTATTTTTATGTCTCAATGTAGTCAAATTTCATATACAGCAGATAATTTTCAACAGAATGAGTGTTCCAATAATGAGAGTTCGAAGCATTAGTATTCTAAAAAACCCAATCAGAATCTGCAGCAAAACCATGGAAGTCTCAGAATCTCACTTCTGTATATTTTACTGCTCAATCACGTCACTAAAACCAACCTGGATTCTAGGAAACAGTCTTCTTCTCACTGGGGAAACAGCATGCATGTGCATGGATAGAAGCAGTTAATTGCTGTTAATTTGAAGATAAGCTGACCGTTCCCACTAACATAGAAATAGCTTGGTGATACATAAGTATGTTATAATGTTTTTTACTTAATCTATTACTGCATGGTCTTAAATACTATATTTCAAATGCTGGAATGAATGTGGAAATGTTACGAACTAAGTCTGGCTCAAAATCTGCTTGCTTTGATTTTCTGTAAATATAGGGGTTTTTTTTTTGGTTTTTTTTTTTTGTTTTTTTTTTGCGGTATGCGGGCCTCTCACTGTTGTGGCTTCTCCTGTTGCGGAGCACAGGCTCCAGACACGCAGGTTCAGCGGCCATGGCTTACGGGCCCAGCCGCTCTGCAGCATGTGGGATCTTCCCGGACCAGGGCACGAACCCGTGTCCCCTGCATCGGCAGGCGGACTCTCAACCACTGTGCCACCAGGGAAGCCCTAAACATAGGTTTTTATATAAAAGAAATCTAGTCCTAAGCAACACTGGATCTGCCAGCTTGCTCTAAAATACATCTCTACTTTGAACCAAAATGTGTCGAAAATTATATTTCCTAAGCTCCTTAACCTTTGGTCTTCTAGTTAGATTTGGCTAATGGGATCCACTGGATAAAATTTGGAGGGCAAGAAGACAGAAATTGCCATGTTATTTAACCCTCTCTGTCTCCAGCATCTGCAATTGTGTCCCTGTATCCTCTACACCTTCACCTCATGCTGGAGAGTACCTCTAACCTGTGTTCTAGACCCTAGTGTATAGCCCTGACCACAGTTACATGTCATGCGAGATGGCTTAGATTCTGGTTCTAGTAATAACATCTCCATTTATTGTGCCTTTAGCCCTAAGAAGTGGTAGTGGATTCCTGTGTTGCTAATCTCTGGTTGCCTCACTGTTCTCTGATTGGCTTTTATCTCTGCCGTTGTGTGTTACCCCATGCCTTGTATTGAATTCCTTCTGTATGAAAGGCTAAAGTGATTTCTATTTTCGTGCCTGGGCCTTCACTGACATACCTTATTTATAACATATATTTAATATGTTATAACACATTAGTCTCTGGAAGGAAAACATAAATTAAATAGCCATATATGGTGTATTATTTTATGTCCAAACATAATCTAAATATAAATTGGTAGACAAAATACTTATTTTATTAAATTTAATACATTAAAATGTTATTTTAATTATAATTTCAATTGAAATCAGTATCAATCAATACTTACCAGGTAGGCCTGGTACTGAGGGTGGAAAGTTGCCACTGTCAATACTCCCACCTTCCCATGACTCTAGTGAAGCTAGGCAATTTGGAGGTAAATATGTAGGGTTACAGTGACAGTGCCTTTTATTATTACATAGCTGAAACAGGAGAAATATCATAAATAGCTAAAATTATTTGTGTTCACTTAAAATTTTGAAATAATAGCTAGGTCAGATAAGGCTGATTTTCTTACATGGTTTATGAATATGACTGTGTGTGTGTGTGTGTGTGTGTGTGTGTGTGTGTGTGTGTGTGTGTTTAGCTGTGCATTTGCTTTCCAAATATCAGCCTCAATGATTTCTATTCTTGTCTTATAGTGCTGATACTTACACCTTGATTGTGGCATTTTTCTGGAGTACAGTCGTAATTCAAGAATGAAGAATCTACACATTTCTTATTTTTGCAAACCTAAAAAGGAGATATCCCAAAGTAAGTTAACTGTACCAACATCTGTATTTGGCATCTAATTAAAAGGATTCCTTATTATACTGACATAAGAGGTATTCATTTAATAATAAATATTAATATACTAACAATAAGTGATTAATTCATAGTGCTATTATGTTTTCAGCACTAGATGGGACTGATTATCTGAAAATAAATAAAACAATAAAAACATCTTCCCTGCTTATACTGGGATAGGAAGTACAGACATGAAATAAGTAACAGTAAAGGTAAATGTGTAATAAATACTATAATAAAATAGTTTTATGAAATAATAAAAACACAGAATTTGTCTAATATATGAGGACAGTGAAACTTTTTTATTGAGCTCTGATGTTGAACATGACTTAATCAAGCATAGAAATGAAAGACAAAGTACTTATAGAAAAAGAATAAGTATTCAGAATGACCCTACATCATATCTATTATGAAACTGTTAAGAAATATTTAGGGAAGTTCAGTTGTTACACAAAGAACAGCCATTCAAACATTAATTAACTAAATATTTGAGTCTTACGATGTGCCTGGCCCTGAGAACACAGCAGTGAACAACAACAAAACTCATGTTGCTCATATTGCAGTAAAAGATACAGAAACACACACACAACAAAAAATCTATACATGATGTGACAGAGGTTATTATGGAGGGTTTGTCTGTGTCTTATAGTCTTAATCAGAAAATTGGTCTATAACCTATAAGCAATTGGCGGTGTTTAGAGATTTAATTGGAAGATGGAAAGCTGATAAAAGGAGGTTTTGAAAAAGAGAATGTAAAAGGCAAGAGAAAATATAGAAAGACAAACTAGAATAACATTACAGTAGTCCAGAAAAATGACAACCATAGAGTGAAATTGAGTGGTAGTAGTGTTGATGAAAAACAGTGGTTGTGTTTGAGACAGAGTTAAATAGTTTGATCCACCTAAGTTTAGTGATAGATTGTATATAAAGGATGAAAAGAGAGATGGAGCAATGACACCAAGGTCTCTGGTATGTCTAACTTTCTTGGTTGTGGTACAAGTAATGGAATAAGAAAGCTAAGCATAAAGCTCAAAAGTTTAGAAATATTATTTTTTGAGACTTCTTTTTACTTGTAATATCAAATAATACTATGCACTTGAGATAAAATAAAAATTATTTTTAGGCACAGAAAATGTGAAACAATGTGATTCCACAAAAGTAACCAAAACCTGAAGCCAGCATTCCTCCCATGGTCATCAATGGCTAAGGATGTAGTATTTAAGTGATTATATGCACCGTACACCAGTGACAGAATTAAAAGCAGGTTTTACCAAATCCTGAAAAAATAATCTGGAGGGCAACATCAGCAAAATGGTGCACTAGGAAGTCCCAAGTCTTGTTCTCCTTTAGAGATCCTAGAAGAAGAAGATGAAGAAGGAGGAGGAGGGGAAGGAGGGGGGGAGGGGGAGAAGGACTGGCTAAAGCAACCCATAGGAGCTCTGGAAGCCGTCAGAGGTCTGCTGCAGCTAAGCAAATGCCCAAACAAACAAACAAAAAGCCACAATCAAAATGTTAGAAAGTTTTGTAGTATTTTGCTCAAACCTTGTCCCACTACTTTTTGGGCATGCCATAGTCTTGGTCTGGAGGAGACAGCAGCTGAGTTTCCAATTCCCTCCCTTGAACTGAATGGAGTAGAGGACACCTTATTTTCAATATTGTAACCTGTCTGGGAACTGCCTGAAGACTGGTCTCTGTTCCACCTAATTCAGATCTCAGATGGACACTGCCCAGGAAAACTGCAGGGAAACTAAGACTTGTAGACATTTGGAGCAGAGAGAATGGGTGGAAACATACAATAGACCATCTAAGACTCCAAGGCAACCCTGGCATGAGACTATTTGGAAAAACAAGACATTAAAAAACATACATGTATGTGGGGAATAAGAAAAGCCACAAAAAGACCCAGGAAAGATGCATATTCACAGAGATCTCAGAGACCACAAGCTTTCTCCTCAGGCTACTCCCAAGGCTCAGAGCACACCCAAGAAATTAGAAAAGGACTACGCTGGCACGGAGCCAGACTGCAAACAGTGGGAGAAATGGCTGTTTTTCAAAAGTCCAGTTTTTAACCAAAAAATCACATGCTATAAAAAGAAACAGGAGAAAAAGGAGGAAAGAATATGCAATGGAGATAAAACAGTATCACCAACAAGTAGTGCTGGGAAAACTGGACAGCCACATGTAAAACAATAAGATTAGAACAATCCCTCACAACATTTACAAAAATAAACTCAAAATGGTTTAAAGACCTAAATGTAAGGCCTGTAGCCATAAGACTCTTAGAAGAGAACATAGGTGGGATACATTTTGACATAAATTGTAGCAATATTTTCTTGGATCAGTTTCCTAAGACAAAAGAAGTAAAATCAAAACTAAACAAATGGGATCTAATTAAACTTAAAAGCTTTTGCACAGCAAAGGAAACTATCAACAAAACAAAAAGAAACCTATGGAATCGGAGAAAATATTTGCTAATTATGCAACTAACAAGATGTTAATATCCAAAATATATAGACAGCTCATTCAATACAATATCAAAACAAAAACAAAACAGTTAAAAAATGGGCAGTAGACTGAATAGACATATTTCCATAGAAGATATAAAGATGGCCCACGGGCTCATGAAAAGATGTTCAACATCGCTAATTATTAGAGAGATGCAAATCAAAAACACAATGAGGTATCACCTCACACCTCTTTGAATGGCTCTCATCAAAAAGTCTACAAATAACAAACATTGGGGAGAATGTGGAGAAAAGGGAACCCTTGTACACTTTTGCTGGCAATGCAAATTGGTACAACCACTATGGAAAACACTATGGATGTTCCTTAAAAAAGTAAAAATAGAATTACCATACAACCCAGCAATCCCACTCCTGGGTATACATCTGGAAAAAAGAAAGACACTAATTCAAAAAGATACATGTTCCCCAATGTTCACAGCAGCACTATTTACAATAGCCAAGGCTCAGAAGCAACTCAAGTGCCCATCAACAGACTACTGCATTTAAAAATGTGATTTTTAAATATATATATGTATATATATTTATAAATTTATATAATGGAATATTACTCAGCCATAAAAAAGAATGAAATACTGTTATTTGCAGTAATGTGGGTGGGCTTAAAGAAAATTATGCTTAGTGAAATAAGTCAAAGAGAAAGTCAAATACTATATGATATCACTTATATGTGGAAACTTAAAAAGAATGCAAAGGAATATATATATGCAAAACTGAAACAGATATAGAAAACAAACCTATGGTTGCCAAAGGGGAGATCAAAGTGGGGAGGGACAAATTAGGGGTATGGGATTAACAGATGCAAAGTGGTATATATAAAATAGATAGGCAACAAAGATATACTGTATAGCACAGGGAATTATACCCATTATCTTGTAATAACCTATAATGGAATATAATCTGCAAAAATACTGAATCACTATGCTGTACACCTGAAACTAACACAATATTGTAAATCAATTATACTTCAAATAATAAAAAGAGTTGATGGAAGGTTCATGAAAATGGAGAGTACTTATATCTCAGATTTATATGCCTTTGATTGATTTTTCCTTTACTCTGTGAATCCTTTATTATTTTCATCACTAAAATGGGCATATGTTACTTTAACTGCTATTTTAAGTAAGTATATCAAAATATAATTCATGACATTAAAAATACTCCCTGTGTAACATGAGATAATTAATAAAACAGTTAATACATATGACTTCCATGAAAAAAGTACTAAATAGCCAATGAAATATTCATAGTGATAATATCTCATTTTCAAAACTTTCTACTTTCTTATTTTTTGAAATTAAATGTGCACTTAAGTTATGAGAAAAATACCAAATATGCATTTAAAATTTGAAATTAGGAAATTAGTTGGTAATAAAAGACTACATACCTTATTTAGACCACAAACAGTTCCATCTTTTACCCACATGTTTCCGCTGTCTTTATCATCATATGCATATTCCAGTCCAACGCAGATGTTTCCATCTATGTTGCTATACAAAACAGTGGCATTTGGAATATTAATTATAATTCCTTTGTCATATGTACACAGTAATTTTCCACATCGCACATCCCTATAATTTACCAACAAATAAAAATCATTAGTTTTCAATACAGAGAAATATTAGAATATCATTTCTAAAGCAAACAGATTTAAATAAAGCATTAAGGGCTGCTAAAAGATGTATGCAATTAATTGTGCAACACCAAAAAATATGAGAGCCTTTCCTGCATTGTTAATAGTAACAACATCTTAGTAATTATGAACTACTTTCTATTTAGCCTTATCACTTTTTTGGTAACAATTCTTTATTCCTTTTTTGATTCTTAAACATGATTCCAAGCTTATTCTATTCTAAAAAATTAGTAAAATTTAAAAAATTACTGGTATGATTGGATTTCCTTTTGTGTTTTTCAAACATAATATGTACTCTCCACATCATGGGTCCCAAACTGACAAGACACTGAGGCATACACTCAAGAAGCAGTACATGCAATAAATATTAACGCTGAACCACTGAGATACATCACAACGATAGTGCATAAATCACAGACAAAATCATGAAAGTAACCAGAAAATAAAAAAGCATTAACAACAAAAGAACAGTAATACAACTTAAGACTGACTTTCCAAGAGAAATAATGGAGATCAGATTATTGAATGACAGACTCAAAGGTGAGACAAAATATCTAGTGTCTTCGCATTTTGTAGGTAGAGAAAATATCTTTCAAAAGGAAATATGGCATTTTCAGACAATAATTAATAAAATTTATCAATAGACGCCCCAGACTAAAGAAAATGTAAACTGAGTTCTTCCCATGGAAGGAAATTTATCTTAGATGTAACTTGTAGAAGTACAAAACACATATAGCTTTATCAGATTGAGGAAGTTTCATTCTATTCCTAATTAGATGAGAGTGCTTATCATGAGTCAGTTCTAGGATTTGTGATACATCAGGCACAAAATAAATTGTGTAGTTAAATCTTAACGAGGGGGGTAGGAGAGAGAGAAGATATAGGTAAATTATCTCCCCCCAAATAAGTATAAAACTGTGCAAATTTGTCACAACAAACATTTCAGGGCTATGGAAACTGATCAAAAGCAAACAACAAATCGAGAAGCATTTATGTAAAGTTGCCATAAAATCAGTAATAATAGTGAAAGGCCGTGGTCCTCTTGCCTGGGTCTGCTCCCATACACTCTTTCAGCTGTCGTTTTACCAGGGCAAGGCTGGACATTAAAACCAATAAATTCAGTGCCAGAGGGATCATCCTTGATTTGGTGCAGAGAGCAAAAAGTCTCACCCAGCAGCATTTTGAGTAAAAGTAGCAAATGTATTAGGGAATGAATGTAAAACCAGCAGCACTGTTAGCCCAAGACTGAGGTCACAGTTGAGATTCGGGACGGAGTAGCTAGAAATTGGAGCCATGATTCTGGAGAGAGTGGTTCCATAAAGGCTGGCTGTCAGCTCTCCTTACATCACATCCCTAGCTGGCTGTGAGGCTCCATGTATGTGCAGGGAGACTTCACAAGTCTCTATTTGTTATAAAGCAGAAACTAACACACCATTGTAAAGCAACTATACTCCAATAAAGGTGTTAAAAGATAATAAAATAAAATAAAGGGGGGAAACACAGAAGCTTCTCAAAGGACACAGAGAAAGCATTTCATAAAATCCAGCACTGAACCATGATGAACTGTCTCATCCAGCTAGGAACAGACAGAAACTTCCTCAAATTGATAGAGCTGTATGTGTAACCTACTAGTAGTATCATGGATAAAGTAGAAAGATTGAATGCTATCACTCTACAATCAGGAACAAAACAAACATTTCTGCTTTTATCACTTTTATGCAATGAGGCAAAGATTTCTTAGGTATTGTACCAAAAGCAAGATCTGTAAAAAAAATGAAGGGATAAGTTGGTCTTCATCAAAATTAAAATCTTTTGATCTTCAAAAAGTTGTCATTAAGAAAAGATAGAATTAGATATTTACAATTCATATATCTGATAAAGATTCTATTCTGATACATAAAAGAATTTTCACAATTCAATAATGACAACAAAACCCAATTTAAACGTAGGCTACAGATCTACCAAGACATTTTACCAAAGAAGATATACAAATGCCTTATAATCACATGAAAGGGTGGTAATTTCATAAATCAGTAGGTAAATGCAAATTAGAGCCAGAGTAAGATACCTTTTTAGAATGACACAAATAAACAAGGAAACAAAAAGTCATGACAATATCAAATGTTGGTGATGTAGAGAAGGATGTAGGGAAGCTAGAACTCTGATACATATTTGCTGGAAATGTAAAATGGTACAGTAACTCTGGAAAATATTTGGGAAGCTTCTTAAAATGTTGAACATATACCTGCCATGTGACCCAGCAATTCTACTTCTAAGTGTGCATCCAGGTGAAATTTTAAAATATGTGTCTACATAAAGACTTGCACCTTCACACTTGTTATATCCCAAGAGAAACAAATACATGGCTTTACAAAGCAAACAAACAAAATACTGCACAAGAATGTTCACAGCAGCATTGTTCTTGATTTTTTTTTTATTGAAGTATAGTTGATTTACAATGTTGTGTTAATTACTGCTGTACAGCAAAGTGGTTCAGTTATACGTATATATATTCAATATTCTTTTCTATTATGGTTTATCACAGGATACTGAATATAGTTCTCTGTGCTATACAGTAGGACCTTGTTGTTTTATCCATTCTCTATATAATAGCTTACATCCACAGCAGCATTGTTCTTAATGGCCTTAAACTAGAAACATTCTAAGTGCCCATTAAGTGGTACATAGTTTTAAAATGTTTATATCCACACCATATAATATTACCCAGTAATAAGAAGCTACATACTACTGATATAGGCTACAAAATGGATGAATCTCAAAAACATAAGTAAAAGAAACCAGACAAAAAGATTACATATTAGAGGGCTTCCCTGGTGGCGCAGTGGTTGAGAGTCCGCCTGCCGATGCAGGGGACACGGGTTTGTGCCCCGGTCCGGGAAGATCCCACGTGCCACGGAGCAGCTGGGTTCGTGAGCCGTGGCCGCTGAGCCTGCGCATCCGGACCCTGTGCTCCACAACGGGAGAGGCCACAACAGTGAGAGGCCCGCGTTCCACCAAAAAAAAAAAAAAAAAAAAAAAAAAAAACAAAGAACAAAAAACAAAGAACAAAAAACAAAAAGGCAACCTACTGAATGGGAAGAAGGTATTTGCAAAGGGGTTAATATCCAAAATATATAAAGAACTCATACAACTCAATAAAAAAACAGCCTCCCAAAATCAATTAAAATATCGGCATAGGACCTGAATAGACATTTTCCCAAAGGCATACAGATGGCCAACAGGTACATGAAAAGACATTAAACATCACTAATCATGAGGGAAATGCAAATCAAAACTGCAATGAGATATCATCTCACACCTGTCAGAATGGCTATTATCAAAGAGACCAAAAAAAAAAACAAGCATTGGTCAGATGTGGGGAAACTGTAGTAAACTGTCGGTATGAATGTAAATTGGTACAGCCAAATGGAAACCAGTATGGACTTTCCTAAAAAAAAAAAATTAAAGTAGAACTACCATAAAATCCAACAATTCCACTCCTAGATATTTATCATCTGAAGAAAATGAAAACACTACTTCAAAGAGATATATGTTCCCCAATGTTCATAGCAGTATTATTTAAAATAGCTAAGATATGGAAGCAACCTAAGAACCCAGCATTGGATGAATGGATAAAGATGTGAGATATATTTATATTATTTGTATATTATATATGTAATAGAGTATCACTCAGCCACAAATAAAAATGAAATGTTGCCATTTGCAAGAACATGGATGGACCTGGATAGTATATTGCTTCATGCTTCGTGAAACAAATCAGACAGAGAAAAACAAATATTGTATGTTTTCACTTATATGTGGAATCTAAAAATAAAACAAACAAACAAATATAACAAAACAGAACCAGACTTACAGATACAGAGAACAAACTAGTGGTTACCAGAAGGGAGAGGTGTACGGAAAGTACAAAATGGGTGAAAGGGATTAAGAAGTACAAACTACCAATGGCAAAATAAATAAGCCAAAGGGATGTAACATACAGCATAGGGAATATAGTCAGTATTTTATAATAACTTTGTATGGTGTGTAATCTATAAAAAATGTTGGATCACTATGTTCTACCTCTGAAACTAATATAATGTTTGTAAGTACTTATACAGAAAATTATAAATATATGCAAAGTTTCCATTATGTATTACTCATACTAACCAATATAAAGTCAAAAAATTGCAATGCATGCCAAAAAAGTTAAAATGTGATATAGGTGCAAATAAAGCACTAGATATCAATATCCAAATGACCCAAATATTGCAATTAGCAGAGAAGCACTTTATAGCAGCTAATATAAAAAGAGCAATGATTTAAAAGAAAATATAATCCTAACAGCTAGAAAGCTTCCTTTAGTCAGTATATGCTTTAGCAGTTATGAAACAAACTTTTGTGCTTCTGGGCTTGAGCATAGGAAAAAGCAACTTATGAATGTAAGATGTAGTTTGTATATATTTGTGGTGTCTGGAAATAAAATTATCACTATAAGTTCACGTTTTAAAAACAGAGATATAATACGTGGATATAGAAATAAATGTGATACATGTATGTTCTAGCTTTGTTGTCTGAGAAGACTTAGAGGTAATGGAAAACGGCAGAAATAAGCACACCTGGTTCTCAGATGTTTACTAAATACTCTTCTCTACTAAAAGGAATCTGGGCTACTTAGAGAAACAGCTGAATCCAGAACAAGGGTAGGAAAAATATAACAGGGGCCTAGAACATCTTTTTTTGTGCTGGAAAAATGTGTAAGTTTTTAAAGTGTCATACAGACTTTTGAAAAGAATATTGTGGCCAGCTAAAAGAAACTCTCACTAGCTCAAATTGAGACAATTTGAAAAAGTAAGTGTTAAAATAAATGATAGTAATATATTCTATAATATTGAGTCAAATAACAATTGCTGTGTCTGAACTGACATAAATAAATACACAAACATAAATAAATAAATAAAAATAATACTTCTTTCTACAATACATTTCTAGCTTAAAGGGGGAGGCAATAATGGAGTTAGAAAATCATCAATGAACCTTAATACTAGTGGGTGAAAGTTCGAAGAAGAACAGAACATGTCCATGGTCTCAATATTAACTCTCCCCATATTAACACATTAAACACAAAGGAAAAGTGTAACTTTACAATAGAGACCTAAAGAAAATTAACGTTACCAAATAATTTAACTTAAAATATCCAACTTTGAGAGAAAATGGCATGTACCTTTTAAAAATTGCACTTGACGGTACAACACCACTTCAGTGGCAAGCTTGCCAAAATTTACGACATGAATCTAATGATGAAAAATATCAAACAAACCCAATTTGAGGAAAATATTACAAAATAATTGGCCTGTAGTATTTTTTTTTAAAAAAAAAAACAGGAAAAGAAATGGAAACAAAAAGAATGTTCTAGATTAAAGTTTAACAAACTCGTGACTCTGGATTTGCTCCTGAACAAGAAAAAAGACCTATAAATACTTCATTGAGATAATGAATGAAGTTTTATTGAGAACTGTGGTTGACAGCTACAATAGAGCCATTAAAAAAAATAAAAACCTTTGTTCTCAAGAAAACACAATGATTTATTTAAGGATAATGAAACATAGTAACCAACTTACATTCAAATGGTTTAGGAAAATCGTTTTGAAGGGAGGAAAGGAGAGGAGAGTTAGAAAAACAGAAGGATAAAGCAAATGCGCAAAATGTAAACCACTGAGTAAAAGCTATATGGGAAGTCTTTTTGCTATTCGTGCAAAACAAGAAATTTTTTTTGCTATCAAACCAAGTTTGAAATAGTAACAAAGTAAAATATTATAGTAACAGTAGCATTCTAGTTCTAGTATATATAATTCTAGTTCTAGTATATATAATAATCATAGTAGTTAACAATTAACCCTCATATGTGTCAGTCCCATTCTAAGTGCTTTTCATAGAGTGTCTAAATTCCACACTGGCACAAGCCCAGTGACGTTAGTGAAATTGATATACATATTTTACATATCAGAAAAGTGAGGCACGTGTCCAAAGTCACACAAGTAGGTAAGTATTGGGATTAGTATTTGAAACCAAGATGTCTGCTTGTGGAGTATATGTACTTAAACACATTGCTTTACTTCCTGGATAGTAAAAATTCATGCATTTTTATCAGATCACTATGAAGAATGATCATCCTTTGTAAAATTAAAGTGACAGCATGCAAAATAAAACTGATCAGTCCTTCTAACTAATGGGTAATTAATGTAACTATATGTAAATTAAATGCTCTGTGGGATGGAACAAGGGATAGTTTGGATGTGTGAGAAAGATAAGTACAGATATTCTGTACTTGAGACATTTATAATTTGATTAAATATAGTCTTACTTCATGATCAAGTGACATTTCACTTACATGTAAAGTAAATTATCTCATGGTATTTTCAAATATAAAGCAATAAATAAAGTTTCTCAGATAGATTTCCTAGAACATACTTAGGATTACACTGTGTGTGCCCTGAAGCATCAGAGCCACAGTTCCCAGATGGATCAGTCTTAGAATTAAGTTGATCAAAACACTCTTGAGTACCAAAACCTGAACCTGAAAAATAAAAATTTGTGGTTAGTCATATTGAACTTACATTAATTTAAAATAATTAATGAGTACACTTAAAATTCTGAGATTGTTTACAATATTGCACAAAATAAGAGCATAATACAAAATTGAAAATAAAACCTAGTTTTAAAATCACAAAAAAACTACTTCAATGAAATATTTAAATATTGAAAGCATCTTGTCTACTATCCAAACAGATACCTTAGGATTAACTACAGTATGCAGTTTATCTTCTAATTTTTAGTAAGTCTAGAAATATATAAGTATATAAGAAACTTTTTTTAAACAAATAATTGACTTATTGGTCAATAGTGTTATCATATAAATGTGTTTTCAAGACAAATCATTAAAATAATATCTTATTTTTTTATCCTAATTTCCCCAGACCAAAAATTCTTGGAGTCACGGCTGATTTATTTTCATATTTACTATTCAGTCCACACACATTACGTGTTTAATTCTCATAAGATTCAGTCTACTTAAAGAGCAGGTTATTTATCATGACTCAATTAATTCTACTCTAATGGGAGGACTGAGCCAAAAACTTTTGATAGGGAGATTTAACTGTGAAGAAAAATGACACAGCATAAGAGGAGCCCCTGTGGACCCATCAGGATCTCAGTTGAAAGTCTTAGAGGCAGTAGTAAACTGAAAATAAGCAGTTGATTTTCATCCCAGAGGTCACTTGGAAACATAGCTATGTGTGAGAAATCAAAATTATAAGCTTAGCTAGGGAAGCAGGCCATTGGACAAAAAAAGGCCAAAGTTGGAGGATCTTTTATGACTATAGTGATAAAATTAGAGACTCGGGGGCCTCAACATATAGTATAGTCCCCTCTTAAGACATTTTCCTGCTTCTAAACATGTGAAGAGAAGGAGATTAAAATATAAGGAGGTGACTTCCAGAAAGCAGAGCATATTTTTCTGCAGTTTCTGCATTGTGATTACATACCTGCCTGGGGAAGGAGTCTCAGTAAATATACAATCTCTCAGTTGAAAGCCCTGGAGAGTTATGCCCTAGAAACAAGAGTGAACTAGATAAAGACTGAACCTAATCAAAACTCTAACTAAACTTAACAATCATTGGTTTCTGATTTAATTAAAGTGATTAGTCTCTTACTTCATATACTTAACAGAAGAAAAAGATGGATGTATCTATATAAGATTGCAGTGTCTATATGAGAGAAGCATTTAGAATGAAGACACAGTTTCTGTAAGTCAAAAATTGAAGAGGAAGACAGTGAAAAAAATTTTAACTAGGAATATGCCTTTATGTAAAATATTCAAGAAAAGATATAAAATAGAGACATCTACATGTAATTGAGTAGGAGAACCATGGTACATATATACTAAAATTAATTACAAAGGATATAAATCTTCAAGAAGGCAAGGTATCAAAAATAAATAAATTGAAATAATTATGGAGAGACAGTTAAATATAAACATACACCGAAAGTTAAAAATCTGTATAATAATACAGTATGTACACCACAGTTCCAAGGCACTCAGGAACACTAAGCAGAATTACGTGCACGCCCTCCACACAAACGCACATTCAAACAGATGATATGAGGACTGCTACAAACCGAAGACCAAAGAGTGTCTTCATGGCTCAAAGAGAAAAGAGACACAACATGACGGATTTTGCGTCAGAAATATGAAAGCCATGTGACAGCGGAGTAACCTCTTTAAAATGCTGATGGAAATAGAGGTTCCAATTCAAGATGGCAAAGTAGAAAGATCCCGAACTCACAACTTCCCACAAATACACCAAATCTACAGCTACATATGGAACAATTTCCGGTGAAGAAAACCTGAAAACTGGCGGAGTGACCACTTCACACTGAGCCAACAAGAGGAAAGCCACACTGAAGCAGGTAGGCAAGGCTGAGACACCACCTTGCTGGAAACCCATCCTGGCAATGGCGATCCACAGTTGGGAGGGAACTCAAAACGTGGAGCTCCTCCCTGAGGGGTGAAGTGTTTGGCTCTCACATCAGGCACCACAACTTTTAAGACCTGCACCAGAAAGATGAGCCCCTAAAACCTCCAGCTTTGATAACCAACAAGCACTCATGTCCACGAGACCCACAAGGCTATAGAGAACTGTGAAATGCTTCTGATGCGTGGTTTATGCTCAAGGGTCCTACAAGACTGTAACTACAGGAGACAGAGTTCTTAACTGGCTACCACACCCAGGGCACAGCAAGAGGCAGCAGTCAGAGGAGCCCAGTCTTTCTGGGTAAGAGGCCTGTCAGCTTATCTCAGTAGCTGTGGCCTGAGGGGCAGGCTTCTAATGAAACCCATGTCTAAGGACCTGCCCTAACCCTTCACAGAGACTTTGGTGGGTGAGTGCTAATGTCATGTTCTCACCCTGCCACACTCCAGAGTGCCAGTATTTCCCAGAGGGGAGCCTTTGCATGCATCCTGTGCTCTGGTTTTTATGTGTGGTGCTTCTCAGGGACACCCCTAGATCACCTGGCTCTAGTGCCGGGGGGGGGGGGGGGAGGGGGTTGCATTCCTGGGTCCCCTGGGCTGCTAACAATTAGAAGTTTTTAGCCCCAGGTCACAGCACAGGCAGCAGGCTAAAATGCAGGATTAGTCTTGCTGTGAGAGAGACCTCTTTGCTTTTCTGAAGCTCTGGCCTGAGGGGATGGCATCTGATTTGGGTATATAAAGATAAAATAAACAGGGTACAGGGAAAGATTCTGTTTCTCTGGTGGAATCCTGGCTGATACAGTTGTTAAGACAGAAGGCTCAGTGCTGTATTACTTTGGGGATATTTTCATCTTTCCTCAGTGGCAGGGTAGCCAAAAGCCAGCAGCCTTACAGCTAATGAAGAGGTCTGACCTATTTTGAGCTTTGTTAAAATCACCAGAGCACAGTCTGAACATTTTCCAAACTTTCACTTACCTAGAAGATCTCTGTTCCCGGGGTGATTTTGTTATTTGGTTTGAGTTAGAGCTCGGCTCAGTGGGAAAAAGAGCCTTACACTCAGGGAATTACTGAAATAATAGAAAGATGACAGCAACATTACAGCAGTTGAGGCAAACAAGAGCCTGCTGGGAGTTTAAAAGGAAACCTTGGAGAACTAGATGATCATAAGTGATGTTGAAAACTTAACACATAACTGGGTCTAAAAAGATGTACACATGCCAAGAACAATCCTGAGGAAGGGAAGTTCCCAGTCACTCTTCTCTGGATTATATTTAGGTCCTGAACAAGCAAGAAGTGAAAGCTATGGCGGTTTTGCAAACTGCCTGAAGCTTGAAGCTATCCTTGGCATAGGGTAGAAAATAAAGAGTCAAGGCATTGAAGGGTATCTGATGGGTTATTGGCTTGGCACTAAATTGTACTAATTTGGAGTTATCCCTAGGAAGCCTGGCTTAAAAATAAAAACAAGAACTTGGGAGAAAAAAAAACAACAAACTATCAGTGGAACTATCAGAACTCAGTGGATGCACACAGCACAGAATACAGAACTGGAAAAATTCGTCCAGGAAAGTCATTAAACAAATAAGCAGATTAAACTATTACACTACAACAACAACAACAACAAACCTTAGAGAAATCTGAATCAAAATTGTTAAAATATATTGTCTAAAATTTCTAGTTTTTTTAAAAAAATTTACACTATATGCAAAAAAATGAAATTATGCTACATACCCAGAAAAAAAAAAGCCAACAGAAAATGTCCTCAGAGAGCCCCAATTTTGAATCCAGTAGACAAAGACTTAAATTAGCTATTACAAATATGTTCAAGTTACAAATATGTTCAAGTCACTAGGGGAAACCATCTCTTAAAAACTAAATGG
The DNA here is from genome assembly GCF_949987515.2 of Delphinus delphis. Lineage (NCBI taxonomy): Eukaryota > Metazoa > Chordata > Mammalia > Artiodactyla > Delphinidae > Delphinus > Delphinus delphis. Next base: position 5,098,572 of record NC_082703.1, on the reverse strand, counting down.
GAAATACTAATATAGACTTTTAAATAAAAATGGGAACCATATATAAATTCTGAAGTTGAAAACTGTATTAACTAAAATGAAAAACTTCACTACAGAAATTTAAAAATCAATAGATTTAATCTGGCAGGTTTTATTGACCTGAAGATAGGTCAATGGAGATTATCTAGTATGAGGAAAGAAAGAAAATCAAATGACAAAAATAGTTTCATGGACCAGTGGGACAACATCAAGCGTATGAAATATTGGCCTATAGGGATTCCCAAACTGAGGAAAAAACAGAAAAGGGCAGTGAAGTATTTTAAGAAATAATGACTGAAAGCTTTTCAAATTTAATGTATACCTATATCTATATTTTTACAAGAAGATTTCTTTAAAAACTCCACATGGAATAATCTTAAAGAGATCCACAGATCATGGTCAAATTGATTCCACTCTTCATTAAAGACAAGGAGGCCAGGTGACAGTAGGCTGATATCTATAGAGTTTTGAAAGGAAAAGACTAAGAATTCTATATTTGGCTAAACTCTCCTCAGAAAATTAAGGGAGAAATGATAGCATTCCAAGATAAACACAGTCAGGGAGAACTCATCTTTAGCAAACCTTTCCAGCAAGACCTACTAAAGTGCATCCTTAAGGCTGAAATCAAAGGACACTAGGAGGTAACCAGGATCTACATGAAGTAACACAATGCTAATATAGTAAATTATCAAATAAAGTAAAAGAAAATATAATAGATAGTATAAACATATCTATTGTTTGGACTCTCTTCTATAGAATTTAAAAGATAATTGCATAAAAACAATTATTATAAAACATTTTCACTAGACTTACATAAAGATGTAAGATGTTTGACAGAAATAGAACAAGGGATGGGAAAACAGAGGTATATATATGCTTTTTGTTTACTTTTGATATTAAGTTAATATTAATTGAATGTCTTAAGATAGTAATTGTAACACCTAAGCAAACCACTCAGAAATAACTAAATATATATAGTAAAAGAAACCACAAAGAGATTAAACTATTACACTAGAAAATATCTATTCAATACAAATGAAGAGGTTATTGAGGAATAGAGGGTAAAGTATAAGATATATTGAAAACACATAGCAAAATAGCAGATGGAAATATTGCCTTACTTACATGAATAGATTAAACACTTCAATCAAAAAGAAGAGATTGACAGAATGTATTATAAGACATGATCCAACTATATGATGGTTGGAACAGTTAGGCGGGTTGGGCAAGGCAGTGATCACCTAAGTCCAATCAGGCAATTATATGGGCCAAGGCTGATGTACAGTTTTATTCTGGATTCACCTCGTTATCTTGGGTGTGACCCTTGTACCCTACCAACTGAGAGCCTTGCAAACATTTATCTTCTCTTCACTGAAAGTTTGCCAGGGATAAATATATGCCCTTTAGTCTCAGCATAGCTTCCTGGCCTACCAACACAGGCAGTTCAAAATGTAGTAAAAGGGGGCTTCCCTGGTGGCGCAGTGGTTGAGAGTTCGCCTGCCAATTCAGAGGACACAGGTTCGTGCCCCGGTCCGGGAAGATCCCACATGCTGCGGAGCGGCTGGGCCCGTGAGCCATGGCCTCTGAGCCTGCGCATCCGGAGCCTGTGCTCCACAACAGGAGAGACCACAACAGTGAGAGACCCACGTACAGCAAAAAAAAAAAAAAAAAAAAGAAAATGTAGCAAAAGGTTCTGGAGGAAGACTAAGATTTTTTTTAAAGGTAAAATTCCTCTACCATTTGGTCTTTGATCATCTTGTGACTACAAGAAAATTCGTAATGCCTTGTAAATTTTTTTTTAATCTATTAAATTGACCAAGTTTCTGGGCAGCGTTTAAGTTCCAAAGATGCAGACACCTCATGGAAAAATAGCCTATGGTTTTGACAGCCCCTCCCCTTCAATTCCAACTGCTAAAACTTTTCTAGTTTATCTTTCTTTTTTCTTGAAGATCTCTAGCTAAGCCAAGCTTGATCTTCAACTTTCAGAGTCTGCATATGTCCCTAGGAACATAAGTGGCTGTCAATTGTTCCCTAAGATAGGCAAAGTTTCTATCCTGCAGAGATTTAAATTAATTGTCTTTGGTTTCACTGTACTCTAAAGCCTTTAAAAATATCATCAATGCAATACACCTTGATTTTTCTAGTCATTTTCTTGTAGTTGCATCGTCACTTCTTGCTACATCCTTTCCCTAAATTGAATATTTAACACAGGTTTTATATTTAATGTAATTGCTAAATATGTAAATATCAATACATATTACTATTTATTTTCATATCCTTTGTTCTTTTATTTACTCTGTTCTTGCCTTCTTTTGGGTTAATCAAATGTTAATTGCTTTTGTTTTTCTCCCCTTTATTAGTTTTTAGTTTCTAATTATTATATTATTCTTCTTCTGTTTATCTTAGATTATAAAACAAATACTTGAATTACACCAATTCTTAATTTCTCTGAGTGCTTTCTTTTATTGGAATGATTGAGTTTTGTTTCAGTTATTTTTTTCCTGGTGATACTATCTTCTTCTATTTTTATACCTCTAGAGGTTAATATATTTTTGACATATTAATAGCTTCATTTCATAATATCCTTTGTCTATTCTAATATATATAAAGATATGTATGTTAGTCAGTTTCCAGAAAAAAATATATACAGAAAATCAAATTATGATAAATACCTTCACCAAATATTTCCAAACATTGTTTTATCCCGTTCATACATTTTCCGTTCACACAGATCCATTGATTCTCTGCACATGGATGCCCATCCTGAACATAAATGTCTTCTTGACATGCTGCAGATGTACCATTGCAATATTCAGAGAGATCACATTCATCAGTGGAAGCCCTACACACTTGTCCTTTTGCTATAAACTGGTGGGGTGAAGTAAATGATATTGAGTACAGCAGAATGGGAACATTTAAATATTATAAAAAATGATAACATTACTAATGTAGGTAATACAAAATTTTTAAAAGGCTCTTACAGCACAAGCATTACAGCACGGTCCAGTAGCACAAGCTGACCCAACATTGAGTCTACATGTGGCTTGGTTACAGCATGGGTCTGGCAGAGCTGCACAACCCTGAAAGGCAAATCAAATGCTCTGAAGTATGTTCCAACTTTTATTTACATTAAATAGATATTTTAATGAGGACAACATATTATATAATATACAGACTGATGCTTAACTTAAATGTTGGCAAACAGAAAAAAATAAAACCACTTATTCATTCATTTATTTAACATTTATTGGTCACCTAATGTGCTAAACCCAGTGTTCTTTATATCAGTAGGTTTGACTATATTCGTAGTAGGATTTTCTGAAGTCCCAGAGTCCACCAAAGCCAAGACATCGATAACCATAAGTTTATTTGCAGGGGTCGGGGGGAGGGATAAATGGAAGATTGGGATTGACACATGCACATTACTATCTATAAAATAGATAACTAATAAAGACCTATAGATAACTAATAAGGACCCTCTATACCCACTTTGGTAAGAGTTTTTATCATGAATCGATATTGAATTTTATCAAATGCGTTTTCTGCATCTATTGAGGTGATCATGTGATTTTTGTCTTTTCTTTCGTTGATGTGGTATATCACATTAATTGATTTGCGTATGTTGAACCATCCTTGTGAACCTGGGATGAATCCAACTTGGTCGTGGTGTATGCTCTCTTTTATGTGTTGTTGGATTTTGTTTGCTAGTATTTTGTTGAGAATTTTTGCATTTATATTCATCAAAGATATTGGCCTATAATTTTCTTGTTTGGTAGTGTCTTTTTCTGGTTTTGGTATCAGGATGATGGTGGCTTCATAGCATGACTTTGGGAATGTTCCCGCCTCTTCAATCTTTTGGAAGAGTTTGAGAAGGATCAGTGTAAGTTCTTCTTTGTAAGTTTGGTAGAATTTGCCTGTGAAGCCGTCTGGTCCTGGACTTTTGTTTGTAGGGAGTTTTTTAAATTACAGATTCTATTTCACTTCTAGTGCTTGGTCTGTTCAAATTATCTATTTCTTCTTGATTCAATTTTGGTGGGCTGTATGTTTCTAGAAAGTTGTCCATTTCTTCTAGGTTGTTGAATTTATTTGCATCTAATTGTTCATAGTTCAACTCTCCTATGGTTTTTTGTTGTTGTTGTTGTTGTATTTCTGCACTATTAGTTGTTATTTCTCCTTTTTCATTTCTTATTTTATTTGGGTCCTCTCAATTTTCTTCTTGGTGAGCCTGGCCAGAGGTTTGTCAATTTTGTTTACTCTTTCAAAGAACCAGCTCTTAATTTTATTGATTTTTTCTATTTTTAAATCTCTATTTTATTTATTTCCTCTCTGATCTTTATTATTTCCTTCCTTCTGCTGATTTTAGGTTTTGTTTGTTCTTCTTTTTCTAATCTCTTTAGGTGGTAGGTTACATAGTTAATTCGAGATTTTTCTTGTTTTTTGAGGAAGGCCTGTATAGCTCTGAATTTCCTTCTAAAAACTGCTTTTGCTGCATCCCGTAGATTTTGTATGTTTGTATTTTCATTGTCATTTGTCTCAAGGTATTTATTTATTTATTATTTGTTTGTTTTTGCAGTATGTGGGCCTCTCACTGCTGTGGCCTCTCCCATTGCGGAGCACAGGCTCCGGACGCACAGGCTCAGCGGCCATGGCTCATGGGCCCAGCCACTCCGTGGCATGTGGGATCTGCCAGGACCGGGGCATGAACCTGTGTCCCCTGCATCGGCAGGCGGACTCTCAACCACTGCGCCACCAGGGAAGCCCTCAAGGTATTTTTTAACTTCCTCTTTGATTTCATCATTAACCCATTGTTTTTTAGTAGCATGTTGCTTAGTCTCCATGTAATCATTTTTTTTCTCATGTCCTTTTCTGTGGTTGATTTCTAGTTTCATGCCATAGTGGTTAGAAAAGATACTTTAAATAATTTTTATGCTCTTAAATTTGTTGAGGCTTCTTTTGTGCCCTAGATGTGGTCAATCCTAGAGAATGTTCCAGGTGCACTTGAAAAAGCATGTGTATTCTGGTTTTCTTTGGATGTAATGTCCTGAAAATATCAATTAAGTCTTACTGTTCTATTGTACCATTTAGGATCTCTGTTGCCTTATTGTTTTTCTGTCTAGAAGATCTGTCCATTGATATGAGTGGGTTGTGATACTATATATTGGAAACCCTAAAGACTCCACATAAAACTACTAGAACTGATAAATGAATTCAGCTAGGTAGCAGGAAATAAAATTAACATAGAGAAATCGGTTGCATTTCTTTACACTAATAATGAAATATCAGAAAGGGAATTTTTAAAAAATCTCTTTTAAGATAGCATCCAAAAAAAAAAAAAAAAAAACTTAGGAATAAACCTGACCAAGGAGGTGAAAGACTTATATGCTAAGAACTATAAAATATTCATAAAGGACACTGAAGATAATTCAAAGAAATGGAAGGATATCCTATGCTCTTGGAAGAATTAATATTGTTAAAATGGCCATACTGCCCAAAGCAATCTACAGATTCAATGCCCTCTCTATCAAATTACCCATGGCATTTTTCACAGAACTAGAATAAATAATCCTAAAATTTATATGGAACCATAAAAGGCTCAGAATTGCCAAAGCAATCCTGAGGAAAAAGAACAAAGCAGGAGGTATGACCCTCCTAGACTTCAGACAATACTACAAAGCTACAGTGTGGTAGTGGCACGAAAACAGACATATGGATCAATGGAAAAGAATAGGGAACCCAGAAATAAACCTACACACCTATGGTCAATTAATCTTTGACAAAGGAGTCAAGAATATACAGTGAAGAAAAGAAAGTCTCTTTGGCGAGTGGTGTTGGGAAAGCTGGACAGCCACATGTAAATCAATGAAGTTGGGCCATTCCCCCACACCATACACAAAAGTAAACTCAAAATGGCTTAAAGACTTAAATATAAGACACGACACCATAAAACTCCTAGAAGAGAATATAGGCAAAATATTCTCTGACATAAATCATAGAAGGTAATAGAAATAAAAGCAAAAATAGGGCTTCCCTGGTGGCGCAGTGGTTGAGAGTCCGCCTGCCGATGCAGGGGACACGGGTTCGTGCCCCGGTCCGGGAAGATCCCACATGCCGCGGAGCGGCTGGGCCCGTGAGCCATGGCCACTAAGCCTGCGCGTCCGGAGCCTGTGCTCCGCAACAGGAGAGGCCACAGTGGTGAGAGGCCCGCATACCGCAAAAAAAAAAAAAAAAAAAAAAAAAAAAAAAAAAAGACATACTAAGGAAGTGTATGCTCAAGTGGGGAAGTATAAACCTAGGTCAACTCACCTATAGCAGGGGACCAGTACTGGTCCATGGCCTGTTAGGAACCAGGCCACACAACGAGAGGTGAGTGGTGGGTGAGCGAGCAAAGCTTCATCTGCCGCTCCCCATCACTCCCCATCACTTGCATTACCACCTGAACCAACCCCCGCCCCCGTCCGTGGAAAAATTGTCTTCCACGAAACCATCCCTGGTGCCAAAAATGTTGAGGACCGCTGAGCTATAGGGTTAAGACCTTGAAAATCACCAGTATGAATAATCTACAAACTGCTGAATTCATATACCAATATTTAAGTGTACTCATTAATATAATCCCAGTATACATCCTTAAGGTCTTTGTTGAAAAGGAAGTTTGATAAATTAGGTAAAATGGCAGTGTGACAGTATAAAAATTAACTAATAATTTTTTATGTAATTCTGGTGTGTAATCTTCCAAATTAGTACCAACCTTCTGATCCCCACAGTCACATTGTTCTCCTTCTTCGACTTCTCCGTTACCGCAAACTGCCACTTTGTATGTTGAACCTAAACGTGGCTGGTTTTGAAGACACTGGGACTGTGACTTTGAAATAAAATGCGCAAAATCTTCCATACTGCAGTTACTAAAGATCTTCACACCACTGGAGTGACTAAAAATACATCAGACATCAGACTTTTATGTAACTGTCGCTTCCGTAAATTGACTAGCCTCAGAAGAAAAGTCTATAATCTAATGATAAATATAGCTAATATAAAATTACTAAATTTTAAGGCAATAGACTCAAATTCTAGTCATGTGGATTATTACAGGAAAATGTTTTTTGCATGAGGACCATGAAAAACATTAGAAATTTTTGGACAAACTACCAATTTTGGTGTTTTTTGTGGTTGCATCCAGCTTGAATATACTCTTTAATTATATTAACCATAAATAATAGATTTATTATTACATTGCCAACAACTCAGATGATTTCTATCTAAATACCAGAAAACAAAAGGAGAAAAATTGATAGAACTTTAATATTATTGAGAACTAGGCAATGCAAGAGGTTTACTCTGTGTGAACTTGTTTATAGAGGGGTACACTTTCTGATAATGAATGTTGTCATTAGGAAGAGATTATCAATCATAATTATATCCAATTGGATAATTTATTTGCAGCTTGAATCCTTGCACATATTTGCTGGATGTTCTCATTCTCTATTCTCCCATTTTTCCTTGATAATAGAGCCTCTTATACATAACTTCCTTGTATAATACATTTAGCTTTTGTAAAGCTAGGAGCAGGCCATTGGCCTTAAATGAAACCATAAATTTAAGTTATATGAAGTAATGTTTACAGCTGTGCTTTTATCTGCCCTTTCATTCTATTGGCAAGAGGCCCCAGTTTCTGGCCATATGGACCTCTATATAAAGTTACTAAACTGTCCTCACGATATGGCACCTAGCTTCAACCTGGGCACCTGATCAAAGAGAGAGTACAGAGAAATTTGCAAACTCTTTAATTATCTAATCTTGAAAGTCACACACCATCAACTCTACCATGCTCTATTTGATGAAAACAAGTCACCAAATCCAACCCATACTCAATAGGAGGGAAATTAAACTCTACCTCTTGAAGGGAGAAGTAGCAACAATTTGTGGATGTATTTGAAAACTACCATTCTCTTTTACTTTCATTTTACTTAAAATTAAAAAAAAAAAGCTATACTCTGTTCTATCTCAATGTATTTTATTAAACATTTTTTTCTTAGTCATTGTTTCCAAAGCTCAGATATATTGCTACCTTCGAATGAGCCAAAAAAGCACAGTTTCATAACGACAACTTCTTTATCTAAAGAAACAAAGTTCCTAATTAAAATATTAAAATGTCAAAGAAAGTTGAAATTCGGAAACATATTAGGTAGCATGTCTGACTCGCTGGATACATAGACTGAATAAAACATGGACTACTGATTGTGAGCCCTCAGAAAAATGACAGTCTTTTGTAAAAAAAATCAGTGTGGGCCATGTATTTTCTATGGATTACAGAAACAAAATAACATGTTAAACTCCTTAAGTACTTCTATTTAATAAGCCAAATTTTAAGGTTAGATTGAGGACACCTGCCTCAGAAAGGCATATGTCCTACTAGGACTCCGTCCTGTGCAAAATCACTGAATGTGATAGTGTCAAAAGGCATTAAAGATGAATAATTCTAGAAGATGTTTCCCACCAGTTTAAAGACAGCAATGAATCCTTTTCAAATATGCCCTCTTTATTCAGATTTTCCTTTAAATAGTAGATTTTCACATCATTTTTTTTGCCATTCAATGATGAATAAAATGTCTGTGTTGTCCAAAATTTTAGAATCATGCAATGCTATTCAAATGATGCAAAGCATTTAAAGATATGATTAATAAGCATTTTTTGCAAGATTGTAATTTGTCAAACTAAGCTTTTTAAAAAAGCATTTCCACAGATGAATGGTTTCTATATGTGTGTTAATAATTCCACCAATTTTATACAGGCCATAATTATATATTTTTAAGTGGAATTTCTATTTTTTTCATATCTACACAAGAATCAAAGTTATGTTAAAAAATTAATGAAAAAAATTTCAACATTCATTAAGATTGTAGGCTAAGTTTTTTGGTTGATTAAAGTGCTTTGGGGAGAAATTGGAAAGTGAAAAAAAGGCAAAATATTAGAGATAATATAAAAGAAATTAAATGTACTGTTAAATAAAATGTACTGTTGGGTTACAGTTTAAAAAAATAAAATAAATAAAAAGTATAAGAGACTGGGTCCAGTCACTGACTGGATGATGGTTTCCATAAATCTCCTGACTATTTGGTTCTAATTCCGTAAAATCTCATAGCATATTCTAAATACTGAGGATAATAGCAAAAACTTCAGTAGGCCTTTGAGGCATGATAACTGCTGCAAAACGCCTCCCTAATAAATCATTCTTGTATAACGAACACAAGCCCATACTTGGCTTATCAAATCATGCATTAAATTATAAAATCATGCAAGTAACAGTGATAAATGTAGAGGTAAGTCACATGAGATAGCAAGTGTGACATTAGATTACAAGAAATATTGAGATATGCAGCAGGGGCACTGGAATACATATTTTGATCTGGGGTCATTGGCCACAGTTTATATTCGACCATTAATAATTATTTTAATAGCATAGACTTTCATAAACAAAATACACCAAACTTATTTTCATATAAACTATATATGTAAAGCATATAAAAGCAAAGCATCTTACATTGCTTCTGGGTTCATTACGCAGACAGCTCCTGGGCAATGGCATTTGTTGATGTCATCATAAGTTATTCCCATACTAAGGCTCAGTAATTGAGCCATAATAACTGCAAGTGATTCCAGACTTATGGTTCTGGGGTGCTGGGGAAAAAACCATACATGTATACATTCACATTTTAGGAGATAATTTATTTACCTGGAGTATAATGTAATTATTAAAAATAGTCACATGATAAAATAGAATAGAGACATCAGATATGTTAATCACAGAAATGCCATCCATGTTGGCCTAATATGTTACAGGTACCATTATCAATATAAGGAAAATATGAAAAGTGAAGTGTGAAATTTTACAAAAATGTAAATGTATGGTTCATTTGGTGGCATCAGGCCAAGAACATATTTGTCCCAATAACTTGTTAATCATATATAACAATAGCTATAACCATGTTTGTACTCATAAAAGAAAGTCTTTAAAGACACACACATATACACACACAGTATCAATTATAAATGAACAGTTTGTGCTCATTTATAATTTAATTATAGGAGATAATATTTTATATGCTGTTTCATGCATTTAAAAAAACATAAATTAGCTCACTGAATTAATTTATATTATGATAATAATGACTGATAAGAATGCTAACTCTCCACAGTTGCTTAAACTTTATTTTCAAAACTAAATGCTTTTATCACTTTTTAACAAATGTAAGATGCTTATTATAGCACACTTAGACCATGCTAAACATACAATTTTTAAGAAAAATCCACAAATCACAATATCCCTTCAAATATATCTAATAACATTGATGACTATACTTCAGGATAGGTTCCTAGGGATATATTTTGGTATCTTCTGTTTGCCTCTGTCAATCAACTTTCCATTACTTTCCACCCTACTCTCCAGATCAGAAGGACTATACCAATGGATTATGTCAAAGGGTTCCTTTGCCCTCTGCTCTCACCTTGATTTGGTCTAATGGGGAGGAAAGGGTGAGAAAAGAGCAGGGTATTTATTACCATCACTTCCAGGGTACCTATGACTGTCTGAACCCTTGAGTAGAGGTTTCTACCTTCCATGTATAACCCTAATAAACTGACACTGTCCTTTCCTTCAAGCCTAGGGGACAATTACATATCTTTATTACTAGCCCTGAGGTAATGCAAAGTCCCTACATCTTGCGTACACATTGATAAATGGTCCCTTTATCAAAATAACACAGGTGAATGTACCATCCATTTTCAGAGAGAGGGGTGGAGGAGAGAGGGGGAGAGAGGGAGGGAGGAGGGAGGGAGGGAGAAGAACAAAAAGAAGAGAAGGAGGAGGGGGAGGGGGCAAGGGGAGGTAGATGAAGAGGAGGAGGAATGCTTGATTCTATGGGGAAGAAAATGACGGATTCTGATAAATTTTGCACATTTAAATAATAGGATATTATAAATAATAATATAATAAATGAGAGAATATTATGTTATCAGTGTAGTTATTCAGCTTTTCTTGTCTTCAGGATATTGTAGGAAAGGCCTGGCAATCATTCAATCAATATATCTTTACAATTGCTTTTTTTTTTTTTTTTTGTGGTACGTGGGCCTCTCACTGTTGTGGCCTCTCCCGTTGCGGAGCACAGGCTCTGGACGCGCAGGCTCAGCGGCCATGGCTCACGGGCCCAGTCGCTCTGCGGCATGTGGGATCTTCCCGGACCGGGGCACGAACCCGTGTCCCCTGCATCGGCAGGCGGACTCTCAACCACTGTGCCACCAGGGAAGCCCTACAATTGCTTCGTTTTCTCCGTCTCTCCTGTTCCTTATTATCACTCATAGCGCAGTAAGAGGGAAATAACAACATCCAAAAAATTTCATGTGATTTGTATAAAATCCCAATATGCAACTTTTTTATTCTTTATCTTCTGATTAGTGCATATGTTCTGGTCTCTCCTTTCCTTGTATCAAAGGATCAAAGACATGGTTTTGTATTTGAGATGGAATTTCTTTACACTCCCCTTCTGACACTCTTACTTCTATTAGTCATCTTGGGTTGCCCTCAAACAATATCACAGAAAACATTGCTCAAGGTGCCAGCAGGGTCAGTCTCTGGTGAGGTGTGTCTCCCAGGCTTCTGGAGGGCTGCCTTTGCCCTGCGTCCTCAGTGGCCCTCCCTCCTTGTGTGCTGGCTCCTCCTTTCCCCACAAAGACACCAGTCCTATTGGATTAGGGGCCCAGGCCTATGACCTGCTTTAACCTTAATGACTCCCTTAAAGGCCCCTTCTCCAAATACAGCCACACTGGGGGTTAGGGCTTCAGTATATGAATTTTAGGGGGACACAACTTTGTCCATAACAGACTAGTAAGAAAACCTTGAAAAATGTATGGACTGGAGTACGAGAATTTGCTAGAAGTTATGGTTATGACTACTTCTGTTATGAAAATAACGTAAGGGAAAATGTAAAATTATATTTAGCATTGGATTTTTAAAAATATTTTTAGAAAAAATTTACAACTAAGCAGACTAGTTTCTTTTGGTGAATAATGCCTGCTTAGGACAACAGTTGTCAAATAACAAGAACAGCACCTGGTGTTTGTTATGGCTTCTTATGTGCCAATCACTAGGCTGAGAAATTTCCTGACAAGTAAGTATTGAGATTCCTTTATTGTGTACCATGTGGTCATTCTCTATAAATGTGTCTGCCATGTATGTTTTGTAGTCTCTAATTTAGAAATCAAGATTCTACATAGGCCTTTCAGACAAAGCTTATCAATAGTGTTTAAATTTTCTAAATTTTGTTCTGAGAGATTAATTATTGCTTTGTTTATTTTAGAGTTATTTAGCTAGGTACATATGAGTTCAGGTTTATTCATATAATGATAGTCAAAGTATGTTTCATCCTAAATAATGAATCACTTAAAATTCATATTTATTTTACTTGAAAAACATTTTGCTGTTTTATGTTAATATTGATACATTAATTTTCCTTTGGTGACATAGTCTGTTCTTTTTCTTATTCTTAAAATTTCTGTAGCATTACACATGAGTTTGAAACTTATAAAGAGAAAACAACCTGATAATTTTTAATAGCTGAAATTAAAACTTTAAAAAATCTCTCTTGATTATTGTCCCTCTGAAATTACTAATAACATTTTATTCTGTATGATGGCTTCATGCTTTTTAAATAATTTATCTTAAGTCAAGTGTACAAATCTTAAGTGCCTTGATGCAGTTTTATATAAATATACATACACATACATATATGTATATATACAATATCTATATACACACATATACACATGCATAATTTATTTATACATATTATTTGTGCACACATATATACACACATATTTGTGAAGTGCATGTCTGTGTGCATGTGACACATACCTACACAACCACGACAGTGAATAAGATATAAAATATTTTTATCACTCAGGAAGTTCTCTCCAGCAAGTTTTCAGGAATTATCTTGCCACAAAATTTAACTTCTATTCTGATGTTTAGCAATATGGTTTATCTTTCCTACACTTTATTTTCAGAAAATGGCATACGAAGTAAAGATTCTTTTGTTTGTGGTTTCTTTTGCCCAACATACAGTTTTTGAGATCAATGGTGAGTATAACAGTACTTCTTTTTATTGCTTACATTATATGAAGCAATAAAAAGCACATGTTTATCAATTTCATGGATAATCAGTATTGTTAAGATGTCAAATTGACCTAAAGATTCAATTCAAAACCAAAGTCCGAGTAGTTTTTGTTGAAACTGACAAGCTGATTTTAAAAGAGAAAGTCAGAAAACCTAGAAAAGCTAAATCAGTATGAAGAAGAAATAGTAGGGCTTACACTATAATTTTCGATGATTTACCATAAAACTATAGTTATTAAGACAAGGTGGTGCTGGAGAAAGGAGACATAAAGCTGTCTATCTATGTATCTATCATCTATTCATCATCATCAACTCTATCTTGTACCTACCTTTTAATATTTAAGTATATATTTATGTTTAATTATTAGCCATTGTATTAATCAGGCTTCTCTAGAGAAACAGAATCAATCGCACACATACGATAAGGAATATTATACATGAAGAGGCTTATTATAAGGAACTGGCTCACACAATTCTGAAGGCTGGCAAGTCTAAACCTGCAGAGTGGGCTGGCAGCCTGGGCACACAGGAGAGCCGATGGCACAGATGAAGCCTGAAGGTATTCTGCTGAAGAATTTCTTCTTGCTTGAAGAGGATGGACTTTTTGTTCTATTCAAGCCTTCCACCGATTAGATGAGGCCAACCCACATTATGGAGGGCAAAGTGCTTGACTCAGATTTCACTGATTTAAATATTAATCTCATCAAACCCCTCCAAGTTGACATATAAAATTAACCACCACAAGCATGTCTCAAACTTTACAGGTTCAGGTTCAAAATGAAACTTTCTTCCACCCTTATATTCCCCTCTGCCCCCAAAGCCAGCTGCCCTGCCTTCCTCTACCTAGCTTCTCAAGAAGAATGTTGAGCATAATCACTGATGTTTCCATGCCATTCATGGCATGTATCCAGTAACTTAGCAAGCCCTATATGTTCTGCTTTCATGATATATACCAGATAAAAGCTACTTCTCGCATATCCAAGAATAAAACACCAGTTAATACCATTCATCTGCAATTGTCTCCTATATGGTCTCCTTGTTGTGGATCCTCACCCCTCTACGATCACTTTTGTATAAGGTAACCAGAGAAATATTTCTCTCTGGCTTCAAAACTTCCAGTGCCTTTTCATTGCAAAGAGGATAAAATCCAAAACGATTTACCAAGATCCATAAGGCTGTATATGATTAGTCTGTTGCTTACTTCGACAATCAATATTTTCACAGCCATCTTGTTCTTGATATTCATTTCCATCTGAAAGCCTTGAATTTAATGATCATTTTCATGGGTTCTGATTTCCTAGGTCTTGCAATGACTGCCTTTGTCTCATCATTCATTCCTCTTCTTAAAAACCTTCTCCTCGAAATTTTTCTCTGATCACCCCAGCTAAAATAGCCTACCTCACATCCCATCAATTTTTATCATATTCTCCTAATGTATCTTCTTATTAGGAAATGCAAATATAAGATTGAAATAATTGGTTCCCTCAAAATTGTGTAGAATGTGTTCCTAAAAGCATTGTTTTTCCCCTTGTGAGATTTTAAAATAATATATCAATTCTTTTAATACCTTGGTGTTATTCTGAATTTCTAGTTCTTCTTGTGTAACATTTTAGTAAATTATGGGCTTCTATTAACAATATACTATTTGTCTAAGTTTTCAAATTTATTTAAGTTATAAATTGTTCTATTATCTCTTAAATGTTATTTATATCTGTAGTTCTCCATTATTTTTGTAATTTTATTAATATATTCCTACTCTGTCTTATAAAAATAGTTTTGCCAGAAATATTTTTGTTCTTAATTTGTTAAAGGCCTAATATCTTTTTTGAATATCTCCGTCCTACTGATCATCTGTCTTTCTTTGATTTTTGCTTTTATCTTCACTATTACCTGTGTTCAACAAGTTTTAGGGCAATGTTGTTTCCATCTTTCCACATATTTTAGGTTGGATAATTGGCTCACTGATTTAAAGGTTTATTTTCTGCAAAATTCACTAGATACTAATATCCTTAACTATTCTGCCTGATTCTGCCTGATATTCTGCCTGACATATTGCCTAATCAGTTTATCTACACTGCAATATCTTAACTACCATACTTTTATAAAAAGTTTATATCTTCAACTTTTACTCAATTTCCAAACTGCTTTATCTATTTTCTTTTTTTATATTTATAAGATTTTAGTATAAGCTTGTCAATTTTACCCCCAAAAGCCTGCTGAGATTTTGATTAGGAATGCACTGACATCTCTTCAATATCGTAAAAGAAAACTGAATTCTATACGAAAGAGAAAACATTTCAATAAAGTAAGAACAAAATCCATATGAACATATCAATAGCTATAGTAAAAAATCTGTTACCAAAATGGGACATTTAGAAAAAAATTCATATAACTTTAAATGGAATTAATTCCCCGTCAAAAATAATGACAGGATAAAAAAATAAAATACATTTTTTAAAGTTTAGAAAATTAGAAATGGAATTGAGCTTTCTTATTACGTTAAAGAATGTCTATGATAAACCAGAATGAACATAATACCTAATAGTACAATATTGAGAGTTTTTCCCTTGAGATCAGGAATGATACAAAATGCCTACTATGAATTCAGTTAAACATTGTTCAACTTGAATTGTTCTTGGGATCCTAGGCAATTCAATAGGAGAAAAACATTAAAAAAATAAAAGATAGACATATTGGAAAAAAATGAATAAAATTGTTTTAATTCACATATGACAAAGTTGGACACAGAAAAATTTAAATCTAAAACTACTAGAAATAAATATAGAAATATTATTGTATACAAGTCAGTGTATAACATTCAGTTGTTTTTCAACATAACAGAAACTCATAAATTATACTTAAAATGTAGTATTTACTAATATCATCAAACAGTATAGAATTTACTGGTATGACTAGGAATAAATCAAACAAAATATTTGCAAAACTTCTACATATAAAGCTACAAACAGGGGCTTCCCTGGTGGCGCAGTGGTGGAGAGTCCGCCTGCCGATGCAGGGCACACAGGTTCGTGCCCCGGTCCGGGAAGATCCCACATGCCACGGAACGGCTAGGCCTATGAGCCATGGCCGCTGAGCCTGCGCATCCGGAGCCTGTGCTCCGCAACGGGAGAGGCCACAACAGTGAGAGGCCCGCGTACTGCAAAAAAAAAAAAGCTACAAACAGTTTACACCTGTTTGCTATCTATAGTGTATTTTACTCTAAATTCCATTTTCTCATGTTTACTTCTTATTTAACCAAAGTATGTTTTATTATTTTATATTCACCTTCACTTTGCCCTATTAATGTATTTTTTGTAAAGAACTAATGTTTGAACTTAAATTTTTTTTTTAAAATCCATCAGAGACTCCATCTCTTACTTGGTGAGTTTAATTCATTTACATTCACATGATTGTCATTATATTAGGGTATGTTTAAAACATTTCCTTTGATTATTTTCTATTCATTTTATTTTACATTATTGTTTTTAAGTTTCTTCTTTCTTGGCCATCTTTACATTTCTTCCATTAGACTATTATATGGTGTAGTTTTCTTCTTATTTGTTCTTAAGACCAACATTCATTTCATATACCCTTACTTCTTTCTAAAACATACCAATATCTTTACTGTTTTCTTAAGAAGACAAGTTCTATATATATATATAACAAGTTCTATATATATATAACCAAAGCGTTGTGAAATAGGAGCAAAAACATACCAATTTTAAGCACACCAAGATTTTCTGCTAAGATAGAAATGGCAATTATTGCATTTGATTCTGTTTTTCTTCACCTATGTCCCAGGAAGCATTTTGCGGCAATTGATAAATAGTTTCAAAAGTTTTATTTTAACTTGCTTCATAATTGAATCAGCTACATAATGAAGAAAATGCTCAAAATCTAAGCTTGAAATTAAAATTAGTTATTAAATATTGAGTATATTAAAAATTTATGAGCATCTTATAAGACTATAAAATAGATCACTACCGTAACTTTCTAAAAGAGGGTAATTTGAACTCACAAGAAGAAAATTGTAAAAATTTTATATGTATTAAGTTAAATGTGTTATATGTGTTAAGTTAAACTTCTTATAGTTCACACATTTCTGTCAGCAGCAGGAACAAAGATCCCTAGAATCATTATGCAAATTTTAATATACTTAGCCATAATAAAATACAGAAATAGTTAATTGTATATTACTCTAAATAGCATCGTACTTATACATCTTAGCCAAGTCACTTAAACCGTACCATACCAGAGCAACACCTCCTCCATAGTATTTATCACACAGTCTCCCTTGAAAGGTTGCACCAACATAATTTGGTTTTTCTCTGTAACTTAAGTTTAAAAAAGAAGCAAATCATAAAATTTTGTAAAATTAAGAACAAGTAATATTAAATTTACCTAATACTTTTTGTTTTGCATACTTATATAACAAATTCATAGATATTTCCACTTTAACACTAAGATAACAAAGCATAGAAAGGGACTAAACGTGTCTGCTTATTTTGCAAATAGATTTAAAAAACAAATAATAAACAGTGTATTATCATACGGATTTTTAGAGAATAATGAAGATATTTTTATGTAATTAAAAAATTATACTGATTCCTATAACGTAAAAATGATAAAAATAAATAAAATTTCTTAAAAGTAGAAAGCTAAGCCAATGAAGTTGACAAATGGGCAGAGTAAGCTTATGTGTTGAAGTCTCCCCTTAATCAGATAGAATTAGCCTGCCCTAGCCATGCAAAGGCATGCATATTTGTGGGACAAAAAATAACTTAAAAGATTATAATTTTATAATTATATACATGATTTTTACATAATATGATAATATATAATACATACAGGTTCTGAATATTGATAAGAGAAAAACAAAGAGATTATTAAATAGAAAGGGAGGCTTATATTTTTAAAAGTGCAGCTCACTGTGAATATAGTATGTCAGAGATATTGAAATGTACAATAGTGTTTCCATTTCATCACTATTTTGTTTTGATTTTATGGAAATAAAACATTAAAAGAAGGCCATATTACTATATTCATAAAATTCAGGTATATTTTTTCAGACAGATATTGTTAATATTTTATGTATAGTTAGGCACATTTAATGATACGTTATATACTCAAGGTAAGAAAGCGTGGTAATAAGATTGAAGTGAGTTTTAGCTATAAGTCAATAAAAAGAGTAATTATATTAGTAATTCTGCTATAAAACCCGTGTTGTGAAAAATAATATTCACAGGATGTTGTACATAAAAAAATGACATAAGATTTTTTTCCCTAAGGGCCTGTCAACTGTCAGAAATCAGGTCAAATTACATATGCTTTCTAATGTATAAGATTTAGTAATGCCAAGATATACTTACACAAGTAAAAATGCCACATCATGTGGACGCAAAACAAGATAAGATTGTTTCCATTTTAAAAATCTGCGTAATAATTCATTGGCATCTCCAGTTACCTGAATTTTATTTTCATCTATCCAAAGCTCTAATGAAGATAGAATTATTGTAATATTAAATGAATCAAAAATCTAAAATTGAAGACATAAAGAAAATATGTTCAAACTACATGGTTTAAATAGATTTGGGAATTTATCTGCAAAAATAAACGCTATACCGATGTAAATATTAAAAACCTAAACTGTAAATCTGGATTGGATCTTATAAATTCTATTAGCAAGTAATAAATATCACTAATAAAACAAGTAATAAGTAACATTTTGATATGCTTGTGCTTAAGCCAGCCCAATGTCAAGTGTTTAATTTAAGCCTTACAAAACCCTAATTAGGTATTTACAATTATTATTACTCCAATTAAACAGTTAGAAAACTGAAACTTAAGATGATTATATATTTGCCCTCTTTCACACAATATGTGTATTCAGGCAGGGTCATAAAAAAAGTCTGAGAATTGTTTAAGTAACACAAACAAATGCAAAAGCAAACACTTACAGCATTGGTCAATCCAATCAACTGGAAAATTTTTTGAGTGACAACAGTTGTATCAGAACCCATATGATTATACTGAAAAAGATAATTGCCTTTTAGATCTAAATATATATTGCTTAATATTTAATGATGGTTATTATGTTTAAAATTTAGAAGTATGAGTTAAGAAATTATTTAAATTACCCATTTATTAGTTTTTAAATAGTATTTATTATTATAGACATAATGTGTGGAAAATTAAAAATATTAAAAAAATACAAAAAGGCACTACAAACTCTTGCAAAATTAAGAGAAGAAGAAAGCCTTCTAAACACATTTTACAAGGCCAGCATTATCCTAATATTGAAACCAGACAAAAACACCCCAAGAAAAGAAAATT
The DNA here is from genome assembly GCF_949987515.2 of Delphinus delphis. NCBI lineage: Eukaryota > Metazoa > Chordata > Mammalia > Artiodactyla > Delphinidae > Delphinus > Delphinus delphis. Next base: position 5,079,059 of record NC_082703.1, on the reverse strand, counting down.
ACAGGCCAATATTCCTGATGAATATAGGCGGAAAAATCCTCAAGAGAATATTGGCAATGCAAATTCAACAGCACACTAAAAGGATCATACATCATGATCAAGTGGGATTTATTCCAGGGATGCAAGAATGGTTCTATTTCTATGAATCCATCAATGTGATGCACACCACATTAACAAAATAAAGAATAAAAAAATCATATGATCATCTCAATAGATACAGAAAAGGCATTTGACAAAATTCAACCTCCTTTCAGGATAAAAACTCTCAACAAAGTGAATACAGAGGAAATGTGTCTCAGCAAAATAAAGGCCACGGCCAACATCATGCTCAACAGTGTAAAGCTAAAAACTTTCCCTCTAAGACCAAGAACAAGGGAAGGATACCTACTATCGCCACTCTTATCTAGCATAGTATTGGAAGTCCTGGCCAGAGAGATTAAGGAAGAAAAAGAAATAAAAGTATTCAAATTGGGGAAAAAGAAGTAAAACTGTCACTGTTTGCAGCTGACATATATAGAAAACCTGAAAGGCTCCACCAAAAAACTGTTGGAACTAAGAAAAATTCACCAAAGTTACAGGATAAAAAACCAATATGCAAAAATCTGTTATATTTCTTTATAATAATAACAGGCTCTCAGAAAGAGAAATTAAGAAAACAATCCCACTTACAATTGCATCAAAAGAATAAAATACCTAGGAAAAATTTAACCAAGGAGATAGGTCTTTACACTGAAAACTAAAAGACATTGATGAAAGCAACTGAAGAAGGCACAAATGAGTGGAAAGTTATTCCAAGCTCATAAATTAGAATAGTTAATATTGTTAAAATGTTCACACTACTCAAAGCAATATACAGATTCAATGCAATCCTTATCAAAATGTCAATGGCATTTTTCACAGAAATAGAACAAACAGACCTAAAATTTGTATAGAACTACAAAGACCCTGACTAGCCAAAGCAAATGTGAGAAAGAACAAAGCTGGAGACATCATGTTCCCTGATTTCAAACTATATTACCGGTACAAAGCACTGTGGGTGGTATTGTCATTAAAACAGACACATAAATCAATGGAACAGAATAGAGAGTTTAGGAAAAAACCCAACACATTATCGTGGGTTAATTAGTTTACACAAATGGGGAAAGGACAGTCTCTTTAATAAATAATGTAGGGAAAACTGTACAACACATGCAAAAGAATGAAACTGGACTACTATCTTACACCATACACAAAAAAATAATTCAAAATGTATTGAAGACTTGAATGCAAGACCTGAAACCATAAAACACCTAGAAGAAAACAGGTGATATGCTCCTTCACATTGGGTGGATAATGAACAAAGCATGAATATTTTTAATATTCAAAGTTTTCTTACAAGTTGACAAGAAGGCAAACAACCATTAATGAAATGAGCAAAAGGATTAAGTTGTCAGTTCAGTGAAAAGAAAATACTAGTGGCCAGTAAACATTAAATGATGTTCAAATTAATTCTCAGTTAAAGAATGGAAGTTAAAATTACAATGAGATATAATTTTATACCCATTGGCTGACAAAAATTAAAGAGAAATATAAAACTAATCGTTGGCAAGTATGAGAGGAAAATACTACTTTCAGTTTTACCTTGGAGATGCGAAAAGTTACAGCGTTTTTATAAAGCAATGAACAATATCTATTGAAATTAAACTACATACGTATCCTTTGACCCATCATCCATACTCCTGGTTACCTACTTTCACAGAGATTATGTTCCCAAGATGTAAGAACTCATGACTAAGGATACTTCATGTAGCATTATTTATAGTGACAAAGCAACATTTAAAACACTGGAAACAAAGTGAATACTCAACAATAATAGAATAAATGAATAAATGATGGTATATAAATACAATGGTATGCTGTGCTGCCCTTAAAAATGAATTAGCTATTCAGTTGATTTGAAAGACCGCCCACCAAAAAAATTAATGAGTATATTAAATAATCCAAGCAAACATCAGAGACTGACAGACTTGATTAAGGAAAAAAAACAATTAAATATAAATTGTTACAGAAGGGATGTCCCTGGTGGTCCAGTGGTTAAAACTCCATACTTCCACTGCAGGGAGCACAGTTTGATCCCTGGTCGGGGAACTAAGATCCCGCATGCCGTGCGGCATGGCCAAAAGAAAAAAATTGTTACAGAAGACACAGTACATTTTCAAGGACTGGGAAGTCCATCAGGAAGACATAAAACTATAAACATTATATGCATCTAAGAACTGAGCCTAAAAATTACACGAAACGCACAAGTGAAGGGAGAAATAGAAAATTCAACAATAATGTATGGAGATTTAAGTACACAATTTCAGTAGTAGAATAACTGGTCAAAAACTCAACACAGATATAGGAGACTAAAACTAAACCCTAAACCAACAGATATTTATAGAATATTCCACCCCAAAATGTCACAACATGCGCTTCTCAAGTGCTCATGGAACATGATCTAGGAATAGACTATATACTAGGTTATAGGATAAGCTTCAACTGAGTTAATACAATTAAAAAATACAAAATTGCTCTCTGACCATAAAAAATCAACAACAGAAAGAAATTTGAGAAATTCAAAGTATGTGGAAATTAAACAACAGATTATAAATAACCAATAATCAAAGAAGAAATCACAGGGAAATTAGAGAATACTAATACAACATAGTAAAATTTATGGTATTCAGCTAAAGCAGTGCTCAGAAGGCAACTTATAGGAAATAGCTATATTAAAAAAAAGAAGCACCATCTCAAATAACTAATTTCCACTTAGGAAATTAGTGAATGAAAAGCAAAGAACTCAAAGGAAGGAAATGGAAGAAATTAATAAAAATCAGAGCAAAATGAAATATGAATATAAAAAACAACATATATTAACAAAACAAAAATTATTAATTCAGGATAAAAGAAAGGTTACAGTCACTAACCATAGAGAAATAACTAGCCTTGTAAATGAACACTGTGAAAAATAATGTGGCAACAATTTAGATAACTTAGATGAAATGAATGATTTCTTATAATAAACAGATACTGAAACTGACTCAAGAAGAAACAGAATATGTAACAAGCAAAAAGATTAAATATGCATTTAAAAAATTCCCACAAAGAAAAGCCTAGTTCTAGAAGGCTTTATTGGTGAATCCAATCAAACATTTAGAGAAGAATTAACACCAATTCGTTACAAATTCTCCTATAAAATCGGAGGGAACCCATTTCTATTCATTCAATAAGGTCAGTATTACCCTGATATGAAAACCAGAAAAGACATAACAAGAAAATAAAAGTCCAAAACAAACTACATTCCTCATGAATATTATTGTAAAAATCCTAATCAGAAAACTAACCAATTTATGCAACACATAAAAAGAATTAGACACCACGACCAAGTGGGATTTATCTCAGAAATACAAGCTTGGCTTAATGTCTAAAAACCAATAGATGTATTTCAAAACATTATAGAACAAGGAACATAATGACCAAAACCCACATGATTCTTTTTTTCCTTTTTACATCTTTATTGGAGTATAATTGTTTTACAATGCTGTGTTAGTTTCTGCTGTATAACAAAGTGAATCAGCTATACGTATACATATATCCCCATATCCTCTCCCTCTTGCATCTCCCTCCCACCCTCCCTGTCCCATCCCTCGAGGTGGTCACAAAGTACTGAGCTGATCTCCCTGTGCTATGCAGCTGCTTCCCACTAGCTGTCTATTTTACATTTGGTAGTGTATTTATGTCAATACTACTCTTTCACTTTGTCCCAGCTTCCCTCCCCACCCCCTGTGTCCTCAATTTCACTCTCTACGTCTGCGTCTTTATTCCTGTCCTGTCCCTATGTTCATCAGAACCTTTTTTTTTTTAGATTCCATATATATGTGTTAGCATACGATATTTGTTTTCCTCTTCACTCTGTATGACAGACTCTAGGTCCATCCACCTCACTACAAATAACTCAATTTCATTTCTTTTTGTGGCTGAGTAATATTCCATTATATACATGTGCCACATCTTTATCCATTCATCTGTCGATGGACATTTAGGTTGCTTCCATGTCCTGGCTATTGTAAATAGTGCTGCAGTGAACATTGTGGTACATGTCTCTTTTTGAATTATGGTTTTCTCAGGGTATATGCCCAGTAGTGGGATTGCTGGGTCATATGGTAGTTCTATTTTTTTTTCCCATAGTGGCTATATCAATTTACATTCTCACCAACAGTGCAAAAGGGTTCTCTTTTCTCCACACCCTCTCTAGCATTTATTGTTTGTGGATTTTGTGGAAACTGGACATTCTTTCAAAAGACACAGAAGAAGCATTTGACTAAAGAAAAAAAAAAGCTCAATAAACTAGGGATAGATGAGAACTCCCTCAACCTGATAAAAGACATCTATTAAAAAACCACAGATAGCATCACACTTAATGGTGAAAGAATAAGTGTTATTTCTCTTAGATCAGGAAAAAGATAAGTATATCTGTTCTCATTGCTACTATCACAGCTTTCACTGGAGGCTCTAGCCTAAGCATTTAGTAAAGGAAAAGAAACAAGAGGCATCTACGTAGGAAAAAAAGAAGTTAAACACTCTATTAACAGACAAAAAGATGTGTATATATAAAAATCCTGGGCTTCCCTGGTGGCACAGTGGTTGAGAGTCCGCCTGCCGATGCAGGGGACGTGGGTTCGTGCCCCGGTCTGGGAAGATCCCACATGCCGCGGAGCGGCTGGGCCCGTGAGCCATGGCCGCTGAGCCTGTGTGTCTGGAGCCTGTGCTCCGCAATGGGAGAGGCCACAACAGTGAGAGGCCCACATACAGCAAAAAAAAAAAAAAAAATCCTAAGACAACCACTAAAAAACATTAGCACTAATAAATGATTTCAGCAGAATTGGAGAATACAAGATCAATATATAAATCAACTGCATTTCCATACTCCAGCAATAAACAATCTAAAATTAAATTAAGAAAATAAATCCATTTATGATGGTATCAAACAATGATAATATGCCAAAAAATAAATTTAACAAAAGAAGTACAAAACACACACTGAAAACTACAAAACACCATTGAAAGAAAGTAAAGAAGATACAAATAAATGGAAAGTGAACCTGTGTTCATGGATTGGAAGACCCATTATTGTTAAGATGGCAATAATCTCCAAATAGATCTATAGAAATAATATAATCCCTATTAAAATTCCAGCATTGTTTTGCAGGAATTGGCAAGTTTACCTTATTATGTATATGAAAGTGAAAGGGATCCAGAATGTCTGCAAAAATTTTAAATAAGAAGAACAAAGTTGGAAGACTCATACACCCAAATCTGAAAACTAACTACAAAGCTGTAATGATCAAGGCAGTGTGCTTTTGGCTTTCGATTAGAGTTATAGATCAATAAAATAACAATTTCTAGAAATAAATTCTAACACTTATGGTCAATTGATATTTGGAGAGAGCAAGAACATTAAATGGAGAAAGACTGATGTTTTCAAAATTTTAAAATGTTATGCTTCAAATGACACAATCAAAAAATGAAAAGGTAACCCACAGAATGGATAAAAATATTTGCAAATCATGTATTGGATAAGCGTCTAGCATCCACAATATATAATGAATACTTAACTACAACAATTAAAAAGACAACCCAATGAAATATGTGTAAAGAATTTAAATAATTTCTCAAATAAAATATTCTAATAGCTAATAAGAAAGTGCAAATATTCTCAACATCATTACACAATAGGGAATGCAAATCAAAAGCACAGTGAGAAACTAATTCACACCCACCAGGATGGCTAAAGTCCAAAAGACAGACAATAACAGAGTTGAGAATTTAGAGGAATTGGAACTCATACATTTGTTCATTGCTGGTGCAATACATAATGGTGAAAATTGTTTTTTAGGGTCTCAAAATGTGAAACATTTTGAGTTACCACACAACTCAGCAACTCTCACCTTTTGCATCTACCTAATAGAAATAAAAGCTTATGTCCACACAAAAACTTGTACAAAAATAACATTATTATGATACAAATATTATTGGAAAGCAGAGATAAGACATGCCAGCTGAGACACCCAGTGGACCACCCAACTCCAAGCAAAATCAGTAGTTTACTAACAGTACACAAGTGAGGCCAGTCCAGCACAAGGAGATCTTAATGAGATCAGAGGATATTTAAGAATTGTGAGCTAAATAAATAGTTGTCCTTTTAAGCCACTAAATTTTGGAGTAGTTTGTTATGAGCAACAAAAAGTGTCTCAGAAATCTATAAATGACTAAAACAAGGAATAGAAGTAAGAATGTATGAAAATATCTAATTTTCAAGCACAGTAAAATAAAATACCTAGCAAATATGTGAAACCTATAAGAAGAAAAGTTCACAAACTAAGGGGGATTAAAAAGTTAATTACAGAGAGTGGGACTCCTGAGATGGTGAAATAATGAGGTCTGCAAATCCTTTCCACAATAAGCAATGATAAAAGACAAAAGTCTCAAAAACATTTCAAGATTCTGGCAATTGGCCAAGGGCATTAAAATGAGAAATATTAATTAAAGAAAAACTATTAATCCTATGGTAAGAACAGTGGGAATCTGTGACATTTCACCTGAGGTTGTCCCCAACCACATCTCAAATTGTATTGTGTGGTAATTCTACCATGGTAGGTCAAGCCATAAAATCCAAACACTTCCCTATCAGAGGAGGATAACTTGATTTGGTGCAGAGCAGGGCAAAACTACGTGCCCAGATATACTGTCAAAAACAATAGTGATCTCTGTGGCAAATGAATATTGAAGGGCATCATCACAGATAAACTTAGGCTGTGATACTGGTTATTTTAAGCAACAGACCAGAAGATGAGCCAGAAATCTAACATGGAATTGGGGGGGGGATATGATAGCCATAACGGGTCTTGACAACCTTCCATATATCCTTTATAGTCTGGAATATTCCATTCATGCACCAGTTAACACTCATGCTCAGGAGAGACTGAAAGGGGTCTAAGATATCGACAAGTTCATGGCTGAACTTGTAACGTTACTCACTACCTGAGGAGATGTGAGAAAGTCCTATAAAAATCAAAACCTACCTGACTTGAAAACTGAATACTTTCCCTAACAGACAAATCCATTTGCAAACGTTAGAAGCCTACTAGCTCAAATGTTGGAGCATAGCCTCTGACCAGTCATTGGCTGACCACTAAGATATGTTCACCCAAGGTCAACCACAAAAATCCTGGCTTAAAAGTAGAAACAAGAATTTAAAAAACAGTAAGCACAATAAAACAATGTTACCCACATATTTGAAAATGCAGTCATTAGAAACTATGAGGTAGACCTTATTGGATTTAGCACACGAAACTATAAAACAACTATGGTAAACATGGAACTGAAAGGAACCATGTTTAAAGAAGTAAAGGAATGATGACATTGACTCATAAAAAAGAGAGTATCAGTAAAGAATATAAATTACACATTATAATGTACAGCTTGGTGACGATGGCTAATAACACTGCATCATATACTTGAATGTTCTAAGAGAGTAGAATTTAAATGTTCTCACCACAAAAGAGAAATGAAAATTAATTATGTGATGGGATGGACGTGGTAGCCAATACTACAGTGGTAATCATTTTGTAATTTATAAATGTATCAAGTCAACACATACACATTAAACTTACACAGTTATGTGTCAATTATATCTCAATAAACCTGAGTGAAATAGAAAAAACAAATAATAATTATAAAATTGTAAAAAAGAACTAAATAGATACTTGAGTTGAAAATATAACTAAAATTATATAAGCTCACTAGCAGAAAGAATAAATGAAAATAATAATGTATCAATAGAAATTATTCAACATAAAGAACAGAAAGGAAAAACAAGAAGTAAAGTGAACAGAATCTCAGACACCTGTTTGACACCATGAAGCAAATACACATTTACAGAATGAGCATCTTAGAAGGAGAGGAGACATAGAAATGATCAAAAACAAAACAAAACAAAACAAACAAAAATACAAAACTTGAGTAAATAATAGCTAAAAACTCCCAAACAATGAAAATCACTAATCTACACATTACTTAGGCTTAACAAACTTCAAGTAAGATAAAATCAGAGACAATCACACATAGACACATAATAGTTGTAGTTACTGGACAACAGCCACAAGGAGAAAATCTTTACACTGAGAAGAAAAAAGTGGTACATCACCTATAGGAGAAGCACAGCAAGGTTCAGAGCTGACTTCTCATTAGAATCAATGGAGACCAGGTGGGGTTACAAATTCAAAGTGCTACCACAAAATACTCTCAATCAAGAATTCTATACTCAGCAAAACTATTCTTCTTAAGTAAAGGCAACAGAAAGCCATTCTCAAATTTTAAAGACAGAGAGAGAGAGAGAAATCAGTGATAGCAGAGCTGCTCTGCCAGAAATAATAAGGCAAGAAATGGTAATAATCAGGAAATTCTCAGGTTGAAAAGGTGACACAAAACAGTAACTCATATCTACATAAGTATAATAAAGAACATTGGTACTAGCAATAACAAAGTATAAAACAATAAATAGCTTGTCTTTTCTTCTCTAAAATTAGTTTTAAAAAACTTGCAAAAGACAGTAATTTATCCCTTTTTTTTTCTTTTTTGGCCAAGCGGCTTCTGGGATCTTAGTTCGCCAACCAGGGATCGAACCTGGGCCCCCAGCAGTGAAAGAGCCTGCATCCTAACCACTGGGCCGTCAAGGAATTCCCACAAAAGACAATAATTTAAATTTCAAGAAAGGGTGGTATAAACTCATCTCTCCCTGTTCCTCCAAGCTGATCAAAATTATAAAAAAGTATAAACCCTGAAATAATATAACAAAAAAATCATAGGAAGTCTCTAAAAGGTGGAAGTAAGAAGGTACCTGTACAGGTATGCTAGGAATGGAAGAACAACATAGCTTCTCAGCAATTCCCAACACCCCATCCAGTGGCAAAAAAGTAGTCCAGGTAGAAATGGAATGAGAAACCCATTAACACCGTGATGCCTAGAATAGTAACCTCTGCACCACAGCATGGAGCTTCTCATTAACGAGCTTGAGACAACAGGTGGCCCGGACCAGGAAACAGCCATTTGGTCCTATTGGCGGTATCAGCAGGGAAGAGCGAAACTCTTCTGACAAAATATCTCCACCCCCACAGGCTTGATGTCTCCTGTACCTACCTAGAAATGCTAGGCAGAATGACCCTGGGAAGTAACTCCCACCCGCACAAACAGTACTAGAGTCCCACTGGCACTGGGTGGACCAGGGAGACACTTTCCACCTGCACAGGCCCACCATCTACAATATTCCACTCAGAGGCAATAGAAGGAGACAGGGGAAGGTCCTTCCACTCCTGCAGGCAGGACAGGCAAGTATCACTGGGACCCGCAGAAACAGTGACTGAACCAAGAAGACCAAAATAGCATTATGAAGGCTCTGAGGACTTTTGTCATTGAATTTAACCCATATAATTTGGTCAGGACTTATGTGCTACAACTAAGGAGTCTGAATGAACAAAATAAAAGATTTAAGTAGAATGAAGAATTGCATAACGTAATAGTAAAAATTTCCAGAAAGCAACTGAAAACCATTTGCCATACCAAGAACCAGGAAAATCACAACTTGAGGGAGAAAAGTCAGTCAATACATGTCAACACCAAAGTACATCACTTGGTAGAATTATCTGACAAAGATTTAAAGTAGCCTTTGTAAAATGATGACAACAAATAATTAAAAATATCCTTCATGGGGAGTGAAGTCAACAAAATGGAGAACTAGAAAACACCAAGCCTTCGTTTTTCTCTGGAAACATCAAAAGACAACCAGAAACTGGCTGAAATAACCTCATTGGAGCCTCCAGAAAACCTCAGGAAAACATTCAAAGGTCTACAAATGTCCAATCAAGAAAAAAACATCTTGAAAATGACAGGAAATTTTGTGGTGTTTTTACTCCCCTATGCCCTGTTCCCTTCCCCAGTGTGGCATGGTTTAATCTGGAGGAAATGGTAGTCCATTTCCCAATTCCCTCCCTTATACCAGGTGGAGCAGAGAAGACCTTATCTGCAATGTTCTAACCGGTCTGGAAGGTGCCTGAATGGCTGTTTTCTGTGTCCCCTGGTTATTTTATCAAATGCTGAATTTTCAACAAAAATCACAATGTGTCTTAGTCAGTTTGGGCTGCCCTAACAAAAACACCATAGACTGGGTGCTCAAACAACAAATATTTATTTCTCACAGTTCTGGAGGCCAGGAAGTTTAAAGATTAGGTTTCCAGCACACCCTGTGTCTGATGAGAACATGCTCCCTGGTTCAGAGATGGCCATCTTGCCATCTTCCTGCTCTGTCCTCACATGGTAGAAGAGGTGAGGGAGCTCTCTGGCCTCTCTTTTATAAGGGCACTAATCCCATTCATGAGGGCTCCAGCTTCATGACCTAAGCCACTCCCAAAGGCTCCACTTCCCAGTACCATCACTATGCATTAGTATAAATTTTAGAGGAACAGAAACAGTCTATGTTACAAGGCAAACAAAGAAAAAAAGCATGGCCCAAACGAAGGAAATAAATTGACAGAAACCCTTCCTGAGGACATAGAGACATACTAGACAAAGTCTTTAAAACAACTGCCTAAAATATGCTCAAAGAGCTAAAGGAAAACAAAAAGAATGAAGGGAAGTCAGGAAAATGATTTATGAATAAAATGAAAATATCAACAAAGATATAGAAATTATAAAAAGAAACCAAACAAATTCTGGCATTGAAAAATGCGATAACTGAGCTGAAAATTGAGTAGAAGGATTCAACAGTAGATTTAAAGGGGCAGAAGAAAGAAGCAGTAAACTTGAGAACAGGATAACTGAAATTATTGAGTCTGAGAACCAGAAAGAAAAAGGAGGGACTGGTGGGATACCATTATGCAGAACAATATATGACTTAAGGGAATCCCAGAAGAAGAAGAGAGATTATTTAAAGATATAATGGCCAAAAGCTTGCCAAATCTGATGAACCACATGAACACACAAATCCTTAAGCTTAAATTCTAAGAAGGATAAAGCCAAAGAGACCCACACCAAGACAAATTATAATCAAACTGTCAAAACCTAAAGAGAATATTAATATTGAAGGCAGCAAGAGAAAAGTAACTAACCACATAAAAGGGGTGATAATAAGATTACTAGCCGATTTCTTAGCAAACACTTTAGAGGACAGAAGACAAGGGGATGATATATTTAAAGTGCTGAATGCAAGATGAAACAGGCACTTTGGAAGACAGTCTGGCAGTTTCTCACAAAAAAATCAAACAAAAAAACCATACTGTTACCATATGATGCAGCAATCATGCTGCTTGATATTTACCCAAAGGATTTAAAATATGTCAATACAAAAACCTGTGAATGGATGTTAATAGCAGCTTGATTCATCTCAAAATTGGAAGCAACCAAGATGTCCTTTAGTAGATGAATGGATAAATAAACTGTGGTACATACAGACAATGCAATATTACTCAGTACTAAAAGAAATTAGCTCGCAAGCCATGATAAGGCATGTAGTAAAGTTAAATGCATGTTACCAAGGTAAAGAAGCTAATCTGTAACAACTACATACTGTACATTTCAACTATATGATCTTCTGAAAAAGGCAAAATTATGGAGACAGTAAAAGATCAAAGGTTATTAGACATTATGGGTATGGGAATGATGAATAAAAATTACTAAGAAACTATTTTATAGGTAACATGTTTTAATATGTTAATTATATAAAATTTAAAATAAACTAATAGAGATTTGATTTCCAATTTACTACTGATACTAGTAATTTAAATTCATTAAGGCAGAGATAAAGCAAAAATTAAATAAAATCATTTATTGTCCTATGTTAAAAATTTATTCCAACACTTTTTATAACCTCCCATTGCTAATATAAATTAAGATAAGACAAATAAGTGAAAGTATACTTACTAAATTTTTTTCAACTACAACATGCATTTCTATATACTGAGAGAAGTCTGCAGGTGGCTGAAAAAAAGTCACAATCTTTAGATAAAAATTGAAGAATCATTTAATTATTTTAAGTAATATACTACTTCACAAATTCAACATTGAAAATTCAGTTTTCTATATGAAAATAGAAATCATTTTCAGAATATTGCCTTTGTCATGTCTTTCACACCTGATCAATCACTTAATTTACTCAGAAAATAGCTTTCCTCTACCTTCCATTCTCCATATTCTCACTGGTACTGGGCTACTCATATGATTCTTTTCCCTGAGGAAATTCTTCCCTTGACTTGCCATTATGTGTGTATTTATGTTCGTTTAATGATTCCACTATACATTATTATGCTGCATGGTTTTATCTACGGCCTTGAAAGAGTAGGGGCACATCTCTGTGTTTAGAGGGGTGGGATTTCATCTGAAGGATAAAGCTAATCCTTGTATAAATCACCGCAGAAAAAAGTGAGCAACAGAGAAACAAAATGGGTTTCTTAAACTGCACCATAGATATCTCAGTATGTGGAATCTGGTTATGATGTCATTTAATTAGACCACAGGGGTTAAATTAGGCACAAATGTGAGGCCCGATGGGCTTATGATCTGTGTGACTTACACTCTGCCAACAAGTAATAATTGTTGTAACTACGTTTAATAAAATATTACTTATGTTCATCATTATTTTTACATGAAGTTAACCTAGGAGGAATGCACTAGGGAAAACTTGGAAGACAGTCTTTGTGGGCACTTTAAGACTATAGTGCAGTTAACTCAAAATAGTTTGTTACTAAAATAGCATACCATGTATAAGCACTGGACAAATATATAGAAGCAGAAAAGGAGGATCAAATTTCAAAAGTTGAGAAAACTTTTATTATGGTATTTTAATGCCTGAATTTTTTTCTTTTTACACTGGTATTTAATCCTTTGAAAGTTCAAAACTATCACATTTTAGTTAAACCATTTTCCTTAACATAAAGAGGAGCAATAGAGAAAAATAAATCTAGGATTTAGCAGAGAAAAGTGAAGATTGTAGTAATTTAAAGGAAAAAAAGTCAATAAGGTCAGTAAGACAAATTCAGGGGTGAATGATCATTCATTTTTTCCCTCCATTTAAAAATTCTCTGTGGGCTTCCCTGGTGGCGCAGTGGTTGAGAGTCCGCCTGCCGATGCAGGGGGCACGGGTTCGTGCCCCGGTCCGGGAAGATCCCACATGCCGTGGAGCGGCTGGGCCCGGAGCGGCTGGGCCCGTGAGCCATGGCCGCTGCCCCTGCGCGTCCGGAGCCTGTGCTCCGCAACGGGAGAGGCCACAGCAGTGAGAGGCCCGCGTACTGAAAAAAGAAAAAAAATTCTCTTTTAAAACCTTGGAGACTTGAGGGTTTGTTTTTTTTAAAATGCAAATGAAATCCCCTTATGGTCTAATTGGTTTATTTTCATTTCCATCCAAAAGGAAGCACTGAATGCTTCATGATAGTTTTGCTTATAGGATTCCAAAGTTTCATTGAAGTGCCTAAACAAGGAAATGAACTTTACTGGAGGAGAAAAATAAACATTTATATTAATTGAAACTAACAAAATATTAATGGTTTGAGAGATTCAAAGCTATTTCTTTGTTTTAAGCAACATAAGTGTTAGTTGACTTACATTTCCTGAAGTAATCCTTGTTTATTTTCATCTCTGAGATAGGGATTGATGATATTTAGTTGATTATAATTTATTCACTTATTTACTGGACAATAAACTTTCATGGGGAAAAGATATAGTCTGTTTCAGCAAAATAATTAAAAATTTAAGACAAAGATGCATAAAAGAATGCCAAGAAATCTGTATATTGGGAAGGTGGGCAGGTGTTAAGATTTCAGAAGACCTGAAAAGCTATTTTATTTAGTAAATGAAAGTAGCCAATAAAGAAAACCAATTTCTTGGAAATGTGCTATATAAAGTTGACATCAATTGCATGAAACTTTGCTTTGGTCAAATAAACACTAAAGAATTGGAGCTAGGGAAGAAGATTGGAGAACACTACTAAATGATCCAATTGCAATGTAGTTGGATTAAAAAGTTAAAGTTAAAAGATACCAAAGCCCACTGGTAAGAATATTCAGGAAGTGAGAGGGACATGAAGATGATGATAGATAGATGATAGATGATATAGATAGATAAATAGATAAGTAGGTAGATAGTTAATGTGTGTGTATTTTGTTTAACTTGGGCAGTCATTATGTCCAATGTAAGATCAATAACTCAGAAAAAAATTGGAATAAGAGTGGGAGATCTGTAAATCACAGTAGATAAAGCCGTGAAAAAATATACAAGACAATATACAACACAAACAAAAACCTGAGACATAACACAAGAAATATCATTATCTAGAACATGAGTGTATAAGGAAAAGTCAGAGAAAGTGAGATAGAAAGTGAAGCAGGAGAATTTTATCAGAGAGTAAAGTGAATTGAAAGTTTCAGAAAGTTTTTATATTATTTCACCATTAACATTATACTTAATAGTGGTGGACTTTCTTCTTAAAATTGGTCTAAGACAAGGATATTCTTCTCACCTATTCAACACCATGCTAACCAGGGCATGTAGGCAATAAAAGAGAAGTTAAAAGCATCATAATTGAAAAGGAAGAACATAATCTTTGTTTAAGATGACATCATCTTGTACATAGAAGACTACAAAGAGTACAATAAAAAACTAATACCCAATTTAAACAAGTTTGCAGAATATGAAATCAGTATACAAAAGTCAATAATTTCCAAACATGAATAATGAGAAATCCAAATTTGAAATAAAATTTTAAATGTGAAATAGCATTTAAATGACAACATTTGTAGAAATAAATTTAACCTAAGAAGTTTGGCTGACAACTTGAAGACAACTATACAAAAGATTGTGGTAAAAAATTAAAGAAGACCTAAAAACAAAAAGCTGCTCAATGTTCATGGATAGGACGAGTTAATATTGTTAAGTGGCAATATTTCCAAGATTAATCTACAGAATCAACAGAATCCCAGCTTGATTTTTCAGGGAATTGAAAATAAGTGAATTTTAAAATTTATTTGGAGATTGATAGTATCAAGAATAGCCAAAACAATCTTGAAAAAGAACATTACTGAAGGATGTACACTTACTAATTCCAAAACTTATTCCAAAGGTATAGTAGTAAAAAGTGTGGCTCTGGCATAAGGATAGACATAAGATCAATGGAGTATTATTGCAAGTGCAGAAATAATCCCTAACATCTATGGTCAACTGATCTTTGAAAAAAAGGGTCATGAAGATTCAGTGGAACAAACATGAGTCTTTTCAACAAATGGTGTTGGGAAAACTAGATATGCATACGAAAAATGATGAATTTAGAGCCCTCCTTCACTCCATACAAAAATTAAATTAAATTGGATCATATATTGAAATGTAAGAGATTAAAGAATAAAACTTTTGGAGGAAATATGAAATAAATTTTGTAAACCTGGTGTGATGGTTAATTTTTTCTGTGAACTTGCCTGGGCCACAATGCCCAGATTTTTGTTCAAAAATTATTCTGGATGTCTCTGTGAAAATGATTTTGGATAAGATAAACATTTAGATTGGTGGACTTTTAGTGGAGTAGATTACCCTTCATAATATGTGTGGAGCTCATCTGATTAGTTGAAGGCCTTATTAGAACAAAGACTACCTTGTAAGCAAGAAGGAATCCTTCCAGCTGACTGCCTTTGGACTTGAATACAACTCTTCCCTTGTCTCCAGCCTGCTAGTCTACAGTCTACTCTAAATTCTTTCATTCTCCCTCTCTTTGTGTGTGTGTGTGTGTGTGTTTACATCAAATATATATGTGTGTGTATGCGCACACACACACACACACACACACACACATACACACACATACATATATTCTGTTGGTTCTGTTTTCTTGGGGAAGTGTCTTTATTGAAAGATACCCTTAGCCGAGTTGGTGCAGAGCTGAGGTTGAAAACCAAACCCAGAATCTCATTTTGTGAATGGATGAACTACAAGACAAATTGAATTTCCACCCTCACAGGGTGTCTACTGGAAGAAATAACATCCTAAAAATTGGAATGAGCGTATATGAGAAACTCTGATGAAGCTGGGGTCACTAAATCCCTAAATTCTTTTTTTAAATAAATAAATATTTATTTATCTATTTTGGCTGTGTTGGGTCTTCGTTGCTGCATGTGGGCTTTCTCTAGTTGTGGCGAGTGGGGGCTACTCTTTGTTGTTATGCACGGGCTTCTCATTGTGGTGGCTTCTCCTGTTGTGGAGCACGGGCTCTAGGCATGCAGGTTTCAGTAGCTGTGGCACACGGGCTCAGTAGTTGTGGCTCGTGAGCTCTAGAGCGCAGGCTCAGTAGTTGTGGCACATGGGCTTAGTTGCTCCATGGCATGTGGGATCTTCCCAGACCAGGGATTGAAACCATGTCCCCTGCATTGGCAGGCAGATTCCTAACTACTGTGCCACCAGGGAAGTCCCTAAACTTCTACTAAATTCTGATGAGTCTCCTTTGCCAGTAGAAGCAGTCTCTCCATCCCTGGATAAGGATATAAGGAAAATGTAATGGCCTACCCTGAGGCAGTTGCCTTAAAAGACACTAGTGATTCTTCTCAGCATCCTAGATAAGTATCTTCATTTTATGTGAATTTTTATGTGAATTTATGTGAATGTCACTTATGTTTATTATATCCAAACTTTGATATAATGGATATGGAGAAAGGAGAGCATCTGCAGACAACAAAGGTCTGGATCACAGGGAAAAATGCCACTAACAGCAGAAAATGCCATCTTGGTGTTCTGGAAAACTGAATGACTAGTTTTAAGACTTACAATAGGTTATGAAGTTTCTGGTATCACTCTCTCTCTCTTTCTCTCTCTCATATACATATGTTAATAATTTTTATCAGAAAAAAATACATTTTTTATATTGCTGCTTAGTAATAACTATATAGCTTACTCAATTGATCACTTACCTCTACACTTTGTATTTTATAGGGCTTTTCTCTTGACTCAATATCCTTCTCAGCATATAAAGGAGCACCTGTATTCCTATGTTTTACTTGATAAATCACATGTTCAAAACCAATTGAAGGCTCCAAGGGCTCAATTCCATAACTTACATTTTCAAATTGTAGTAAGCCCCTAAAAATTCCAAAAAGTAAGTGAATAAATAAAACAGTTCATTTTTCACAAAGTCAATAAAATGACATAATCAGGGTTTTTTAATAGTATGCAGGTTATTTTCATTCTTAGCCTTATGTGGTGAAGTAAGAAAAAGTTACCGAGTATCCACAAATTTACTGAGTGGAACAGAGTAGTAATGCTATTGGTATTTACCAAGCTACTAGTACTCTGTGGTCTCCACATACACTAAAAAATCGTAATTCAGGAGAAGAGTAGGAGACAGTACAAAAGTCTCCATGCTGTGCTTTTCCAATGACAATTTCCCACTATAAGCCATGCCTCACTTTATAACGTAGCAAAGATCAAGGAAACTAAAAGCTGGTTCTTTGAGAAGATAAATAAAATTGATAAACCTTTAGCCAGCCTCATGAAGAAAAAAAAAGGGAGAGGACTCAAATTAATACAACTAGAAATAAAAAGGAGAAGTTGAAACTGACACCATAGAAATACAAAGGATCATAAGAGACTACTACAAGCAATTATATGCCAATAAAAAGAACAGCCTAGAAGAAACTGACAAATTCTTAGAAAGACACAACCCTCCAAGACTGAACCAGGAGGAAGTAGAAAATATAAATAGACCAATCACAAGTACTGAAATTGAAACAGTGATTTAAAAACTTCCAACAAACAAAAGTCCAGGACCAGATGGCTTCACAGGTGAATTCTATCAAACACTTAGAGAAGAGCTAACACATGTCCTTCTCAAACCATTCCAAAAAATTGCAGAGAAAGGAACACTCAGAAGCTCATTCTATGAGGCCACCATCACCCTGATACCAAAACCAGACAAAGGTATCACAAACACACACACACACATTACAGGTCAATATCACTGATGAACATAGATGCAAAAATCCTCAACAAAATACTAGCTAACCAAATCCAACAACACATTAAAAGAATCATATACCATGATCAAGTGGGATTTATCCCAATGATGCAAGGATTCTTCAATATACGTAAACCAATCAGTGTGATACACCATATTAACAAACTGAATAAAAACAATATGATCATCTCAATAGATGCAGAAAAGGCTTTTGACAAAATTAAACACCCATATATGATAAAAACTCTCTAGAAAGTGGGCATAGATGGAACCTACCTCAACATAATGAAGGCCATATACGACAAACCTACAGCAAACATCATTCTCAACAGTGAAAAACTGAAAGCATTTCCTCTAAGATCAGGAACAAGACAAGGATGTCCACTCTCTCCACTTTCACTCAACATAGTTTTGGAAGTCCTAGCCACGGCAATCAGAGAAGAAAAAGAAATACAAATTGGAAAAGAAGTTAAACTGTCTGCAGAAGACATGATACTATACATAGAAAATCCTAAAGATGCCACCAGAAAACTACTAGGGCTCATCAATTAATTTGGTAAAGTCACAGGATACAAAATTAATGTGCAGAAATCTGTTGCATTCCTATACACTACTAATGAAAGATCAGAAAGAAAAATTAAGGAAACAATCCCATTTACCATCACATCAAAAATAATAAAGTACCTAGCAATTAACCTACTTAAGGAGGCAAAAGGCCTGCATTCAGAAAACTATAAGATACTGATGAAAGAAATCAAAGATGACACAAACAGATGGAGAGATATACCATGTCCTTAGATTGGAACAATCAATATTGTGAAAATGACTATACTACCCAAAGCAATCTACAGATTCAATGCAATCCCTATCAAATTACCAATGGCATTTTTCACAGAACTAGAACAAAAAATTTCACAATTTATATGAAAACACACAAGACCCCAAATAGCCAAATCAATCTTGAGAAAGAAAAATGGACTAGAGGAATCAGGTTCCCCAGACAATACTACAAAGCTACAGTAATCAAGACAGTATGGTACTGGCACAATAACACAAATATAGATCAATGAAACAGGCTAGAAAGTCCAGATATAAACCTACGCACCTATGGTCACCTAATCTATGACAAAGGAGGCAAGAATATACAATGGAGAAAAGACAGTCTCGTCAATAAGTGGTGCTGGGAACACTGGACCGCTACATGTAAAAGAATGAAATTAGAATGTTCCCTAACACCATACACAAAAATAAACTCAAAATGGATTAAAGACCTAAATGTAAGACTGGATACTATAAAACTCTTAGAGGAAAACATAGGCAGAACACTCTCTGACATAAATCGAAGCAAGATCTTTTTTTGCTCTACCTCCTAGAGTAATGAAAATAAAAACAAAAATAAGCAAATGAGACCTAATTAAACTCAAAGGCTTTTACACAGCAAAGGAAACCATCAACAAAACAAAAAGACCATCCACAGAATGGGAGAAAATATGTGCAAATGAAACGACCGACAAGGGATTAATCTCCAAAATATACAAACAGCTCATACAGCTCAATATCAAAAAAATGAAACAACCCAATCAAAAAATGGGTGGAAGATCTAAATAGACATTCCTCCAAAGAAGACATACAGATGGCCAAGAGACACATGAAAAGATGCTTCACATCACCAATTATTAGAGAAATGCAAATCAAAACTACAATGGGGTATCACTTCACACTGGTCAGAATGGCCATCATCAAAAAAATCTACGAGCAATAAATATTGGAGAGTGTGTGGAGAAAAGGGAACCCTCCTACACTGTTGGTGTGAATGTAAATTGGTGCTGCCACTATGGACAACAGTATGGAGGTTCCTTAAAAAACTAAAAATAGGGCTACTATATGATCCAGCAATCCTACTCCTGGGTATATATCTGCAGAAAAGCATAATTCGAAAAGATACATGTACCCCAAAGTTCACTGCAGCACTTTTTTACAATAGTCAGGACATGGAAGCAACCTAAATGTCCATCAACAGAGAAATGGATAAAGAAGATGCGGTACATATATACAATGGAACATTACTCAGCCATAAATACAGAATGAAATAATGCCATTTTTAGCAAAATCGATGGACATAAAGATTGTCATACTGAGTGAAGTAAGTCAGACAGAGAAAGATAAATATCATATGATATCACTTATATGTGGAATATTAAAAAAAATGGTACAAATGAACCTGTTTACAAAACATAAATAGAGTCACAGATGTAGAAAACAAACTTATGGTTACCAAGGGGGGGAAGGTGGGGTGGGATGAATTGGAAGATTGGGATTGACATATACACACTACTATATATAAAATAGATAACTAATAAGAACCTACCATATAGCACAGGGAACTCTACTCAATACTCTGTAATGACCTATATATGGGAATAGAATCTAAAAGAGTGGGTATATGTATATGTATAACTGATTCACTTTGCTGTACAGCAGAAACTAACAGAACATTGTAAATCAACTATACTCCAATAAAATTAATTTAAAAATAAAGCTTCTGATTATAATTTTTCAAATTTGAAAATTATTTCTTAAAAATTCCATTTTTTGTAACCATAAAATTATGTATAACAACCTGAGTCCAGTACATGTGCTAACGATCACCATAGAATTTGGATAACCTTCAATATACCCTTGGTAGTAGCATAAGTCCTGAAAAATAAACACATATATTTCTATTAGAATAATTTATGTTAAATGCACTATTCTCAAATACTTAAAACACACACACACACACACACACACACACACACACACACACACATATATATATGTATGTATGTGTCAAGCACTAATTGTTTCCAAAATGGATTTATAACATCATTAGATGAACATTTGGCTCAATTTTCCAAAACTGTCCCTACGTGTCCCAAAGAACAAGTAAACTTCCATGATTTTTTCTGTTATAAATGAAACATGACAACCCAATCATTAGGATCAAGGTAAAAATCATCAAAAACTTGTTTCTTCAAACTCTTCTGACTTAATTTTTCAAGGTAGATGTAAAAAGTAAATAAACCCAAAAGATAATTTTTTCTTTTCAAGATTACTTTAGTATAATGGCAGAGTAGCTTGCACTGGATTAGCCTTCTCATCAATGACAAATGTAGACTCTGAAAAATTATTTTTTAAACTCCAACAACAAAGGCAGGCAAGAAAAGGTGAGAGAAGGGAATCAATAGAAAGAGGAAAACTGCATTTACTGAGTTTTGTGTTATACTGGTTTTCACCTGAGTGCCTCCCCTTGGCAGGGCAGCACAAAGTAGCAAATGTTCCAACAAAACACACAATCTTACTGACCCTGAGAACTCTTTAGAGAAAAGAATCACAAGCTCTCCAATGTACCATGGAATATCACCAGTATATGATTTAAAATATTAGATATATGAATAAAAGAAAAATGTGGCCCATAGTCAAAAGTAAAACCAGAAAGAAACTGACTTCAAAATAACACCGGATTTTGGAATTAGTAAATAAATGGATTTAAAACAGATATTAAAAACATGATGAAGGACATCATAAAGGAAATTCTGGGCATAATAAGGGAAGCAATTAGGAAATTCAGCAGAGAAATAAAATGTTACAAAAATGCCAACTCTAAATTCTAGAACAAAGAAATACATTTAAAATGAAATACACTGGATATGTTTTACTGACACTGCAGATGGCAAAAAACAAAAACCCTAGAATACAGATCTGTAGAAACCATTGAATCTGAAAGAAACCTGAGAGAAAACAAGCTTTAAAAATGGAATATGGCTGCAGCAACCTGTGGGACAATGTTATCTAAAATATGTTTAATTGGAGGTCCAGAAAAATGGAAAGAGAAAATAGGTATAAAAGTATTTGAAAAATTCATGGCCAAATTTAGTGAGAAACCACATTTATAGATTGAGACAATGAATAAACAAATAGGCAATGGCCAAACCATATATAAAAATAAAACTCTCACCTGCAGGAAACCAACCTCTTTACTGACAATAAATAGCTGACTTTGTAGGAAGTCATGCTGCTATCTCCAGTAACAATCCAGGAAGCTAACCAATAACTTATACAGCAATCAGTCCCAATAACAAGGACTTGATTAAAAAGTATCAGCTGCTTCTTCCCTGGTGGTGCAGTGGTTGAGAATCTGCCTGCCAATGCAGGGGACACAGGTTCGAGCCCTAGTCCGGGAAGATCCCACATGCCGTGGAGCAACTAAGCCCATGTGCCACAACTCCTGAGCCTCAGCTCTACAGCCTGCAAGCCACAACTACTGAAGCCCGTGCTCCACAACAAGAGAAGCCACCTCAATGAGAAGCCTGTGCACCGCAATGAAGAGTAACCCCAGCTCGACACAACTAGAGAAAGCCCATGCGCAGCAACAAAGGCCCAACACAGCCAAAAATAAATAAATAAATAAATAAAATTTAAAATAAATAAATATATAAAAAATAAAATAAAAACTTTCAGCTTCCCTAATTTTTGTCCCTGCTTCCACCTTAGAACCAAGCAGAGAAAAGCCAAATAAATACTCCAATCACATAGTTAACCCTTCTACAGCAGCCCCCACCAACAACCTTCAGTCAGAGCACACCTGAGGTCTTCCCTTCCTTCCACTATAAAGCTTTCCCACTCTTCTGCCTGCCTTTGAGTATCTGCCAAAATGCAAGTGACAGTGGATGATGTCCTTGCTATGAATAAGTAACCTTTGTTTATTCTCATTTGCTTGGTTTTTATTTATTTCCACAAGATCTAAGGAACCAATCATATAATAAACTGCTGAAAACCAAAAATGAAGAGAACATCTTGAAATAAACCAGAGAAAAGTAACACATAACATTCATAGGAGTAATGATGTAAATCATGGTACTTCTTATACACACACACACACACACACATACACACACACACACACACACACACACATGTAAGGAGGCAGGACACAATGAACAAAAAAAATGCTGAGAGAGAAAAAAATCCCTGGCACTTAGAATTATATATTAAGCAAAATTATTCTTCAAAAATAAAGATATGGAGAGTTAACTTTTGGTATGACATCATGAGGAACTCTATAGATCTGATCCCTAGTGAAACTGATGAACATAAGTAAATGACAATTTAAATCCCCCAGAAGTGGACATAAGGACAAATAGTCCTAAGAGAAAATAAATAAATAGCCATACAAGAAAATATGAAAAATTCAGTAAGAAAAATGAGAAACAAAATCAAACTAAAGACATTTCCATATAAATGAAAACTTTGAGAATTTGTTGTTAATTGCCCTGCCTTACAAGTAACACTTAAAGAAATTCTTCAGGTTGAAAGTAAGCGATCTCAGAGAGTGATTCAAATCCACATAAACATCCAAAGAGAGTTCATACAGGTTATTATGTAATTTAAAAACATAATATAAATGCGTATTTCCCCCTTTTTTCTCTTAGCTGATTTAGAAATCAATTGAGTAAAATAATATGAATAGGGCATATTATTGGGGCCAGGAAATATATTTGCCAATAACAGCATATAGGAGGTGAGTGGAAACAAAGAGGTACTGGGTTAAGGAAATGATTGCAGATAGTAAAGTAATTATAACAATGTACTGTTGGGTTTGTAACATTAATAGATGTAATATGTACAACAATAATACCATAAATGTGAGGGAAGTAGAGTTTTATAGGAGCAATGTTTCTACATATCACTGGAATTAAGGTAATATAATCTAAATCTGCATCTGGTAAGTTAAAATGTGTAAGGTAAGCCCTAGGGAAATCACTAAAAATATAACTCAAAATATTGAAAAATCATTAAGGAAATTGAAATTCTTCAGTAGAATATATCCACCTAACAGGGAAAAAAAAACACTAAAATGAGAAAAAAGAGGAACAAAAACACATGAGACACATACAGAACAAAAAGTAAAAAGCAGATGCAAATACAACTATATCAATGATAGCATTAAATGTGATTGAATTAAACAATCCAATAAAAGGCAGATTGTCAGGCAATGTGAAAAGACTACTATAAACTGTTGAAAGACAACATGCGTTAAGTTCAAAGACACAGACAGACTCAAATTAAAGGAATGAAAAAAGATTATCATGTAAATAGCAACCACGAGCAAACTGGATTGACTATATTTATATCAGACAAAGTAGACTTTGAAAGAAAAAAATGTTACTAGAAATAAAGAGCAGTATTTTCTACTAATAAAAGGTTTAATGCATCAGGAAGATATAACACTGTAAACATAGGTACCAAATATCAGAGCACCACAGTGCATAAAAAAATAGGTAGATACTAAGGGAGAAATAGAGAGCTCAACACTTATAGTTGAAGGCTTCTTTTCTTCTTCTCTGCCACTTTCAACAATCGGTGGAACAACTAGGCAGAAGATCAGCAAGGGAATATAAGACTTGAAAAAAAAATCATAAACTAAGTAAACCTAGCAGACATCTGTAAAATGCTCCACTAAAGAACAAGATACGCATTCTTCTTAACGTGTACACAAAATATTTTCCAGGATAGACCATTTGCTAATCCATTAAAAAAGCCTCAGTTTAAAAGTATAGAAGTAATAAAAGTATGTTTTCTGATAATAAAGGCATTTTTTTTGAAATAATTAACAGAAAACATTTGGAGAAGCTCACAGATGTAGAAATTAAATATCATATCTCTAAATAACCATGGATTAAAGAATAAATCAAATACGAAACCAGAAGATATTTAAGGAAAATGAAAATGAAGACACACCATACTAAAATGTATGGGATGCAGCTAAAGTAGTGCTTTTGATAAATTTATATATATAAAAGCATGTATTAATAAAGAAGAACGATCTCAAAGTAATATCCTATCCAACCACATATAACACAGGAAAAAGAACATATTAAACCTAGATTAAGCAGAAGAAAGGGAATAATAAAGATTAGAGTGAAATTAATAAGAACAAATAATAGAACAAATCAATGAAACCAGAAGCTGGCTCTGCGAAAAGATAAACAAAATTGACAAATCTTTATTTAGCTAGATTGACTATGAAAAGAAAAGAATCAAATTACTAAAATCAGAAATAAAAGTGGGATATTACTACCATCCTTATAGAAGGATTATTAAGGGAATGCTAAGAATAATTATATGCCAACATTAGATGATGTAGGTAAATGGATTAAATTCCCTGAAAAACAAAAACTACCTTCCCTGTCCATGGTGCTTCTTCTAGCACCAGAACTTGTGGACTCACAGAATGCCTTATCCACTGCCATGGCTTCTGCACAGTGTTGTGTCTGATACAGAAACTTGTTTCTCAGCAAATTAAGGGCAGCAATTGGTTTATGTACATGTGTTACCATATACTCTGTCATCTGGAAGCAGCTGGCCTAATTGAAAGGTAGACCGGGTTACTGAATACTCATTTACCATAATAGTTGGGAGACATTACTCTGAAAGGCTGGGGTTATGTTTGAATCAAGACCATTATATGGCATAGTTTTCTGAGAACCACAATACATGGGTCCAGGAAGTAAGGTGTTGAAATGGGAGTGTCTCTTCCCACCATTATATCTAATAACCATTTTGTAGCATTTTGCTTTCTGTCCCAGTAACTTTTAGCTTCTAGCCCCCAGTGGGGAATTTGTTCACCTGGGGACACAATAAAAATTCCACTAATTTGGAAGATGAAACTTGCAACTGGATATTTCGAGCTCCTTTTTGCCACTGCACAAACAGGCTAACCCAGTGGCTGGAGTGACTGACTCTGAACACAATAGGGAAATTTGTTGCTTAAAGAAGTGCTGTGTCTTGAACCCACCTGAGTATAATAGTAACCAAAATAAAATATGATTAAGGATGCAAACCCTTTGGGAGTGAAGATTTGTGCTATTCTGCTAGGTAAATATCCGTAACAAGCTTAGGTTCTGGTTGAGAGCAATGGAAATGGGGAGCAGGTAGTGGGAAAAAGAAGTCATACATAGCAATCATGACTTATTACAGAAATGAAGACTATAGTAGCTTTAAATATTTTTCTCTTATCTTGTCATAGGCATAGGTATCTTTATTTGTAGGTGCTAACCATTTTCTTCTTTTTCCCTCTTCCTGTTATTAGTTTACATGCAGGTGGTTGGAGGTTAACTTTACAAGTTAATTTAACCTCATGTTAACATAGTATTCAGTTGGACCGTGACTAAATTTGTGGAGAACTTAATAGAGCTAGCAATGGACACAGTGACTCGTGATTGTGTGTCTCATCATTTTGAGGGAAGAATGAGAATATCTTTACTTGGGAGAAGGTTGGCTGAATCTTGCTAAATAGAAATGTAGGGTGATTTTGTTGTTTTTACAGAGTTCAAATGTGTATAAAAGAGTGCATACAGAAAACTAAGTAGTCAAAGTTGTAGGCTCTGTCAATTATTGATGTATTGCTACTGAGCTTGAAATTAACCTTTTGCCTGCTTTGTGCAAATGAATATAAACCTCTTAATTATTTTTTCCTTTGCCAGGTGGCACTGGAGCTTTGCTAGTAACGGGTGCTGGAGAGCATGGGAAGAGAGCTTTGCTATTTGGTTCCGGTGTGCTAGCTTGTAGGCTCCTGCACAGGGTACAGCTTTTTGCAAAGCCAGGATCCCTCAGTGCTTGGAGATTCTCTAGTACCCAGACCCTTGTGTGCATGGTGGTCTCTAGCACCCATCAGCCAGTAGTATCCTCCCATCATCTAGGCCGCTCTCCTTCCATAGCAAAGTGACTTTGGTGAGACATCTTATGAACAGCTTTCCTGGCTACCCAAAGGACAGATTTCCAGAGGGTTCTAAAGAGAAATTTTACAGCAAGATCTCTTGGTACAGCACCACAGTGACTTGTCCTATTTGAAGATCCATGGTTGTGCCACTTTTAACAATCTCAAATCTGGGGCAAGGAAACTGTCTTCTTTACCCCAGTCCTGGGATTGCTGGCTGCTTCTTGTATCTGATATTCCTATGACCTTTAGAGTTCTCTTTACTTCTTATTGTTTTACTCTAATCCTTGTTACAATGAATAATTCTTTACATTAAACTTCCCATGTGTAAATTACTGCATGGTATCTTTAGACATAGACTAAAACAGTATCTTATATTTTTAAAATATTTCACTGACTTATCATATTTGTACTTTTTCACTGTGGTCCCATATACAGGTTCATCTGTATAAATCATACTTTATATAATCAAGGAAAAATACCTCTTCCTTTCCACTGCATTTCATCCACTTCCTTCCAAATGTGGTTTGTATTATCCAGATTGATAATGTATTTAATTCTTCAGAACCACCAGTAAATTATATCAACCTTATACATAAGTTGATTGGAAAACTTGGAAATTAATAAATAAATCATTTTTAGGTCAGCATAGGATAAAATTTTGAGATGGAGGAATCAAAAGTTTATTATTATTATTATATAATTTTTCTCCAGTTTTTTTCTTATTGTTATCATTGTCATTTTTGCACTATTTTCCTTTATTATATCTTGTTCATTCTTCTATTAGCACTCAAAAAAGAATGTGTATAAACTCAGCAACAGTAAGAATGTTGCTGTTGTGTGTGGTTGCCTACAAACGTTGATGAGATCAAGTTGATAGTTCTGCTCAAGGCATCAACGTATTTGCTGAGTTTCTTTCCACTTCATCTATCAATTATTGAGAGAGAAATGTTTAAATCTTCAATAATAATAATAATTTACCTATTTCTTTTTTCATTTCTGTCAGTTTCTGCCTCTTACAATTTGAAGTCTATTTTTATGTGCATACACATTTTGGATTGTTATGCCATCTGGTAATTTTACTTTTTAACCATTATGAGTATCTCTCTGTCCTGGAGAGATCATAAAGTAAACTGCAGATACTAGGAACAAACTCTTTCTGTGTCTAACTGGTTGCTTTGTTTTCGTGTAGATACATCTTTAGTTAGTAAGATAACATAACTTTTAGGGATGAAAATCATTTGTGCAATTTATGAAAAATAGATTTATATGCTTCTAACCTAATTTAATAAACTTTCCTGGTTTTTCCTACACTGACGATAGGCTTGCAGCTTTGGCAAACATGGCATTTGAGGCCAGCATTCAATAACTTATTACATCCAGGTTATAAATAAAACATCTTTGCTTTTTCTTTTGAATTATACATCTGTCTCTCATGATTACCTCCTGGGAGGTAGGAAGTAGAGTTAGGTGTTAGGTATGGCAGAATTACTTAAAATGCAGGTGCGGGATATTGCGGCCCTGTGCATCTCGTTGTCTCATTGTTTTACCTCTGTTTCTCTCTGTCTCTTTTTCACCACACTCACACACAAAAAATGCCCCCCACACACATATATTGTGTGTGTATACATAAGTATGTCTATAATATTATGTATATATGCACGTATGTATATATCATAAAACTTTTTGACAGTATGCATCATTTTTATATTTGTATAGAGAACTCCATAGATGATTCACATGTATTTGCCTACTCTGTTAGGCAAAATTTAAAGAACTCACCATACCTATTATTTCTCCTGTTAAGAGCTTAGTCTCTATAAAAATGCTTTAATTTCAAAGTAGTTGTTAATTCGCTACATAGAAATCAGGAATGCAAATTTAAAAAATATAGGAATTGGTAAGGCAGGGCAAATGTAAAAAGCAAAACAGCATTTCAGGCATGGGTATTCCTTGAAACTCTATGCACATTTCTTTATTATATTTACAGCAAATGGAAAACTTTGTTAAATGAAGCTCCAAGTAGTTGAAAATTTAATATATTCCTAAATGTGCATGAAATTTATGTGTATTTATTTGGTCCCTGAACATACTTCAGACAAGTCTTTGGATTTTCCTTTTCTTCCTAGATTTAGCTTTCCTGATTTAAGTCATGTTTTTTCATTTTAAGTATTTCACTCCATATTCAACCCTCTTGCCACAGGTACATAAACACATACATGTGCATCATCATGAAATAATAGCTTAAATGCATCACTATCATTTGTGGTTTGGTTAATCATCTGTGTCACAAAGCTAATTCAAGACACATCATCAAAGGAAATGGTTACATTCATGCCAAAACAAAACATAACTCCAGCCTGTTATACTCTAGAGACATGTGGACCCTAAGTAAAACAGTCACAGAAACTCACATAACAAAGGTAAAACAGACAATAAAAATCATACCTGAAACTGTTGTTCAAGAGGTTTCATACTTCCTGTGCCATTATAACCATAAACCCTAAAATTATGAGGTAAGAAAACTCTGTAAAATAAAGGTAAAAAGTATTTAATGGAAAATTTGTTTCCTAGATTTTATTATGAAAAGCTATTTCTTTTATTAAACTTATTATAGATAGGTAGGGAGAGGAGAGAGAGAGAGAGCGCATGAGGGAGAGATTCTTTGAGTACATGGATTTAGTTTTAATTTTGCTCAAAAAATTCTAGTCTTCAGACCTCTTCTCACTCACCTTACTGTCACACTGTCCTCCTTCCTGTTTTTTAAACACAACAGGCAAACTTTTGTCTCAGGGTATTTGCACTAGCTGTTGCCCCTTTCTAGGATGTTCTTCAACATGGCTCATTGTCTCATCTACTTCAAGTCTTTGCTTCTATATCCACATCTCACTGAGGCTTCTCTTGACAAGTTTATAAAAATTTTCAACTTTCTCAATTATTAAAGCATAGGATTTCCAAATGACACTTCTTAGTTTGTTCTATATTTTTGCTTAAGCATTTATCACTTTCTAACATTCTTCCTAATCCACTATTTATCATACCATTATTAGTCTCATCTGATAAACAATATAAAATTCATATCCATTTTGTTTACTAATGCATCTCAATCTCTTAGAAGAATATCCGGAAAATAGCAAATGGTCAATAAGTATTGAACTAATATGAAATGAATTCAACAGATCAGGTGGAGATCTCACATTAAAATACATTGTTTGTAATATGGGAAGAATATGCTTAAAAGGCTTTACAAAGAGAAAGGGTGGGTGTAGGTATCTCATTTTCATTTTTCCAATTAGTATAGTATAAAGATTTGTGACAGCTATGGCAGTGTGGATTTGTGAAAGCAAAAGGTCAAAGAGCCAAACCGCTGACAAACAGAGCAAAACTTTTTGTATTCTTGTAACAAAAAAAGAAAATAATACACAGTGGGGTGGAGCTCCAGGGAACACACAGATTCTGGGTTGAAAGTCCTATAAAGAGACTTAGCTAGTGATATACAAGCACTGTTTTTTGGCAAAGAAAGAAGTCAAATATCCATGCTTGGACCAGGGAGAAAGCTATTATTGGGGAGCCTAGAAACAAGCAGAACTTTTGGTGGCTGTGCAGTCCTGGAATAAAAATATGAATATTTAAGTTGCATCAGATTCATAGCTTCTTTCCCTGTAAAATCATCTGCTAAATTCTGAAGTTGCACAGAGTAGCCAAGGAGATTAACTTAAAAATCTCTGAAAATGAGAGCAAAGTTTTTTCAAAATTGATGATATAGACTCAGTAAGTCCTATTTTATTTGAGCATGATAAAAGCAAAGAAAAATCACCCCTAAATATAGTTTTAAAGACTGATGAAAACCAAAATAAAACCTTCAAAGTATCAAGAAGAAAACGAAGATGTTCCCTTCAAAGAACAGCAATAAGACTGATAGCTTAAGTTGTCAATAGAAACGAGGAAAGCCAGAAGACGTCGGAATGATGCTTTTAAAGGACAAAAGTCATTTTTAAAAGGTCATCCTAGAATTTATTCCAGCAAAAAAGTTCTTAAGAGTAAGGTTAATATTTGACATTGAATACAAATTAATCAAAAACAAGCAGATCTACAACAGAAATAGAGAGAATTCCTGAGACATATAGAAATTAACTGCAGATAGAAACAAACGCAGGAAAAAATGAAGAGCAACAGAATGTGCAAATTTATGCTTAATTATAAAGGGATATTGACTATACAAAAAATAATAGTCATATCTAATTGGGGTTTAAAAGCATACAGGAAAAATAATGAAAAGGTAGAAGGTAAGTGAAATTAAAAGATTTGAAGATCTAACAATGTATGATAACTGGTAAAATAATAATGTATATTAGATTTAATAATTCAGGGATTAATATGATAATCTAGAGAAAATACTAAAGGAATAGTAAAAAGTTGTATAACAAAGAATTTAATTGAGGGAAAATGGTATAATATAAAATAATAGATTCATTAAAATGGAGACTATGAAAGAAAAAGAATATAAAATAAAAGGTACAAAAAAAAAGGTGACTTCAGACATTATATGGAAAATTAAAGGATCAAGAAAAACAAGGACATCTTAAAATTGTTGAACAAGGCTGGGTAACAAGACCTAGTACAGTATTTAATATAGTGTGATATCTGTTCAGATAAATAGGGCTCAGGAGTAAACAAATAAAATAAAATAGTCCAGAAAGATATCCCACTCATAAACAGTCATTTGATTTATTACAAACATTTCATTACAGTGCAATGAGAAAAGTATTTTTTTTTCCAATAGCATGTGTTGGATCCATTGGATGCTAATACGATAAAATGTTTGAATCTTGATCCCCATGCTCATGAAACACACAAACATCAATTCTGGATGAACCCTAGAGTTGAACATGAAAGTGAAAACAATAAAAGCTATTAGAAAAAAATGGCAGCTTGGATTCATGACTGTATGAAGACAATGATTTTTTTTTAAATATGAAAAGAATAATAGCTACAAAGAAAATAATAATTTGGACTGCATTAAAAGAATTTCAGACTCAGTAAAAAAAATCCAGAGTGAATAAAAAATTGAAAGGGAATGACAGGAAAAATTCCTCCAAAAGTACTCTGTAGATTCAATGAAGTCACAATCAATATCTATGGATATATCTTTGTGGAAGAGTTTATTATAAAATATATGAAAATGAAAAGTAGTAAGAAAAGCCAGAACATTCTTGATGAAGAAAAGGATGGAAAGACCTTACCTTTAAGCTATCAAGATTTATAATAGACAAATTGACCAAAACTTTTAATAAAGGACCCATTTTAAAAACGACCATTACTGTTTTGATTTTTCTTTATTTCCAAATATGGTGTGCTTATTTTTTCCCCAATTTCCTTAGCTGGCATGGGATTGAGTTTGGCTAATTACAGTTGTATTCTAAGTCCTTAATACCTTGTGATATGTAAACTAATTTAAAGAATCACTGTTCTTTCCACTCAAAAATCCACTATGCTCTTTCAAATATAGTTGAATGTAAGAGAACTCAAAAACAAGTTGTATTTATGTCGTGATAAAAATAGAAAAATATCAAAATTCATCCTCCATGAAACCACATAAATAGTCAAATAGAAATCTGATGTTGCTGGGAAGGAAAAAGATGCGAGCATACATGTGGATCCAGGTCCTAGATGTTTATTATATAGGTTTAAAATGTTTTTCTTAAGCATAAAATAGGAGACAAATAGTAAGCAACTAAAAATATTTACAAATGCAAAATAGTTACTTTCTGGATAAATATGAACAATAATTATAACTAGAACAAAGACAGGTAATAAAATAATGTAGTTCACCTACTTTTGCATTAGGTTCACAGTGTACGTTTTCCCTTCAATAACAATGTTGTAGGACACCTGGCAGGAGAGTATATTAAAAAAGCGAAGAAAAGTGAGAAGAATGTTAAAAAGAAAAACTATCATTTTATATTAACAATAATAACATGCTAAAGCACACTAATACAATAAAAAAGAGGAAAATTTATAATTTAATATTGATTTATTCCAATGGAATCAGATATTTAAATATTTGCTTTCATAATAAAGATAGATGGAAGAATATAATTGGTACAGTTTCTTATTAATTTTAACACTTATGCAATAAGATAGACCCTGAAATATTGTTGACTTGCATCCAATAATTGTGTTAGCTTAATACTGAGGCCATTGCAAAATTTATGCTTAAAATGGAAAAGTATAACTAAATTACCAAATAGAAAATTTATATAGTATAGCAAAGAATTAACAAAACAGAATGTTTAA
Organism: Delphinus delphis; assembly: GCF_949987515.2. Classification (NCBI taxonomy): domain Eukaryota; kingdom Metazoa; phylum Chordata; class Mammalia; order Artiodactyla; family Delphinidae; genus Delphinus; species Delphinus delphis. The sequence continues at coordinate 5,045,949 of NC_082703.1, read as the reverse complement.
TATTTGTAGATTTTATAAAATTTGTTCCAAGTTTGGATGCAATACTCATGGATTTTATTAAGAAAGAATGTCTACAAATGGAAAACTTAGTCTTTATAGATCAGTTTGAGGAGCCTTGACCTCTTTCCATTATTGGGCCTTCCAATCCATGGGCATAGGATCTACTCAATTTATATAGATCTTTACCTCCTCTCACCTGGTTTTGTTGTCTTCAGTGAGGAGGTTTTGCTTTCCTTTGTTACATTTATTTAGACTTTGATTTTTATGTAGTGTAAATTATATCTTTAAAATTTATTTTAAGTTTTAAAATGTTTAAAGTTTATTTAAATTTTATAGGATTAAGAGGTTTATTTTATAGGATTAACAAAGTTAAGTTACATTCTTCTATTGCTAGGTTATTTTATCATATATGGTATTGAACTTTGAACAGTAGTTTTACTGCTCCTAATGCTATATGTATATTCATTTCCCCATATAATTCTAAAGCACAGTTAATTCATTGATATTCTAAGATTCAATCATCTTAACAATTTAGATGTAAATTGCATTTTGCCATTGGCCATTTCTTTCTTTTTTTTTTTTCTTTTTTTTAATTGAAGTACAGTTGATTTAGAATGCTGTGTTAGTTTCTGGTGTACAGCAAAGTGATTCAGTTATACATACCTATGTATATTCTGTTTCATATTCTCTTTTATTATGGGTTATTATAAGATATTGAATGTAATTCTCTGTGCTACACCTTCTTGTTTATTTTATATACAGTAGTTTGTATATGCTAATCTCAAACTCCTAATTTATACCCCCCTTTTCCCCCTAGGTAACCATAATTTTGTTTTCTATGTCTGTGAGTCTGGTTTCCTTTTGTAAATAAGTTCATTTGTATCATTTTTTAGATTCCACAGATAAGTGATATCATGTGATATTTGTCTTTGTCTGTCTGACTTATGTCATTTAGTATGATAACCTCTAGGTCCATCCCTGTTGCTGCAGTTGGCATTATTTCATTCTTTTTTATGGCTGAGTAGTATTGCATTGTATATATAAACCACATCTTCTTTATCCATTCATCTCTTGATGCACATTTAGGTTGCTTCCTTGTCTTGGCTATTGTAAATAGTGCTGCTCTGAACACTGGGGTGCAGGTATCTTTTCGATTAGAGCTTTTGTCTTTTCCAGATATATGCCCAGGAATGAGATTGCTGGATCATATGGTAACACTGTTTTTAATTGTTTAAGGAACGTCCATACTATTCTCCACAGTGGCTGCCCCAATATACATCCCCACAAACAGTGTAGAAGGGTTCCCTTTTCCCCATACCCTCTCCAGCATTTCTTGTTTGTGGACTTTTTAATGATGGCCATTTTGACTGGAATGAGGTGATACCTCATTGCAGTTTTGATTTGCATTTCTCTAATAATTAGCAATGTCGAGCATCTTTTCATGTGCCTGTTGGCCATCTGTGTGTCTTCTTTGGAGAAATGTCTATTTCGGTCTTCTGCCCATATTTAGACTCTACACAAAAACTACTAGAACTGACAAACAAATTCAGCAAGCTGGCAGAATACAAGATTAACACACATAAATCTTTTGCATTTCTTTACACTAACAATGAAATATCAGGAAGGGAATGTTAAAAAAAAAAAAAAACCCTTTTAAAATCAGATCCAAAAAAGCACTTAAGAATAAACCTAACAAAGGAGGTGAAAACTTATATGCTGAGAACTATAAAACATTGATAAAGGAAATTAAAGATGATTTAAAGAAATGGAAAGCTATCCCATGCTCTTGGATTGGAAGAATAATATTATTAAAATGACCATACCATTCAAAGTAATCTACAGATTTAATGCGGCCCCTATCAAATTACCCATGACATTTTTCACAGAAGTAGAACAAATAACCCTATAATTTATATGGAATCACAAAAGACTCAGAATTGCCAAAGTAATCCTGAGGAAAAAGAACAAAGCAGGAGGCATAAACTTCCCAGACTTCAGACAATACTACAAAGCTACAGTAATCAAAACAGTGTGGTATTGGCATAAAAAAAGACATATGGATCAATGGAACAGGCTAGAAAGTCCAGAAATAAACCTACACACCTATGGTCAATTAGTCTTCGATAAAGGAGGCAAGAATATACAATGGATAAAAGACAGTCTCTTTGGCAAGTGGTATTGGGAAAGTTTGACAGCCACATGTAAATCAATGAAGTTAGAACACTCCCTCACACCATACACAAAAATAAACTCAAAATGTCTTAAAGACTTAGATATAAGACACATGATACCATAAAACATTTAGAAGATAACATAGGTAAAACGTTCTCTGACATAAAACATAGCAATGTTTTCTTAGGTCAGTCTCCCAAGGCAATAGAAATAAAAGTAAAAATAAACAAATGGGACCTAATCAAACTTCTAAGCTTTTGCACCCCAGAAGAAACCATAAACAAAACAAAAGACAACCAACTAACTGGGAGCAAATATTTGCAAATGATGTGACCAAAAAGGGCTTAATTTCCAAAATATACAAACAACTCATACAACTCAATAACAAAAAAACAAACAAGCCATTGGTCATTTCTTAATACTTTGTTATATTAGATTTTCTCATATTTCTTATGTTTGCCACATATACTCATGAATTCATTCAGTCCGAAATTTTCTTTCTTATATTACCCTTCTTTGTTTTTGGTGTCAAGGTAATATTGCCTTTATGTATTCAGCAGTATTAACTCTTTTTCTTTTTGCTGGCTGAGTTTTTATGAGTTTTAATTATGTCTTTCTTAAATGTTTGGTTGTATTTATTTGTAAAATAATTTAGCTTTTGACTTAGTTTTAATGGTTGTTTTTGTATTTTTGAGGAGGGAGAAAGAGACATTTATATTCAGATTCAAATTTTTTAAAGTGTTGGGCATTTTCATCTTTCCTTATATCCCAAGAGTTTGTTTTTCTATGAAATTGCTTATCTCCTCAAGGATTTTTGAATTTGTTGACACATTTATTCATTGTATTATTCATTTGTTAAATTTCTGCTCTATGTATCACTATGTCCACTTTTTTTCATCCCTATTAAAATCTTTCATACTTTTATTTGTGTTGCCTTACAGACAACTTGTGCCTGATAAAATATGGCTGCCTATACTAACTTTACTATTTGCTTTGTATAATTTTTCTTATTTTTGTGCTAGACCTTTCTATTCCCTTGTGATTTAGGTGTTTCTCTTGTGGTATATATTTTTAAATTCAATTTGAAATATATGTAATTTCTGATAAATTTAATCAATCAGAAATTTTAACAGTTTTATTTAAATTATTTTAATTCCCTATTATACCAAGATGTATATATGCTTTATATTCTTTTGTTACAGTTACAATTGTATATTCAATATGTTTTGTTTTGAGGTATACATATTCATACTTTTTCATCAATTCCAGCTTTTATGTTATTCTTTGTCCCAGTTTCAATTTCTAACTGCTGAAGTACATTATTTAAATTATTTTCTTCTCTTGTAATCTGAAAAGTGTTAATGTACTCTAATTTTTATTTATTCTGTGTTGTGATACCTGATCTCAGTTCATCTATGTTTAATATAACCTCTTTTCCAGATTTTTTTCTCTATTTTCCAGGAATTCTAATTGCTCTTTACTTAAGCCTCTAATTCTCTCCTCTTTTTCCTTGAGCTGTTTATATGTTGCATCTGTTTAGTTTCTTCAGCTGTCTCTGGCTACTGTTAATTCTTGATTTTACTCTCATACTATATTTTTCATGTACAGAAGTTCCATTCAGTTATTTTTAAAACCTCCTAGTCTTTTTAAGTTGAATATTCTCTTGTGGTATATTCTTATTAATTATAATAATTATAAACATACACTTTTCATATTATGTTTGTTGCATTTGTTAAGTCGGTAGGTACAATAGCCTTATCAGTTCAAAAAATACTATTAATCCTTTATTATGTAGCCAGCACTGTTCTAGGCACTGGAGTTAGAGACATTAACAAAATAGTCAACATTTTTCCCTCATGAATTTGACAGTTGAGGACAGATGATTTTTTTTTTTACTTCTCTTATGAGAATTACTCTCATAGTATCTGGTGAAACCTGGTTGAAGATATTTCCCTCTAAGTAGATTCTGTGTACATTTTCTAATATGACCAAGTAATTCCATAGATTTTTCCATTAAAAAAACAAAATACTCTTAAAATGCTGTTAAATGTCTCACCTCTTTTTTTTCTATTTAAATGATTTAAAGTTTTCATAAATATTCATTCCCTTATAAATCATATATTGAAAATTTTAAGCTTGTGATATCTGTATTAGTGTGACAACTAGGTAGCTGATAAGGAAATATTTGCATTCAAATTATCTAAACATTTACTACCAATCAAAAAGAAAATTAAGGTGTGGTGTTTTAAAGAAACACTTCACTTCTTTAGAAATGATTCTAGAAATTAGTAAAACAGATAAGAAACTTTCTAATTAATTCAAAGAATAAAAAGGAGAAAACTAATACCTGAACCAAGATACACTAAGATGGCATAAAAAGAATTCTTAATGATGAACATATTTTCAATCAAGACATAAAAATTATTCATACAACACTTCATTAAATCAAATGATTGCCATCCCCTATAGGGATGCCATAGGCTTACTTAACAACTACTAAAAATCCTCCAAATATTGTATGGTGAATGAGTGACAAGAGACTGTAAATGGATCAGGTCAGGTATTATTCAGACGCTCAGGAGGGAAAGAGATTTAGAACCATTTAGATTTAGATGGGCCTTGGGGCTTTGATAATAAGCATCACTGCACCATATTTCTATGAAACATTGTTAATCTTGGTTCATTTTCAAAAGGGCTCTTCCATTTAAGAAAAATTGGGTATAAATATAAAATTCAGAAAGTGTGCAGAGATGAAAAACACCAGGTTTACTTATTAGGAACAAAATAGTCACATGCTTTTTAGTTTGTGAAAAATGTTAGGGCTTAATTACGTATGTTTCAACTCCTCCACTTGACGTTGACCGTATTTTCTCTGGAACTGTAATTTGCACACGTAGTCTTTCTGAATCTGCAAGGTGCAAAATGTTTTACAGGGGCAACACTCACCACCTCATAGCTTCCTTCATTATTTCCTCATCTAAATCCATAATATTCTATAAGTCATCCCTCATTTTTACTCTTTTCAAATACCCTCACCTCAATACCCACTTCTTTCTAGAATTACAAATCTTTTAAAGAGAAACAGGTATACTACTTTAGAAATATTGCCCTGTGGGCAGGTTCTGGTAACCCTGGGGTAATAGGCCCAAGTGCTCTCAGAACAAATAAAGTCAGGTCCTTTGGACCTTCCAACTACAGAATCCAGATATCAGAAATGCAGAGCAGTATATGAAACTCTAATCTTAAGGGATCTACTCAAGCCACGGCATCTCCCATCTTTACTACGGTCCCAAGAAGAGTGGGAAAGACCCTCGCAACCAAAGTGGATTTTGATTGGGAAAGGTGGCAATGTGGGAGTGGATTCGGGCTTACACAGTTGGAACTCCCACCAAAAAAACACTTTTAAAGGGATATCCAGCCTCTCAGAGGGAAACAGAAAGGAGACCTGACATTCCCTAAAGGTCAGAAGAGGGTTTTAGTACTTACTATCGTCTGTCTGAAGCCCGATGAGCCCCAGAAGCAGAAACAGAAGGCACCACATGGCTGGACGTCCTGGATGGCAGCCCGAATAACGGCCGTACGCTTGACTACAGGGCAGTTGGGGGCGCGAGGAGACCCCTCCTGACCGCACACACCGCAGGAGGCAGGCGGCTGGGAGAGCAGCGGAGGGTCGAGAGGCTGCCTGCTGTGCGCCGTTCAACGTGGGCGGCCTTGGCCGCTAAATCTATGCAGGAGGCTTTGACGCCTTGTGACTCCGCTTTCCGGCTAAGAAAGCGCAGAATCACTTCCGAAAGGCAAGGCTGAAGAAACAGCTAATGAACAGGAAGATTCATCTACACTTAAGTGAACTTTTATGTAATATATATAAATATTTATACTACATATGTTATACATTTATGTATAAATATATAATATATATAGGCACTGCTCAATATTCTACTGAACAAACCAGTGTAATTAACACCTAGATTCAGATCCAGAAATAAAATATAGAACCACTAAAGCTGCCAGATTGTCCCCTGACAATCACTACTTCTAACACCATAGATTACTTTTGTCTGTTTTTGAACCTATATAAATGGAGCCAATCACCATGTATTCTTTTTATGTTTAAGTTTTTTTAACATGATGATTAGGAGATCCATCCACGTTGTGAGTAGCAATAGTTTTTTTTTTTTCCCCTCTTGTTGCTGTATATCACACATTGAATATGTCCATCTGTTTTTCTATTTTACTATTGATTAGAATTTTGTTCATTTATAGTTGGAGCTATTAAAAAACATATTTGGCATAATACCTTCCAGGTCCATCCATGTGGTTGCAAATGGTATTATGTTTGCTGAAATAAGTCAGACAGAGAAAGACAAATACTGTATGTTCTCACTTATATTTCAAATCTAAAAAATAAAACAAACAAATGAGTATAACAAAACAGACTCACAGATACAGAGAACAAACTAGTGGTTACCAGTGGGGTGAAGAAAAGGGGGAGAGGCATGATAGGGGTAGTGGATTAAGAGGTACAAACTTCTATGTATAAATTAAATAAGCTACAAGGATATATTGTACAGCACAGGGAATATAGCCAGTATTTCATAATAACTTTAAATGGAGTGTAATGTATAAAAATATTGAATCACTACGTTGTACACTTGGAACGAACATAATATTGTAAATCAACCATACTTCAATTAAAAAAAAAGTTTTGGATCACTGAAAATAACCAAAAACCAACCATGTTTGGCTATTTTATTTCCTTAATTACTATCAATTTTTGATTCTTCTATTTTGAGGCTATGTTACTTTTAAAACTTTTTATTTAAGCATAATATTCTCTAGGCCCATCCATGTTGCTGCAAATGGAAGAATTTCATCCTTTTTATGGCTGAGTAATATTCCATTGCGTATATATGCTGCATCTTCTTTATCCATTCATCTGTCATGGACACTTGGGTTGTTTCCATGTCCTGGCTCTTGTATGTAGTGCTGCTATGAACATCGGGGTGCATGTATCTTTTCAAATTAATTTTCGTCTTTTCTGGATATATGCCCAGTAGTGGGATTACTGGGTCATATGGTAGTTCTATTTTTAGTTTTTTGAGGAACCTCCATACTGTTTTCCATAGTGGCTACACCAGTTTACATTCCCACCAACAGTGCAGGAGGGTTCCCTTTTCTCCACGTCCCCTCAAAAATTTGTTATTTGTAGACTTTTAAATTCTACATTCTATCAGGTTTGAGGTGATATCTCATTGGGCTTTTGAGTTGCATTTTTCTAATAATTGGCGATGTTGAGAATCTTTTCACTTGCCTGTTAGCTATTTTGTATGACTTCTTTGGAAAAACGTCAATTCAGGTCTTCTGACCAATTTTTGACTGGCCTGTTTGTTTTTTGATATTGATTTCTATGTGCTGTTTATATGTTTTGGATATAAACCCGCTGTTGGTCATTTGCAAGTATTTTCTCCCATTCCATGGGTTGTCTTTTAGTTTTGTCAATGGTTTCCGTTGCTGTGCAAAAGTGTTTAAGTTTAAATAGGTCCCATTTGTTTATTTTTGCTTTTTGCTTTAGCTTTGTGAGACAGATAAAGATAAAATACTGCTATAAATTATGTCAAAGAGTGTTCTGCCTAGGTTATCTTCTTAGAGTTTTAAGGTTTGGGGTCTTACCTTTAGATCTTTAATCCATTTTGTGTATGGTGTGAGGAAATATTCTAATTTCATTCTTTCACATGTAGATGTCCAGTTTTCCCAGCACCAGTCTTTTTGAGCCCCATTCTGCCACATCTCTCTGACTTCACCTGGAGAATATTCTGTTTCTAAGGGCTCATGAGATTAGATTGGACCCACCCAGATAATCTAGGATAGTGTCCCTACTTGAAGGTCCATCACCTTAATGACTTCTGCAACTTACCTTCTACCATGTAACATACATATCCACAAATTCCAGGGATTAGAGTGAGGACGTCTTTGAAGGTCCATTCTGCCTACCACCAAAGCACTGGTATGGGACGTTAGGGAAGGGATGCATGCCAACACGTGTGAGTCTGTGAGCTGGTTACTGCTCCTGTAAGATAAAACTAAATCCCACAAGCAGCTCTTGGAAATGCTATAGAATAGGGTACAGCAAACATTTTCTGTAAAGAATGAAATAGAAAATAGTTTCAGCTTTGCTGAAATAGTGTGCCATATGGTCTCTGTTGCAACCGTTACCAACCAAGGTTCTTGGTCTCCTTAATCAATAGAAATTGGTCAGAGGCCAGACAAGAAATTCAGGCAAGGCTTTATTGGGGGCCCTGCTGCAAGCAGAGGTGGGGGAGTGAAAACAATCAACAGTTTCCCTTGCTGGCTCGCTCCCTGAGGTGGGGGTGGGGGGGCAAGCTTGTTCCTTATATGGGGTGAGGGTAGGGGTGTGTCCAGGGGTCAGGCCAGAATGGTGGCTTAGGTGGTTTGCTCACCCTTTAGGTGGTGTTGTGTGCAGGGGTCATGCACAGTACCCTGCTTTTGCTCCAGGCTCTTCAAAAGCGGCAGTTGGGTGTTTCTTTTTTGGGGTCTTTTTGTATCTTTTGTCCAGAATTTGTCCCAACTCAGCATGCACGCAGTTATTTTCAGTCCCATACAGCTTCTTTGTATTTTGTTGCTCGAAGACAGATTTGTCCAAGTGGAAGCACTGCAGCACTGCAGCAAAGGGCCCCAGGTCCCAGCCTGTCTTACAGCTATTCAACTACCTTCATATCTATCTATTTACCCTCCAAACACTGTATCACAATAATTGAATATGCCCAGCTCTGATAAAAGCCAGTCCCTTTTTTTACGTACCAGATCCTCTCCTCTCTAGTTTATTCCATGATTTTGCTCTTAAGTCTTCATTATATCCAACATCATCATCTTTCCCCCATTTCTTTATTTCTAAAAGTCGGTAGACAATATGTAGTGTCTCCCCAAAATAAAATCCCTTCTTTGATCATAAATTGTACCTCATAATCCCCAAAAGGTTGTCTATGTTTACCATCTTCATTTTATCACTTCCCATAGAGTTTATCAAGTTCCTTAAAAAATAATCTAAAATATAGATTGGGATTTTACTGAACTTATAGATCTCTTCTGGAAAAATTAGAAATTTTATAATAGGCATCCATTTTCTTAGTGTTTTCCAAGACTGATCATCCTGATGAATTTTTTGATGTTGTTGTTCTAATTGTAAACTGATTCTGTTGATTTAAGTAGGTAGTTAATCATAATTTCTGCAAATGAGGGCAATTCTTTTTCCTCTTCAAATCTTTCCTCCTTTTTATTTCCATCAAAATAATAGTCAAAGCTGCCAGTTCTTTGTTATATTTTTAAGCAAGATTTTAGACATCTTTGCCTTGGCAATAGATACTACAACAACAAAAACAAAAGTAGTATTATATTTTATAAAATATTTCATAGTCTTCATAAATATTTAAATTTTCCCTCTAATTCCCTTGAGTAAATATTTCATTATCATGAGATTTACCACCTTCTGGAGTCTTGTATCATTTGGACAAATCTGTGATATCTCTTCAGGCACAACATACCTTTCCAACTTTTGAAGTGGAACTGAGTATAAAGAATAAGAAATTCACCATGTCTTGTAAACAACCTCACAAACGTATGTGTGAAATTAATTCAAATGAAAAACAAGGCTTATACTGCTTCATGATTCATTATGCATGTAGCTCTTGGACAGGAACACTTGTGGATGTCATCATATGTTAATCTTAACTTAAGGCCAAATAATTGAGCTATAATAACTAAAAATCCCTCCAATGTTATTGCACCTGGATACTAAAATAAAGAAGATTGAAGAGAACACCATTATGTAAGAAGAAAACAAAAGCAAGTAATGAATTAAAACAGTTTTGATCCTATAAAATTTTATAATTTAGTACTTTATGTTGAGCACATATTACACTTTATTTTGATAAATCTTTGATACAAATATCCATACTAGTTAATTGATTAAGAAGCATGAAACAATGGAAAAAAGTAATTAAACTACCAATGTTCTCTGGTGAAAAATTTGGCATGCCCAAATTCCATAGCCTTAAACACACTTAGTATTTCTGATGCAATCAATATAAAACACATTTATTTAACTTTCTTATTAAATCAAATCATTCAATTTGCAAAACTAATTCAATATACATACGTGTCAGGCACTACAATAGAAAATAAGAATATAGTGGCATACTGGGGACTTCCCTGGTGGTCCAGTGGTTAAGATTCAATGCTTCCACTGCAGGGGGCACGGGTTCAATCCCTCTTGGGGAACTAAGACCCCACATGCTGCATGGTGCAGCAAAAAAAAAAAAAAAAAGAAGAAAACAATATAGTGGCACATGTGAAAGAAAGGGACTGTGTCCACACTTGGAGCTTATATTACAGAAGAGGAGAAAGAAAATTAATAGGAAATTAATGACAAACTTCCCCAATATAAAGAGGTCGTGAAAAGTGCTCTGAAGAAATGGAGTGCTCGAATAGAGAATTTTGAGGAGGGGTGTGACCATATAGATAAGATAGTTAGAAAAACCTATTTGTGGAATTGATGTTTTGGCTGAGATAGAAAGTTTGGGAAATGATCTAGCATTTTGAATAGCAGTAGGGAACTTGTATGGGAACCTGTTCAAAGCCTGTAGTGTAATGAGTGAAGTGAAGGAATGACAAGATGGAAGTTCTAAATATAGGCAAGGCCATGGTAAAGAAATTTAGAGTGAGATATTACCAAAAAAAAAAAAAAAAAAAATTGGGGGTAGTATACAGTGGCATTTCATATGATTTAACCTTGATAAATAAAATGATACTTTTCTCATCTTTCTAATCATTACAAGCTAAATTCTTAGAACTCTTAGAACTTCTCTAATTTTTCTATCTCAATAAAAATTTATAGTGAGTAAAATTTAATTTATACCTAAAAGAAAAATATTGTGTGTATGTGTGTGCATGTGTGTGAATGAAAACATGGAATATTATCTAGCACCATGGAAAAATGGGTTAGTAGTTACCCTGTCCTGTTATCCTATAAGAGCTAAGCTTGACAAAAAGGGAAAATCCCAGTATCAGAATTTGAAAGAAGGTTAAAGACAAATCAGAACATGAGAGATGATATCTGGCTAACCACCAGGTTTTTTGTTTTTTTTTTTGTTTTTTTGCGGTATGCGGGCCTCTCACTGTCGTGGCCTCTCCCGTTGCGGAGCACAGGCTCCGGACGCGCAGGCTCAGCGGCCATGGCTCACGGGCCCAGCCGCTCCGCGGCATGCGGGATCTTCCCGGACCGGGGCACGAACCTGCGTCCCCTGCATCGGCCGGCGGACTCTCAACCACTGTGCTACCAGGGAAGCCCTAACCACCAGGTTTTAAGGCAAGATGTAGGAACCAGAAGCTGGACTTCTAGTGCTCGCTCAGAGAAAGGAAAAATAGTCTTCTACTTTCATATTTATATAGTTGAAAATAAATCCCCTGGATAAAGACATGCTACCGAATAAAACAAGTCCTTAGTTATACTGTGAAGGAAGAGAAGATAGAAGACCTAAATGTAAGAATTGAAGCCATAAAAGTCCTACAAAGGAACATAGGCAGAAAACTCTTTGACATAAATTGTACCAATTTTTTTTGTGGGGGGGGGGGGGATCAGTCTCCTAAGGCAAAATAAATAAAACCAAAAGTAAACAAGTGGCATCTAATTAAACTTAAAAGGTTTTGTACAGCAAAGGAAACCATCAACAAAACAAAAAGACAACATGTGGTCTGGGAGAAAATATTTGCAAACAATGAGACCAACAATGGCTTAATATCAAAAATATACAAACAGCTCATACAATTCAAAATTCACAAAACAACCGATTAATAAGTAGGAAGAGGATATAAATTGTTGTTTTTCCAAAGAAGATACACAGATGTCCAACAGGCACATAAACAGATGTTCAACCTCACTAATTGTTAGGGAAATGATGTAAATCAAAACTGGAATGAGGAATCAAATCACCTTATGCCTTTCATTTTTTTTGTTTTTCTTGCGGTACGCGGGCCTCTCACTGTTGTGGCCTCTCCCGTTGCGGAGCACAGGCTCCGGACGCGCAGGCTCAGTGGCCATGGCTCACGGGCCCAGCCGCTCTGCGGCATGTGGGATCCTCCCGGACCGGGGCACACACCCGTGTCCCCTACATCGGCAGGCGGACTCTCAACCACTGCGCCACCAGGGAAGCCCACCTTATGCCTTTTAGAATGGCTATTATCAAAAAGGCAAGAAGTAACAAGTGTTGTAGAGGGTGTGGAGAAAAGGGAGCCCTCATACACTATTTGGAGGAATTTAACTTGTAGCCACTATGAAAACCAGTATAGAGATTCCTAAAAAATTAAGAATGGAACTACCATGTGATCCAGCTGTTCTGCTTCTCGGTATTAACCCAAAGAAACTGAAAACATTAATTCAAAAAGATATATGCACCCCTATGTTCATTACAGAATTATCTATAATAGCCCAGATAAGGAAACAACCTAAGTGACCACTGACAGATGAATGGATGAAGATGCGGTATGTATACACAATGGAATAGGAGTCGTAAAAAAGATGAAATCTTGCCATTTGTGACAATATGGTTGCACCTTGATGGTATCATGCTAAATGAAATAAGTCAGGTGGAGAAAGACAAATACTGTATGATTTCACTCATATGCAGAAAAAAATAAATTAAGAAACCAAACCAAAGCAGAACAAACACATAGGAGAGAACAGAGTAATGGTAAGCAGAAGGGAAGAAGGGTGGGGGATGGAAACTAAAAATTTGGTGGTGGGCACACTGAAAGAAGTTGAAAAATGTGGTACACATGCAACTTATACAATGTTAAAAACCAATGTTACCTCAATTAAAAAAAAAGGATATTGGACTCAATTCTGCATGAGACAATAAAAAGCACAATTCTTCAACTCTGTGCCTATTCCAATGTTAGATTATAATCTGTTGAGGAAAGGGAAAGAAAACGTTGAAATGGAACCTTAGTGTATCTTGTTAACAGTTACTGTTAGAACCGTAAAAAGGAAGATTTAGAAATGGGGAGGCCAGCAAGACAAACTCAGAAGGGAAAAGTGACACCACTGCAGAAGACAGAACATGTAATTGTCTTTGAATTTTCTGACAAATATCTTAAGCTACTCACGCTCAAAACCTAACTCAACTTCTGCCTGCCACTCACCCACACGTTCCTTTATCCCAGTACACTCCACAGCAAGGATGTGTTACACCAATAGTCGCAAAAATAAACTCTGCTCAGGTCTAAAACTTGGACCTGCTAGGTGGTAGTACTCCTGGGAAACTGATCCTGAGAAATTATGATTAAATAAGGCAGGACAGTGATCATAATGGCCCCAAATAAGTTAGTGGCAAAGGGGGTGAGGGAAAGTTATGGTAGAATCATCCCGATGTGTATTATTTTTACCACAGAGTTCACCCACTTAAAGCACACAGGTGAATGATTGTAGGGTTTTTAGTGTATTCACAGATATGTGCAACCATTACCACAGTCAATTTCAGTTCCCTCATCTCAAAAACAAGTCCTCTACCCTTTAGTTATTACCATCACTCACCCCAGCTTTTCAATCCCCACCCCCACTAAAAGCAGTAAACAACCACTAATCTTAGTCTCTCTAGATGTCCATGTTCTGGATGTTTCATACAAAGGCATAATACGTGGTTTTTGTGACTGGCTTTAGTCACTTAGCATAACGGTTCCAAGGTTCATCCACGTGGTAGCAATATCAGTGCTTCCTTTTTGTGGCTGAATACTATCCCATTGTATGGACGGACCACATCTCGTGTATCCATTCATCATTTGCTCATTTGGAGAAAGAAACTCTTGGTCTTTGTGATGAGATGCTCCCACCCCTGACCCAGGAGCACCTTCATTTATATGGATGGAAATTCTGTAGGTCCTAATTAGACTCCAGGTAGGCTGATGGATCTCTAACCCACAAATAATGCTTTGAGGTGTGCAGAAGTGCACCCATCTCAGGAAGAGGGAGATGAAGAGAGGGGGCACTGAAGCAAGAAACTGTCACCCAGAAAAGCTCAGCTTCAGTCAGGAAAGAGCAGCAAGTCTGGGTTCCTTCAAAGGACAAAGAAAGATATATTCTAGAGCTCAATTTCCACGAGGGCAGGGAAGTATCACCTGGAGACAGAACAGTTATCTATGACCAGGAACTCAGTGTGAGCAACTCCTTGAAGATGGAATGGATGCTAGTGACTCTCTGAGGGCTCTGGGGCTGACCTTGTGTAGCAACCCTTCCTCTCAATATCCTGAAGCTTGGAATGGGTAGGGGATGAGAATCATGAACTATTGCAGAGGTGCAGATTCTAGGTGTCCTCTCTTGAGATGGGAGCGATTAGCAGGGCCATGGGTATCTGAGGGCAGTCGGTGGCAGGAGTGCACAATGGAAAGTTTTCCGTTGGGATGCAACAGCCTCGCAGGTTCAAAAGAGGCCAACCTGCTTATTTCCTACTAGAGGATAATGGCGGTAGAAGGCCCCCTGTGGGTCCTCCTGGGCACAAAAGGCTTTCCGTGTCCCCAGCTTCCAGTTTGTCGGAAAAAGGCTTTCAGCTTCCTAGACCTTCCCTGAGCTCCAAAGGGCGTATTCAAACAGTTACTAATCAGGGAAGTGAGGGAAGGCAGGAAGAAACGACAGTGCAGCATGGGGCCTGGTGCCGTTCCTCCTCGGGGATGTGCAGAACCATCTGACGCGTATGACTGAGCTCTTCAACAGGAACTAGGGCCCCCTCAAGCCAGATGCAGGAAGTCACTTGAGGCTGAGCACAAGCATGTGGACCCACACTGGCAGGAAAGGCTGATGACTGAGATTCCTGGAACAGCGCCCTGTTACCTCACCACCAACCAATCAGGGGAAGGTTCCATACCCTGCAGCCCTTGCCCCAAATTTTGCCTGTAAACACTCTTCCCCAAGAGCCATCAGGGAGTTGGCATTTTTGAGCACGAGCTGTCCATTCTCCTTGGCTGGTCCTTGCAATAAACCTTAATCTGCTCCAAACACTGACGTTTCCCTTTGTTTGGCCTCGGTGTGCATCGGGCACACAAACTTGGGCTCGAGAACAGAATGAATCGACACAACGCGACATACTTTCACTCACAGGATTTACTTTTGTTTTTGAAATTGAAAGCTTTAAGCCATCACAAAAGGAGAGAAAAGCAGATTTTTTTTTATTCTTGAACCAGCCCAGTTAATGGTGTGTTTCTTGGCAATATCTTTTCTCCAAATTATGGCTTTTGACAGTATTGTTTAGTTACCATTCTAAAAGAACTACAGAAAAAAGAAATGCTACATTTTTAATGGTTAATAAAAGCTGTCTAATTTTAATATAGAACTACAGGTATATCAATTAATTAATATAAGACAGTTGATACTGTCACAGTCTACACCTGTGCTCTACAGAATCTGTAAACGCAAGTTCTTTTTGTTTCTTTGGTTTGATTTTTTCCAGAAACATTTGTGATAGCCACATTAAAAGGAAATGCTATAAACTGCTATTTATATATGTCTCATTTACACGGACTCTATGTTTCACATGGATCAAAGAAAGTCATGAACAAGGAAACAGAGAGAAAAAGAGCAATACAATATGTGAAGAAGGAAATAATTGCTCTTTTCTCTATTTTTATCTAGAGGAGGAGAACTCCCAACAGTCCTCTGTGCGTTTCCAACAGGTGTCCCACACACATGTTCAGAACAAACTCCTTCTTTACTCCCCTCCACTTCATGGCTCCAAAACCAAGCTGCTTCTCAGCTGCTGTACAACACGCCGTTAGTAAAAGCTGTCATGATCCACTGTGTCAGAAATGTTCGTCTTTGTAGTTCTCTTTTATTCTAACCCAAATACATCTATCCAGTCACCACTTCAACCAAGTCTACCCATTAGGTCTCTGAAAACTGTATTGTTCTTTCCGTCTTAACCAGTCCTGCCCTCATCACACTTTTCCTGTGCATTCCATTTCACTAGTCTCCAGTTCTGACTGAATCTGACTGAATTTTCTCCTAATTTATCCCTGTGAATTTTGTAAAAAGCACACCATAACTTGCTAAATCCCTCCCTTACCACGTCAAAAATACTTCAACTACGTTCCATTCATCTATGAGGAAATGTAACCTTTTAATCGTGGCATATCAGACACTGGTCCTGGCTCAAAGTTACCTAGGCAGATTTTCTCCTTCAACATCCGTACATTTTAAAATAAATTTTTAAATATATTAAGAGCACAAATTTAGACACAGAGAGGTCTGGCTTTACATGGTAGCCTAGCTATCTTCCTGCTGTATAGCAATGAACATCATTTAAGCACTTCTTCTTACACTCTACAGCCAAACTCTCAATTCATTCTGTTGGTTCACCTTCAAAATTTATTCCTAAGACCATCTTTACTATCCCTGGTCTGAGGTAACATCCCTTCTCTCCTGGATTAGTCCTGACATTTTTTTTTTTCATTGTATCATTCATGTGCTTGAAAAGCTCCTGCCCAGGTATATGCATGGGCTGCTCTGCCAGCTCTATGCCTAAGACAGACTTGGTTTACAGCTGGAACGGTAAAGCTCTCTCTTTACCTGTGGGAAAGCCTGAATATCTGGTTTCACTTTTTGCTGAGATAAGGGCAGTGGGATTTATGATGGGCTTTTTAAAATTTAAAATAAGGAACCTTGAGATCTTGTGCCTGAGGCATCTCTCTGACCCACAGTGCTTGCCTGCACCCTCTCTTGCTGTACTGTATCCTTTGCATTTAGATAGAAGCCTTCTGTGAGCTGACGGTGATGTCAGGTGACTTCTTTCAAATATCTAAACTAGGTCATTATTTGTGCCTCCTCCAATTCCTTGCTGACACATCACTTGCTCCCTAGGGCCTACTCAGTCAGCCACATTTAAAGTTGCCACCCAGTTCCTCCTTCAGTGTCAACTGCCCAGTTAGCCTCACTTCTCTCATCTTCCCCATAAAGAATCACCTTTCAGTACCAGCTTATAAAATATGTTTATCGGACGAATGTGTCCAATTCTTGAGGCAAGACCTTAATATAACCATAAAGTACTGGTGGCAGGAGATGACTGTGAAAAATAGAAAAAAGTGTAAAAGAAAGCAAGATATTGCATTTACGAATTAAGACTTGGAGAAAGCTGGGGAGATGCGTGCTCACTGTACCGCTCTAGGAGAAAATGACTGAAGTTGTATGGAGGTGAGAAGTTCAGGTGAAGACACCCAGCATGATGAAGGAACTATGACGGAGAACATGAGAAGAAGACAGCCGAGGGCCAGAATCTTCACCTAAGATGCGGGCCTTTAGTAAAGAGATCAGAGAAGAGGGAGAGGGTGGTCTAGGCAGAAATAAGACTACTTTACATTGCGGACAGGAGTCATAAATGATTTGCTTGGTGGCCGATAAGGAAACAGAGACCCACTGACTTTTTTCTCCATCAAAGTCAGATGTGGCAGGTAAGTAAAGAGATGATCTCGGGATCTCACACTTCGATGAGTTTTTGATTGTTTTCCTTTACTTCCAGGGATAAGTCTAATATGTCAAATATCACGATTTCTTTACGCATGAGTTAGAAATTTGAACGACATATACAGAAGCCTCCTTTATCCTAACTGACGGTAAAGAATTGTTCTTCTGCCTTGGAGGGTGAGTGCATTTAGCATTTGCCTGGCATCCTCTAGGTCCTCAATAAGTGTAAATTCCATTCCCTATCGCCAGTCTTGTATCAGAAAATATGTGGCAAAATTGCAGAGTTCTTAAGAGCTTCAACCTTAGTGTCTGGTTGTCAAACTCAAACTCAAAAAACTCACTAAAATTCTACACATGTGCGGAATTATTTACATTCTTTATGTCTGTTTCCTTATTTCTAAAATAAGGAGAACACAATGTTCTGTGGCAGCCTGGATGCGAGCGGAGCTTGGGGGAGAATGGATGCATGTACATGTATGGCTGAGTTGCTTTGCTGTGCACCTGAAACTATCACAACATTGTTTGTCAGCTATACTCCAATACAAAATAAAAAAGTTTAAAAGAAGTAAAATAAGGAGAACAATAAACGGGGAGTTAGTGAGGAATAAATACAGGTGTTGGGAGAAAACTTGTGTAAACCTCTCATTTAGAATGTTAAATCTACCAATCAAATGCATGATTGCACATAAATATTTTAAGAAAATATTAAAAATCCCTTTGAAGTCATTTCTTTTTACAAAGATGTTGGTTAATAAATCTGTGGCTAATGTGAGTTAACGTTAAATGTTTCTAGATAAGTATAAAATAAAATTAACATCAAATGGTTTGTTTTAGTCTTTGTTTTAGTATATGATAGCAACAAATAGAAATCAAAATGATGAAATACGGGAATAATATCTTCCTTATACTGAGGTACTGTTAAAAATATTGTTTTAAGTATTTAATGAATTATATCATTTTGTCAATAGTTTGATTCTTTTACTTCACCTTTCATTGTAAGACTGGTTGCTGTTACTGTTCCTACTGCTGTCTTCTGATAGAGACCTGTTTAAAGAAACAGAATTATTTTTAAGGTTAGGAAACACTGTAATCTTAAAGTCAAGAAAAGTAATGAAGCTAGATTTGTCCTAATTACTCAATTAATATGTACCAATATCCACTTTGCTTTCTATATGCCACTCAGGGATAATATATTGTAGTGCTTGTTTTTTTTTTCTAAGGTTAGCCTAACTTTTAAATATGTTAAGCATTTTTAAAATTTCAAACTAAAAATCCATCTATTACTTTTCTCTATTTTGTCTACATGGAAGACTGGATGAAATATTAAAATATCTATGATAATGCTTCTCCAATTTAAACAGATAATTTACATGTAAATTCTTAAATTATCATAACTTCAGTTATATGATTTCTGTCAAATACCTACATGAATACTTCTTATTTCACTTCTGTTAATGAGGTCCTTAATGAGGCCTCCCTATTAGCTATGCTTAGTTACACTTTATGGTATTTATACAGCCTCCATTTATTCTTTGGCTCCTATACACACTCAGCTCCTGTTGAAGAGGAATGTCGTGGTGTAAAGGTTCCTACTAAATGGCTACAATTCTTTGTTCACAGATGATAAAATCAGGTTTGAACACCTAACTCAGGATTATAAATCCAGACAGAACACTGGCTGAAATGAGATACACCTGCACAGTTATTTCCTTCTGTCTCTTGAGAAAATGAACTAACAGGCACTGGTTTTGGCAGATTACTGGGATTTTTACTTGAAAATGAAACTAGAAAGAGTTGAGATAGGTACTCTGGGCCATGTGTAAGCAGAGCAGTCATCTTGGAGAGAATGGACATGGACAAGAAGAGACGATGTCAACCGTAAAGGCTTTGGGTGATGGAGACAATGGCCTAGCTCATAACCATCCAGTTCATTATCACCCTTTTGTGTTTCAGCTCTACATCATTTCTTGCCCTTGCAGCCCTGAAACCATCTACTGCTGCTCTAAAATTTAGGCTGTCACGAGCAGACTTTGTTCTTTATGATCAGTGGTACCTTACTCTAGCATCTCTTCCCAAAGTCAGGTCGAGTTCTTGCAACTATTCAGATTTGTCCAAGATGTCTTAAGTAAGAGCACAGGAAGACATGCCAGATATCATTCAATTAAGTCAGTTTATAACAGTTGAATGATTGATGAATCATGCAGAAGACTACCCTGAATTACCTGGTCGCTGCTATCTTGTTCATAAATAAGATTAACTAACTTGGGAAGTAGAGGTGTTGACTGAAATTTTATATAATTATTTTGTCTCTGGCTACACAAATGAGAAACAAAAATGACTTCCTTTACAATGAAGAAACGAGACCCACCTCTTTACCCTTGCTTCTGCATTCTCATTTTCCTAAATATTCACTAAGCAAATTGTGGCTTGTATGTTGTTACAGTAAAGAAAGAAGCAGTATGAAAGTGAAGTAAGTCAGACAGAGAAAGACAAAGTGTGATCCCACTTATATGAGGAATCTACAAAAAAAACCACCCTTACAGATACAGAGAACAGATTGGTGGTTGCCAGAAAAATGGGATGAGGGGGCGGTGAGCAAAATGGATAAGAGGGTCAAAAGGTACAAACTTCCAGTTGTAAAAAAAACAAGTCATGGGGATATAATGTACAGCATGGCGACTATAGTTAGAATAAGGAATTACACTCTTGAAACTTGCTAAAAGAGTAGATCTTGAAAGCCCTCATCAGGGGAAAACCAAATTTTTGTTAACTATGCATGGTGACAAATATTAACTAGACTCATTGTGGTGACCATTTTGTAATATATACAAATATCAAAGCATTATGACATAAACATGAAACTAATATGTCATATGTTAATTATACCTCATTAAAAAAAAGACCTAATCAAGCTCTGCTCTACAAAAAAAACACAAGAAAAACAAACAAACAAAAAAAAACGGAAAAGCTGCTCAAGTGCCTTAATTCTAATTTTAGAAACACATGAGTGATATTATGTGTAAAATGGGCAGTATCCTATGTGTGTTCTCTCCCTCATTCTTTGCCATCTTATATTTTCTCAGTTTCCCCGTATTCTGTACTTCCCTGTCTCTATTAATCTTCACCTTCCTCATTCTATGCTGCCCTCTCTCTATTAATCTTCACATTCCTCATATTCTATGCTTCCCTGTCTCTATTAATCTTCACCTTCTTTATTCTATGCTGTTCTGTCTCTATTAATCTTCTTGGCACAAGTGAATGTCAGTGCAAGGAAACAGGGTTGCTTGGGAAGTAGACAGACCTTCTAAAGCAGTTACAGCCAACATGGCTTGCTATTCGAAAGGTACTGAGGATTTACTGAGTTACTTCAGTTGTTCCTGGGCCTATATAAACACGAAACTTACCCACCTGCCTGAAATCTGAAAAAAATTTGGTATGTTTCTGAACATTTACCCAATCCATCCAAGAGTCCCTACTTATAATATTCTGAATAATATTTGAATTTTCTCCTAAATCATTTTAAATATTAAAGATAATGAGTTTACTCACCCTTCACTTACTGTGCCCTCTCTGTCCCAAAATATCTTCATTTTATTCCATTTAAGAGCAATGATGGGAATTAAAATGAGGAAAGGCAGGAAAACGTAGAAACTGATCACAGTTGTGCTTTTCGAGAAGCACCACGTCGTTTTACCAACATGTCTGTACTTTTACCTGAAAACATAAGAGTACCTTTTAACTTTTTCAGAAATGGTATTCAAAGCATATTAATAATTTGAATTATAAAACTTTGGAATTCAAATAATATAATCATAGAGTTAATAAACTTAAATTTAAATGTGTTTTCCAATATTCTGTGACTATGCCCCAAAGTGCATTATATATTTCTGTCAAATATATATATATATAATTTATTTTTAACCTTTGTATGTATATTTAATATTTATTTATGTGCTACTTTCTAATGTATTTTATTCTATCATATTCCCGTCTATGAACTGCTACTTAGAACACATTAGATTGATATTTTCATCTAATAGGTTCTTCCATTTTAAATATAGAGCAAAAAAAGAAAAGAACTATTTTAAAAATTATTTATGGAAAATTATTGATATAACTGAGGCTAATTAAAAAAAACAATAGTAGACTAGGTTAATTTACATAATAGATGTATAAAGTGATATTGTTTTAATTTTGACTGTACTAATTAGAAAAATAGATATTCCTCTTGGCATTATAAAGACATTACATAAAACTAGAAAACTAAATCTATGGAAACTTGGCCCAGTTAAGCAAAAGAAATAAACCAGACAATTAAAATACAAAAAACTATATCAAGCAATCAGAATTGCCACCAAAGCAACTATTGGGGATATTAAGTGTAAATGAATTTAATGCCCCCTCAAAAAGACAAAAGGATCCGTGATGTTGAAACACACACACAGTCCAATTATATGTTGATTAGAAGTAATTTACCTTAAAGTGATTTAGGAAGTTTTATGTATTATAAGAAATAAATTAGCAAATATATGCAAAAATACTGAAACTAATCAAACATGCAGCAGTCTCATGCTATGGTAGAACTCAACACTTTATAGCTCTCCTTTCCTGGCCTCACCCATCAGAAAAGGTCCATTCTCCTTTAATCCATCTTTACTAAAATTATCATGTTGCAAGTGGAGCTTCCTTCTCATGTGGTTAATTACTCCAAAGACTGATTAAAGAGATCACTATTAGATTACCTGGGAGATATCCATTGCTCTAAGGAAGAAAGATGGGGAGCTTCTACTTGTGGGCATGATGAAATTTTTCCATTAAATGTGTCAAATAATAAAAATATGAAACAGGATAAGACATGAAGGAAATGGTTTCTGGAAGTCAACAGGAAACACAGAACTAAAATATCTGAAGAAAAGAAAACATGATGTTGATTTTATGGAAATACAATTCTACCTATGGATAATTTGCTGATCTCAGAACAGAGAATTGGAGTCCTAAGCAAAGTACATCATTCCCATGGAGCAGAAGACAGAGCTCACAGCAGAAGAAATGGTGGGAACCTGAAGGGTGCAGCATTGAACAGAAAGTTGCTCTGAAATTAAGGATTCCAGAACTGTTAAGGGGATCCTTGCAGGTGTCCTTGGCAGAAGGATAAGGAATATATATGTGTATATATACATACATAGTATGAGACAATCTGAAGCTAATTAGACAGCAGCTCTTACTGGGGTGAGAGTGGAAAAGAGATACCAGAGTTTGAGCAGTAGTGGTAAAAAGAGCACCAAGAAGATCCCAATTTCTCCACATCCTCACTGGTACTTGTTGCCTGTGTTTTTTATTATAATAGCTATCCTAATGAGTGTGAAGTAGTATCTCGTGGTTTTGGTTTGCATTTTCCTAAGATGTTGAACATCTTTTCATGGGCTTTTTGGCCATTGGTATATCTTCTATGGAGGTGTGTTTATTTAAATCCCTTCCCTTTATTTATTTATTTATTTATTTAGGCTGCATTGGGTCTTCATTGCTGCACGCGGGCTTTCTCTAGTTGCGGCGAGTGGGGGCTACTCTTCGTTGTGGTGCGTGGGCTTCTCATTGCAGTTGCTTCTCTTGTTGTGGAGCACAGGCTCTAGGCGCGCGGGCTTCAGTAGTTGTGGCTCAGGGGCTCTAGAGCGAAGGCTCAGTAGTTGTGGCGCACGGGCTTAGTTGCTCCACGGCATGTGGGATCTTCCTGGACCAGGGCTCAAACCTATGTCCCCTGCACTGGCAGGCAGATTCTTAAGCACTGCACCACCAGTGAAGTCCCTAAATCCCTTCCCATTTTTAATTGGGTTATTTGTCTTTTTATTATGGACTTGTAAGTGTTCTTTATATATTCTGGATACAAGTTCCCTATGAGATATAATATTTACAAATATATTCTCCCACTCTGTAGTTTGTCCTTCACTGTCTTGGTTGTTATCATTTGCAGCACAAAAGTTATCAATTTTGATGAAATTCAATCAGTCTATTGTTTCTTTCTTCACTTGTGCTTTGGTGTCTTCGATAACACAGCCTATGCCAAGGTCACAAAGATTTACTAATATGTGTTCTGAGTGTTTTATAACCTTAGCTCTTACATTTAGATCTATGATCCAATTTCAGTTAATTTTTGTGAACCTTGTGATGCAGTAATCTAACTTCGTTTGCATGTGGATATCTACTTGTCCCAACACCATTGTTTTAGAAGACCATCCTTTGTCCTTTGAATTGTTTTGACATCTTTGTCAAAAATCCATGACTGTTAGCATGAAGCTTTATTTCTGGACTCTCTCTTCTATTGAACTAAATATCTATCCTTATTCTTGGGAGAGTACTACACTGTCTTGATTATTTAGCTTTGTAATATGCTTTGGAATTGTGTTTTCAGTTTCAAGTTTTCTTGAAAACTATGTTTTCAAGATTGTTTTTACTATTCTGTGTTGCTTGAATTTCTGTAAGACTTTAAGATCAACTTTTCAGTTTCTGCAAAAGAGACGGCTTGGGTTTGTTAAGGATTGTGTTGAATTTGTAGATCAATTTTGAGAGTATCTGGAGTAATAACAATATTGAGTCTTCCAGTACATTAACAGGAGATGTCTTTACATTGATCTACAATGATGTAGATCATTCTTTCAATAACGTAGTTTTAGCTTTCAGTGTATATCTTACACTTCTTTCCATAAAATTATATCTAAACTTTGTATTATTTTTGGTGATGTCATAAAATGGAA
This sequence comes from Delphinus delphis, assembly GCF_949987515.2. Classification (NCBI taxonomy): domain Eukaryota; kingdom Metazoa; phylum Chordata; class Mammalia; order Artiodactyla; family Delphinidae; genus Delphinus; species Delphinus delphis. The sequence goes on along the minus strand of NC_082703.1, from coordinate 5,021,511 downwards.
TTTTTGCCTGACAATTTTGCTTTACTGTGGTAAAACACTCAACACATGAAATTTATTACTTTAAATATTTTTGAGTGTACAGTCAATGGCATTAAGTACATTCACATCTTTGTGCGTCTATTATTACCATCAAACTCTAGAACGTTTTCATCCTCCCAAACTGAAACTCAATCCTTTAAACATCGATTTACCAGTCCCCCTTCCTCCAGCCCCAGGCAACTACCTTTCTACTTTGTCCCTATGAATTGACTACTGTAGGTACCTCATAAAAGCACAGTCATCCAATACTTGTCCTCTTGTGACTGGCTAATTTTAGTTAGCATAAGGTTGCCAAGTTCCATCCATATTGTACCATGTGTCAGAATTTCATTCCTTTTTAAAGCTAAATAATTTTCCATTGTATGTATATACCACCATATGGGTATACTGTTGATGGACGTTTGAGTGTTTTCACCTTTCGGCTATTGTGAATAACGCTGCTAAGAACATGGGTGTCCAAATATCTGTGAGTCCATGCTTTCAGTGCTTTGGGGTATATACCTAGATGTGTAAATTCAGGATAATATGGTAATTCTATGTTTAATTTTATGAGGAACCACCATACCATTTTCCACACGGGCTGCAGCACTTCTACATTTCCACCAGCAATGCACAGGAGTTCCAATTTCTCCACATTCTCATCAGAACTTGATATCTTCTGAAATTTTTAAATAATAGCCATCCCAATAGGTTTGGATTAGTGTCTAGTTGGAGTTTCGACCTGCAATTCCCTCACAATTAGTGACGTTGAGCAACTTCGCATGTGCTTATTGTCCATCTGTGTATCTTTTTTGAAGAAATGTCTATTCAGGTCTTTTGCCATTTTTAATGGGATTTTATGTTTCTTTGTAGCTGAGTTGTAGGAATATTTTACATATTCTACATATTAATTTTCATCAGATATATGATTTGTGAACATTTTCTCTTATTCTGTGGGTTAGCTTTTTCCTTTATCAATAGTGTCCTTTGATGCACAACAGTTTTTAATTATAAAATTCTAATTTATCTACTTTTTTCTTCTGTTGCCTGTGCTTTCAGTGTCATATTCAATAAATCATTTCTAAATCTAATGTTATGAATATTGCCCCTTTTGTTTTCTTCTAAGGATTTTATAGTTTTAGCTCTTGACATTTAAATCCTTGATTCATTTGGAGTTAATTTTTTTTAAGGTGTAAGTAAGGGTCCAACTTCATTCTTTTGCATATTGATATCCAGTTATCCCAAAATTATTTGTTGGAAAGACCATCCTTTCTCCCCTTGAGTGGTCATAGCATCCTAACTGAAAATCATTAGACTGCATATGTGAGAGTTTATTTCTGGACTCCCTATTTTTTCCATTGGCAAATTTCAGTTTTCTAATTTTGTTGCCCAAGTAATATATCAACTTTCAGGAAGGTACAAAAGAGCCCCTCCAGGGCTCTTGTTTTTAAACTTTATAATGGTGGTGTTGATATTGATCATCCAAATGAAATCTCATACTACAAGTCATCAGAGTGGACGATGCTATCATAATTTTCCTCCAACTGAAGAATCAATGAATGAACAGAATATTTCTAGTAACAGAAAGGAAATATGATATTCTCATCCAGTTAATCATACTTCAGCATGTAATATTTTGTCACAAATACCTAGAATATTCTGTATTGTAAAGAAGATCTAGGATAGTATCTTTTCACCTTTTATTACATTTGGGCATGAACATTTACTTGATATGATTCACAAGTGGACAAATATACATGCAAAGTTGATTGAAAGGAGTTAGATGATGTAGGAGTGATAAACAGTGATTAATCATTTTAATTGGTGTTTATAAATATAAAATTAAAATATGTTCTATTATAGTACAACATTATTTACAGTAGCTCTAAAGAAAGTGAAATAACAAATATGAAATAATAAAATGTACAGTATCTGGTGAAAATTACAAAATTATGATGAAGGAAATTAAAGAAGACATATAAGTGGAAAGAAATACTGTGTTCATACACTGGAAGATTCAATAGTAAATAATAAAAATGTGAAACTTCCTAAATTGATCCATACGTTTAACACAATTTGCATCAAAATCACGGCAAAATTTTTTTGTAAACATAGACAAGCTTAATGTATATGGAAAAGAGAAACCTTAAAATAGCCAAAACCATTTTGAAAAAGAAGAATGAAATGGGAAGACTCACTGTTCCTGCTGTTCAAGATTACCCTATAACTACAATAGTCAAAACAGTGTAGTATTGGTGGAGGGAATGACACATAGATCAGTGGAACAGAATAGAGATCTGAGAAATACATCAACACAAAAATGTCCAATTAATTTTTTTTTTTTCGGTACGCGGGCGCGCAGGCTCAGCGGCCATGGTTCACGGGCCCAGCCACTCCGCAGCATGTGGGATCTTCCCAGACCGGGGCACGAACCTGTGTCCCCTGCATCGGCAGGCGGACTCTCAACCACTGTGCCAGCAGGGAAGCCCTGTCCAATTAATTTTTAACAAAGATGCAAAATCAACACAGTGGACAACAGACAGCTTTTTCAAAGAATTGTGCTAGAACAATTTGACACCCATAAATCGGAAAATTAATCTCCTACCCTTTATAAAAAGTAATCAAAATGGATCATGGACTTAAATATAAAACATAAAACTATACCTTTATACAGATATCATAGCAAAAAATTTCAAGACTTAAGACTGACAAAGAATTCACATACTTGACACCAAAAGCATAGATCCAAAAAGGAAAAAAAAAAAGAGCTTATCAAAATAAGAATTGGAAAAAAAAACCTTTTGGTCTGAGAAAAAAACACTTGGAGAGAATATGTTCAAATCACAAATCCCACAAAATAGATGTTTGTGTGAAAACTCAACATTTAATAAACAATACAATTAACAAATGGGAAAAAGATATGAACAGACTTTTCACTGAAGTGGATATGCAGGTGCCAAATAAACACATTAAAGATATTCAATTATCATTATCCATTAGGGAAGTACAAATTAAAAGCACAATGAGATATTAAAACACACCAATAGAATGGCAAAAAAAAAATAGTGGTATCTTCAAATGTTGGCAAGGCTGCAAAAAACCCATTCATTTATCACTGGTGGGGATGTCAAACAGTATATAGCCACTCTGCAAAAAGCTTGGCAGTTGCTTTAAAAATTATAAATGGCTTACCATAGACACAGCAGTTTCACTCTCGGCCATGCTTCCCAGAGAATTAAACATTTATCTTCATGCAGAATCTTCCACACAAATATTCATTGCAGATCTATTCATAATAACTAAAACTTGCCATCCACACAATGTCCTTCAATGGGTGAATAATTAAACAAAATATGCTACAGACATACAAAGGAATACTAGTCATCAATACAAAGGAATGAAGTGAGAGGAAAAGACACCCTCAAAAAGATACAAACTACATGGTTCCATTTATATGACATTCATGAAATAACATAATTAGAAAGATGAAGAGCAGTTTAGTGGTTGCCAAAAGTTCGGAAAGGGGAAAGAGGGAATGAGTGTAGCTATATAAAGGAGTAACAATATCAGGGAATGAGTGTAGCTATATAAAGGAGTAACAATATCAGGGGCCATGTAGTGATGATGCAGTTCTATATCTTGATTGCGATGGTGGGTACCCAAACTTGAACTGTGGTGAAACTGCATAGAACTAAATATATGCACATGTGAATGCATACACACACGTATACACAGATAAGTGTATGTATACTGGTGAAATGTGAATAAGGTCTGTATATTTCATCAATGTCCATTTCCTGGTTTTGCTATTCTACTGTAGTACTGAAACATGTTAACATTGACTGAAGCTGAGTAAAGTATTCGTAAGACTGCCCTCTAAATTTTTTTGCAACCCTTTATGAGTGTATAATTATTTCAACATAATAAGCTAACTAAAAATAACAGTGGGATATCATTACACATCTAAAGCTGGCAAAAAAAAAAAAATCAAACAAAACCAACAAAAACGACAATACCAAATGCTTGTGAAGTGTGGATCATCTGTGCAGAGTAACTGGGACTCTCACAGATGAATGGAGGGAAGGAAAATGGTAAAGCCACTTTGGAAAATAGTTTGGCTGTTTCTTAAAAAATTAAAAATACACTCATTAAAAAAAATACACTGAGTAAACGATCCAGCTATCTCACTTATAGGTATTATAGTGAGAACTTATATATAGACAAAAGTGCCTAGGTATTTACTCATCAAAAAGTGAGAACTTAAATACAGACGAAAGCCTATGTGCACGTTTACAGCAGCGTCATTCAAAATTGCCAAAATCTAGAAACGACCCAAATACCCTACAATGTGTGAATGGATAAACAAACTATATAGTTCATCTTTTCAATAGGAAGCTACTTAACAGTAATAAAGAATGAACTATTAAAACATATGCCAATGAGAATGAATCTCAAATGCATGTATGCTGTTCAGAACATTCTGGAAAAGGCAAATCTATAGTGACAGAGACGAGTCACTGGTTGCAAGGAACTGGCAGTGGGAGATGAATACAAAGGGCAGCAGCCAGAGGGAGGATCTGAGGCGATGGACCTGTTGTGCATCATGACTGTGGTGGTTGGAACGGAATACATACATTTTTCAATACTCACAGAACTATATACCACAGAGTGAAGGCTACTGTGTGAACATTTTTTAAAAAGCAAAATATTCTTAATAAAAAATAAATATTAAAAAAGAGACAATGACTAATAATTTTTTCAAAATTTCCAGAAATACACGAACCTATATATTCAAGAATCTCGCCAAACCAAGCAAGATAAATTCAAAGAAATACACATCTTGGTAAACCACTACGGAAAATCAAAGATATAAAGTAAGTCCGCAACTCAGACAAGGAATGAAGGAAGCATTATATTATTGGGATGAATAATAAGAATGATAGCTGCATTCTCATCACAAAACAGAAGCCAGGATACAATGGGATTACATCTTTAAATTGCTGAAAGAAGCAATTCTACTTCTAGTGAAAATACCGTTCACAAATTAAGACATTATGAAAACATTTTACAGACAAAAGCTGAGACAATTGATCACTACAAGGTACACACAAAAAGAAATACAAAAGAGAGTTTTACAGGTTGAAAGGAAATGAACCCACACAGAAATTTGAGTGTGCTGGAGGAACTGAAAAGCCCTAGAAAATGGTAAATAGGTTGGGATAAATGTAAATATTTACATTAAAATTCTTTAACATTTCATTGGCTATTTTAAGGCAAATACAATGCTCTATTGTCAGGTTTACAACATATACATAAATAAAATAAATAAAAACAGAGGCACAAAACAGAAGCACAAATGATGGAAAGACCTTAATGGAATTACAGTGTTCTGAGAGTTTCACATTGTGAAGTTTAGAAAAATCAAACATGCTACAGTTGTTCACGAATGTTCACCAAATAAATTAAAAAAAGTTTTGTGCCATCTACTATCCATATACTTTGGATGTGGAAGACTTTATTATCTTTACCTTTCAGTAGTAGAGTTAAAACTTGAAAGAGGCAACTCTGCTATGAACTAGCACATCACAACAGTTAACATCCTTGGAATATACAGACTACATAATAAAACTATCACCTATTCTATCATTTAACTATACCTATCTAGAAAACTCTGTTGTACAAATAGAAAAGTTCTGGAAACCATTGTTAAAATTAAGAGAAGATCTGTTAAAGTGTTCATGTCTAGATTTGAATTTAAACCGTATACAAAATTTTGATTGACAATATGATCTAGAGCTGCACTGCCTAATTTAGTAGCTACTAATCACAAGTGACTATTTAAATTTATATTAAATAAAGTGAAATAAGATGGAAACTTTAGTTCCTTGGTTGCACTACCCACATGCTAGGTGCTCAACAGCCACACAGACCGTGGAGGTGTGTACTATTCCTCTAAGTGCAGACGGCTATGTTGGAGTACCGTGATCTGGATACTAACCTGACGTAAGCCAAAACCCGTCATTGATACTTCCTCCTGGTGATGAAGGCATTGGTTCACATTGTGGAGGGGCGTATCCAGCATCACAGTGACAGTTATGGAGAGTAGTGCAAACCTAAAGCCAAAACCAAATTTTAAAAGTGCGTTTGATGTATAAGATAGAAATTAAACACATTATTTGCTATTTTTAGTCAACGTAAATTATTAAAGTACTATAATTTAGTATATTATAGGTAGTTTTTTATATTAATGTGGAAAGCAATTCTTAAATTAAAAATTAATATAATATGTTCATGCAATATCTTTTCAAATGTCCCATAGATTGTCTCTTATTTATCTCTTGTACTTTTAAATAAAAGTATATGATATTCTGATACAACTGAAATGTCTTATTCTAGAAAGGCACAGGAATTATGAAGCTAGAAATTATAAAATAGTGGAAGTTTAAATATACTATGAATTATGCTAGTTCAAAAAAATTAGCCATGATAAGAGCCAATTTTTACCAAAAAAAAAAAAAAAAGGGGAAAAACAAAAGGGAGAAGTATTCTTAATCAGACATAGATAGCAAAATTTATTTGGCCAGAAATAGGAAGGCTAGAAAATATCTATAAATGTGATCTGGTGGGTGAACTGAAAGAAGGGCCAGAAACATTATAGAGAATCTAGAAATAGGTTCGTGAAAAACTTAACAAGAAATTAATTAAAATTAAATAAGAGAGGAAAGAAACAGAAAAGAAACTGTAAATAATAGGACATGTAAGTGATCTGGGAGAGAAAAAATTTTTAAAAGACACACAGGTCACTTTTCTCCTGGATTACTATATAAAATAGGAAGCATCAGTATGGCAGGAGACACTAGCCACACAGTTAAAGCCAAAGACATGCTTGGAAAAACTTACAAAGTTTACAAAATTTCTATAACCTGGTAGATAATTTCACAATGGATGGACAAATAGAAATACAAATGGAAAATGTGACCATACATACTTAAGGATTGTATAAGTAATTACTGAAGAAATGCAAGTTAACAATGGATTTAGCATGTTTGAAGAGATTCAAAAGACAGAGAAACTAGTCTGACCAGAATATAAGGAAATATGCTTTTTTTTTTTTTTTTTTTGCGGTACGCGGGCCTCTCACTGTTGTGGCCTCTCCCGTTGTGGAGCACAGGTTCCGGACGCGCAGGCTCAGCGGCCATGGCTCACGGGCCCAGCCGCTCCGCGGCATGTGGGATCCTCCCGGACCGGGGCACGAACCCGTGTCCCCTGCATCGGCAGGCGGACTCTCAACCACTGCGCCACCAGGGAAGCCCGGAAATATGCATTTTTATACGTGACAGGTGAGACCGAAAACTGGTATAATATTTCTTGAAGACAATATAATATTAACGAAAATTTAAATGGTACATATATTTGGCTCATCAGATTTCACTGCTAACAATTTAAGAAGTCAGATAAATGTGCAAAGGTGAAGGTACAACAGTGTCCACTGTACCATTAGTTACAATAGTTAAGTAAAAATTTAACATTATCTGAAAGTCCATCAGTGGATAACTTTTCAAATATAGTAAGGAAGAGACCTGCAGGGAAACACATTGAAGATGTTCAAGGATGAAGCAGATCATAATGAACAAGAAAGTCTGCTCCCATAAAAATATGAGATTATAAGTAATATGTATAATATATATTGTGTGAGTTTAAATATTTATCAGTACACATACACTCAATTATAAGCAATATTTTTATGTATGTATAAATGTATATGTGTAATCCTTAATGAGCTCATTTCCAAAATTTCATAACCTTAATCTAACATTATGATAATAGATTGTTTCATATTGAATTTTAGTACAACGTTCAAAGCAAATTATTTGCTCGTGAAGCCTATATGATCTGACCGAACACATAAATCACATACATACGTATGAATAATGCAGTCTGCTTTTCTTATTCGATTTCAATTTTCCAAGTACATTTCTACACCCCAAATAATTTTAAGCATTATAATACTGAAAAATGTTATTGACATGAATCAAAATAACTATACTTAGAAACAGAATAACCATTATACATACCCCATGTCCATTGCACTTTATTTTGGAGATACAAGTTGCGTCTGTGCAAGATCCTCTGTTACAAAACTAAAATGTGAAAACAACCACCAACGACAAAAATTTTAAATTTAAAGTCAAGAGTTGAACAATTGTACTTGGTATGAAAATTAGATGCACAAGATATATATACCTCAGTTGAATCTGGATTTCAGATCTGCTCATTCTAATAAAAGAACTTGGAGTCAAATGGTGTGTTGTTACCTTGTCAAATATCGTATTTTGAGAATCAGAAACCATTTTTTCCCTTGAGGGAGCAGAACTGTGCATTTACCGATATTAATTGGCATAAGTACAAAAACAGCCAACTTGTATTGACTGTTGGTAATGAGCTAGGATCTGTCTTTGCACTTTCTATATATTTTTATAATATATACTCATATTGACCCTGTGAAGGAGATATTTTCATCCTCATTTTATATTTGATGAGAATTAAATGTATACTTTTAAGGTCACACCACCACTGACTGACAGAGCCAATATTCAGTACAAGAACTACTTTACTCACAGAGCCCAATACCAGTGTTCCTGTCATTTTTACATTTTTTTCCCAACTTTAATGACCATATCTCTTATCTTTTGCATTAGGAAAGGTGACCTTGAGAAATTTATTTAATCTTCTTTACCTCAGTTTATCCATCTTTGAATTTGGAATAATAATTATAACTATTGCAAGGTTATGAAGGTGAAATAGCTTGTTACGGATAAAGGAACAAAAGCAGTGTTTGGCACACAGTAAATGCTCACTAAATATAGGATATTATCTTATTTATTTATTTATTCAACCTGATTTCTATGTAGACTCTATGTTAATATTTGTCTATCCAAATTTCAATTTAATTTGACTATCTTCGGGAGAATCGACTATCTGACAGATTTTCTTAAGTATCTGGTAGAATACCCCCTATCTGATGAATAGTCTAAAAATATCATTATTTTCTATCACCATTGCTAATTAAGGAAAGAACAAATATCAGCTTGTTCACTAACTGAAAGTGCTCTGATAAAGCCAGCAAGGATAACAAAATGTTGGACAAACCAGAATTACCTGTCCACAAAACTATTTTCATTCTAGTGTTCTTAACATTGTCATTGAGGTAATACCAGTCATACTTCCCTGGCTTGTTTTTAGGAGAAAAATAAGCCAGGAAAAGTTAAGAACCATGCTTCTGATATAATTTCTTTCAACTAAAGAGATCGATTTGTAGCTGGCTCTTTTGTAATGACAGGAAAAGCAAAAGATACTATGAAAATACTTAGCCTTGGTCAGTGGTTGGGACAGTGTTTTGAATATTAACTAACACATAAGATTTCCCTCTTTAAAAAAGAAACACTAATAGTGTCCCAGAAGAAATCACATCACAGTTAAAAAAAAAATCCTTGATATAACTAAAAAATTATTTCCTGAGGAGAAAATCTTGGGTTATGCAAGCATGTTTTCATACAGTTCTGTGCATAAGAATGGGTAAGGAAGAGACAGTTAATTTCATTTATTCAGTCATTGATTAGCTTAACTATTTTTTGGACAATTACATGCCCCAGACATTTTCTTCAAGTTTGAAATGATTATGTTAAGAAGATATGCTCAATACCCCTCACCTACTTATATGAGCTACAATCAGTTTGATAAACTCCTGTTCTGTCTTCTAAATAAACAATTCAAAGACGTCTTCTATCACAACCAATATTGAGCAAACTTGCATTGCTGGAATAATGCCTATCTTCATGTAATATATTATTCACTTAATATATTACAGTATTAAATTTAGGAGTATAACATTTATAATTTTTATTATAATTGACAAGGAAGACATACTCTTCTTTATTTTGATAGATAAGAAATAAAATCTCTTTTTCTCTCTTTTCTTATCTATCAATTGATAGACTGATTTTTACAAAGGACCCACATTTGGTGAGAATGTGGTAAAGAAGCCTTTTCTATCTAACCTCTCTGAAAACAACTGAACACTGTAGAATAACAAATGAACATAAAGTATATCCTTGATGACTTTTTAAAATAACCAGAGAATGATTCCAATTCAAATTCACAGACAATAGCCTCAAATTCACAGAGTTGGCACTCACAATAGCCCCCCTTTTCCCAATAAATGAGAGTAAAGGAAAATCAGAAAGAGACAATTAGAAGAGGAGAGAGTAAAGGACTTCCTGGGATTTTGAAATAAAATGAAGGTCACTGTTGGGTGACATGAGTGAGAAAGCAACCACAGGGAACACAGTGGCGAAGGGGAGAGCCTAGCTGATCAGCCTTACACTGCTTTAGAGGAGCTGCAGCCTCAGAGTCCTAAGGAAAAACAGGAAGAAGAGCTGAAAGGGCAAGATGGGAAAGGGTGGCTAAAATGTGGAACTATCAATGGAAGTCTGCGCCCAAAACCACAGAGCTAGTTAGCTCTCAGTATCCGCTACTCACCTCCCCACTTCTCTCAGTTACAGAACACAACACTTTATCCCAAGGGAGACAATTTAGAAGAGTATTTTGTTTCATAAAGCAATTGAATTAATGGTGACTACAGAATTCGGGCTTGTCCAGTGGTCTGTCCTCCAGAATTGGCACTATCCGATTAAACGACTGGAAGTACCACGGCCTAAAAGCCAGCTTCCAAAACAGAGACTGTCATATTATTAGAGCGGGGTGGGGGGACACAGGCCAAATGGCAGGACACCATACATCTTGTAAACAGCGGGAGCCCACAGTCAGACAAAAGAAAAGCAGAAACCTCCAGACAGACAGGAAACCACACATTTTGGGGGTGAGAAATGTCCTGGAAGCAGACAAAGAAAGGTGGGAAAAAGCAGGAATCTCTGGCATCTCAATGCAACCTGTTGTCATTAGGCCCTCATTACAATAAAATTACCTTGCAGATAAGAAGTTCCCATCATGCACTGACTCCATGACACTTCCAATCAAGGCTAAATAAGGACAAAAATCCCTCCTACCCTCGGGAAGGTGGAGCTGGGATAAAAATCAGGGAACTTTGACCCTAAACCCCTCCCTCCCCAGTGAGAATTCCACCCCTTCATTTCTACGCCCCACATAACTGACTTGCCATAAAACTCAGGGCAGCTACTCACTTGAGCCTGCCCGCTCTCCCCTTGAGCGCATACTATTGCTTACATAAATCCTTGCTTTGCTTTCTTGACTTCCCTATCTTGTCTCTGAATTCTTCCTGTGATGAGACAAGAACCTACTCCCTGGTAACAATGTGACAAACTTCAATTGCATAGAGAGAGCTGCCAATTAGAATTTTTATTAAAAGTGGTGTGGGATAGGGCTTCCCTGGTGGCGCAGTGGTTAAGAGTCCGCCTGCCAATGCAGGGGACACGGTTTCGGGCCCCGGTCCGGGAAGATCCCACATGCCGCGGAGCGGCTGGGCCCGTGAGCCATGGCCGCTGAGCCTGCGCGTCCAGAGCCTGTGCTCCGCAACAGAAGAGGCCACAACAGTGAGAGGCCCGCGTACCGCAAAAAAAAAAAAAAAATGGTGTGGGATCAAAAAGTCACTGCCAGCTTAAAGCTCCTCCAGACCAAGCAGGAAAAGTCAAAGTCTTTGTTTTTCCTTCCCTTCCCTTTCTTTCCCGTCCTCCGCCTTTCTCTTTCCTTTTCCTTCCATGGGGACATTGCCCAGTTGGGCATGGGCTAATGACTGGACTTTCCCAGGCAGAGAATCTTGCAGGAGAAATGGATAAACTGTAATGCTTTTAGTGGTCAAACAGGGCTAGTGTGAGAAAGCAGAGGTCTTTTAAATAAATGACTCATTTTTCAACAGGACATTTGCTGAATTTAAATGTTATGTGGGATGATAGAAGGCTAGTTACCTAGCGTAGCAATTTTCTATTAGTATTTGTATGTCTAGTGCCCATATGGTTTTATTCCAAATGTTAGTGTAATTGTGTTTATGCAGTATATAAGATGCTGCTTCACTCTCACTAATTCTAAGATTAGTTTTCTTTGTCGTTAGTTTTCAGAAATTTTATTATGCTGTATCTTACTGGATTTCACTGAGTTCATTCTATATCATGCACTTGCAGCTTCTTGCATCTGTGGTTTATGCCTTCTGAAAACCTTCCAGGCATTATTTTCTCAAATACTTTTCCATCCTTAAGTTCTTTCTCTTATTCTTCTAGGATATTAGAATGGCTATTATCATAAAGACAAGGAATAATAAGTGTTGGCTTAGAACTGGAGTAAAGAGAACACTTGTTCCTGTTTGTGGGAATGTAAATTGGTGTAGCCACTATGAAAAACAGTATAGAGGTTTGTCAAAAAGTTAAAAATGGAACTACCACCTGACCCAGCAATTCCACTTGTAGGTATTTATCTGAAGAAAATGGAAACACTAACTCAAAAATATATCTGCATCTTAATGTTCATTTAAGCATTACTTATAATAGCCAAGATGCAGAAGCAACTAAAGTGTCCACCAGTGGATGAATAAAGAAAATATAGTATATATACAAAAATATAGTATATATACACAATGGAATATTTTTCTGCCATAAAAAAATGAAATCTTGCTAGCTGTGACAGCCTGTATGGACCTTGAGGGCGTTATGCTAAATGAAGTAAGTCAGACAGAGAAATATAAATACTGTATAATCTGACTTATATGTGGAATCCTAAGAAGAATAAAAACAAAACAACCCAAGCTCACAGATACAGAGTACAGATTGGTGGTTGCCAGGGGTGGGATTTGGGAGGTTAGGCACAAACTTCAAGTTATAAAAATAAATAAGTCATGGGGATGTATGGTACAGTATGGTAATTACAGTTACTAATACTGTTCTCTGTATTTGAAACTTGGTAAGACAGTAAATCTTAAATTTCTCATCATAAGAAAAAAATTATAGCTACATATGGTGACATATTAATTAGACTTGTGGTGACCATTTTGAAATATATACAAGTATGAATCATTATGATGTACATGTGAAGCTAGTATCATGTTATATTTCAATAATATAGAAAAATATAGTAACAAATAGTAATAAATTTCAAAAATAGACAAAAAGATGTGATAATATATTTGAATTCTTACACATTTCTAAATCACTTTCCAGAAAGTATGTGCAAATTTATACTTGGTTTAGGATGATAATAAGTTGTGCTTCTCACCATCAATTATTATTTTCAATTCCTAACTGACTGGACGAACACGACTGTTGGATATTCATTTTTATTTCACCAACTTAGAAGCTCCCTGATCTCAGTGTTCCAAGTTTCTCCAGAGTTCAATCTCCAGCCACGCGACTCTCCTTAGTGGAAGTTGTGAGTAGAACTAAAAGTTCCGTCCCTCTAATCAGTTGGTCTTTCTGGTAACCAGCACGATCCTGAAGCCATCTAGATGCCCCACCCTGTTACTCCATTAGCATAAATTCGGTTTGATCAGAAGGGGCTCATTATGAATAACAACAAAAAAATTCTTATCAATCAGGAAATTCCAAGGGGTTTAGGATCTTTGTGCCAGAAACCAGGGGCAAAGACAAAATTATTTTTTTGGTGTTATGCCACATATAGAAGCCATTAGAGTGCTTTTTTTCTAATTAATGAATGATTAAATTAGTTAATAAATTTATTTATTTACTTTGCTATAGTTTAGTAAACATTTTGGCACTTTGTTTTTGTTTACAGTGATATTATTTTCCAAGTGTACCTTTTTTTTAACTTGTTTTTTGATTTATTTACATGAATATATGTTGCATTACTATTAAAATTTTAAAAGACAAACATTTTGAAAATCTGAAACAAATTAAATACAATGAAAGAAGCTTATGGAGTTAAATCCATTTGTTTACAAATGACTGTTTATTGTTTAGCAATTTAGATTTTTGAACCATTTCCATTGTGAAATACGGTACTCACACGGAAAAATTGCAAGCTAAAAGTGGAAAGCTCAATGGTTTTAACAAAAATTCATTTACTCAACCCTCACTGAAAAAACAAAAGGACCTCTGCTATTACCCAAGACGGCATCCTCCCAGTTCCTCCTTAATCAGTCTTTTCCCTCCTTCTAAAAATAATTACTATCTAAATTATATGGTACTCCATTTCTTTCTTTCCTTTACATATTTAGATCTAAAACATGTATACATAGGCAGTTTTTAACTTCTTTATTGGAGTATAATTGCTTTACAATGGTGTGTTAGTTTCTGCTGTATAACAAAGTGAATCAGCTATACATATACATATATCCCCATATCTCCTCCCTCTTGCGTCTCCCTCCCAAGCTCCCTATCCCATGTCTCTAGGTGGTCACAAAGCACCTAGATGATCTCTCTGTGCTATGCAGCTGCTTCCTACTACCTATCTATTTCACATTTGGTAGTGTATATATGTCCATGCCACTCGCTCACTTCGTCCCAGCTTACCCTCCCTGTGTCCTCAAGTCCATTCTCTACATCTGCGTCTTTATTCCTGTCCTGCCCCTAGGGTCTTCAGAACCTTTTTTTTTTTTTTAGATTCCATATATATGTGTTAGCATGCGGTATTTGTTTTTCTCTTTCTGACTTACTTCACTCTGTATGACAAACTCAAGGTCCATCCACCTCACTACAAATAACTCAATTTCATTTGTTTGTATGGCTGAGTACTATTCCATTGTGTATATGTGCCACATCTTCTTTATCCATTCATCTGTCGATGGATACTTAGGTTGCTTCCATGTCCTGGCTATTATAAATAGAGCTGCAGTGAACACTTTTCTACATGACTCTTTTGGAATTATGTTTTTCTCAAGGTATATGCCCAGTAGTGGGATTGCTGCGTGGTATGGTAGTTCTATTTTTAGTTTTTTAAGGAACCTCCGTACTGTTCTCCATAGTGGCTGTATCAATTTACATTCCCACCAACAGTGCAAGAGGGTTCCCTTTTCTCCACACCCTCTCCAGCATTTATTGTTTGTAGACATTTTTTTTTTTTTTTTTTTGCAGTACACGGGCCTCTCACTGCTGTGGCCTCTCCCGTTGCGGAGCACAGGCTCCAGACACGCAGGCTCGGTGGCCATGGCTCATGGGCCCAGCCGCTCCGCGGCAATGTGGAATCCTCCCAGACCGGGGCACGAACCCGCATCTCCTGCATCGGCAGGCGGACTCTCAACCACTGGGCCACCAGGGAAGTCCTGTTTGTAGACTTTTTGATGATGGCCATTCTGACTGGTGTGAGGTGATACCTCATTGTAGCTTTGATTTGCATTTCTCTAATGATTAGTGATGTTGAGCATCCTTTCATGTGTTTGTTGACAATCTGTATATCTTCTTTGGAGAAATGTCTATTTAGGTCTTCTGTCCATTTTTGGATTGGGTTGTTTTTTTGATATTGAGCTGCATGAGCTGCTTGTATATTTTGGAGATTAATCCTTTGTCAATTGCTTCATTTGCAAATATTTTCTCCCATTTGGAGGGTTGTCTTTTCGTCTTGTTTATGTTCTCCTTTGCTGGGCAAAAGCTTTTAAGTTTCATTAGATCCCATTTGTTTATTTTTGTTTTTATTTCCATTTCTCTAGGAGGTGGGTCAAAAAGGATCTTGCTGTGATTTATGTCATAGAGTGTTCTATGTTTTCCTCTAAGAGTTCTATAGTGTCTGGCCTTACATTTAAGTGTTTAATCCATTTTGAGTTTATTTTTGTGTATGGTGTTAGGGAGTGTTCTAATTTCATTCTTTTACATGTAGCTGTCCAGTTTTCCCAGCACCACTCATTGAAGAGGCTGTCTCTTCTCCACTGTATATTCTTGCCTCCTTTGTCAAAAATAAGGTGACCATATGTGAGTGGGTTTATCTCTGGGCTTTATATCCTGTTCCATTGATCTATATTTCTGTTTTTGTGGCACTTAATTTTAAATGATCTTCAAAGGGATGACATATTACTTTATAATGTAGTCAGCACCAGTATGTTACTTTGTGATTACTTCATTATTTTTATGTGAGAATATCTCTTCCCATTCTGAGATAAGTTTACTATTCACTTCCATTTTTCTCTTATTTTTTCTTTTCTTAAAATATTATACCTCCATTTAAATTATTTAAATTTAAATGTGAGATAATTGTGTACTGTTTTACATTAGTCAACTAAATTTTCAATGGTACTAGTTTAAAATTATCTATTATGTTTCTTCAAATGTTTAACAAAAAGAAAAACAAACAAAGCTTAAACTCTGTTTTATTCTTGTGTCTTGAGAAAGGGCAAATTGTTAACAAGTATATTGTGCTTTTGGAAAAAGAATTAGGGAAGTACGCTAATGAGCAAATCAATATTTTAGTTTTATTACAATCAAATTAATTCTCTTTGTTGTTCTTATTATTCAGGATTTTCTGACCTGCTTTTGGGGTGTATGATTTGATTCTTTTCTCTTCCTTGTTTTACACAAATTATTGCAGAACAGATGCTGGCCTAACAAAGAGGTTAAGTAAGATACTCAAGTGTGAGTACACAACTTTAAATATCTACAGTAAAATTCATAATGAAAAATGACAGAAAGTAAAGCAAGTGTTCCTTTGATCAATAGAAATTTTGACCTTTAAGGCTTAAGATCATGACGCAGTAACCAAAATTGGTAACAATTACAAATTAAAAATCTTAAGTGCCCTCTCTCTCTCTCTCATACACAAACACACATACACAGACACTAAGACGCTCACACACCACATATAGAATCACGAAGAATTTGTGTTTACCTTATTTGGACCACACATAGTGCCACTCTTTACATAGGTATAATCATCTCGGAAGGTTACTGGTGTCGAATTTCTTAGATGTGCACTTAGACACACAATGCCTCCAAGGAAAGTATATTGAGTATCAAAATTTTTAAATGGCACTACTTCTGTACGTGTCCAGAGACAAACTAACTTTCCACAATAGATATCCCTGTAATATAACACAGAAAAAATTACCCATATGTCACTTAGCGACACAATATATTGTTTAAATAACAGTTCAAAACATGAGGATAATTCACAATGTTATTCAGAGCATAACACCAAAGCTATTCAGAACATACACCATCTTACTGGTGTGAGGTGATACCTCACTGTAGTTTCGATCTGCATTTCTCTAATGATTAGTGATGTTGAGCATCCTTTCATGTGTTTGTTGGCAATCTGTATATCTTCTTTGGAGAAATGTCTATTTAGGTCTTCTGCCCATTTTTGGATTGGGTTATTTGTTTTTTTGATATTGAGCTGCATGAGCTGCTTGTAAATTGTGGAGATTAATCCTTTGTCAGTTGCTTCGTTTGCAAATATTTCCTCCCATTCAGAGGGTTCTCTTTTTGTCTTATGTTTTCCTTTGCTGTGGAAAAGCTTTTAAGTTTCATTAGGTCCCATTTGTTTATTTTTGTTTTTATTTCCATTTCTCTAGGAGGTGGGTCAAAAAGGATCTTGCTGCGATTTATGTCATAGAGTGTTCTGCCTATGTTTTCCTCTAAGAACTTTATAGTGCCTGGCCTTACATTTAGGTCTTTAATCCATTTTGAGTTTATTTTTGTGTATGATGTTAGGGAGTGTTCTAATTTCACTCTTTTACATGTAGCTGTCCAGTTTTTCCAGCACCACTTATTGAAGAGGCTGTCTTTTCTCCATTGTATATTCTTGCCTCCTTTATCAAAAATAAGGTGACAATATCACCTCACACCAGTCAAAGTGGCCATCTGCAAAAAATCTACAAACAATAAATGCTGGAGAGAGTGTGGAGAAAAGGGAACCCTCTTGCACTGTTGGTGGGAATGTAAATTGATACAGCCACTATGGAGAACAGTATGGAGGTTCCTTAAAAAACTAAAAATAGAACTACCATATGACCCAGCAATCCCACTACTGGGCATATACCCTGAGAAAACCAAAATTCAAAAAGAGTCATGTACCAAAATGTTCATTGCAGCTCTATTTACAATAGCCCGGAGATGGAAACAACCTAAGTGCCCATCATTGGATGAATGGATAAAGAAGATGTGGCACATATATACAATGGAATATTACTCAGCCATAAAAAGGAATGAAACTGAGTTATTTGTAGTGAGGTGGATGGACCTAGAGTCTGTCATACAGAGTGAAGTAAGTCAGAAAGAGAAAAACAAATACCGCATGCTAACACATATGTATGGAATCTAAAAAAAAAAAAAAAAAAGGTTCTGAAGACCCTAGGGGCAGGACAGGAATAAAGATGCAGATGTATAGAATGGACTTGAGGACACGGGGAGGTGAATGGGTAAGCTGGGACGAAGTGAGCGAGTGGCATGGACATATATACACTACCAAATGTAAAATAGGTAGTGGGAAGCAGCTGCATAGCATAGGGAGATCAGCTCGGTGCTTTGTGACCACCTAAAGGGGTGGGATAGGGAGGATGGGAGGGAGATGCAAGAGGGAGGATATATGGGGATATATGTATAGCTGATTCATTTTGTTTTAAAGCAGAAACTAACACACCATTGTAAAGCAATTATACTCCAATAAAGATGTTAAAAGAAATTTTAAAAAAAGAACATACACCATCTTACGAAGTGCACCATATAAATTTATCTTTATATACTATATTCATCTCTCATTTGTATTAAGTGATTCTTTGCAGTACACACACATACACACCCAGTGCATTTGGAAAATGTATATTTTTCAAAATACGCACCGATAATTACAAAAACGACCATAACAGTTTCCAAAGTCATCTGTATGCATATTCACTTCTTGTGAACATAGAGCAGAAGACCCCTTCGAAACTGAAAATATAAATAAAGTTTTTAATTACCCATCTTAAAAAAAAAATTAAAAGCATGGTAAATTTATACAAAGGCATTGAGACAACGAAGCCCAGGCAGTGTCAGCTACTATAAATATTTGGTGCCATCTACTGGCTACATATGAAGGAGAAACACTTGACTAAAAACTACCTACTCGAGAATAAAATTGTTATGATCGTCCAGAAACGATTAAGAAGTAAAACAATCATTTGCTCACTTATCTGCAATTCTAGTAGTCTACTCCATTTCCACCAATCACCTGAAACTTGACTAATATCCTATTCTTTTTGTCTCGTACTCACTAGATCTACTTTACCTCCTGACATAGGTCAAAGATGCTTTGTTTTGCAGTTTTATCTCCAAATTTAGATTTAAGCAATAATTATTATTATGGCTATAGGGTGCATTACTGACATAAGAAACAAATATAGCTTAAATATAAACCTCAGAAGAAAATACAACCATTACATTTTCCAAACAACTCCGCACACTGTTTATCTGTATCTTGGCATACTCCTTGATAGCAAAAGGCAGTCTTATTATTGCACAGTTCTAAATCAGCAGATTTCATATCAGGTACACAAAACTCAGCTATCCCATTGCAAAATTCTGGAAAATCACACATATATGTGCTTTTCCTACATACATGTCCTCTTTCAGCTATCTGTGAGACAAAGAAAACCAAATATTTGTTTTTAAAGTAGTAAAACAAAATATACAAATTTAAATAGGAGGATTGTATTTGTAACTATCATTTCCATTATTAATACATTTGTAAGTATTTAAAGTTAAATTATGAATTTACTTAAAAGTTCTGCTGGAATAGATGAGAAAGAAGCCAAATGTCCATCAATAGATAAACAAATTGTCCTATGGACAATGGAATACGTTCAGCCACATAAAGGAATAGAGTCCTGGTTTATGCTACAAGGTGACTGAAACTTCAGAACACTGTATTTAGTGAAGAAAACCAGACACAAAGGTCATACATTGTATGGTTCTACCTATATGAAATGTCCAGAGTAGGTAAATCCCTAGAGGCAGAATGCAGATGGCTGGTTGCCAGGGACTGAGGGGAAGGGAGAAAGGAAGGCAAGTGCGTAATGGGTCGGGGTCTCCTGTTCGGATGAGGAACCTGCTATGGACCCAGGTCGAGGTGGTTGCACCACATTGTGAACGCACTAAATGCTACTGAATTGTTCACTTGAAAACGGTTAATTCTTTATTGTGTGATTTGCACTTCAATTGAAAACAATGGCTCTGGTGAAAGTTCTCATAGTTAAAATGCTCTGGTTATCCTGAATATTTACTTCAAGATAAATAGAAAATATTTGATATAAAACTACGTGTATTTGTTTTCCAGCTTTTGATTCTTGGGGACTAGTTAGTTGCACTCCTGAGATGTTTTAACTAACTCAGATGCCAGTCTTTGCCATGTTTCTAAAATGTTTCTTAATGGACATCTTTATCCTTTTTGCATTTCAAGTAATTTTCCTTTCAGGACTAACTCCACTTCCACCATGAGGAGTTTATAGCTGACATGAAACTGCTGCTGACGCAGGATGATAATCGGAACCCTTCTCCCTAGACACAGTGGTGGGAATTTAACTTAGAACGTAGTGGTGGGTCAGGGTTTCTGCCTCTACCAGGGGTGGAGATGGATGTTGGGAAACAGAGGACCCCTCTGCTCTTCTGAAACATCACACACTCTGGACTAGAAAAGCCAGGAACTTCAATGAGCTATCTGTACTGCCTACAGGAAAAGCGTGTTTGAGAACTGCCGACAAAAAGGCAAGGATATCCAACAGATGTAGAATAAGAATCCTGTTGCTCCTGTTCCAAACAAAGATTCACCTGAGCACAAAGCTAGACTCTTGCCTTACTTAAGCTTCATAAGTGTTTGTTATTCTTTGCTTGGCTGTTGATCAAGATACAACTGACCCATAATAACTGGTGTTATGCAGTACCAATCACAGTTTCTTAAATTTCCTATAGGAATGTCTGGTTACTGGCTAAAAACACATTAATCACTGTTATGTGTCAAAAAACAGCTGGTTAAACTATTGGTCTTCCATGTCTTTGCACTTGGACTTGTGTCCGTCTAAAATGAAAATTTATAAGAAAAAAACTGGATCAGATCACTAAATTGCAGACAAAAGTCAGTGGAAACTAGCCTAACTGGAAGTGGACAGAGAAGAAAATAGAAAGCCGTTTAAGCTTATGGCCACCTGTAAGAGAGCAGAGTGTAAGGCACATGTCAGCCTTTAAATGACAGCAAAAGCCAAATTCTATGCTATAATACATAATAAAATTAATGTGAACTAACATAGGACATTTAGCTGTTACCCTGAAGCCCTCCCTAGTAACTTATACTATGAATTTTCATTCGACCAAATGTAGCAATTACCTCTGTTGTAAAGAATTATCCTTTGAGATGTAGGCAGAGGGCAATGGACTGTTTAGAAAAGTCTGACTGCTCAGTTCCAGTGATTTGGAGACAAAGACTAAGATGAGAGCTCTGGTGAAGGAAAAGGCAGCAAGGTTTATTGCTAAGAAGTGGAAACCCTAGGCTGGCCTCTACATTCATGTGCCTTGAAACAAATGACCATTGACTTTAAAAACTAGCCCACCAGGTGAAAAAGAACGCGCATAGAGCAAAGTAAAATGATGTCAGGAGAGATTTCATGGACAGAGAAAAAACAAATGGCAGCAAAAGCTCTCATTACTCAGTCTTTATGTTTGTCATAGACCCCTGAAAGTGACACAAAAAAGGTGAGTCGCTAAGATGTAGCAATCCCTAGAAAAGAGATTTTACCCTGCCTCCTATCAGGTGTGGCTATGAAGGAAAGTTGAACGGAAAACTTCCCAAGGGAAGTCAAGGGTTCAGTCAGTCACTTCCAGGGTCTTGCCAAAGCTAATCTTCACTATTAGATATGCTACATATTGCTGACTATTTTATACGGATTCCTTTTCTGCTACTTTCAAAATGAGGCATTTTTATTTTTATTGTCTGTTTATTCAAATATTGCATGTCAAGTGTGCTGGGTGGCTTATTCATAATTTTGTCATAAGTCGTTCAATCATGAAGAGCTACATTCAGGCACGACCAAGAGGAACTCACGGCACCCAAATTATCTGGAATTGTTCTTAAATGCAATAAGAGGATGGGTCTTGAGCAGAAATTGAAACAATACAGTAAGAGGCAGCACTACGAAAGAGGTTGAAAAAGATCTAAGGACCTTCTCTCAGTTCTGAAATTAACTGTGTATGAATCGAGTACATAAAGTAATATAATTTGAAACATGAGTAAAAATAAAAGCGGGAAAAAAAAGCTACAAAATGCACCCACAAGAACGCAAAAATTTCATGAAAGAAAATAAGGCAATATTTTGAAAACTTACCTGACAACTTTTTCTGTCACAGCATGGTCCTGTACCACACTCTGCATCTCCAATCAGAGAACATGTTACAGCATCACAGCTTTTTATGAGAGCATTGCTAAAAAGCAAATGCAATCAATTTAAAAAAAAGGAATTTTCAATCAAATAAATCATTTTATTTATTGTCATAATATACTAAAGTATGTCTCTAAGTTAATTACAATCACAGTATAATTTTTACTTCTGTATCTATTTTTAACACCACTTAATATATATATCTGAACATAATATATTTTGATATAGAAAAAAAGATGGCAATGAAATTATTCACAATTCCATGCTCAAGAATTTGAACTGTTAAAAATGTAATGTAATTTATTTTAATCTTTGTGTTCATAAATATAGGAATTGTAAATTTTGAGATTTTTTTTCACTTACTACATCGTAAGTAGTTACCCAACTTATCAAGTCTCTTCAAGATATCATTCTGTGAATATACAATAATTTTTGGATGTGACAAAATAGAGGTTTCTAAATTACAACAGCATATTATGTTGTAAATGACATTTCAAAGAAATTTTTTGTCATTTTTTTAGCTCTAAGATTGTATATGAAAGATTGATTCTAGAAGTTATTAGGTCAAAGAATTTAAAAATATTAAAGGCTCTTCATAATATACACTATTTCCTTCCTTCTATATAGTTATCTATTCAGTGTAAGAGTGATGTTAAACAAGACTGATAATATTTTAAAATAAGTAAAGCTGTGACAAAGTGAAAGAGTGGCATGGAACATATATACACTACTACACTACCAAACGTAAAATAGATAGCTAGTGGGAAGCAGCCACATAGCACAGGGAGATCAGCTCAGTGCTTTGTGACCATCTAGAGGGGTGGGAGGGAGGGAGACACAAGAGGGAAGAGATATGGGAACATATGTGTATGTATAACTGATTCACTTTGTTATAAAGCAGAAACTAACACACCATTGTAAAGCAATTATACTCCAATAAAGATGTAAAAAAAAAAAAAAGACTCTTCTTGGTCTATCGAAATAAAAATTTAAAAAAATAAAAAATAATAAAATAAGTAAAGTGTATAGGCACAAATTACTAAGTGTTTATATCTGTTTCAATTTTATTAGTTTTATTATTAATGTGCTGAACATTTTACATATCTGCACAATCTGATTTATACTTTTATGCATACTTTTTGTTGAAGTAATCTTCTGTTCATTTCCTTTATTTGTAAGCACTTTTATATTAATGATGTTAACTCCTAGCCACTAATATACTTTACAGTGTTTTACAATTTGTCATGACAATTTATTTCTATTTTGGCAGTTTTTTAAAAAAATTTTTTGTTATTATGATATTGTGAAATCTGACAACTGCCAACTTTCTTTGGGATTTGTTCTAAAAGTTTATGTATAAAACTTTCCTCCACCCTAACCCCAGTAAATATGTGAAGGTACAGTGTGTGTGTAAAAGTTTTGTTATATATATACATATATGTGTGTATATGTATTTTTATTTGACATTAAATATTTTGAATAGTATATTGTAAAAGTAACTATAATAATGTATCTTTTCCCCAAAAATTAAATTATCAGTTGTGTTTATAGAATAATAATTTATTCCTGATATTTTATTATACCTGGATACTCATATAATGTCCTATATAAAATTAAATATAATGTCTTCAATTACATCAACTGCATATTATTAAAGTATATCCCAAATTCTATTACTATATAACACCTTGTAATATTTACAGGAATCAGATGATATTCTTTCTTTTTTAATTTTCATGTTTCATTATTAAGAAGAATGTGTTATGCTTCACAATATAAATATTTTAATGAAAACTATCAAGAGAATTTAGTGAAGATGGAAGATTAAACACATAGTAAACATTAACATTGGGGAAAATAAAACAAAAATCAATGACGTGAAAGGGAAATCTCTAACACCTAGAATCAAAGAGAAAGCCTACTACAGTGCAAAACATATCTGGACAATACTCAATGTATAATGGAAACCTAGACTAAATACCAGGCTTAGAAATTGGCCTTTTATGACATTTGGTTTAAAAATGGAATTCCATCATGGGACTGGAAGCGAGGGCTTTGTAACATAGGTAACTGTGGTTTATCATTGAGAAGTTTGAGAAATCAAAGAACATTCTTTTACTCCTAGCTGTCCAAACATTTTATCAAATGTTTCTTCAATATTTAATATCTTGTAATTTTTATCTGTTACTTTAATGATATATGTTGAAAAATACTGAAACATTTCTCTATTTCTGGAATAAACACCATGAGCATACTCTTTTTCAGATATTTATTGGTTATTTGATAATTTTGACTTAGGCATTTTGCAGGTATTTTCCAAAATATAAACCAGTCATTCAAAGTAATGCTAAGCTGACTACAGGAGGAATCAACAACTTTCATTATTTAATTTTATTTCTATATACTTGCAAAATGCACTGAAAATTGAATTTTTTTTAAAAAAATATGCAATTTACAATAATATTAAAAAACATGAACTACTTAGGGTTAAATTTAAGTAATTACAGACACCTAAATAAATGGAACAATATACCCTGTTCATGGTTTGAAAATCACATTATGTATACTATTCAATTCTCCATAAATTCATCTTTAGATTTTTTAAAAAATTTCAAGAGTTTTTTTTTTTAGGGGGTGGGTAGAAATAGAAAAGTTGATTTAAAATTTTACATAGAAATATAAAGACCTAAAATAGCCAAATCTATCTTGAGAAAGAAGAAACTAAACATGAAGATACATTTTACCTGATTTTGTGCATTAGGATAAGGAGACCTGGTACTGGATAGATACGTAGATTATTGGAACACAAAGTATGTCATGAATGGTTTTTCAGTAAATGTACCAAGGGAATTCAATGGGGGAAGGACAGTCTCTTCAACAATTGAATACCTTGAGAAAAACATACCTTGATCCTTAACTTGCAAAGTGCTACAAATTACTCAAAATGGATCATACACATAAAAACGAAAATTTGTAGACTTCTAGAAGAACACTTACAAGGAAGCTTCACAACTTTAGGATAGATAGGCTACAAGTAGCATAATATATCAAAGAAGAAAATTATAAACTGGACTTCATCAAATTAAAAACTTTGACTCTTTGAAAGATGTCATTAAGAAAACACAAAGCTAAGCCACATACTGGGAGAAAACCTGGCAAAGGCTTGTGTATAGTTTATATTAAGAATTCCTGTAAGTATATAATAAAAAGACAAACAACCCAATTAAACTTTGTAAAATAGTTGAACAGACATTTTAAAAAGGAAACATATGAATGCCCAATAATCACATGAAATACTGTCCCATATAATTAGTCATCAGGAAAATACAAACTAAAACTGCAATGAGATACCAGCACAAACTGAAATGACTAAAATGAAAAAGACTGGCAGTAACAAAAGTGGTAAGGATTCAGAACAACCGCCACTGTTATACATAGATGGATGGAATGCACAATATTACAACCATTTTGGAAAGCATTTTGACACTTTGTTATAAACTTAATAGTACAATGAATGTGTTGTGACAGAAATTGGAAGTTTAGATATTTATGGGATTGGCTTGGATGAGGTAAGGGAAAACTGTCTGTGGTAATGTAAACGTTCTACATATTTTCCACATTTAATCAGGTATAGCATCACTCAAATTCAAAAACTCAGCAAGTCAGAAAGAAAATATAAATAAGTATAATGAAGGCCACCTAGACACATCATGAGTCTCTGTGCAGACAAGAAAAGACAAGGTCACAATGCCTTTGTGGATATAAAGGCAGATAGGTCGCATGGATCATCTGGCCAGGTATGGTATGCAGAAGCAGACTTGTTCAGTAAAGTATTCAGTGACAGTGAGGGCAAATGGTTTTTGACCACTGTTGTTGAGACTCCTGAAAGGTTCCATCAGTGGGAACTGATGGTCTTGCGACATGAAACAAAGTTTATTGGGCTTGCTGTTCACCCACCTATACTTTCAAGAAAATAAAAACTATTTCCCTTCTGCTGGTGGCCATAACTATAGATAGAAAAGTCCTGGTGATCAAGACCAGTTTAGTCACTCCAAAATTTACTGAGATATGTTCTTACAATGAGTAAGAAAAGAAAGAAATTAGAGATGTGCTTAGGCAAAAGCCTGATGAAGTCATAAAGTCTCATCCAAATAGCATATTATGGATCGATGTAAGTTTTGCTGGATATGAAGGCTTCAAAGTCACACAGTCACTTTCAGAACCAACCTCATGCTCTAAGCACCACTGGTCAATGAACACACTGTCTAATGACATGGATGTGGAGAAAGAGAATGTAAAGACCTATCGGGGCTTACTGCAGTAGGTCTTGTTAAAAGATAACCTGAGGCATATTAAAACTTTTAAGAGTTTATTTGAGCAAAAACTGATTCAAAATGGGCAGCATCCAATTTAACAGTTAGAAAGAAGCTCCACGGGACTTCCCTGGTGGTCCAGTGGTTAAGACTCTGCACTTCCACTGCAGGGGGCACGGGTTTGATCCCTGGTCAGGGGACTAAGATCCTGCATGCCACACGGCATGGCCAGAAAAGAAAAAAAAAGTAAAAAAAAAAAAAAAAAAAAAGAAAGAAACGCTTAAGAGCTGTAAAATATGGAAGACTTTTATAGGCAGAAGGGAATGGGAACAAGGAAGTTATACTGGCAAAAAGGTGGGCTGATTATTGCAAAGTTACTTTCCTTTAGGGGATGGCAGGGGTCTATCAGGCAGATTACCTAACTAGTGCTGGCCAGATGATTCCTGACTGACTGGTTTAAGATTCCATTTCTGGAAGAGCCAAAAGTGTAGTTAAGGTAAATCTCTCAGTTTGGTGATGTGAGGTTTAGCATAAGGGACTCCATTTGGGGCCTGGTGTCTTGTTTTCGTTTTTGTTTGTTTTTAATTAATTAATTAATTTATTTATTTGTGCTGTGTTGGGTCTTCGTTTCTGTGCGAGGGCTTTCTCTAGTTGCGGCAAGTGGGGGCCACTCTTCATCGCGGTGTGCGGGCCTCTCACTGTCGCGGTCTCTCTTGTTGTGGAGCACAGGCTCCAGACGTGCAGGCTCAGTAGTTGTGGCTCACGGGCCCAGTTGCTCCGCGGCATGTGGGATCTTCCCAGACCAGGGCTCGAGCCCGTGTCCCCTGCATTGGCAGGCAGATTCTCAACCGCTGTGCCACCAGGGATGACCCTGTTTCTTTTAACAGTCTTTACAGCTATAATAAAACAGTGGCCTATCCAAGATGAATTCTCATTTTCCAATACATACCCTTGAAATCCAGTGGGGCAAGCTACCTCTTCCCTTAGGTCCACTGTGACTCCATCTTGGATTTTAAATGAAGACTTGAGAGTGCCCAGATGATGAAATAGTGACCCAAATCAGATTAATCAGTTCATCCACACAGTGCAAACAGGCTATCAGAGACAACTGAACGTACTCTTGTATCGCAGGAATAATCTTTGAAAAACTATTTAGGAACTGGGCAATAAAACTACCCAGAATGGACACCTTGGCAAAAGCTAAATGTAATTTCCTGCAGGCCAAGGGACAGAAAAATCAATGGTTCAAGTCTGAGTCCTATGTTCATGTAGACATGGATATTAGGCCAGAGAGAATCTAATGCGGAAATTGTTTGTCTGCCCTTCGGAGAGAGTCTCTCTCACTACTGGGCTACAGAATAGGCATGGTACCCTAAGGTTTGGGCTGTGAGCAGGAATTATTCCTGGACACCATATATTTACTATTGGCAGACTATCCTGTCTGACGTGATACCACTCGATTGGCATTCACCCCAAATGTTTGGTACCCACTCTGTACACAGATCTTACCTCCTTCAACAATAAACAGGATAAGAATAAAGGGTTTCATCCACATGAAATGAAAGCCATATACACTGGTCAAGATGGATTGGAGAAGTGATGGTAACCAAGTTGTCAAGCCTTTCATCTATCCTGAGCACAGGCCATTATAGTACCAGGAAGTCCCCAGGGGTGAGATTGAAAGAATATTCTTACTAGATTTGGAAATGCTCTCAAATCACATACATTTCTGGTGGGTTCTTTAGGGCTAACACATACCCAAACAGTCATAAATAATAGATTTATGCTGAATAGATGATGGGGATAGATATTCTACAAAAATGTAACAGTTCTCTTGATTTTAAGGGACGCTCTCAATGTGGAAATGCTACGATTAAGACAGTGGAAGTAGGGATGAGTATATGACTGGAAGCCACATAGCTATCCTGGCCTATCTAGATTGTTATTGTGAAGCGGCACAAGATACAGTGGTAAGGAGAGGGGGAGAAAGGAATAGGAAGGGGAAAGGGAGCTGGTCAGAAGATCACTGTCTTGATCAAGGAGACAGCATATGCAGGGATACTCAAGAAAATCTGTCATCTTTTAACAGCCCTGCCTGGCCAGTAAAAGGTGGCTTATATAAGCTAAACATGGCAGTGGCTCCAATAGCAATGGCAGTTCCAGGTATGATGCAGTTACAGACCGAAGGCACTTGGTGTGTGGTGGTGGAAATTGTAGTAAAATCTTTCTTCAGTATCTCACTAGACCCAAAAGATCAAAATCAGCTTGCAAGTTTAGATATTGAAAACAATTTATAACACATCTATGTGTTCTGAGACACTTGCAATCCACTTATAATCCAAGACTGGGCTCCAAAACAAGACCTAGTGGTTCCGGCGCTTGGGACCGAGGAAGACAGGCAAATGTGTCTTTTCTACCAGTTACAGTCAAGTGAGAAAAGGAAATCCAGGGCACACAGCCCAGGGCAATGGACATGGCCAGTCCTCACAAATACAGTGTTAGCCCCTAATCTCCTCTCGAGGGTATTGTTTGACATTGACTGCAATAGACACCTTTCCAGATATGACACAGCAATTCCTCTGCACAGCAGACATGAATCATACTAATCAAGTACTCCTAAATGGATAATATTTACACATCTAGTCAGACAATGGTGCCACCTTGAAAGCCAAGGATACTCAGTACTGTGCGATTAGCTGGGGCAGGCCATGGACATTCTGCGGTCCACATCACGCACAAGCAGCTACAAGTAACTTTAGAGCCAGTTACATTTTCTGCAAATGTGTATGTCTGAGCTTATTAAACAATGAACTACCCTGGCCATTACTTTGTTTTACGCCTTTTATATATTTTTGTTCTTTTGTTAGTCTTTATCATTGAATAAATTTGTTCTCAGGTCTCAGACGTGATGTATGTTGGTGATAAACTAAGAACTGCCTATACTCCTAAAGCGTTTCAAGGTTGTAAAATGTTGCAAATGAGAAAAAAAAAAGTACTGTCTGGCTAGAGGAAGTCACAGGTAATTAGAGTCTTATATTAAAGTACTGAGGTTTAAACGGAAGTGGAAACCATTGTTCCCAGAGTGATTAACAAATCAACAATAATTAAAATAATTTTTGCCACTACTGGCCTTTAGCATATAGCACTGGATACTGCTAGTACTTTTCACTAGCAGTAAAAACTTCCATTCTGGGAAGCTGACGGAGTTCATTTCAATTTCATTAGGCAAGACTTGGAGCACCGCTTTACTCTCCTCCCCACAATAATATGTCATCTCAGGATTATACCAAATCTGAAATATTATTATACCAGTGTGAAATATTATTGAATGTATAGGTATTCTGTCAAAATCATAACACTTTTAGAATGGTCTGCAACTGAGAAAATTTGCATCCCATGCTATTTAAGCATATATGACTAAAGACAGACTCTACAATCCAAATAATCCATCTATACTGACTTACTAAACAAGCAGTTACATTTCAGTGGGGGTAGGTGGAGCTCAGCCAGAAGAATCATTGAAAGCAGTCCAGGATAAAAGGGAAAAAAACCCTGGCCACTGGGCACTGTAACTGATTAGGACCCCCTACAACCGCAGGCATCTCTGATCACTTACACAGCTGATTTCATCCAATGGCCCTAAATTTCCTGATATCCACTGGCTCCTGGAATTTGGAACTAATGAACTTTATCCCATGGTTCAGTGAAGAACTTTTCCTGGCAAAGTTCCACTATAAACAGATTGGCCTCTGACACTGGTAAAGTCCACAAACAGGAAGCTGTACACCCATAAGAAACAGAAACAGCCCACCTACTCCTTTACCTAAACTACTAGGTCACTGAAGGTCCTCTCTGTAAGACTTGTCTCATGCCGAAAAAACTTAGTTTACTGAAGAATCAGCATACATCCTAGCCTTCCAGCATATTGGTGATAAATTCCTGATAATTCATACAACTGAATGTGAATGAAATGACAGACAAATGTGTAAAAGACATGAAAAGACCATTCAACCATAGGAAAACCCAAAGTAAGTAAGATATCCTCAGAGTTATATATACATGTATACCTCATGACACAGCACATTCACTTGTCGGTACACATACACCCTAGTGAAACACAGGCACATGTGCAGCAGGAAACATGTGCAAGAAAATTCATAAATAAATGAGTCTTTACAGTCATAAATTGAGATAAACTTAAGTTTTCATTTCACAAATAATGCATAAATAAACTGAAATTTTCATAAACTCAATACTAAAAGCAATGAAAACAATTGGAATATAGCTACATTCAAAAGTTGATGGGACTTCCGGGAAGATGGCAGAAGAGTAAGACGCGGAGATCACCTTCCTCCCCACAGATACACCAGAAATACATCTACACGTGGAACACCTCCTACAGAACACCTACTGAACGCTGGCAGAAGACCTCAGACCTCCCAAAAGGCAAGAAACCCCCCAAGTACCTGGTTAGGGCAACAGAAAAAAATAAACAGAGACAAAAGAATAGGGACGGTACCTGCACCTCTGGGAGGGAGCTGTGAAGGAGGAAAAGTTTCCACACACTAGGAAGCCCCTTCGCAGGCGGAGACTGCGGGTGGCGGAGTGGGGGAGCTTCAAAGCCGTGTTGGAGAGCACAGCAACAGCGGTGCGGAGGGCAAAGCGGAGATTCCAGCGCAGAGGATCAGGGCCGACCGGCACTCACCAGCCGAGAGGCTTGTCTGCTCAACCGCCGGGGCGGGCGGGGCTGGGAGCTGAGGCTCTGGCTTCAGTCGGAGTGCAGGGAGAGGGCTGGGGTTGGCGACGTGAACACAGCCTGCAGGGCGTTAGTGCACCGCGGCTGGCCGGGAGGGAGTCCGGGGAAAAGTCTGGACCTGCCGAAGAGGCAAGAGACTTTTTCTTCCCTCTTTATTTCCTGGTGCTCGAGGAGAGGGGATTAAGAACGCTGCTTAAAGGAGCTCCAGAGACGGGCGCCAGCCGCAGCTAAAAGCGCGGACCCCAGAGACAGACATGAGATGCTAAGGCCGCTGCTGCCAACCACCAAGAAGCCTGTGTGCGAACACAGGTCACTCTCCACACCTCCCTTCTGGGGAGCCTGTGCAGCCCACCACTGCCAGGGTCCTGGGATCCAGGGACAAATTACCCGGGAGAACGCACGGCACGCCTCAGGCTGGCGCAATGTCATGCTGGCCTCTGCTGCCGCAGGCCCGCCCCGCACTCCGTGACCCTCCCTACCCAACCCCCCGCCCCGACCCCCGGCATGAGTGAGCCAGAGCCTCCGAATCAGCGGCTCCTTTAACCCCGTCCTGTCTGAGCAAAAAATAGACGCCCTCCAGCGACCTACACGCACAGGCAGGGCCAAATCCAAAGCTGAGCCCCTGGGAGCTGTGAGAACAATGAAGAGAAAGGGAAATCTCTCCCAGCTGCCTCAGAAGCAGCGGATTAAAGCTCCACAATCAACTTGATGAACCCTGCATCTGTGGAATACATGAATAGACAACGAATCATCCCAAATTAAGGAGTCCTGTGGATGAAAGGCTCTTGGTGCTGCAGCCAGGAGTTAGTGCTGTGCCTCTGAGGTGAGAGAGCCAACTTCAGGACACTGGTCCACAAGAGGCCTCCCAGCTGCACATAATATCAAATGGCGAAAATCTCCCAGATATCTCCATCTCAACGCCAGCACCCAGCTTCACTCCATGACCAGCAAGCTACAGTGCTGGACATCCTATGCCAAACAACTAGCAAGACAGGAACACAACCCCACCCATTAGCAGAGAGGCTGCCCAAAATCATAATAAGTCTACAGACACCCCAAAACACACCACCAGACGTGGACCTGCCCACCAAAAAGACAAGATCCAGCCTCATCCACCAGAACACAGGCACTAGTACCCTCCACCAGGAAGCCTACACAACCCACTGAACCAACCTTAGCCACTGGGGACAGACACCAAAAACAACGGGAACTACAAACCTGCAGCCTGCAAAAAGGAGACCCCAAACACAGTAAGATAAGCAAAATGAGAACACAGAAAAACACACAGCAGATGAAGGAGCAAGATAAAAACCCACCAGACCTAACAAATAAAGAGGAAATAGGCAGTCTACCTGAAAAAGAATTCAGAATAATGATAGTAAAGATGATCCAAAATCTTGGAAATAGAATAGCCAAAATGCAAGAAACATTTAACAAGGACCTAGAAGAACTAAAGATGAAACAAACAATGATGAACAACACAATAAATGAAATGAAAAATACTCTAGATGGGATCAATAGCAGAATAACTGAGGCAGAAGAACGGATAAGTGACCTGGAAGATAAAATAGTGGAAATAACTAATGCAGAGCAGAATAAAGAAAAAAGAATGAAAAGAACTGAGGACAGTCTCAGAGACCTCTGGGACAACATTAAACGCACCAACATTCGAATTATAGGGGTTCCAGAAGAAGAAGAGAAAAAGAAAGGGACTAGAAAATATTTGAAGAGATTATAGTTGAAAACTTCCCTAATATGGGAAAGGAAATAGTTAATCAAGTCCAGGAAGCACAGAGAGTCCCATACAGGATAAATCCAAGAAGAAATATGCCAAGACACATATTAATCAAACTGTCAAAAATTAAATACAAAGAAAGCATATTAAAAGCAGCAAGGGAAAAACAACAGATAACACACAAGGGAATCCCCATAAGGTTAACAGCTGATCTTTCAGCAGAAACTCTGCAAGCCAGAAGGGAGTGGCAGGACATATTGAAAGTGATGAAGGAGAAAAACCTGCAACCAAGATTACGCTACCCAGCAAGGATCTCATTCAGATTTGATGGAGAAATTAAAACCTTTACAGACAAGCAAAAGCTGAGAGAGTTCAGCACCACCAAACCAGCTCTACAACAACTGCTAAAGGAAATTCTCTAGGCAAGAAACACAAAAGAAGGAAAAGACCTACAATAACGAACCCAAAACAATTAAGAAAATGGGAATGGGAACATACATATCGATAATTACCTTAAATGTAAATGAACTAAATGCTCCCACCAAAAGACACAGATTGGCTAAATGGATACAAAAACAAGACGCATATATTTGCTGTCTACAAGAGACACACTTCAGACCTAGAGACACATACAGACTGAAAGTAAGGGGATGGAAAAAGGTATTTCATGTAAATGGAAACCAAAAGAAAGCTGGAGTAGCAATTCTCATATCAGACAAAATAGACTTTAAAATAAAGACTATTACAAGAAACAAAGAAGGACACTACATAATGATCAAGGGATCCAAGAAGAAGATATAACAATTGTAAATATTTATGCACCCAACATAGGAGCACCTCAATACATAAGGCAAATACTAACAGCCATAAAAGAGGAAATCGACAGTAACACATTCATAGTAGGGGACTTTAACACCCCACTTTCGCCAATGGACAGATCATCCAAAATGAAAATAAATAAGGAAACACAAGCTTTAAATGATACATTAAACAAGATGGACTTAATTGATATTTATAGGACATTCCATCCAAAAACAACAGAATACACATTTTTCTCAAGTGCTTATGGAACATTCTCCAGGATAGATCATATCTTGGGTCACAAATCAAGCCTTGGTAAATTTAAGAAAATTGAAATTGTATCAAGTATCTTTTCTGACCACAACGCTATGAGACTAGATATCAGCTACAGGAAAAAAATCTGTAAAAAATACAAACACATGGAGACTAAACAACACACTACTTAATAACGAAGTGATCACTGAAGAAATCAAAGAGGAAATCAAAAAATGCCTAGAAACAAATGACAATGGAGACACAACGACTCAAAATCTATGGGATGCAGCAAAAGCAGTTCTAAGAGGAAAGTTTATAGCAATACAGTCCTACCTTAAGAAACAGGAAACATCTCGAATAAACAACCTAACCTTACACCTAAAGCAATTAGAGAAAGAAGAACAAAAAACCCCCAAAGTTAGCAGAAGGAAAGAAATCATAAAAATCAGATCAGAAATAAATGAAAAAGAAATGAAGGAAACGATAGCAAAGATCAATAAAACTAAAAGCTGGTTCTTTGAAAGGATAAACAAAATTGATAAACCATTAGCCAGACTCATCAAGAAAAAAAAGGGAGAAGACTGAAATCAATAGAATTAGAAATGAAAAACGAGAAGTAACAACTGACACTGCAGAAATACAAAAGATCATGAGAGATTACTACAAGCAACTCTATGCCAATAAAATGGACAACCTGGAAGAAATCGACAAATTCTTAGAAAGGCACAAATTGCCAAGACTGAATCAGGAAGAAATAGAAAATATGAACAGACCAATCACAAGCACTGAAATTGAAACTGTGATTAAAAATCTTCCCACAAGCAAAAGCCCAGGACCAGATGGCTTCACAGGCGAATTCTATCAAACATTTAGAGAAGAGCTATCACCTATCCTTCTCAAACTCTTCCAAAATATAGCAGAGGGAGGAACACTCCGCAACTCATTCTACGAGGCCACCATCACCCTGATACCAAAACCAGACAAGGATGTCACAAAGAAAGAAAACTACAGGCCAATATCACTGATGAACATAGATGCAAAAATCCTCAACAAAATACTAGCAAACAGAATCCAACAGCACATTAAACGGATCACACACCATGATCAAGTGGGGTTTATTCCAGGAATGCAAGGATTCTTCAATATACGCAAATCAATCAACGTGATACACCATATTAACAAATTGAAGGAGAAAAACCATATGATCATCTCAATAGATGCAGAGAAAGCTTTTGACAAAATTCAACACCGATTTATGACAAAAACCCTGCAGAAAGTAGGCATAGAGGGAACCTACCTCAACATAATAAAGGCCATATATGACAAACCCACAGCCAACATCGTCCTCAATGGTGAAAAACTGAAAGCATTTCCACTAAGATCAGGAACAAGACAAGGTTGCCCACTCTCCCCACTCTTATTCAACATAGTTTTGGAAGTTTTAGCCACAGCAATCAGAGAAGAAAAGGAAATAAAAGGAATCCAAATCGGAAAAAAAGAAGTAAAGCTGTCACTCTTTGCAGATGACATGATACTATACATAGAGAATCCTAAAGATGCTATCAGAAAACTACTAGAGCTAATCAATGAATTTGGTAAAGTAGCAGGATACAAAATTAATGCACAGAAATCTCTGGCATTCCTATACACTAAGGATGAAAAATCTGAAAGTGAAATCAAGAAAACACTCCCATTTACCATTGCAACAAAAAGAATAAAATATCTAGGAATAAACCTACCTAAGGAGACAAAAGACCTGTATGCAGAAAATTATAAGACACTGATGAAAGAAATTAAAGATGATACAAATAGATGGAGAGATATACCATGTTCTTGGATTGGAAAAATCAACATTGTGAAAATGACTCTACTACCCAAAGCAATCTACAAATTCAATGCAATCCCTATCAAACTACCACTGGCATTTTTCACAGAACTAGAACAAAAAATTTCACAATTTGTATGGAAACACAAAAGACCCCAAATAGCCAAAGCAATCTTGAGAACGACAAACGGAGCTGGAGGAATCAGGCTTCCTGACTTCAGACTATACTACAAAACTACAGTAATCAAGACAGTATGGTACTGGCACAAAAACAGAAATATAGATCAATGGAACAGGATAGAAAGCCCAGAGATAAACCCACGCATATATGGTCACCTTATCTTTGATAAAGGAGGCAGGAATGTACAGTGGAGAATGGACAGCCTCTTTAATAAGTGGTGCTGGGAAAACTGGACAGCTACGTGTAAAAGTATGAGATTAGATCACTCCCTAACACCATAAACAAAAATAAGCTCAAAATGGATTAAAGACCTAAATATAAGTCCAGAAACTATCAAACTCTTAGAGGAAAACATAGGCAGGACACTCTATGACATAAATCACAGCAAGGTCCTTTTTGACTCATCTCCTAGAGAAATGAAATAAAAACAAAAATAAACAAATGGGACCTAATGAAACTTAAAAGCTTTTGCGCAGCAAAGGAAACCATAAACAAGACCAAAAGATAACCCTCAGAATGGGAGAAAATATTTGCAAATGAAGCAACTGACAAAGGATTAATCTCCAACATTTATAAGCAGCTCATGCAGCTTAATAACAAAAAAACAAACAACCCAAACCAGAAATGGGCAGTAGACCTAAATAGACATTTCTCCAAAGAAGATATACAGACTGCCAACAAACACATGAAAGGATGCTCAACATCACTAATCATTAGAGAAATGCAAATCAAAACTACAATGAGATATCATCTCACACCAGTCAGAATGGTCATCATCAAAAAATCTAGAAACAATAAATGCTGGAGAGGGTGTGGAGAAAAGGGAACCCTCTTACACTGTTGATGGGAATGTAAATTGATACAGCCACTGTGGAGAACAGTATAGAGGTTCCTTAAAAAACTACAAATAGAACTACCATACGACCCAGCAATCCCACTACTGGGCATATACCCTGAGAAAACCAAAATTCAAAAAGAGTCATGTACCAAAATGTTCATTGCAGCTCTATTTACAATAGCCTAGAGATGGAAACAACCTAAGTGTCCATCATCAGATGAATGGATAAAGAAGATGTGGCACATATATACAATGGAATATTACTCAGCCATAAAAAGAAACGAAATTGAGCTATTTGTAATGAGGTTGATAGACCTAGAGTCTGTCATACAGAGTGAAGTAAGTCAGAAAGAGAGAGACAAATACCGTATGCTAACACATATATATGGAATTTAAGAAAAAAAAATGTCATGAAAAACCTAGGGGTGAAACAGGAATAAAGACACAGACTTACTAGAGAATGGACTTGAGGCTATGGGGAGGGGGAAGGGTAAACTGTGACAAAGGGAGAGAGAGGCATGGACATATATACACTACCAAACGTAAGGTAGATAGCTAGTGGGAAGCAGCTGCATAGCACAGGGAGATCAGCTCGGTGCTTTGTGACCGCCTGGAGGGGTGGGATAGGGAGGGTGGGAGGGAGGGAGATGCAAGCGGGAAGAGATATGGGAACATATGTATATATATAACTGATTCATTTTGTTGTGAAACTGAAACTAACATACCATTGTAAAGCAATTATACTCCAATAAAGATGTAAAAAAATTAAAAAATAAAAAAAAATAAAATAGTTAATCAACAACCATTGAAAGACATATAGTCCAGAAAACAAATAAGGAAACCCACTTGAAGCCACTGTTAAAAAAAACAAAACAAAACAAAACAAAAACAGAAGTTGATGGATGTTCCAAGTACAATACTGGGTGAAAGACCAAGTTACAAATGACACAAATCATATGACTGCCAATTATATAATAGTAGAACACAGTTAATCAAACTATATTGTATAAAGATGGGAAAATAGGAGGTAAAACTAAAACTATGATGACAAGAAAGTACTGAAATGATACCTTTAAATTCCAAGTGATGATTGGAAAAAGGAGGCATATTGAGAGTGGACACACAAAGAAATTCTTTGGCAGAGGTAAGGATTGTTTTGACCTTAGTGCAAAGTATTCAGGTGCTTGTTAAGTATCTATGTATTACACTCTTCATCCATATTTCCTGTATATATTTCATATATATTATATATCACAGTGAAATAATGGAATGGTATAAATATTTACTGCTAAACAAAAGTGGGCAGAGTTTACTATAGAGAGAGCTGTACTAAAATATATTTTAAAGAAAATTATAATTAAATGGGAGATTATTTCTGAAGGAAACTTCGACATACAAAAACACTGATAAAAAGGAATGGAAGGTAAAATAAAGCAACTATTTTCTGAATAAATTCTTCATAGTACTTTCTAATGTAAAGAAATGAAATATTTTACAAGAGTATTTTACAGGAAAGTTAATTGGGTTGTAAACACTGTGATCTGGGAGGAAGGTGGCCCAGATAGATGTTTACCATTAAACATCTATGGTAAAAATACAAAGATAATCACTAAAGGAAAATAAACAGTACATATAGACTAAATCACTAAAAGAAATACTGGAAGAAAGGAAAACAAAATAAACAGATTCAACAAAAATTCAATTAAGAAAAAATGTGGCAAATTGGATATAGAAAATATAAAAATTTTGAGACCAACTAAAATTATAAAAATATGCAATCTAGAGGAGCATAAGAAAAGTAAATGTAATGAGGTATCCTGGAAAAGATCCTGGGACAGAAAGAGGCCATTAGGTAAAAACAAAGGAAATCTGAATAAACTATGGACTTTAGTTAATTTAAAAATATGTAAAAATATTAATACAATAATATTTGAGTTAATCTTATAAATCAAGGACAGATTGAATAATAAATTACAACCTAAGGTAAATACTGAACTTAATAGTAAAGAAAACCTAAATGAGAATAGAGAAATATCAGGGAAATACTAATTTAAGGAAGCTAGTGTGTGCATAGATATAGACATAAAATATGTATACAGATATACAGATATATACCAGACCAAATAGATGTTAAAACAGAAATCAACATTAGAAATAAAGAGATTCAGTCTTTGAAGGTAAAGTATTAAATTTCTAGGAAGGTACAACAATTGTAAATAAATTTACACCATATAAAAGAAATACAAAATATATAAAATATGAATTGAGTAAATGATAATGAGAATTAGGCAAATCCAACTGTATAGTTGGAGATATCAATATTATTTCTCGAGTGCTGAGAGTTCAGGCAAACAAAATTAGTAAAAATATACAGAAGATTTGAGTCATTCACTTAAAAATTATAATGCAATCAGATTATACAGATTTTAGCTCCTAACAATTAGAGCTTACATCTCAGCAAGCAAATATGAAACATTAAAATAATCACCGCACGAGTATATGAAGGCAACAACAACAAAATGCAATGATTAGCTATCTTACCAAGCACAAATGAAAAACAAGAAGACAAATAGCAAAAAGTTAAATATAACAACAAACCAAGGATTGTGATTAATCCAATTCTGCGAAACGAAGTTAAAATAAATGAGGCTCTATACATGCAAGAACTGGAAGTAGGAGACGAGGAGGTGAACAACAGCATACATTTAATAACTCAGTGATCCAATTCAGGCACTTTGGAGGAATTCAGGGATGATTTAGGTGATAATTATACTACTGTTGGAACTGATGTTTATGATACAGAAAGGTGGGTAATGTTTACACAACAAGGAAAATCTACTTCTTTAACCACACTGCACTTACCCCAAACTTAAATTCTTCAAATGTTTCAAATTCAGGATGAGCCAGTTATCACATGCCTTGTATCTCCCCATCTTAGCTATTTGATAAAATGGTGCAACATTGAAAAAAAAGTTCTCCCACTTATATCACAACTATATTTATAAGACTACATGATGAACACAGAAACAAATCTTTAGATAAGCTATTAATGTTTCTCACCAACCTGTGGCCCACCACAATCACATTGTTCTGGTGGTTCCAAAACTCCATTGCCACAAACTGAAACTCTTCCTTGTGGAACCACTTTTGAAACTGTTCGATTCTGAAGACATTCAAATTCAGGCTGTGAA
Organism: Delphinus delphis; assembly: GCF_949987515.2. Taxonomy (NCBI): domain Eukaryota; kingdom Metazoa; phylum Chordata; class Mammalia; order Artiodactyla; family Delphinidae; genus Delphinus; species Delphinus delphis. Next base: position 4,981,286 of record NC_082703.1, on the reverse strand, counting down.
GCTGTATGTTTGAATTCACCCATGCTGCAACTGCTGAGAAACTTTACACCATGGGAACGTCTGAAATTAAATTATATTCCTCAGTTAAAAGGAATAAAATCAGTATAATAATTATAATAATATAAATAATAAAATATAATAATATAATTATTATTATATTGGGTATTATTAAATTATATTATATTATATATTATTATATAATTATTATAATTATGATGGTGTTGTCAATAATAATGAAAATAGTAAATAGTAAGACATATTTAAACATAGCTTTTTGTGTGCCAAGCACTGTTTTGTTTAATATATTCTAAATCATGTAACCTTAACATCCTCTACTTAAGAAAATGAAACATACTAGGAATAATATGGAAAAATGAAGGAATAAACAATGGTGGACTGTGTTAATTAAAAGTCAGAATTATTTGTACTTTGGTAACAAAATTAATTAATTAAAATATCTCAACACTGAGTATATAGAATGTATAAACCCTAGATTCTTTTTATTTTGATATTTTTATATTTCTAAGTACACTGTTTAATGGGCTTTTGTTTAAATTTGTAACAATCTCTATGAGATTAGAGAAATGATACAAAAGTACGAAAACCAAATTTTGTTTCCTGAAATGGTTGAGTAAGTTGCCAACGGGAGATCCTGATTACTCTAAATATTTTAATGTATAACTCTTACATAGTAATGAATTCTCTGAAATCACACCTTCAATATCAGGAAATAATGATACGGTGCTAACATCGAATCCTCACATCACATTCAAATTTCCCCTTCATCACGGTATTGGCACTTTATAGCAAAAGGATCCCGTTCAAAATCAACACTGCATTTAGTTCTCATGTCTCCTTAGCTTAGTTGATTACAATTTTTGTAGAATTTCATGACAGTGAAACATTTTATAATTACAGGCTGATTATTTGGTAAAATGTCCCTCAATTTGGGTTTATGAAATGTTTCCCCATAGTTAGACTGAGGTTATGCATCTTGGCAACCTCATCACAGAAGTGTTGCTGACTCTGCTCCATTGCATCCTAACAGACAGCACATGATTTCAACTTGTTATATTTTTGGTAAAAGTCACTTTGATCAGTTGATTAAGGTATGTCTGCCAGTCTTCACTCTAACATTTCTTTCCTTTCTTATCACTTAATTATTTGAAGCGAAGTTTTATGTAAAATCTCATTTCTAATCACATTTTCAATTCATTCATGTATTTACATGAATATGGAATCATATCTTCGTATTACACTCAGTGGGTTATAATCCACTACAAACATTACAAATGACTTTCAAATTGTCCCAGATTTGCCTATGGGGAGCCCCTTTCAAACTGCTTTGTGTTCCTGTGACAAATCTCCATAATTCTTTGAACACCTCCTTATACTCTGACACAAATGTTCCAGGCTTGTTTGCTTTTGTCTGTCGTAGCCCTGGAATCAGGTATATGATGTCTCCAACTTTGTTCTTCTTTCTCAAGATTGCTATGGCTATTCAGGGTCTTTTGCTATCAAGAACTGCCTGTTTGTTATAGGTCCATGAAACCCAGGAACACAAGCTCCCCTGCCACTAGGGCTACATGATCAACAGGTGACTCCAAGGCAGCAGCCACAAAAAATAGTGCACCAGGCACCTGTAGAAGCTCCTCTATGGAAGATACTGGCACTCTAGGGTACAGCAGATAGAGAGTCCAGTGATAGCACTCGCCCTCTGCAGTCTCTGGAAAGGATCACAGTCAGTTGTTGGATTTGTGTTTAACTAGAAACCTGATTCTCATGCAGCAGTTATGAAGGTAAGCTAAAAGACTTCTTTCACAGAAAGACTGCAATTCTGGTTCTAGGGTCTGTTTGCTGTGCCATGCAGGTGGCAACCAGCTGAAACTTTCTCCGTGGGTTACCGTCCTGTGGTACCCATAAGCATAAGTCCTGCTGGCCACCGAGCCAGGTGGTCTACACATGTTCCCTGGAAGCAGCAACAAAATTCAGGGCGCCGGACAAGGTTGTAATGTCCTTTCTGAGAGACGCCGAGGAGCTGGAGCAAGGAAGGGGGAGGGTGAACAGTTATGCCCACTGGCCTCTGCTTGTTGAGAGAATCACCGTTGGCCCCAAGATGTGAGCCAAACAGTCAGCATGCCCCTGAGGCAGACGCTCCTGGACAAGTAAATGGGCCACTTTCACAGAAAATCTGGGGTGTGTTTCAGTCTGCTACCCGTGCAGTGCCCTGGCGTGACAGCTCGCCATGAACTACCGCTCCAATCGTTACTGTTACAGTCCCAGGGGACCCAGGAACGCAAGTCCCTCTGGGCACCAGAGCCGGGCCATCAGGGGGTGTCTCCTGGGCAGCAGCCACAGAAACTAAAGCAGCAGAAGCCTGTACAAACTCCCCTCCTGGAGATACTGGTTCTCTGGAACATGGCAGATGGAGGCCTTGAAGATAGTTCCCATCCTCCAAGACCTCTGAAAAAGATTACAGTATGACTTCAGACATGGGTTTCATTAGAAACCTGCCCCCTAGGCCACAGCTATGAAGATAAGCTAATAGGCCTCTTTCACAGAAAGATTGGGTTCCTAGGACTGTGGCCTCTCGCTGCGACCTGGGGGTCGTAGCTGTTTAAGAAAACTTGTTCCATTGTTTACAGTTTTGTGGGACCTGTGAGCTTAAACCCAGCTGGCCGCCAGAGCCCAGTGGTCTAGAGGTGGCAACCTGTGGGTGGCAACCGCAAAAACTGGGGTGCCAGGGGACGGTGCAAGCTCCTTTCCAGGAGAATCCAGCAGGCTGTAGCAAGGTAGAGGGAGAACACAAAGGTGGCATCCACCAGCCTCCATCCCCAGAGAGTACCTTAGCAGGCTTCTAGATGTGTGTTCAGTTAGAGCCCTGACCTTCCAGCCAACACGTTAATATGAGAAAATAAGCCTCTTTGGCATAAAGACTGGATGCCTCTCAATAGGCCACAGAGGTGGCAAGTGAGTTCAAAAGTTTTAAGATCTCTTTCTTGGTTCACTATAGCCTTATGTGGCTCACATGTGCAAGTCCAATTGTCTTTCACAGCTAGATGTTTGGGGGTTCATCTCTCAGTTGCAGGTCTTACCGGTTAGGGTGTCCAATAAGCGTTCAAATCCTTCACCCCTCAGAGAGAATCTCTAGGTTTGAGTTCCCTCCCAATTGTGGGTCACCTTGCTGGGGGTAGGAATTATGGTGAGATTGGTTCTTAGCCTTTCCTACCCTCTTCGATGTGGTTTCTTCTCGTTTGCCCTCTGTGTAGGTGTCTTTGTGTGTGTGTGTGTGTGTGTGTGTGTGTGTGTGTGTGTGTGTGCGTGCGTGTAGGTGTCTTGAGCATGCTTTCTGGTTTTTTCTGAGGCAATTGTTCCATGCATAGCCATAGAGTTGGCTTGTCTGAGGGTGGACAGAAGTTCAAGTTCTTCCTAACTCACCATCTTGAACCAGAACCTCTATAAATAATTCTTGACATCTCTCTTCCTCTCAGTCTTATGAAACTGCTGTAGATTATTATGAGAATCATTATTTACCAAATACTGTTGCCAAAGTGCTCCAGGTCTCTGCTCAAAACCTGCCAACGTGCACATTTATCAGGAGTTAACATAAATCTTTAAGGCAAAGGGTCCAGAGATAAGAAAGGAAGCTACAAACAAACAAAACAGATGGAACCAGCTGGGACCAAGATGGCGAGGAATCTGACCTCCAACAGACCCTGAGTCTCATTATACACTGATTTTACTATATTAGTTTATTAAATGACACACCTACCAGTGCCTATAAATGGCCACTAAGGAACAAAAAGGATTAATAAAAGGGGGCTCCCCACTCCCTCAAACAGCCCTGCCTCTGCCCTTGTGGACTAATGCATACGCCTCCGCATCATCAGCCTCACTCTTCCAGCCTTTGTCCTTACTCTTTAAAAGTAAATCCCTCTCAGCACAGGGTGAGAAGTTGATCTGTGAACTTAGTTCCTGCTTCTCCATTCCTTGCCCACTGAGGAGAGCTTGTGCTGTGTCCATGGATCTCAGCTTCGGTTCGTTACTCTGTTTCTTGAATAAAACAAAAAAAGCACTCTCCCCTGCCCAGGCAGAGAGCCTAGGGTCTATAGGACTTAATTCAGTAACAATATTACTATATTGCTCTTCTTTCTGATATATTTAACATTCATGTTACAAAATATATTATATTATCCATACTGCATAAATCAATTAAAATGTGTTTTTTAAAATTTATCATAAAATCCCAATTTCCACATCATGATTGCTTGCTCAGGCTCTTTCCTACATTTCCTATTACCTCCTGGACTTCTTCCTCTGACTCATGGTTCCTTAGCCTCTTTGTATTTTCCTTTCCTTTTTTGTTTTTTTTTTAAATGTCTATGCCTTTAACATTCTTCCTTATAGTTTCAGCCATTTCTTTTGTTTCTTTGTTTTATCCCTCTCCCAAGCCCTTTTTTCCAGTCTTTTGAGCTCTTAAAATTTTTTGCTATCCAAGTATCACTTCACTTGCTTTCCCTGAAAAGTTTTCAACAAGTTCTTCACATGACTAGATTTATTTCTTCTCTTTCAGGTCCTAACATAAGTTTTGCCTCATAGAAAACTTCCTAGACCACTTTATCAGAAAGTTTCTCCTCCCCATGTATTCCCTATTTATTTCCCTCCTGGCACTTATCATAAGCTGTTTAAATCTTGTTTATTCTTATTTCAACTGTTTAAGTTTCTGCCCTGATGGACTAATATAAGGTATATAGCTTTTTTCTATCTCGCTAATCATTTATATGACAAACACAATACTTGTAACACAGTACATATTTTAAAATTTTTTTGATAGAATGAATGAATTTCACCTCAAGGTTCTAGCACTCCACACAAAGTCATCATCAATGACTCGATACTATAGCACTGAATATAGAACTATGAAGCATATTTTCTACAATATCCAATACTCATTCCCTTTAATAAGCTTTAAAATAACTTGTATGTATTTAATAAAAATATTCTTATTCAAGTTATACTGAGAGAAATTATTCATCAAGAAATGGAAGAAACACCTCCCAAAAGAAGACAAAGATTTGTTAAAAATAACATCTTACATTGCTTCAGGATTCATTATGCATGTAGTTCCTGGACAGTAACAACTGTAGATGTCATTATTATATGTTAATCCCAGGTTAATTCCAAGCAACTGTGCCAAAACAACTGAAAATGCCTCTAAGGTTATCATCTTTGGATACTAAATAGAAATGAAAAACAGAATGGTTGCTTAAGTTATTTTTTCAACCCTTGGTCTTTTCATGTAATTGTGGCCATATTACCTAAATGCAAATACTAATTTAATAAACTAGTATACCAAAGATCTTAAGATTTTCTTAAGAGCATTTTACAAAGTTAAATTTTGTTATTCTTTTTGAGTAATAGTACTTTCAACCCAAATGGCATTGACAAATAACAAAATAAGATTAATCATATGTTTTCATGACACATTACTGGTTTAATTCTAATAAACTTAAAAAAATATTTCGAGAAGATTAATCATTGTTTCAGTAACTATATCACTTTTAATGTTAACACTGAAAAATACACAGATTCTTAAGGGTTTAACTGACAATCAGTTTTGATGTCAAAAATAGTTTTAGGAGAGAAAATCAAACATCTTTTTTCTAAAGGCAGAATACTTGTATTAAAAAACTAATACTTCAGAAGTAGTGATACTTCTGATATAAGTGATACACACAAAGCCCTGGTTGGTAATCAATGATGTTTTTAACTATCTCCATAGTTTTGCCTTTTCCAGAATGTCATAGAGTTGGAATAATACAGTGTGTGGCCCTTTAAAATTGGCTTCTTTCACTAACCACTTTACTTTTAAAATTCCTCCACATCTTTTAATAGCATGATGGCTAATTTTTAAAATACTGAATAATATTCCGTTTTATGGATTAACTCCAGTTTCTCTATCCATTCACCGATTAACAGACATCTTGTGTGATTTCAATTTTTGGCAATTATAAATAAAGTCGCTATACCTAATCATGTCTGAGGATTCTGTGGATGTAAGTTTCCAACTAATTTTTGTAAATGGTATAGAGGACAGCTGCTGGATCATATGGTAAGGCAATATTGAAGTTTATAATAAATTGCCAAATTGTCTATCACAGTGGCTGTACCATTTTGTATTCCCATCAACATGAATGCGACTACCTGTTTCTCCAAATCCTCACAATATTTGGTATCATTAGTTTTGCATGCAAGTACAAAGCTGAATAAGAATGGTAGGTTACATTCTTGCCTTGTTCCGAATCTTAGTAGGAAGCATTTCATTTCTAAACATTAAGTTTGATGTAAGCTGTATTGTTTTTGTAGACAGTCTTTCTGAAGTTGAGGAAGTTGCTTCTATTGCCACTTTGGTGAGTTTAATCATAAATTGTGTTGGAATTGTCAAATGTGTTTTCTGCATCTATCGATATAATCAAATATTTTCCATTTTAGCTTATTGATAGGATCAATTAAATTAATTGATTTTTACATGATTATCCAGCCCTAAATATCTGAAAAAATTCCAGATATAAATATCAATAGGGAGATATAAAATATTATAAAAAGAAATTCTGTGGTAAAGTAAAATCAATAAACAAACATTTACTGGAGGTCTTCAAAAGTAGACTTGGTCCGGCAGAAGAAAAATCAGAAATGAAGACAGGTCATTTGAAATCACTTTTTCATGGGAGCAAAAACCAAAACCAAAAACAAAATGTAGAAAAAGAGACGAGCTTATGGACTCTAACAAACAGAGCAATACATGCATTATGGGTGTCTCAGAAAGAGAAGAGAGAAAAGAAAGGGACAGAGGGCTTATTTGAGGAAATCACTGACACAGACTTTAGAAATCTGAGGACATGCAGATTCAAGAAACTCAATGACCCCTAACTAGGAAAATCAAGAGACCTACGGAGAAACGTATTGTAATAAAACCACTATAAGTCAAAGACAAAGGGATAAATCTTGAAATCAACAAGAGAAAATGAATTGTCAGTTATCAGGGAGGTCTCAAGGTTATTATCGGATTTCTTAGCTGAAACATTACAGCCCAGAGGTATTGGGAAAAATACATTCAAAGTGCTGAAAGAAAGAATCTGTCAATCAACAATACTGTATCTAGTAAAACTGTCCTTCAAAAAATAATGAAGACTTTTCCAGGAAAGCTGTGGGGGTTTATTATCAACTGACCTGATGTATAAGAAATGAGAAAGGGTGGTCTTCAAGGTTAAAAGAAGGATGCTCGATAGCAACATAAGGCCAAAAGAAAATTATAAAATCCTCTAATGAAGGTCAGTACATGGATAAACATACTAGCTTATATCTTCATAATTTTGGTGCACATATGCACTTTTAACTCCTGTACAGAATTTAAATGGCAGAACTAATATCTATGCAATAACATAAAGAGAAGGATAGAACTGTAAAGGAATAGAGTATATGTATGTAATTGAAGTGAAGTTGTTATCAGTTTTTCAGTTTAAAATTATAAAATTGAGATATTCTTAGTAATTGCATAACTAACCATAACCAAAATATCTACAATATACACAAAAGGAAAAGAAAAGGGAACCAATGCATTTCACAATTTAAAAAATCAATGTAACACAAAGTAATGCAGAAAGAGAAGATGAAAGGGACAAAAAGCTACAGGATATAAAGAAAAAAATTAACAAAACGGCAAAAGTTCTTCCTATTAGTAATTAATTTAAATGTAAATGAATTAAACTCCTCAATTAAAAGACATGTATAGGCTAAATAGATTAAAAAACAGGATTCAACTATGTCACTTTAGATCTGAAGACGCACACAGGTTGAAAGGTTATGGATGAAAAAGATATTCCATGCAAATAGTAACCAAAAGAGGGCTGGACATGGCTATACTAATATCAAACAAAATATACTTTAAATTCAAGACTGTTAAAAGAGACCAGGAAGAACATTTCATAATGATAAAAGGGTCACTTCACCAAGAAGATACATCATTTAATATTTATGCACCAAACATTACAGCACTAAATATACGAAGCACCTCTTGACCAAATTGAAAGGCTAAATGGACAGCAACATAATAGACTTTAATACTTCACTTTGAATAGTGGACAGAACAATCTGACAAAAGATATTACATAAATAATGGACAACAGGATAGACTGACTGGATAGACCATCCAACAACAGCAGAACTCATGTTCTTCTCAAGTGCACACAGAAATGTCTCTAAGGTAGACCACTTGTTAGGCTACAGAAGAAGTCTGTCAACTTTAAAATATTGAATTTATACAAAGTATATTTTTCTGATGCTGATGGAATGAAACTACAAATTAGTAAGAAAAGTAGAACTTGAAAATCTGCAAATTTGTCGGACTCCAACAACACACCATTAAACACCATCGATTCCAAAGAAGAAATCACAAAGCAAAGTTACAAAATATGCTGAGAAAAAAGAAAATGAAAATACAATATATCCAAACTTATGGGATCCAGTAAAAGCTCTGTTAAGAGGGAAGTTTATGGCAGTAAACAAATACATTAAAAAAGAAGAAATATCTCAAATGAAAAAACATGAGTTTACACATCAGAGAACTAGAAAAATAGGAACAAACTGAACTCAGAAAGGTAGAAACTCAGACAGAAAGAAAGAAATAATAAAGTTCAAAGCAGGGATAAATAGAATTAGAGAAGAGAAAAAAAATTAATGTAACAAAAAGTTAATTCTTTGAAAACATCAGCATAATTGGCAAACTCTTAGCTAGATTAACTGAGAAAATAAGAGATAAGGCTCACATGACTAAAATAAAAAACAAAAAAGCATACACAAGTCAATACCCTTTTTATGATTAAAAATCCTCAACAAACTAGGAATGTAAGAAAACAACCTCGGGACTTCCCTGGTGGCACAGTGGTTAAGAATCAAGTCCTGGTCTGGGAAGATTCCACATGCCATGGAACAAATAAGTCCATTTGCCACAACTACTGAGCCTGCGCTCTGGAGCCCATGAGCCACAACTACTGAGCCTGTGTGTCACAACTGCTGAAGCCCATGCACCTAGAGCCCGTACTCCACAACAAAAGAAGCCACTGCAATGAGAAGCCCGCAAACTGCAATGAAGTGTAACCCCTGCTCGCTGCAACTAGAGAAGCCTGCGTGCAGCAACAAAGACCCGATGCAGCCAAAAATAAATAAATAAATTAATTAATTTAAAAAAAAGAAAACAACTTCCACATAACACAGAGCATGGAGAAAAGAACATAACTAACATTACACTCAATGGTGAAATCCTGAATGTTTTTCTTCTAATATTATGAGCAAGGTAGGGTACTCACTCTTGCCACATCTGTTTAATATAGTATAGGAAGATCAAACCAGAGCAATTAAGCAATAAAATAAATGAAAGGCTTCTATCTTGGAAAGAAGAAAGTAAAATTATTTCCATTTGCAGATGATATGGTCCCATATGTAGAAATCCACAAATATTCCACATAAAAGAAACTGAGAACTAATAAATGAATTCAGCAAAGTTGCAGGATACAAAATCAGCACAATTGATTGTTTCTATACATTAATAATGAACAATCTGAAAAAATATAACAAAATGATTTCAGTTACAATAACATTAAAAAGAGCAAAACACTTAGGATTGAACCTATCTAATGAGATGAAATACTTGCACATAGACACTGCAAAACATGGCTGAAAGTAAGTACAGAAGACACAAATAAGTGGAAAGACATTCCACGATCATGGACTGAAAGGCTTAACATTGTTAAGATGTCATTACCACCCAAAGCAATCTGTAGATTCAATGAAATCCCTACCACAATCCCAATAGCATTTGGGGGGCAAGAATAGAAACAAATAATCTCAAGATTCGTATGGAATCTCAAGGGACATGAATATACATAAATTTTTTGAAAAAGAAGAACAAAGTTGGAAGACTCAGATTTCCTGATTTTAAAACATGTTACAAAGCTCTAGTAATCATAAGAGTGTGGTATTGGCATAAAGATATATAAATTGAATACAATAGAGAGCCTATAAATAAAACATCATGTATATGGTCAAATGACCTATGACAAGGGTGCCAAGACCACAAAATGGGGAAAAGGACAGTTTCTTAAACAAGAATACTCAATGGAGAAAAGACTGTCTCTTCAAGAAATGGTGACGGGAAAATTAAGTATCCACATACAAAAGAAAGAGTAGGACCCTTATATTACACCATATACAAAAATTAACTCAAAATGGTATAAAGATCTAAATGTAAGACAGCAAACTGTGAAACTCCTGGAAGAAAACATGGGGAAAAACTTCACAATATTGGGTTTGACGAAGATTTTGTGGATATGATGCAAAAATCACTGACCTCAGGGGCAGAAATAGACAAACAGGACTAAGTCAAACTTAAACCTTTGTTCTTCAAAAGGCACAATCAACAGAATGTAAAGGCAATCTACAGAAGGGAAGAAAATATTTGCCAATCATTCATCTGATAAGGGGTTAATATTCAAAGTATAAGAACTCTTATATTATCAAAGATTAGCAAACTGAATTCAACAATGCATTAAAAAAGTCATACACCATGATCAAGTAGGATTTATCCCAGGGGTGAAAGGATGGTTCAGTATCCACACATCAATCCATGTGATACACCACTTTAAAAATTTCAAAAAGAAAAATGATACAATCCTCTCAACAGAGGCAGAAAAAGCCTTTGACAAAATTCAACATCCATTTATGATAAAAACTCACCACAAAGTGGGTATACAGGGACCATACCTCAACATAATAAAGGCCATATATGACATGCCCACAGCTCAGTTGTGAAAATCTGGAAGTATTTCCTTTAAGATCAGGAATGGGATAAGGATGCCCACTCTTACTACATTTACTCAACATAGTATTGAAAGTCCTTGCCACAGCAATCAGACAAGAAAAAGAAATTTAAAAATCCATATTTGAAGGGAAGAAGTAAAATGGTCACACTGTTTGCAGGTGACATGATACTATATAGACAGAATCCTGAAGACAGACCCCCAAAATTACTAGAGGTCACCAATGAACATGCTTAAGTTGCCAGATAAAAATTAATTTACAGAACTATGTTGCATTTCTATAAACTAACAACAAACTATCTGAAAGAGAAATTAAGAAAAACATCCCATTTACAATCACATCACAAAGATTAAAATATCTATGAATAAATCTAGCTAAGGAGAAAAAAGACCTATCCTTGGAAAACCATGACACTGATGAAAGAAACTGAATACAGCTCAAATAGATGAAATTATATACTGTATTTAAAGATTTGAAGAATGAATATTGTTAAAATAACCATATAGCACAAGACAGTACAGATTCACTGCAATTCCTATCAAAATACCAATGGCATTTTTTACAGAACCAGAGTAAACAATTCCAAAATGATTATGGAAACACAAGAGCCTGAATAGCCAAAACAATCTTAAGAAAGAAGAAAGTTAGAGGTACCACACTGCCTGATTTTAAACTTTACTACAAAGCTAAAGTAATCAAAACAGTATGGTACTGGGAAAAAACAGACCCATAGTTCACTGGCATAGAATAGAATAGAGAGCTCAGAAATGAACCCACAATTATATGGGCAATTAATCTCTGGTAAAGGAGGCAAGAATATATAATAGGGAAAAGACAGCATCTTCAAGAAATAATGTTGGGAAAACTGGACAACTACATGCAAACGAATCAAACTGGACTACTCTCTTACATCCTGCACAAAAATAAATTCAAAACGGTTTAAAGACTTGAATGTAACACCTGAAAACATAAAACTTCTGGAAGAACACACAGGCAATAAGCTCTTTGACATCTTAGTAACTTTTTGTATCTGTCTCCTTTGACAAGAAAAACAAAAGGGAAAAATAAACAAATTAGACTACATCACACTTAAAAAGCTTCTGCAGAGTAAAGAAAACTATTAACCAAACTAACAGGACACCTACTGATTGGGAGGAGATAATTGCAAATGATATAGCTGATTAGGGGTTAATATTAAAATTACACAAAGAACACACACAACTCAACACTGAAAAAGCCAACCCAATTAAAATATGAGCAGAGGATCTGAATAGACATTTTCCCAGAGAAGACATACATATGGCCAACAGGCACATGAAAACATTCCTAAACATCACTAATCATCAGGGAAATGCAAATCAAAACTGGAATGAGATATCATCTCACACGTGAGAGAACTGCCATTATCAAATAAAAACAACCCACAACTATTGTTGAGGATGTGGAGAAAAGGGAATTCTTGTGCACCCCTTGTGGGAATGTCAGTTCACGCTGCCACTATGGAAAACAGTACAGAGATTCCTCAAAAAATTAAAAATAAAATTACCATATGATTCAACAATTCCACTCCTTGGTATTCACCATAAGAAAACAAAAGCACTAAAGGAAAAAATATATGCACCCCTATGTTCATTGCAGCATTATTTATGATAGTCAAGGTATGGAAGCAACCTAAGTGTCCATCAATAAAAGAATGGATAAAGAATAAATATATGTACACACACACACACACACACACACACACACACACACACACACACACACACTGGAATACTACACAGCCATAATAAAGGACATCTTGCCATTTGAGACAACATGGATGGACCTAGAGCATATAATAGTAAGTATAACATGTCAGACAGAGAAGCACAAATACTGTACAATTTAACTTATATGTGGAATCTAAAAACAAATGAAAAAGCATAACAAAGCAGAAACAGGGACTTCCCTGGTGGCACAGTGGATAAGACCCTGGGCTCCCAATGCAAGGGGCCCGGTTCAATCTCTGGTCAGGGAACTAGATATCACATGTATGCTGCAACTAAGAGTTTGAATGCCGCAACTCAGGAGCCTGTGTGTCACAACTAAGGAGCTGGCAAGCTGCAACTAAGGACCCCGGGGGCTACAACTAAGGAGCCTGCCTGCCGCAACTAAGACCCAGTGCAACCTAATAAGTAAATATTTTTTAAGAAAAGAATTATTATTTAAAAAATTGCTGAAACAGAGTTACAGATACAGAGGACAAACAGGTGGCAGCCAGAGTGGAGGGGTTTGGGTAAGGAAAGAAAAAGGTGAAATAGATTAAGAGATACAACTTCCAACTGCAAAATAAATGAGTCACGGGCACAAAATGTAGTTTGGGGAATACAGTCAATAACTATGTAATATCTTTGTATGCTGACATGTCATTTCTAGAGTTATTGTGGTGATCATTTTGAAGTGTATAGAAATATCGAATTACTACGTTGTGTTAAAGAAACTAACATAGTGTTGTAGGTCAATTATAATTCAAAACAAACAAACTCATACAAAAGAGACTAGATTTGTGGGTACTGGGAGCGGGGGTTGAGAGGAGGGGGAACTGGATGAAGGCAATACAAAGTTACAAAAAAAAAAAGGAACTCCTATAGCTCAACAACAAGAAAATCAAATAATCCAATTAAAAAATGGGCTAAGGTCTTGAATAAATATTTCTCCAGAGATGATATACAAAACACCAAAAAGCATATGAATAGATGCTCAGTATCACTAGTGATCATAAAAATACAGTCAAGGGGCTTCCCTGGTGGCGCAGTGATTGGGAGTCTGCCTGCCGATGCAGGGGACACGGGTTTGTGCCCTGGTGCAGGAGGATCCCACGTGCCGCGGAGCGGCTGGGCCCATGAGCCATGGCCGCTGAGCCTGCGCGTCCAGAGCATGTGCTCCGCAATGGGAGAGGCCCGCATACCACCAAAAAAAAAAAAAAAAAAATACAGTCAAAACCACAATGTGATATCACCTCATACCTATTACGATAGCTAACAACAACAACAAAAACAACTGTTAGTGAGGATGTAATGAATAAAATATATTCTGTGAAATGCTGGTGGGATTATAAAATGGTGCAACCACTATGGACATCAGTATAATGATTCCTCATAATATTAAAACAGAAATACCATATGATCCAGCAAACCCACTTCTGGGTAAATGTACAAAGTAACCGAACTCTATCTCAGAGGGATATCTGCACTCCCATCTCCCATATAAAGTGCAGCATTATTCATAATAGCCAAGATATGGAACCAGACTAAGTGGTCATTGACATATGAATGCATAAAGAGAATGTTTCTATATATGGATAAATGTATACTATGATAGGATTTGTATATTTAATTCATATAAATATATATGTATATAAATATGAAATATTATTCAGCAATACATAGAATGAAATCCCACCATTTCAAAAATATGGATGAACCTGGATGTATTATTTTAAGAGAAATAAGCCAGACACAGAGAGACAAATATTGTATGATCCACCTTATATGTGGGATCTAAAAATATCATACTCACAGAAGCAGGCAGTAGAATGGTGGTTGCCAGAGGGTAGAGGTGTGGAATATGGGGCCTCGTTGGTCAAAGGGTACAGACTTTCATTTAAGCAAGGTGAAAGTTCTAAACATCTGTTTCACAACAATGTAAATAGACAACACTACTGCACAGTGCACTTATAATTGTTAAGATGGTCAATTTTATGGGATATGTATTTTACCACAATAAAAAGCCGTTTAAAAATGATAACATTTGAGGATTAAAGTAAAAAATAAAGCACTATAGGGCTTCCCTGGTGGCGCAGTGGTTGAGAGTCCGCCTGCCGATGCAGGGGACACGGGTTCGTGCCCCGGTCCGGGAAGATCCCACATGCTGCAGAGCGGCTGGGCCCGTGAGCCATGGCCGCTGAGCCTGCGCGTCCGGAGCCTGTGCTCCGCAATGGGAGAGGTCACAACAGTGAGAGACCTGTGTACTGCAAAAAAATTAAAAATAAAGAACTATAAAAATATTAATTTAATAAAATGGTAGATATACTATATGTATTTCTGTTCCTTGAAGTGGATACTAAATTTCAAACTGTGATATAGTTACTGGAGAGATGGGAATAAAATGCATACCAGAGCAATTCCTGCAGCAAACTTTGGATCGCATGCCATTCCATGATATGTTGCTCCCACATAATTAGGATGGTCCCTATAACTAAATAATAAAATTTTTCTTGTGGATAAACGCACTTTAAATTTTTAAAAACTTAATGATCTTTTAAGAATTGGATTCCTCAATAATGCTGCTGCTTTCTTTTAGACATGAATATTATGTATCATGTCTAATGCTTTCAATCATTTTGTATTTAGGTAATCTCCCACAGTGCCTACAAAATTAAGTTCTAAAGGCAACTTTAGCATCGTATGATACACAGCTTAAAATCCAGCAGTGCCTAATCCTTCCAGAAATTAATCACCACTGTTGTCAACACTGGATGGATATAATGCAAAGACATAAAAGTCAGGGTAGATTACTGCCATGATTTGCAGGTTGTAAAACCTTAGACTGCATGAAAAGTGTTGGATTGGACAGAATGAGAAAGACAATATGCAGCACAGTCACTAGGAAAAAGAGAGATGGGATGTATTCTGTCCTCACACATTTCAGTCCTTAGTTAATGCTGCTCCTCCACCCCCAAGCCTGACCTTAAATTCCACAGAGACACCCAGAGATTCATAAATATATTCCATATTGCTTAAGATCTTCAGAATCGTGTTTCTGTTTTTTCCATCGAAAATAATCAAACTAGTAAAATAAAAATCTATATAAAGACTCGTGACAGTTACAGTGCAAGCAGTTAAACAGCTACACTTTAGGTCAGGATAGAAATACCATTAGGTCACCACATTACCATACTTATGTTTTCCAGTGTAACCAGCTTTACATGCAATTATTGCATTCTGTTAACTAATGTATGCTTTATTTAATGTTAAAATGCTGGTTTCAATTATCTACCTCTGAGAAAATCTTTAAAACCATAGAGGCCCTATGTTTTCCCGAGGCTTTACATATTATCAGTTCTTTAAATTTCCATAGGTAAGCAGCCCACTCTGAGGATAATGGCCTACAATGCTTTCGTGTCTTACATTTTATTAGATTTTTATAGCTTGCATTTTGCCAACAGTACCCACATAATCTATTTTTGAGATGTCTTGTCATCATAAATAATAAATTTTGTATATAATTTTCATGGTTAACTTACAAGTAATTTGATAAACTTTATACCAATGAAAATAAATCACTTACATTAATAAGTATGGCATATCATGGGACCTTTGAAGTAAAAATTTTTCTCTCCATGACACAAATCTTTGTAGAACTTCATTAGCATCCCCATTAGTTGAAATCTTATTTTGATCTGACCAGAGCTCCAGAGAAGTTAATGTAACCAACACTTTAAGCTGAGAATACATCTGAAAACAGAAGATACATGATATATGGTTTTAGGTAATCATAAATGAAACACTATATCTCTCTATGTAATGTTAATATATTCGATTTACTAATTTTTAGAGATGAAATCCATCGGTGGAAGAAACTAGTTGGTAGGACTATATAGTTTATAAAAGTGCATATGCTATTTATTCAAACAATGCTACTGTATTAATATGAATGTTTCTTATTTAAATATGAAACATAAATACTCACAGTGTTGATGAGACTAAAGATACGGACAACTTTCTCAGATGCAAGTGCCACTTCAGAGCCCATATAATCATACTGAAAGGCAAATTTTGTTTTTCAATCACTAATAAAAATGACTAAACTACCATGTTTCAATGGGTATAAAAATGTTAAAATAATGCAGTGCTCAAGTGAAAGGACAAAAGCAGAATTAAGACTTATCACATGCTTAGTAAGTTCTAGATTTAAGCCTAGGGACATTACATATTAAAATGTGATGGTGATGAGTATCTTCTTCTTTATGCATGTAGTTATTTAGGATCAAAAGTTAAGGTTCCAAGACTGCATAACTAATAAGGGCAAGAACCAGGACTCAAATCTCTAACTAAACTCCTAAGTCTTTTTTGCCTGCTCAACTGTGTTGCCATCTTTTGTCTTCATTCCCATAAGACAACATGACTGTATATCCTGGAGAAAAACATGTACTTTCTAAACACAGAGCTCTGAACACTACATAGTGAACAATTTCAAGAACATGTCTTCATTCAAGGGAAAAAAATCACAACATTTTTCACTGAAACATTTCTAATTTTGTGTGTACACGTATTTCTAAGCTTACTTATAATTAATGGTAGAGCAACTATATATATACATATATATATACACACACACACATACATAATTTAACAAATTTAGATATAGAAAATTACAATCATAGTGAGGGATTTTTACATAGTTCTCATAATCGTTAATAGCTCAAGCTGACAAATTTACAACAAGCAGCAAATTTACAGCAAAAATATTAAAGGTTTTAAAAACTCAAGCAAGCTTTGATATAATATGCATATATACAAGCTTATATAAAAAATGAGAGGGATATTTTTAAAGTATACCTGAAAGTTTTATATAAATTGACTCATATTAGGCCATAAAACATCAGAATATAAAACACAGTATCACTTAGCTCACATCATCCAACCACAATGCAATCAAGTGAACTTGATTGTAAACTTGATAAAAAGTATTTCAATGATATTATTTTTACTTAGATGGATAACTTGATTGTGGATATATATGATCTTATTCTATGTAAATGCACACTGAAAAAAAGCTACAAATGCAATTTACAACTTACTTTCACATGGAGACAGCACAAGTAACAAAGGGAAATAGTATTAATAAATCTGAGTAGAGAGAATATAGCTGTTCTTTGTATTATTCCTATTCCTGTTTCCAAATACAATATTTAAAAACAGAGATAAAATAAAGATACTTTCAGATGAACAAAAACTGAATTCAAATGAATTACTACAGGTTAAACAGAAATATCAGAAAAACCAACCTGTGAGAAGGAGAAGAAATGTAGAGTTTGGAAATAGTAAATATGAAATATGTTTTTCCTTTCCTTAATTTCTTTAAACAACAATTGGATATTTAATGTAAAATAATTTATTTTGTGGTTGATTACACAAGAAGAAATAAGACAGACTACAATAATATCACAAGGGGTTACACAGGATTTTACTGATGAAACATGTTTACATTTAAAAAAATATATTATTGAAGTGTAGTTGATGTACAATATTATATAAGGTACAGATGTACATCACAGTGACTCACGATTTTTAAAGGTTATACTTCACTTATAGTTGTTATAAAATATTGGCTATATTCCCTGTGTTGTGCAATATATCCTTGTAGCTTATTTGCTTTATACATAATCGTGGATACCTCTGAATCCCTAGCTCTATTGTGCCGCTCCCCATTCCCTTTTCCCAATGGTAACCACTACTTTATTCTCTATATCTCTGAGTCTGTTACATTTTTTTTATATTCCTAGTTTCCTTTATTTTTTAGATACCACATATAAATGGTATCATACATATTTGTCTTTCTCCCGGTGACTTATTTCACTTAGCATAACAGAGCCTCCAAGTTTATCCATCCTGTTGCAAATGGCAAAATTTCATTACTTTTTATGGTTGCGTAGTATTCCATTGTGTGTGTGTGTGTGCGTGTGTGTATCACATCTTTATCCATTCATATGTTGATGGGTATTTAGGTAGCTTCCATACCTTGGTTATTGTAAATAATGCTGCTATGAACACTGGGGTGCATGTATGTTTCCAATTAGTATTTTCATTTTTTTCAAATATATACCCAGGAGTATAATTGCCGCATCATATGTTAGTTCTATTTTTAATTTTTTGAGGAACTGCCATACTGTTTTCTACAGTGGTTACATCAATTTACATTCCCTCTAATAGGTGTACAAGGGTTCCTTTTTAACCACATTTGTTATTTGTGGCCTTTTTGATGATAGCCATTCTGATAGGTGTGAGGCGACATCTCATTGTGGTTTTGATTTGCATTTCTCTGATAATCAGTGATGTTGAGTATCTTTTCATGTGCCTGTTGGCCATCTGCAGGTCTTCTTGGGAAAAAATGTCTATCCAGTTCTTTTACCCATTTTTTTTTAATCGGGTTGTTTTTTGATATTGCGTTGTATGAGCTATTTATATATTTTGGATGTTAACTCTTTATTAGTCATATAATTTGCAACTATTTTCTCCCATTCAGTAGGTTCACTTTACATTTGTTTATGGTTTCCTTTGGTGGGCAAAAGCTTTTAACTTTAATTAGGGACCATTTGTTTATTTTTTTCTTTTGTTTTCTTTGCCCAAGGAGACAGATGAAAAAAACCAAAACAAAACAAAACAAAAAAACATTGCTATGATTTACGACAAGAGTTTTCTGCCTATATTTTCTTCTAGGAGTATTATGCTCTCCTGCCTTACATGAAGTCTTTAATCCATTGTGAGTTTATTTTTCTATACTGTGTGAGAAAATGTTCTAATTTCAGTCTTTTACATGTAGCTGTCCTGTTTTCCCAGCACCACTTATTGAAAAGACTGTTTTTTTCTCCATTGTATATTCTTGCCTCTTTTGTTGTAGATTAATTGACCATAATTGCGTGAGTTTATTTCTGGGCTCTTTATTCTCTTCCAGTGATCTATGTGTCTGTTTTTGTTCCTGTATCATACTATTTTGATTACTGCAGATTTGTGGTATAGTCTACAGTCAGGAAGTGTGATGCCTCTCTCTGTTCTTCTTCCTCAGCACTGCTTTGGCTATTCGTAGTCTTTTTTGTTTCCATACAAACTTTAGAATTATTTTTTCTAGTTTTGTGAAAAATGCCATTGGTATTTTGATAGGGATTACATTGAATCTGTAGATTGCCTTGGATAGTGTGGTCATTTTAACAATAGTAATTCCTCCAATCTATGGAAACAGTGTATGTTTCCATCTGTTTGTGTACAGGTCTTTCACCTCCTCAGTTAGATTTATTCCTAGGGAGTATTCTTTTACATGTAGTGGTAAAATGAGATAGTTTTCTTAATTTTTCCTTCTGATAGTTCACTGTTAGTCTATAGAAATGCAACTGATTTCTGTATATTAATTTTGCATCCAGAAACCTTATGAAATACATTGATGAGCTCTCCTAGTTTTTGGCAGTGTCTTTAGGATTTTCTATGCATAGTATCATGTCATCTGCAAACAGTGACTATTTTACTTCTTCCTATCCAAGTTGGATTGATTTGATTTCTTTTTCTTGCCTGATTGCTGCGGCAAGGACTTCTAATACTATGTGGAATAAAAGTTGTGAGCAAGGACATGTTTGTCTTGTTCCTGATCTTAGAGGAAGTGCTTTCAGCTTTTCACCATGAAGTATGATGTTAGCTGTGGGTTTGTGCTAATATGAGCTCTATTATGTTGAGGTATGTTCCCTCTATGCCCCCTTTCTGGAGAGTTTTTCTCATAAATGGAGGTTGTATTTTGTCAAAAGCTTTTTCTGCATCTATTGAGATGAACATCTGTTTTTTTATGTGGCTGTTGGCTATCTGTAGGTGTAACGCACTGATTTTTCGGTGGATATTGAAAAATCCTTGCATCCCTGGGATAAATTCCACTTAATCATGGTGTATGACCCTTTTAATGCCTTGTTGGAATTGGTTTGCTAATATTTTGTTGAGGACTTTTGCATCTATGTCCATCAGTGGTATTGGCCTGTAATTTTCCTTTTTTGTGATATCTTTGTCTGGTTTTCATACCAGGGTGATGCTGTTCTCGCAGAATAAGTTCAGAAGGGTTCCTTCCTCTCCAATTTTGTGGAATCATTTGAGCAGGATAGATGCTAACTCTTCTCTTAACTGTTTGGCAGAATTCACCTGTGAAGCCATCTGGTCCTGGACTTTTGTTTGCTGGGAGTTTAAAAATTACTGATTCAAATTCATTACTGGCAATTGTTCTGTTCTTATTTTCTATTTCTTCCTGGTTCAGTCTTAGGAGATTGAACATTTTTAAGAATTTGTCCATGTCTTCTAGGTTGTACATTTTATTGGCATACAGTTGTTCACTGTAGTCTCTTATGATCTTTTGTATTTCTGTGGTGTCAGTTGTAACTTCTCTTTCATTTCTGATTGTACTGATATGGGCCCTCTCTCCTTTTCCTTGATGAGTCTGCCTAAAGTTTTATCAATTTTGTTTATCTTTTCAAAGATTCAGCTCTTAGTTTCATTGGTCTTTTCTATTGTTCTTTTATACCTATTTCATTTATTTCTCTTCTGTTCTCCTTATGCTTTCTTTCCTTCTACTAATTTTGAGTTTTATTTGTTCTTCTTTTACTAATTCCCTTGGCTGTAAGGTTAGGTTGTTTGAGATTTTTCATGTTTTCTGAGACAAGCTAGTGTCTCTATAAACCTCTCTCTCAGAATTGCTTTTGCTGTGTCTCAGATTTTTGGATAACTGTGTTTTGCTTTTCATTTGTCTCCAGGAAGTTTTTATTTCCTCTTTGGTTCTACAGTGACCCATTGGTTGTTTAGTAGCATATTGTGTAGCCTTCATGTGTCTGAGGGTCTTTTGCAGTAGTTTTCTTGTAGTTCATTTCTAGTCTCATAGCATTGTGGTCAGAAAAGATGCTTGATATGAATTCAATTTTCTCAGATTTACCGAGGCTTGTTTTATAGTCTAGCATGTGATCTATCCTGTACAATGTGCCATGTGCAGTTGAAAAGAATGTGCGTCCTGCAGCTTTTGGATGGAATGACCAATATATCCATTTGGTCAAATGTGTCACTTAAGGCCTTTTATTCCTTACGGATTTTCTGTCTGGATGATCTGTTCACTGATGCAAGTGGGGCACTAAATTCCTACTGTTATTGTGTTACTGTCAATTTCTCCCTTTATGTCCATTGATATTTGCTTTACAGATTGAGGTGTTCCTATGCTGGGTGCATGTATATGTACAATCGATATATCTTCTTTTTGGATTGATGCCTTGATCATTATGTAGTGTCCTTCTTTGTCTCTTGTAACAGTCTCTTTTTAAAAACTATTTTGTCAGATATAAGTATGTCTAACCTGTCTTTCTTTTGATTTCCTTTTGCATGGAATACCTTTTTCCATCCCCTCCCTTTCAGTCTGTGTGTCTTTAGATCTGGAGTGACAGTCTTGCAGGCCATACGGGTCTTGTTTTTGTATCCATTCAACCACTCTATTTCTTTTTTTATTGGAGCGTTTAGTCCATTTACATTTAAAGTAATTATTGATATGTGTGTTCTGATTTCCATTTTGCTAATTGTTTTGGACTTGTTTTTAGTAAGTCTTTTTTGTTCCTTTCTTCTTCTTTTGTTCCCTTTTCATATGATTTGAAGACTATCTTTAGTGTTATGTTTGGATTCCTTTTACTTTTGTGTATGTGTATCTAGTATAGGTTTTTGGTTTGCAGTTACTCTGAGGTTTTTATAAAGATATAGATATATAGATATGAATGACTGTTTTAAGTTGCTGATCTCTTAATTTCAAACACATTTTAACAACCATGCATGAATACTCTCCTCCCCTCACAATCACTGTTTTTAATATCTTATTTTACATCTAATTGCTTTATGTATCTCCTTATTCCTTATTCTGGATATAGGTGATTTTGTTAAAAGACATGTCTTTTAACTTTCCTTCCAGCTTTGCATGTGAGATGATATCCTACTTTTACTGTATGTTTGCTTTTACTAATGAGCTTTTTTCTTTCATAATTTTTATGTTTCCAGTTTCTGGACCTGGCTTTTTTCTTAAGCAAAATTGTTTTGACATTTCTTGTAACACTGGTTTTGTGTTGCTGAACTCTTTTAGGTTTTGCTTGTCTGTATAGATTTGGATCCCTGTATCAAATTTGAATGAGAGCCTTGCTGCATACTGTATTCTTGGTTGTAGGTTTTTCACTTTCAACACATTAAATATATTGTGCCACTCCCTTCTGGACTGCAGAGTTACTGCTGTAAAGTCAGCCGATAGCCTTATGGGAATTCCTTTTTATGATATTTGTTGTTTTCCTTTTCCTGCTTCCAATATTCTCTTTTCATCTTTAATTTTTGTCATTTTTATTACTATATGTTTTGGTATGTTCATCTTTGGGTTAATCCTATATGGACTTTCTGGGCTTCCTGGATCTGGATATCTGTTTCATTTCCCATGTGAGGGAAGTTTTCAGCTATTATGTCTTCAAATATGTTTTCAGTTCCTTTCTCTCTCTCTCTTCTCCTTCTGGGACCCCTAAAATGCAAGTATTAGTGTGCTTGACGTTGTCCCAGAGGTCTCTTAAACAGTCCTCATTTCCTTTCATTCTTTTTCCTGTTCCACATCTGTAATTTCCATTACTCTGTCTTCCAGCTCATTGATCCATTCTTCTGTATCATTTAGTCTACTATTGATTACTTCTAGTGTATTTTTCATTTCAGCTATTGTATGCTTCATCTATGTTTGGTCATTCTTTATATTTTCTAACTCTTTGCTTAAAATTTCTAACATTGCTCTTGCTCTGTGCATCCATTCTTCTGTCAAGTTCTTTGATCATCTTTACGAGCACTACCCTGACCTCTTTCTCAAGTATGTTGCCTATCTCCACTTCACTTAGATCTTCTTGTGGGCTTTGATCTTGCTCCTTCATCTGGAACGTGTTCCTCTGTAGCCTCATTTTGCCTAAGTTAGTATTTGTATGTTTATGTACCTGATAAGTTGGTTGTGTTTCCTAATGCGAGAGTGGCCTTTTGCAGGAGACCTCCTGTGTGTTCCAGCAGCGTTCTCCACTCTCTTCACCTGTGGTATAGACTCAGGTGGTTCCCCAATGTGGGCTGTGTGGGTCTTCCTGTTGTGGCAGGCTGACTATGTGGGAAGTCTGGTGGGTTTGCTTGGCCCCTGGTTCAGGTGGTTGCCAGTGCTGCCTCAGGCACAGGCTGCCAGCTGCTGGTTGTCAGGACCAGGTCATAAGGCAGCTGACTGTGAAACTCCAGGGGGCTCTGGGGATAGTGCTGGCTCGCTGCTGTATGGAGTCAAGGTCCAGAAGACTCCAGGGCTGTAGCCCTCCCACTGGTGGGTGAAGCCAAGTCCTGGGGTTCCTGCCAGTCTACTGGTAGGCAGAGCTGGGTCCTGGAGTCTGGTTGCAGGGCCCAGGGGTCCCAGAGCTAGTGTCATATCATTATTTCCTGTTAATACTTTTATAAAAACTATTTAAAGATCTGAATATTTCCTTTTATGCCAAAAATCTAGAACATCATGAAACTCATTGAGAGACTTATACAAAATTACTAGTGATAACGGACAAAGCAAGTTTTTTCGTTAACTTGCTGCCTGCCCATAAGTTTTTGCTAAAACTAATTGTATAAACAAAAAGTTCCATAATCAAATATGTTCCTATGAATTATTCTTCCTATTTTTTAAAAATGGAATTTCCAACAGAGAACCCAAGCAATTACACAGCATAAAATAATCTTATAAAAGATAATATTTAATAAAAGGATCTTCAATTGAGTAATAAATGAAATAGCTTATTTTAAAATGGAAATTGATTTAAGGAAGAGTTTCACCACAATTTTGGGTGGATCCAGAAGTATATGCAACTAGTTATAATCCAATAGATTACAGTGCAATACAATCCTCCCTTACATATGAAGTTTTACATTCTTTCTATTAAATATTGGTATTGATTCCCCCATGCCAATGGAAAGGCAATTGACAACATTTTTTATGTACTGCTACACTGAGATACAGATTTTGAACAGAGTGACGTATATCTGCATTGCACATAAAGATTCTTTTACATATCCCCTTTCAATTTAAATACAAAAAAGATACAATGAAATATATCAATAATGCATACCAAGGCTTTATCCATAATGACTTGTATTTTCAGAACTCTTTTCAACAGCACACCAGAATTTTTCTGCAAAACAGAAAACATGAATTAAATAAAACATTTAAAAATTTTTACATTGTTTGTAATTATCATGTACATTATATAATTATATACATACAGACACACACACACACACATACAGAGTTATAGATAGATACACAGACAGAAAGATAGAGAGATATAGGTAGATAGATAGTTAGGTGGTAGATACATATACAAATACATAAAGCTATAGATATTAGAGAAATAAGAGGATTGATGCCCACTGAGTAAATAAGCTGGTGAGATTCTGTATGAAAATTTTAGGAACAAATCAGAAGCTTTCACCTTATATTCTTGAGAATTAGAATCCTCAAAAAAGTTACTGAAATGAGGGAGAATCCTTGTTCCTTCCTCTGAAAACCTTCCTCTTGGTCCCTCACCCCAACCTTCAAGCTAAACAAATTCCCATCAACTTTCCCCCTAACGTTACCTCTATTTTGTCATCATTTTTGTACTTGTAATTATTTATATTAACTTTATTGTGGCCTACCCTCAATAAAATGCATCTATTTTAAGAATAAAGTTACATGAACTGGTAGCAATATTTACACCCATGCAACCATTTCCATCACTAAAATAAATAATGTTTCCATCACCCTCTTCCAAGTTAATAGCCTACAAGTCTCAAGGCAACCAGTGATCTGCTTTCTCTCACCATAGGTTACAATAACTTACCCTAGAATTTCACACAAATGGAATCATATTGCATGTCTTCTTCTATATCTGGCTTCTTTCACTCAGCACACATCTGTGTTGCTGTGATTATTAGTGAGCCATTTGTTTTTATTGCTATGAAGTGTGCCATTTTAGAAACACAAAACAGTTTGTTTATACATTAACTGTTGATGATCCTTTGGATTATTTAATCATCTTAGCTATTGTAAATATAGTGGCTATGAATATCCATGTACAGGTCTTTGGGCAGTTATAGTCTTTCATTCTTTCTTGGTTACTTAGAATTGGAAAACCTGATCCACATGATACTTGTATATGTGTAAAGTAGTACAAAAGTTCCAGATTACTTTCTAAAGTAGTTTGATCATTCTGCTTTTTCTCCAAGAACTAATAAGAATGTCAATTGCTCCACATTCTTGCCTGTATTTGGTATTCTCAATCTTTTGCATTGCATGCATTCTTGTCAGTCTGTACCGAGATCTCACTGAGGTTTTAATTCGCAGTTCTTGGGTGATTAATGATGTTGAACATCTCTTCACAGGCTTATGGCTCATTAATGTGGTTTCTCCAAGTCCCCTACTAGAAATTTTATGTTTAGCCTTGACTATGCTCTAATTCATGTTTTTGGAAGAAGGGTCAATTCCCATTTTATTCCACGTGGAAATCCAATCTTCTTGCATCATTTGATGAAGAGATCATTCTTTACTTTTCAAAGGCCTTAGCACCTTTGTGGATAATAATTTTGGCAAGAGCACTTGGGTCTACTCATCTATTGTGCTCCACTGTCCTATACGCCTACCCTTATACCAAAAACACAATATGTTTCTCCACAGCAGGGGTCAGCAAAAGACGGCCCATGGTATGACCACCTGTCTGTAAAAAAATATTTTATTGGAACACAGCCACCCCCATTTGTTTATAGTTTGTCTATGCTGATTTCACGCTGCAAAGGGTGAGTGAAGTAGCTGCGACAGAACATATGCCCCACAAGCCTGAAATATTTACTATCTGGACGCTTAAGAAAAAGCAATGTAAGTCCTTCACCTTGTTCTTTTTTTCAATTTTCAAAACTCTTTGACTCTTCTAGGTATTTGCATCTCCTTATGAATTTGAGAATCAATTTCTACAAAATGTCTCTGGAATTTTGATTGGGATTACACTGAATCTACAGATCAATTTGGGGAAAATGAATATCTTATCTTTCTTTTTCCCTGTGACTTTGCTAGACTCTCTTAATTAGTCCGGATTGCCTTAATGGAGGTTCTTTAGGACTTTCTATGTAGAGAGTTAGATCACTAAAGAAATAGGGTTATTTTTCCTTTCAAAAATTTATACCCTTTATTATTATTCTTTGTCCTTTTGCACTACCTAAGAACTCTAGTAAAATGTTGACTGGAAGTAGTGAAGGCAAACAGCCTTGCATTATCCCTAATCTCAGGGGTGGTTTTCTTCCATTTGGGGCTATAACAACTATACCATAGACTAGGTGGCTTAAACCACAAACATGTATTTCTGACATTTCTAGAGGCTGGAAACTTCAAGATCAACACACCAGGAGATGTGATGGCTGGTGACACCACTCTTCCTACTTTGCAGATCTCCTGTACACTCATGTGATGGAGAGCAGAGAGAGGGATCCCGTGCCTCTTCCTTTTTGTATAAGAGCATTAATCCCACCATGAGGGCCCCACCCTCATACATAATCTAACCCTAATTACTTTCCAAAGGCTTCAACTCCTAATACCGTCCTATTGAAAGTTAAGGTTTCAAAACATGAATTTTGGGGGAACACAAGCCTGCAGTCCATAACAGGAGCAAAGCATTCAGTTATTTACATTCTTTACGTTAGCTGTGGATGCTAATAGATGCTCTTTATGAGATCAAGGAAGTTTTCTATTCCTACTATTTACCATGAATGTGTACTGAATATTGCCAAATGGTATTTCTGAAACTATTGCCATGATTCTGTGGTTTTCTACCAAAATCTGTTAAATTCATTCAGTTCCTGTTTTCTTTACTGACTTATGTAATATTGTCTCAAAGTCTTTGAAAAAGCACACGTTTTTGGAGTATAATGGCAACTTGACTGGAAAACAAATTGCTGGGATATTGTGTACCTCCCTGGAGAAGCCATTTTCTCTACTCCCTAGTTAGACATTCTGACTATCTTACAAGCACTACATTTTGGCAAAGGCTAATTCCAGTCTGAGTTTTTCTACCTTTGTCGGTGACTTTCTTTGAGGCCAAGATGCCTATAGCATTATTCATTATTTATTGATAAAGTCCAAAATACATTGTATCTTGGTGTCACTGGTTTTCATAAGGATTTTTTGTAATTTGAAAATTTTCAAGTTCAGGACCTCTTTATTTCAACAGAGTTTTCTTCCTTCATAAGTTGGAATACTTTGGTTGTGATTTTATTCATGAATGACAATATTGATTATCCTGAGTTTCCATTAGCAATCTTTCACACTCTATTAGTCAGGGTTCCCCAGAGAAACAGAACCAATAGTATATGTGTGTATATTTATACATTTCATATACTTATTATAATTAGATGTATTACAAGTAATTGGGTCATATGGTTATGGAGGCTGGCTGGTTAGCGGGATGGAGACATGGAGAGAGTTGATGCTCCAGTTCCAGTTGGCTAGAGAGTCCTGTCTTACTCAGGGGAAGTTACATCCTTTTCTTATATTCAGGACTTCAACCTATTGGATGAGGTCTACCCACATTCTGGAGGACCATCTGCTTTACACAAACTCCACTGATATAGTTCTTAATCTTATCAAAAACACCCTCACAGAAACACCCAGAAAATATGACTAACCATCTGGGCACTGTGGCCCAGGGAAGTTGATACATAAAATTAACCATTACACAGTTTTGGTTTTCTCTGCCATCATTTTTATGTCATTGCTTTCTCTATTTCTTTAACCCTGACTATAACATCACCTTGGGGTTTTAGCACAGTGTCTATTCTGTTATTCACTCGTTCTATTGTCAATGTCTTTCATTTTAAAAATGGCTTTATTTTTCTCTTACGTTTATTTCTTGAGCACCTCCAGGATCTTTAATAAACAGACTGTGTAAGGGTAGACATGTGAGTGCTAAAGAACGTTATCTCTGGGGTTGTATTATTTAGGTTAGAATTTTAAAGCTGTAACTTACTGGAGGATTTCCTAGGATAATGATTTAAACTCTCTAGGTCTCTGCTTCCTATCTGAAGAGAGGGACAATGGTCCTCACTCTCAGAACTGTAGAAAGAACTGGAAAGACAGGGTATACTGTAAAGCTCTTAAAACAATAGGTGGCACCTGTGAGGCAGACCATGAATATATAACAACATCAATATGGTTTTTTAACTCACTTTGGATCCTGTATATGTCTTATATGCTATATTTCTATTCATTCTTATGCCTCATGTTTATTCCTTTTGGAGTCTTCTTCTTTTAGAATACATTCATTTCTTTTGTGTCAAACTTTTATTGAACAAATGGTGGGGATAGGTGACTTATACTATAATTCAGCAGTCCCCAACCTTTTTGGCACCAGGGACTGGTTTCATGGAAGACAAGCTTTCCATGGACTGGGGTGTGGGGATGGTTTCAGATGATTCAAGCACATTGCATTTATTATGCACTTTATTTCTGTTATTATTCCTTTGTAATATATAATGAAATAATCATACAACTCACTAGAATGCAGAATCAGTGGGAGCCCTGAGCTTGTTTTCACTTGCCACTCACTGATCGGGTTTTGATATGAGTCTACAAGCAACTGATTTATGATGGTCTCTGTGCCGTCAAACCTCTCTGCTAGTGATAATCTGTATTTGCAGCCGCTCCCCAGCGCTAGCATCACCACCTCAGCTCCTCCTCAGATCATCAGGCATCAGATTCTCATAAGGAGCGCGCAACCTAGATCCCTCCCTCGCATGTGCAGTTCACAGTAGGGTTTGCACTCCTATGAGAATCTGATGTCACCACCAATATGACAGGAGGAGGAGCTCAGGCAGAAATGTGAGCGATGGGGAGTGGCTGTAAATACGGATGGAGCTTCGCTTACTCGCTGCTCACCGCCTGCTGTGTGGCTCCATTCCTAAAAGGCCATGGACCAGTAATGGCCCGGCAGTTGCTATACTTGCTTTATAAGAAATGGCCAATTATCCAAGAGTGATGTTTGCTCCTTCTCCAAGAGAGAAGTCTGTGAGAGATAGCTGTCCAGGGCCAGCAGCATCAAGGAGGGGATGATATAGACACTCTTTTCCCTTAACTCCTGTCTAGATTCAAAAACTAGTGGGGGACAGTTTGGGGCCCCGTGTTGAAGCTAGAAAGGGAAACAACCAGCAGTTTCATCCACCTCGGTCTTTGCCTGAGCAAAGCACATATGTGATGTTAAGCCACTGACAGTCGGGAATTGGTTGCTTCAAAATCTAGTGGTATTTGACCTAATAGTGGTTCTCAAGAGGAATACAGTTTGAGGAAGCGTACATAGTTGTTCCATCTTTTGATCTGACTGAAAGTTCACTGTATTTGGCAACTACCCCTTATGAATTTGGTTGTGATTGTGGCTGGCTATTATTTTCATTCGGGATGCGATTAGAGTCTCTTTTTTTAAAAAGTGTGGTTCGTTTCACGCATTAGGAAGGACAATTCACAATAGGGAGGAAAGAAATGGCTTCAACCAAAAAAAATCTCAATTTTATAGTTCTGACTGGGTATAGAATTATAGGCTGGAAATCACTTTTCCTCCTTTTAAGTAACTGTTGTATTGCCTTTCAACCTCCAATATTGCTGCTAGGTAAGACCATGCCATTCTGCATCTTCTTTATATATAAAAAGCCAGATTTTTTTAAATATTGGTCCAGAACCTCCACTTAAATCATTCTGAGAATTTTTTGTGGATTGTTTTGTGATTTATTCAACACAATTTTCTATGTTTATTTGTACCAGAACTCAGATTGCATCACCCATATTGTTATTTTAATTGAATTTCTTCTCTCTCAAATTTCCCTGTCGTTTTTGTTTATATTTTAGTTTTTGTGTGATTTCTGGAATTTTATCTTGTGAACTTTCTTTTGAGCTTTTACATAGGTTCAGCATGCTTTTACCTTCCAGGAACTGTTATCTGCTGAGTGTTATTTTTTCAATAGCACTCTGTTCTTATTTTGGGGTGAAATATTTTCTCCTACCTCTCTGAGGATATTGTCATTTTGTTTTCTTCACTCTCTCTATTCCTTGGGACCTCAGGCTTTAGCACTTTGAATTTTTCCATGTCTCTATCTACCATATTCAATTGTTTCATCACATGTCTAGTGCCCCTTCATATCAGGCATCGAGCATCTGACAGCTTATTCCAACATCTATGACCACATACGGAGCTTATGGCCTGCTGTCTTCACAGAGAGTAAATTGTCTGGGTTGTTTGCTGGGAACACCCTGCTGTCAACATGGTTAGTTTTGATTTTTTTGGGTGGTTTCATTCCCTCCTGGGTTCTAATGAACATCTTGGATTGTGTAAACCTGTTTCCCAATATCTAGTGTGCCAAGTTTAATTTACAACAGAAACAATCGATTAGGAGAGGAAATCAGGTTTTATACATATTTATACAGCTTATTTTCAACCACTTCTCTTCCTAGGCCCACCCTTAATATCATTTCCTAAGGTATTCGGACTTGCAGTTCCAAAAACATTTGAGTAGTTCTGTAGTGTGTATCAAGTTTCCTATAGTTGTCAGTTAAGGATTCAGCTTTTTAGTGGCTGAATCAGCTGTCTATCTGCTATTCAACTTCCAGTGTTATTACTATTCTTCTGTTCTGTTTGTGTGTGTATGTTAATGCCATGTTAAAAACTCCTTTTCGCTTTAGTGGGGTTTAAGGAAGGGGCAGGGTAAGTGCATGTGTCCAATATGTCTTTAACAGGTAAGCCCTTTATGTATTTTGTTTGTTCTACTTTTCACTGGTTATCATGAAGGCCTTCACCTTGATTATGAGTTTATTTGTGTTTCCTCTCATAAATGTCCAAACATGCCTAAAATATAAGATTTTATTTTATTTTTCTCTCTCTCTTTAAAATATCTGTTATATTGAAGATACTCACTTTGTCTATTTGTGCTTGTAAACATGCTTGGGAAAACATGCTTCTCTAAAGCTATAGATTTAAGCCTATCAAATTCAGGGTGAAAAGCAATCATTTAATTCACAAACATGTCAGTACCCATTCTTTCCATTCATTCCTGCAGTGATATCCCTGTCTTCCTCTAGGTTCTGAACTTTCAGTCGCTTTTATTTCATTATTGCATATTGTTTTGTATCCAAACTTTCCATAATTAGTCCCAGTTACCTTGCTTTACTACATTAGAAACTAGAGAGAGCAAATGTTAATAGTAGTAGTAGTGATATTTATTGATCACTTATTTTTCCCATATATGCTAAGTCATTTTCAATTATAAATTTATGGAATCTTTAAAATATTTGTGTGAGTTAGGGATTATTTTTATTATTGGATTTTTACAGATGAGAACATTTAAACACAGAAGGATGATGTTACTCGGCCAAATTCTTGTGGCTACAGCCTGACCGACCTGAACTTCAAGCTAAGGCAGCTGGAACTGTATGCTATCTCTGTCTCTTCCCATCCCTCTCTTATTGCTGAGTCACTGGAGGGGGATGGCTTCCAGTGCAGTGCTCTTTGTCTTTCCCAAAGCATGTCAATCCCTTCAGGTTTGCCCACTGCCACAGAAGAGTATTCATGGAATCCTTTAAAGTTATCCAATTTACTGCATGTGACACTGCTCTGTTTCAGTTATGAAAATGGTCTGCAACTGTGTCCAGTGTTGTACTGCAATATGCAGATGGCATAGGGTTAGGGGTCACATCTCAGTTCCATTAAAAATGAAATTTTCATTTCTATATATGATTATATTTTACCATTTTTATGACTTTCTGAAAGGGCAATTTTACTAATCTGTATTTGTACCAACATCTTTGGCAAAATAAATAAAAGCATATTAAAGCAACAGTGAGATGGAGATCATCAAAAATTAAATTCAAGTTTCATTCATTATGATTTTGTTCTGCTTCTCTAAACAGGATATCTAATTTTCATGAGAATATGTGGACAGAGATTCATTTCCTTAACCACTGATGGCAAAATGTAAAGTTGTGCAATCACTCTTAAGGAGGAATTTAGTATGTATATATATATCTAAAAAACTTTGGAAATATGCCTATTCTTAGATATAGGTATTTATAAAAAAAAGTGTGACTGCTCAAAATTTTGATACATTACTGCTGTTCATTTCTGGATTAAAGTAAAAATACAAATATGCAGAATATGCCATAATTTTGTAAAGTAGATATTTTAAGTTTATATATATATATGTATAGCATGAAAATATATATATTATATATTGTATATATATATTATATATATATGTATTTCATGAAAAAGCATGAAAGAGTACAAATTAAAATAATTGCCCTGAATTCCATACAACATTTTCTCTAGAAAACAGTATTATGGTCATTTCTTATTTTCCTTATGCATACATTTAATTTTAAATCAACATTAACTAATGTTAATTTAAAATAATAATAAATGTAACATAATTTAATGATAAGAGAAAATGTGCATTATCCTCTTAACAGCAATTTTAAGGGGAAATTTCAAAGAAGCATATATGATTAGATAATTTTTTGTTAAATAAATCTTCTTTTATAAATCAACCCTTATAACTAGATACAGTAAAAGAATTAGAACAAATACTCCAAAGTTCTAAGAGCACTATATCTAGACAATGACATTTCAGATGATTTCTTGCCTCTTTTCTACTTTTACCTTTTCTATCAAAATAACACTTTCTTACAAAGAAAAAAAATGCACTGGAAAAACTGATGACAGAGTCAGAATCAGCAAATTTGAGTATCATTGTATTATTAGGTTGCAAATTCAGTAACAGTGCAACTGTGCATATATGCATAAGAATACTTGCAATTAAGTATATGGGAGAATATTGATTTTTGGATTATATGTTTATATCTATTACATTTTTAAATATTATATGACTAAACAGAAAATACTTTAAATAAATACCTTACAAGAGAAGGTTTATTTATCATCAACATCAGTTTAAATTTGTTTTCCAAATGTAACAAATTTCAACGTGAATACGTTTATCAAAAGTTGCACAAATGAAGATCCCATAAAAGGGGTTACTTACTTCTGATTTCACAAGAATTTTGTAGGACTGATCTGCCAATTGGGTTGTAGAATTATTTCCTGCTATGGGGGGAAAATCAATTTCATTATCCTTTATCTGATAAAGCATATGTTCATATGTAGCTGAAGATTCCAATGGTTGAATTCCGTAACTGACATTCTCCAACTGCAATAATCCCCTGAATATTTAAATACATAAAAAGAAATTTAAAACATAGATTTCTCAATGATAAACATAAATCAATATTAAGTGAAAACATTATATAGAAATTTGATAGTGGCCTTTGTTGTCTAATATCTAAGAATCATCCCATCTTCCTTGGATTAACATTTAAACCCAATTTTCTACCTTCTTCTATCTATTACAGCATTTAGGAGTCATTGCAATTGTAGTGTGCCTCAGTAATATGGATATTTCTTATACTAGTGGCAGCTTTTTCTGAATAAATTTTATAACTGCAAGCCTGGGAGAGAGACAAAGCAAATAGGGAAAATGATAAGACAAGCAGGCCAAGATAGCAGATGAGAAGACACATAATGAAAGTGTCTATTTTCTGTGTCTTCCATCTATCCTTCGAGAAGATTCTAAAAGTAAAAGGGTACACAAGATTTCAGTTATGTACATCTCTGGAATATGCCATTACTTGAGTCCAGAGCAGGTGCTAAGTGTCACAACCGAATTTGCAATCTCTGTGGCATATCCTTGATAAAAGCAATGGCCCTAAACAGGAGTAATATAAAGATACATTTGTAATGATTAGAACATAAAGTGTTTGGTCTTATCCTTACTTCCTGGACATCTTCAAACATTCACAATTAGGCATTCCATAGTGTTAGTCACCAGATATTCCACTTCCTTCTTATCTACCTACAATCTTTTCCACTTGACCCTCTTCTGCCTATAAATAATCACAACTCCTATCCTCCCCCATATGATTTTTGCTATAATTCTAAATTTTTGATAAACAACTTTCTGATCTGCATCTTGTCTTTCTCAGCCCCATTTCTTGAATATATAGTCTATGAATGCTACCTCAATGTAATTAACAGCATTACTTTGACTTCCACTGTGAACATTTCGTTTGTTTTTTCTAAGTTAGCCCAAAATATCTTAACTGACATTTCCTCACTATTTTCTCTCTAATATCTCACCACGTTGATCATCCTTAGTTCAAACTCTCCTCTCAATGGACTTTCACAACATTAGTCTTCCCAGCTTCTCCCCGGATGTTTTCTTTCAGTGAATATTCCCTTCTCTTCCCTAAGAAATCTGTTGATATCTAGAATCAGTCCTGTTCCTCTGCTAATCCTGGGCTATGAAAACATTAGTATCATCACATTCTCTTGCATGAAAGTGTTTATACGTCATTAGAGCCCAGACTTACATCTCCATCAGTAACCATTCACTCGTCTCAATACTAGGATTACCTCCTATCTCCCACCCATGGACAGTGGCAGAGCATACCCTGCTCCACACCAGGCAGCAGCAGTAGCCATTTCTGCCTTCACTGGTGCCAGCAAACTATGCCACAAGCCTTCACGAAGATGTAGAATGCAAACCAGGTCCCAACCCTAACCTGCAGAAGACAGCATCTCAGTTTCTGCAGCTCCTGGCCTTGTACTGATAAGAGAAAATGATCCTCACGAGATAATTCTCAAACCCCCCAACTCTAAGCAGCAAAAAGTGACTGAGATAAAAAATTTCCCCACTCAGGGGCACTAGCAGAGGCAGAGTGAGAAGCATACCAATATCCAGTGGCTGGGAAACTGCCAGAGGACATACTCTCTCTTCTATGGGTCCTTCATCACCCAGCATCACCTAGCAATACAAGGTGGCCCAGGAAAGAACCTTGTCCTGCTATGGGTTGCACCGGCAGAAAGCCAGTGAGCTCCAGCAGAGCCAGAAGAATGAAACAAAACAGAATAATATTGAAAGCCCCAAGAAAGCTAAATGGTCACTGGAACAACAGACCACACTAAATCTGAACTTAAACTGGCTGACAGACTTCAACAATAGAAGATTTCAATGTCAAAGATACAATAGAAAACTACACACTATACAAAGAACCAAGAATATCACAACATAGTGGGAGAAAACAACCCAGTGATGCCAATATTGAGATGAGTCACATGTATCTGGAACTATCGGATGGATTTTAAAGCAGCTGTGATAATACTCGTTCAATGCACAATCAAAAATTACCCTGAAACAACTGAAAGAACAGAAATATCAGAAAAGAAATAGAAACAATTAAAAAGAACAAATAAAAATATTAGAAGTGAAAAATATAATAAACAAACAAACAAAACAATGCATACTGGATAGGCTCAAAAGTAGAGTGGAGATGACAAGGGATAGAATCAATGAACTTGAGAAAGATCAGTAGAATTCACTCAATATATAAAACCCAGAAAAATGAGTTAAGAAAGTGAATAGAGCCTCAAGGACATGTGGAACATTCCCCAAAATTTTAAAATACATGTCAGGATCCAATAAGGAGAGCAGAAAGAATGTAGGGCAGAAAAAAATCCACAGAAATAAAGGCTGAATGCTGGTTGGAAAGAAGTTGGTTTAGAAAACCCTGGACCTTCCATCTCCCAACAAATACACCAAGTGAGTAGCAATTCATGGACCAATTTCCTTTGTGAGAAATCAGGAGTTAATTGACAGGCTCATGCACACCTTTAGAGGATGCAAAATCAGATGCACCAAAGCCAGGAGGGAGATTTGGGGTGCCCTTTCACCAGAGACTCTACCCCAGAGTACTGCCATAAGATCACGAAGAGACCCTATAGCTCCCAGATTCACCCAGGAGAAGAGAGGGTGTTGTTCAAGCATCCAGTGCCCCGGCGTTTTCGAGGGGAACGAACACCCAAGGAACAGTTTTACCAGACCCAGGGCTCTGATTGGTTCAGGGCAGTCTAGCCACCCAAACCACAGTGGAGGTGGTGGCTTGATTCCCTCCTCAGCTTGCCCAAACTCAACACAGAGTGAGGGGATGAAAAATCCCACCTCTCTGCTTCCCCTGGGGAGGTAATAGTGGATCGACTGAAGGCAGTGTTCCCACTTCGCCGGTTCTGCCCCAAGAGCCAGCACTTGTCTCACCAATCCTGGAGCACTGATGGCTCGCCCACAGTCTAGCTGTCGGAGGGAGAACAGGGGCGGCAGCCTGGGATGACAGACAACAATGATCGTCCCTACTGCCCAGCAGAAACAGAGCAGAAAAAACCACAGCGGCTTGCTTCTACCTGGAGAGAGAAACTGCTGGTAGAGGACCCCCAAGTCATTGCAAATCACTGGCCGGGCTGATCTGTGGGTGTTTCCTTCTGCACATGGCCAGTCATGAAGACTGGGTGATGTGACTGCTTTGTCTAATGAGCAGACACCAAAACAGAGTGTCGAGTGAAATGAGTCATAAGGAAAAGACATTTTGAATAAAGGAACAAGACATAGACCGAAACTGACACTAGTGAAATGACATTAAATAACCTGCCTAATGAAAAATTTAAAATAACTCCCATAAAGATGCTCAATGAAGTTGGGAGAACAATGCATGAACCAAGTGAGAAATTCAGAAAAGAGATACAAAGTATTAAAAGTACCAAACAGAAATCGTGGAACTGTCAAATAATAACTGAACTGAAAAAATTCACCAGAAGGGTTCAACAGCAGATTAGATCAAGCAGGAGAAAGACTTAACTCAAAGACGGTTCAAAGGAGCAAAAAGAAGACAGTGAATAAGTGATAAAATCTTACAGGACCTATGGAACACAAACAAAAGGAACAATACACAAAGTAGGGGGGGGTCCCAGAAGGAAAAGAGGGAGCAAGAAAGAATGATTACGTGAAGCAGTAGCGATGTTAGCTAACACGATGACAGTAATCATATTGTAATATGTAAATGGATCAAATCAACACATTGTACACCTTAAACCTATACACTGTTCTATGTCGATTGTATTTCAGTTAAAAAAACAGGAAGCACTTTCAATACATATTGGCTGAAAACTTTCCAAACTTACAGAAGGAAATTGATATCCATGCCAAGAAGATAAAAAATCACCAAATAAAATGTCCCCAAAGAAATCCACACTGAGGTATATTGCAATCGAAATGTCAAAAGTCAAAAGTAGAGAGGGAATTTTGAAAGCAACAGAAGAAAAGTGACTTATGTGTAATGAAACACCCTTAAGACTTTCAGTGGATTTTTTAGCAGAAGCCTTGCAAGCCAGAAGAGACTGAGATGATATATTCAAAGTGTTGAGAGAGGAAAAAAAAAGTTGACTAAATATCTTATACACTGCAAAACTACAGAAATGAAAAAGAGACTTCTGGTTTCTGGTTCTCCATGTCAGAAGGTTGGACGTTGCCATTCCATCCTGACAACAAGAGACAGCGGAACAGACTTAAAACTCAACAGCTCTTCCTGGATGTGTAAAAGAAGGGAGGACACAGTGCAAAGCGCGGCCCTCAGGATGGGAGAGGGCACATGGGGAGGCACAGCTCACTGGAGCAGAGAATCAGTAGTGCAAAGTGCTGCTGGAACCAGTGTCAGGGCAGGAAAACCTGACTGTGATTGATGAAAGGCTTCAAGATCAGTGCGGACAATTCTGAGAAATAAAAACTCCAGAGAACCCATGAATGGACCCCCAAAATACTGTGAGATTTACCTTCAAGAGTTTCACCAAGATGTCACAGCTAATATCAGAGAAAAAGTCCTTGTGCCTCCGGCAAGGGGAGCGGGAAAGGACTCAATCTGAAATACATCAGTGCACTCTGTTCTTCTTCACAGGGCCCGCCTTCAGGGGAAACTACCTAGATAGAGATGAACTGGCTGGGGTATTATCAGAGCCTAACTGACCTCAGGAAAGGAAATACCCAAATCCAGCCCACTCTAGCCATTCTGTCGCACTTGCGGAAAAAACAAAAACAAACCACCAAGAAACACTTTTGTTCATAGCCCTGATGCATAGGCTCACTAAAAAACTGAGACTTAATCACAGGACTATAAAACACTTTCTCTCACCCCACACCTCACTCACCACCACATTACTAAAGGCATATTTACAGCAGTTACGATACCCTAGATATAGAAACAATCTAAGTGTCCAAGGGTGAATGAGTGGATAAAGAAAATGTAAGATACGTATCCTATATGTGAGACAACCAATGACATATGATATACATCACACATATGAATGAATATTATTCACCCATGTGTGAGAAGGATTAGTCTGGAGAACATTATACTAAGTGAAAATAGCCAGACAGAGAAATAGAAACACTTCATGATCTCACTTACTTGTGGAATCTTACAACAAAAAGGTAAATTCCTTGAAACAGAGGAGAATGATGGTTACCAGGGGCTGGATAGGGGAGACAAGGAGATGCCCTCAAAGGGTACAAGCCTTCACTTACAAGATGAAAAAGCTCTGGCAATCTAATATACAGCATGGCGACTATAGTTAACATAGTTACATACTGTGTTATACACTTGAATATTCCCTTAACAACCTTAAGTGTTCTTACCACAATAAAGGTCACCATATGAGGTGATGTATGTATTAATAACCTGATTGCAGTGACCATTTTACAGAGAATAAAAATGTGAATTAATCATGTTGTATTTTAGATATATAAAAACTTATCTGTAAATGTCACCTAATAAAGCTGAAAAATAAAAAAGAAATATTAAAAATTTTAAGAATGGAAGCATCAATGAGATAGGTTTGGTCAAAATCTAGAGCACTGGCAACAGATGCTGGCATGTTTGTGGAGAAACAGAACACTCATTCATTACTGGTGGGAATGCGAAATGGTAGAGATAGCCAGTCGAGACAACCTGGGGATATTTCACAAAACTAAACATACTCTTACAATCCAATCCAGCCAGCAATCACACTCCTTGGTATCTACCCAAAGGAGCTGAAAACTGAAACCCACACAAAAACCCTGCGAATGTACATTTTATAGCAACTTTTTCAACACTGTCAAAAATTGGAATCAACCAAGATGTCTTTAAGTAGGTGAAAGGATTCATAAACTGTAGTGCATCCAAACCATGGATTATTATTCAGTGGGAAAAAGAAATTAGCTATTAAGCCACGCCAATACTTGGAGGAACACTGAATGCATATTAGTAAGTGAAAGAAACCAACCTGAACGGCTGCATATTGTATGATTCCAACGACATAACAATTTGGAAAAGGCAAAACTATGGAGAAAGTTAAACGTTGCCCAGGGTTACAGTGGCAATGAACGATGAATAGGCTGAACACAGAGGATTTTTAGGGCACTTAAAATACTCTCTATGATACTACAGCGATGGATACATGTCATTATATGTTCGTGCCGTCCCACAGAATATACAAAACCAAAAGTGAACTGAAATGTGAACCATGCACTTTGGGTGATTATAGTGTGCCCACATAGGTTCCTCAATTGTAACAAATCTACCACTGTGCTTGGGGGAGTTTATTAAACACAGGAGCTATGCGTAGGTGGCCCCAGAGGATATTTGGAAAACTCTATACCATTGTCTTAATTTTGCTGGCAACCTAAAACTGCTCCCCCCGCCAAAAAAAAAATCTTAAGAAATGGAGAGATAAAGACTTTTCCAGACAAAAGCTGAAGTATTTCTCACCACTATATCTGCATTACAAGAAATACAAATGAGAATTCATCACTTTGAAATGAAAGGGTGCTAAAGAGCAACATGAGAGCAAAAGAAAAGAATGAAAGTCATTGGGAAAGGTAAATGTATAGGAAATTTCAAATACTATATTACTGTATCGGTAGTGATCAAATCACTTTTAATTCTAAAATAAAAGTTAAGAGACAATAGTATATAAAAATAACTGTAACTAAAATCATGTTAAAAGTTACACAATATGCAATAATGTAAACTGTGATACCGATAACATAAAATGTAATGAGGGGGATTAGTAAAATTGACTTTTTATATGCTATTGAGGTTTTTACCAGCTTAAAGTACACTGTTATAGCTGTATGATATTTCATGTAAGCCCCATGGTAACCAAAATGAAAATATCAGTAAAGGTTACATAACAGAAAAAGACAAAGAAATCAATACACATGGAACCAAAAAAAAAAAAAAATCAATGAAACACAAGAAAAGACAGCGAGAGGAAAAGACAGACAAAAGAACTACAATCAATCAATCAATCAAACAAGTAACAAAAAGGCATTAGTAAATAACTTCCCTATCAATAATCACTTCAAATATAAATGTTTAGACTCCACAAACAAAAGATGTCAAGTGGCTGAAAGCGGGGTGGGGGGGGCAGGTTTCAACTCTATACTGTCTGCAGGAATTTCACTTTAAATTGAAGGACATATAGCGGCTGAAGTTCAAGGGATGGAAAATATTCCAAACAAATGGCAACAGAAAGAGAGCAGGTGTTTTAATTGGGAAGAACACGTCTGACTCCATATTAGATCTGTTCCTTTTACTTTAACCTTTGTGTTCTTTTGCCTGGGCTTAGTCATGCTGGCTCTGCACCTTTTGTAAAAGA
Source organism: Delphinus delphis (assembly GCF_949987515.2). Taxonomy (NCBI): domain Eukaryota; kingdom Metazoa; phylum Chordata; class Mammalia; order Artiodactyla; family Delphinidae; genus Delphinus; species Delphinus delphis. Next base: position 4,939,981 of record NC_082703.1, on the reverse strand, counting down.
ATGTTGCCTATGGCTTGAAATGTACAGGACAGCCTGACTGTGACCTGACCTGAACAGAGAATAACATTTGTCTTGTTGGAGGTTTACAGGAACATCGTGACCTGACATACATGGACGCTGCAAGAACATTGAATCCAACACCAAGAAGTCTGCAGCAACTAACTACACCCCTCCCTCAGCTTGCCTTTAAAAGTGCTTTGCTGACAGCCTTTGGGAAATTCAGGCTTTTTAAGGCAGGAGCCACCCGTCTCCTTACACGGCCCTGCAATAAACCTTTCTCTGCTCCAAACACCGACGTTTCGGTATAGTTTGGCCTACTGTGTGTCGGGCACAGGTCTAGCTATATTTACATCAGACAGAATAGACATAAAGTCAAGACAGTCACAGGAGTCAAAGATGGACATTTTATAATGATTAAAGGGCTAGTCCACCGGGGAAAGATAACCATTATAAATATATACACCCTCAGCATTAGAGAATCTAAATATACCCACAGCAAACACTGACAGAATCTGAGGAGAGATACAGACAGCAATACAATAAGAGAAGGGGACTTCAATACCACACTTTCAGTAATGGGTAGAGGAAGCAGACAGGAGATGAGTAAGAAATAAAAAAGAGGACTTAAATAACATTATAGCCAAAATCTACCCAGCAGCTACTTACAGAACATTCCCCTCAAAAGCAGCAGAATATACATTCTTCTCAAGTGGACACAAGCTTTCCCCACAATAGATTATATGTTTGGTCACAAAGCAACTCTTAACAAATTTAAGAAGATTTAAATCATACAACGTGTCCTTTCTGAACACGTTTTGGAATGAAACTAGAAAGGAATAGCAGAAGGATAAGTAAAAAATCCACAGCTATGTGGAAATTAACAACATACTTTTGATCAACAATTGAATCAAAGAAAAGAATCAAAAAGGAAATTTAAAATAGCTTGAGACAAATGAAACAGAAAACACAACATACCAAAATTTATCGCATCCAGTGAAAGTGGAGGAAAGAGGTAAATGTATAGCTACAAACAAAACACATCAAAAAGACCTCAAATTAATAAACTAACTTCACATCTCAAAGAACTAACAGAAGAACAAAGAAAGCTCAAAGTAGCAAAAAGAACATAACAAAGAATAGACCAGGAATAAAATGATAATAAGTGGAAAAACAATAGAAAATATCAAAAAACTAAGAGTTGGTCTTTTGAAATGATAAATAAAATTGACAAACCTCTATCTAGATTAAGAAAAAAAGAGAAGTTTCAAAAATAAAATCAGAAAAATGAAAGCTCATGCCACAAAAATAAGAAGGTTCAAAAGAAAATAATATGAACATTATATGCCAACAACCAGATACCATAGAGGATGGATAAATGCTTAGCGACATGAAACCTAAGAACAGTGACTCATGAAAAAATAGAAAATCCGAACCGACATATAACTAGTATGGAGACTGAATCGGTAATCACAAACCTCCTAATAGGGAGAAGCCCAATACCAATTGGCTTCCCTGGGGAATTCTATAGAACATTTAAGTAAGAACTAACACAAGCCTTCTCAAATGCTTCCAAAAAGTAAAAGAGGGGGGAACACTTTCAAAGTCATTTTATGCAGCCAGCATTACTCTGATACAAAAGCCACATGGAAAGAACAGTACAAGCTAACATCCCTCATGAATACAGATGGAAAAGTGTTCAACAAACTAGTTGTAAACCAAATCCAGTGTAATCTAGCACCTTAAAATGGTCATACACCATGACCAAGCTAAATTATTCTTGCAATGCAAGAATGGTTCAACATTCAAAAATTAATGTGATAAAACACATTAACAGGACAAAGAGTCAAAATCACACGATCATCTCAATATATGCAGAGAAAGAATTTGACAAATTTCAGCATCTATCAAAAGAAAAACTCTCAGCAAACTAGGAATAGAATGAAATCAGCACAACCTAATAAAGGCCATATATGAGAAGCCCACAGCTAACAACATATTCAACAGTGAAACTTGAAAACTTTTCCTCTAAGATCAGGAACAAGGCAAGGACGCCCACCTCACCAATTCAATTCAATCTAGGATGGGAAGTTATATCTAGAGCAAGTCGACAAAGAGAGAGAAAAAAATAAAAAGGCATCCAAATTGGAAAGAAAGAAGTAAAAATATCTTTGTTTGCAGATGACATGATCTCATAGATAGCAAAACCTAAAGACTCCACAAAAACCCTCGAAGTTTTAGATCTAACGACAAGCTCCATAATATTACAGAACATATAATCGACATTCAGTAATGAGTCGCATTTCTCTACTTACAGAGAACTATTTGTAAGGAAAGGGAAATTAAGAAAACAAATCCATTTACAAGATCACACACACACAAAATACCTACGAACAAATTTAACCAAGGAGGTGGGAACCTTGTACTCTGAAAACTACAACGTATTGATGAAAGAAATTAGATAAGACACAAACAAAGAAGACATCCAAGTGGCCAACAGGGAGATCACTAGTTACCAGAAAGATGCAAAGTAACACCAAAATGTTATTTTTGTGAGATATCACCTCACGACTGTTAGGATGGCTATTATCATGTGAACAAAGGACAAAGAGTGCTGTTGAGGGTGTGGGAAGCTGGAACTGATGTACTCTGTCACTGGGTAGAGCATATGAAACGGTTGCTATAGAATATAGTAAAAACGAAAAACAGAACCCCCTGTGATCCAGCAATGTCACTTCTGGGCAGTTACGCCAAAGAACTGACACAGGAGCTGCAGGAGATATTGGCACTGCTATGCTTACTGCGGCACTATCCACAATAGCCAAGATGTGAATAAACCCTAAGTGGCCACATCCACAGAAGAGTGGATAAGAAAGTGTGGTGTATATGTATTCTGTGGAATGCTAGATAGCCTTAAAAAAGAAGTAAGTTATGCAATACGTGACAACATGATTCACCTTGTGGACATTATGATAAGTGAAATAGACCCATCACAGAAAGACAAATACCGCATGACTCCATTTCTATGAAGTATTTAAACGTCAAATGCATACCACCCAAAAGTGGAATGGTGTTTGCCAGGGGCTTGGCCAGGGGGAAATGAGGAGGTACTATTTAATGGGCATAAAGTTTCAGTTAAGCAAGATGAATAATAAGCTCCAGGACCTTCTGTAAAACATACTGATGTCAACAGTGATGTAATTTATGCTTAAAATTTGTTAAGAGAGTAGAACTCATATTAAATATTTTTACCACCTTAAATTTAAAAAATTATATATATATATATATATATATATATATATGCATAAATTCAGAAAACAGTCAGCAGAAATCCTCACAAAATTGATGAAGGACATAAACATTTAGATTCTGGAAACTGATCAAACCGAAAATAGAATGGGTCCAAAGTCACTTGCAACAAGAAAGATCATGACTAAACTGCAAACAATAAAAATATCTTCAAAGAAACCAGACAGTAATGTCATATAACCTGTAGAAGAACACCAGTTTGAATGACAGTACATTTCTCGTCTGAAAGTCATGAAGTCTCAAAGGAAATACAAGAGCAATCTCACATGTTGACAAGAACATTACTGTCAAACATGAATTCTATATCTGGCAAATTTATCCTTTAAGGATGAAGGAAAAAGAGAAACTTTCTCCGACAGAGGAAAACTAACAGATTTAGTCTACAGCACACATACCCTAAGGTAATGGCAAAAGGAAACTCCAGGAAACAAAGGTAATACATCACGAAAAGGCTTGGGTAGTCTTAAGGAACTGGGACAAAGAGAATGGTTTAAAATACGGGTGAATATAATGAACTATCCTTTCCTTCATGAGTTTCTGAAATCATATTTGGTAGTTGAAACAACAATCACACAGTATCATGTTATGCTTAATGTATGGAGAGGAATATTTGAGCAATTATATTTATAAAGTACAGAGGATAAAGGATCCTAAATGGAAGTAGGGTTTCAGGGTTTCACTTGAAGAAGTAAAAAGTCCACAACAGTAGGCTAGGTTCTATATGTTTATTGTAATACCTCAAGCAAACCTAAGAAAAGTATAACAGGGAAAAATCTATTGACACTATAAATAAATCATGATGTAATCTTTAAAATGTTCAAGTAATCCAGAAGAAGAAAACAAGAAAAAAGAAATGAGTAGCACAGAAAAAAAAAAATAAAGGAAAAAAAATATAGCAGACAAAAGCCCTAACATATCAATCACTACTTCAAATGTAAATAGTCTAAAAACACCAAATAAAATACTGAGTCCCAAGGCAGATGGAGGAAACAAAAAAATCAAACAAACAAAAGCACACCTTATGACCCAACTAAATAGTCTCTACAAGAAACTCACTTCAAACATAAATTTTTTCCACTTCCAATGATTTTATTTTTTTACTTAATTTTTATTTTATATTGGGGTATAGCTGATTTACAAGGTGGTGTCAGTTTCAGGTGTACAGCAAAGTGGTTCAGTTACAGGCATAAATTTTTAGGCAGATTGAAATAAAAAGAATGGAAAATATGTCATGCAAATATTGATAAAAATCATATCGGAGAAAGTGAACTTAATTGCAAAGAAATCTACAAGGGAGAAAGAGAGTCACTACGTGATCATAAAAGTATCCACTTATCAAGAAGCAGAGCAATCCTAAATGTATAGGCATCAAACAACAGAACTTCAAAATATGTGAAGCAAACCCTGGTACAGCTGAAAGAGAAAGACAAAACCCACAACAGTAAAGGAGGAATTAAACACGCTCCAATCGGTTATTGCTAGTACTAGACCAAAAATCAGCAAAATATAGAACTGAACCGCAGCATCAATCAACCTGATCTCCATGACATTTATGGACCAGTCCGCCCAAGAACAACAGAATACACATTTTTTTTTCAAGTATCCAAGGACATTCACCTACAAGCATAATATACTGGCTCATGACGCAAACATTCACAAATTAAAAACAAATTGAAATTGTACAAGGTATACGCTCTGACCAAAGCAAAATCAAACTAAAATTCAACAGACAACAGAAAAAATAAACAAACCAAAACCTCCAAACACTTGTAAAGTAACTAACAGACTTTAAAAAAACAAACAGGAAGCCTTAAAGGAAAATTTAAAAATACATATATCTGTAATGAACATGAAAATTCACCATATTGTTGTGAGATACAACTAAGCAGTGTCGAGAGGGAAATTTTAGTACTAAAATGCTTACAGTAGAAAAAGGAATGGTCACGTATTGATAATATAAGTTTTTTCCTCAACAAATTAGAAAAAGAAGAGCAAAATAAACCCAAAGCAAGGTATAAGGGAGAAAAGAATAAGAGCAAAACACTGCAAAGTTGAAAATAAGAAAACAGTAAAGAAAATCAAAGCAAGAAAAAGCTGGTTCTTTGATATGTGCAATAAACTGAAAAATCTCTAGCAAGACTGACAAAGAAGGGACGACATACCTCATCAGTGTCGGAAGTGAACAAGCATATCACTACAGCTGCTGTAGCCATTAAAAGGGTATGAGGACTGCAAGAAAATACATGCCAAAATGCCACTGAGATGAAATAGACCAATTACTTAAACACACACCACCAAAGCCATACATAGGAAACAGATAAACAAAATATTTCTATAACCATTAAATAATTGAATTGGCAATTTAAAACCTCCCACATACACACTCAAACACACACACAAAATCCCCAGGTCCAGTGATTTCACTGGAGAATTTTACCACACATCTTAAGCATTAACAAGTATTTTATACAATATCTTCCAGAAAAACAAAAGAAGAGGTAATCTTTCTCAGTGTATTTAATGAGGCCAGTATTACTACTCCAAAAATTAGACAAAGTCAGTACAAAAATAGAAAAATCATAGATCAATATTTCTCAGGAACTTTGACCAAAAAAATCCTCAAGAAATTATTAGCGCATCAAAGCCAGGCATGGATAAAAGAATCATACACCAGGACAAAGCTGTGGGGTTTTTAGGTTTGAAAGGTATTTTCTAGGTAATGTTTCAATATTTGAAAATCAGTCAGTGAAATCCGCTATATCAACAGACTAAAAAAGAAAAATCATATGATCATATCAGCGGATGCAGAAAAGGCAACCAATACAATTAAATACACACCTCCCCTCATGGGGCAGAAAAACAAACAAATTCTTAGCAATCTAAAAATAGTGAATTTCCACAACTTTATAAAGAGTATATAAAAAAAACCCTTACATCTAATGTTATCCTTATGGTGAATGACTGAATACTTTATCCCTACAATTGGGAAAATTGTGAGGATGTCTGCCATCAGTATGGTTATCTGACAGAGTACCGGTAGTTGTAACAAGCACAGCAAGGTAAAGCAAAGAGATAAAAAGTATACAGATGGAAAAAGAGGAAAACAGAAGGCCATATTTGTAAAAGACCTGACTATGGAAAAATTCTCAAGGAATCTATCAGAAAAAAAAAATAACAAACCCTCATAGAATTAATATGTGACTTCATCGAGGTTGTAAGGATATAGGATTGACACAAACAAATGAGAGTTGTATTTCTAGATAACAACAAACATATGTAAACAGAAATTAAAATAGAGTACCATTTACAATTGCTCCAAAGAAAATGAAATACTTTGGTATAAACCTAAAAACATATCTACAGGATCTGAATGCTAAAATTACAACATGCTAATGAACGACATTTAAAAAAAGACCAAACAAATGGAGATTCTTACTGTATTCACGGTTGGAAGAATCAACAGAATGAAGATGCCTATTCTCCCCAAATTCATCTGTAGGTTTAACAGTGTCTATCACGATGCTAGCAAGGTTGTTTGCACACAGAGGATAGTTTAGTCTAAAATTTATATGAAAAAGAAAAATATCTAGAATAGTGTAAAAATCTTGAACAAGAATAAAGCGGGAGGAATCACTCTAGTCAACATAAATGCTGAATATGCAGGCAAACTGAAGACAGCAGGATACTGGCAGAAGGAGAGTCACATGGAAGATCTGCACAGAATAAAGAACCCAGGAATATATCCGCATCAATATGACCCCGCCCCCGACTTTTTGACAAAGGTGCAAAAGCAACTCAATGCAGAAGAACAACCCTTTCTAGAAATAGTGTTGGAACAATTCCACATCCCTGGTCAAGTGAGTGAACCTTGATCCAAATCTCACACTTCATACAAAATCACCTCAGGTGAACACACCATTAAATGTAAATAAAACTATAACACTTTTAGAAAATAAAAACACACAGAATCTTCAGGAACTCTAGGGCAACATAGATTTCTTAGGTTTGAGAGCCAAATTACCATTCATAAAGGAAAAGTTGACAAATTAACTCTCATCAAAATGGAGAAATTCTGCTCGGTCAGAGACCTTATGATGAGGATGAAAGGACAAATTACAGACTGGGAGCAAACATCTGCAAACCGCATATCTGGTAAAGGACCTATAATTAGAATATATAAGCTCCTCAAAGGTCAGTAGTGAAAAACCAACCAACGAGAAAAGTCCAATGAGAAAATGGGCAAAAGACATTAACAGATATTTCACAAAAAGTGACAAACAAGCTCATGAAACTAATCAACTTCACTAGTCATCAGAGAAATGCCAGTCAAAATTACATGAGATAAAGTACACATCTATCACAATGGCTAAAATAAAATTGTAAAATTTAAACAGCAAACAAAATGGCAAGAATGCAGATACTCTTTTCTCTCTCATTCACTGTCAGCAGAAAGTTAAAATGGTACAGCCACTCTGGAGAAAAGACTGGTAATTTCTGTCAAAAGTGAATATACACTCACCATATGATCTGGCAATGATATTCCTGGGTATGTATCCCAAAGAAATAAAACTGCACACCTACACGATTGTACATGAACGCTCACAGAAGCATTCTTTTCAATCGCTTAAAATCGGAAGAGCCAAACTCTCAGTTGGTGAAGTATGAGAATAACTAAACCTGGTGTTTCTTTGTGGAAAGTAGCTGTTGAGGAATTCAGCGTTTAAAAATAGATTTCAAGGGATTGAGATTTTCTATTACTTCTCTCAATCTTGATAAGTTGTACTTTTCAAGGAAGCTGTCCATTTCATCTAAATCATCAAATTTATTGGCATAAAGCTGTCATAATTCTCCAAGATATCATTTTATCTTCTGTATGACTAGCAATATCTCCTTTCACCCCTAATATTGGTGGAATTTGTTTCTGACCTAGATAAGTCATACTGGGGGTTATTAATTTTATTAGTCCTTTGAAACAACTAAATTCAGAGCTTTAATGATTCCATTCTTTCTCCTTTTTCTCTCTCATTGATTTCTGAACTTATCGCGTTCTTTCCTTCCTCGGCTATGGCTTAACCCTTTACAGAGCATCACTGTTTGTGTCAGAAGTCAATTAATTTAATGGTAACCATCCACAATCGTCTCCGCGCTGTGTTTTAGGCTTTGAGGTGGGGAATGGGGGTGACCAAGAGTGTCTCTTACTCTAGAGCTTGATCCTTCCTTCAGACACTCAGCCTTTCTGTCTCAGCTGAACGTCTGGGGTTTTAGCAAGGTCACTTTACACTGCCTGCGCTGAAAATCCAACATCTCCCAACACTGTTCCGTCGGTTAGTATTATCTCCATTTCACTCTCGAGCCTTCAGTAGAGTCTTACCCACCACACATGCTGTCTAATCCTCCGTCAGGGAACAAAGGACAACTCCCCTTCTCTGAAAAAATGTACATCAACACAGAGTCCCTTTTTTCTCTGGTCCTGGGTCCTGCAAGTTCCAGCTGCTTCAGCAGCCCGAACTCTTAAAATCCAAATTCTTAAAGAGTCCTGTTTGCTTCCACCCTTGTGCTATAGTTAAGACGTTATTTCCAGTCAGAGGGCCAAGTTCAGTGTGAGATTCGCCTTCCATGTTTTCCTTCTGTCAGAGAGAGATTTCCTGATTTTTTTTTTTAATTGTCAAATGTCTGAAAACAAGTGTCTCATGGATTTTGTCCTGCTTTCTACTTGTAGATGGTGAGAAAGACAAATGTTGTATGGTTACCATATTTTAAATTTCATTCTCTCTCAATTGCAACACAGCAACAGAATCTGACCAATCACTAGCATTTGCCTCTTCCCCATCATCTATTCTGGCAAAATACGTATCTTAGACTAAAGCCAACTTTCTCACATACGTTTAAGCATTTCTTGACTCTTACCTGTATTTTGGGAAAGAATTCAAATTCCTGTGTTTTTCATGTAAACCTATTCAGATTCTGTACCCAAACTGCTTTTGCAACTTCACTTTCCTGTGCTCTTTCTGTAAAGTGGTTTCCACTGTTCCCTACACTGCTCAGGTTCTATGGTACCTCCATCAAAACTTCTCCCTGTGTTCAGTGGCTTCTTAGTTCCTTTCCCCACTTTTTTTCCCCTCTCAAACTCCTACTCCTACTTCCAGAGAGTGTAAATGACCTTTTCAGGTAAGTGATTCCTGAGTTCCAAATTTTAAAGGTAGTCATTCTATTCTATATGCTTTCAGAGCAACTGCCACATTACGTTTGGGTTTGTGATCAATCTGTTTGCCCAGTAATTCAGCCGAGTATAAAGCATTCTTCTTCTTCCCACCAATGGCACGTTCACCACATAACAATAAAAATCTACGCAACATAAAGTAAAACTTACCTTTACAAATGAAGAATCTGGATACAATATCCCTGACTTGTTGTATGAATATACCAGGAAATGAGAGTCTAAAAATGACCTAATTCAACCAAAATAATAATACTTCGTTGTAATAATAGCATTAGTAAAAGTAACTTCCAGAGTCATGAAATTAAACAAACTTACATTTCATTTTATAAGCTCAAATACGCAAAAATTAAATGGGCTCATCTCTCCGTTATCTAGCTTTCTTTCTGATAGCACATTATGTATATAAGAGAAAGCAAGAACCAGGATGACCGGATACCAGTGTGGGCACTGGAATGACACAGATTGCTGTCTAGTAAAATCCAGGACTTCCAGATTCCCTCAACAAAGTTTTCTTTTATAGATTCAACCATCAATACATCTCATGGCGTAAATCTCTTAGTTAAAATTTGCTAATAAGTAGCCATGGATTGATAAAAAAACAAACAAAAAAATACATGCTTATTTCATTAGCTTGTTTCTGTGAAGTTATGCTGTGCTACAAAGCACCCTCCAAATTCCCAGTGCCTTAAAATTACAATGAATGTTCTTCACAAGGTTACTGCAGGTTCAACTCCACATTGCCTTCATTCTGGAACCTAGGAAATGGCATGGTCCCTCCACAGAACATGCTTTTCTCGTAACAGAAGGAGAAAAATTGTAGAAGCACATGATAGATCTTAAAGCCTTTGTTTAGAAGCGGGATTCTAGTCTTTTGCTCAAATTTCATGTTATTTCTATAGAAAAACGTGACATAAACAGGGTATGGAACTAAAATCTTCTTACAAGGAGGATGGTGATTATCATGGAACAATCTAACATCGTTATTTACGGTAGGGATGAGACAGGCTGGGACCCGGGACCCTTTACTGGAGCGCTTGGCCTGGACATACGTCTCCTCGAGCAACAGAAGACAGAGGGACTCCAAGGGACTAAAACTAACTGCCTGCATGTGCAGTCTGGGTAATTATGAACAATAAGACACACAAAGGCCACAAACCGACTGCCACTCCGGAGGCGCCAGGAGCAAAAGCAGGGTACTTACTGCGCATGATCCCTGCACACAGCACCACCAGGCGAGTGGGCAGACCACCAATCGGCCCCTGGCTCACCCCATTTAAGGATCCAGCCCACCTTCCTCGGAGAGTGAGCCAGGGAACCTGTCACTTGTTTTCGCTCCCTCCTGCTGCAGCACGAGCCCCAACAAAGCCTTGCCTTAATTCCTTCTCTGGCCAGTTACCAATTTCTATCGATTAAGGAGTCCAAGGACCCTAGTCCATAACAGTGACACTGGGATTTCTCACGGATTCCAAACATCAAGAAGGTTTGAAGGCCAGAATGGAAGAGAAACTAGAGCATTAACAGAGTACTTTTTTCACCACTACTTTTTTTTCACCACTACTTTTCTTATCTCCTTCATGTCCTCTCATTCTTTTTTAAAAATTTTTAGTGAAGTATAGTTGATTTGCAATGTTGTGTTAGTTTCAGGTGTACAGCAAAGTGATTCAGTCATATATATATACATATATATATATATGCACACACACATACATCTATATATATTCTTTTTCAGATTCTTTTATCATACTAAGAAAAGTAAGTTGGACAAATATCCTATGATATCACTTATATGTAGAATCTAAAAAAAAATGATACAAATGATCTCCTTTATAAAACAGAAATAGACTCACAGACATAGAAAACAAACTTATGGTTACCAAAGGGGAAAGGAGGGGAGGGATAAAATTAGGAGTTTGGACTAAACAGATACACAATACTGTATGCAAAACAGATAAACAACAAGGACCTGCTGTATAGCACAGGGAACTATATTCAATATCCTGTAACAATCTATTTCCTCTCCTTCTTGAAAACTTTTCCTTTTCTTCAATTCAAATAACAAAACCAGAGAGGTTCCCGGAGAAAAACTGGTATCTGTCAGTTTATATTCCACATATATTCAAGGAAAAACTGCATGGGCTGGGTTGGTTTAGGTGCAAGCATCTAGAACGTGAATTCTGAAACAAGGGCAGAGCCACCTTTTAATAACTGTAAGCATTTAAATGGAGGTGGTGGAAGTGGGAATCCAGAAGTACTTCCCAGGAAAAAGAAATTAGAGATTAAAAACCTTAACAGATATTTGACAAGCATTATTAAAAGGATAAAAATTTTGTTTGCGAGTTTATTCATCCTGGGCCCTTTTTCAAAGGCATACTTTTGGCTTCTGTATGAAACAACAAAATAGTCTGCCTTAATCAGTGACATAACAAAAATACAAATGAGCACTGAAAGAAAAACAATGTCCAATGAAAGGAAAATGAACAATAAAAAGCATGCAAAGCTTAAAAGTTAGTTCCAAATGAAGTAGCATTGATGAACAAAATAATCTTAATTTCAAGAGAAATGAATAAGCATTCCAAGGAGATCATTCTAAGAGAAAAAAGTATACTCTGAAACTAAAACACATGACAGTTAATATTAAATAACTCAATAAATGTATCGAAGAGAATTTGCTTACTGTGAACAGAATTATAGGTCTAGCCAACAGAAAACAAATGCTGGTAAAATGCATGTCAAAAATAAAGATTTGATCATAGTTGTAGAAAAAACTATGATATGGAACACAGACAAGTAAGACCCAGGATGAAAGCAATGATTTCCCATAGAAGAAAAAAGAATGCGTAGGGACTGAAAATTAAAATGAAAAATTTAGGGACTTGGGATATATTAGGGAGTATTAATGTAATACACACACACACACACACACACACACAAACTCACACACACACACACACACACTCACACTCACCCACACACAGAAACTGCTGGACAACTCACTTCACACAGACTATATCAAATTGCAAAAATTTATAGAAAAGAAATATGACTCACAAATTCTACACATTGCCAAATGTCATTCAGTTATGAGAACAAGAAAGACATCTGCAGACATGCACCGATTCGGGAAGCATGCCACCTGCAGATTCCATCTGAAGAAAATAATCTGAAGTTATTCTAACTAAACGATACCTGAGTCAGCATAAAGCTGCAATAAAAAAAAAAAGTAAAAAGAAACTTTGAAGAAAGTTGGAAAATGCAATACTGTTGTTAAAGAAACTGAAAGCTGTGAATTTACATCTTAAGTGGAAAAAGAATTTTAAGAAATACTATACGAATGTGATGCTATCACTTCTAACAGACACAAGAGAGGAATCTGAGAACCTAGGATAGAAAATATGAATATAATGATTTTATGAAAATTTCATTTTTATAGCAATAAATCCCAAAAACAAAGGAAGAAGACAATCAATAGTGTAGGTGGCATAATTGCAACATATAGAGGAGATAAAGTGTTAATATCTACAGAAAACAAAACTTCCCACGATAGATCATGGAACAAAAACCAGAAAAACAGAAAGATAAAGCCATAGATTGAAAATAAATAACTCAAAACAAATGAATAAAAAATAACGACTGCCCCGCTCCCGGCAAAAAAACAAAAACAAAAAAACACCAAAATCTCAGGAAAAGCAAGTCAATGAGAACGGTCAGTAAACACTGGAAAAGACACTAAGTGTTATTAATAACCAGTGAAGTGCATATTAAAACAACAATAAAACAGCATTTGTCATCCACTAATTAACAAAAATAAGTGTGTGAAGATATTCATTTTGTCGAGAATGTGGAGAACAGAAACACTTTTAAGCTATTGGCATGAGTAAAAATTGGTTATAAGGCTTTTGAAGAAAAAAACTGGCATTATATAGCACTTGAGAAATTTCTTATTTATAATCCATCAATTTCACTGGGGCCCAGGAAGTCATGGTCAAGGATGTCCATGATAGAGCTGTTCTTGCTGTAAATATGGGAGGATAAATAATTAATGGAATATATTCATTTTATGGCTACATATGCATTTTAAAAAACAAACCCGTTTTGCACACATCATTATGAATGAATCTCAACAAATAATATTATGCAAAATGTTGCACAACGAACACTAATAAGTATAAGGCCAACTGGCCCGAGGCAGGGGAACACAATCAGATTCACAGGTTGCATCAGACCAAAATTCTCCGGACCACCCAGTTCCAGAAACTGCCCTGGAGACATTCCGGACCACCCAGTTCCAGGAACTGACCTGGGGACTTTGAACCCAGCCCAGCCTTCCCGCCTTTCGAGGGGCGGGACCAACGGTCCCCCAGGATACCCGAAAAGACCACCAAATAAGGAATACCCTGCGCCCTCCCAGATTCACCACACCCCTTTCCCTTCTTCCCCTATAAAATCTTGCCCAACCCTCGCCGGGGTGCGACTTCTCTGGCCCCTTTCTCTCGGACCAGTGAACCTCGCCCGGGAGCGCTCCCTAATAAAGCTCACTTGAAGCTTTCCTCTGTTTCACGGTGCCCTTTGTTAAGATCCAACCTTACATTTGGTGCCGAAAACCGGGAGGGGTACCAAGCCCCGCGGGTTACGGTGCGGGCCGCTCCTCCCCTCCCCCAGGAGACAAACAGGGAACCTCTACTCATCCACCCGATCCGGCAGAAAACGGGGTAAGTCCCCCTCCCTAGTTCCCTCCGACCCTCAGAGTCCCTGCCCACCGGACTCCCTGTCTTTAATCGCGGCCGCGTCAGGGATTCCTCCGTCCTCTCTCCGGGCCTCGGGCAACTGTGGAGACGTCCCAATCGCCTGACCGCCCTCCGACCTGCCGTGAATTGGAGATTGAGACCCGGGACGCCTCTCTCCCTCTCCATTCACTCAGGGACGGACTGGGGGTCATGGGAACCTCGCAATCGAAACCAGATCCTAAGACGCCCCTGGGGTGTCTCCTAGCCAATTTTACAGCCCTCGGCTTCTCCCAAGATCTCCGTTGCCGACGGCTTATTTTCTATTCCACTGTGGCCTGGCCACAATATCCTCTAGACAATCAATCCTGAAGGGACTTTCGATTTTAACATCCTCCGTGATCTAGATAATTACTGCCACAGGACGGGCAAATGGTCCGAGGTCCCCTAGGTTCAGGCCTTCTGGTATTTGCGCTCCCGCCCCTCCCTTTGCGTCAATTGTTCTACCTCTCAAATCCTCCTTGCCAAACAAACATCTCCTCCATCCAAAACCTCAATCCCCTTGGATTCCTCCCCACTAACCGACCCTCCCGAATCTCTTACCACTCCCCCCTTCAGAACTCCTCTCCAACCCTCACCCTACCCTGAAGCGGTCCCTCCTCCTCCCGAACCCGCTCCGGCCCCTCCAACCGCTCCCCCGCCTCCCTCAACGGTTTGTCCTCCCACGCCCCTTGCTTACGCGCTCTCAAGACTCCCAAGATCCAAATCTCCTCTGCCCTCTGAGGGAGGTAGCAGGAGCCGAAGGACTGGTCAGAGTCGATGTTCCTTTTTCTCTCCAAGATCTCTCTCAAATAGAAAAGCGATTAGGCTCCTTTTCTGCCGACTCTTCCTGCTACATCAAAGAATTTCGCTATTTATCTCAAGCTTACTATCTAACCTGGCACGATATCTTCGTGGTTCTGTCCTCTACCTTAACCCCTGACGAAAGGGAAAGAATTCAAACTGCTGCCCGAAACCATGCAGATCAGGTTCACCTTACCGGCAACTCCATGCCTGTCGGAGCGACTGCCGTACCTGGCACCGATCCAGGCTGGACTTATCAGGATGGCCAAGATGGCCGCCGTAAACGCGACCTCACGATCCAGTGCCTCCTGGCTGGCATGCAGGCTGCCGCTCATAAGCTAGTCCATTTTGAAAAACTAAAAGAGATAACCCAAGAACCTAACGAAAATCCAGCTATCTTTCTCAATCGCCTCTACACCGGCTGGATCCCGACACCCCGGCAGGGGCAGCGGTCCTAACCACCCATTTTATCACCCAATCAGCCCCGGACATCCAAAAGAAATTAAAACGGGCAGAAGACGGCCCTCAAACCCCTATTCGAGATCTGGTAAGAATGGCCTTTAAACTCTATAATGGCCGTGAGGATTTGGCAGAATCCAGCCGACAGGCTCGGATGCACCAGAAGGTGGCCCTCCAAACCCAAGCTCTTGTAGCCGCCCTAAGGCCGGCCATCTCCCATGGATCACAGCATCCACAGGGTCCGCAAAAGGCAACCCCGCCGGGGGCCTGCTTCAAATGAGGAAAAGAAGGCCATTGGGCTCGCCAATGTCCCAGTCCCCAACCTCCTTCTAAGCCCTGTCCCAGCTGCGGGCCAACGGGCCACTGGAAGAGTGACTGCCCTACGACTGGCCCTCTCTCAGCGTCTCCACGGGGGGGGGGGGGGGGGGGGGGGGGCAGGCCGACCCAACGGCATTACCACTCGAACTGCTGGGATTGGCTGACGACTGACGTCGCCCAGACTCGAAGACCCCCATCACCCTCGCCGAGCCCAGGGTAACGCTACAGGTAGCGGGTAAGTCCATCTCATTTCTGGCGGACACGGGGGCTACCTATTCGGTCCTGCCTACTTATTCCGGGCCAGTTTCTCCTTCCCAGATCTCGGTCATGGGTATTGATGGCAAACCATCCTTCCCACTCCAGACCGGTCCACTCCCATGTCATATCGAAGGACTCCCTTTTACTCATTCCTTCTTAGTCATACCATCCTGCCCAGTTCCCTTGCTAGGCCGAGATGTCCTTTTCCACTTAGGGGCCTCCCTCCAGCTTGTTAGACTTGACCCTAAGGTCCCCTCCTCCCAACTCCTGCTTCCTCTTCTCGGCCTGTCTCTAGAACCCTCCCCCTCCTATCCCCCTCTTCCAATCACACCGAACCCAATCAATCCCCAAGTCTGGGATACTTCTAAGCCCATAATAGCAACACACCATTCCCCCGTCCTCATCCGCCTAGAGGACCCCTCCAAATTTCCATCAAGGCCCCAATTTCCCATCTCTGAGACTCACCTTAGGGGCCTACAACCTATTATCACCAGACTCCTAAACCAGGGACTCCTTATCCCCACTGACTCTCCCTGCAACACCCCCATCCTGCCTGTCCGCAAGGCCTCTGGGGATTATCGCCTGGTCCAGGACCTCCGACTAATCAATGAGGCCATAATTCCTCTCCACCCAGTAGTACCAAACCCATACACCTTGCTCTCCCATATCCCCCCATCCACAACCCACTTTACGGTTCTGGATCTCAAAGATGCCTTTTTCACTATCCCCCTACATCCCGACTCCTATTTCCTCTTCGCCTTTACCTGGACGGGTCCGGATACTCATACTTCCAGTCAGCTCACCTGGACAGTTCTTCCCCAGGGCTTCCGCGACAGTCCTCACCTCTTCGGTCAGGCGCTCGCACGGGACCTCACTTCCTGCTCCCTTACCCCCAGCACACCCCTTCAGTATGCAGATGACCTCCTCCTTTGTAGCCCATCTCTCAGCCTCTCAAGACAACATACTGCAGATCTCCTCAATTACCTTGGCCCTCGCGGTTATCGGGTCTCCCCAGCCAAGGCTCAGTTATCTGTATCTTCTGTAACCTACCTGGGGCTCCACCTTACTCCTACCACAAAAGGTCTAACAGCCGATCGCACCCGGATTATCCGTGAATTCCAGCCTCTGGAAACAGCGGAACAAATTCTCTCCTTTTTGGGCCTTATAGGATTTTTCCGACACCGGATGCCTAACTTTGCTCTCCTCGCTAAACCCTTATATCTAGCCGCTAAAGAAACCCCTCAAGGACCCCTCTCCTCTCCTTCCGCCGTTCAGCAGGCCTTTCTCACCCTCCGTAACGCTCTGATATCTTCTCCTCCCCTTTCTCTGCCCAACCCAAACCGACCTTTTCACATTTTTGTGGATGAACGGGCCGGAATGGCCACTGGACTCCTTGCCCAGCCTGTAGGGCCTTCCTACCGCCCCGTGGCTTACCTCTCCAAACAGCTAGACCCAACCATGCGGGGATGGCAACCATGCCTTCGGGCCCTAGCAGCGCAGCTGAACTGACCAAACAAACACTCAAATTGACTCTGGCCCACCCACTAAGCGTGCTTTCCTCCCACCGGCTGGTCGACCTCCTAGGCCACAAGTCTCTCTCCCTCCTGGGCCCCTCCCGCATCCAGGAGTTCCACCTACTATTCATTGAAAACCCAGCTATTTCTCTTGATCTCTCCCCTCGCCTGAACCCGGCTTCCCTCCTGCCTATCTCTGGCACCGGGGGTTTTCCATCCCATTCCTGCCCTCATGTCATAGAACCCTTCAAACCACCAAGAGAGGGACTCTTTGACACCCCTCTTTCAAATCCGGACCGCACTCTCTTTGTGGACGGTAGCTCAATACTCGGTCCTGATGGACGCCGACAGGCAGCCTATGCGGTGGTAACTATCTCAACTATTATCAAGGCTAACAGCCTCCCAGAAGGGACAACCTCTCAAAGGGCTTAACTGATAGCACTCACGCGAGCCGTCGACCTCTCTAAGGGCCAAAGGGCCATCTTTCTCCCTATGGTCGCAGGCATTTCCCTAGCCTCCTCTCTCGTTGCTGCGGGCATCGGGGGAGGAGCCCTAACACACAGTGTCTCAACATCCCGTGACCTAGAACAGAAACTCCAGCTAGGCATCCAGGCTTCTGCCGCCTCCATCACCTCCCTCCAGCGCCAGATCACCTCAGTAGCCCAAGTTGCCCTCCAAAATAGACGAGCCCTGGATCTCCTGACGGCCGACAAAGGAGGTACCTGCCTCTTCCTACAGGAGGAATGCTGCTATTACATCAATGAAACAGGATTCGAAGACAACGTAAGACAACGTAAAAGCCCTCCATCGCTTAAGAGAAGAACTCCAACGCAAACACCAACAGTCCGCCTCCCCAATTCCCGATTGGTGGCGATCCACCCTCTATACCTGGCTAACACCAATCTTAGGCCCCTTAATTCTCATCTGTATCTTGTTCATGCTTGCTCCCTGTTTTCTTAGGTTCCTTCGCAGGCGCATGGAGGAAGTCTCTCTGGTGGCCACAAACCAAATGCTCCTCGGTCCTTACACCTTGCTTCCTACAGAACCCCTCACTGGTCTCCCCTAAGCCTCGGACCTCTGGTCACCCGACTCCCTTTTCGACGCCCCCACTCAGCATGAAGTAGCCAGAGATCAGAACGCCGCCCCATTACACCAAAGATGTCGGGATGTAAGGCCAACTAGCCCGAGGCAGGGGAACACAATCAGATTCACAGGTTGCATCAGACCGAAATTCTCCGGACCACCCAGTTCCAGAAACTGCCCTGGAGACATTCCGGACCACCCAGTTCCAGGAACTGACCTGGGGACTTTGAACCCAGCCCAGCCTTCCCGCCTTTCGAGGGGCGGGACTAACGGTCCCCCAGGATACCCGAAAAGATCACCAAATAAGGAATACCCTGCGCCCTCCCAGATTCACCACACCCCTTTCCCTTCTTCCCCTATAAAATCTTGCCCAACCCTCGCCGGGGTGCGACTTCTCTGGCCCCTTTCTCTCGGACCAGTGAACCTCGCCCGGGAGCGCTCCCTAATAAAGCTCACTTGAAGCTTTCCTCTGTTTCACGGTGCCGTTTGTTAAGATCCGACCTTACAATAAGTACCTATTGCTCACACTTGTGGGTCATGTGTGGGTAGCCATGGCAGCTCTGCTAATTGTGGCCAGGCTTGCTCAGTGGTACAGGATTCAGCTGAATGTTGGCTGCTGTAGGGATAAATAGAGCACCCTGGCTGTGATCCACGTGTCTTTAATCGTCCAGCAAGCTAAGCCCGAGCATATTCTCATGGCGATGACAGACAAACAAGATGGAAAGCAGAAAAGCTTTCTGTCAAGTCTGTGTTGGAATCAAGGCAGCCAACATCTCTCTGGCCAAAGTAAGTGACATAGCCCCAAACTGGTCTAGTAATTTGCCAGGCCCCCAAAGTAAAATGAAAATGCGGGGCCTCTCATTCAAAAGTTCTAAGAATCTCAGGATAGCATCAGAAGAGCATGAATCCAAGCACAGAGCCCTTCTAACCTTGGGCTCTTCACACCCATGAAGAATGAGTGTGAGGTAGTTGTTGAGTTGTATACACTCCACCTCTTGATGAGAGAACCTCAAAGTTATATGGCAAGGAGTGAAAATACAGGGAAAGGTAAAGAACTGGGGTCACTTTTGTGATTCACCATGTTAAGGTCCACCCTTACCTACCCTTCTGATCCACCATAACAAATTGTATAATGGAATATACACTCTTGTGCCATTCATGTCTATTTGAAGGATGCATCAAAACATGATTTTTATTGCTCTTTAGACATATGGATGAAAGACCCTAAAAATATGGCAGAAGAATATGTGTCAATATCATAATGGTAATCGGCACTGGGGGGTGAGACGATTGAAGAGGTCTGGGTATGGGAATAATAGATTTCATTATTATGGCCATGTACCCTTTTTTTTAATATGTAGGAAAAATGCTTATATGTGCATCATTCATGGTAAGAACTTAATTGTTTATACTAATCTCAGAATTTTCCTTTTTTATTTTTATTCATTCATAGAAAAAAAAATATAAAAAATAGCATGCTAATATAAACTACGGACTTTGGGTGATAATGAATGATGTGTCAATGCAGGGTCATCAGTTACAGCAAATACATCACTCTGGTGGGGAATGTTGATAATGGAGGAAGCTATGCACGTGTGGGGTGTAAGGATATACGGGAAATCTCTGCGCCTTCCACTCACTTTTGTTGGGAACCTAAAACTGCTCTAAAAAATAAAGTATATTAAAATGAGAAGAAATAATAATGAGAAAACTACGTGAATAGGCAAACCCCATACAGGAAAATGAACTAGCCAATAACTATTTAGAGAAATCATTTAGGGAAATACAACCTGACATTAAGATGAGATACAACATTTTAGTACATCACGCATGCTTTTGGAAATCTAAACTGCTACGGTTTTTAGAAAGTAACTCGCAATATCTCTCAAAATCTTTACATGCTATAAAATGTGAGTAATAAAGAAGGCCTACCTTAGAGGTGGTTGTGAAAATTAATCAGTTACTACCTGCAAATTGCTTAGAAATACGCCTGGAATATGGTACGTGCTCAATAAATGTCAGTTGCTTTCATTATTATTATTTATTATTATTACTATTACTACTATTATCAGCACTCATCCTGCTTGATCCAGAAGCCCACTTATTAATATCAAGACTATGAAACAAAATCTCCCTGGAAATAACTTCATTACCCATCAATATTACATACTATGGGATCTCATCCATTAAAAATGAGTAAAAATTTATACATAGAGCAAGAAAGTAAGTGCCATTATTAGATAAGACCTGACACTCGCAGAACACTATTTCCATTTGTGCAAGAAAACAAAACAAAACAAAAAAAACCCTTTTCTGGTAGGTTTCTATATGTTTTATTTCAGGTAAAGATGAAATTTAAAATAGAAAATCATGGAATGATACACACAGGATATTGATACTGGTTTCCTCACAGAGTGGAAGTAGAAAACTGAAGAGATTAAAAATATATCCTATAGCAAAATGAGACAAAACTAGAGTGTAATATCAAATAAAATGCTTAAAAATCATATAATTATGTAAAATGACATGAAACAAATAAAATTAATCATGGACAGATAAACTTATTCCCTTGATAGCTGCAACTGTAATTATACTTTAAGGAGTTACATAAAATGATTTTCATGTGTCTGATATACTTTAATACTTATATCATTAAATTACAGTTGGGTTTGAATATTAGATTTAAAAATCTAAAGATAAAGACTCGAAATTCTAGTCTGACATGAATCACCAAGAAAACTTAACATATTAAATAAATATAACATTTATGCTCTTGCATATTTAGGCTCTAAATTTAGGCTCAATTTAAGGTAGTCACTGTAAAAATGTAAGAAACTAAAAACAACTGTATGAAAAGAAGCATGGCCACTTACTGTTTTTCAAGGTGGAGAGTGTATGTTTTCCTGTCAATTTTGATGGCATAGGTGACCTACAGCAAAGTAGTCAGAGAGAATGTAATTATTAGATATTTCAAATCCTTAAAAGTCAGAAGCCCTAATTTTTAAAAATATATGTACTCTTTCATATAAGCATGTATTGTATCATGAGTGTATCAAAATTATATATATATATAATTATAGTTACAGTTATCTTTCTTCAATCTTGGAATGTGTGACAGAATTAATCATAATCAAACTTACATAAAATCTAGGAGTCTAAATCTATTTCAAAAGTAAGAGCATAAGTCATTAGCATTTAACTATCATAATCAAATTTTTAACTTCAAATGGTTACATTTAGAAATGCTGAGTAACCTTTGAAGGAACTTGAATTTTATTATCTTTTCCTACTTTGCAATTTCTAGGGCAAATAAATGGAAAATTAAACAATACAAAGCAAGTCCCCTTTTAAGAGGAAACTAAAATTAAACTAAAATCTGATGTTCACCTAAAGACACCATTAAGAAAGTTAAAAGGCAATTCCTAAAGAATGATATTAGCAATTCACATCCAATTGGCCAATCCACATTTGTGTATGTCTTATTTCTAACAGTACATCTTTTCCTTCTCCTTTTCGTTTTCCTTAGTCTATCTCACCAAAAGTTCTGTTTTATATTCTTCTCAGAAATCAACTTTTGACATTGTGAATCCAGGCTACTTCAGCTTACTTTTGTCTTTCATTAATTCTACTTCTTAATTTAAGCAGCATCTTTAAGAATTTTAAGGTTATAATTATTTTTCTAATTTTAAATTGCTGACCATTTTTTGTCGCTTGTTTAATTATTTGTGGTTATAAATTATGCTCCTATACCATCTTCAGAGTGGAATTCAAATTTTTCTTTGTAATTTCTTCATTCTCGTTCATTGTTTATTATTTAATATCCATTGTGATTTATGATTTCTCCTTCAACCCGTGAATCACGTAGAAGTATACTTTTAAATGTCCAAATACATTTTTCAGTTATTCTGTTAAGTTTTAACCTAATTGTATTGTTGACAGATGATGAGTTCTGTACTATCCATATTTGCGTTTATTTATTTATTTTCCTTGCTGTGGTCAATTCTGTTGAATGACACTATATGTTCTTGAAAAGTATGAGAACTAGTCTTGAGAAGCATTATTTACAACGGAGATAGAGCATTAAGTGCAGCTTGATTAGAAAAGCTCTTATCTATTTCTGGGGATACCGACAACTCTGGGTGTTTCTGACTCTCGCCTGAAGAGGGCAGTAAGATTTATAATGCACTGTGTAGGGTTCAAAACTCCCCTGGCCAAGGTTAGCTTCCGTTGTGTTTCCCTACCTAGTTTGACAAGACTGGCTTGGCTACTTAAAAAGTCACTGAAAGCTTTGCAAGGAGCTCTCCCAAAGCCAAACTTCCTCCCATAAATCTTGTGATTTCAAGCCAGAGACTCAGCGTGTTCCGGGAGCACAGAGGTTGGGTTCGCGGAGAGCTAGCTCATTGCGGATGCTTCCTGGATTCCTGACATTTGCCTGAATTCTCTTCGTCTTGCTGCACCAGGGGTTTTATCATTTACTAAAAGCCTCACGTGTGATATCCCTAGACTCTAGCAAGTCTTAACATAGAACAGAAAGGGGAAAACAATACACAAACTTCATTGGGTTCACTTTATCCATCAATAAAATGTTTCTTTTTGTTGTTCAAATTTTCTTTCTCTTTATGAAGAATTTTATGGTCAATCATAAAATTGAGAAAAACATTTTAAGATCTCCCTATGGAAATGGATTTGAAAATGTCTCCCTGTCGTGCTATCAGTTTTCATTTTATATATGCTGAGGACATTTTGTTAAATTCATACAAATTTAGAATTTTTATATGTTACCTAGGAACTGAATATTTTATTATTATTATGTAACGATGCTTATCTCATAATGGTGTGTGTGTGTGTATGCATGCGCACACGTGTGTGTACCAAATACTGTCTTTTTCCTGCTATCATCATGGATCCTCATGTTTTCTTTTGGTAGCATCTTCCCAGTGTACGTTATACTCTCCTAAACATTTCAGCGTCTCCAGATATTCATGTTGGGGGTGTGACAGCTTTTATAAATACATAATCGCTGGTGTTTCTTGGTACCACAGAGTGAGCCAGTCAGAAGTAGACCACTCTATAAAACCTGCCCCAGTGTCTAGTACAGTTTTTCAGCTGGCATTTGAGGACATTCCTCTCCGATCTTGCCACTGAGGTTCTAATCAATGGATTCCTCTCCCATCCCTGTGTGTGTTTACATCAACACTTCTTCCTTCTTGAAAACAAACTGTCCTATCTAAAGCTACTAATTCTTATTAAAAAAGAAGTCAAAACCAGAAAGAAACTGACAACTAACAAAATGATTCAAGTAGTCAATATACAGAAAGATATCTTTTGTTAAGGTTTAACCAAAAAATACCTGTTAAAAGTGAAGCATTCACTAGGATGTACACAAGAGCAAAGATGAGAAGACTGAAGAGACCTGGAGAGGCCTCAGGAAGATAGGCGTCACTATTTCTGTTAATGGGAGTCAAATATAATGCAACTTTTCTGGTAGACATTTTTCAATGCTTATCAAAATTTTTTATAGTGGTTTGCCTGTTGATCCTATTGACTATTCAGGAAGGTTTATGAAACTACCTGCATGTATAAAATTTGAAATACTATATGATGTTACACATAAGTTACCATGAAGTTAGGAAAAATAATGACAGGGCTGGATTTATTATCATAAAAATAAATCCTAACTCTACACATAAATGAAAAACCCAATTACAAATCTCATAAATGATCATTAAAAGTATATGTGCATGTGTGTATGTATGTCTCTAAAACTTCATTCCCTTCAAACTTACTGCCTTTAGAAAGTGAGGCAGCCATTCACTTACTTAACGTCTCTGTACTGTCTAGATTTAATTTTACAATGTACACGCTTTACTATTCTAAGCAGATCAGAAATAACATTACTTTTACTTTTTACAAAGATTTATATATGCCTATGTATGTAAATACAGGCATGAAGATACGCTTTATACACTGCCATTTTAAAACCATGCTACAAGCTAAAGATTAGTATGGCCTCACTTACATAGAAGGTATTTTAAATGTAGAAATTATTTTTACTTATTTATTTATTTTTTAGAAAGTATTTTTAAACGTACATCTTTTCTAGAAAACAGTCTACGGTAGACTGTAGACTCCATTTTGTGGGATAGGAATTCGGGGCATTTCTTTTCTCTGAGTCTGTGTTTTAAAATTGTTTTGTAACGTTCATATATTACTTGGGAAATGAAAACAAAACACTTGCTCTCCCTCAGACAAAACCAAAACGTCTCTTGAACACTGTCATTAGGACACAAAATTTCATGAAGGGGTATGCATGAATTGATTTGGGTCTTGCAGTCCAGTAAAAATAAAATACTCATATCTTTTAAGTGATTTCTTAATTACATGCGTTTCTGAAACACCGCCGTCATTGGTGTTTGTCCCAGTCTTCTGTGGCACTGTAATTTGTAGAAGTGATGTTTCAGTGTCTGCAGTAAGGAAAACAAGTGTGAGCGTTCCCCAGCGCACAGCAGCATCCTTATCCTTCTCTTACTTGTCCTCTCCTATCACATCACTCGTGGATCTTCCAAGCCCGAGCGCACGCACGCGCACACACACACAATCATACTGCGCAGGGTTCCAGGAAGAGGCTCCTCTAGAAGTGGGAGTGTTACTACCCCACCACCGTCCAGAGACCCTCGGGGCTGGCTGACCTCAGCCCTGGGTAGGTGAAGAAGGGCTGCTCCCAGGACCCCATCCAGGCTCCCTCCTCCCCCCACCTCCCTGGAAGACAGGCGCCCCCTCTTGCAGTGCAGGGTCTCGGAGTGAGGGACAACTATCTCAGTCCTGCTCAGAGCCCTCCGACCAGCGGGCCCGCCAAGACCCTGAAACTGGTTGGGCTCGGACCTGACGCCGGACTCTCCCCAGCCTGGCCTGGGCTTCTGCAGCAAGGAGGGCGACGACCCCCGTGCCAAGGGACCCTGCGACGACGGGCCACCCTCCTATCCAGCAGGGTCCTCACTTACGATGGCCCGCGGAGGTCAGCCGACCCAGCCCTGAGAGGAGCAGCAAGAGAAACAGCATTGGGCCGGCCTCGCCACCGCGATGGCGGTTGACTGGAAACCGCAGCTAGCGCGCGAGGCCCTGCGCTCTAGGTCCCGTCGGGGAGGGGCGGGAGCGGAGGGGCGGGGAGGGAGGGCAGAGAGGGCGGAGGGGCGGGGCTGGGAGGGAGGGCAGAGCAGAGGGGCGGGGCGGGATGGGCGGGGCTGGGAGGGAGGGCGGAGCGGAGGGGCGGGGCGGGGCGGGGCGGGACTGGAAGCCTGGAGCAGAGGGGCTGGGAGGGAGCTGAGGGGCTAGGCTGGAGACTAAATCTCGAGGTGCCAGGGATACAGAGAGTTATTTTCCATAATGCTTATGATTGCAACAGATGACTACAAAGTACTTAAGAAAAACATCCCTGGAATGTAAAGCTGGCAAGAGTCGCACTTAATTTTCAAAAAGATTTACACCTTCAAGAGACAGAGAAAGGATTAACAATTACATGTTTTTAAAGGAAGTTGTCTAAGAAAAGGGAGTGTCTGTGTGCCTGTGCCTGTGCCTGTGTGTGTGTGTATGTGTGTGTGTGTGTGTGTGTGTGTGTGTGAGAGAGAGAGAGAGAGAGAGAGAGAAAGAAGAGTCCTTTTTCATTTTCATTTCTGGTACCAGAGAAAATTAATGTTTTATTTTATAGATTTGGTTTACCCTTATAATAGATATAGAAAAGACAGGTTTGTTGACTACTTTATATGAAGGTTTCTGAAATTGTTAATGACTAGGCAACTGAAATTATAGTGGCAACACATTTACCAGAAGCAGATTTGTACAGGAGTTGGGAGATAATAAGTTTGGTTGAAGATATGTTGAATTTCAGGCATTTGTGGACTATCAGGTATTCAACAGGTTGTTGGAAATAAAAGTATGGATCCCTAGAATTTGAACTGAATACATAACTTTGCAAATGACATCATACTATACATAGAATAGTACGTAGCCTTCCAGCCCGGTCAGACAACTCCAATCCTTCCCCGCCCCAGTCCCGCCCCACCCCGCCCCGCCCCAGTCCCGCTCCACCCCGCCCCGCCCCAGTCCCGCCCCACCCCGCCCCGCCCCTCCGCTCCCGCCCCGCCCCGCCCCTCTGCTTTGCCCTCCCTCCCAGCCCCGCCCCTCCGCCCTCTTTGCCCTCCCTCCCCGCCCCTCCGCTCCCGCCCCTCCCCGACGGGACCTAGAGCGCAGGGCCCCGCGCGCTCGCTGCACGGTTTCCAGTCAACCGCCCTCGCGGTGGCGAGGCCGGCCGGCCACGCAATGCTGTCTCTCTTGCTGTTCCTCTCAGGGCTGGGCCTGCTGACCTCCGCGGGCCATCGTAAGTGAGGACCCTGCTGGATAGGAGGGTGGCCCGTCGTCGCAGGGTCCCTTGGCGCGGGGGACGTCGCCCTCCTTGCTGCAGAAGCCCAGGCCAGGCTGGGGAGAGTCCGGGGTCGGGTCCGAGCCCGCCCAGTTTCAGGCCGCTGGCGGGCCCGCTGGTCGGAGGGCTCTGAGCAGGACTGAGATACTTGTCCCTCACTCGGGGACCCTGCGCCGCAGGAGGGGGCGCCTGTCTTCCAGGGAGGTGGGGGGAGGAGGGAGCCTGGATGGGGTCCTGGGAGCAGCCCTTCTTCACCTACCCAGGGCTGAGGTCAGCCCACCCCGAGGGTCTCTGGACGGTGGTGGGGTAGTAACACTCCCACTTCTAGAGGAGCCTCTTCCTGGAACCCTGCGCGGTGTGATTGTGTGTGTGTGTGTGTATGTCTGTGTGCGTGTGTGTGTGCGCGTGCGTGCGCTCGGGCTTGGAAGATCCATAGGAAAGGACAAATAAGAGAAGGATAAGGATGCTGCCGTGAGCTGGGGAACGCTCACACCTGTTTTCCTTACTGCAGACACTGAAACATCACTTATACAAATTACAGTGCCACAGAAGACTAGGACAAACACCAATGACGGCGGTGTTTCAGAAACGCATGTAATTAAGAAACCACTTAAAACGTATCACTATTTTATTTTTACTGGACTGCGTGAGGGAAACGATAGTTCATTATATTTACCCGTATTTTAAACCCTTCTGTTTGTCCCAGTTCCTTAAGACTACCTAAGCCTTTTTGTGATGTATTACCTTTGTTTCTTGGAGTTTCTTTTTGCCATTATCTTAGAGTATGTGTGCTGTAGACTGAATCTGTTAGTTTTCCTCTGTCAGAGAAAGTCTCTCTTTTTCCTTAATTTTTAAAGGATACATTTGCCAGATGTAGAATTTATGTTGGAAAGTAATGTTCTTATCAACATTTGAGAATTGCTCTTGTATTTCCTTTGAGACTTAATGACTTTCAGATGAGAAATGTACTGTCATTCAAACTGGTGTTCTTCTACAGGTTATATGACATTACTGTCTGGTTTCTTTGAAGATATTTTTATTGTTTGCAGTTTAGTCATGATCTTTCTTGTTGCAAGTGACTTTGGACCCATTCTATTTTAGGTTTGATCAGTTTCCAGAATCTAAATGTTTATGTCCCTCATCAATTTTGTGAGGATTTCTGTTGACTGTTTTCTGAATTTATGTGTATATATATATATATATATATAATTTTTTAAATTTAAGGTGGTAAAAATATTTAATATGAGTTCTACTCTCTTAACAAATTTTAAGCATAAATTACATCACTGTTGACATCAGTATGTTTTACAGAAGGTCCTGGAGCTTATTATTCATCTTGCTTAACTGAAACTTTATGCCCATTAAATAGTACCTCCTCATTTCCCCCTGGCCAAGCCCCTGGCAAACACCATTCCACTTTTGGGTGGTATGCATTTGACGTTTAAATACTTCATAGAAATGGAGTCATGCGGTATTTGTCTTTCTGTGATGGGTCTATTTCACTTATCATAATGTCCACAAGGTGAATCATGTTGTCACGTATTGCATAACTTACTTCTTTTTTAAGGCTATCTAGCATTCCACAGAATACATATACACCACACTTTCTTATCCACTCTTCTGTGGATGTGGCCACTTAGGGTTTATTCACATCTTGGCTATTGTGGATAGTGCCGCAGTAAGCATAGCAGTGCCAATATCTCCTGCAGCTCCTGTGTCAGTTCTTTGGCGTAACTGCCCAGAAGTGACATTGCTGGATCACAGGGGGTTCTGTTTTTCGTTTTTACTATATTCTATAGCAACCGTTTCATATGCTCTACCCAGTGACAGAGTACAACAGTTCCAGCTTCCCACACCCTCAACAGCACTCTTTGTCCTTTGTTCACACGATAATAGCCATCCTAACAGTCGTGAGGTGATATCTCACAAAAATAACATTTTGGTGTTACTTTGCATTTTTCTGGTAGCTAGTGATCTCCCTGTTGGCCACTTGGATGTCTTCTTTGTTTGTGTCTTATCTAATTTCTTTCATCAATACGTTGTAGTTTTCAGAGTACAAGGTTCCCACCTCCTTGGTTAAATTTGTTTGTAGGTATTTTGTGTGTGTGTGATCTTGTAAATGGATTTGTTTTCTTAATTTCCCTTTCCTTACAAATAGTTCTCTGTAAGTAGAGAAATGCGACTCATTACTGAATGTCGATTATATGTTCTGTAATATTATGGAGCTTGTCGTTAGATCTAAAACTTCGAGGGTTTTTGTGGAGTCTTTAGGTTTTGCTATCTATGAGATCATGTCATCTGCAAACAAAGATATTTTTACTTCTTTCTTTCCAATTTGGATGCCTTTTTATTTTTTTCTCTTTCCTTGACTACTTGCTCTAGATATAACTTCCCATCCTAGATTGAACAGAATTGGTGAGGTGGGCGTCCTTGCCTTGTTCCTGATCTTAGAGGAAAAGTTTTCAGGGTTCACTGTTGAATATGTTGTTAGCTGTGGGCTTCTCATATATGGCCTTTATTAGGTTGTGCTGATTTCATTCTATTCCTGGTTTGCTGAGAGTTTTTCTTTTGATAGATGCTGAAATTTGTCAAATTCTTTCTCTGCATATATTGAGATGATCGTGTGATTTTGACTCTTTGTCCTTTTAATGTGTTTTATCACATTAATTTTTGAATGTTGAACCATTCTTGCATTGCAAGAATAATTTAGCTTGGTCATGGTGTATGACCATTTTAAGATGCTAGATTACACTAGATATGGTTTACAACTAGTTTGTTGAGCACTTTTCCATCTGTATTCATGAGGGATGTTAGCTTGTACTGTTCTTTCCATGTGGCTTTTGTATCAGAGTAATGCTGGCTGCATAAAATGACTTTGAAAGTGTTCCCCCCTCTTTTACTTTTTGGAAGCATTTGAGAAGGCTTGTGTTAGTTCTTACTTAAATGTTCTATAGAATTCCCCAGGGAAGCCATCTGGTATTGGGCTTCTCCCTATTAGGAGGTTTGTGATTACCGATTCAGTCTCCATACTAGTTATATGTCGGTTCGGATTTTCTATTTTTTCATGAGTCACTGTTCTTAGGTTTCATGTCGCTAAGCATTTATCCATCCTCTATGGTATCTGGTTGTTGGCATATAATGTTCATATTATTTTCTTTTGAACCTTCTTATTTTTGTGGCATGAGCTTTCATTTTTCTGATTTTATTTTTGAAACTTCTCTTTTTTTCTTAATCTAGATAGAGGTTTGTCAATTTTATTTATCATTTCAAAAGCCCAACTCTTAGTTTTATGATATCTTCTATTGTTTTTCCACTTAATATCATTTTATTCCTGGTCTATTCTTTGTTATGTTCTTTTTGCTACTTTGAGTTTTCTTTGTTCTTCTGTTAGTTCTTTGAGATGTGAAGTTAGTTTATTAATTTGAGGTCTTTTTGATGTATTTTGTTTGTAGCTATACATTTACCTCTTTCCTCCACTTTCACTGGATGCGATAAATTTTGGTATGTTGTGTTTTCTGTTTCATTTGTCTCAAGCTATTTTAAATTTCCTTTTTGATTCTTTTCTTTGATTCAATTGTTGATCAAAAGTATGTTGTTAATTTCCACATAGCTGTGGATTTTTTACTTATCC
This sequence comes from Delphinus delphis, assembly GCF_949987515.2. Classification (NCBI taxonomy): domain Eukaryota; kingdom Metazoa; phylum Chordata; class Mammalia; order Artiodactyla; family Delphinidae; genus Delphinus; species Delphinus delphis. The sequence goes on along the minus strand of NC_082703.1, from coordinate 4,909,212 downwards.
TTCTGCTATTCCTTTCTAGTTTCATTCCAAAACGTGTTCAGAAAGGACACATTGTATGATTTAAATCTTCTTAAATGAGGTATAATTAACATATGACATATTAGTTTCATGTTTATGTCATAATGCTTTGATATTTGTATATATTACAAAATGATCACCACAATGAGTCTAGTTAATATTTGTCACCATACATAGTTAATAAAAATTTGGTTTTCCCCTGATGAGGACTTTCAAGATCTACTCTTTTAGCAAGTTTCAAGAGTGTAATTCCTTATTTTAACTATAGTCGCCATGCTGTACATTATATCCCCATGACTTGTTTTTTTTACAACTGGAAGTTTGTACCTTTTGACCCTCTTATCCATTTTGCTCACCGCCCCCTCATCCCATTTTTCTGGCAACCACCAATCTGTTCTCTGTATCTATGAGAGTGTTTTTTTTGTAGATTCCTCATATAAGTGGGATCATACTTTGTCTTTCTCTGTCTGACTTACTTCACTTTCATACTGCTTTTTTCTTTACTGTAACAACAATACAAGCCACAATTTTCTTAGTGAATATTTAGGAAAATGAGAATGCAGAAGCAAGGGTAAAGAGGTGGGTCTCGTTTCTTCATTGTAAAGGAAATCATTTTTGTTTCTCATTTGTGTAGCCAGAGACAAAATAATGATATAAAATTTCAATCAACACCTCTACTTCCCAAGTTAGTTAATCTTATTTATGAACAAGTTAGCAGAGACCAGGTAATTCAGGGTAGTCTTCTGCATGACTCATCAATTATTCAATTGTTATAAATTGACTTAATTGAATGATATCTGGCATGTCTTCCTGTGCTCTTACTTAAGACATCTTGGACAAATCTGAATAGTTGCAAGAACTCGACCTGACTTTGGGAAGAGATGCTAGAGTAAGGTACCACTGATCATAAAGAACAAAGTCTGCTCGTGACAGCCTAAATTTTGGAGCAACAGTAGATGGTTTCAGGGCTGCAAGGGCAAGAAATGATGTAGAGCTGAAACACAAAAGGGTGATAATGAACTGGATGGTTATGAGCTAGGCCATTGTCTCCATCACCCAAAGCCTTTACGGTTGACATCATCTCTTCTTGTCCATGTCCATTCTCTCCAAGATGACTGCTCTGCTTATACATGGCCCAGAGTACCTATCTCAACTCTTTCTAGTCTCATTTTCAAGTAAAAATCCCAGTAATCTGCCAAAACCAGTGCCTGTTAGTTCATTTTCTCAAGAGACAGAAGGAAATAACTGTGCAAGTGTATCTCATTTCAGCCAGTGTTCCGTCTGGTTTTATAATCCTGAGTTAGGTGTTCAAGCCTGATTTTATCATCTGTGGCCAAAGAATTGTAGCCATTTTGTAGGAAGCTTTACACCATGACATTCCTCTTCAACAGGAGCTGAGTGTGTATAGGAGCCAAAGAATAAATGGAGGCTGTATAAATACCATAAAGTGTAACTAAGCATAGCTAATAGGGAGGCCTCATTAAGGACCTCATTAACAGAAGTGAAATAAGAAGTATTCACGTAGGTATTTGATAGAAATCATATAACTGAAGTTATGATAGTTTAAGAATTTACATGTAAATTATCTGTTTAAATTGGAGAAGCATTATCATAGATATTTAATATTCCATCTGGTTTTCCATGTAGACAAGATAGAGAAAAGTAATAGATGGAGTTTTAGTTTGAAATTTTAAAAATGCTTAACATATTTAAAATTTAGTCTAACCTTTGGAAAAAAACAAACACTAGAATATATTATCCCTGAGTGGCATATAGAAAGCGAAGTGGATATTGGTACATATTAATTGAGTAATTAGGACAAATCTAGCTTCATTACTTTTCTTGACTTTAAGATTACAGTGTTTCCTAACCTTAAAAATAGTTGTTTCTTTTAAACAAATCTCTATCAGAAGACAGCAGTAGGAAGAGTAACAGCAACCAGTCTTAGAGTTAAAGGTGAAGTAAAGGAATCAAACTATTGACAAAATGATATAATTCATTAAATACTTAAAACAATATTTTTAACAGTACCTCAGTATAAGGAAGATATTATTCCCGTATTTCATCATTTTGATTTCTATTTGTTGCTATCATATACTAAAACAAAGACTAAAACAAAGCATTTGATGTTAATTTTATTTTATACTTATCTAGAAATGTTTAACGTTAACTCACATTAGCCACAGATTTATTAACCAACATCTTTGTAAAAAGAAATGACTTTAAAGGGATTTTTTAATATTTTCTTAAAATATTTATGTGCAGTCATGCATTTGATTGGTAGATTTAACGTTCTAAACGAGAGGTTTACACAAGTTTTCTCCCAACACCTGTATTTATTCCTCACTAACTCCCCGGTTATTGTTCTCCTTATTTTATTTCTTTTAAACTTTTTCATTTTGTATTGGAGTATAGCCGATTAACAATGTTGTGATAGTTTCAGATGCACAGCAAAGCAACTCAGCCATACATGTACATGTATCCATTCTCCCCCAAGCTCTCCTCCCATCCAGGCTGCCACAGAGCACTGTGTTCTCCTTATTTTAGAAATAAGGAAACAGACATAAAGAATGTAAATAATTCCCCACATGTATAGAATTTTAGTGAGTTTTGAGTTTGAGTTTGACAACCAGACGCCAGGGTTGAAGTCTTAAGAGCTCCACAATTTTGCCACATATTTTCTGATACAAGACTGGTGATGGGGAATGGAATTTACACTTATTGAGGACCTAGAGGATGCCAGGCAAATGCTAAATGCACTCACCCTCCAAGGCAGAAGAACAATTCTTTACCGTCAGTTGGGATAAAGGAGGCTTCTGTATATGTCGTTCAAATTTCTAACTCATGTGTAAAGAAATCGTGATATTTGACATATTAGACTTATCCCTGGAAGTAAAGGAAAACAATCAAAAACTCATCGAAGTGTGCGATCCTGAGATCATCTCTTTACTTACCTGCCACATCTGACTTTGATGGAGAAAAAAGTCAGTGGGTCTCTGTTTCCTTATCGGCCACCAAGCAAATCATTTATGACTCCTGTCCGCAATGTAAAGTAGTCTTATTTCTGCCTAGACCACCCTCTCCCTCTTCTCTGATCACTTTACTAAAGGCCTGCATCTTAGGTGAAGATTCTGGCCCTCGGCTGTCTTCTTCTCATGTCCTCCATCAGAGTTCCTTCATCATGCTGAGTGTCTTCACCTGAACTTCTCACCTCCACACAACTTCAGTCATTTTCTCCTAGAGCAGTACACTGAGCACGCGTCTCCCCGGCTTTCTCCAAGTCTTAAGTCGTAAATTCAATATCTTGCTTTCTTTTACACTTTTTTCTATTTTTCACAGTCATCTCCTGCCACCAGTACTTTATGGTTATATTAAGGTCTTGCCTCAAGAATTGGACACATTCGTCCGGTAAACATATTTTATAAGTTGGTACTGAAAGGTGATTCTTTATGGGGAAGATGAGAGAAGTGGGGCTAACTGGGCAGTTGACACTGAAGGAGGAACTGGGTGGCAACTTTAAATGTGGCTGACTGAGTAGGCCCTAGGGAGCAAGTGACATGTCAGCAAGGAGTTGGAGGAGGTGCAAATGATGACCTAGTTTAGATATTTGAAAGGAGTCACCTGACATCACCATCAGCTCACAGAACGCTTCTATCTAAATGCAAAGGATACAGTACAGCAAGAGAGGGTGCAGGCAAGCACTGTGGGTCAGAGAGACGCCTCAGGCACAAGATCTCAAGGTTCCTTATTTTAAATTTTAAAAAGCCCATCATAAATCCCACTGCCCTTATCTCAGCAAAAAGTGAAACCAGATATTCAGGCTTTCCCACAGCTAAAGAGAGAGCTTTACCATTCCAGCTGTAAACCAAGTCTGTCTTAGGCATAGAGCTGGCAGAGCAACCCATGCATATACCTGGGCAGGAGTTTTTCAAGCACATGAATGATACAATGAAAAAAAAAAATGTCAGGACTAATCCAGGAGAGAAGGGATGTTACCTCAGACCAGGGATAGTAAAGATGGTCTTAGGAATAAATTTTGAAGGTGAACCAACAGAATGAATTGAGAGTTTGGCTGTAGAGTGTAAGAAGAAGTACTTAAATGTTGTTCATTTCTATACAGCAGGAAGATAGCTACGCTACCATGTAAAGCCAGACCTCTCTGTGTCTAAATTTGTGCTCTTAATATATTTAAAAATTTATTTTAAAATGTACGGATGTTGAAGGAGAAAATCTGCCTAGGTAACTTTGAGCCAGGACCAGTGTCTGATATGCCACGATTAAAAGGTTACATTTCCTCATAGATGAATGGAACGTAGTTGAAGTATTTTTGACGTGGTAAGGGAGGGATTTAGCAAGATATGGTGTGCTTTTTACAAAATTCACAGGGATAAATTAGGAGAAAATTCTGTCAGATTCAGTCAGAACTGGAGACTAGTGAAATGGAATGCACAGGAAAAGTGTGATGAGGGCAGGATTCGTTAAGACGGAAAGAACAACACAGTTTTCAGAGACCTAATGGGTAGACTTGGTTGAAGTGGTGACTGGATAGATGTATTTGGGTTAGAATAAAAGAGAACTACGAAGACGAACATTTCTGACACAGTGGATCATGACAGCTTTTACTAACGGCGTGTTGTACAGCAGCTGAGAACCAGCTTGGTTTTGGAGCGATGAAGCGGAGGGGAGTAAAGAAGGAGTTTGTTCTGAACATGTGTGTGGGGGACACCTGTTGGAAATGCACAGAGGACTGTTGGGAGTTCTCCTCCTCTGTAGATAAAAATAGAGAAAAGAGCAATTATTTCCTTCTTCACATATTGTATTGCTCTTTTTCTCTCTGTTTCCTTGTTCATGACTTTCTTTGATCCATGTGAAACATAGTCTGTGTAAATGAGACATATATAAATAGCAGTTTATAGCATTTCCTTTTAATGTGGCTATCACAAATGTTTCTGGAAAAAATCAAACCAAAGAAACAAAAAGAACTTGCGTTTACAGATTCTGTAGAGCACAGGTATAGACTGTGACAGTATCAACTGTCTTATATTAATTAATTGATATACCTGTAGTTCTATATTAAAATTAGACAGCTTTTATTAACCATTAAAAATGTAGCATTTCTTTTTTCTGTAGTTCTTTTAGAATGGTAACTAAACAATACCGTCAAAAGCCATAATTTGGAGAAAAGATATTGCCAAGAAACACACCATTAACTGGGCTGGTTCAAGAATAAAAAAATCTGCTTTTCCCTCCTTTTATGATGGCTTAAAGCTTTCAATTTCGAAAACAAAAGTAAATCCTGTGAGTGAAAGTATGTCGCCTTGTGTCGATTCATTCTGTTCTCGAGCCCAAGTTTGTGTGCCCGATGCACACCGAGGCCAAACAAAGGGAAACGTCAGTGTTTGGAGCAGATTAAGGTTTATTGCAAGGACCAGCCAAGGAGAACGGACAGCTCGTGCTCAAAAATGCCAACTCCCTGATGGCTCTTGGGGAAGAGTGTTTACAGGCAAAATTTGGGGCAAGGGCTGCAGGGTATGGAACCTTCCCCTGATTGGTTGGTGGTGAGGTAACAGGGCGCTGTTCCAGGAATCTCAGTCATCAGCCTTTCCTGCCAGTGTGGGTCCACATGCTTGTGCTCAGCCTCAAGTGACTTCCTGCATCTGGCTTGAGGGGGCCCTAGTTCTTGTTGAAGAGCTCAGACATATGCGTCAGACGGTTCTGCACATCCCCGAGGAGGAACGGCACCAGGCCCCATGCTGCACTGTCGTTTCTTCCTGCCTTCCCTCACTTCCCTGATTAGTAACTGTTTGAATACGCCCTTTGGAGCTCAGGGAAGGTCTAGGAAGCTGAAAGCCTTTTTTCCGACAAACTGGAAGCTGGGGACCCGGAAAGGCTTTTGTGCCCAGGAGGACCCACAGGGAGCCTTCTACCGCCATGATCCTCTAGTAGGAAATAAGCAGGTTGGCCTCTTTTGAACCTGCGAGGCTGCTGCATCCCAACGGAAAACTTTCCATTGTGCACTCCTGCCACCGACTGCCCTCAGATACCCATGGCCCTGCTAATCGCTCCCATCTCAAGAGAGGACACCTAGAATCTGCACCTCTGCAATAGTTCGTGATTCTCATCCCCTACCCATTCCAAGCTTCGGGATATTGAGAGGAAGGGTTGCTACACAAGGTCAGCCCCAGAGCCCTCAGAGAGTCACTAGCATCCATTCTATCTTCAAGGAGTTGCTCACACTGAGTTCCTGGTCATAGATAACTGTCCTGTCTCCAAGTGTTACTTCCCTGCCCTCGTGGAAATTGAGCTCTAGAATGTATCTTTGTCCTTTGAAGGAACCCAGACTTGCTGCTCTTTCCTGACTGAAGCTGAGCTTTTCTGGGTGACAGTTTCTTGCTTCAGTGCCCCCTCTCTTCATCTCCCTCTTCCTGAGATGGGTGCACTTCTGCACACCTCAAAGCATTATTTGTGGATTAGAGATCCATCAGCCTACCTGGAGTCTAATTAGGACCCACAGAATTTCCATCCATATAAATGAAGGTGCTCCTGGGTCAGGGGTGGGAGCATCTCATCACAAAGACCAAGAGTTTCCTTTTCCAAATGAGCAAATGATGAATGGATACACGAGATGTGGTCCATCCATACAATGGGATAGTATTCAGCCACAAAAAGAAGGAAGCACTGATATTGCTACAACGTGGATGAATCTTGAAACCGTTATGCTAAGTGACTAAAGCCAGTCACAAAAACCATGTATTATGCCTTTGCATGAAACATCCAGAACAGGGACATCTAGAGAGACTAAGATTAGTGGTTGTTTACTGCTGAAAGTGGGGGTGGGGATTGAAAAGCTGGGGTGAGTGATGGTAATAACTAAAGGGTAGAGGACTTGTTTTTGAGATGAGGGAACTGAAATGGACTGTGGTAATGGTTGCACATATCTGTGAATACACTAAAAACCCTACGATCATTCACCTGTGTGCTTTAAGTGGGTGAACTCTGCGGTAAAAATAATACACATCGGGATGATTCTACCATAACTTTCCCTCACCCCCTTTGCCACTAACTTATTTGGGGCCATTATGATCACTGTCCTGCCTTATTTAATCATAATTTCTCAGGATCAGTTTCCCAGGAGTACTACCACCTAGCAGGTCCAAGTTTTAGACCTGAGCAGAGTTTATTTTTGCAACTATTGGTGTAACACATCCTTGCTGTGGAGTGTACTGGGATAAAGGAAGGTGTGGGTGAGTGGCAGGGAGAAGTTGAGTTAGGTTTTGAGCGTGAGTAGCTTAAGATATTTGTCAGAAAATTCGAAGACAATTACATGTTCTGTCTTCTGCAGTGGTGTCACTTTTCCCCTCTGAGTTTGTCTTGCTGGCCTCCCCATTTCTAATGCTTCCTTTTTACGGTTCTAACAGTAACTGTTAACAAGACACACTTAGGGTACATTTCAAAGTTTTCTTTCCCTTTCCTCAACAGATTATAATCTAACATTGTAAGAATAGGCACACAGTTGAAGAATTGTGCTTTTTATTTCCTTATCCAGGATCAAGTTCAATATTCATTATTTTTGTTTGCAAAGATTGTATTAAGTCAGCAGTAACACAATTTAACTAGAAAATTTCTTGTAAAAAATAGTAAATATACCTATTTTCCTCTTTCTCTTCCACCACAGTAAATAAACGTTGTCAGAAAACTATAACATGGAGAAAGGAAATTACAAGAAACTTCCCCAGAAAAGCAAATAATGCTTATTTGCCCCTTTATCCCTACTGAAGCATTTAAAATATGGGATCATATGTATAACTGATTCACTTTGTTATAAAGCAGAAACTAACACACCACTGTAAAGCAATTATACTCCAATAGAGATGTAAAAAAAAAAAAAAAAAAAAAAAGACGTACACTTAGTCACCACAAACTAGTTGTGCGCAGACCCTTAAGCTTTTGTCTGCTGTTTCTTCTCCCAGCTCGAGTGCCCAGTCACTCAGGATGCCCAAGGATGAGCCAGCACAGCTGAAAGCGACTGCAAAGCCCTGGTCCTCACCCCCAGGGCCCGGGGGCCTAGCGCGCTGAACCCCTGACTGCTGCTGCCCGCGAGCCTCACGGCTGCCCAACGGTCTCTGACCTTGGCCGTGCTTCCAGCGCCCCGCCCAGCGATGTTCCTCCTCGTTGCCCTGCTTGCTGAGCTTGGAGGGCTACACGCCCTCCAGGGTAAGACCGCGGAGCCTCGACTTCCTTCTCCCTCCTTTGGCTTCTGAGCAGGGCTGGGCTCTTCCTGGGGAGCAATTCCTGTAGCTCTGGGACCCCTACCGCCCCTTTCCCGGATTCCCTGCCGGTGCTTTCCTCCCACACCCCACCCCTACGCCACCCACCCCTGACCAGGGTAGGGGAAGGAAGATGTTAGCCAAGGAGTCCACTTTCTGCCTCAAGGGTCCAGTGTCTCAGCAGCTGAGGGTCCTTCTGGGTCACCCACTCTGTGGCCAGAGGATATACGAGGTTCGGCACTGCCCTGGATGTATTCCTCAGAGACCCGAGAGAAACAGGTCCCAATGCGGTTATGGTAACGAACAGGATGGTCCTATAGAACTGCAATGGCTAATTTCTGTTCACTTGTTTGTATCTTAGCCATTTTCAGTGTGCCAGTGAAAATCTATTGAAATCTGTGGACCAAGAAGGAGGGTAAACACATGTAGATAAATTGACTTACAATTGTGGACCCCACCATGGACTCAAACTTAAGAACCCAAGCTTGACTGAGAGCACTGTTGCAAAAAATCCCATTTTCTTACTACAGATTCTGAGGGAATATTCCTGTATGTCACAGTTCCACAGAAGATGAGGTCGAATGAGAGTGAAGATTCAGAGAAGCAGGTGAATGATCAAGGATATTAGTTTTATAATTTAAAAGTTTAAGACGATTTTTCTTTACCTTTGAATTGAATCAGATCCTACTGATTTGTATTCACTTGCAAAGCAACATTTTCATTGCTAACTCTTGTGCCCTTCTCTTCATCTCTCAGGCTCTTCTGACCTATTTGGTCACAATTTTCAAGAAATAGTAAACACTTTTCAGGAATCATACTCGTAGAAAAAAATCAATATTAAATAAGCATGACAATGAAATTTATGAAAAAAATTATTAATGGCCACTGTTAAAGTGACAGAGAAAATGGTCTTGAGCAAGGTTTAGACCTGCAAGTTTTGACCCAGAAGCATCAGACTTATTAGAAGTAATGCCAAAGAAAAAAACGAAAAGGAAAAATAAAAATGTCACATTTGCCTGATTATGATGAAAACATTGTCAGTAAATAAATATTAACTGGAAAAAAAAGTTGAAAAATGCGTACCTGCTATTAAAAACTGATTAAATTGAAGACACTCCATCTTGAATATTTTCTTGATTAATATACTTCAAATTGGCATAATTATAATGTTTTAGATTAAAAACTAGAAGTCACAATACAGGGGTTTAGATTTTCATGTGGTTAAAGTGGTGTGGTCAATATATAGAAACCCTGGGAAAATTTTTCAGTTTGAAGGAACAATTTTTGAAATAAGAGTAAGTAAAAAAATTAAGACTCCATTAACTCTATTTTGACATACAGTATTGGAACCTATCATGATTCTCTTCTACTGCTGAATCACTGTAATAAAAATTAAATGTGAAATTGTACTTGAAAATCACGATAAAATAATTTCCTTTAGAGAAGTATTTTCATATACTAGTCTCATTTAATTCTCACATTAACCTTTTGAAATATTACATATATTTTCTTATATATATGAGAAAGAGGATTACAAATGTTCAGTTGAGGGAGTCAAAGTTATAAGTTTAGGACATGGAATCCAAATTTTAATTTATGACTCTGATTCCATTATAAATAAACTACTTTCTGTTGAAAACTGTTTGCATAAAAGTTTCTTTTCTTTTTTTTCTGATTTACTTCTGTTTGTATGTATATTGTCATTGCATGATCACTTTAAGCTTCAAGTTGTTTACTTCAGTTATCACAATGATGCAGGACATGAAGTGTTTTGAAATCTCTGTAGAGCTCACTACTGGTAAATGGTCTGTTCATATTTTCTATTTCTTCCTGGTTCAGTCTTGGGAGATTGTACCTTTCAAAGAATTTGTCCATTTCTTCTAGGTTGTCCATTTTGTTGGCTTATAGTTGTTTGTAATACTCTCATGGTCCTTTGTATTTCTGTAGTGTCAGTTACAACTCCTTTTTCATTTCTGATTTTATTGATTTGGGCCCTCTCCCCTTTTTTCTTGATGAGTCTGTCTAAATGTTTATCAGTTTTGCTTATCTTTTCAAAGAACAAGTTTTAGTTTCATTGATCTTTCTATTGTTTTTTTTCTGTCTCTATTTCATTTATTTCTGCTCTGATCTTTATGATTTATTTCCTTCTACTGACTTTGGGTTTCTGTTCTTCTTTTTCTAGTTGCTTTAGGTATAAAGTTATGTTGTTATGGTGCATTCATCTACGTGTCTGTTTTTATGCTGGTAAGATACTGTTTGATTACTACAGCCTTGTAATATTGTTTGAAATCACAAGGTGTGATGTCTCTGGCTTTGCTCTTCTTTTTCAAGATTGTTTAAGCTATTAAGGTTCTTTTGTGGTTCCATATACATTTTAGGATTGTTTTCTCTATTTCTGTGGAAAATGACATTGGCATTTTGATAGGGATTGCACTGAATCTGCAGATCACTTTGGGTAGTATGGAAAATTTTACAATATTAATCCTTTCAATCCATAAACACGGAATATATATTTATCTGTGTCTTCTCTAATTTTATTCATGATTGTTTTTTAGTTTTTACTGGATACGTTTTTCACCTTCTTGGCTAAATTTGTTCTTAAATGTTTTGTCTTTTGATGTTATTGTAAATGGTATTGTTTTCTTAATTTTCTTTCTGGTAGTTCATTGTCAGTATATAGAAACACAACTGATTTTTGTATTTTGATCTTGTGTCTTAAAACTTTACTGAATTCATTTATTAATTCTGATAGCTTTTTGATGTAGTCTTTAGGGTTTTCTATACATGAGATCATGTCATCTGCAGAGATAATGTTACTTCTTTCACCTCTTTTGTTCTCTCTGCTCCAGGAGAGCTCCCATTACTAGGTGACTTCGTAGCCAGTTCCTCTAGTGGCAGCTGTGTAAGGTGGGGCACTAGATGTGTGGACAAATTTCATTGAGGGAGAAGCTGGAGAATTAGCTTTATAGTTGGGATGAGTCAGAGAGAGAAAGCACAGGGAATTCCCTCACATCTGTTCAGGTCCCCAGATGACTACTATTTATGTACCCTGTCAGCTCCCTGGTGCAAGCTATTTAGAAGCTCAACCCTCAAGCAGCAGCTGAGGAAGTATGCACTCAAACCCTTTCCACAGAGAAGTTGGGACCCTTGTGTTTTTTCCTGTTCCCTCTGCCCTAAGCCCAGGGAGATGGTCCTTGGAAGTGCTTGCACTTCTATATAAAAATCTTCTCTTAAGATGAATCTGGGGAGTCTGTGAATGCTGAGCTCCGTCAGGTCTCAGAACTAGGTGGTATGGGATCCAGACCTTCAGGTGGCAGCATTAAAAGTTGAGGTTCTATAGCCAATATGTTATAATAAGTAGAAATGGAGTACAGCCTTTAAAAATTATGAATCACTGTATTGTACCTGTAACATATAATATTGTACATCAGTATACTTCAATTAAAAAAAAAGTTGAGATTCTAGATGTGTAGACAAGGTCCTGTCAGGAAGAAACTGGAGACTTGGTTTTATTGTTGGATTGAGCCTGGGGGAGTCGTCAAGGGAAGTGCCCATCGGCCCTTTCAGGCTCCTGGGAGGATCCCTATCAGCACCCACATGGAGTCTGATAGAAGCTGGACCCTCGAGCTGCAGCTGGAAAAGTGTGCAGTCAAACTCCTTCCAGGGAGAAAATAGGAGCTGGGTGCTTTTTGTCTGCTCCCTCTATGATGCACCCCGGGGTGGCGGGGGGGAACTATGGGAAGTGCTCATGCACACATTTAAAAACTGCCTCTTTGTTTAATGGGGGTCTGAGGAATTAGGGATGTCAAGTCCCAGTGGCTCTCTGAACTAAGTTATTTGGAAGCCAGTCCCTTGGGTGGCAGCCTTAAAAGTTGTGCTGCTGGATGCCTGGTCCAAACCTTTTGGTTCTGAGGGGCATACTGAGAGTTCGGGGTTCCCTCCTGATTGTAAGCACTTTGCCAGGGGTGGGTTTTGTGGTGCGTGTGTGTATCAGCCTTTCCTACCCATTTTCACAGTGGATACTTTCTCAGTCACCCGGTGTTGAGGAGTCACTGTGCTACTTTCTGGATTTCTCTCACAGGGCATCAATCCATGTGAGGTGTATGTTTGGTGTATCTGTGGGAGGATAAGGCAGGAAGCTCGTATCCTGCCATCAGACTGATTTCATATCCCTGTGTGTAATTGTTTTTGATTGGATTAACCTTGCTAATTTTATTTGGTTGATTGCTTGATTTTGTGGTTTTCCTTTGAAATGTGCTATACTTTGTTTTGGCAGGCAATTAAGTTACTTATGAATCAGATAGACAATTTCATGCTGCCTTGTCATATCTTTAGGATGAATGTTTAGAGTGGCCCTTACTCTAAGATTAGTTTCTCCTTAACACTAAAATTTGACCCTTCTGTGATCTCTAGTGGATGGCATGAGTGTTCAGTGACATTCTTCTCCTCTGGTTGATCAGACCTTGAATATCTCCCAGCACCATGTGAGCTGTGGGTTTTATTCCTCAGCTCCCCAGTTGTTCTTTGCCCATGGTGTTGGACAGACCCTAATTTACCCAAGTGATTCTTACCATCTGGTGTTCATGGTTGAATAAGCTCCACCTATTGTTACCGACCAGGGCTCTTGGCCTTCCCCAATCAATAGAAATTGATCAGAGGCCAGACAAGAAATTCAGGTAAGGCTTTACTGGGGCCCCTGCTGCAGCAGAGGAGGGAGAACAAACAGGTCCCCTTTCTTGTTCACTCCAGGAGGTAGGGCAGGCTTGTTCCTTATATGGGGCGAGGGTAGGGGTGTGTCCATGGGTCAGGCCAGAGGGGAGGCTTAGGTGTTTTGCCCACCCCTTAGGTGGTGGTGTGTGCAGGGTGCATGCTCAGTACCACCCTTTTGCTCCCAACACCCTGTTTTTGCTCCAGGCTCTTCAAAAGTGGCAGCTGGAATTTGCCCCAACTAAGGCATACACGCAGTTTTTTTTTTTTTAACATCTTCATTGGAGTATAATTGCTTTACAGTGGTGTGTTAGTTTCTGCTGTATAACAAAGTGAATCAGCTATACATATACATATATCTCCATATCCCCTCCCTCTTGCATCTCCCTCCTACCCTCCCTATCCCATCCCTCTAGGTGGTCACAGAGCACTGAGTTGATCTACCTGTGCTATGCAGCTGCTTCCCACTAGCTATCTATTTTACATTTGGTAGTGTATATATGTCCATGCCACTCTCTCATTTGGTCCCAACTTACCCTTCCCCCTCCCCATGTCCTCAAGTCCATTCTCTACATCTGGCATGCAGTTATTTTTAGTCCCATACAGTTTCTTTGTATTTGTTGCACCAGGAGAGGTGTATCCAGGATACAGGATATCCAGGTGTATCCTTTGCACTGCAGCAAAGGGTCCCAGGTCCCAGCCTGTCTCACTATGAGTGTGGGAAAGACCTGTGACTTCCTTCCAACCAATAAGATATGGCCAAGTGGATGGACGTACCTCTGTTGATCACATTGTGTTAAATGGTAAAGGGTGGATTTCAAGCCTATGTTGTTCTACTATATAAAATTCAATTTAGCTAGACACTTTCTCACCCTCCTGATGATCTTATAAAAGCAACCTGCTTTACTGTGTACAGTTCCTGTTCCCGGATGCCATCATGTCAAGGTAATGAGGACCATTATAACTTAGTCCCTGTAGTATCAGAGCTCGTAGTCCTGGAGCTGCAGCGTTCCTCGCTAGCTTCATTCTCTCAGGTCTGTTTTCCTCCCAGTTTATATGTGAAGCATTGCAAAGTGGCTCTAGTGTTTGTTAGTATGTATATATGTATTTATAAACTTGCTATTGTTTCATTATATTCGGTGTAGAATGTAAGCCTACAGCCATTCCTCATTCATTTTGGCTAAGGGTGAATATGTTTTTTCTAAATATAAACAATTAAAATCTAGTATTAATAAATGGTAAAATTATATTTTTTTCAAAATATAGTTTTCATTTATTTTTTTCAAAAGCCATCCTTACAGTAAATTTATCACCCTCACCCTGAATTTATTAGAAAAATTTTAAATTTTTACTATTTAGAACAATAAATTCTGAAGAATATATTCTTTTATAAAATGGATTGGGTGAGTCTTTTTTGACTTGAGTGAAAAATACTCTTTTACTTTATATATTTATGATTTACTAAATTGTCTTTATTTGCTTTATTTTAGGTGACTTATATCATTACAATTGATAAAAAACCATACACTCTGCATCTCAGGAAACAGTAAGATATGATTTTCCCTTAAAGCTGAGAATTTACTTTTTAAAAAATATTTTTGTACACTATTTAAATTCAAGAATGCAGTGAAATGTAGGCTGTTTAATTGGTCAATTTTTCAGTTTAGGATTCATTACGTCTTGAATATGAAGTCTATGAGAGCTTTGCATTTGTATATTCCAGCTTGTTATTTTCAAATTAAGAAATAAGTTACATATAAATAAGAGTATAAAGCCATTGAACCCAAGAACTGCAATCTGTGTATCAAGTATATCCGATGTGAAATCAAACATGTGTACATATCATGTGGTTATTGGTGGAAAATTTAACTAGCGGCATACTTTGTATGGAGGTATTAATTATATATGTATTTATTTTTAACAACTTTATTTGGTAAATTATATATATATAAAATCATAAAACTCTGAAACGTATAATTCAGTGATTTTAATATAGTATTACAATTATCAACCATAAATCAGTTTTAGAACATTTAATTCCCCACCTAAGACCCATTGTGCCATTTCATATTTAATCCCTGTCATCAGCCACTACTCCAGGCAACAAGCAATCTATTTCCTGTCTCTTAATTTGTGTTTTCTCAACATTTTATATAAATGGACGCAAACAGCCTCTTCTCTGCCTTCATCTTTGAAAATATATATTTATCACAACTGCATTTTGTCTGCCTGCATCTTTGTAGTTGAACAAACCTGGAGAAAATTGTTCTCACTTAACTCATGACTATTCTCTTGTAATTCATGATCGTTAAACTCATGTTGGTCTTTAATGTCGCTACCATTCCATTAAAAGTGTTTTTTGATAAGATCATCCAAGATCCTCATGTTTCTAAATGCCAGTTATTTTTTACTCTTCATTTTTCTTGACCAATCGGCCGCATTTTGTATAGCTGAGCAGTGTCTCCTCCATATAATAGTTTCTTCATTTGGCTTCCAGGGTACCGCAGACTCCCGTGTTTAACTCTTACACTGTGCTGACTCTTTCTCAGATTTTGTTTTGTTTGTTTGTTTTCTAGATTCCTCCTCATCTCTTCAGTCTTAGAGTTCTCCATGGTGCTATTCTTTTTTTTTTTTTTAACATCTTTATTGGGGTATAATTGCTTTACAATGGTGTGTCAGTTTCTGCTTTATAACAAAGTGAATCAGTTATACATATACATATGTTCCCATATGTCTTCCCTCTTGCGTCTCCCTCCCTCCCACCCTCCCTATCCCACCCCTCCAGGCTGTCACAAAGCACCGAGCCAATATCCCTGTGCCATGCGGCTGCTTCCCACTAGCTATCTACCTTACTACGTTTGTTAGTGTGTATATGTCCATGACTCTCTCTCGCCCTGTCACAGCTCACCCTTCCCCCTCCCCATAACCTCAAGTCCGTTCTCTAGTAGGTCTGCGTCTTTATTCCTGCCTTACCCCTAGGTTCTTCATGACATTTTTTTTTTCTTAAATTCCATATATATGTGTTAGCATACGGTATTTGTCTTTTTCTTTCTGACTTACTTTACTCTGTATGACAGACTCTAGGTCTATCCACCTCATTACAAATAGCTCAATTTTGTTTCTTTTTATGGCTGAGTAATATTCCATTGTATATATGTGCCACATCTTCTTTATCCATTCATCCGATGATGGGCACTTAGGTTGTTTCCATCTCCGGGCTATTGTAAATAGAGCTGCAATGAACATTTTGGTACATGACTCTTTTTGAATTTTGGTTTTCTCAGGGTATATGCCCAGTAGTGGGATTGCTGGGTCATATGGTAGTTTTATTTGTAGTTTTTTAAGGAACCTCCATACTGTTCTCCATTCCATGGTGCTATTCTTAAATCTTATTTGTTTATTTTTTCCCCTAGCTATACTCAATCACCCAGTTATTTCATCTACTCCTATGGATTTAATACCATTTATGTATTGATTACTCCCAAACTTGTATCTCTACTTTTTTCCTCTCCATATTCATTTATTTGACTACTTATTTGATAACCAAGAGGTTATGAGAATTCTCATATTTAATGTGTCTAAAATGTACTTCTGATCCTTTTCCAAAATTTGTCTTTCCCACAATTATCTCAGTAAATTGCACCTCTACTCTTCCAGTTTCTCAGAACAAAA
Source organism: Delphinus delphis (assembly GCF_949987515.2). Classification (NCBI taxonomy): domain Eukaryota; kingdom Metazoa; phylum Chordata; class Mammalia; order Artiodactyla; family Delphinidae; genus Delphinus; species Delphinus delphis. The sequence continues at coordinate 4,892,548 of NC_082703.1, read as the reverse complement.
ATGTTAGGGTCATTCCTGACATCTTTTTTTTTCTTTTGTTTCCCCCCCACATCCAATGGATTATTAAATCCCATGTGATCTGCCTTCAAAATGCATCCAGAATGGGACCTCCACCGCTGCTGCAATCCTAGCTCAAGCCACCGTCATGTCTTGCCTGGATGACTGTAATAACCTAGCTGATCACTCTGTTTCTGCTTATTTGTCCTACAGATGGTTCTCAACACAGCATTCAGTCTGATTCTATTAAAATGCTGGTCTGACCCATCCTCAATCTGCTCAGACTCTTCCAGTGGCTTCTCATCTCGGTGACACCATCTCTTACTGTGGGCTCTTGTCTTCACTCCACGCTTCACCACAGGCACTGCCCCCAGACGTTCTTTATAAACACAAAACATATCTCTGCCTCAGGGTCTTTACATTTTCTCCTTGCTTTGTCCGGAATAACATTTCTGTGCAAATCCAAGTGGCTTGTTTTCAGGTCTTTACTTATCAGTTCAGTGAGCCTTTCCATGCCATCCTGTCTACATTTGCAACCAACCTCCTGCCACCCTGGGCCTTATTTATCATCACCTAATGTACTAACGTATGTGTCTCTCACTGCCGTGAAGACCCGTGGTTTTCTCTTTTGTTTACTGCTGTATCCCAGTGCCTCGAAGAGGATCTGTCAGATCATTGACACTCAGTAAATCTTGTTGAATGGAGACACAGGCAGGCACACACATGAATATCTGATATGGAGGATTCAAAGTCTATTCCAGTGTTAAGAAATCCTAAACTCTCTGAGTCAATAGTTCTATGAATTTACACTGTTATGGCATGCTAAAATTACTCTAGTTAAGGAATATTATTATATGAATCATATATTTCACTGTTATTTTTATTATTTTAATGTTTATGTTCATAATAAATTCATGATTCAATCAGTTTTTTATTTTTGTTTTTCCTAGCTCATTCGTATCCCAGAACTTTTTAGTTTATACATATAATGAAACTGGATCTTTGCATTCTGAGTCTTCATATTTTAAGGTAAGACCCAGGTGTCTTAGACATTTATTATTACACGTTTCCTTATTGAAGTGGACATATTATTACCACTGGGATATGTTTGTTCCATGTTGGCAGTTTCATACAATTTTATTCCACATTCCATGTATGATAGAGATGAAATCCAGACCTAGAGAACAGTCATGGGCACCTAGGTGGTACAAAGTAAAGAGAGTTGTCAAATACTTATTTTCCTTGAAAATCAACTTTAGTAAATCTGTATGATACACAATCTTATTATTTTCAACTGTTTTAATGTTTTGAATATTTATAATGTTTGCCAATACACTTTTATGCATAAATAATTTATTTATTTGCCACTCTGTACTGTTTTTCAGATGCATTGCCATTACCAAGGATACGTTGCAGATTTTCCAAATTCAGTCGTGACACTCAGCATCTGTTCTGGACTCAGGTAATAGCATTTTAGAGGCTATTTATACATGAAAACTTAGGATATACTTTAAAATGAAACTTAGTGGCCGCAAAACACAAATCTGGGATATTTAAGGAGAATTCAAATCTGAACGTTTTCTTCATGATGGCCTTACTTTTATTAATAATATTAACATTAATAAATGGGCCTTAGTCATGCCAATTGAAATGAAATCATTCAAGGGAATCCTGACTGGTGATATTTTCAAGATATTGAGCAGAAAGAGATAGATGCAGTAAAACAAAACAAACAGCCCCCCACCCAAATCCTTTAGAACATCTCCCTATACGTTACTGTTGTATTATCTATCAGTTATCTGGAACAGTTATGGAAAATGATATTAATTAGTTGCTTAAGCACATATTGTATGCTCTCAGTGTAGGTGTACTTGGTATCAGACGTAAAATGACTAATTGAGAAGGTACCTCAGAGGTAAAAGGGCAGGGATAAGTGATTTTTGTCATTGATAGTGGGAGGAAGAAGGTGGTGAGTTTATCAGATGAAGACAGGTCCAGAGCAGAGCAAAAAACTCTTCCTAACTTCCTTTCGCTTTTGGTTGCCTGATTTCCAGAATTTACTCATATCAACTCAGAAAACTGACATTCTCTGAATGTGGTTTTCCTGCATATTAATCTTTTTAGATCTCCACTCTATATATCCATTTTCTCTTATTCTAACCCCTGTAAGAATAGGAACTTTTTATTCTTGGAATTCTCAACAAATGTCTTGGTTCCCAGCAAATACTTGGCCTTAATTAATACATCTTGAATGAATGTGACTACTATACAGAAAATACAAAATACTTTTCAGTATATTTAGTTTTTTAATACGTGAGAAAAACTGACGCAGATGTGGTTACTCAGTTACTAATGGTAGCTGAAAAAAGGCAGGGAAAGAGAGTGGGTTTAATACATGTACCTCACTATGGTTTCTCATTTCTTACAACACTTTGGATTATAGGTCTGATGGGATCATAGGCAGGATTTTTATATCACTGCTTTCTAAATATTCAGGGGATTTCTTCAGTTTGAAAATATCAGCTATGGAATTGAGCCATTGGAATCTTCAGCAAGGTTCGAGCACATAATTTATCAAGTGAAAAATGACAATCCAGATATGCCAATGTTAGCAGAAAATTACAGCAATATTTGGCAGAAAGACCAGCCCTATAAAGTCCATTTAAACTCACAGGTAACTGAGACAATTTGGATGTTATGACGCACTATAAAATTACTTCTGTAGAATTGTGTTAATCATGAAAAGGGGGCTTCCCTGGTGGCGCAGTGGTTGAGAATCCGCCTGCCGATGCAGGGGACACGGGTTCGTGCCCCGGTCCGGGAAGATCCCACATGCCGCGGAGCGGCTAGGCCCGTGAGCCATGGCCGCTGAGCCTGCGCGTCCGGAGCCTGTGGTCCGCAACGGGAGAGGCCACAGCAGTGAGAGGCCTGCGTACCGCAAAAAAAAAAAAAAAAAAAAAAATCATGAAAAGGAACTACTGGGCTTCCCTGGTGGCGCTAGTGGTTGAGAGTCCACTTGCCGATGCAGCGGACGCGGGTTCGTGCCCCGGTCCGGGAGGATCCCACGTGCCGCGGAGCGGCTGGGCCCGTGAGCCATGGCCGCTTGAGCCTGCGCGTCCGGAGCCTGTGCTCCGCAGCGGGAGAGGCCACAACGGTGAGAGGCCCACGTACCACAAAAAAAAAAATAAAATAAAAAAAAAAAAAAAAAAAAAAGGAACTACTTAGCTGTTGAGTAGTAATATAAAATTTGGTATCTTTTTTCTACAGCAGTAAATGAAACATCCATATTCCATCTAAAATCCATGGAAATATGCAATAATGTGTGTCAAGCTTATTGTTGTATGATGTATAATGTAATATTTCTTGTTTTCCATTTTTATTCCAACAAAAATGCATATTATTGAATAAAATTTAGGAATATAGGAAGAATAGTTACCACTACCCTGGTAAAATTACTTTTAATATTTTGACATATAGCTTTACGTACTACTGGGACATATCTTTCTAGAATACTTAATCATTTGTATATTATTAAACTCTCTTAATTTACTTGTAGGCTGAATATAGAATTCTTTCTTTCATCACTTTGAATATTTCAGTTCCCCGTCTTTTGGACTCCATGGTCTCTGATGAAGAATCAAATATTATTCATCTTATTGAGGATTCCTTGTACATGATGAGTCCCTTCTTTGTTGATTCTTTCAAGAGCCTCTGTCTTTGCCTTATGACAGTTTTCTTATGATATACCTTTGAGGGGATCCCTTTGAGTTTATCCTACTTGGAGTTCATTAAGCTTCTTGGATGTTTAAATTAATGTTTTTTTCATCAAATTTGGGAACTTTTTGGCCATTAGTTCTTTGAAGATCCTTTCTGCCCTTTTATCTATCCCCTCACTTTCTGTTACTCCCATTATATGCATGTTGGTGTGCTTGAAAGTGCCCTACAGGAACAGAAGAGGTTCTGTTCATTTTTCTCCATTCTTTTTTCTTTCTCTTCCTCTGACTGTATAATCTCATCTGACTTTAAACAGGTACAACAAGGGAAATCTTTGTGGTGATAAAATAGTTTTGTATCTTGATTGCAGTGCTGGTTATATAAACATACACATGACAATATGATGTAGAGATATACACATACACACTGTACCAGGTCAATATCCTGGTTTTGAAAACATACTATAGTTTTGTAACATGTAACCACTGGGGGAAACTGAGTGAATGATACATGAGATATAGTGAGCTATTTTGGCAATATTCTATGATTCAATACTTATTTCTTTTTTAAATGAACACAAAGTTTTACAAAAGGAAATAAAGATAACCTATTAAAAACAAATGAATTTTGAAGTTCATTTTATTGAAAGTGACACCTGACGTTATGGTGAATAGTATTATAAGTTTGTTTTAAAACATAGGTATCAAAGTTACATTTTTTACTTATTATTTTGAAAATAAGAATATAAATTTGGAAAGGCAAATAGGATAAAAACAATGCTGTTATTAAAATATGAAACCTACTGTGCAGAAACATGCTTGAAATTGGTTATGGTGCACACGTAATTTATAATTATACTCAATCAAGCTGCAATGCAGAAGACATGGTTGTCAACATTGACTTATATTTTTATACAGGCACAGTAAGGGTAACCAAAATACAGAATACCTTTAAAGTTAACGTTGAACACAAAGGAAAAAGTCAGCATCTCAGTATATACATATATAAGATGCAGGCGTAATTTGCTTCCCTATGGAAATATAAACCTAGGCTCTACTGTCAAGTCCAGTTTGTTTGTTTGCCTGTTTATTTATAGTAAGCTAAGATATTTTATGACAGACCCAATCTTTGTATCCTCCTTACTCTTCGATTTAGTTACCAATGCACTTGGGTCAAGGAAGAAATTTTGGTTTCCTTAAAATATCTGTGTGTGAAATGGTATCTCAATGTGTTAGAAATATAGCTCATGTAGAAATTACCATTAGAGTACTAAATGACGATGTAGTAAATTGTTGATTCATAGCTGACTGACTTGGCACAATCAAGGATTATTACCTCATATCAAGTGGGGCATGCAGCCTATGCTCTGGAACTACAGAGCTATTCACTTTCTCTTACGCAGTATTAATAGTGAGTACCTAGACTCCCACCTTACGCTATCAGGCTCCCTGGGATTCCCTTAAACCTGGAATCTGTTTTCAAGTAAATTTTCTGATTTACAATTAATTTATATTGTTAAGTCCTCTTGACGGTTTTATATACATCCTTTTTGCTTCCTTTACATGTCACTCTCTGTGCTTAACAAATTCAAAACATGTTAACATTTGATAAATTCTCCTTTCAGGAAAAAACTCTTTCAGAACTATTACCCCAGTATCTAGAAATGCACATTATAGTGGATAAAGCTTTGGTAAGTCAAACTCTCCCCTCCTTCCCTCACTCTCTCTTTTCTTTCTTTCTTTCTTTCTTAAAGCTTAATGTTTTATTACTATCACCTAGAGAACATCAGCTGAAATGTTAAAACTTTTCTGAGTATTAACTTTATGAAACCAATTTATGGAAATGTTTAATATTGTTAGCTGTCTTACAGGTTTCTAAATTAATATTTCTAATGATCATGGGAAGGTAGCTACACTTTTTGCTAAATGTTGATAGAAAAATTAAAACACGGAATTGCCGATTTGGGGTAATTTACCTTTGAGACTCCAGACATTTTTATTTATTTATTTATTTATTTTATTTATTTAATTTTTTTAAAAAAAGAGATTTCCTTTTTTATTTTTTAAAATTAATTAATTAATTAATTTATTTATTTATGGCTGTGTTGGGTCTTCGTTGCTGTGCGTGGGCTTCTCATTGCAGTGGCTTCTTTTGTTGCGGAGCACAGACTCTAGGCACGCGGGCTTCAGTAACTGTGGCTCAGAGGCTCTAGAGCTCAGGTTCAGTAGTTGTGGCGCACGGGCTTAGTTGCTCCACGGCATGTGGGATCTTCCCGGACCAGGGCTCGAACCCGTGTCCCTTGCATTGGCAGGCGGATTCTTAACCACTGCGCCACCAGGGAAGCTCTATTTTATTTATTTATTTATTTATTTATTTTTTATTGAAGTATGGTTGATCTACAATGTTGGGCCAATCTCTGCTGTACAGCAAAGCCACTCAGTTATACACATATAGACATTCTTTTTTTCTTATTGTTTTCCATTCTGGTTTATTACGGGATATTGAATATAGTTCCCTGTGTTATATAGGATGTCTATCTCTCTTCTTTCTTTAAACATAATTAAAAATTTCCTTAACTTCAAAGACGTAATGGAATTTTCTAATTATTTTCAAATATAAATATTTAATTCTAAATGTGACTTAGATACGATTAGAACCCCAGACTAGCCTAGGATGCCCAGTGTTGTCTGCCTGCATCCTCATCCCCAGATTAGGCCAGGGTCTCTTTGGCCACACCTCCTAACTGCCTTGCCCTCTCTTTAACCAGCTGTAGCCTCTCTGGTCACAGTGTTTTCTTTGAACGTATCAGATATTTACCATCTGACCAATTCAGTTAATATTTTTCCATCTTTTTTGAGGCATAATTGATAAATATGATTGTGCATAATTAAATTGTACAATGTGAAGATTTGATGTACATGTACATTGTGGATTGATTACCAAGATCAAGATAATTAACACATTCATCACCTCACATAGTTAACTCTTTTATCCGTGTGTGTGTGTGTGTGTGTGTGTGTGTGTGTGTGTGTGTGTATGTGGTGAGAAGACTAAAGATTTGCTTTCAACTTTCAAGTATACAATACCATATTTTTAACTCCAGGCACTGTGCTGCACATTAGACCCTCAGAACTTATTCTTATAACTGAAAGGTTGTACCCTTTGACCTACATTTCTCCATTTCCGCCTCTGGAAACCAAAATTCTCTTCTCTGTTTCTATGAAATTGGACTTTTGTTTTTAGATTCTACATATAAGTGATACCATACAGTTTTTGTCTTTCTCTGGCTGGCTTATTTCACTTAGCATAATGCCTTCCAGGTTTCTCATGCGGTAGCAAATGGGAGAATGTCCTTCTTTTTAATGACTGAGTAATATTCCATTGCACATATATACCACTTTTTCTTTGTTCATTCATCTGTTGATGGGCACTTAGGTTGTTTTTGTATCTAGGCTATTGTGAATAATGTTTCAATTGTGGATAATGTTTCAGTAAACATGGGAATGCAGATATCTCTATGAGATACTGATTTCATTTCCTTAGGATGTATACTGAGGATTGGGATTGTCAGGTCATATGGTAGTTCCTTTTTTAATTTTTTAAGGAACCGTTATACTGTTTTCCATAGTGGCTGTACCAATTTACATTCCCACCAACAGTGCACAAGCGTTCCCTTTCTCGCCATCCTCACCAGCATTTGTTAGCTCTTGTTTTTTTTGATGATAGCCATTCTGACAGGTGTGAGGTGATAGCTCACTGTGAATTCGATTTGCATTTCCCTGAGGATTAGTAATGTTGAATACCTTTTTGTGTACCTGTTGGCCACTTGTGTGTCTTCCTTGGAAGAATGTCCATTTGGTAGACATAATATCTTTTGAGTATCTACCCAAGAGTGAAATTGTTATATCATCGGGTTAGTGTATATTACTTTTAGAGGATATTGATAGTTTTCAAAAGTGACTATAACAATTTGTTCTTCCATATTCTCACAAGTAATTGGTATTGATAGTCTTTTTTAAATTGCTGCCATTCTGGTGTATGAATACTGAGATCATATTGTGGTTTTTATTAGCATTTACTTGATGACTGAAATGCAGCACAGTGAATAGGGGCAGTGTTTTATAACTTTGAATGGGATATAATCTATGAAAATATTGAATCACTATACTGTACACCTGAAACTAATATAAGATTGTAAATCGACTATACTTTAGTTTTAAAAAATGTATTTATGAGTTTCAGAGGAAAAATTCTTTTTTCCTTTACCCTATTTCATCTTGTTCTTTATCAAACCTTTTTGAATCATTCATTCCACATAATCTTCACTTTATATCATTACAATTTCTGTCTTTTTTCTTAAAGATTTATTTGAGCATTTTGATTTTTTTTAATGCTCATGTATTTGCTTCTTCTTCAATTACTGAGCATACAATGAGAAATACTGTGGTTGATTCCCTCTGTGTTATAGAAAATGTCTACCTCAAGAAATCCCTTTATAATACAGAGGGGTCTGTGAAGTTATTTTAGTACTTCTTGAGGATTTCAATTGTTTCTGCTGGACAATGTCTTTAAAATATATAACAAGTGAGAATCTATGTTGAATGCCCAAGTATGATTTTTTTTCTTTTTGTTGTTTGTTTTCATTTATTGTAAATATTATCATCTTTATGTTAGTATGCTTTAAATTGTCTGACAGATCCTATGGTTTTCTTGCCTGGTATCACCAAGATATATTTGCCATAAAAAAAAAATTGCTGTCACTCACATTTTTTAAAGAATCATAAAAATTTCTTTTTCAGCATGATTATATGGGATCAGAAACGATGGCTGTAATGCAGAAAATGATTCAGCTTATTGGCCTTGTCAACACAGTAAGTTTTAACTTCTTTACATTTACAATTTTATAAAAAGTCATTGAAAACCTTTCCATTATATCATGACAAATTAATGACTTAAAGCCCTTTATTTGGTTTAATATCCAAAGTAATCAAGTGAACTTTTTCTTTATTTTTTTGTACTGTTTTGATGTAATGATTTATGTTATTTGAATAAATATACTGTAAATCTTATTTTTAGATGTTTAGTCAGTTCAAATTGACTGTGATACTATCCTCCTTGGAATTGTGGTCAGATAAAAACCAAATTTCTACTAATGGGGATGCTGATGATTTATTACAAAGATTTTTGACATGGAAACAGGACTATCTTATCCTACGGCCCCATGACGTAACATTCTTACTTATGTAAGCACAATGTTCTACATTAATAAAGAGATATACATAAATAATTCCATTAATTTTATAATTTAATGCCTTTATTGTGTTCTTCAGCTTTCTGTAGGCCCCTTGGAAAATATTAAAGAAAACATAGCTGTTGCCATTGAGGTGATAGTGTGGTTGGAAATATAATAAAAATAAAATAACCTGAATCACTTATATGACAAAATATTTTGGAGTATAATCTATGCAAAAAAGTCTGTCTTTCATGACTTTTATGATATCAACTATACTATAGAATACATACAAGCCTCAGCTTACTAATGATGTAAAATTGACACTATTCAGTTAACATTACCTTGTTATGTGAATACATTTCATGTCTACTGTTTGATAAAGAAAGATTTGAGTGTTTTGGTTACATTTATTTTTTAAAAATGCTTATCTTTAGAACAGGAAAGATTTCTTTTCTACAGATTAAAAATCCCTTTCGTTTTAACTTTTAGTGACCAAAACAGTGAATGCTGAATAAGGGAAACTGAGGAGAATTTGAGATAAATAAAATTGTATCAAGTCAAAGAGTTAGTTTAGGAAAGAAAACTGGCATTAAAGTGAATTACAGTTTTCAATGATTTGAGCACCTTGTATAATATATTAGATATTATTCAGATAAAAAATTATATGTTTGACAAATTATTTTAAATTCTATGGGAGATTTAATTTAATAAATAAGCTAATAAATTGTTCTGAATAACCATGCTAATAAAAAAGCCATACTATAATGATGTAGTTACAGGAAACAGCCTAAATATGTGGGAGCAACATTTCCTGGCACAATATGCAATAAAAGCTGTGATGCAGGTATTGCTATGGTATGTAATTTGTATCCTTCTTTACTGTTTTTTTTTAACTTTATATTGTATTTTAAAAGTATTATTTTACATAGTTAAGTAAACTTGATTTTTTTTCTCTATATCTCTATCATTATTTTGTTGGGACAACATTATTTTAATCTCAGAAAGTTGTTTTAATCATAAATTTCAAACATAGGGAAATAATATGAACAAACGTTAATATACCCCTTCACCAGCCAGGTATAATGGCTACTAACTTTGCATCAGATTTTCTAAGGACATAAAACCTTAGAGAAAAGTTAAAGCTTCCTGTTATGTCTCCTTCAAATTCAAGAAATAACAAAAGTCATGATTTCATACTTGCCATTTTTTGCATACTTCATACTATTGTTACAAATATATGTATCCATTAACTATATATTATTGTTCAGCATTTTTCTTTATGTATCATTTCAGAACTATTTTGAATAGCTTGTTAAAAGATGTATACATGTTGAAACATATAACTCTACTACTATTATTTTTTCTTTCAAAATTTTTATCAGGTAACGCACATATTATGAGTAAAAATCGTTTTACAAGACATACTGAAAACAACTAAATCAGTCCTTTGCATAATCTATACTCCTTGAATCCTCTTTCCCCTTTTTTTGTCAACCTCTCCCTCCTGGCATACAACTTAATGTCTGTTTCCTTTCAAATTAAAGTTTTATTGAAGTACATCATATATAGAGAACATTGCACAAGTCGTAAGTGTATAGCACAATTAATTTTGGCCAAGTCAATACATAGGTATAAACATCCCAGAGATCAAGAAGTAAAATCTTATCAACACTTCAGAAGAATCATGCTTCCTCTCACTTTCTACGCATACTGAAGAAAACCATTATCCTGACACTTAATCACTGGTTAATTTGATCTTTCTTTGAGCTTTCTGTAAATGATAGAGTGTGTGTTCTTGTGTGTGTCTGCCACATATTTGCTCAAAATTACGTCTGTGATAGTTATTCATGCTTGTATGTGTAGGAATAGTGTGTTCATTCTTTTACTCTATATTTCTAAATAATATGCACATTAAATTTCTTGAGTATTCAAATTTAGGCATTATCTATTGACTTCTCATGTTGAAGTCAGAATTTAACATCCTAATAGCTCATCATTTCTACATTCTGCCTCTTCCATTCTTCCTCTCTATAATTATACAGATTATTAGAATTGTGTTTAATTCTCTGATGAGGCAAATAATGAACTGAGATTGTTGCCTTTATTGCATAACTTTTGGTTCTTCCCAGATTAGTAGTTACATCATACTGTTTTTGTCCAAATTCTTTAATTAAGTTATAAATTGCCTCCACTTTCCTACATGATTCAGAAATTCCTTTTGTTTTTTTTAACTCTATAGATGTATCTTTTTTTTTTTAAACCAATCTACGTTGGACTTTTTGCATAGCTGTTTAAGAATCTTCTGTCTTGTCTCCTTTGGAATATGTGTATTCTTTCCTGGCTTGCTTACTCATTTTGGTTAGAATACACACTCCTATAATTTACTGAAAAAGTAGGTGGGTAGTAACTTGTTTGGGAGTTGCGTCATTGAAAATGTAGCAGTTTTAGGGCTTCCCTGGTGGCGCAGTGGTTGAGAGTCCGCCTGCCGATGCAGGGGACGTGGGTTCGTGCCCTGGTCCGGGAAGATCCCACGAGCCGCGGAGCGGCTGGGCCCGTGGGCCATGGCCGCTGGGCCTGCGCGTCCGGAGCCTGTGCTCCGCGGCGGGAGAGGCCACAGCAGTGAGAGGCCCGCATATAGCAAAAAAAAAAAAAAAGAAAGAAAGAAAATGTAGCTATTTTAAAAGATTGGTTAATTTCGGTTTTGAAATAATTGCACCTTGGAATTTTAAAAGTCCTCTCCTTTTACTTTCTCTTTAGAAATTTAACACCATTCTTAGTCTCACTTATTTGTATGTGGTCTGCTTGTTTTCTCTGCAGAAACATTTAAGATCTTTTTATCATTGCGAGGTATCTTTTATCATCCAATATGCTTGTTATATTGATGCCCTTTCAATCTGGATACTAATTTACGTCTGACCTGAGAAATTTTATTATATCAATATTATTTATTTGCTAATCTTTTTCTTTCCCTTTCCTCTCTGGAACTTGGTTAATTATATATGAGAGCATTTTGACTCATCATCTATTTTTTTTCTCTTATTTAAATTTTTTCTTTTATTTCTACATCCTCTAATATTTCTTAATATTTATATTGTGGATCAGTCGCTCACTAGGTGCTCTCAGATCCATTTTCTGCTTATTACCTGCTCTGATTACATCATAAGAACAATATATTCCCTGGGCTTCTTTGGCTTCTGGCTTTTGGGTATGTTCAGCAAATGTGGATGATTGGAGAGAGGAAGGGAAGTGTCATAGTGTCTTTACATTCTGGTCCTGCCTGGAGCAGTGCCTCAGAGCCATCGCTTCCTGGTCGTGTGAAACATCCCCTCCCTCTGTGCTTTTTCCTCCTGCTTATCAGCACTTGTTTATGAATTCTAATGACAGTTCCTCATTCATACACCCAACCAGTCTTGGCGTTGGTAGCAACATTCTGCTTTTCTAGTCTCAGAGTTGCCTCATCATCCTCTGTTGCTTCAACAATAATTTGTTTGTTACCTGTTACTCATTTGCTTTTATTAAATTCTTCTTGGATCCTGTGGTGGCTTTAAAATAATCTCTTTTTTTCTTGTAACTACGAGGCAAATATAGCTGAGAATCACACCCCAGATTAATTGTTCACGTTGCAGAATTAAAAATGCAAGGTGGCACCAGATCTGTTATTTTATAATTAGGGTATTAATTGGAAAGGAGTGAGACTTTAGATTTGGGATGGTAACATTGGATGAACCAAGCAAGACGAATCTGATAATTCTAAAACCCCAAATCTGTCTAAGGATTTTTTTGTAGTAGCTGATCCTCATCTGCCTGGTGAGGTGAGCCTTCTAGCTTCTCTTGCTTAGAGATCCTCTAATGACGTTATTTGAGTTGGATGCCTTATAATGATACATTCACTTCAAGTTCTATCTTAAGGATTAGCAAACTGTAAGTAAAGGGCCAGATAGTAAATGTTTTCAGCTTTGCAGGCCATGTGATCTGTGCAAGAGTCAGTGTAGACAGGTACAGATTAATGAGCAAGACCATGTTTCATTAAAGCTTAATGTATCACTACTAAAACTTGAGTCTCATATAATTTTCATTTGCCACAAAATAGTGTTTTTCTTTTGATTTTTTTCAACTATTTAAAAGACTTAAAAAACATTCTTACTTGCAGACTTTACCAAAATAGGTCACAAGCCAGACTTGGTCTCTGGACCATAGTTTACTGACCCCTGCTCTATTCCCGTCAGCCCTTATGTTCACTGATTGAAAATAAAAGTTGGGAGGGCTTCCCTGGAAGGCAACAGTTTATAAACCGAAGAAATGGGGAACAATTGAAGGAATAGATATTAATGGTTCTAAACAAAGAAGAACAGAATTATATTTGATTCATACTAAATTTATTAATATAGGTGAAAGTACTTGAGATTTTGGATTTGAGGTACCAGCTCAAACATTTGGGATTGGTTTTAATCATTTTATTGATTGACTGACATGTGTGATCAGTGGTCATCTATTTGCTGTGAACTTGGTGTAATGAAAAGAAAGGAATTCATTGTCTTATAGACATGGAGCTATTGGAGTATATTTATGCTGTCCATCAAACTCACCCAACTTTTATCTATGCTTCCTGTGGTGACTACCCTCTGTAGGCTGGGAAAGACAGTTAGTTATATGAGCTGTTTGATAGACTGGAATTCTCTGTGTAGATAATTAGTTCATCTGAGAATAGAGATAATTTTATTTATTTCATTTCAATATGCATGCTTTTTCTTTTTCTTGACTTATTCCACCAGGTAGAATCCCCATTACGTTGTCAAGTAGAAATGGTGAGAGTCCTAATCCTTGCTTTCTTCCCAATCTTTGAGGAAATGCATCGTCTTTCACCATTTTGTACAATGTTAGTCATAGGATTTTTGGTAGAAGTCCTTTATCAGGTTATGGAAGCTCCTTTTGATTCCCACGTGTTTAGTGTTTTTTATTTGTTTGTTCTTCCAGAAATTGATGTTAAATTTTGTCAAATGCCTTTTTCTACATTTATTGAGACACATATGATTTTTATTCTTTAGTCTGTTAATATGGTGAGTATATTATTGACCGATTTTCAGTTGTTGAAACTGCTTTGCATTCCTGCATTGTCTTTTTTTAATTTATTGTTGCCTTTTGAGTTGGTAACATTTTAAGAAAATTTGCCTTTAAGTTGATGAGTTACATTGAACTTTAGTTATCTTTTCTGATATTGACTATTTCTGGATTTGATATCAGGGTAATAATGACTACATAAGATGAGTTATATTTTCTCCATTTCTGTTTTTCTGAAGACTTTGCTTAGAGCAGAAATAAATTAAATAGAGGGTAGAAAAACAATAGAAAATTTTGACAAAGCTAGTTGATTTTTTTAAAAGACAAACACAATTGACAAACCCTTATCTAAACTAAGCAAAAAAAAAGACTCAAATGGATGAAATCAGAAATGAAAGAGGAGGCATTACAATGGATGTCTGATAAATTAAAAGGATAATAAAGGAGTATTAGGAATGATTTTATGCCTACAAATCAGATGACCTGGAAGAAATGGATAAATTCCTGGAGACATACAACCTAACAACACTGAATCAAGAAGAAACAGAAAGACTGAACGGTCCAATAACAAATAAGGGGTTGAATTAGTATAGTAATCCAAAACCTCCTAATAAAGAAAAGTCCAGGACCAGATCGCTTCATTGGATATTTCTATCAAGAATTCAAGGAAGAATTTATACCATTCCTTCTGAAAATCTTGCAAAAATAAATGAAGGAACACTTCCAAACTCATTTTATGGGACCAGCATCACCGTGACGCCAAAGCCAAAGATGCCACAGGAAAAAAAAAACTACGACCAATATCCCTGGTAAACATAAATGCAAAAATCCTCAACAAAATAGTAGCAAACCAAATTCAACCAAATTTAGCATATTAAAAGTATTATACACTATGATCAAGAGGGATTTATTCCTGGGATGCAACATATGTTTAACATAGGTTCAACATATGCAAAGCATTCAATGTGATACACCATGACAACAAAATTATAGAGAAAATTCACATGATCATCTCAATAGAATCAGAAAAAGCATTTGACAGATTTTAACATCCATTCATGATGAAACCTCTCAACAAATTTCCAAAAGTAGAAGAAAATTACTTCAATCCAATGAAGGACATGTATGAAGAGCCCACAGGGAACATCATAATTAATGGGGAAAAACTGAAAGCTTTCCATCTAAGATCTGGTACAAGGCAGGGATACCAGCTCTCACCACTTCTATTCAACATGGTACTGGAGGTCCTAGCCAGAGCAATTAGACAAAAAAAAACCCAACAAACAAACAAAACAGAGAGAGAGAAAGAAAGAAAAAAGAAAGAAAGGACATCCAAATTGGAAAAGAAGTAAAATTATCTATGTTTGTAAATGACATGGTCATATGTGTGAAAGTCCTAAATATTAAACAACAATAAAAAAACTCTTAAAACTAATAAACAAATTCAGTAAACTTGCAGAAACAAATCAATATACAAAAATGAGGCATGTTGGGCTTCCCTGGTGGCGCAGTGGTTGAGAGTCCACCTGCCAATGCAGGGGACACGGGTTCGTGGTCTGGTCTGGGAAGATCCCACATGCCGCGGAGCGGCTGGGCCCGTGAGCCATGGCCGCTGAGCCTGCGCGTCCAGAGCCTGTACTCTGCAATGGGAGAGGCCACAGTGGTGAGAGGCCCGCGTACCACAAAAAAAAAAAAAAAAAAAAAAATGAGTCATGTTTTTATACACAATGAACTATCTGAAAAAGGAAATTAATAAACCAATCCCATTCACAATAGCATCAAGAACAATCAAATACTTAGGAATAACATTAACCAGAGAGGTGAAAATTTCTAAAACACAAATGAAAGAAGTTAAAGAAGACACAGATAAATGAAAAGACATCCATATCCACTGATTGGAAGAATTAATACTGTTAAAATGTCCATATTATCCCAAGTGAGCTGCAAATTCAGTGAATCCTTATCAAAACCTCAATGGCATTATCTACAGAAATAGAAAGCAACAGTCCTAAAATTCATGTGTAATCACAAAAGACTCGGGACAGCCAAAGAAATCTTGAGCAAGAAGAACAAAGCTGGAGGCATTACATTTTCTGATTTCAAAATATGTTACAAAGCTGCAGTAATCAAAGCAGTATAGTACTGGTATAAAAACAGCTATATAGACAAATGGAACAGAATGAAGAGCCCAGAAATAAATCCATGCTGGAGATTGGGGCAGGATTTGAGGAAGTGAAAATGCCACAGTGCTTCCCTACTATTTTTAAGTTGTCTATAAAAAAAAATCTTAATAAATATTTTAACCTAATATTCCAGTAGTGTTTTAAAATACAAGTTATAAATTCTCAAATTGCCTTTTTCTAGTTTCAGCATTCACTTGATTGCTGTAAATCTTTTACTATTTTCTAGAGTTCTGACAAATTTGATGCTGACGATTTTTTTCTCAAATTTTCAGTATTTTTGTGGAGCAGCAGGTAGGTCCTTGGAGCTACCTACTTGGCCCTTTTCACTGATATCTACTGCTTTATACATTTTATTTGGTTGCCTACTTTGACTTATACCTTGCTGGTTGCTGCATATTTATGTGCATGTGTGTGTGTGTGTTATTTTTCCTATCCTAGGACACAGTCAAGTTGCTTGGAAAGAGTTTGATCCTGTCCAGACATTCTTTCAAATATTCTCAGGTGGCAGCAGGAGGCATTTCATACAGAGTGAATTTGTTCCAGACTAATCAGGAGACAGTAGACTTCTAAGTCCCTCTATCCAAAGCCCCATGAATTATGAATGTTTCTATTCTGGCTGGTGTGCCCAGCAATTATTCCCAGTTCTGTGTGATTTCCAGGAATTATTTCATCTGCTCTCTTTGGGTTCTCTTTTTCCCAGCCTTGAGTGATTGACTTAACTTTTCCCAGAGTGTTAAATTGTGCTACTTCATGTCATGGGTACAAACCTTGCAATCACTGAAGTCCATAAACACCTTGCTTTAAGCTACATATGTTACAAAACTCACAAGATGTATATCATGCTGCAGTTGAGTAGTTTATAGGTATTGTAGTATGATAGTATTTTTCATGTCTTCTAAACAATATCCAGTTGTCTAGTGCTTCTCTCAGTTGTGAGAGTTGTTGAAGTCTCCAACTAAATTATGTATGTGTGTATTTATTCTTTCAGTTGTATTCATTTTAGCTCCATATATTTTGCAGCTCTTATGTTTGGTACCCAAACATTTAAGATTATTATATTTTATTGGCAAATCAAACCTTTTATTATATAATATCCTTTGTCCATGATAATTTTTGCTCTGAAGTTAACTTCACCTGTTATTAATGTAGCCTCTCCAACTTTCTTGTGATAAATGTTCACATACTAAATCTTTTTTCTTAACTACTTTCATCTTTATTTCTTATGTGAGTTTCTTGTAAACAGCATATAGCTGGAACATGTGGTTTTTCCTACATTTTGCAAATCTATGGCTTTTAATCGGTATGTTTAGACAGTTTGCATTGAATCTAATTGTTGATATGTTTGTATTTCAGTCTGTCAACTTAGTATATGTTTTCTGTTTTATCTTTTTGTTTTTTGTGGTCCTCCGTTGGCATTTCCAGTTTTTATTTGGGATACTAGAACAATTTTTAGTATTCTATTTTGATTTATTCATCATAGACATAAGCAAATGTGACCCATCAGCCAAATCTGGCCTACCACATATATTGTTAATAAAGTTCTATAGGAACACAGCTATATCCATTCGTTTACCTACTGTCTATGACTACTTTCCTGATACAACATCAGAATTATAGTTGTGACAGACACTATATAGTACACAAATATGTCCTGGCTCTTTACAGAAACGATCAATCTCTGATTTTTAGAGTTTTTCAATATTTCTCTTTGTAAAGCATTTTTCATGTTTTCTGTACTACGATTACACACACACACAATCACATACACACAAGTTTGTGTACCAGCATTATACCATTTCAAGTAGAATATAGAAATGTTAACACCATATTTTAGGTCCCAAATCATGTATATAATCATAAAACGGAATTTTATGATATAATTTGATGAAACATTACTTTTCAGTACATTGTCTTTAACCCTGAAACATAATTTTTTAAAAAAAGTCAAATGAAGAAAAATAGTCTATTATATCTTCCCATATAAATATCCCTTCTGTTCCTCTTTCTTCACTACAGATGTTATAGCTCTGAAGCAGGGATACTGGAACATAGTCTCTGAATTTCTCTTCATTTTAGAATGTGTTCACTTCTTCTTTATTCTTTAAGGATATTTTTGCAGGATGAAAGTCATTTTCAGCACTTTGAAAATATTGTCCTACATCCTCTGTCCCATTTATTTCTGATGAGAAATCCTCTGTCATAGTAATCATTGTTCCTGAATAAGCAATGTGTTGTTTTCCTTTGGCTGATTTCAAGGCATTTAAAATTTTTCTCTAGCCATGTAATTATGATCTGTCTGGCCATGGACTACTTTGAGTTTATTGTCAGAAGTTTTGTGAATCTATTACATATGTAGATTTGTGTCTTTTGCCAAATTTGGGAGATTTTCTATGCACTTTTTCTTCTCTTCTGGGCCGCTAACGATATTAATGTTAGATTTTTTTGTTATTGTCCCACTGCTCCTGTATTTCTGTTAATTTTTTAAAAAAAACTATTTTCTCTCTGTTTTCAGATTGGATAATTTATACTAATCAATCTTTTTTTATATATAAATTTATTTATTTATTTATTTTTGGCTGCCTTGGGTCTTCGTTGCTGCATGCAGGCTTTCTCTAGTTGCGGCGAGCGGGGGCTACTCTTTGTTGTGGTGCACGGGCTTCTCATTGCAGTGGCTTCTCTTGTTGCAGAGCATGGGCTCTAGGCGTGTGGGCTTCAGTAGTTGTGTCACACAGGCTTCAGTAGTTGTGGCTCGTGGGCTCTAGAGCACAGGCTCAGTAGTGGTGGTGCACGGGCTTAGTTGCTCCGCGGCATGTGGGATCTTCCTGGACCAGGGCTCAAACCTGTGTCCCCTGCACTGGGAGGCGGATTCTCAACCACTGCACCACCAGGGAAGCCCCTAATCAATCTTTAAGTTTACTGATTCTCCCTTTTGACATCTCCATTTTGTTACTAAGTTCATTTATTGAGGTTTTATTTATTTTTTTATTATTGTATTTTTCTGTTCTGAAACTTTCATTTGGTTCTTTTTATATTATCTATTTCTTTGATGAGATTTTCTGTTTTTTAATTTCTTTTAACCGTTTTTGTAATAGCTTGTTGGAGCATTTTTATGGAAGTTACTTTAAAATCCTTGTTGCAGAATGCAATGTATGAACCATCTTGGTTTTGCTCTCTGTTGATTGTCTTTTCTGATTACAGTTGAGATATTCCTGATTCTTGGTATGATGAGTAATTTTGGACTGTATTCAGGATATTTCTGAAAATTATGTCAGGAGACACTGATTTCTCTTTAAATCTTCCATTTCAGAAGACAGTTTATTTTCTAAAATACACATTCTGGATCAGTTTTATGGGCCATTGTTCACACCCCAATTCAGTTTTCATGGCCTTTTCAATGATATCCTATGTTACCTTGAACATTGTAACATTCATAGGGAGTCTGGATTCTGATGCTTTTCTCTGATGAGGGTTGATTTTGTGTTTGCTTGTTTTGTCATGCAGTGCTCTTGGTTAAATTTAGAACAGCAGCTCTTCATCATGAACAACAGCTCTAGCCTCAGCTGAGATCTTCAGTTGTGTTGAGGCTGTTCCATGTATGAGTGTCTCAAAACTCAGCCAGAAATGTGGGGGTCAGAATTTGGAGGGTCTTCTTTCTGAAGCTTTCTGCTTGTGTATTTCGCAGTCATCCTCCTCCTCTTATTCACAATTTATATTTTCCAGGCCAGAAATAGTAAACATTTTTTCCATGAGTTCCCTGTGAACCCATTTGCCATGTCTATTACACCTGGCCTGAGTCTAAACGTCACAAAAACTGTCTCTTTCTAGAGTTAGTTTCCTTTGAGCATGGACTCCTGACCAATGCTGCAAGCTTCTGTTAATGCCCGGCAGGCTCCAATTTCTTCATGACCTGAAGTATCTATTAGATTCTATACTATAGATTCCAAGTCTCTGTTGAAACTGTCCAATATTCATTTTTCTTCTCTATGTTTTTCCTGTATTTGTGCGCACACACGTGCACAACACACCACAGCTCTTCCTGCCCCCCTCCCCCAGCTTTACTGAGGTATAATTGACAAATAAAATACTAATATAATTAAAGTGTACGGTGTGATCATTTGATGTAAGTTATTTACGATTCTCAAAATTAAATTAATTAATATATCCATCACCTCACATAGTTTACCTTCTTTATTTATGAGAGTGCTTTTGATCCACTCTCTTAACAAATTTCAAGTATATAATACAGTATTAGGAACTATAGTTGCCATGCTGTACATTAGATCCTCAGGACTCATTCATCCATCTTATAACTGAGAGTTTGTAACCTTTTGCCAACTTCTTCCCATTTCCCTAATTCCCCAGCTCCTAGGGACCACCATTCTCTCTGTTTTTGTGAGGTCAGTGGTTTTCGTCTTTTTTTGTTTGTTTTAGATTCCACATGTAAGTGATCCCATACAGTATTTGTCTTTCTCCGTCAGCACCTTTTAATCGCCTTCATGAATTTCACCCATCTCACCAGCAGTCCCCACCTCTGCTAACCACCAGTTTGTTCTCTGTATCTGGGTCTGTTTCCGTTTCGTTTTCTGTTCGTTTGTTTTAGATCCCACATATGAAATCATGGGGTGTTTGTCATTCTCTGTCTGACTTAGTTCACTCCGCATAATGCCCTCAAGGTCATCTGTGTTGTCACAAATGTCAGGACTTCCTTCTTTTCTATAACTGACTAACATTCCACTGTATACCTACCACGTTTTCGTTACCCATTCATTCACTGGTGAACATGCAGGTTCTTTCCAAGCCTGGGCTATTGAGAATAATGCTGCCGTGAACATGGGAGTTCAGAAAGGGGTCTCGTTTTCTTTGCGTCTATGCCCAGAAGTGGCACTGCTGGCTCATATGATATGTTTTCAATTTTTTGAGGACTGCATACTATTCTGCACAATGACTGTATCAGCTTACATTTCCACCAACAATGCACCAGGGCTGCCTTTTCTCTGTGTCCTCATTCATTATCTCTTTTTGATATTACCTATCCTATCTCGTAGAAGGTGGTATCTCACTGTGGTTTTGATTTATATCTCTCTGACGAATAGTGATGTTGAGCATTTTTCATATACTTGATGGCCATTCATATGTATTATTTGGGGGGAAAAAGTGTCTGTTCAGGCCCTTTGTCCATGTTTTAATTGAGTTATTTGGGGCTTTTTGGCTGTTGAGTTCTATGAGCTCCTTATATATTTTTAAAATCACCTCATCAGGTATACGGTTTGCAAGTATTTTCTCCATTTCCATAGGTTGCTTTTTCATTTTGTTGATTGTTTCCTTTGCTGTGTAGACATATTTTCTTTTGATATTGTCCCACTTGTTTATTTCTGCTTTTGTTGCCTGTGCTTTTGATGTGAAATCCAATAAAATCATTTCCAAGACCAATATCAAACAGCTTTTGCCATATGTTTTCTTCTAAAACTTTTACAGTTTCAGGTCTTATGTTTAAGTCTTTAATCCATTTCAAGTAAATTTTTGTAAGTGGTATACGACAAGTTTCCAATTTCATTCTTTTGCACATCATAGCTCTTTCTAATCTGAGGATCTTTACTGATGTCACCTTTTTTATTCCTGTTATTAATTTTTGTGTGTAATCTACCTTCTCTTCCTGCACAGTGTAATTAAGGGCTTATTTTATTCTGTAGCATGGCTTTATACAGGAGATTTGTTTTCAACTATATAAATATGAAAGTATAAGACTGTTTCTCCTTTCTCTGTGTTGGCATTAAAAGTCCAGCTTCTGGTTCCTATATCTTGCCCTAAAACCTGGTGGTTAGCCAGATATCATCTCTCATGTTCTGATTTGTCTTTAGCCTCCTTTCAAATCCTGACACTGGGATTTTCCCTTTTTTTCAAGAGAGGGTACCTACTAAGTCATTTTTCCATGTTGCTAGATAATATTCTATGTTTTCATTCACACACATGCACATACATACACACAATATTTTTTCTTTTAGGTATTAATTCAGTTTTACTCACTATGTATTTTTATTGATGTAGAAAAATTAGAGAAGTTCTAAGAATTTTTCTTGTAATGATTAAAAATATGAGAAAAGTATCACAGTTTATTTATCCAGGTTAAATCATATGAAATGCCACTCTGCACTACCACCAATCTTTTTTTGGTAACATCTCACTTCAAATTTCTTTACCATGGCCTTGCCTATATCTCGAACTTCCGTTCTGTCATTCCTTCACTTCACTCATTATACTACAGCATTTGAACAGGTTCCCATACAAGCTCCCTACCGCTATTAATGAGGCTGGGTCATTTTCCAAACTTTCTATCTTGGCCTAAACATCAATTCCACAAACAGATTTTCCTAAGTATCTTATCTGTATCTTATACCCCTCCTCAGAATTCTCTATTAGAGCACTCCATTTCTTCAGAGCACTTTTCATGATCTCTCTGTATTTGGGGAGTTCGTTATTAATTTCCTACTAGTTTTCTTTCTCCACTTTTGTAATATAACTGCAAGTGTGGACAAAGTCCTTTCTTTCATGCATGCCACTATATTCTTATCTTTTATCATAGTGCCTGACACATGTGTATACTGAATTAATAATTGTTAATTGAATGAATTGATTTAATAAGAAAGTTAAATAAATGTGTTTTATATTGTTTACATCAGAAACACTAAGTGTGCTTAAGGCTATAGAATCTGGGCATGCCTAATTTTACACCAGAGGATATTGGTAGTTTAATTACATTTTACTTTATATCATGCTTCTTAATAAATTAACTATTTTATCAAAATAAAATATAAAATATGGTCAACATGAAAAGGTATTAAAATATAAAATTTTATAGGAACAAAACTGTTTTGATGTATTACTTGCTTTTGTTTTCTTCTTATATAATGGTTTTCTCTTCAACCTTCTTTATCTTAGTATCCAGGTGCAATAACATTGGAGGGATTTTCCGTTATTATAGCTCAACTGCTTGGCCTTAAAATAGGATTAACATATGATGACATCCGTAAATGTTCCTGTCCAAGCGCTATGTGCATAATGAATCATGAAGCAGTGTAAGCCTTGTTTTTTCTTCTGAATTTATTTCACACATTTATTTGTGAGGTTGTTTACAAGACATGATGAATTTATTTTTTGTACTCAATCCCACGTCAAAAATTAGGAAGGAATGTTGTGCCTGAAGAGATATCACACTAATGAATTTGTTCACATGATATAAGACTCCAGAAAGTGGTAAACCCCATGATAATGAAATATTCACTCAAGGGAATTAGAGGGAAACTTTAAAGATTTATGAAGACTATGAAATATTGAATTCACATAGATACTGTTGTTGTTTTTGTTCTTGTTGTATCTGTTGCTCAAGGCAAAATCACCCTTAACAATATAACGTAGTACTAGTAGCTTTGGCTATTACTTTGAGGGGAAAAAAAAGAAGAAAAGATTTGAAGAGGAAAATAATTGTCCTTCTTTGCAGTTATTATGCTTGACTACCTACATAGAGGCCACAGCATCAGTACACAGTCAGAACAACAACAACATCAAAAAATTCATCAGGGTGATCCATCTTGAAAACCATTACTATGTGTACAAGTATGTGTATACCAGCACTAAGAAAATAGATGACCTATTATAAAATGTCTAATTTTTTCAGAAGAGGTTTATAAATTCAGTGCAATCCCAATCAATATTTTAGATTCTTTTTAAGGAACCTGATAAACTCTGTGGGGGGCAATAGGATGGAGATGAAGGATACAGGCAACCTTTTGGGGATTATGAGGTGGGATTTATAATCAAAGGAGGGATTTTATTGATGGGAGACATGACATATTACCTATAGATTGATCAAAATGAAGAGAAGAGGAAGAAAAGATGATTTTGGACATATGAAGAGTTAAGAGCAAAATCATGGAGGAAATTAGAGAGGAGAGGATAAATTCAGTTACTGTGATAGAACATTAGGAGAGTAAACAGATAGAGATGTAGGGAATCTGGTTAATGGAGGTGTAAAGATGTAGGGAATCTGGTTTATTCTGATAGAAAGCTTTGATAGAAGATGTGAAACACTTATCTTGGAGACTGGAACTTAGAAATGACTTAGGAAAGTGATAGGATTGTTGGACTTGTTGAAGACATATTTTGTAATTACAAATTTAAGATTAATTCAAACAGCTACCGAAGTGCCTATGTAAAAGAAAGCAGATAGTTGACATTTTGCCAAGTTAATGCCCATGGAATCAGAAACAGTTAGGGCTGCAGAGGATGCTGCATTCTCCTGAAATAATTATTTCAATTTTTTTTCCTACCCCACAATTGGAACTTTGGATAAGAAATCAAAGTATTTCAAGGCAGCTGCCTTAGCCCAACTTATTTTATAGCTGTCTTTAGACCCAGAGGTAGTCTTCCCCACAAAAAGCCAATTATTTAATATTTGTTTCAAATGCCTTGTGTCTATTATATATGTATGTATGTGTGTGTATATATATATATCACTTGCATTTCTTCCTTCCCATGGCCATCTTTTTTTTTTTTTTTTTGTGGTACGCGGGCCTCTCACTGTTGTGGCCTCTCCCGTTGCGGAGCACAGGCTCCAGACGTGCAGGCTCAGCGGCCATGGCTCACGGGCCCAGCTGCTCCGCGGTACGTGGGATCCTCCTGGACCGGGGCATGAACCCGCGTCCCCTGCATCGGCAGGCGGACTCCCAACCACTGCACTACCAGGGAAGCCCCCCATGGCCATCTTTTAAGCAAAGATTTTAAAAATTAAATTGTTTTGTACCCACCTTAAATAAAAGTTCCAAGTTCTAACTAATACTTTTAATTTTCACTCAGAAAACATGTGGTCCAAGTAGAAAATAACCTCTGAGTCCCTGTGTATTTTTAAACTAATTTTGTGTAAAAGGATGTCAGTGCTCAGAGTTCGTAGCTTTTTGCATGAGAGTGGCCTACAGAAACAGAATGGCACAGATGCCGATTAAAACAATGTAGTTGGGACTTCCCTGGTGGCGCAGTGATTAAGAATCCGCCTGCCAACACAGGGTACACGGGTTTGATCCCCGGTCTGGGAAGATCCCACATGCCACAGAGCAGCTAAGCCCATGCGCCACAACTACTGAGCCTGTGCTCTAGAGCCCGCGCGCCACAACTACTGAGCCTGCGAGCCACAGCTACTGAAGCCCGCATGCCTAGAGCCCGTGCTCCGCAACAAAAGAAGCCACCGCAATGAGACGCCCACACACCGCAACGAAGATTAGCCCCCACTCGCTGCAACTAGAGAAAGCCCGCGCACAGCAACAAAGACCCGATGCAGCCAAAAATAAATAAATGTTCCTTTTAAAAAAACAAACAACGTAGTTAAAAGTAATAGAGAAGTTTGCTTAAATACTATTATTGCTTGTGATATTCCTCCCAGTTTCCCTTATTTATCCCATTACAAATGGCTATGCCAGTAAAGGCTAAAGCATTTCACTCTTTTTCTCAGACACTACCAACTCTGAAACCTTGGCAATTAGATATTTCTTTCCTCGAAGGCTCAGGAGACAACCCAGGACTTCTGTCATCTCAGATATAGCTGTTCAGGCACGATTATTTCAGACATGATTGCGTAGAGTGGCACTGTGCAATAGAAATGAAATGTGAGCCTCATATAGAACTTTAAATTTTAGAGTAGCTACATTAAAAATTTGTTTAAGTAGATAAAATTAATTAGTGATGTATTTTAATAAATTATTTTATTTAACCCAGTCTATCTGAAATATTATCATTTCAGCATGTAATCCATATAAAAATTGTTAATTGGATGTGTTATATTCATGTGTGTGTGTGTGTGTGTGTGTGTGTGTATTAGTGCAGAAGGTCCAGGGTCACACCCATGTTATCAACCTGAGCTACCAGAAGAATGGAGTTGCCAGCAACTGAGAACAGTGGATGGAGCAGACTTGGTGGGGAAGAACAGTAGTTCAATACTGTACCTCGCGTATTTGAAATGTCTATTGGACATCTGTTAGACATAGCTACTAGACAGCCCACTGGAAATGAACATGAAAATATAAAACTTCAAGGGACTTATATTTTAGTGTAAAATTTAGGTCATGTGAAAATATATTAAAAGATACAAACAAAAAATCTTATTTTTACATGATGTGAAACTACTATGTAGAATAATGAATATTGAAATTGGAAGGAGAATATGGGAGGGAACACAATTTCAGATAATGTCAAGGTAGACCTCTCTAGAAGGTGACATTTGAGCAAATATTTAATGGAAATAAGGGAAGGAAGCTTTCAATATGTAAGAGAAGAGCATATTAGGTAAGGAGAAAGATAGGTGATGATAGGTAGGTAGATAGATAGGTGATAGATAGACAGATTTAACCATTATACCTTATTGCTTTCCTGTAAAGATACACTTTCAATGCTTATTTTTTTAATGTTAAAGATAAACAATGATAAATTAAAAATTAATCATGTTTGACTTTGTCTCCACCAAGGTACAAGTTTTTCGTTTGAGCCATCCTGCAATTCGTATCATTATACATGGAGCATTGTTTAGACGTGGTTTTATTAGCTAGGTTTACTTAACCTGAGGACTGTTATTTCCTTTTAGGGTTTCCAGTGGTGTAAAGATGTTTAGCAACTGCAGCATGCGTGACTATAGATATTTTGTTTCAACATTTGAGGGTCAGTGTCTTCAGAACTTTTCAAAACTGAAACCATTATATCAAAATCAGTCGGTGTGTGGTAATGGGATTTTGGAACCTCAGGAAGAATGTGACTGTGACAGTGAACAGGTGAGTAATTAAGACTGAAATCTGAGCACCATTTCTTATGTTTCCAGTAAGTGGTCATGGCATATGGAATGATATATGCAACTAAGTCTCCAGTAGAATTAAGATGTGAAAATGAGGATAAATTAAGACGTATGAATCATTTCCCCACACCTCTTCAGCTGAGAAGACAAATGAGTCGTGAAACCTTGGTTTGAAGACACCGTTTACAATTATAGCAGCAGAGAGATTTTGAATATATGGACTAAATGAATTCCCTTTTAGCCAAATCATATGACCTCAGTCTCTGTTTTCTCTACAAACTTCTGAATTTGGTCCAACTTTTTTCTGTTTCTTATGGTTGCAAGGATGTCTAAACATTATAATGGATGTTTCTTAATTATTCTCAAACGTTCCTGCATTTCCCGGTTTCAGGATGATCAAAATTTGTTCTGTTTACTCATTCTAAATATGAATGTATAATCTCCTATAGCTCCACCAACCGAATGCTCAGTGCACGACACTGTTTTCAAGTGATAGGACCAGATATTTAGTATGTTATATCATTATTTTGTAATATTTAATAATTCCCCCTATTTAAATTAAAAAAATTTCTTCATGATTACTCCCCCAGCAGTTATATGAATTTTTTATCCACCTACAAAAATAGCTAACCACTACCTGTTTACATAACTTTAAATCCCTACACATTCCCTTAATCATCTACCATTTCCTAAAGTTTATACATACATGTATGTGTGTGTGTGTCTCTCTATATATGTATACATGTTTTCCAACTATCTCAGATTTTCCAATGTCATCTTAGTTTTTTTGGTAAATACATAGTACTGTGCTCATCTTGCATTCACCTACCCCAAAATATGTACCAATTACTTGCCAAATACTCTAGTTATATTTAATGAAGGATAAAATGAAGCAACATAATCTAGGGCTAAATCTACACATTGTGAATTTCCACAACTGCAGGCTGTAGGCAGATTAACACTTACAGCAGATGCTGTCAATGCTCTGCCAGTATTTCCTTGGCCTTGACTGTTCCTGTAGAGTGTTTTTGCTTCAAGTATCTGATACTTTCTGTTGCAGTGCGTCCTCTGGCCTCAATAGAGTAGAATACTCAGCCAGTTATCAGGGAGGACTTAAGGTACTCAGGACTATCGATCGGCCCTCAGATAAGTATGATGGTAAATAAATGTCCCAGATTCCTTGCCCCTTAGGAGGAAATTTTCTGAGGCAAGCTTTACATCAAAGTTCTACAAACCATAGCCAGTGGGCCAAATTCAGCTGCCACTTATTTTTGTAAATGTTACCTAATTGGAATGCAGCCACACCCATATGTTTACATATTGTTTATGACTCTTTTTGTGCTACAACAGCAGAGTTGAATAGTTGCAACAGAGACCATGTGGCACAGCATTTCAGCAAAACTGAAACTATGTGCTATTTCATCCTTTACAGAAAATGTTTGCTGTCCCCTATTCTGTGTCATTTCCCAGAGGTACTTGTGGGATTTAGCTTTATCTTACAGGAGCAGCAAACAGTTCACAAACCCACTCGTACTGGCTTGCGTCCCTTCCCTAACATCCTATACCAGCGCTTTGGTGGTTGGCAGAATGGACCTTCAAATACATCCTCACTCGAAGCTCTGGAATTTGTGGATATGCATATTACATGGCAGAAGGTAATGTGCAGAACTAATTAAGGGTATGGACATTAAAGAGGGGACATTATCCTGGATTATCTGGGTGGGTCCTGGCTAATCACATGAGCCCTTAGAAACAGAGAATGTTCTCCAGGTGAAGTCAGAGAGATGTGGCAGAAGGGGGCTCAAGCCGCTACTGCTGGATGAAGACACGTGGAAGCACAAGAAGAAACGCTGATAGTTTCTTGGAGAAAAGACAAGCCCTTGGCTGACAGCCACCAAAGAAACAGGAAGCTTTTTCCCACATCTTGGTTTTACCCTTGTGAGACTGTAAGCAGAGGACCTGACCTAGTTTGCCTGTCTGAAGTTCTGAGCTACAGAAAGTATGAGAAGATTAACTTGGGTTATTTTAAGTCGCTATGGTTGTGGTCATTTGTCACAGCATCAGTAGGGAACTAATACGCCTTTCAAATAAATTACTCATATGCATCACTGTTTCAGAGTCTGTCTCTGGAGAAACTCAAACCACATTAGCTGGACCAGAAATTGTCCTAGGAAGCAGACACTCAAGATAGGTTTCTGAAAGTGGATTTCATGCTGGCCAGATAGTAATATGTACTCATGTACTCATTTCTGGGCTTGGCACATTTGAATAGATGCACTGGAGAAACTTAACACCTCCAAATCCCTCAGAACCCCCTGGGCTGTGAAGTTACTGCTCTCCCCATGGTGGGGCAGAGCAGCATCACATTGCCTGTGGACCAGAGAGACTTAGATGAGACGGATGTCTCACAAGACGATGCCTGTTCTTCTCAAGATCTGTCCCTGCCTTCCCTTGTTGGTACTAGACCACTAACTAGTCTCAAGTCTAAACGCAGCCCAAGTGAAGACATACCCTCTGCTATTGGAATAAAGTTATTTTTTTTAAATTGTAGAATTTGCTAGTATGTGTGGACAAGAACATGGAGAACATGCCAGGGATGGATGTTAAGGATGTTGACCCCAAGATATTAAAGTATAAGCCTGGAAAAGGAGGATGCTGTCTAGTGAATCAGGGTTTAATACCTTGGCAAGGTAACCTGGGGCCAGCCTTGATTTGCCACTGGATGGAACCTTGAAGATGGGAAACAATCTGGCCTACAATAAATGAGGTTGATATGCCAGAACAACCTTAACGGAGTAATACAGAAGGGGTCAAAAGTTCAGAGTTGTGGCCATATTTTAATAGAACATAAGGATACTACAAAATCTAGCACCTAATTATCCGGATGGCCCAGAGTACACTCCTTTCACTAAAGCAATGAGGAAATGCACTTCTGAGGAGATCCTGATGTGGTTGAAGATCTCAGTGGTAGCTTTCTTCTATAGACTCGGGTCGATGGTTGGAAGTACCATCATGGAGTTGGGCACCCAGTGTCACTAGGGATGCTTTAATTCCAGAATAGCAGAGGCCAAGTGGCTGTGATTAAGAGAGATCTGGGTAGGGACTTCCCTGGTGGCACAGTGGTTAAGAATCCGCCTGCCAATGCAGGGGACATGGGCTCGATCCCTGGTCCCGGAAGATCCCACATGGCACAGAGCAACTAAGCCTGTGCGCCACACTCTTGAGCCTGTGCTCTAGAGCCCACGAGCCACAACTGCTGAAGCCCGTGTGCCACAACTGCTGAAACCCGTGCACTTAGAGCCTGTGCTCCACAACAAGAGAAGCCACCACAATGAGAAGCCCACACACTGCAACGAAGAGCAGCCCCCACTCGCCGCAGCTAGAGAAAGCCTGTGTGCAGCAACGAAGACCCAACACAGCCAAAAATAAATAAGTAAAAAATAAATTTATATTTAAAAAAAGAGATCTGGGTAGTCAATGATGATATCCCTTGATGTATGTAACTGAAAATTAGGAAGAGATGAGCAAAGGACTGGTGCCAATTACTACTAATGGAAATTCACAATCCCTTGCTAAATTTCTGGACCCAAGCTAGTCTCAGAGCCAGAGCTCATTGTTCAAGTTGAGGGGGAGATCCTACAATGCCCAAGTAAGGATATAAAGTAGCAATTTCCTCAATTATTCCCCTCCAAAGTGACCTCCAGCCATTTGCGGTAGCTGTTCACTGGGGAATGGGGAATACCCAGATCACTGTAGGATGACTGAATAGAGAATCTTTACTTAACAGACTCACATAAGAGGACTCAAACTGCTATCATGCGTAACGTAGGCCTACAGAGAATCCAGGTGATACCTGGCATCTTTGAAAAATCCATCTTAACAGTAGATCCACTTAACAGTAGATCCAATAGGTTCATTATCCTAACCTGTGTTCATGTTGCCTTTTCTTTAGTGACCCACTGAGGTGACATACTTAGAAGCTGACAGATCCTCACGTTGGTTCCCCAATATGTGGAGTATAAGCTACAAGAATAGGAAAGGACAAGTATAAATGCCTGAAACTACCAGGATAGAAATCAGGAAGGAGAATATAACCTGGATGAAGAAATCAGTAGGGAAAGTAGACAGTAATTTGAACTACATGAAAATGAAATGTAATGAAAACCAAGATCATTAGAGAATGATTGGTTAGCTGTGCTAACAGTGCTGACATCAGAATACCCATAACACCTTCATGGTCAGTATAGATTCTGTATCCAAACATCCTACAACCAAATGCAAGTTCTTGTTATAAATAAATTTAATTAATTAAATAAATAAAATCGATAAGCCTCTACTAACAGTAGTAAAGAAAAAAATCAAGACTAACATTAATTAAGAAAATGTATAACAATTGGAAGTGAAGAAATTTAACTGTCATTCCTAATAATATGATTGGGTACAATGAAAACCCAAATAATCTAGAAATAAATTATAATTTGCGTATATAAGTGTATTTACTAAGGTCATTGGTTACATAATTCACAAAAGTCAAAAGACTTCTTTATATCAGCAATAAATTAGAAAAGGAAATTTTAAAATAACACCATTTACAATAGCACCAAGAAATATAAAATGTTTAAGAATGTATCTAATAAAATATGTACAAGACCACTAAATAGAAAACTGCAAAGTATTGCTAAGAGAAATCATGGAAGTATTTAATAAATTCAAGAATGTGCCATATTTTAAGATTGGAGGAATCGATATTGATGAGATTGTGATTTCTCTCCAAATTCATCATCTCCAGATGCAGTCCCAATCCATCCTCAAACAATTATATAGTTATAAAATGGAAGAGAATTTTAATAACTTTTCAGAAAACTGTGCATATTCTACTTTGTTGCTACACCAAACTTGAAAAGTGAAAATTTCTAAAAGGTTAGTTGCATTGTTAAATCTGAAACCAAAATTAGTGGATTATTTATACCCCATTACACTAAAGCCCATTGGTCTATATTACAATTCAAGTGGACCTTTTACACATGTATATTTTTGTAACATCATGTGTTGGTCATTTGGTTCACTGAATTATGCAGTTTCTAAATGTTGACATATTTCATTATGAAATACCATAATCTTATATTCATTAATATCATCACTAATATCATCAGAAAAATAATGGGAAAATAAAGTCTCTGTCGATGGGTAAAAGTTTTCCAAAATTCTAATTTTCACTTGAAAGATTCAAATTCAGTTGTTTTCCTTGAAGTAACAGGCATACCTCATTCACTTTTAAGAAAACGTCTGCCAAATACCCAAGCCTGAATAACCACGGTTTGTCTGTAAGTTGTTCTTTCATATAAAAACTTGTTTTCTATGGTAAATGTGACTATTCGGTCTGTAATTCAAACAATCACATCAGTGTTTTCCTTGAGAATCTGTAGTAATTGAGAAGATATTGTGGTTATGCATGAAAAGAGCTTATGCATGCTCTCCATTTGTAACAATATTAAGGGAGTATTCAAATGTTAAAATTTAGCAAATTAGGGCTTCCCTGGTGGCGCAGTGGTTGAGAGTCCGCCTGCCGATTCAAGGGACATGGGTTCGTGCCCCGGTCCAGGAAGATCCCACATGCCGCGGAGCGGCTAGGCCCGTGAGCCATGGCCACTGAGCCTGTGCGTCCGGAGCCTGTGCTCCGCAACGGGAGAGGCCACAACAGTGAGAGGCCCGCGTACCGAAAAAAAAAAAAAAAAAATTTTAGCAAATTAGTAATTTTTTACAGCTTTACCAAAGGCATTCTTAAATGAAACTGTTTTTTTTTAGAGTGCATGACGGTGAATAATATAATGACTGGCCACTAGCTTTGATTCAAACTAGAGCACCAGCAGTTTTATCCACTATTGCTTTTACCTGATCAGTGCAAATGTCGGCACAATATAAAAGGCAAATAAAGTCTAATTACTATTAAGAAACTTTTTGACCTTATAGACCCACTAAAAATATCTTAGAGACCTCCTGAGGTCTACCAACCACATGTGGACAGCGTCTGATTTGAACTAGTTGGCAGATAATAAACATACAATTTTCAACTAATTTTAGTAGTAAAGAAAAATTTAGCATCACAAAGTCACACACACAAACACACACTATGGTCTAGTGTAACAAACATAGATGCAAGTTTCCTATGATAAATATTAACAGTTAAATCCACAAGTATAATCAAAAGAAAAGTATGCCCAAATGAGGTTTATTCTGAAGAATGCTAATACATTAATTTATTCATGGGATTATTATACTAAACAAAGGAAAAACATCTCCTTATCACAACTAATTGAGGAAGAATCTATAACACTAAATACTCCTTCCTCAAAAACGTGCTTCAGAATAAAACTTAATATCATTAATTTGAAGAAACTTTCTACCAGTAAGTTATAAGAAATTTAATACATAATAGTGAATCATTAGAAGTAGATCCATTATATTTGACAATAAAGAAAAATGTTGCGCTTGGAATACAGTAGTGGAATACCTAAGACAAAAATAATAGTCTTTATTTTTTAAAAGTCAATAAATAGAGAATGAAATTAAAAAGGCAAGTTTACTACACTCTTAAGAAAATAAAAACTATGTAACAAATAGGAATAAAGTTAATAAGTTCTTTCCAGTACTTCAAAGGTATAAATGATTTAACAAAACTGAAGGACAGGGCTTCCCTGGTGGTGCAGTGGTTGAGAGTCCGCCTGCCAGTGCAGGGGACATGGGTTCGAGTCCTGGTCCGGGAAGATCCCACATGCCGCGGAACAACTAAGCCCGTGCGCCACAACTACTGAGCCTGTGCTCTAGAGCCCGTGAGCCACAACTACTGAGCCCGCATGTTGCAACTACTGAAGCCCATGAGCCCGTGCTCTGCAGCAGGAGGAGCCACCACAATGAGAAGCCTGTGCACCGCAATGCAGAGCGGCCCCCGCTTGCCGCAACTAGAGAAAGCCTGCGTGCAGCAACAGAGACCCAACACAGCCATAAATAAATAAATAAATAAATAAATAATTAAAAAAAAACTGAAAAACACATGGAAATTGGAATAAATAGATAGCTATTTCTTTTAAAGTCAAACTACATCCAATTCATTCTGTATTAAATCCCCACCAACATGCCCCTTTTAACCCAAATTGAACTACTCTTCTGCAAAAGCAGATCCTAAATTTTATCTAGAAATAAAAATTAACCAAGTGCATGAATATTTTAATAATTTGGAACAGTAATCATCCATAGCAAATTAAATACACACACACACACACACACACACACACACACACACACACCAGGTGGTATTGGCAAAAGAACAACAACAAAATAACAAAGTGAATAGATAGTCTATGGCTTGATTATTGCTGCATCACCAGCACATAGAATAGTGTCTGATGTATACTCCACACTCAACAAATACTTACTGATTGAATGAATCCATGTATAATGTAATTATCTTTATAATAACATAGGATGTGTGTGAGTGGGTGAAGATTGACTCTGGTATATTTAGAATACCCCATTAGGAATAAAGTGACTTGGAAGGTTTATTCAAAAGTTTTTCTGAAAGAGAACTAAGGAAGAATACAAAAGGACTTTTTGATTTTTCAGTATTTTTATAAATTGTACTCCATTTAAAGTTATTAAAAAATAATGGCTAAATTTCTTTATGCTATGCAATATATCCTTGTTGCTTATTTATTTTATACATAGTAGTTTGTATCTCTTAATCCCCCTATCTTGCCCCTCCTCCCCTTCCTTTTCCCAGCTGGTGACCACTAGTTTGTTCTCTGTATCTGTGAGTATGTTTCTGTTTTATGTACATTTGTTTGTTTTCTTTTAGATTCTTGTAGATAACTACAAAGGAACTTTTTAGAAAAAGAATTGACTTGGGGGTAATTTTGCATTACAAAATATCAGAACATACTGCAAGGCTGTTTAATTTCATTCACTGTGGTACTGGGCCATCTATACATCTCTATCTATTTATATATCAGCATTTATATCTATCAATTGATTTAACTCTCTAAATGTGTAAAAGTTATATAGAGGGCTTCCCTGATGGCGCAGTGGTTGAGAGTCCGCCTGCCGATGCAGGGGACACGGGTTCGTGCCCCGGTTCGGGAAGATCCCATATGCCGCGGAGCGGCTGGGCCCGTGAGCCATGGCCGCTGAGCTTGCGCTCCATAATGGGAGAGGCCACAACAGTGAGAGGCCCACGTACCACCAAAAAAAAAAAAAAAAAGTTATATAGATATATGACATTTTATTTCCAGGGTGGAAATAGTTAATGTCATAAGGGTTTATCTATAAATCCAAAGCATTCCGTATGAGTAAGGGAGAAATAAGCCTTGACATGTAGGATCTGACCTATTATCAGCTGGGCCTCTGTGTTGCTAAGAGCTGGCCTGGCATTCACAGACAGGCTGCAATGTTCTCCTTTTGAAAATAAACAATTGTATACAAGGTCAACATCTGTAACCATAATGGATGAAGGAAAAAATGCAAGGCCACTCTTTAAGCAAGGGCATTCACTTTATGTCTGAGGACGGTAAAACCTGAAAATTGTCAAAGTCATAATAATGACCAAACACCATCCTTTCCTGGCTAATAGGAGTAATTCCTTTACCAATTTCAACCCTAGCATCAGTACAGTCTTTCTTCGTCTAGATAAGAATTATTAAAATACCCAACTATAGATGAACCCCTGGTTTCTGACAGTATCTAGTCTAGCAAAGTCTAGATTCCTTAAACCCTCCCCAAATCACCTAAAAGGAGCCCAGATTCTATAATTAGATCCTTTCACTGAGGTATATACAGTTCCCCATGGTGTGTGTTTTCCTTTCCGGAAACTAGTAATAAATGCAACTTTTTCAACTCAGATGTGTTCCAGGTAGTTTTTGGCAGAATGGCATTCACACCTATGTCTTCATAAATATCCCCCATTTTACACAAGTGGAAGCTCTGTTTTTGCACTGACCCACACACATGCAGGTGTGTACATTTATTTGTTCCTGTATTCACAAATAAGGTGACTAGTAATAAATACTGGAGTAAATACTCCACAAAATATAGAGGAATACATTTCAAAAAAAAATCTATAAGTTTTAAAAAGCAATAAAAGTATTGGTAATATTTTATAGTCTTGGCATAATGGAGGTCTTGGTGATGAGACATAAAACCCCATAGTCATAAAGGAAGAAGAATGTTACAAATTACAGAAAATGACAGACACCACGAATAAGATCAACAATAGACTACAAAGAAATGTTCTCAACATACAGAAGAGAAAAAAGGTAATTGGAGATTATAAGAAAGCTGCTCCTACTATTTAAAGGGAAAAGAGGAAAACAAACAAAAATCCCTATGCAAAATGGTGGAAATTGTGCGGTGATTACTTAATTCATAAATAAAATTGTACAAAATGCAAATTCATGTTCAAACGCACTAGTAATCAGAGAAATAATAATAAAAAATGAGACTCCATT
The DNA here is from genome assembly GCF_949987515.2 of Delphinus delphis. NCBI lineage: Eukaryota > Metazoa > Chordata > Mammalia > Artiodactyla > Delphinidae > Delphinus > Delphinus delphis. The sequence goes on along the minus strand of NC_082703.1, from coordinate 4,856,038 downwards.
TCCCAGTTACCTTGTTATAAATTAAACTGATTGCTCATAATAAGTCTTGATAAACGTGTTTGGGCTTGCATCCTGGTTTACTTTTCATGAAAGAATATATACACACACATCCACTCATATAGTGATATTGGACTTTGGAACATTAAACACTGAAATATACACAGTGATTACCCCTGGAGAATCTGTGGGGCATAACCACAGCTTCAACTTTTACTCCATATATTCTATGTTATTTCTATAATGGGAATATTTATAAATACATAGCTAGTCACATAAACATGTGAAAAATTGGAAACATTTGGAAAATTTTAAATGAAGAAGAATCTTACCTTCTATTAAGGACAATATCTTTGAAACAGATTTTTGAGAAAATGGAAAATATTTGATTTTAAAAAGTTTTAAGAATATAAAAATATTAAAGAATTGTATAAATGCAATGTATTTACATGAAGAAATATTTGGTTTGGGGCTTCCCTGGTGGCGCAGTGGTTGAGAGTCAGGCTGCTAATGCAGGGGACACGGGTTCGAGCCCTGGTCTGGGAGGATCCCACACGCCGCGGAACAACTAGGCCCGTGAGCCACAACTACTGAGCCTGCGCGTCTGGAGCCTGGGCTCCGCAACAAGAGAGGCCGCGATAGTGAGAGGCCCGTGCACCGCGATGAAGAGTGGCGCCCGCTTGCCACAGCTAGAGAAAGCCCTCGCACAGAAACGAAGACCCAACACAGCAAAAATAAATTAATTAATTAATAAACTCCTATCCCCAACATCTTAAAAAAAAATTTGGTTTGTTAACTTTATTTAAATTATCACCTAATTTGAGTAACAGCTAACTGCCGTTTACCTTGTAAAAATACATATGTAGACATATCCTTTTTTAATTTCCATTGTAGTAAAACATGGCACATGATTACTATAGTAAATGCATTTTTATTATATATATTGCCTAACTCTACTTTAGCTTTATTTATTCACAAAGAGAAACTTTACTAAACAAGTTACTAAAAAGACAATTGGGGTTAGTTTTCTCTTAGGAATTCAGATGATATATTTCCATGTTGGCAATTTATGAATTAATTACCAAATATTTTCGGTAGTAAATGTAAATGATCAACTACTATTTTATTTTATTTATTTTTTATTTTTTTATTTTAAAATTTTTTTTTCAATCAACTACTATTTTAGATGTTATTTATTTAGTTCTTATAGTTGTATGTGCCTTTGGGTATTCTAGAAATAGTAAAATAGTAAAGCTTCACTGAATATAAGTATATGTGTAGTTGAAAAGTTGAACACAAGAGAGTATTAAGTAGACGCTGAGAAACAAGAACTGTTAAGTGGTTGAACTAAAATAGCATTTCTTCTTATGAAATTTTAGGATTGTCAGTTTAAGGACTGCTGTGATTATAATACATGTAAACTGAAAGGCTCAGTAAAATGTGGTTCTGGATCATGCTGTACATCAAAATGTGAGGTAAGTTTCCAACATTTATGTTGGAAATTGAACTGTGATAATAGAAGGCTATATTAATTGAATTGATAGAAGGACTCTAGAAATAATTCAGGGGAACAAAGTAAAGAGTGCATAAACAACCACAGGTATATAAGGACACCTACGATGAGATAGAGAAGGCATCTCAGATTAGTACTGATTATTCTATTATGTTGAAACCACAGTTTACCATCTTCTAATTTATCAGATAAAGAGTAGAATAAACATATACACTGCTATACAAAAAAAAAAAACAACTCTCCATGCAATTGTAAAGTAAAATAAATGGTAAATGACTAACTAAAAAGATATAACATGTATAGCCAACAAAATGTGTAACATAGAGAATATGCAAAGAACCCTCACACATTAATAAGTAAAAGTCGAATCGCACACCACACACACACACACACACACACACACACGCACACGCACACGCACACACACACACACGCACACAGGCAAAGGGAGTGCCCAGGCAATTTACAACAATGAGAAGTAGAATTGCTCAATGTGTTCACTGATCGTCTGCAGTAATTAAGATAAACATAAATAAAAATGATAACGCAGTGTCATCCAAATGGCAATCTTAAAAACAACAATGCCAGATATTGTCTAAGAAATGGGGATAGAGCTCTTTTCTGCACAGTGTTTGTGGAATTTTGAATTGTTATAATCCCTTTCCTGAGCAATTTTTGCATATCTTTGAATAGAATATAAATTATCAAGTTAATTCATCATCATGAGTTTCTCTCTTATGTATATACCCTAGAAACATGACCATGTGTGGAAAGCTCAGGAAAAATATATTAATTTCAGGATTATTTGCAATAGCAAACCATAAAGGCAAACTTAATATTTACTGGTATTGGAATGTTTACATAAATTATTGTATATTGTACAAGAGTTAATAAATGCAGGCTAAATTGCATGCAATAATATGATATTATCTTCGGGGGCTTCCCTGGTGGCGCAGTGGTTGAGAGTCCACCTGCCGATGCAGGGGACACGGGTTTGTGCCCCGGTCCGGGAGGATCCCACATGCCGCGGAGCGGCTGGGCTCGTGAGCCATGGCCGCTGGGCCTGCGTGTCTGGAGCCTGTGCTCCGCAACGAGAGAGGCCACAGCAATGAGAGGCCCGCGTACCGCAAAAAAAAAAAAATATACATATATATGATATGATCTTCAAGACATATGTTTGGATAAGAAAGCAAGTTCCATAATGCAAAATATTTTAATTCCAGTTCTAGTAAATTTTTCAAATCCTTTTCCCATTTAGGTTAGTGTAGAACATTGAGCAGAGTTCCCTGTGCTATACAGTAGGTCCTTGTTGGTTATCCATTTTAAATATAGTAGTGTGTATGAAACCCACTAGTTTGTCTCCTGGGTCTCTCCAAGAAGAAAATGGTAGAGGCAATGTTGCTCCAATTTTGAGGAACAAGTATGTTTAAACTAATCTGTGTAGTCTCCCTTCAAATGCTGGTTAGTCTGACGGCCTCTCAATGTAGAACACAGAGCTCTGTTGGAGGGGTCCTTTTGTCCTTCGAGACAGTTACTTTTCTTCAGGCTTCATCATGAATACTGCACCTGCCTTTTCCTACTCAGTCTTCGGTCTCTGTTATTCCCTCAGGTATCAATAATCAGACACATCTCATTTTCTCTTAGTAAGTAATTGAGAATAGCCATTCACGGAACATGATTTTCATTTTCCTCCTAGATATCAGCAGCAGGCACTCCCTGTAGAAAAAGTGTCGATCAAGAGTGTGATTTTACCGAGTATTGCAATGGGACTTCCAGTGATTGCATTCCTGACACATATGCAATGAACGGCCAGTTGTGCAGGTTGGGAACTGCATACTGTTACAATGGACGATGCCAAACTACCGATAACCAGTGTGCCAAGATATTTGGAAAAGGTATCACTCTTTCTTATATATTTCTCTTTTTCTTGTCTTTGATGAAGCAGTAGAAATTAGTAATTTTATTAGGCCTCAGTTCTGAGTACATCTTATCGTCTTAATATTCTGCATGATAGGTGGGAAGGATACATAAAGCGCGTCTGTTGCGTACGGGAGGATGTGGTAAAGCACCTGTGCAACTGGTTGATTTGTGAGCTGAACTAGCCACTTGTGTCATGGAACACCATTTTTACTTAAAATAATAATTGAGACAAACTGTGTTTATAAGAGTTGGGTGTTTGGCAGACACTTTATCAAAAATGAGTGAGGTGAGCCTGTGACTTCAAGGAAAACAACTGGCAGAATTTGTTGCCAAGGGTAAAACTCAGACTTTCAACTAAAAATTTGAGTTTTGGAACATTATCTTCCACTGTGACTTGACAGTTTTCCAACACAAAGTTAAGTGTTAAAATTAATATTAGTATTAATATGATCATTACCTTGAACTCTTTATCAAGAAGACTGCTTATCTCCACTTAGTTTTGTTCTTCTTCTGGGGGAACATATTCCTTCTTTGCCTCATTTTGCCTGATTCTCTGTTTTTATTTCTATGTATTAGGTGGGCTGTTACATTTTGTCACACACTTTCTCTGGGGCCCAGCAGCACACTCCCTTCTGTTCTCCAGAGCTGTATGCTCAAAGGGTACCCTCTGGGTGGACTGCAAGGCCTGTGGGGTCCTGGGTCTGGCGTTGGCCCCCTGATGGGAGGTGCCAGGTCCCAGGGCACCTGGGCGGAGGCTTGGAGGGGCCTGTCTTACATATTTCTTTTGCCTTAAATTTGGATCCCTCTGTAGGAAATAATACATATCACACAACTCTAGAAGTGGAAAAACCTGAATCACAAGGTCAATAAAGATTAACTTGGAATGAAAAAAGGTTAGTTTTTGTAGGAGTGTTTCAGATTGTCCAGGATAATATTGTACATTCCTTTCCTCATGATTTGATTTTTGGTTTTAGCTACCTGGGCAAAAATCCATGTTTACAGCTCAAATTAGGAGCTGTATTTATGTATATAGAGATTGGAATGGCAAGTCAGTAGATTCTGAAAGTTTACTTCATTTCCTTTTATTTTACACATTCATAATCTAATTTTAATGGCCTGAAACTTTAAAAGTTCAGAGTGAATTTCATTCACATATAATCATATTTCCTCACGGAAGAACTGCTAGGATAACAGTAGTCTTAGGCAACCGATCAAAATTCATTTTTATATTTTGCTTTTTAAACAGTTTTTGAGACTGACTCAAAAGCTCATGCATATATGCTTGCTTTTTAGACAGTCATTATTCATAATACTCCAACATGATTTTGTATTTTTAGAAGAATTAAATTAAATTTGAATAGATCAAAATTACTGACGTTCAAATATAATCATTTGCTAATTGAGTAAAGGTAGTATAACACCAAAGTTCAGTTATTTGCCCAGCTGTAATACAAGGTTCATAGTCTGTACCAAATACATGGTATGTGATTCGTAACGTCTTTCTAATTATTTGAAACTTGTCTTTAGTAACAAGTTTCAGATTAAGTTGACTTAACCAAATTTCAGCCAGAGCTGCAGAGCTATGATCTCTCATAAATGACAGGTCAGTGCGATTTTCTGTATGCTGTGCTTTTAGGATGTTACTTTTTATTTGTTTGCTTCTTGTTTTTTGCTTTTTCGATGCTCATTTGTATTTGAAAATGTTATTTGTCTTTGCCAGTTTTCAGAACCATTGACTGAATGGGCACTAAAAGGCCCAGAAGGAAAACCACACAACACTTTGGCAAATATACATGTGAACAGTTCTCCTAGTGCACCCCCAAATGGGACCGACAACCATTTAACCAGGGGTTTGTTCACTGGGGAAAGGGAAATAACCAAGCATTTTGGAAACTGGTGGACAAGGTCCGATTTGGCATGTGTACTTGGAAACCCAGTTTCATCATGGTCTCTCTGTGAGAGCAGGGACTTTGAGGGCTCAGAGAACAAGTAGAGTCCGTGCCAAGTTTCAGCTTATAATGGGTCCACCAGGTCCACAAGTCCGTTTGGTAATCCTTTCTCAGTCCTAGAGTGTACCATTGGGGTTGACATGATGGTAGTTTGTGCAGTGCCATACCTAGCTCCTTGGTCTGTTTGGTGAGGCCACGGAGGTAGCCTTTCCAGGAGTTATTGCTTCCCTTAAAGATCTAAAGGATGCAGACGTGGTTGGCTATATAATATCTACATTTAATGACCCAGTGGGGTCATTAAGTTGACCCTGCAGAAAACAGATGGTCCCTGGAAGATAATAGTAATCTACTGCAAACGCAGGCAAGTAGTAGATTAAGTAACGCACCCACGCTGCCGGTGTGGTGTCTGTGCTGGAGCAGATCAGCGTGACCTCCACTATGTGGTAGGAGCATAGCCATTGACTTGGCAAATATATTCTTTCCTTTTCCTATCTGAAAAGAGAATTAGAAACAGTTTGCATTCACATGGAATTCACATGTCTTTAATTTAGGGTTTTGCTCCAGGGCTGTGTTTACTCTCTCCTGCCTTCAGTCATAATGTAGTTGAAGAGATTTGGACATCCCAGAAAATGTCACTTTGATCCACCTTATCATTGATTCTTGTATTAACCCGGCTAAATAAGCAAAGTGTAGCTAGAATGTTGGAGGACTAAGTAAAATGCATGTACTACGAGGGGCAGGAGATAAGACTCAAGAAATATTTAGGAACCCATCACATCAGTAAAATTTTAGGAGTCCAGTGATCAGAGGCATGACCTGACACCCTCTACAAAGTAGAAGACGGACTGTATGTATCTTGCATTTCATATGACAGAGAAACAAGTCCAGTGCCTGGTAGGCCTCTGTGGGTTCTAGAGGCAGTAGATGGGGAAGTGCCGCTTGATTCCATTTACCGGTTGGCCTGAAACATTGCTAAAATCGAGGGAGGTAAAAACAGGAAAGGCCTCTGCAGCATATCCAAGCTGCAGTGCAGACAGCCCTGCATTTTTAATCATAAAACAGAGAAATCCAATACCAGAAGTGTGGGTTATGAGAAAAAGAAAAATGCCGTGTGGGGCTTCTACCAGGCCTCTCGGGAGAATAACAATGCAGTTCCCTGGGGTTCTAGAGCAGAGCTGTGCCGTCTAAACTGGAAAATTATACCAATTTGACAGAACAGCTCTGGGCACACTACTGGCCCCTGTACAGGTAAAAAACCTGGTTTTCGGACATCAAGTGACCAATTGTTGAGAACTATGCATCGTAAGCTCAGTTATGTCAAATCCACTGAGTTAGATGGTTCAATAGGTAGAAGTCATTCGTTCATCTGGATTCAAGCTCAGGAAAAAGAGAGGGCAGAAGACAAATTCATGAACAGGAAATCTAGATCAGTATGTCTTTCTACCCTCTTCCACCTTTGCTTCTTCCTCGGCTCTGACCAGCAGATACATGGGCTCTCATTATGAGCAGCAGACGCAGGAGGAACAAGCCCAGCCTTGTTTATACAGGTGTGTTGGCTCAGTACTGGTTATAAGTTGAAAAAAGACAGTAGCCACACTGCAGCCTCACTTGGGAGGATGCCTTAAAAGATTTTGACCACGTGGTCATCCATTTCCCATGAAGGAGTAATGGCCAGAGTTTGGATTAGAGGGGTACCCATGGACAGTGACAAAGGGCCAAGCAGGCCGGTGGGAAGCCTGGATGTTGGAAGATTGGAAGATTAGAGCCAAGAGTTCTGGGATAGAAGTAAGTGGATAGACACATGGACATGAACAAAACATGTGAAGATCTTTGTATTAATCCACCAGGTTAATACCCACCAGAGAAGCACCCACCGTGGATTAGACACAGAACAATCACATAGACACAATGACTTAGCCAGGTTACAGCAGCCAGCATCCGTCATCCTCCAACCCAATGCCTGTAGGGTGGACACATTTCTGAACTTTCTCTATTTCTTTTTATTACCGTTTCTGAAATAACTGATTCTTATCTGAGTTTCCCTTATCTCTCTCTTGAGTATTTGTACCATCTGGTCACATTCAGCCAGGAGTAACCAAGACACATTCTCCAGAAGTTTCAGCATTGCACAGCGTGCATTACTCTCCTTCTTGCCCCCTGCTGCCAGGCTTCAACTACAATGCCACATTTTAGGCATATTTTGCAGTAGAATTACACATCTACATACCAATTCCTGTGTTTGTTGAAATGGAAATGAACCTCAAACCTCTGCGATTTCCATATCTAATACACTTACTCTTCACTATGACACCCAGACTGACTGATGAGCCTCTACTTGAAACATTGCTTGTCCCCCATCAGAGAAGAAAAAGAGAATATGGCACTCAATCTACTAGTTCTGACGGTTTTGCCCCAACTGACATCTCAAATCTCTCATTTCATTAAGCAGAGTAAGTTACAGGTCAAGCCTGTACGTACATTGGACTAGGAAGGATGCATTCCCACAGGGAGGGGTCAGCAAATTATTTTTAACCATAACATAATTTACTACAATAGATATAATAATTTTCTATTTTCTGTCAGATAAGACAATTGTTTCTTTCCACTTGCATTGACAGGGAACACACAGGGCCAAAAAAAAAAAAAAATAGCATGATCAAGACCATGACTTTTTTTGCTTATGCAATGAGTTTCATTAGTATTTTATCGACAAATGTTTTATTGGCATCGAGAATAATAATTTAGGACATATTTTCATTTTAAGGTGCTCAAGGTGCTCCATTTGCCTGTTTTGAAGAAGTTAATTCTCTGCGTAATAGTCTTGGAAACTGTGGTTTTAAAAACTCCCAACCATTACCTTGTGAACAGAAGTATGTATATAGAAAATGATTGTTTCATTGAGTTATAAAAATTATATATTTCTTGTCAAGAGACACTAAATAGTAATGGACGTAAATCGTATATTTGGAGAATATTTTCAAATAACATTATGTGTATTTTCCTTCTATCCAACTCAGTTCTCCTTTTTCTTATTTTTTTCCCTACTAGTGTGTTAGTAAGGAGACTAGACTAAGAGAAATTTAATGTTTCTTACTGAAGGTAGAAAGTGGGCTCAGTGCAGAGGGAACAGATGAAATCACCCATCTCCTAGTCTTTCCCTGAAAGGCTTCCATCTGCATACTAAGAAAGTTGCTACCTGAAGGTTAAGTTTCTAAGTTAGCACACATCTAGGAGCTGACTGCAATCTTCCCCAGAGACTCGAGAAACTGATAGACACTTTCCCTGCAATCTCTTTGTAGCCCACTCCAAGTCACCACTATCTCCCTATAAAGAACTTGTACACATTTCTACACCCCAGCTTTTGCACTGCTGCCTGAGGGTCAGATCCCCAAGTCATCTTACTCTGATAGCCAAAGGGACTTCCATTCATAAATATGCCCTCAGGGTTCAGCACAGAAGGAGCAGACAAAAATGCCCATCTCCAGTCTTACCTGGAAAGGGGTCTGTGTGCATGCTTTAAAAGGTATTGACTGAGAATCAGCCTTCTAATTTAAAAAGCTTCTAAGGCCTGCCTTTGATCCTGCCCAGGGACCAGGAATGCCAGCAGCCTCCTCCTCCAGCATCTCCCTGTAGCCTAATTCAAATCACCAGTATCTTCTGCTGGAAGCTTGTACACATGTCTGCACCACAGCTTTTGCAGTTAACACCCAAGAAACAGGCTTCCAAACAGGTTGGCACTGTTAATCAATGGCACTTCCATTAGAGTCCCATTTATTGTAGAAATCAAAGCACTTCTTAATGGACACAGGAACACCCCTACACATACACTCTGCTGCTATACCCCCAGGCCCGGTACATAAGAAGCAGGCAAAAATGCCCATTACCCAGTTTTTCCCTGTAGGGAGAAATACTGGAGTATCCTATATGTACTATACAGACAATCTGAACAGACCAATAGCAAATAAGGTGATTGAACTGGCAATTGAAAACCTCCCAACAAACAAGTCCACTGGGGAAAAGGGAACACTTGTACACTGTTTGTGGGAATGTAAGTTGGTACAGCCACTATGGAAAACATATGGAAATTAAAAATACAACTACTTTATGATCCAGCAATAGCCAAAGTATGGAAACAATGAGTGTCTATCAAGGGATGGATGGATCAAAAATGTGGAATACAGGCAATGGAATATTCAGCTTTAAAAAAGATGGAAATCCTGACATTTGTGACAACATGGATGAATCTGTGGGGCAGTATGTTAAGTGAGATGAGACACACAGAGAAAGTCAAATACTGAATAGTATCAACTATATGTGTATTCAAAATAAAAAATAATGAACTGGTAGAAACACAGAGTAGAAAATCTGTTGCCAGTGGAAACTAGGGAGAAGTTGGTAAAAGGGTACAAACTTTCAGTTATAAGATGAATAAGTCCTGAGGATCTAATGTATAACAAGGTGACTATAGTTGATAACACTATATAATTGTTATATAATTATACAATACAATTATTATATAATTACTGTATAAATGAAATTTGCTAAGAGAGCAGAACTTAAACATATTCACACACAAAAATGGGATAAATATGTGAAATGAAGAATGTGCTAATTCACTCAGTGGGGTGAATCATTTCACAATGTATACATGTATCAAATCATCACTTTGTACACTTTAAATAACATAATTTTATTTTCAGTTATACCCCAATAAAGCTAGAAAATGACAGTAGCAGATAAATAAGTTCTGGAGATCGCTGTATAGCTTAGTTCCCATAGCTTTAAAAACATGTCATTGTATACTTAAACTTTTCCAAGAGGGTAGATCTTTTGCTAATTGTTCTTAGCACACACAAAATAATAATAATTATAATACAAAGGGCAGGAGGAAACTTTGGGAAGTGATGGATATGTTTATGTCCTTGATGATGCTAGTAATTTCATGGGCGTGTCCTTATCCCCAAACTCATCAAGTTTTACCCATAGGTACCGTTTTTTGCTGGTGATTATACCTGGAAGTGGTTTAAAGAATAGTAACAGAGCCAAATTCAAGAACTAAGAGAGTGGGAAGAGAATATAAAAAGACTCAGTTAAAATCAAGCGATCCAGGGAGAAGTAGGACTTTCTTTAACCTCCAGGACATAGTCAGAAAAACTGTAAAATCCTTAGGTAAGCACCACACTCAGCATGGTTGAAAAACAACTTGGTTCCTTTATGAAGATTATAAATGGCCGAAGAAGGTGTCGAGTTCAATGGGAGTAAGTGTCCTCCACCACCTGCCTCCACATGAGTTTACTATGGGTTAAGTATGACGTGCAGAGAATGCGGAATTTCCCACATGCCCCAACACAGGAGGACTAATGGATTAAAAGAGGAGCTCTGGAATCACAAAATGAATGAATGAATGAATGAATGAAGTGAGATCTCATGAAGAGACCCTGATTATCTCTAAAAGGCAAAGTATAATCAGCCACACTTTGTTAGATACCAACTGAGAGCACCAGTGATCAGGCAGACTGAGTTACACCACAGTGGATACCAACGGAGACAGGAGATGGTGGTAAGTCAGCCACACTTAATCTCTCTCTGATGGCCAGAGGCATGTGTGTCATCCTTGGTCTAAGACTACCATGGAAGAAGGAAAAGGAGAGGTGGCGGGAACTGTGAAAGTTAGCAGGCATGACTCATCTGGACTTCATCTGAGATGATAATAGTACATGAATTTTCCCAAAATAAAATCACTAGATGAGACTGGAATTCAGTAGCTCAATTCATCTGCTTTAAGCAGATTGTGCCAATTCCAAGAATTCAACCATAAATGCAAATTTTGAGAGAACAGACTTTGGAGGAAGAGTTTGTATTTCAATAGCCAGACTAGAAAAAGGCCTACCATGCAAAATTGGTTTAAGGTATATTCCATAGAAAAAGAATAGAGCAACCATCAAAAGAATTATTTCAATCGGAAAACCTAGAAAAATTAAGCTGGAGGGGAGAAAAACTTGGAAAGAGATTTGGGTATTGAATCCCACTCTCATTTCAATCTTCACTTCTTGATGCTATTAAGCTAATCCCTGTGATTTTAAAGAGCCACCCCATGGAGAATTCCCTGTCGGTCCAGTGGTTAGGACTCTGTGCTTTCACTGCAGAGGGTGTGGATTCAATCCCTGCTCTGGGAGCTAAAATCCTGCAAGCCACAAGGCAAAAAGAAAAGAAAAGAAAAGAAAAAAGCCCCCCATGGTCTTTTAGGACAAGTGGATGAAATTTCTAAAGGGAAGGCTTTTGGAGAGATAATAATGGCATGCTCCACAGACACATATCAATAACTAAGAATCGTTGTTTCCACTGAGGATAAGAATTGATAGATTTGAGTGATTCCAAGAGCAAGAAGTGACATCGATGATTTTCCAGGGCATAAACTAGGACTATTGGAAGTCTCTTAGACAAGCCAGCGTTCTACCCAATGATAGATTATAAATGGCTAAATAAACTGTCTATGGAATAAACTTTGGTATGCTTATGCCAAAAAATGGGATCTAAAAGTTTCTGAATTCTCAAGAGAGGAGTGCAGAATGACTGGAAATATCAGCAGGTTGGAAGAATCCTGGGATTGAAACGGAGTGTCTGTGTACTAAATAGATTTACTGACTAAAGATCATGGCAGGTACCATGAGCATAATCAGAAGGGGCTCAAAAGATACACAAAGTGTAAATAGATGAAGTCAGCCACTGTCAACAAATGTTGGGTAAGAAATAGGGAGACTAGTCAAGCTTTAGCAAAGTGGGAGCAGGTGATGAATTTTCCCAACTGAGTTCTAAAATAGGAAATGAAGGCAGGTCTGAACATTTGAGTTCAGTGTGTAGTTTTCAATTCTGCTACAGTGCTAATTAATTGTTTCACATATAGCTGTGCACCATAAAATAATGTCATTGTGGCATTTTTCTGGTTTTTTACTATCAGTTAAACAACATATTACAGTTTATGTAATACAATACTTATTTAAAACTTTGTTTCATTAAAAGACAACACGATAAGACATTTTTTGCTTTCCCTTTCCAGGGATGTTCTTTGTGGAAAATTGGCTTGTGTTTGGCCACATAATACTACTTACAAAAGTGATGTTCGATCTGCAGTTTATTCATCTACTCAAGGACATGTATGCATAACTATTGGGTCATCAGTGAGATTAGGTGGAAGAGATTATGCCTATGTGGCTGATGGCACTGTGTGTGGTCCACAAATGGTAACAAAACATGTTCACTTATCTTTATCTGTGCTAAATTATGTAATTATCAGACACTATATTCCATGATGACTATCACAATCATACAAAGTGGATTTGAACCTGGTGCTGCCACTTATTTCCCAAGTGATATTGAAAAGATAATTAAACTAAGCCTCAGTTATCCAATCACGTTGATTTTTGGGTTAATCTGTCATCAGTCCTAATGTGAGAAGATGTGTTTTTAAGCACAAGATTCCACTAACTGACAGGTGATTTTCTTTAGGTCTTTGAATTCTGATGGTTTTAAATCATAAAATTCTAATTTTGAGGTTTTAATTTTTCCTGCGTCACAAAGGAACATAATCGAGCTTTCATATTTCTTCTGCTTACGTGTATGGTCAAAATATAAGTGTTGAGGAATTTGGGAGAACCAAACAAGAAGTCTGTACTGGGAGACCACAGTTACAGTGATGTACAAGCTGATGCTCATACATTCATGTAGTCAAACAATAAAGGGAGAACACAAATGGTTCAGAGGCATAGTGAGTCAGTCTGGAAGTATGAGTGCCCACGTTTCAGAAAACATAAGGCAGCAGTTGTAAATCAGTGTGTTTCATGTAAATGGCATTTAGTACTTACTTGCTGGATTAAAAATAAAACAAAACGTTAAAATGGTTACTAAATTAGCTAGTTCTTATATCTGTGTTCAGCAATTTTATTCCCTTGGAAACTTGCTTCTTGTGGTCGACAGCTTCTAAAATGCTCCAGTGCTCCCACTTCCTGGTATTCACACCTCAGTGTAATCCTCTTCCCTTGTGTGTGCTCTGGATACAGTGACTGGCTTCTGAGAAAGATAATATGGCAGGGTTATGGAATGTCACTTACAAGATTAATTTTAAAAAGACAGTGGCTTCTGTTTTGCATTCTCTCTCTCTGTCTTTCTCCTGCCTTCTCAGATTGCTTGCTTTGCTGAAGCAAGGTACGTGATGGAGAAACTCATATGGAAAAGCAAATATTTTCTCCTATAGCTTTTTTTGTACCCTCTTCACAGACTTTAACAGAGCAAAAGCTTTTGATTTTCATGATGTCAATTTATCAGTTTTTCCTTTCATAGAGCATGCTTTTTGTGTCAAGTCTAAAAACCCTTCATCTAAACATAGGTCATGAAGATACTCTCCCAGGTTTTTTTCTAAAAATGTATAATATTGTGCTTTACATTTAAGTCTTTGTTTAATTTTAAGTTTATTTTATAACGTGTGAGGTTTAGGTTGAGGTTCATTTTTTTTGTACTTTGGTCAAAAATAAATTGGGTATATTTTTGTGGGTCTATTTTTGGGTTGCCTAGATTGTTAAATTAATCTGCATGTCTGTCCATCCACCAGTATCATATTCTCTTGATTACTTTAGCAATTCAGTAAGCTTTAATAACAAGCAGAGTGATTCTTCTCATTTTATTTTTCTTTTAAAATATAGTTTTAGCTATTCTAGTTTAGCCCTGCACTTTTCCATATAGATTGTAAAATAAACTTATATGAGACAACAAAAAACTTTTCAGAAATTTAGTAAGAATTGTGTTAAAGCTATAGTTTAATTTGGGAAGGACGAATATCTTTACTACATTTAATCTTCCAATCCTTGAATATGCTAAGCCTCTTCAATTATTTAAGTGCTCATTGATTTCTTTCATCAGCATTTTATAATTTTCAAGATACAGGTGTTGTGCATCTTTTGTTAGACTTGTATCTCAGCACTTTATTCACTTTGGAGTAAGTATAAGTGATATTGTGTTTTTAATTTCACCTTTCACATGTTTATAGAAATGTAATTTTTATGTGTTGAACTTGTACCCCAAACCTTGCTGCATTATTTTATTAGTTCTAGAACTTTTTTGGGGGTAGAGTCCTTAGAATTTTGTAGACAATCACTTCATTTTCAAATAAAGACAGTTTTTTTTTTCTTTTATGGTCTACACACATATATGTTTTTCCTTGCTTATTGCACTGGCTAGAGCTTCATGTACTATGTTAAATAAGAGCCTTGAGAGTGGACACCCTTGCTTTCTTCCTGATCTTAGGGGAAAACTTCCAGTCATTTACCATCAGCCACTTTATTAGCTGTAGGTTTAAATATGACATTTAAGAAAGTTGAGAAAGTTCCCTTCTACTCCTTGTTCACTCAGATTTTTTTCATTATAAATAGGTGTTGAATTTTGTCAAATACTTTTTCTGTGTTAATTGATATAACCATGTGATTTTTCTTTTTCGGGAATATAGTTCTATTTCATCCAGATCATCTAAAAAACAGTATGTGGAAATACATTAATGGTATTTGAGAAGTCTAGATTCATAAGAAAAACTAGCGTTTGTAAAGATAGTACATTTTCCCTTATTCTGTGTTAGCTGGTGTAGCTTGATAGGAATGAGGAAGCACAAATGATTAAATTTAGGTGGAGGGGCTTCCCTGGTGGCGCAGTGGTTGAGAGTCCACCTGCCGATGCAGGGGACACGGGTTCGTGCCCCGGTCCGGGAAGATCCCACATGCTGCGGGGCGGCTGGGCCCGTGAGCCATGGCCGCTGAGCCTGCGCGTCCGGGGCCTGTGCTCCGCAACGGGAGAGGCCACAACGGTGAGAGGCCCATGTACCGCAAAAAAAAAAAAAAAAAAAAAAAATTAGGTGGAGAATTTTGGAAAATGTTTCAAAATTGCCAGAGACTTTGATCATGACTATCTAGGAGATTTAAGAGTGCCAAACGCCTCTGTGCAAGTTTTTTTTTTTTAACTCTTTAAATATGATAAAATATACATTATACAAAATTTACAGTTTTAACCATTTTCAAGTTTACAATTCAGTGGCATTAAGTACATTCACTTGACCATAAATAATCTATTCCATTAGTCAATTTGTCTGAATTTATGCCGGAAACACGTGGTTATCATTGGTGTAGCTTTGTAGTAAGTTTTGAAATCAGGAAGTGTGAGTCCTCCAACGTTGTTGTTTTATAACACTGTTTTGGTTATATAGAGCAGTGGTCCCCAACCTTTTTGGCACCAGGGACTGGTTTCATGGAAAACAATTTTTCCACAGATGGGGGGGTGCAGTAGGGGGATGGTTCAGGAGGTAATGCAAGCGATGGGGGGGATGGTTCAGGCGGTAATGTGAGCGATGGTTCAGGCTGTAGTTCAAACGATGGGGAGCAGCAGATGAAGCTTCATTAGCTCGCCTGCTGCTCACCTCCTGCTGTGCAGCCCGTTTCCTAACAGGCCAGGGACCAGTGCCGGTCCACAGGCTGGGGGTTGGGGACCCTTGATATAGAGTCTCTTGGGATTCTATGTGCATTTTAGGATGGGCTTTTTATTTATGAAAAAAATATGTCTTTGGAATTTTGATAGACTGCATTGAATTTATAGATGCTTTGGATAGTATTGATATCTTAACAATATTACATCTTCCAGTCCATGAACACAGGATAGCTTTCTATTTTTCTGTTGTTCTTTTTAAAAATTTTTTCAGTATTTCTTTTTAGTTTTCAGTGTATGCTCCTTGGTTAAGTTTAGTTGTCTAATAATAGTGGATGCTATTCTATACTGAATTGTTTTCTTAATTTCCCTTTTAGAATGTTCATTGTTAAAGAAATGTATTTGCTTTTTGTATGTTAATATTTTATCCTGCAGCTTTAATGAATCCTTGATTAGTTCTAACAGGCATTTTGTGTATGTGGAGCTTTTAGAGTTGACATATAAGATCACATCATCTGCAAAGAGATAATTTTACTTCTTCCTTTACAATGTGTATGCCTTTCATTTTTTTCTTGCCTCATTGCTCTGGCTAGAACTTCCAGTATTATATTGAAGAGAAAGGGCAAAAGTAGACTGGCATACGCAATGTCATTTTACTCATTGGCTCTGTGTAAATTTTCAGAAAATAATTGCAAAATGCTAATTTTCATTCTTATTTGATATATTCTTCTTTTCAATAATTTCATCATATGTTATGCTGATATATATATATTTTTTTTTTGCGGTACGCGGGCCTCTCACTGTTGTGGCCTCTCCCGTTGCGGAGCACAGGCTCCGGACGCGCAGGCTTAGCGGCCATGGCTCACGGGCCCAGCTGCTCCGCGGCATGTGGGATCTTCCCGGACCGGGGCACGAACCCGTGTCCCCTGCATCGGCAGGCGGACTCTCAACCACTGCGCCACCAGGGAAGCCCTATGCTGATATTTTTAAAGAAGTCAAAAGAACATAAGCTAGGAGCCTAGTTTAAAAAACAGAAAAAGGTAAATGAGGGAAAAAGTGAGTAATTTACCACTGGATTACCCACTTTGACGTAAGAAGGGTTTTGCAGTGGATCCAAATTAAGTTAAAATATTTCTCTTGCTGGATTATTCAGATCAATATTATAACAGGGATTCATGATAATTTATAATCCAAAATATTAATTTATATTTAAAACCCAAACTAAATTAATAAATTATGTTCCAGTTTCAGTTTTTGAGGGGACAAATCATTAATATTAATCTAACCAATTATTCATAACAGAACATTAACTCCCCTGATGGTGATTCTCAATTCAATTCCCAATTGTAAGTATCAAAACCAAAATTATATGACATTATTACATAAACTATGTTAAGGCAAGCACTCTCAGGGGGTGTTTCTTAAAGTTATTATTGTTTATTTTTGTATTGGAATGCCAGAATCTTTGTACCAATATCAAAGTAATACATAATAAAAAGTCTCAACAAGAGCATCTTTTGTACGTATATAGCAAATAGTTAATTCTTTCTTCACATCAAATTTGTGAATAATTATGAAGTATTGTTTGTTCTGTTTTAGTATTGTATAAATAAAACCTGCAAAGAAGTTCCTTTAATGGGGTATAATTGTAATGCCACTACAAAATGCAGAGGAAATGGGGTAAGTTACTTTTGTTTTCGTAGTTCTAAATTTCATGTTATTTTTGTGGGTATTTCAAAGTCAAAATCTATACTGTTTGGGAGAATTGAAAACCTAGGTCGCTTTTAAACAGACCCGGCCTAAGAATAGCTAACTAATATAAAGAAAATCAGCTGATTTCTAACCAATCCAAACTATTAAGTGAATTGTACTATGTGTGTACTGAATTTATTGTAAGCACTCACAACTTATGAATTGGTAACATGTTCAAATAAAAAACACTTATTATTTTCTCATGCAAATAAATGCATATTTTACTTATATTGTGAACATATTTGTTCTCCCTCATACTCTGCATAATTAAAACTTATGGCTGGGCTTCCCTGGTGGCGCAGTGGTTGAGAGTCCGCCTGCCGATGCAGGGGACACGGGTTCGTGCCCCGGTCCGGGAAGATCCCACATGCCGCAGAGCGGCTGGGCCCGTGAGCTGTGGCCGCTGAGCCTGCGCGTCCAGAGCCTGTGCTCCGCAACGGGAGAGGCCACAACAGTGAGAGGCCCGCGTAAACTTATGGCTATATAATATTTTACAGAAGGTATACTTAAAAAACATATTAGAGAATTTCTGATGTTCTTATGAAGAGGTTTCTGATAGAAAATATATCCTCCTGCAAAAAGTATTTTATTTCTTCTCAATTGCTTATCTGTTTTAATCTGGTAATACAGACTTGTAGTTACTTTTATATTTAATTTTTACTTCTTAAAATGTATAATTTGGGTCTCTTTGTGTTACTATTTTCCTAAAAGAAAATTAGTGTATGATTTAGTCAACATTATATGAATGATCCCAAATTAACCAAATTTATCAGTATTCAATTTTATAATTTTTAATTGATTGGTTTTAGAAGATATAAAGTGCTGCTGCATTGTCTTTAACTTTCTATGAGCTGTAAACAAAAAGGATAGCTACATTTTCATGTTTTGTCTTTTATTTTCTATACTTATAATTATTGGTCTGATCTTTTGGTTTCCTTTGTTCAATTATCTGTTTGTAAGCCTTCAGCCTTAATATTTTTTATAAAATCTCAAACCAAAGTTATAGATTATTGATACATTTTATTTAGTAATAATTAACATGCAATATTATATTAGTTTCAGGTATATATTAGTTTCAGGAGTACAGCACAGTGATTTGATATTTTTATACATTATGAAATGAGCACAACAGTAAGACCAGGTTTTTGTACATCTTATTTTACAATACAAAGTTTTAGAAAAAAAGAAAACAACGCATCCAAAATGTAGCTACTTTGACTTTGATGTTCCTGAGATATTCTATGCATTATGTTAATTTTTTCTAAAATTTATGTTACAGGGAAATTATAATCTATTTAGATTTGATATTCTAGATAAATGTTCTTTCTAACATGACATTGTCCGTCTACTTTAATGGGAGGAGTAGGGTACTGGAATACCACTTTTTTCAAAAAGTAAAGAAAAATGTATATGGGAGGTATTCATTTAGAGGAGGTCCCATGTATCAACAATGGAAAAATGTTGCCTTTCCGCATTAAAAATCCCTCTGTTGTCACAGAGCTATTAAATTTTAATTCCATTCTCCCAAAACTTTGTAAGCTCTGTTGGACTGTCCTATTGCTTTCAGTCCTGCCAGAGAGAAACGTGATGCTAGTTTAATTCCTTTTACCTTGTGCCGAATGTTGTGAGATTACTTTTCTTTGTTTTCTGAGCTTAGAAATGTTGCTGACAAGTGTCTAAGGTATGTGTTTTTCATTTCATTTTTTCTACTAGGAAGTCAAATTACACATCCAGTCTGAAATAGCATGTCATTCTTCATTTAATAAAATTTAATAATATAAAATTTAATAATATTTATTTGGTTATTGCTTCTGCTCTAGCTGGCCATCTTTTTCTTTCATTAAGTTAGTCAAAATGCAATGATGGTAACCTCTGTTGCTTTATGTTGCTTAGATAATTGTAAATTAATTCAGGACAGGGGAAAAATTTTGGATTAGGTTTGAGATAATAAATAAACGATACTGTAGTCCTAATTTCAAAACTTTATATTAAAATATTTATCACCTGTGCACTAAATATCAAAAAACAGAGGTATTGATATGTACAATAGAAGAACACTTTATGGAATTCAAGATTATAATTCAAACTCATTTTATTGAAATCCCTTTTGATATGTAGGGAAAAGAGATTTAAAATTTCAATAATCGTTAAACACAACAATTTAGCGCTGTCAGTGTACATGAGCAGGACACAATATCTGTAGCAGAATTATAGGAAATATCCATATCTTTGAATATTACATCTATTTTTTAAATGTGCCAGTCCTATATTTATACCTTCAGGTATGGGAATACGTTCATAACATAACATTAGTGATATTTGTTTGGCAAAAACCTGGGAATGAGTGTTAATGTGTGTTTGTGGGTGTGGATGTACATGTTTATCTGTGAATATACATAACACAGAATATGCTTAGCAGTGGAGAGGGACTTAATTAGTGGGTGAAGACACATTTAGTTCTGTGCATTTTAATTGTTTGAATTTTACAAAATTTTACTCAAAAATGAAAATTGACACTAAGCTATTGAAATGTAAAAGCATAAATAACATGGAAACTGCACTGAATATAAACTGCTAGCAATTCAAACTTATCATAAAGTTTTTTTTCTATCGTTTTTAATTATTTTTGGCATCTATGTTTTTCTTTTCTTATATTGGAAAATTTTTCACATAAAAATGAAATACAAATGGTTGATCAACAGTATTAAGTTTTGAAAGAAAGGGCTAAGATAATAAATTACAGTGGCCAAGTCAATTGATGGCAATTCGATCACGATATTTTTGTGTATAAATTAAAGGCCAGGGGCTTCCCTGGTGGCAGTGGTTGGGAGTCCACCTGCCGATGCAGGGGACACGGGTTCGTGCCCCGGTCCGGGAGGATCCCACATGCCGCGGAGCGGCTGGGCCTGTGAGCCATGGCCGCTGGGCCTGCGCGTCCGGAGCCTGTGCTCCACAACGGGAGAGGCCACAACAGTGAGAGGCCCGCGTACCGCAAAAAAAAAAAAAAAAAGAAGAAAATTAAAGGCCAGGAACATACTATCGGGCAGGCTAGTGATTCTGGCATCAACTGTTAGTATACTGCCAAATTTTTCACTACTTTTTCTAACCTATTTCTTTTTTTTTTTTACGCGGGCCTCTCACTGTTGTGGCCTCTCCCGTTGCGGAGCACAGGCTCCGGACGCGCAGGCTCAGCGGCCATGGCTCACGGGCCCAGCCGCTCCGCGGCATGTGGGATCTTCCCGGACCGGGGCACGAACCCGTGTCCCCTGCATCGGCAGGCGGACTCTCAACCACTGCGCCACCAGGGAAGCCCTTTCTAACCTATTTCTCACATTATGTAGTCTTAATAAACTCAGAAAAACAGTGATTTTGTTCTTTTGAATGTATTTCTATATGACATATAAAGACTACCATGATTTATAGTGATTATATGTTTTTCTGTTTCAGATATGTAATAATTTAGGCAATTGTCATTGCTTTCCTGGGTATAGGCCTCCAGATTGTGAATTACAAATTGGTTCACCGGGAGGAAGTATTGATGATGGAAATGATCATAAATCTGGTGAGTAGAAATTAAACTTTAAAAAAAAATAGAATGCTTTATGAAATAATTAAAGAAATATACTGCCGAGTCAAATCTTTCATGATCTCCTGAGTAATTAATAGAGTTACCTTGAATAGCAGCTTTCATTAAATCAGTGTTAAATAGTATTTGTAACGTGGTTTCCTCAGAGAAACCCAGTTTTGATCATCTCAGTTACTAAGATAGAATATGGTACTCTTAAGTTTCAATAAATGTCATGGCATGAATGCAAAACAAATTCAAATATGGACGAATGAACACTATGTAAGTTGTTTGCATCCCGTGCTATTAAAAACTTTGTAGGTTATTAAAAAACAATTGTAGGATAAAGTGTTTATTCTGAATGAAATTTAGACAAAAACATATGACAAAATATAAGTATACACATTTATTAGGAAATAACAGTAAATCACATTTTGAGTGATGAAGTACAGGTTTATACTTTCTCTTTTTTCCACGAACAGCAAGTGGCTGTTCATTGATTCAACATCCATTTATGATAAAAACTCTCAACAAAGTGGGTATAGAGGGGCTATACCTCAACATAGTAGAACCCATATATGGAAAACCCAAAGCTACCATCATACTCAATGGTTAAAAGCTGAAAGCTTTTCCTCTAAGAACAGGAACAAGACAAGGATGTCCACGCCCACCACTTTTATTCAACATAGTATTGGAAGTCGTAGTCACGGCAATTAAACCAAAAAAACAAATAGAAGATAATGCAAGTTGTATTTTATGGGTATTTTATTCTTACTGGACTACATGGCCCAAATCAATTCATACATATCCATTTATAAAATTATTTTTGTGTTTGTATAATTTTGCTGGGACACCTGGACATCCATAAGCAGAAGAATTATTCTAGGCACAGACCTCATAACTTTCAAATATTAGGATCACAGTCCTAATACAAAATACAAAAGTATGCATCTCCTAGAAGATAACAGAAGAAAATCTAAGTGCCCTTAGAGAATGACATTTCAGATACAGCAGCATGAAGATGATCCATAAAAGAAAAAATTGGTAACTTGCACTTGATTAAAACGTAAAAGTTCTGTTCTGTACAGAGAGTCAGAGAATGAAAAAAACAAGCCAGAAACTGGGAGAACATCTTTGCAAAACATATATCTGATATAGGACTGGTATTCAAAATATACCAAGCACTCTTGAAACTCAACAGTATGAAAATTAACAACCCAGTTTAAAAATGAGCAATGTTAAAGTGCTTATCTGGGCTCTCTTGTAATTCTCTGAGCATCTCTAGAACGATTACGTTGAATTCTTTGTTGAGCAATACCTAGATCTCCATTCCTTTGGGGCCAGTCACGGTAAATGTCCTGTATTCCTTTGGTGGAGACCTCTTTCCCTGATTTTTCATGATTCCTGCAGCCTTGCGTAGGTGTCCATACATTTGGAGATACAGTCACCCCTTCCAGACTTTGTAAATGATTTCCTAAGGGAAGCCTTTCACCTGTGGATGGAGGCATACTTGATCGTGCTGTGGCCCTGGGACAACTGGTGCAGGGCGCCAAATGCAGGAGCACCTGGTGGTACCAGGCCCAAAGGGATGTAATGTCTCTTCGGCTCAGGCCACTGAGGTCCATATTATCAACTGTGTGGTCCTTGTGAGCACTTCGTGGGTCCATAGTGGCTGCAAGGACTGTTGGGCTCAAAGCAGGACCTCCAGGATCAGTAGCTAAGGACAAGGCCAGGCAGCAGTGGTGGCTGGAGATAGTGGCATGCACACACTTGGCCATGGGGCCCAACTGCAGGTGCCCGTGTGGTGGCAGAGGTCAGGTGCAGACATGCTTGAAGCGATGGGCTGGAACCAACTATAGGCTCACTGGCCACTGCAGTGTTCCTGAGTGTCAGTGTGCTTTCCTACTGCTTCAAGCTCTACCTTGGGGTATGCATGCTGCAGGGAGACCAGTGATGGGGGTGGTCAGGCTTGGGGTGCACACCGATGGGCTAACTACAGGTAGGCACAGTGATGCCAACCAGTGTCAGAAGGCAGAGCCTGATCTGGATCCAACCAACAGCTACAGTATGCTCCTCTCCTGTGGCTGTACTCTTAGCCCCTGGAAAGAGTGCACTGCTGTGGAGGTCAGTGATGGGGGTCTGGCTGGGGGTGTGCAGGTGCATAGCTGGGGGGCGGGGCTAGTTACAGGTGGGCATGGGTACTGGCCAATGACAGAGGCTGAGCCTGATCTGGATCTGATAACAGCTGCAGGGTCCATGGATGTCAGTGTGCTCTCCTGTGGCTGGACGCTCTCCTCACTGGCATGCACACTGCAGTAGAAGCCAGTGACAGGAATCAGGCTGGGAGCATGCCAGTGCACGGATGGAGGGGCTACCAACAAACAGGCAGCCATGGTGGTCTTGGCCAGTGACAGAAGGCAGGACCTGACTGTGCCTACAAACAGCTGTGACTGGCAGGAGAGGGGGCAAGCTGGCTGCCTATGCATTCACCTGGGGTTGCAGGTTATTTCCGCTCAGTATTATATCAGAGTCTAGTCAGTATAAAAAGACCAAAAAAAAAAAAAAAGCTCAAAAAGCATACAGATTGAAAAGAAAATCAGTCTTTATGTATAGATAATATGATCCTATATGCAGAAAATCCTACGGAATCCACAAAAAATTTAGTAAGGTTGAAGAATATGAGATCAATGTACAAAAAGCAATTGTATTCCTATAAACTAAGAGGAGACAATCCAACAGTGACATTAAGAAACCAATTTTATTCACCACAGCATAAAAAGTAAAATACCTAGAAATAAATTTAGTGAAAAATTACATGATTTGTACACTGAAAATTTCAAACCATTGCTGATGTAAATTATAGAAAATTTATATAAATGGAGAGACAATGATGTTCATAGATTGGAAGACTATTGTTAAATGGACGGTTCTCTGCAAATTTATCTATACATTCAAGAAAATCCCTGTAAGAATCATCCAGCTGGTTCATTTGCAGAAAGTGACAAGCTGGCTATAAGCTTTATATAGAATTTCAAAGGACCTAGAGTTGTCCAAATAACTTTGAAAAGAGTGATGTTGAAGAAAGTATACCACCCAATTTCAAAACTTTCTATAAAGCTACAATAATCAACACAGTGTAGCACTGATATTAACATAGACGTGTAGATCAATGGAACAGAATAAAGAACTGGAAATAGACCCACAGATACATGGAAAACTGATTTTCCGTAAAAGTGCAAAGCAACTCAGTGAATAAAGGGTAGTCTTTTCAACAAAAGGTGCTGGAACCATTACATACCCACATGTAAAAAAAAAAAAAAAAAAAAAAAGGGAATTTTGTACATTTTGTACATGATCTGAAATCATATACAAAAATTCACTCAAAGTGGATCACAGATCAAAATGTGAAGCCTAGAGCTTCCCTGGGAGGTGCAGTGGTTGAGAGTCCGCCTGCTGATTCAGGGGACTCGGGTTCGTGCCCCGGTCCGGGAAGATCCCACATGCCGCGGAGTGGCTGGGCCCGTGAGCCACGGCCGCTTAGCCTGCGCGTTCGGAGCCTGTGCTGCGCAATGGGAGAGGCCACAACAGTGAGAGGCCCGCGTACCGCAAAAAAAAAAAGAAACAAGTGAAGCCTAAATGTATAAAACTTCAAGAAGAAAATATATGAGAAAACCTTAGTGACTTTGGATTAAATAAGGATTTTTTTTACATATGACACCAAAAGCACAATCCAAGGAGAAAAGGTGAAAACTTGGACATCACCAAAATTAAAAGTCACTGTTAGGTGTATACCTAATAAAGTATTTATATTCAGAATATGTACAGATTTTATATTCAGAATATATAATCTTTGAAACTTAATAATGAAAAACCAACAGCCTTCTAAAAATGGGCAAAACACTTAAACAGACACTTTACCAAAGAAGATATATGGATTGGCAAATAAGCACAAGTAAAGATGCCCAACATCATTGTTCATCAAGGAAATGCAAATTAAAGTCACAATTAGACACCATAACATTCCTTTAAATTTCATTTAAATTTAAAGGACTAACCACATGAAGTTTTACCAATATGTGAGGGTAGTGTCTCATACACTACTGTTGAAGTGTAAAATTGTACAGTTTCAGCTTCTTAAAATGGTAAACTTTTACCTACCATGTAATCTAGTCACTTTACTATTTTATTTACCCAAGAGAATAGAATGCCTTCTCCCATACCAAACTTTGTATACAAATGTTCATAACAGCTTTAGATGTAATAGATAAAATTTGGAAACAACCCAAATACAAATCAACAGGTGATGGATCAAGGACGTGTGGTATATCCAAACAATAGCATATATTGAACAGTAAAAAAGAACAAGCTATTGTTAAAAGTACCAACATGGATGGATGTCAACATTTACGCTGTGTGAAAGAAGCAAGACTAAAATGAATACAGACTGTCTGACTCTGTATTAAATTGTAGAACACACAAACTAATTGATAGGGAGAGAATGCAGATCAAATCAGTGGTTGCTTGTTTGGGGGAGTGGCATCACGGCAGCACCATATATAGGCAGGTAGAAACTTTTGTGGATGATGGATATATTCACGACAGTTGAGCCTGGGAGTACGTGGATTTGAACTGCACGGATCCACTCATACACAGATTTTTTTCAATAAATACTACAGTACTACAGCATCTGAGGTTGATTGAATCCACGGAAGGGCAACTGCGAATATGGTGGAACCTGGGCTAAGAAGGGACCTAGAATATGCAGGACCAACGCTAAAGTTAAACATGGATTTAGACTGCTCAGAGTGGATTCCCCTGACCCCTGCATTGTTTAAGGGTCAACTGTCTTTTGACTGATGTGGTGGTTTTATAGATATATACATATAATAAAACCTGTAAAATTGTACATCTCAAATAGGTGCATGTATTATGTGTCTAAAATAACTCAGTAAAGCTGTTAAAACAGCAAAATTTAAATGACATCTAAGACAAAAGTCACACTATTTTGTTGTCAAATCTTTGAGCTGTAAAATTACGGCATGCATGCATTTCTGTTATTATGTTATAGTTCAGTAAAAAATTTACTAAATAAATAATAATGGAAGAGATCAATACACATGTAACCTTTGGAGAGGAATGATGATTAGAAAATGTCCGGAGGATGCTTTGGGGAGTCTAACAGGGTATGTTTTGAGATCTGGATGATTTTTCTAATTCTTTGTTAACATATTTATTTACTGTGTACTTTTCTGAATTGCGTAATACTTCAAGTTTTTAGGTGTAAGAAATAACGAAAGGGCATAAATATGTCGTTGAACGTCAACGAGAGGGGAAAAATACACACAACACACACTTTACGTATAGGTAGATACAGATACCAGGATAGGTATAGATATGGATTTTATTCATACGTATAAAATATAAATACTAGATGGAGAAACATGAGTCATTTCAAAATGGTTTCCTCCAAGGAGAGAAGCTATGTGACTTGGCGAGGGAGGGGGATGGCGGTTTTTCCCAGTATTTTGCTAAATTTTTAACTTAAGCCCTATTAATATATCACCTTTTAAAATATGATGCCATAAATAAGCAGCACGTAATAAGCAGACCTCAAAATATGTATACAGTATCGTAATAATTAAACAAATATGCATAAAAGATGACTAGTAAATCTATGAAAAATGTACCATTGAAGTTTTGGCTATGAGCTTAAATGTCCTTTTGTTTTCTCCTATAAGAGTTTGCAAGGTATTAAACTTTCGATTAGGTATATGATTTTATATGTACACATATGATTAAAGTGAAATAAATACAAATTTATTCAAATGTTCTATGTTTCATTTCTAGTTACAATTTTTACTAAAAAAGGCTACAATGCACATCAGAACTGGCTTATTTTGAGTTTCTACATTGTTCTGCCCTTTTTCATAATTTTCACCATTATGATCATGAAGCGAAATGAAATAAGAAAATCATGCAACAAAGAGAGTGCAGAATATGAGGGGTAAATATGATTTTACAAATAATTTATTATTTTAAATTGTGCTGGTCATTAACCAGTGTCATAAATTCATAATTGCATAACATTTGTTACATTTATTATTAAATATGTGCTATGTTAAATCTAAGGTAAATGGCATTTTAACCATTTTGTTTTCCCAGTAGTTCATTGTTAGTATATTAAGGCAAGTCAAAATTTTGACTGCTCCAAAACTGTTCTCCTGATGAATATTCCACACTGTACTAGGGACTTAATATGTCAGAGAAGAATATATTTGGTGTATCATTTTAAGTTCCTTTCTAGTTGGATCTAAATTAAGTATGAGTCTTTGTTTCCTTTGGGGAAACCTTTTTTTTTCCAATTTAGAATTTGTGTTAAACATGTCACTAATAAACCCTTGAACCTCATAATATTTCTATCTCTTTAGTAGTCTCAAATACTGTTAAAAAATCTCTACAGAATTCCTTTGAAATCAGATACTGTTTCTTACACATCTGTGCAGACTATTTTCTTACATTTGTGCATCTTCTCTTCTGATGACCTAACATTTAACTCATTGAAGGTAAGAAACCCTCATATTAATCCCAAAATGTAACATCGCGAATGAGGATTTCAGCTTCAAAGTTACATTTTCTTTGAAAGCTATCATTACTAGTCCATTTTATGAAGACACGCTCAATTGCACACACATTACATGCATATCGTTCAGGGAAGTGATGGATCATATTCCCTGAAAGAGGAAGTGACTTAATTGGCCTATCACGAGCCTTTACAGAGGAAAAGAGAAAAAGAGAATTCAAAGAAAGTCCTGACAGGTAATATCGTAGAGGGAACGTGAGTAAAGTACATGCTCAATACATCTTCACATCCAAAAATTTCTGCTGCACCCAGCGTTAATGACTGTTCGTTTATAAACTCTCCCAGCAGGCCTGGGATGCGCACCATTCGGCCCTCCATCTTTGTTTATTCTATAAGTGTATATACTGGAGTCACTGAAAACATAATTTTCATCAGATGGAAAAAATCATCTTGTAGCCATATATTTATTTCCATCATGCATTAGGCTGGGGCTATGGGGTTTAGGTAGGAAGATCACAGAGGTGGAACGTCGTTCTCATCACATCGATATCAAAGGCAAATACTACCAACTGATAACTTAATATCAACCTTGATTACCTGGAGGAAGTAGTGTTTGTCAGGTATTTCCGGAAAACATGAAAACACCTGTAAGATTATTTTTCTCCCTTTTTATACTAAAATCTATAAAAGGAAGCAACTAAATGTACCCCATATGTTTTTGTTTTTTGAGCAGCTCTTCACTTTTGGGTTCTATAAGATGTTCCAGAATCATCTTGTATATTCCTGGCCACAGGCCTAGAAGCAGGCATTTCTACAAGGATTCTTGGTTTCTTTTATTGGAGAACAATATTAGAAACAAATCTAGATGCTAGGTGTGCTCCTTGCTTCTTGTATTCCATTGCATCTAGATCCTCACAATAGATGGATATATAAATTCAATATATGTGTACAACACATACATACACACACCTGTCTTTATATATCCTGCAGATAAGGCCTTTATCAGATATAAAAATTGCAAATGTTTTCTTCAGCTATGTGTCATATTTTCATTCTAACTACAGTGTCTTTTGCTGAGGAAAAGTTTTAAATTTTATCATTATTTTCCTTCTTGGATTATGCTTTTGTTGTTATATTTAAAAACTCACCACCAAACCCAAGGTCACTCAGATTTTCTCCTGTGCTTTCTTCTTGAAGATTTATAGCTTTGCATTTCACATTTAGATCTATGATCCATTTTAAGATAATTTTTGTGTAAAATTTGAAGTAAATTTAGAGTAAGGTGTGAAGTATGTGATAAGGTTTGTATTTTTGCATATGTATGCCAAATGGTCCAGCACCATTTGTTGAAAGAACTATCGTATCTTCATCAAAATGCCTTTGCACCTTTGTTGAAAACCAACTGACCAATATATATGTAGGTCTAATTTTGAATGAAGGAAATAAGATGTTTTTTATTTTCATGGTCAATTTTACAGTGCAAGTCTGCTTATTTATAGGATAATGATTTTTTTTCTGTAATGTATCTTTTTCCAAGTTTCAAACATTAGAATGTGATTTTCTCTTTAATTCATATTTGCAAATAAGTTTGCCTAAAGGAAAGATGTGAGTTATCTTTTTCACATGCCACAGATTAAGTAAATAAATAAAGGTATAAATTCCTTTAAAATCCTCTTTTACATTGAAGTTTGTCTCTTAGAAAGCAGAATGGAAAGAAAATAATGCTTCATGAAGATTGGTTTTCTCTGCCTTCATAATGAAGTTAAACTGCATTAAAATGTATTAATATTTGGCAAGGTTTGAAAAAGACTTTTTGCTGTTGTTGCTTTTAACTCACACTAAAAATTGTGCAGGCAGAGGGCTAGACATGGGAGACTTAGTAGAAGACTAACTTTTCTTAGAGTGGACCATAACACAAACTCACAGACCACACACCTAAGAACTTCCATTTAATCACTTTCTGCAAGACCAAGAGGAAATATCATAGTTATGGTGAATACACATTTGGGTTGAAGCCAGGAATACAACACAAATTACTTGGGCTTCCAGAAGGAATATATTTCAAATATATATACTTAGATATACATACATATATATATAACCTAAATATTCATTTATAGAGAAGTTTTATGTATGTAACTATATATATCATATATATAACTATGCATATATATATATGCTTTCTGACATCTTAATGGGTATGAGGTTGTAGCTTATCATGGTTTTTATTTGCATTGTCGTAATGATTAATGAGCATCTTTTCATGTGCTTATATTCCATTCATATATCTTCTTTGGAGAAATGTCTATTCAAGTCCTTTGGCCATTTTTGAATCAGATTGTTTGGGGTTTTGTTGTTGTTGAATTTTAGGAGTTCTCTACATATTCTGTATATTCATCTCTTATCAGGTATATGATTTGCAAATTCTCCCATTTTTTGGTTGCCTTTTTATTTGTAATATTCTGGGTATATAGCCAAAAGCAGTTTCTCCAAGAGCTACTTGTACACCAATGTTCATTGCACCTTTGTTCACAATAGCTAAAGATGGAAGCGACACAAGTGTCCATCAACAGATGAATGGATAAAGCAAAATGTGGTTTAAACATGCAATGGAATATTTATGATCTAGCCTTTAAAAGGCAGGAAATTCTGACACATGCTACAAGGCAGATGAATGAACCTTGAGGACATTATGTTACATGAAATAACCTAGTCACAAAAGACAAATACTGTATGAGTTCACTAACATGAGGTACCCGGAGTAGTCAAATTCCTAGAGAGAGAAAATAAAATGGTGGTTGCCAGGGTTTGGGATAGGAAGGAATGAGGAGTTATTGTTCAATGGGTATAGAGTTTCAGTTTTTCAAAATGAAGAGTTTTGGAGATGGTAGCTGGTGATGTTTGTACAACACTGAATATACTTAATAGCAATAAACTGTACACTAAAAAATAGGATGGTAAATTTTATGTTATGTGTGTTTTACCATAATAAAAATTAATCTATAACAAAAGAGGCAAGGATATACAACAGAGAAAAGACAGTCTCTTCAATAAGTGTGCTGGGGAAACTGGACAGCTATATGTAAAAGAATGAAATTAGAACACTCCCTAACACCATACACAAAAATAAACTCAAAATGCATTAAAGACCTAAATGTAAGACCGGACACTGTAAAACTCTTAGAGGAAAACATAGGAAGAACACTCTTTGACATAAATCACAGCAAGATCCTTTTTGACCCACCTCCTAGTGTAATGCAAATAAAAACAAAAATAAACAAATGGGACCTAATGTAACTTAAAAGCTTTTGCACAGCAAAGGAAACTATAAACAACATGAAAAGACAACCTCAGAATGGGAGAAAATATTTGCAAACAAATCAACAGACAAAGGGTTAATCTCCAAAATATATAAACATCTCATGCAGCTCAATGTTAAAAAAAAAAAAACCCAATTAAAAAATGGGCAGAAGACCTAAATAGTCATTTCTCCAAAGAAGACATACAGATGGCCAAGAGGCACATGAAAAGCTGCTCAACATTACTAATTATTAGAGAAATGCAAATCAAAACTACAATGAGGTATCACCTCACACCAGTTAGGATGGGCATCATCAGAAAATCTACAAACAACAAATGCTGGAGAAGGTGTGGAGAAAAGGGAACCCTGTTGCACCGTTGGTGGGACAGCAGGGGGAAGGTGGCTCGGGAGGGCCCCATCGTCCTTGGAGGGCCCACACCCCCAAGTGTTACATTCCCCCGGCTGTAAATTGATATGGCCACTATGGAAAACAGTATGGAGGTTCCTTAAAAAACTAAAAATACCATATGACCCAGTAATCCCACTACTGGGCATATATCCAGAGAAAACCACAATTCAAAAAGACACATGTACGCCAGTGTTCATTACAGCACTACTTACAATAGCCAAGTCATGGAAGCAACCTAAATGCCCATCAACAGAAGAATGGATAAACAAGAGGTGGTACATATATACAATGGAATAGTACTTAGCCACAAAAAGGAACGAAGTTGGTTCATTGGTAGAGAAGTGGATGGACCTAGAGACTGTCATAGAGTGAAGCAAGTCAGAAAGAAAAACAAATATTGTATATTAACGCATATATGTGGAATTCAGAAAAATGGTACAGAAGAACCGTTTGCAGGGCAGAAATAGACACAGATGTAGAGAACAAACGTATGGACACCAAGGGGGGAAGGCAGGGGAGGGAGGGATGAATTGGGAGATTGGGATTGACATATATACACTACTATGTATAAAACAGATAACTAATAAAAACCTGCTGTAAAAAAAAACCTAAAAAATGCACACCTTTATACATATAAATACATATTCATATATAAATACATATTCATATATGAATACACACATTTAATGTTTAGCTTTTTATTTGGACTGCTTAGTTTTCTAAGAAACAAACTTACCTATAATGAATATTTCAGTTAATCTATTATAGTTGATTTTTTATTTTTTACTGTCTGTGTTCCTTTGCGTGAGTGTTTTGATCTGAGACTTAAAACAGAAATCTGGCAGTAGATACAGTTAAAGTAGGAAACCGCCTGCTACTAAAGATATTGTGAATTTCTATTTTCTTTTTCTTTCACTAGTCATTCAGCCATTGTACCAGAGAGTTATGACGTGGACTATTAATGTTGCCAAGAACTTCATCATCAAGTGGGTTACATGCAGAAGAGAAGGTGTTTTATAACCCTATGATACCACTGAATACGTTTAAAATGTCAAATTTTTGAAAATAAAGCACACTTGGGCAGGAGGAAGTCTCCCCTATGCTTCTGGGCATACACCTGGCCACAGGTGGAGTCTGGGTCCACGGAGCCGTAGCCACACTTCCACCCCTCACCCCACTCACCCTCCCCCCACCAGCCCCACCATCTCCACCCGCCCCACCCCCCGCCCCCAGGCCAGCCCCCCAGCCCCTCCCTGCCCCGCCCCTCCGCCCGCTCTGCCCTCCCTCCCTGCGCCTCCCCGCCGTGGCCTAGAGCGCAGGGCTCCACGCGCTCGCTGCACCGTTTCCAGTCAACCCCGGTGGCGAGGCCAGCTGGCCACGCAATGCTGTCTCTCTTGCTGTTCCTCTCAGGGCTGGGCCTGCTGACCTCCACGGGCCATCGTAAGTGAGGACCCTGCTGGATAGGAGGGTGGCCCGTCGTCGCAGGGTCCCTTGGCACGGGGGTCGTCGCCCTCCTTGCTGCAGAAGCCCAGGCCAGGCTGGGGAGAGTCCGGCGTCAGGTCCGAGCCCAACCAGTTTCAGGGTCTTGGCGGGCCCGCTGGTCGGAGGGCTCTGAGCAGGACTGAGTTAGTTGTCCCTCACTCCGCGACCCTGCACTGCAAGAGGGGGCGCCTGTCTTCCAGGGAGGTGGGGGGAGGAGGGAGCCTGGATGGGGTCCTGGGAGCAGCCCTTCTTCACCTACCCAGGGCTGAGGTCAGCCAGCCCCGAGGGTCTCTGGACGGTGGTGGGGTAGTAACACTCCCGCTTCTAGAGGAACCTCTTCCTGGAACCCTGCGCAGTATGATTGTGTGTGTGTGTGTGTGTGTGTGCGTGCGTGTGTGTGTGTGTGTGTGCGTGCATGTGTGCGCGCGCATGCCCGCTGGGGCTCGGAAGATCCACGAGTGATGTGATAGGAGAGGACAAGTAAGAGAAGGATAAGGATGCTGCCGTGCGCTGGGGAACGATCACACCTGTTTTGCTCACTGTAGGTTCTGAAATATCACTTATACAAATTACAGTGCCACAGAAGACTGGGACAAAGGTCTCAGAAACTCCTGTCATTAAGAAATCATTCTTTGTGTTTTATGGGTATTTTATTCTTTCTGGACTACATGGCCCAAATCAGTTCATACATATCATTTATAAAGTTATTTTTGTGTTTATATTTATTTTGTTAAATAGCCATTTTGTCTGAATAAGAGCAAATGTTTTAATATTTTATTTTTTTCATTATGTCACAATCAATACATAAACATTGTAAGGTACATAAACATACATACACACATATTTTTAAATTACAGACTCAGGAAAAAAAAATAATTGACCAAGTTTCTATTTCACAAAAAGTCTACTGGACCTTTTATCTCTAAAAAAAATAGTTTTAATATTTATTATATTAGTGAGATCATACTAATACATTCAATTCTTGTGATAACTATGTTCTATAAAGCCCCAAACGCTGAATTAGCTATTGCTGAATCAACATTTCAAAGGGAAATACGTGTGTATCTCATAGAGATTGCGATCTTAAATCCTGCAACGTCTCATCCTGGAAGATTCTATTTTCCCTAATTTACAAAGGAGAAGTGAAAAGTGACTTGCCTGGGGCCATGTCAGCAATAGGTACCATAGCTGAGATTCCGACACCCTGCAACTGGCCTCAGAACCCAAGCTTCCTCAATACAGTGCCAACTCCATCTTCTGGTCATCTCTGCAGCAGAGCTGCAATAAGAAGGCAGAGTATATCAGCTGTTCAGCCTCAGCTGGGAGTGTGAGCCTTGTTACAAATGAATTTTTGGCCATTTGTTCGTAAACTCAAATGATCCAAAAAGAGCTACAAATATTGATTTAGGGGCTAACAAATAAATCTGAGCAAATAGGCAAATTTGCAGATATGGAATAATTGAATAATGATGATTGACTATATTTTGTAACATAATTTAAAAATAAATATAAACTCAATAAGATTTGAAAGGTAATATATACACCAGCTATTTTTTTTTTTTTTTTTTTTTTTTTGCAGATTGTATTGTTATTTAGATTGAAAGCTTGAGACATTTTGTTACTGAAAACAAGTTCCTGTGCCCAACGCACAGTGAGGCCAAGCAAACCAAAACGTAGGAGTTTGGAGCAGAGAAAAGTTTATTGTGGGGCCATGTAGGGAGACAGGTGGCTCCTGCCCCCCAAAACCCTGAACTCCTCCAAGGGTTTCAGCAAAGCACTTTTAAAGGCAAGATGAAGGAGGAGCGAGGTTGGTTGTTACAAACCTCTTTGCAGCTGTCCACGTAGGTCAGGTCACATGCTCCTGTAACCCTCCAACAAAACAAATATTATTCTCTGTTCTGCAACTTTTTATCTCCATATGAATAGACTCTTAAAGGTCAGAGCCTTGAAAATAGGCTCTCCTGTATATTTCAGGCTACAGGCAACATTCTTTACAAAAGGCACAGAGCCAGCATAACTAAGCACAGGCAACAGAGCACCAGGCTAAAGTAAGAAACAGACCTAATACAGAGTGAGATTGGTTCTTCCCTGTTACAATTTTTACATACAAATTCTCAGGATTAATTAGAAAGTTTAACAAAGGATAACTGGGCACTGAAAAATGGATTAGTATCTGTAATAATGATGAAAAAGCTGCAAGGTGTTGAGGGAGGTGATGCTTCCAAGTCTCCATCACACACTAGCTCGGTGCCAAAATAGTTCTTCAGTTTCCTTAACTGTAAAATGGGTATGATAGAACCAGACCTCGCTCTTAAGTATATTGTGAGACTTTGAGGTAATTTAAAGAGTGCTTAGCCATAATGCAAAGAACATATTTTTTACATTTCATTTTTACCAAGAAGGTACAGGTATATTTTGTTGTTGAAACAGATTTCTGCCTCAAATAATGGTATATGGTGGTATCATTATGTGATATGCAGAATATGGAAGGCAAACTCTACATTTTTACTCTCAAACAATAGGATAAAGGAAGGGAAGGTACTATGGAGCCCCTACATCAAGGGACACCCTACATCAAGGGACACAGGACAAAAATCCCGGAATTAACGGAGCCCCCATAGCAACTGTTGCCATGGGCTCTCCTAATCTGTACCGGACAGCCCTTCTCCCCGACTCCATATTAGGCAAAATAATCACCATGTAGTAACCTTGAAGCATCCTGACCAATCACCTAATGCCATCCTGCCAGCAGGAATTTTCTTTGTCTTGAGGCTATAAAAGTTGGCTACTAGCCCACAAAGGGGGTCAGCTCTCCGTGGTCTATCAGGAAGTGGGCCTGCTGCATTCGCCTCTCGTTAGTGTGCCCCTCACTAACTCTGCTCTTTGCTCTCAATAAACTCACTCTTTTCTAAAATACTTCGTGTCTAGAAATTCTTCTTCCAACCCGCGCTCAGACCACGACATTTT